>NC_052152.1:52543993-53743993 GCF_902713615.1 Scyliorhinus canicula | reverse complement strand
ACATGCTTCCGGAGCAAGATGGGCCCAGGGGTGGCCAGCCAGGTCGGGAGAGGGGACCCTGAGGACGACTTCCTGGGGAAAACAAGAAGACGTTCATGAGGTGTTTGATTAGTGGTGGTACAGAGGAGAGACTGCGGATTGAATGCAGGGCGTCGGGAATGACTTCTTGCCAACGGGGAATAGGGAGATCTCTGGACCGTAGGGCCAGCAGGATGGTCTTCCAAATGGTGCCATTCTCCCGCTCGACCTGACCGTTACCCCGGGGGTTATAACTGGTCGTCCTGCTAGAGGCGATGCCCCTGCTGAGCAGGAATTGACGCAGTTCGTCATTCATAAAAGAGGACCCCCGGTCGCTATGGATGTACGCGGGGTAACCGAACACGGAGAAGATGGATAGGAGGGCCTTTATGACGGTTGTTGTGGTCATGTCGGGACAGGGAATGGTGAAAGGGAATCGAGAGTATTCGTCGATAACACCCAAGAAATAAGTGTTACGGTTGTTGGAGGGGAGAGGACCCTTGAAGTCTATACTGAGACGTTCAAAGGGGCGGGATGCCTTGATCAGATGCGCTTGTTCGGGGCGGTAAAAGTGCGGTTTGCACTCGGCGCAGACGTGGCAGTCCCTAGTGACAGTCCTGACTTCCTCAACGGAGTAGGGCAGGTTGCGGGTCTTAATAAAATGGTAGAAACGGGTGACCCCTGGATGGCAGAGGTCCGTGTGGAGGGAGCGGAGGCGGTCAATCTGCGCGCTGGCGCAGGCACCACGGGATAGGGCATCGGAAGGCTCGTTGAGCTTCCCAGGACGATACAAGATATCGTAGTTGTACGTGGACAACTCGATCCGCCACTGCAAGATCTTGTCGTTCTTGATCTTGCCCCTCTGTGCATTGTCGAACATGAAAGCTACTGACCGTTGGTCTGTGAGGAGGGTAAACCTCCTGCCGGCCAGATAGTGCCTCCAATATCGCACAGCTTCGACTGTGGCCTGTGCCTCCTTTTCCACCGAGGAATGGCGGATTTCGGAAGCGTGGAGGTTCGTGAAAAGAAGGCCACGGGTCTGCCCGCTTGTTTCAGGGTGGCCACCAGAGCTACGTCAGACGCGTCGTGGCCTTTGCGATATCCGCTTTGATGCGGCTAAAGGCCTGGCGGATTAACCAAGAAGACTGTGCGCCACCTGTGACACCTGGCATCATGGGGGTTTGGAGGAAGATACTCGCTCCCAATGGTCATAAAGGTCACGGTTGGCCTCAACATTTATGCCTTTGGGTCTTTCCAGGGGCTGAGCAGGGACTTGCCTGGGATCTCTCAGACATCCATACACAGGTGCATCCGCGCTGTGATAGATGCCCTATGCACCTAGATATCGGACTATATAAATATTCACCGTGTGGAGTTTGCACATTCTCCCCGTGTTTGCGTGGGTTTTGCCCCCACAACACAAAGATGTGCAGGGTAGGTGGATTGGACACGTTAAACTGCCCCTTAATTGGAAAAAAATAATTGGGTACTCTAAATTTTAAATATAAATAAATAAATATTCAGTCTGGACCAGGCACACCAGGATGCCCGGGCAGCAGGATTTGTCAACTCTGCTGGCATGGAGGACTTCCAATTCCTGAATGTGCCGTTGGTGTGTAACCACGAGCTGCACATCATGTACGTCTGCGGCCAATACCCAGAAGCATGAACAATGCATACATCCTGGCGCACTCGATAGTTTCTGGCACCTTCCAGGCGCTCCTTCAGGTGAGGGGTTGGCTCTCAGGCGAAAAGGGTTACTCGCTGAGGTTTTGACTAATCACGCCTGTGTGGAGGCCTCAGACCAATGTGGAGAACCGCTATAATGACGCTAATGCAGCAACCAAGAGAGTCATTGATTGGTACATTGGCGTCTTCAAGATGTGCTTTTGATGCCTGGATCGCTCTGGTGGGGCTTTGCAATATAGCCCCAGGAGGGTGTCTAACATCATGCCGGCCTGCTGCGTCCTGCACAACATTGCACAGCAGAAGGGGGATATGCTGGAAGAGGAGGAAGGATACTAGGCCTGATCTGATGATGGTGAGGAGGATGGCCAGGAAGAACTGGGCTGGCATGGCAGCCACCCAATGTGTGCTCCAAGGGCCGCCACACATAGGGCAACCTCATCACCTCCAAATTTTCCAACGAAGCGGTCTGGCCACCGGCAGCACATCCACCCTATCCCACCTCCCCATACTCTCCCTATGCAGCCCCCACACCCTTCTAAGTGGTGCCCCCATCCCCCGCTGCTCACATCCTCCCCTGTCCCTTCTCCCTTCACTCCATCCTACCAGTCCAGCTCCCCCTCCCCACTGTGGGGGTCCTACCAACATCACCACAGTATGTTGGCACTGGGTTGGCAGCATCAGAGGGTCTTGTCCACGGGACGGAGGATGATGACAACTCACTGTGAGATGAGCTCTGGCGCTCCTCATCGTTTGACAAAGTCTGACCCCTAGCTTCAGGATCACCACTGTCCGCCCGGGTGGTCCCTCCATGCATGATGGCCATTCCATCCCACAAGCCCATATATCCTTTGCGGGGGGTGGGGAGGGTTTGTGGTGATGGAGATGGTGAGTGGTGATGGGTCACTCACTGGGTAAGGTGCCCTCTTCCCTGCCGCATCTGAGGGTGACCCCAAATGGAATGTTCAATTGTCCTGTGGGCCCTGTCCTGGGGGCCCTGCCCCATGTCATCCTCCAACACCCACACCTCACACCACCAACCTCCGACCCGGCACACCCTCTACACCCATTCCAGCCCACCTCTCACCTTCGGACAGAGGATTGAGGCAGGTCAGAAAGTTGGTGAAAAGGTGTTTAATAGTGACATTATTGTTCCCTGACCTCTACCTCTAACCAATGTACCAATGTGCTGCATCGGTGCCAACTTAACTGGTGTCTAACCTCCTTATTTTACCTGACCGTCACTCCGTCCAGGTGTGACCCCCAGACAGCACATCAAACGTGGAGGCAGCTTGCTGTGTATCTCACCCTCTGACCTGAGGTGCCTTTGGCGGGCATCCTCTGGAGTGCCTGGATCTGGACGGGCTCGGCCGACTTTTGGCTGTCACAGGTGATGAGATGCCTCCTTGTTCTATCCGCTGTCCATCAGATGCGCCAGTGTCAGGTGTGGTGGGGGGGGGGGGGGTGCGGTATTCAGAAGTGCTGCAGTGTTCCAGTACCTGTGGGAGGCACGGGGCATGGGCCCAATAACTTCCCCTAACCTCGAGGAGCTCAATGGTCCCTGGGCTACTCCATGGGACTGAGGTGACATCACCTGATGCTACCAGTCCTGGAGACCCACTCTCGTCTCTACCAGGGTCTTGATGCCCTCAACCATGCAGCACAAGGACTGTGCCACATTCCTCAGTGGGTGAGTCATGTTGGATTGGATTTTGGATTGGATTAGATTTATTTACTGTCACGTGTACCGAGGTACAGTGAAAAGCATTGTTCTGCATGCAGCTCAGACAGATCATTCTATCATGAAAAAAAAACACAGGGCAAACATAAAAACACAATGTAAATACATAGATACAGGCATTGGGCGAAGCATACAGGAGTATAGTACTACTCAGTAGAGAAGATGTGTGAAGAGAGCAGGGGCGGAATTCTCCGACCCCCCCCGGGAATCGGCGGGGACGGGAATCGCACCGCGCCGGTTGGCGGGCTCGCCGCGGCGATTCTCTGGCCCGTGATGGGCCAAAGTCCCGCCGCTGTCAGGCCTTTCCCGCCGACGTGGTTTAAACCACCTTTGGTGCTGGCGGGAGCAGGTGGCGTGAGCAGGCCCCGGGGTCCTGGGGGGGACGCGGGGCGATCTGACCCCGGGGGGTGGCCCGCGATCGAGGCCCACTGATCAGCGGGCGGGCCTGTGCCGTGGGGGCCCTCTTTTTCTTCCTCCGCCGCCACGGCCTCCACCATGGCGGAGGCGGAAAAGACCCCCTCCACCGTGCATGCGCCGGGGTGACATCAGCGGCCGCTGATGATCCGGCACATGCGCGGACTCACGCCGACCGGCGAAGGCCTTTCGGCCAGTCGCCAAAGGCCGTTCGCGTCGGTCGGCGGGGCCCCAACCACTCCAGTGCGGGCCTAGCCCCTAAAGGTGCAGAGAATTCCGCACCTTTGGGGAGGCCCAATGCCGGAGTGGTTCTCGCCACTCCGGTACGCCGGGAACCCCCGCCATGCCGGGTAGGGGAGAATCCCGGACCAGATCAGTCCACAAGAGGGACATTTACGAGTCTGGGAACAGCGGGGAAGAAGCTGTTTTTGAATCTGTTAGTGCGTGTTCCCAGACTTTTGTATCTTCTGCCCGATGGAAGAAGTTGGAAGAGTGAATAAGCCGGGTGGGAGGGGTCTTTGATTATGCTGCCCGCTTTCCCCAGGCAGCAGGAAGTGTAGACAGAGTCAATGGATGGGAGGAGGGTTTGAATGATGGACTGGGCTCTGTTCATGACTGTATTCCCTCTGCGCCTCAGTCATGACTCTCTGTGACTGGCCCAGATCAGTTAGAGCCTGGCCAATGCTCTCAACGCATTCAGCTATGACCCTTTGTGACTGGCCAGGTCAGTCAGCGCCGTAGCAATGTTCATGTGGGCCCGGTACATTGCTGCCTGTGAATGGGCTCCCCAATCCTGAGCTTCAGCCTTCGACTATACAGTGTGCCCCAAGCCTTGGACGACTTAACCTATGACTGTGACTTTTTGATCCAACGCTTCCACTGCGAACGCCACCCGTTCAGTGTTGGCCTGGGTACCACACATTGTCAGAACAATCTCCTGCATCTGAAGGCGGTTGACTCCTCCAACTGCACCTGCAGGTGCTGAAAAGTTGCTGACGTCCCCTCCTGTGGATCCTGGCTCTCCATCTGCATCTCCATCAGTGATGAGATCATAATTTCCAGAAGCGCAATACCTGCCCAGACTACAGCTGGTTCCTGGGGTCAGGTAGCCCTCCGACTGTCTGCTCCCTCGGGAGTTCCTACTTCCACCTGATGTGCTGCAGCATGTGTGACGTGCACACTAGAAGGTGACCCAGGGGCCTCTTCAATAAAATGCCCCACTGAGGTGATAGTCTCTGCAGCGGTGGAGGGTGAAGGTGAATGCAGTACCATGAAGTCGGTGTCATCTCCAGGCTGATACTCTGGGGTATGCTGGGGTTGTGGCTAGGGCGACATACCCCAGACAGGCCGTCATGGTCTGTTGGTGATCCTGCGAGACAAAAGATAAGATACCTGGTAAGATCTTAGGAAGGAGTGCTCTGAGGAAGAGGGTGACTAACTTGCTGTGGACGGTTTTCAAACTGTTTTCCCCGGTGTGGTGAATGTATTATGGCAACATTCACCACGGTTTTGCATTGTACTATGTTGTTGCCCTTGTGGGCTCCACCCATGGACCATTGTACTGTACTACACCACTTGTATCATGTTGGTGCCCTTGTGGGTTCCGCCCCCTTAAGGGGAGGTATATGGAGCTGCTGCCCTGTAGGCAGCGCTCAGTGCAGAGCAGTCGCAGGCAGGCACTGTTCTAGTCGATTAAAGCCACTGTTCACTTCAACTCTCCGTCTCGTGTGAATTGATGGTCGCATTAATTTAATCAGCTACAACATCGCAATGGAAGCAGCCCTCAAACCTGATCGACTGGAACTCGACCCACAGGCCACTGAAGCCAAAGGGATTTGTTTGCACTGGCTCCGATGTTTCGAGGCCTACCTCGCCGCCTCCTCCTCGCCCTCCGTCACCGATGACCAGGAACTGAGCCTCCTCCATGCCCGGGTGAGCATCGAATCTCCGTGCAAATCGAGCAAACGACCACATACGCAGACGCGGTCACGATCCTGAAGCGGCAATATGTGAGGCCGGTGAACGAAGTGCTCGCACGGCATCTCCTCACCACTCGCTGGCAATGCCCCGGGGAATCGCTGGAGGAGTACCTGTGCGACCTGAAAGTACTGGCGCGAAGCTGCAACTACAAGGCCGTCATGACCTCACAACACATGGAACTCGCCATCCGGGACGCCTATGTGGCTGGAGTCCGGTCCAACTACGTCAGACAGCGCCTGCTCAAGAAGGGCGCACTCGACCTTGAAGAGACGGTAAAACTAGCCACCTCCCTAGAAGTAGCATTTCAGAGCCTCAACGCTTTCCCCTCCAACCACACAACCCCCCCTCGTGGACCCCTGACCAGAGAGTACCCCAGGCCTGTGCTGCGCGGCTGCCCGCCCAATCCAGGGGGCTGCCCTGCTACTTCTGAGGCCAGAACCAGCATTGCCCGGCTCAGAACGCGAACTGTAGCGACTGCGGCAAGAAAGGACACTATGCCAAAGTTTGCCTGGCCAGGTCCAAGTCCTCCAAATTACAGGCCCGACTCTCAGACTCACAGGGGTACACTGTCACGAACCTCGCGATACAAGGCGTCGAATATGCAAACTTTAAACTATATGTACTCCCTAATCTCTGCGCTCCTCTGCTGTTAGGACTGGACTTCCAGTGCAACCTCAGGAGCCTGACCCTGAAGTTCGGCGGGCCCCTACCCCCTCTCACCCCATGTAGCCTCGCAACCCTGAAGGTCGACCCTCCCCCGCTCTTCGCGAATCTCACCGCCGACTATAAACCCGTTGCCACCAGGAGCAGGCGGTACAGTATCCAGGACAGGACTTTTATCAGGTCCGAGGTCCAGTGGCTCTTGCGGGAAGGGATCATTGAGGCCAGTAATAGCCCTTGGAGAGCCCAGGTGGTGGTCGTCAGGACCGGGGAAAAGAACAGGATGGTTGTAGACTACAGCCAAACCATAAACCGGTACACGCACCTCGATGCGAACCCCCTTCCCCGGATAGCGGACATGGTGAATCAGATTGCACACTATCGAGTGTTCTCCACGGTGGATCTGAAGTCCGCATACCACCAGCTCCCAATCCGCCCCGAGGATCGCCACTACACGGCCTTTGAGGCAGACGGCCGCCTCTTCCACTTCCTCCGGGTCCCTTTGGCATCACCAACGGGGCCTCAGTCTTCCAAAGAACGATGGACCGAATGGTGGACCAGTACCGGCTGTGGGCCACATTTCCGTACTTGGACAACGTCACCATCTGCGGCCACGACCAGCAGGACTACGACGCCAATCTTCAGAAGTTTCTCCAAACCGCCCAAGCCCTCAACCTCACTTATAACAAGGAGAAATGTGTTTGCCGCACAACCAGACTAGCCATCCTCGGCTATGTCATGGAAAACGGAGTCCTAGGGCCCGACCCCGACCGTATGCGCCCCCTCCTGCAACTCCCCCTTCCCCACTGCCCCAAGGCCCTGAAAAGATGCATCGGGTTCTTTTTCTATTACGCCCAGTGGGTCCCCAACTACGCAGACAAAGCCCGCCCACTGATCAAAGCTACCATCTTCCTACTGGCGGCTGAGGCCCGCCAGGCCTTCAGCCGCATCAAGGCAGATATTGCCAAAGCCGCGATGCGCGTGGTGGCGAGTCTGTTCCTTTCCAGGTGGAGAGCGACACATCAGAGGTCGCCCACGCTGCCACCCTTAACCAGACAGGCAGGCCCGTAGCCTTTTTCTCCCGTACCCTCAATGCCTCCGAGATTCAACACTCCTCAGTCGAAAAAGAAGCTCAAGCCATCGTGGAAGCTGTACGGCACTGGAGGCACTACCTCGCTGGTAGGAGGTTTACCCTCGTCACCGACCAACGGTCGGTAGCCTTCATATTTGATAATACACAACGGGGCAAGATCAAGAACGATAAAATCTTGAGGTGGAGGATCGAACTCTCCACCTAGAATTATGATATCGTGTATCGTCCTGGGAAGCTCAATGAGCCCCCAGAGCCCTGTCCTGTGGCACATGCGCCAGCGTGCAGGATGACCGACTCTGGGCCATCCACAACAACCTCTGCCACCTGGGGGTCACCCGGCTTCTCCACTACATCAAGGCTCGCAACCTGCCCTACTCCCTACTCCACCGAGGAGGTCAGGGCCATGACCAGGGACTGCTAAATCTGCGCGGAATGTAAGCCGCACCTCTATCGACCGGATAAGGCCCACCTGGTGAAGGCATCCCGGCCCTTCGAGCGCCTCAGTATCTAGGAATCTCCCAGTCTCCCACTGGCAGGAGGTCCTCCCCGACATGCTCCACTCCATTAGGTCACTCCTTTGCACAGCCACGAACGAGACCCCTCATGCCCGCCTATTTGTTTTCCCTAGGAAATCCACCTCCGGGATCTCGCTTCCAGCCTGGCTGACGACACCGAGGACCGTACTCCTCCGGAAACACGTGAGGTGCCATAAGACCGACCCCCTGGTCGAGAGGGTCCAGATCCTTCATGCCAACCACCAATATGCATACATGGCGCATCCCGACGGCCGACAAGATACGGCCTCCCTCCGGGACCTAGCACCCGCAGGATCCCCTATGACCATCGCCTACCCCCCAACCTACTCCGAACAGTGCCCCCACCCCTATATGGCCTCCACACCCCCTCCTATACCTCCTCCCCCCATCACCGACCTACAGGGATGAGACTCCAGAAGACACGCTCCCAGAGTCCACACCCATGCCCACATCGATGAGTTCAACACCCGTGCCCGCAGCAAAACCAGAGCTTAGGCGATCGCAGCACACGATCAGGGCGCCGGACAGACTCAAACTGTGAGCCCCTTCACCCCCGCTGGACTTCAATTTTTTAACAGGGGGTGAATGTGGTGAATGTATTATGGCAGCCATTCACCATGGTATTGCATTGTATTATGTTGTTGCCCTTGTGGGCTCCACCTATGGACCATTGCACTGTACTACACTGATTGTCATGTTGGTGCCCTTGTGGGCTCCGCCCCTGGCTCCGTCCCCTTGAGGGGAGGTATAAAGAGCAGGTGCCCTGTAGGAATCTCTCATTGCAGAGCAGTCGCAGGCAGGAACTGTTCTAGCTGATTAAAGCCACAGTTCACTTCAACTCGCCATCTCGTGTGAATTGATGGTCGCATCACCCGGGACCCATTTTTACCAACCGGCCGATCTTTGGGACTCATGCCGGCCAACCTTCGCAACCCCCACCGGCCAGTCCTTTGTGACCCACCATTTGCGCTTACCTTTAATGCGACAGATGAGCCTGCTCAGTCCTCACGATCTCACTTGCTTTGTCTTTCATTGTTACATTTCTGCTGAGAACTTAAATTGATGATTTAAGTTCTCACTGCATCCTCTTGAAAAAAAATTAAGAAGTTTACCCTCGAATTCACCGTGCTTTAAATGCCTCTGAAATTTTAAACTTCCATTATCCAGACCTATCCTGCATATAACACACATGGGCTTTGCAACCTGATTTGCATCGGTACAGTTAACAAAGCTAAACCTCAAGAAATCATCGTTTTACTGCTTTGTTCACAATTTCAGTTTCTTCTTTGTAGGCTGTTCACCAGAGGCCTTGGACCTCTGCGTAAATCTCACACTAGTCCTGTCTGAGGCTAGGTGAACTGAAGCCTTGTCAATGTAATTAACCGCTAAATACCTCATTGGCAATCTTGGCTCCATTTGCTCTCCAACAGGGCAAAATTAAATATGGTGGAGGGGGTCAGATGGTCATAGCAGGACATTCACATGGGCTTGGAGGATGTGCTGGAGCCAATGTAACGGAGAACTGAGCCACCTGCAGACCTGGTGTGGACTGCCAGATTCAGGGTAAGCCAGAGCCACTAATAGAGAGCACCCCCATCCCTCACATCACCCTATGGTTGCAGCTTCAAGCTATGCAGTGTGTTGAAGCAGTTTCTGATCAAGGTGTAGAGCTGCGAGCTATACTCCACGAACAAGGCCTGCTTCAACTCACCGCTGGCCCACACAAGTTTCTGTAGGACAGCCTGCTTGGTCTCCCTGTGGGTGGGGGCCTGCGGGTTGCCCAGGTGGGGGCCACATTGCCCGCGGCACGAGGAGGGGCTGGGTCAGGGTGCTCGCGAATAGGGACGAGCAAAGCCAAGGCGTCGGTGGAAAGATTTGGAGTGGAGCGGGAGGGGAGTGACTCCTCATGGCCATTGAAAACATGCTGTCACTGCCTCACTTAAGACAGTGCCGCTTGGGTTCAAAGCTAGGTTGTCCTTGCCCAGGTCAGAATCCAGCTCCTGACAGGTGACACAGTAGTTTTTCGGCTTCTTGCCATGAAGAAGGAGTGTCCCACATTCCTGACAACAGACTGTCAGCACCCTGTAACCTTACAGCAGGTAATCCTCCATCAGTTTGGTGATCTTGTCCTGGTGTTCATGACGGACCTCGATCACCTCCGTGATTGGGAACGCCATGACCTATCGCTCCATGACTCTCCCTACACCCACCCCTATGCACCCATAGGCCGCGGCCCACAGTTTGAAAAACCCTGTTATGGGGACATCATTTTCCTCCACGCAGGCCCGGTTGACGACCCTGAGCGGCAGCCTCCTGCCCATTCTGGGGAAGACGGTATCCCGCTCCTCCTCCACCACATCCAAACCCTCTCGAGCTTAGTGTCCATGAAGCGTGGTGCTGCCCTTCGTCAAGCCATCTTCTTGACTGAGATGTGAGTGTGTGAGGAGTGGAGTGCTTAGAAGCAGCTCCAGCTTGTCAAGCACTCCGGCCCCAGGGAATCCGACGATGGCAGGAATGAAAATTGCTCTAGATTCATGTGGGCAGAGTGCTGGCCCATTAACATGTACTGAATTGCTCCAGGAATAGCGCCCCCAATGGGAATGTGAACTGTACGCAATTCAGTCCTGGCGTCAACACTCAAGTCTCCCAAACTGAGAATTTCGCCCAATGTTTGAAAGAAGAAAATCATTCTCATTATCTCCAAATCCTCCACACAAAATCTGTGCCACGCAAAAACTGGATCCCTGAGCTTTTGATTCCTGAGCTCTTGAGTCAAGGAAAGTTATTTCTTCCCCCTTCAGGGAGAGATGGCTACATGTTCATTGGTTCCTCTGAAATACATTTGCTCATTCATGTTCTGTGATTCACCCAGTAATATCTTCTTCATCTCAGTAATGCCCAAAGCGGGTCTATCTGGCCAGATGCCTAAGCAAGTAAGATGCCATGTTGGAGTGGAAGAATCAGATGGAGAAAGATGCCAGGCTGTTCAGCAGAGACTTATTTCTGCAAGCATTCAGCAACTGTGAGGAACACCAGTATCAACAATTTAGGAATGTGTTCTTCCACTTGTGAATTAGAAGTAAAAGTAAGATGTCTTTCAAAAGGGCATCTGTCCAGGATGCACAGAATTTCTCCCTTGTTCCAATTTTAACTCCGGCAGGTTTCTAGTGGGAGTCAGTTAGTTTTCTGCTCACCTGTGGCATCATGAAGCCACTGTGATCTGAACCACCTGGCTTTATTAACGTGCCATCGGCCCCCTTTCCAGCCGATGAGGTCCAAATGATGTTATCTAACCAGTATTCGCATATTTTTAAAAAGGAAGTTCACTGACTACAAGTGGGGGCCCTTGCTGCCTGTTCATAAGAGAAGGTTAAAATTGGATCCTGCAGGAGCCACATGGCTTTTTAAATGAGTAAGTAATCGGGGTCATTTTAGCTACCATAGATTGTCACTGGGCAAGTTGGGCTATAATGTTTCAACTATTCCTCTGTGCATGTCAGCCTTTGGTTTTCTGCATGTTATGCAATGAAGTACTGAATTGCTCCAGGACCCTTTGGGGCAGCAGGGTAGCATGGTGGTTAGCATAAATGCTTCACAGCTCCAGGGTCCCAGGTTCGATTCCCAGCTGGGTCACTGTCTGTGTGGAGTCTGCACGTCCTCCCCCTGTGTGCGTGGGTTTCCTCCGGGTACTCCGGTTTCCTCCCACAGTCCAAAGATGTGCGGGTTAGGTGGATTGGCCATGCTAAATTGCCTGTAGTGTCCTAATAAAAGTAAGGTTAAGGGGGGGTTGTTGGGTTACGGGTATAGGGTGGATACGTGGGTTTGAGTAGGGTGATCATGGCTCGGCACAACATTGAGAGCCGAAAGGCCTGTTCTGTGCTGTACTGTTCTATGTTCTATGTTCTAAGTTTCACAAAAAGTATCACTTAAAAAAACTTTCACCGACAATGTGCTGGTGTGTTCACCAGTCTGCCTCTGTCGTCCTGATATTTGCTTCCATCATCCTCATAATACACCTTCAAGTTTTCAGTCATCTCCAAACTTTGAAATTCTGCTCTCACTAACCATGTCCAGGTCATGAATGTACATCAAAGTATACTCCCATCTGATTTGTGGCTGAATGAGAAAGCCCACTCACATTTTTATTGCACTCTGCGAAAGGCTGTGCAAAGATTGAAAGCAGAGTACACCATAGACTAGCCTCTCTATGGGGCAGGAAGTGAGGGCAGTAGAGAATAAAAATCAGTAGAGAAGGATGTCGGCCAACCCTCAAAATGAGGCCAGATGAACAAGAGTCAAGACACAACTCCTGCAAGATTTGGTTTTAAACCCCCAAACTCTTGACGCGCATGTGAATCATAAGCACTGGCATACATTTGCTGGGTAGCTGAGCCTGTTTCTGTGTTGTAAATGCTATGTAAGCCTCCCTGAAAGTGCTGTTGGAAGTGATGCACTATCAATTACGACGAGGCGAGAGTAGAGAGTAATCGAGGCTTTATTACGCAGAGATATGGAGCCTCCTGCAGCTGCTGCCGAAATGGCTGCAGCTCGGAGAGCCCACACGTTTATACTCCGACTACTGGGCGGAGCCAGCAGGCAGCGAGCTACCCCCGTATCTGTAGTACAGGGGCCTTACTGTAATACCCTCGTATGCAGTATATAATACAACAGTGGTGACTACCACATTCAACCCCTGTTAAAAAAGAGTCCAGCGTGGGTGGTGGAAACTATTTACATACAGGTTGTTGGAAACTATTTACATACAGGTTGTTAAATTTTTTTTGAAAGAGTCTACAAATTTAGACGGTCGGGTGCCTTGATCCGACGCAGGTGTGGTGTTGATGCTGGTGTTGGTTCAGTCGTCGGTGACTCCGGGAGCGTGTCAACCTCATCTTCATCCCGGGTAGGACCAAGGGGAGGGTAGATCATCCTGGAGCGGGGGCTGTGGCGGGATGCGCCGGGGGAAGGGAGGGTGGTTCCGGGGCAGAGGGGGGGGGTGTGCGGGGACCCAGCTGGTGCCAGGTCCTGAAGGGAGACTGTGTCTTGGCGGCCGTCGGGGTACGCTACGTAGGCGTACTGCGGGTTTGCGTGGAGTACCCTCTCAACCAACCGGTCCGCCTTGTGTAGCCACACGTGCTTACGGAGAAGAACAGGTCCTGGAGCTGCCAGCCATGTTGGGAACGAAACCCCGGAGGTGGAATTCCTGGGGAAGGCAAAGAGACAATCATGGGGAGTTTCGTTAGTCGCAGTGCACAGGAGCGACCGAATGGAGTGAAGGGCGTCGGGGAGGACCTCCTGCCAGTGGGAGGCCGGGAGATTTCTGGACCGTACGGCCAGCTGGACGGTCTTCCAGACCGTCCCGTTCTCCCGCTCCACCTGCCCATTTCCCCCAGGGTTGTAGCTGGTCATCCTGCTCGAGGCAATGCCCCTGCTGAGCAGGTACTGGTGCAGCTCGTCGCTCATGAATGAGGATCCCCGGTCGCTGTGGACGTAGGCAGGGAAACCGAACAGGACAAAGATGGTGTTGAGGGCTTTGATGATGGCGGCAGACGTCATGTCGAGACATGGGATGGCGAAGGGGAATCTCGAGTACTCGTCGCCCACATTGAGGAAGTACATGTTGCAGTTGGTGGAGGGGCCCTTTGAAGTCCACACTGAGGTGTTCAAAGGGGCGGGAGGCCTTCACCAGGCGCGCATGGTCTGGCCGGTAGAAGTGCGGTTTACACTCCGCGCAGAACTGGCAGTCTCTGGTGATAGCCCTGACTTCCTCAATGGAGTAGGGCAGATTGCGGGCCTTTATGAAGTGAGAAAAGCGGGTGACCCCTGGTGACAGAGATCATCGTGCAGGCTGCGGAGTCGGTCCACTTGTGCGCTGGCACATGTACCTCGGGATAGGGCGTCTGGGGGCTCGTTGAGCTTACCGGGGCAATACAAAATCTCGTAATTGTAGGTGGGGAGCTCGATCCTCCATCTCAAGATCTTATCATTCTTGATCTTGCCCCGCTGTGTGTTATTGTACATGAAGGTTACCGACCGTAGGTCAGTGAGGAGAGTGAATCTCCTGCCGGCCAGGTAATGCCTCCCGTGTCGCACCGCTTCAACGATAGCTTGGGCCTCTTTTTTGACGGATGAGTGCCGAATTTCTGAGGCATGAAGGGTGCGGGAAAAGAATGCCACGGGTCTGCCTGCCTAATTGAGCGTGGCGGCTAGAGGAGCCTGATGCGTCGCTCTCTACTTGAAAGGGCAGTGTCTCGTCTACTGCATGCATCCCAGCCTTGGCGATATCGGCTCTGAAGGCCTGTAGTGCCTTGGCCGTCAGCGGAAAATGGGTTGACTGTGTGAGTGGGTGGGCCTTGTCCGCATAGTTTGGGACCCACTGAGCGTAGTACGAAAAGAACCCCAGGCAGCGTTTGAGGGCCTTGGGGCAGTGGGGGAGGGGGAGCTCTATGAGGGGATGCATGCAGTCGGCCTCGAGCCCCAGAACTCCGTTCTGGACCAGTTAGCCAAGGGTGGCTAAGCGGGTCGTGCTAAACACGCACTTCTCCTTGTTGTAGGTGAGAGTTAGGAGAGTGGCGGTGTGGAGAAATTTGGCAAGGTTGGCGTCTTGGTCCTGCTGATCATGGCCGCAGATAGTGACGTTGTCAAGGTATGGAAATGTGGCCCGCAAACTGTACTGGTCGACCATTCGGTCCATCTCCCTTTGGAAGACCGAGACCCCGTTGGTGACGCCGAAGGGATCCCTGAGGAAGTGATAGAGGCGGCCGTCTGCCTCTAAAACAGTGTATGGACGGTCCAATTTACGAATGGGGAGCTGGTGGTAGGCGGATTTGAGGTTTACCGTTGAGAAGACCCGGTACTGTGCAATCTGATTGACCATATCAGATATGCATGGGAGGGGGTACGCGTCGAGCTGTGTGTACCGATTGATGGTCTGGCTGTAGTCCACGCCATTCTGTGTTTCTCCCCAGTTTTAACTACTACCACTTGGGCTCTCCAGGGGCTGTTGCTGGCCTCGATGATGCCTTCCCAAAGCAGCTGCTGGACCTCGGACCTGATGAAGGTCCTGTCCTGGGTGCTGTACTGTCTGCTCCTGGTGGCGACGGAGGTGCAGTCCGGGGTTAGGTTTGCGAAGAGGGAAGACGGATCGACCTTTAGGGTTGCGGGGCCGCACACAGTGAGGGGTGGTAGGGGCCCGCCGAATTTCAGGGTTAGGCTCTGGAGGTTGCACTGAAAGTCCAGGCCAAGTAGTAGGGCAGCGCAGAGGTTAGGGAGGACCTCTGCCGCTGAATTCTACGCCCTGGACCGTGAGTGTGACCATACAGTACCCCCGGATCGCCACGGAATGGGATCCGGAGGCCAGGGAGATTCTTTGGTTAGCAGGGTGTACCGCGAGGGAGCAGCGCCTTACCGTATCGGGGTGGATGAAGCTTTCGGTGCTCCCGGAGTCCAGCAGGCAAGAGGTCATGTGTCCGTTGATTTTAACGCTGGTCGATGCGGTGGCCAGGTTGTGCGGACGAGACTGGTCGATGGTCACTGAGGTGAGCCGTGGTCGGTCGTCGCTGGTGTCGGATGATGGAGAACCCGGGGAGCACAGGTCCTGGAACGCTGGTGGTGCCCATGTGCCGTGGGGGAGACAAGATGGCGGCGCCTGAAGATCTTGAGGCCAATATGGCGGCGCCCATGGGCTGCACGTGGCGGGGGTTGAACAAGATGGCGGCGCCCATGGGCCGCACGTGTTGCTCAGAGGGGAAGATGGCGGCGCCCACTGGCCGTGCGTGGTCTGAGGGGGAGAAGATGGCGGCGCCCACTGGCCGCGCGTGGTCTGGGGAGGTGAAGATGGCGACGCCCACTGGCCGTGCGTGGTCTGAGGGGGAGAAGATGGCGGCGCCCACTGGCCGCGCATGGTCTGAGGGGGAGAAGATGGCGGCGCCCATTTTCTGTAAATGAGGGGGGTGGGGGCGATAGCGGCGACTGCGCGGTCCTGGCACACCGTGGCGAAGTGCCCCTTCTTGCCGCAAGCCTTACAAAGGGCAGCTCGGGCCGGGCAGTGTTGGCGGGGGTGTTTCTGCTGGCCGCAAAAGTAACATTGGGGACCCCAGGAGTTCACTGGCTGGCGCATGGCACAGGCGTATTGTCTGGGTGAGGCCCTGGCTGGGGCGGCTGTCTGTGGGGTCCACGATGTGTAGGAGGGGTGGGCCGCGCGGCTGGGGGTGTAGGCCAGAAAGTTGCGCGAGGCGACCGTCATAGAGAGCGCTAGTTTCTTTGTCTCTGCTAGGTCGAGCGTGGCCCCTTCTAACAGTCGCTGGCGTATGAGGTCCGACCCAATCCCCGTAACAAACGCATCCCGCATGAGGAGGTTTGAATGTTCAGTGGCCGTAACGGCCTGACGGTCACAGTCCCGGACGAGTGGGATTAGGGCCCGCCAGAAGTCTTCTATGGACTCACCAGGGAGTTGAGAGCGAGTGGCGAGTACGTGCCTGGCGAAGAGCGTGTTTGCTTTCTGAGCATAATTTTCTTTGAGAAGCATCATGGCTTCGGCGTAGTTCGGCGCATCCTGGATTAGCGGAAAGACGCTGGAGCTCAACCTTGAGTACAAGATCTGTATTTTCTGAGCCTCCGAGACAGGGCTGGACGCCGAGTTGATGTACGCCTTGAAACAAGCTAGCCAGTGTTGCAAGTCCTTTTTGGCGTCGCTTCAATGCGGATCCAGTTGCAGGCGATCCGGTTTGATACGGAGGTCCATCTTTTAAAAATCTTAGAGCAATAAATTAATGCACGATCAATTGCACAAAGACTTGAGTTGGGTACAACTGAGGCTTTATTGCTCTAAGATGTGTGGCCTCCCACAGCAGCTGGCGAAATGGCTGCCACATGGAGGATATACATATTTATACTCCACATACTGGGCGGAACCAGCAGGCAGGGACTACCAACGTACCTGTAGTACAGGTCCTACCATACATCCTCTAATAGAGGTGCAACAGTAGTTTACCACAGGAAAGTGGGTCGAACTTAAGGGTCATGAGGCCACATACAGTAAGGGGTGGTAGGGGCCCGCCAAATTTCAAGGTGAGGCTCTGGAGGTTGGATTGGAAGTCCAGGCCGAGTAGCAAGGCAGCGCAGAGGTTGGGGAGGTGGAAGCCGCTGAACTCAACGCCTTGGATGGTGAGGGTGGCAGTGCAATACCCCCAGATCGCCACGGAGTGGGATCCGGAGGCCAGGGAGATTCTCTGGTTGGTGGGATGGGCCGTGAGGGAGCAGCGCCTTACCGTATCGGGGTGGATGAAGCTCTCAGTGCTCCCGGAGTCCAGAAGGCAGGAAACCTTGTGCCCGTCGATTTTCACCGTTGTTGATGCAGTCGTGAGGTTGTGCGGTCGTGTCTGGTCGATCGTAACAGAGGCCAAGCGTGGCTGGTCAGCGGCGGTTGCAGGCGATGAGCTGCCCAATGAGGTGTCCGACGAGCAGCGATCTTGAGGCGGGGAAGATGGCGGTGCCCACGGGCTGCATGTGTCCTGGGACGGGCAAGATGGTGGTGCCCACAGGCCACTCCTGTGAGGTGAGCAAGATGGCGAGCAAGATGGCGAGTAAGGTGGCGGCACCCACGGACCGCACGTGTTGTGAGGGGAACAAGATGGCGGCGCCCACGGGCCACACGAGGTCTATGGGGAGGACGATGGCGGCGCCCAGTGGTCGCACATGGGCACCGGGTCATCGGTGGCGACCGAGCGGGCCCGGCACACAGCAGCAAAATGTCCTTTCTTACCGCAGGCCTTGCAGAGTGCGCTCCGTGCCGGGCAGCGTTGTCGGGGGTGCTTTGACTTTCTGCAGAAGTAGCACTTGGGTGCCCCGGGGTTGTGTGGTTGCCACGCGGCGCAGGCCTAGGGTTGGCTGGGGGCAGTCACTGACGGGGTGCATGGTAGGGCGTTCGCTGGCAGGGTCCACGATGTCCAGGAGGGGTGGGCTGCGTGGTTGGGGGCATACGGTTGAATATTGCACGAGGCGACCGTGAGTGAGAATGCTCGTTTCTTGGTCGCTGCGAGGTCGAGGGTAGCCCCTTCTAAGAGTCGCTGGCGGATGTAGGCCGACTCTATGCCTGTAACGAACGCATCTCTTGAGTAGCAAGTCCGAATGTTCAGAGGCTGAGACGGCCTGACAATCGCAGTCTCTCACTACGAGTTGGAGGGTCCACCAGAAATCCTCCACAGACTCACCGGGGAGTTGATGCCGCATGGCGAGGAGGTGCCTGGCGTAGATCTTGTTGGTCTGCTGCATGTAGTTCACCTTCTGTTGTGCCATGGCCTCAGCGTATGTCGACGCGTCCCGGATGAGGGGGAAGATGGCTGAGCTCAGGCGCATGTAGTAGATCTGGAGCTTCTGTGCCTCTGAGGGTGGTTCAGATCCTATGTATGCCTCGAAGCAGGCT
This sequence comes from Scyliorhinus canicula, assembly GCF_902713615.1. NCBI lineage: Eukaryota > Metazoa > Chordata > Chondrichthyes > Carcharhiniformes > Scyliorhinidae > Scyliorhinus > Scyliorhinus canicula. The sequence continues at coordinate 53,725,442 of NC_052152.1, read as the reverse complement.
AGCCAATGTGCGAAGGCTGACTTGGCGTTGTCTGCTTGAGGGTGCAGCTGCAGGTGATCTAGCTTGATGCGGAGATCCATCGTTTTAAAATCTCTGCGTAATAAATTGATGCACTATCAATTACGACGAGACGAGAGTAGAGAGTAATCGAGGCTTTAGTACGCAGAGATGTGGAGCCTCCCGCAGCTGCTGCTGAAATGCATTTATACTCCGCCTACTGGGCGGAGCCAGCAGGCAGGGATCTACCCCCGTACCTGTAGTACAGGGGCCTTACCGTAATACCCTCGTATGCAGTATATAATACAACAGTGGTGACTACCACAGGAAGAGTGAAGGGCAAGGAGTGAAGCTCTATGTAAGAATAACAATGAAAGTCAAGTTCCCAAATATGATGGTGACCAGGCATGGACAGGGAAACGGTTGTACACTCCTGCAGTGTTACCGTTAAGACCTGGATCCAGTAAACAAACATAGCGGTAGCCCAGTGGTTAGCACTGTTACTTTACAGTGCCAGGTTCCTGGGTTCCATTCCCGCTTGAGTTACTATCTGTGCGGAGTCTGCACGTTCTCCCCATGTCTCGTGGGATTCCTCCGGGCACTCCGATTTTCTCCCACAAGACGTTCTTGTTAGGTGAATTGGACATTCTGAACTCTCCCTCAGTGTACCCGAACAGAGGCCAGAGTGTGTGGCAACTCGGGGATTTTCACAGTAACTTTATTGCAATGTTAATCAACAAGCCTACGTGTGACAATAATAAAGATTATTATAGCCGAGGGGGAAGGGTGTATTGATGTACTTTCACAGATTTCATTGGAGAATACAAAAAGTATTTATTAATAAGAATTATACAGCAGTTGCATGGCTGTAGCCAGGTCCCAAATTGTCTCTGCCTCGGGGCCTTTCTCCTCATGGGGTGATTCCACATTCTGAAAATGAAATGAAAATCACTTATTGTCACAAGTAGGCTTCAATGAAGTTACTGTGAAAAGCCCCTAGTCACCACATTCCGGCTCCTGTTCGGGGAGGCTGGTACGGGAATTGAACCCGCACTGCTGGCCTGCCATGGCCTGCTTTAAAAGCCAGCTATTTAGCCCTGTGCTAAACTAGCCAGCCCTGTGATTGGTCTTTCAGGCCAGGTGACCCTTACTCTGCTGTGTTGCCCTTAATGGGACAATCACCACAGTGAGTAAGGCTTGCGGTCTCTCCATCTCTCTCAAGACAGCAGCAGCTCTGGAAGAACTCTGATCTATTCATTGCCTTCCTCAATGCTTTGGTCAGTTCACTCCCTCCATCACTTCCTTCACCACTAATTACAAGGGCACACTGAACTACTCTTTTTCTCATTCCAAAACAGACTTGCCTATTCTGTGAAACCTAGATTCTCTCCTCACATGGTAGCCTTTGCAAAATTAACAATGTCTCTCATTGCTCTTTCCTCATTGTACACTCCAGTCATTTCATTCCATTCAACATTTATTCTTCCTTTTGGCATCTTCCTTTTGCGCTCGATTATCAATATAAGCAAAAACCTCAGACGTGCAACTCTCCTAGATGGAAGACCTTCACTTATTCTGCAAGAGAACACAGCAAACATTGCTGTACCTCTGACTGCTGCTTGCTTTCCTCCCCATGCTGCCTGCCCATTCCCCACCCTGTGCCTTGGCTAGGGGCTAAGCAGCTGGACCAATGAACAGTGTGAGGCATCTAGCCTTCCTGATACAACAGCTCATCTGTGCTTTTTGAGTCTACAGAATGATCAGCATGTGAATGCCGAGTTGCATGAGGGTTTTATGCAGCTGATCAAACAACAAGTTAACTGGAATCATTTGCAGAAATTTTCACGCTAGTATTAAATGGCAAAGACTTTCATAGGCTGTTAGATCTTTCCTTTCCAGCAACATCTCCCTTGCACCTTCCGGCTCATCAACCATTTTTCCATAAGCATGGAAATAATCCTTCCCTAATTTTGTAAATTTCTGGCTGTATGCTTAAGATGTTCAATCTGAAGCCCTGAGAATAGATTGTTTTACAATATTACGGTTTGCACCATTGGCAATTCCTTTTCTGCTTCATGGTACCAATAGTTGGCTGACTACAGAACAACAATTATGATTGAGTTCACTTAATTCAATTTGTACAAGTTGTCTTCACATAATAATACAAAATATTGAACACAATACTGTCCCAAAGACTCGCCTTGCTCATTTAAACACATCCTTCCTAAATCCTAAGGTCCTGACCTTGTAGCTTTCAGTTTAAAAGTAGGAATATCGTGTTAAGATCACTTTGAAAGCTGGCCAATGTTTTGCTTAGACAGGGCAGTAAGAATGAAAGGAGTTACTTGTTACAGTATCCTGAGCTAGTGCACAGTCAATTCCAGCCCTACTTGACCTGGAGTTGCAACATAGGTGAAATAAGATTTTATTTAAAATACCTGAGGTCCTTGGTTGAGCCCAATAAGCTCCAGTCACAAGTTTGTAACTTTAACACAAGTAACTTTTTATTATGTACAGTATTAGAATTAAATGGACAGAGAATGTAACTAATACCCCTTTCCCAAACTCCGTCCTTCCTAACTAGCCTCACTCTCTATACACACACAGACAAATAACACAGGGGGTAAGGGGAAGGGTAGTGGAAAGGGAGAGAAAATATTAATGAAAATAAAAAGATAAAGATCTTCGATGCATTGGGATGACTTCTAGTTTGTGTCTTTCTGAAGTTGAGCTTTCATTTTGATACTTCGTACTTCTCAGCTTGAGATGATTTCCCTTGGTAAGGTTGTCTCCCTTGGCTTGAATTTTCTTTTCCCGCTGGCAGCACACCCCTGCCCGTAATAATCCTCGTGACAAGTGGTGGGAAGAGAGAATCCTGCCACCAGCGAACGATGCGCCGTTGAGAAAGGCTGGAGACCCGGGTAATCTAGCCCCTTCTCTGCAGATTCCGCAACATTTCAAGTTCTCAGCAAAGGCTGTGCCGGGTGTTCACTGCTTTCAGAACAGTAAAGCAAGCAGGAGAGAAACAGAGCGATCCTTTCACTTCCAAGGTCTAAAAACTTCTTCCCAGTCCTTTCAGAAAGCATCACGCAGGAACCAATCACTGATCTTAATCAGCAGAACACCGTCCATATCCAAGCCATCATTGCCAGTTAACCAATCGATCCAACTCCCTCCAAACCCTATTTTTGTGTTGTTACAAATTTAGCTACAGTACATTTGCTTGCTTACTCCAAGTCATCATTATATTATAAACAGTTGCGGTCCCAGCCGTGAACCTTGTGGAACTTTGTGGAACAGGTGATAGGTCACCAACCTGAAAAGGAATCCCTTATCCACACTCACTGTTTCCTGCTCAGTTGACAATTATCTATCCATGTCAGTATATTACCTCGAGCGCCATGGGCTATTTCCTATCTTATGACTTTACCTTTTGTGAGGTACCTTGTTGAACGCCTTCTCGAAGTCCAAATACAACACATCTACCGATTCCCCTCTTCCCACTCTGACTGAGACTTCCTTGAAAAACTATAATAAATTAGTAAGACACAGGGTGGGATTCTCCGGTCCCCCAGCTGCGTGTTTCCTGGTGATGCGTCATTCACTGGCGGCGGGATTCTATACTCCTGCTGCTTTCAATTGGATTTCCTATTGAAGCAACCTCATGCCGCCAGGAATGCGCTGCGATAGGAAGAGAATCGCAATTGCCGAAGAAATTTGGCCACAATTTCCTTTCATGAAGTCATGCAAATTCTGCTTGATGAGATTATGATTTTCCAAATGTGCTGCTACTACTTCCTAAATAATTCATTCCAACATTTTTCCAACAATAGATGTTAGGCTAATCCGCCTGCAGTTACCCACTTTTTGCCTCCCTCCCTCTTTGAATAGAGGTGTTACATTGGCAGTTTTGCAATCTTCCGGTACTTTTCCAGAATCCAAGGATTTGGGGAAAATTACAACCAATGCATCCTCGACCCACGTAGCTACTTCTTTTAAGATCCTAGGATGCAACCATCAGGAGATGGGACCTAGCTGCCTTTAGCCCCATTAGTTTGTCTAATACTACTTCTCTAGTGATGGTGATGGCATCTTAATCCTCCACTGTATCTTTAGTATTAATGGGATGTCGAGGTATTTTCCACTGTAACAAATGATCCATTTAACTCCTCTGCCATTTCTTTGTTCCCCAGAACTATCTCCCCAGATTCATTTTCTAAGGGTCTGTATTCACTTTGGCATCTCTCTTCATTTTCATATATTTAAAGAAGCTCTTATTGCCAGTTTTTACATTCCTCGCTAGTTTGTCCTGTGGTTCATTTTCTCTCTCTATATTATATTTTTAGTTCTCCTTTGGTGGATTTTGAATTTATCCCAGTCTTCAGGGCTATCACTGACTTTTGCCTCCTTTTATGCTTTTTCTTTCAACTTAATACTCTGCTTAATTTCCTTGGTTAACCATGTTTGGTTTATCCCTGTCCTAGACATATTGACATATTGCTCCAGGAAACTATACCTAATGCACTCTGAATTCTTCGTCATAGTTACCCTTTCCAACTTGATTAACCCAATCAACATGCAGATTAAATTCACCCATAGTTATTGCTCTACTCTTTTTACATGCTCCTATTACTTGTTGATCTATACCCTTTCCTACAGTATGGCTAATGTTTCTGGGGCCCATACAATGCTCCTATCAATGTCTTCTTTCCCTTGCTGTTTTTTACTTCCACCCAAATGGATTTTACATCATCCGAGTCTAGATTGTCCCTTACAACTGTCTTAATTTCATCACTTTTGATAGTGCTCCCCCACCAACATTTGCTTCCCTTCTGTACTTCCGAAAGGTCAAATATCACTGATGTCATGTGAGAGTACCTTTAAGAAATGGGTGTTTATAAATGGGTGTGTACATAAATATCTGTAGTGAGAGTACCTTTAAGAAATGGGTGTTTATAAATGGGTGTGTACATAAATATCTGTGGTGAGAGTACCTTTAAGAAATGGGTGTCTACTACTGCAGTGATGTCGGAGAGTGGGTGGAGCTGGGCTGTCTGTCGGCTTTTTACTTTAATTTTAGGCTGTTTGCTGCAGGGTGTGTTTTAGTTTCGTTTTCAGGGTTGGAGCTGAAGCCAGACAAAGCAGGAGTATTGCGCTTCTCCCTGCCACGAAAATACTATCTCTTGATCATTTGGTGTATTCAGAATTATAAATGTTTTCAGTAGTGAATGTAAACCTAATCTGCTTCTGTTAAAAGGTGTTTCTTCTGGATGTTGTTTGGGAAGTTATTAAGGATTACTTAGGGTTGTATTCTTTGGGGATTGTATTTGAATTGATGGTTGCTAAGATGTTCACTGTATGTTTTAAAAAGGTTAACTTTAGTTCATAGAATAAACATTGTTTTTCTTTAAAAAATACTTTTCCATTTCTGCTGTACCACACCTGTAGAGTGGGGCGTGTGCTCCCCAGACCACAATCTATTCAAAGTTGTGGGTCAGGTGAACTCCATGATACACTTTGGGGTTCTCTAAACCCTGGCCCATAACACTGAATATTAAGTTCCCAGTTTTGATATCCTTGTAACTATGTTTCTGTAAAGCAAATGTGATCTGTTTAAGTCTATCTATTCATCTATTTATGTCAATTTGTATGTCAGTTTGTCTACTTTATGCTGAATGCTTCATGCTTAAGATACAAAATGTTTAGGCTTGTCTTTTTGCCATTTTTAATCATCCTAACCTTTTTTGTACGTTTTTGCCTCTTGCACTTTATTGTCCTGTCTACCGTTTTTGCATTTTACTGTTCTTTCTTTTATTACTGTCTTTGTTTCTCTCTCCCTTGCCATACCACCCTGCTTAGGTTTCCATCCTCCTGCCATTCTAGTTTAAACCCTCCCCAACCACACTAGCAAACACTCACCTTTGGACATCAGTCTCGATCCTGCCCAGGTGTAACCCTTCCAGTTTTTACAGGTCCTACCTCCCCCAGAACTGATCCCAATGGCCCAAGAATCTGAGATCCTCCCCCTTTCCAGTTGTGTATTCATCTGATACACGCTGCTGTTTCTACTCTGACTAGCATGTGGCACAGGTAGTAATCTTGAGATCACTACCTTTGAGGTCCCAACACGGTATATCAGTTTTGCAGGGGAATGGCCACAAGAAATTGTTGCATTACCTGCCTAGCCCTCTTGTTCTGCCTGGTGGTCACCCATTCCCTTCCTGCCTGTGGACACATAACCTACGGTGTGACCACCTTTCTATATGTACTATCCAAGATACTCTCCGCTTTGCAGATGTTCCACAGTATCCCCAGCCACTGCTCCAGTTCCAAAAATCCAGGCTTCCAGGAGCTGTACCTGGAGACACTTCCTGCACACACGCTGGCCCTGGGCACTGGAAAGGTGTCCGGCTTCCCACATGGAGCAGGAGGAGCAAACCCTAGCTTTTGAGTTATCCTGCAGTGACCTACCTCATTGGATTAAACTTTAAAAGGACTCTTAAAATTAAATGATATCAAATACTTTAGACCCTCTTCTTCCATTGACCTTGTAAATACATCATATAGTTTTTACAAACTATAAACCACAAAATAAAGACTTTACAAACTATAAACAACAATAATAGTATAAATACCCTCTGTCTGTACTCACCTAATCAGCAGCTTCCACTTGCTCCATGTCACTTACAGATCCTGACACCACTTCAGAAGCTCTGCTTCAGAAGCTCTGTGGGTCCGCACATGCTTCCGGAGGAGGACGGATCCAGGAACTGTCAGCCATGTTGGGAGCGAGACCCCGGAGGTGGACTTCCTGGGGAAGGCAAGCACACGTTCGTGAGGGGTCTCATTAGTCGCAGTGCAGAGGAGCGATCGGATGGAGTGGAGCGCGTCGGGGACGACCTCCTGCCAGTGGGAGACCAGGGAATTTTTAGACCGCAGGGCCAGAAGGACGGCCTTCCAGACCGTCCCATTCTCCCTCTCCACCTGCCTGTTTCCCCGGGGGTTGCAGCTGGTCGCCCTGCTCGAGGCGATGCCCTTGCTGAGCAGGAACTGACGCAGCTCTTTGCTCATGAAAGAGGATCCCCGATCGCTGTGGATATAGGTGGGGAAACCGAACAGAGTGAAGATGCTGTGCAGAGCTTTGATTACCGTGGCGGAAGTCATATCAGGGCATGGGATGGCGAAAGGGTACCGGGGGTACTCATCAATCGCATTCAGGAAGTACGTGTTGCAGTCGTTGGAGGGGGGGGCCCTTTGAAGTCCACACTGAGACGTTCAAAGGGTGGGAGGCCTTCACCAGGTGCGCTCTATCTGGCCGGTAGAAGTGCGGCTTGCACACTGCGCAGCAGTCTCTGGTGACGGCCCTGACCTCCTCAATGGAGTAGGGCAGGTTGCGGGTCTTGATAAAATGGAAGAACCGGGTGACCCCTGGGTGGCAGAGGTCATTGTGGAGAGCCCGGAGTCGGTCCACTTGTGCGCTGGCACATGTACCGTGGGATAGGGCATCAGGGAGCTCGTTAAGCTTCCCCGGGCGATACAAGATCTCATAATTATAGGTGGAGAGCTCGATCCTCAACCTCAAGATCTTGTCATTTTTGATCTTGCCCCGCTGTGTATTATTAAACATAAAAGCAACTGACCATTGGTCAGTGAGGAGAATGAATTCCTGCTGGCCAGGTAATGCCTCCAATGTCGCACAGCTTCCACACTGGCTTGGGCCTCCTTTTCGACAGAGGAGTGCCGAATTCCGGAGGCATGGAGGTTGCGGGAAAAGAAGGCCACGGGCCTGCCCGCCTGGTTGAGGGTGGTGGCCAGAGCTACGTCCGATGCATCGCTTTCCACCTGAAAGGGGAGGGACCAGTCGACCACGTGCATCGTGGCCTTGGCGATGTCCACCTTGATGCGGTTGAAGGCCTGGCGGGCCTCAGCCATCAGGGGAAAACTGTGGACTGAATGAGTGGGCGGGCCTTGTCCGCATAATTAGGGACCCACTGGGAGTAATAGGAGAAAATCCCCAGGCATCATTTCTGGGCCTTGGGGCAGTTGGGGAGAGGGAGTTCCAGGAGGGGACGCATGCGGTCAGGGTCGGGCCCTAGGACTCCATTTTCCACTACATAGCCAAGGTTGCCTAAGCGATTGGTGCGGAACACACATTTCTCCTTATTGTATGTGAGATTAAGGAGTTTGGCGGTATGGAGGAATTTTTGGAGGTATACGTCGTGGCCCTGCTGATCGTGGCCGCAGATGGTGACGTTATCTAGTTACAGGAAGGTGGCCCTCAGTCCGTACCGGTCAACCATTCGGTCCAGCTCTCGCTGGAAGACCGAGACCCCATTAGTGACGCTGAAAGGAACCCTAAGAAAGTGATAGCGGCGGCCATCTGCTTCGAATGTAGTGTATTGGTGGTCCGGGCGGATGGGGAGCTGGTGGTAGGCGGACTCGATACTGTGCAATCTGATTGAGCATGTCAGATATGCGTGGGAGGGGGTACGCGTCGAGCTGCGTGTACCGATTGATGGTCTGACTGTAGTCAATGACCATCCTGTGCTTCTCCCTAGTCTTCACTACTACTACTTGAGCTCTCCAGGGGCTGTTGCTGGCCTCAATGACCCTCTCCCGCAGAAGCCGTTAGACCTCCGACCTGATGAACGTCCTGTCCTGGGCGCTGTACCATCTGCTCCTAGTGGCGATGGGCTTGTAGTCCGGGGTGAGGTTCGCAAACAGGGAAGGTGGATCGACCTTAAGGGTCGTGAGGCCACAGATGGTGAGGTGGGGTAGGGGTCCGCCGAATTTTAAAGTCAGGCTTTGGAGATGGCACTGAAAATCCAGGCCGAGTAACAGGGCAGCGCAGAGGTGGGGGAGGAGGTAGGGCCGCAAGTTGCTGAATTCTACGCCTTGCAATGGGATCCGGAGGCCAGGGAGATTTTCTGGGTGATGGGGTGTACCGGGAGGAAGCAGCGCCTTACCGTCATGGGGTGGATGAAGCTCTCTCTGCTCCCGGAGTCAAAAAGGCTGGTAATCTCGTGCTCATCGATCTTCACCATTGTCGTCGCGGTCGCGAGGTTGCGGGGCCGGGACTGATCCAGGGTGATCGAGGCGAGCTGTGGCAGATGCTGGGAGGTCCCGGGTTGGTCAGCGGTGGTGGAGATAGCGGTAGGCGATGAACGGCCAGACGAGCAGGGGTCCTGAGGCGCAGTCCAAAATGGCCCACAGGGCGCACATGGCGGGCGGCATCAAAGATGGCGGCGCCCACGGGCTGCACGTGGCTTGCGGTGAGGAAGATGGCGGCGCCCGCGGGCTGCACGTGGCTTGCGAAGGGGAAAATAGCGGCGCCCCTGGGTCGCACGTGGGGGCTGTAGAAACACCGGGCCTGGAAACAGCGGCGACTGACCGGGCCTGGCAAACAGAAATGAAGTGTCCTTTATTCCCACACCCGTTGCAGGTCGCGGTCCGCACCAAGCAGCGCTGCCTGGTGTGTTTGTTCTGCCCGCAAAAATAACACTTGGGCCCCCCAGAGTTGGCTGGCTGCCACGCGGCGCAGGCTTGCGGTGAGCTGGAGTCGGCAGCTGGTGGGGCCCACGATGCTCACGAGGGTGCCGCGCAGTTGGGGGTGTAGGAGTGAATGTCACGGGAGGCCATTTCTAACAAATTAGCGAGCTGCCTAGTCCCCACAAGATTGAGCCTACCCCCTTCCACTAGCCGCTGGCGGACGTACGCAAACCTCATGCCCGTGATGTAAGCGTTTCTAATTAAACGTTTGGTGTGCTGGACTGCCGAAACTGCAGTCACAGTTTCTACCTAGGATGTGCAGGGCATGCCAGAAATCGTCCAGAGTCTCCCCAGGGAGTTGCTGTCTTGTGGCCAGGCGGTGCCTGGCGTACACTTGATTCATCGGTTGAACGTAATGTCTCTTCAGGAGCGTCATCGCTTTGGAGCAGGTGGGCGCATCCCGAATGAGGGGAAAAATGTCAGGGCTCACCCGTGAATAGAAGACTTGGGGCTTCTGTGCCTCCGAGGGTTCTTCAGCAGCTGCTCTGAGGTAGCCTTCGAAGCAGGCTAGCCAGTGTTAGAAGGTGGATGTGGCGTTGGCTGCTTGAGGGCTCAGCTGCAGGCGATCAGGCTTGATGCGGAGATCCATCGTTTAAAAAATCTTGTTCAATAAATTGATGCACCGTAAATTACCACAAGATGACAATGGTGGAACAATCGAGGCTTTATTGAACAAGATGTTGTGCCTCCGGTAGCTGGAACCAGAATGGCTGCAGCGCCAGAGAGCATACACTTTTATATGCCGCCTGCTGGGTGGAGTAGGCAGGCAGGGATTTACCATTGTACCTCTAATATACAGGCAGTGTATATTAGTATACACTGTCATGATGCAGATCCTAACAAGGGACTGGTGTCAACGAGAGAACTATCCTCATGTTCCTATGCTTCTTTATTGTTTGAGACTGCGGCATGATGGTAGCCAGTGATCCCTGTTAAAACCGCTGCACAAAATCTCTGACTCCTTCCATTCGAGTTTTAAAACTGGCTTTAGGTTGTCTTGAACTCTGGACATTAATGTCTCACAATTATCAATGGGAGCATTCCTGAAAAACACACATTGAATGGGATTGGGAATCCTGGAATCAGGGAACACACGTTTTTTTTAAAGAAGGACCGACTCTGAAAATTCAAAACCGAGTGTTTCCAGTGTCTCCAGCACACCACAGTCTGGGCTTTACACCTACTGAAATATAAGTGTCTGGTTAAGTTATACATTTGGTTTTCTACTCCCGCTTGCGTGCCACCCACACAAGAGTTGCTGTACATGACCTAATTACCTTTCCACAGCTGGTAAGACTGTCAATTTGGATTAAGTGTCTTCTGTCTATTGTAGTCTTCTTCTGTAACAAGAACAATATGCACTGAATTAAGAGATATTTTGCACTATCTGTTTAGACTGTAGTGCAGATTGTATTATTATGCACGGCTTACCTAAATTTTAAAAAAAATTAGCTACAGAATTTGAAGGAACTGCCTGACTGTATTGGAACTGACAGGTGTGTAACTGTGAATAATGGCAGTCAATCATGAATCCCGCGCACTTGCATCTTTCTAGCTTCCTATTGGCCAACTCTAATAGTTATCAATAATCCTCATTAGTTCATCAAAGTGTCCCAATTACAGGATCAATTTATGTTAAGTACTCAAAGCTATTTAAATAAGTCCACTTTACCATCTGAAACTTATTTGATTGTCATAAACATTCCCAAGTCTTCAACCAGCTCTTTGTTTTGTTATGCTCTTGACGTAGCGTAAGCTGCTTCCTTGATGTGCACTCTGACAAAGGAAGGTTCAGACTTGGAGATAGCTTTAACACATTTATTAAACTGTTAACAATTCTCCTACTTGGATTCGACTCTCCCCTTAATCTTGCTATAGCCACTCAGACTGACGAACCAGTCTGCTACAATCCAGGTGGTGGGTATGATGTGTTTCAAATCAACCCTGTGTACACACTTGAGTGTCTCCACTGGAAAGCTGAAGATCATGTGTGCTGTGTCCTTTTTATATGGGTTGGTGTAATGCCCTCCTGTGGTAGTGTCACCTCTGTGTGTATCGTGAATGCCCATTGGTCGTGTCCTATCTTACTGACCTATTGGTTGATTGTCTGTGTGTCATGTCTCTGGTGCTCCCTCTAGTGTCTATCTAGTCTACCTGTATTTACATTAACCCCTTGTGTATTTACAGTGATGCATATCACCACACTCTTGAGGAGCTTCCTCGGGGAATCATTCTTTGCACCTACTGCATACGCACTCTGCTCAGGACAGCAACTTGCATTTATGTTGTAACTCGAATTAAGACAATTCACAGTAGCAAAGGGAACAAAGAAACAGTTGTGAAACTAAAGGACGAAGTGAGAGGGGAGAGTAAAAACTCCTTTAAAATTAACAAATGAACTCGATATTTAACTTTGGTCCGGTGTGCATTGTTTATATCTTGTAAGAGCTAAAGTATCATTATTGGAGATGCTTTACCACTGACAATTAAAATAGGTACAACGCACCGGATAAGGGGATTAAGTTCTGCATTCTGAAGGTGTGCTTATGAAAGCAACAATGAAAGGAACTTCATGTAATTTCTTGATAATAAGTTTACCCTGCATTATGTAAATTGTCTCGAACTTAATTTATGACAACACGGATTAGTGATTTGCAGCTAAAAATCAGTTTGGTGGGGGTTGACATGAAACTCCACTGATTTTCCTGATTGGAGTGATTGCCAGTCGATGTGTGATGGGGCAGGCATTCCATCCACCAAACAGTCATGCTTACTTTGGCAAACATCCTATTTTAGCACCCTTATAGTTATATTACTGCCTGTGCTTAGGATTTGGATCTACGCAGTAGCATCCAGGACCAGAAGTCTCCAAAGGAGATCTAAAAATTTTTAAAAAGAAATTCCCATTTTTTTCATTATTTTATGACCCATTAATGAAATTCCATGTAAAGAAGCCATTCCTGAGAATGCTATTTGATTAGCAGGAATGGGGGGATAAAAGCAAACACCACGACATAGTGAATCTTTTGAAATTCTCAAATCATGTGGGAAAACCAAGCACTGTATGGTAGTAAAGAAACTCATGGATGGGCTTTGCAGTGATTTCTGTATGTACCAATACATGATCAGACTATGTTAAGCTAGGCAACTGAACACTAGATGACCACACTATCAGGACCTATATAAATGTTTTCCCGCTCTTTCCTAGGGGAGTGTGTGTCTGGAGTACAGAGGTAGAGAGAAGTTAATAGATATCAATAATTATCTTTATCTTATTTAATAGTTTGATCTAGTTATTTGTTTGTTTTGCTAGTTTAGTATTAAGTAAAAATAACTCACGAGATTATTTATATTACTCACTAAATTACTTTATCATCACTGGAAGACTACGGCTATATTTCAACAGCTCGGCTAGATAAAAAGAGTAATATATATATTACAACATCGTTGTAATGGTCAGGGTTTAGCGAACCCCAAAGTGTATCATGGAATTCACCTGACCCACAACTTTTAATAGATTATGGTTATGGAGAGCACACGGGCCTACCTTATAGGTGTGATGCAATAGAGAACTAAGAGAACGTTTAAACAAAAACTATGTGTATTCTCTAAACCCAGTTAACATTTTATAAACACACAATGAACATCTTAGCGACCATCAATTCAAATGCACCCTGCTCAAAGAATACTGTACTCTATAAGACATACATAAGACAGAAACCCTTTTTACAGAAGCACAGCAGGTTTAAATTCTCTACTGAGAGCAGTTACCACTTTGAAATCACCAAATGAATATTCTATCGCTTGCAGAGATTCACACACATCTTGCTGTCTCCAAATCTAAAACGAAACTAAACGGAGCCACAAAGCAGATTTTCAGCTCAAAATGAAAGCGAAAGACTAAAAGACAGCCCAGCTCCACCCACACTCTGACATCACTGCTGCCATTTGACGAACACACATTTCTTAAAGGGACCCTCACCTGACAATTGTAATATAACAGAGTTGAACCCACCCAGTTCCAATTTTAATTGTGGGTGGATTATGAGGGTGGTTCCTTGGAGCCATTTGAATATTTTACTGCGGCTGCTTGCTTCAGATTTTACCTCTCTGGCAGTTTTTAACACTGGACAGCCATGTTTCCCGAGCCTCAGGAAACCCAGCAGGTAAAGGGAGCTAAAGATTCACGGGGCGGGATTCTCCGTTGCCGAACTCCGAAATCGGGATCGCCGATCGGGCGGAGAATAGCTTCTGACGTCGAAATCGTGGCACGTGCCGGTTTGACGCTGGGTCACGATACTCCGCCCCCTCCAAATTGGCGCGATCGCGATGCACACCTGGCACAGTTGCAGCTGTGTTTACACATCCTTATTGGGCTCATCTGCAATGCTCTGCCTCCGATGGGCCAAGTTCCCGATGGCACAGTCCACGTGTGGTCACAACAGCTGTGAGCATACGGATAATGTCCAGCACCGCCATACAGTCGTGCCACTGGCTGGGGGCTTCTGCCAGGGCTGGTGGGAGTAGTGGGGGTGGCCAGGACATGGGTTGTGGGGTCAGGGTGGACGGGTACACGGTCCAGCACAACCGGCACCATCTTTTCGGGCATGATCAATGTGTGCGTGGGGGGTGTAAGTGTATGTAGGGCTTCTGCTTGTCAGCCCTGCACGCGTCCATCACGGACCCGCCGATTCCTCCACCGCTTTTTGCGTGTTCTGAGGGTGTTTCATGAGGTGCCGGTGCTAGTCCCTCACCAGTAGCAGAATCAGTGCGGGTGTGGCACTGATTTTTCCATCATGGAACTCCACGGATCCTCCACTGGCGTCAGCAGGACTGTTTTGAACTTTGTCTTGTCCTCACCTTCAGCAAAGGTGAGTGAGTTAAAAATGTGGATAGCGTGGTCCCCGGCTGTAGAGAGGAAGAGAGCAGCCCATGGACTGCATGGAAGAGATCAGAGATTTTCCGGCAGTTTGGTGGGTCAGTAGGAACAAGGTTGCCTGAATTAACCTGCTTCCTCTCTCATGGTCAGACATGCCCTGCGATTGGAGCACCACCCCTTCCCCCCACAAAACCCCCTCTGCAATCTCTGACCTCCATGCAATCAGACTCTCACTCTCCCAGTCTCTCCTTGGACCCCACACAACCACCCCTGTGAGTACTAATCCTCTGACTTGTGTCATAATATACACACAAGTGTATGATGGTGCACAGGCAGGCATTGATTGACACACAGGATGACCAATGAACACACAGAACACAGCAGACAATCACCAGAGAGGACACGGCCACTATAAAGCCAGAGGGCACTAGTTTTTCCGTTCTCTGGGGATGCAGCCTCTGAGACAGCCAGAGCCCGTGAGCAACAACTAGAACATCCACCATGTGGTAGTAAGATAGTCTGGTCAGGTTAGCCTCAGGTCTCCAGTCAACTCAGCATAGTGTCAACCCACAGTTAAAGTATGTATGATAGTTAAGAGTTCAATAAAATCGAGTTGCATTTCTTCAAGTGTTGGAAGCCTGTCTCTCACTGCTGCAGTAAACGCAGTCCTCCCAGACCCAGCTTACCCAACACATCATGGTACCAGTGAGTTATGTTAGAGTTTGACGGACCTACCTTGAGATAGTCTGCTTTCGATCAGCGATCAGCCATCCGGTAACATGGACAGCGTCCGCCCTCCCCCGCTGCTCCACATCGCCGGCAACCTCGGTGCCAACTGGAAGATTTTCAAGCAGAAGTTCCAGCTGTATCTTGAAGCCACCGACCTCGAAGCCGCATCGGATGCCAGGAAGATTGCTCTCTTCCTCTCTACAGCCGGGGACCACGCTATCCACATCTTTAACTCCCTCACCTTTGCTGAAGGTGAGGACAAGACAAAGTTCAAAACAGTCCTGCTGAAGTTCGACAGCCACTGTGACATCAAAGTCAACGAGAGCTTTGAACGTTACGTGTTCCAGCAGGGGCTTCAGGGTAAGGATGAACCTTTTCAGTCCTTCTTAACCCATCTCCGTATCCTCGCGCAATCCTGCAACTACGGCTCCACTTCCGACTCCATGATCCGCGACCAGATCGTTTTCGGGGTCCACAACGATCCCCTTCGCCAGCAGCTCTTAAAGTGAAGGAGCTCACTCTTAGCATCGCCATCGAGACCTGCGTCCTACATGAGCACGCTAATAACCGGTACTCCCATATCAAGGCGGCAGAGACGGCGCGGCAAGGCCCCCACGATGTGGAGCGGGTGCAGGCTGTAAAACAGCTCCAGGACCTGAGTCTGGATGAGGGCGGCCATTTCGCTCGCTTTTCCCGGGCTCCAGCGCATGCGCGCAACGACCGAGGAAATGGTGAGGCCGATGACCAAACTGCGCAGGTGCGCACAGCGTTCGACCGCACCGTGCATGCGCGGTGGCGCATGCAGCGTCCTGACAAGGCGCCATGACGGTGCAACAACTATGGCTCCGCCCACTTAAAGCATCAATGCCCCGCAAAATCTCGACGCTGTCTGCAGTGTGGCAAACTTGGCCACTACGCAGCCCTGTGCAGATCTGCTCAACTGCCCAACACACAGCGATCCCAGCCGCAGCGCAGGAACGTCCGGTCAGTACAGCAACCCGTTTCAGACACCGACATGGTTCCAGATCCCAACACCGAGGACCTCACATCCCCATTCCGGGTGGGCATCGTCACCAAGCAGACGATGCTTTCCGCAAAAAAGGTTAAACAACTCCCAGTGATGAGCATTGATCCGGACGACGAGTGGTGTGCCAACCTTACGGTCAACAAGGCTCACATACGCTTCAGGCTGGACACCGGCACTTCAGCGAACCTCATTTCGAAGTCTGACCTGGATACCATCCATGTCAAGCCGAGCATTCTTCCACCGGCCTGCCAACCTCTCGACTACAATGGCAATGCCATTGCTGCCAGTGGCTCATGCCAGCTTGTGGTATCCCATCGTTCTTCAAAATCCACCCTGTGTTTTGAAATTGTAGGGTCCAACAGAGCTTCCTTGCTCAGTGCTCAGGCCTGCAAAATCCTGAATCTTGTGCAACAGGTTCACACCATGTCGCCCGCTGAGGCATCGCCCGCTGAGGCATCGGCCTCATCAGATGTCAACTTCCAAACCCAATTAGATGACATCATAGCACAATACCACAGCGTCTTCGAAGGTATGGGCACACTCCCCTACAGATACAAGATCCTTCTGAAACCGAATGCCACACCTGTGGTTCATGCACCGCGTTGGATGCCGGCACCCCTTCAGGACCACCTCAAGCAGCAGCTGCAAGACTTCCAGGACCAGGGCGTCATTTCTAAGGTCACGGAACCCACAGACTCGGTTAGCTCCATGGTTTGTGCCAAAAAACCGTCGGGGAACTTCGCATTTGTATCGACCCCAAACATTTGAACTGTAACATCATGCGGGAACACTACCCTATCCCTAAGCGAGAACAGCTCACCAGTGAAATGGCTCACGCCAAGTTTTTCACAAAGCTGGATGCCTCCAAGGGGTTTTAGCAAGGGGTACAGCTGGACGCGTCCAGTCGAAAGCTCTGCACATTTAACACCCCATTTGTTCGTTACTGTTACAACCGGATGCCCTTTGGCATCATCTCCGCCTCGGAGGTGTTCCACCGAATAATGGAGCAAATGATGGAGGGCATCGAGGGGGTGCGAGTGAACGTCGATGACATCATTGTCTGGTCCACGACTCCTCAGGAACACATCAATCGCCTCAAACGAGTGTTCCAGAGGATCCACGAGCATTGCCTCCGACTCAACAGAGCCAAATGCTCGTTCGGTCAAGCAGAAATAAAGTTCCTTGGCGACCATATTTCGCAGTTCGGTGTGCAGCCAGATGCAGACAATGTGTTGACGGTCAACGCTATGAAGACACCGGAGGACAAGAAGGTAGTCCTCAGCTTCCTAGGGATGGACAGCTTCCTTGGGAAGTTTATCCCCATTCTTGCATCTCACGCCACAGCTCTCAGCAATCTTGTTTAAAAAACCAACGACTTCCAGTGGCTCCCCGCTCATGAGCGAGAGCGGCGTGAGCTCAGGGCGAAACTCACCAAGGTCCCGATACTGGCGTTTTACGACCCTGCTAAGGAGACAAAGATCTCCACCGACGCGAGCCAGGCTGGCATTGGGGCAGTACTCCTCCAGCGGGACGAATCCTCCTCCTGGGCCCCAGTCGCGATATGCTCAAATCGAAAAAGAATTCCTGGGCCTCCTCACAGGGATTGACAAATTCCATGATTACATGTATGGACTCCCCAAATTCACGGTCGAGACGGACCATAGACCGTTGGTTCACATCATCCAGAAGGACCTCAATGATATGACGCCACGCCTACAACGTCTCCTCCTCAAACTCTGACGCTACGATTTCGAACTGGTCTACACCCCGGGCAAGGAGCTCATTGTGGCCGATGTACTCTCTCGCTCCATCAACGCGCCGTGCGAGCAGTCGGACTTCGTCTGCCAGATCGACGCCCATGTTGAGTTCTGTGCATCCAACTTTCCGGCCACTGATGAAAGGATCGTGCAGATTCGTCAGGAAACTGCCAGGGATCCTTTACTCCAACGGTTCATGTGCCATCTCACAGTTGGTTGGCAAAAGGGCCAGTGCCCACAGTTCTATAATATAAAAGACGATCTGGCAGTAGTCAATGACATACTAATGAAACTGGACAGGATAGTAATCCCACAGAGTATGCGAGAGCTCGACCTCGGTCAACTCCACGAGGGTCACCTGGGGGTCGAAAAGTGTCGCCGTCGAGCCCGAGAGGCAGTATATTGGCCTGGCATCAAGCAGGACATTGCCAACAGTCCTCAATTGCCCTACGTGCCAACGGTTCCAGCCGGCTCAGCCGTAAGAGACTTTGCAGCCGCATGAACTGGTGTCCTCCCCATGGACCAAGGTTGGCATTGATCTCTTTCACGCAAAGGGCCGGGACTACGTCCACCTCATGGACTATTTTTCTAACTACCCCGAGGCGGTCAGACTGAATGACCTCACATCAGCAACAATCATCAAGGCATGCAAAGAGACCTTTGCCTGTCATGGCATTCCACTTACGGTCATGACTGATAATGGCTCATGCTTTCTCAGTCAGGAGTGGACGGATTTTGCCCGACAGTACAATTTTACACACGTCACTTCAAGCCCCCACTACCCCCAGTCCAATGGGAAAGCTGAAAAGGGGGTACACATTGTTAAAAGACTGTTGTGCAAAGCTGCTAATTCGGGTTCAGATTTTAACTTAGCGCTGCTACCCTACAGGGCGACTCCTTTGTCCGCTGGCCTGTCCCCAGCACAGCTGTTAATGAACCGCACACTACGGACGATGGTGCCAGCTATCCACATCCCGGACCTTGACAATTTTCCGGTCCTGCAAAGAATGCAACAGTCTCGGGCAAACAGCCTAAAACGAAAGTAAAAAAGCTGGCAGACAGCCCAGCTCCACCCACTCTCTGACATCACCGCAGTAGTAAACACCCATTTCTTAAAGGTACTCTCACTACAGATATTTATAAAAATACCCATTTACAAACACCCATTTCTTAAAGGCACTCTCACAGGACACCTCCCCAGAAGAAAAAAAAACCATCAACTTCAAGATGGTATCATTTTTCACCTTTTCACTATCTGTTAAGAAATCAACACAGTAAATATACTTTTTGTTTAAAAGAAACAACACACGCAAACAGGTATAATAATGTAGTCCTTTTTTTTTCTTCTTCCTCCAACTGGAATCCTTCACAATTGACAGTCTCTTTGAACAAGAAGGTCTCTGTACGATCCATCCATTTCTCTACGCCTCGGCGTTTCTCTTTAAAGTCAGATACTTTCGTTCAATCTGATCACAGAGTCCCTTGTAATTCTCCAACACAGGAGCATTGGCTATCACAGCATACAGGCAGTCAAATGCCTGTTGAAAGTCCGCTGTCCACTGAAATTTTCAACGTTTCTTCAGCAAGTCTATCAGTGGAGCAACCACGCTACAAAAATCTTTCACAAATGTTCGATCAAATCCACACATGCCAAGAAATCGCATTATTTCCCTTCGTCTTGAGGGTATCGGAAACTCCTCAATAACTGTTGGTTTCACATCCCGTGTGACCATTCGACCCTGTCCAATTGTATAGCCAAGGAAATTGACTTGGGCTTTTCCAAATTCACTTTTGGCTAAGTTTATCACCATACCCGCCTCCTGAAGTCGATCGAACTCCATCAGATGTTTTAAATGTTCTTTCCATGTCTGGCTGAAAATTACCAGATCGTCAATGTATACCGCACAATTGGGTAAACCTGAAACAACTTTGTTAGTTATCCGTTGAAATATGGCTGGGGCGTTTTTCATGCCAAATAGCATAACCTTGAATTGGTATATACCATCTGGAAAGACAAAAGCTGAAATCTCTTTCGCCCTTTCGGATAAAGGGACCTGCCAGTAACCTTTAAGTCAATCCAGTTTAGAAATAAAAGCTGACTGTCCCACTTTCTCAATGCAATCCTCCAAACGTGGGATAGGATAACAGTCCATTCTGGTAACTGCATTAACCTTTCTATAGTCCACACACAACTGTTGGGTACCGTCCGGTTTTGGTACCATCACTATGGGTGAGCTCCATTGGCTGCAACCTACTTCAATTATGCCATTTTTAAGCATACTCTCAATCTCTTTGTTAACCTGTGCCAATTTTAAAGGGTTACGTCTGTATGGATGTTGTTTGATTGGAACAGCATTTCCCACATCTACATCATGTATATCCATTTTAGTACTTCCCAATTTATCTCCACAAACTTGCCCATGTGATATCAATAACTCTTTCAGGTCATTTTGTTTTTCCTCTGTAAGGTAACTCAACAACTTATCCCAATTTTTAAGAACATCTTCATTTTCCAATTTAATTTGAGGTATGTCAAATTCACAGTCATCTGGATTTGGTTTGTTACTTTGAGTTAGAATCATGAAAACCTCCTTTTTCTCACCTTCCCTTTCAAAGTACCTTTCACATGACACACTCGGTGAGCCTTCCTTCTATCTCGTGTTTGTACCACATAATTCACCTTACTTAATTTACTTTCAATCTGATAAGGTCCACAAAACCTTGCTTTTAAAGGTTCACCTACCATTGGTAACAACACTAAAACATTATCTCCAATGGCAAATCGACAAACTTTGAATTTCTTGTCCGCTACCCGTTTCATCACATTTTTTGCAACTTTTAAATGTTGTCTAGCCAATTCACCTGCTCTATTTAATCATTCCCTAAAATTTAACACGGAATCCAATAATGCAATTTCCAATTTCTCACTCATCAATTTAAGTGGTCCTCTTACCTCATGACCAAAGATTAATTCAAAAAGGCTGAATTTGGTTAACTCATTAGGTGCATCCCTAATTGCAAACAGTACGAATGGAATTCCTTTATTCCAATCCTCTGGATATTCTTGACAATAAGCCTTCAACATTGTCTTTAATGTATTATGCCACCTTTCTAACGCTCCCTGCGATTCTGGATGGTACACAGTTGATTTAAATTGTTTTATTCCTAAGCTATCCATAACTTCTTTGAATAACGTTGAGGTAAAATTTGATCCTTGATCCGATTGTATTTCTGTGGGTAGTCCATATCTAGTAAAGAATTTAAATAACTCCTCCACAATTTTTTTAGCTGTAATATTATGTACTGGAATGGCCTCTGGAAACCTAGCAGACACATCTATTATAGTCAAAACATATTGATTCCCACTTTTTGTTTTAGGAAGTGGTCCTAGGCAATCAATTAGCACCCTTGTAAAAGGTTCCTCAAATACTGGAATGGGTATTAAGGGGGCTGGTTTTATCACTGCTTGGGGTTTCCCGATCACTTGACATGTGTGACATGATTGACAAAATTTAACTACATCTTTATGTAGTTCAGGCCAATATAAATGTTTTTGGCTTTTAGCTTGAGTTTTCCTTACTCCCAAATGACCTCCCACTGGTACCTCATGTGAAACTCGCAACACCTCCTTTCTATACCCTACCGGCAATACTCCTTGATGAACTTCTGCCCACTTTTGATCCGCCTGCATATGTAAAGGTCTCCATTTTCTCATCAAGACATTACTTTTACCGTAATAACACTCTGGTATACACTCAGATTCCTCTTCCGTGTATGCTTCCTGATACATCCGTTTTATTTCTACATCTTTCTGTTGTAACTCCGCTACTTTTCCTGAACTAAAAATATCCACCTCGTCCTCCACCTGTTTTTGTTCTTATTCAACCATCTGATCAAAAATCATTTCTGATAATTGCACTTCAACTTCATCTTCACTCTTTGATTTTTTCTCTTGTCTTAACCTGTGACTTTGCGACCTTGTTACTACACAATCTGGAAAAAATCCCAGGATATTCGTCCTTCAACACTCAGTTGCCTGATTTTCCACTGGCTTATCAACCACAGTAGGCATCACTCCCATCTGCGATCCAGCTGCATCATTACCCAAGATAAACTGTATTATTGGACAAGATAGTTTCTCTATTACTCCTGCTACCACTTCACCACTCTTCACTGGACTTCCAACCTTACCTTATATAATGGAACACTACTCCTCTCACTACTCCTCTTACTCTCAATTCTACATATTACCACCTTTTCTGGCAACATTCTTCCCAAACTACATAACTGCTCATCTCTAACCATTAAAGATTGACTAGCTCCCGCATCTCTTAAAATTGTGACTTCTTTACCTGCTCCTTCTGATACACATGAGTAAACTTTACCCACACAAGTAAATTCTTTAAAGAGATCTGGCACCTTCTTATCGATCACCTCTTGATCAGGCTATGCAATCTTTGCACCTCCTTCGCTTCCCTTGGGCTTTCCTTTACAACTTTAACAAACCCCACTGTCTTATCCTGTTTTACCACATCAGCCTTCCCAGTGCATTTCTTCAACCACCAACACTGTGACTTTACATGGCCTAGTTTATTACAGTGAAAACATTTGAAAATTTTCATTCCTTTTCCAGTCCTGGATTTCTTCTTTAATCTGAGGTACACTCTCCTTATTGTCTCCCATCAGATCACCTTTACCTTTACCACGGGTATTTCCCATGTCCCCAGTTTCTATCCCTCACAGGCTGAAACTGATGTCGGAAACCAAGCTTTGATTTATGAACTAATTTATAATCACCTGTTATTTCTGCTGCTAACCTCACAGTTTTAACCCTCTGCTTTTCCACATGAGTTTTCACTACATCAGGAATTGAATTTTTAAACTCCTCCAAAAGTATAATTTCTCTGAGAGCTTCATACGTTTGGTCTATTTTCAAAGCCCTTATCCACCTATCAAAATTACTATGTTTGAGCCTTTCAAACTCCATGTATGTTTGACCAAATTATTTCCTTAAATTTCTAAACCTTTGTCCGTAGGCTTCAGGCACCAGTTCATATGCACCTAAGGTGTATTTTTTCACTTCCTCATACGTCCTCCAGTAGAGATGCAAACACTTCACTAGCCCTACTTATCAGCTTTGTTTAATCAGTAATACACACATGTCCTGTGGCCATTTCATTTGTTTAGCTACCTTCTCAAATTAAATGAAAAAGGCTTCAACCTCCTTCTCATCAAACCTTGGCAATGCTTGGATATATTTAAATAGATTCCCACCAAGCCTTTGACTTTGATGCTCTTTCTCAGTACCCTCATCACTATCATCCAACTGTACATTTCCTTTTACGTCTGCCAATTTTAACTGACTGTCATGTTTCATGGCCATTTTCTGAAGTTCAAACTCTCTCTCTTTATCTTTTTCCCTGATCTGTATCTCCCTTTCTCTTTCTTTTTGTTCTGGTAGGGCTATTCTTTCTTTTCTCCTTTCTTCTCTCTCCTTTTCTTTTTCCTCTCTATCTCTTTCTCTTTCTTTTTCCACTCTCTCTTTCTTTTTCCTCTCTTTCATATTCAAGCTGCTTTAATTCTTTCTCGTGTTCCATTTGTTTAATTGTAACTAAATTTTTTGCCATTTCCAATGAGTCAAACTGTATCTCAGGCAACTTTAAATGCTTAGTCACCGCCATGATTACCTCATCTTTTCGAATTTGGTCAGGTAATGTTAATTGCAATGTTTTTGCCAAATCTAACACTCTGTTTTTAGACTCTGTCCGTAAGGTACTGTGTGTGACCGTCTCCATCCCCCAAAACTTCTAAGCCTCTGAAAGAGCCATTGTCCACAATACACTCCCTACTTAAACTAGAATACCACACCTGAAAAGCAACCATAATATGCTCACCCCTCACTGTCTTTAAGTTCACTAAGCCAATCCAATAGATAGACTTTTATCCCCCCCCGAGCCCCCAATTTATTATGGGTCAGGGTTTAGAGAACCCCAAAGTGTATAATGGAGTTCACCTGATCCACAACTTTTAATAGATTGTGGTATGGGGAACACACGGCCCACTCGATAGATGTGGTACAGCAGAAATGGAACAGTATTTTTTAAAGCAAAATAATGTTTATCCTATGAACTCATGTTAACCTTTTTAAAACATACAGTGGATATCTTAGCAACCATTAATTCAAATGCAACCCCCAAAGAATAAAACACTAAGTAATCCTTAAGCTGTCCTTTTAACATCCATAAGACTCAAAAAAAGACCTTTAACAGAAGCACATCAGGTTAAAGTCACTACTTTAAATCACCAAACTATTGATTTACAGTTTTTAGATTACAGAGAGAGAGACTACTACCCCTTCTGGTTGTGACTGCAGCTACCCAGCTCTGAAAACGAAACTAAAACACACTCTGCAGCAAACAGCCTAAAACAAAAGTTAAAAGCTGACAGACAGCCCCACTCCACCCACTCTCTGACATCACTGCAATAGTAAACACTATTTCTTAAAGGTACTCTCACTACAGATATTTATATACATACCCATTTATAAACACCCATTTCTTAAAGGTACTCTCAAGTGTGCTCAAAGGTACTCTTAAAGGTACTGACAAGTGATAGAGTTGAGATAATTAACCTCCAACCACCGGAACCATCTTCCTTTGTGCCAAGTATGACTCCAACCAATGGAGAGGTTTCCCCCTGATTCCCACTGACACCAATTTTGCTAGGGTTCCCTGATGTCATACTAGGTAAAATGCTGCCTTGATATCAAGGCCAGGCACTCTCACCAAACATCTGACATTCAGTTGTTTTGTCCATGTTTTAACAAGGCTGCAATGAATCCAGGAGCTAAATGATCCTGGCGGAATCCAAACTGAGCGTCTGTAAGCAGGTTATTGCGCTGTTGCCGACCCCTTACCTCTCTTTGCTGTTGATTGAAAGGAGACTGATGGAACGGTAATTGGCTGGGTTGGATTTGTCCTGTTTCTTGTGTACATGATATACCTGGGAAATCTTCCATACTGCAAGGATATACCAATGTAGCTGTACTGGAACAGCTTGGCTAGGGGCGCGGTAGGTTCTGAAGCACAAGTCTTCAGTACATTTTGCCAGAATATTGTCAGGACCCTTGGCCTTTGCAGTATCCAGAGCCTTCAGTCATTTCTTGGTACCATGTGGAGTGAATTGTATTGGCTGAAGACTGGCATCTGTGAGGCTGGGGACCTCTGTAGGAGACTGAGATGGATCATCCACTCTGCACTTTTGGCTGAAAATTGTTGCGAATGCCTCTGCCTTATCTTTTGCACAGATGTTCTGGGCTCCTCCATCATTGAGGATGGGGATAGTTGTGGTGTTGTTTAATTGTCCATCACCATACACAGATGAATTGGCAAGACTGCAAAACCTAGAACTGATCTGATGATTGTGGAATCGCTTAGCTCCGTCTATTACTTGCTGCTTATGTTGATTTACATGCAAGTAATCCTGTATTGTAGCTTGATACCTCATTTTTAGATATATTTGGTGCTGCTTCTGGCAGACCCTCCTGCACTCTTCATTGAACCAGGGTTGGTTCTCTGGCTTGGTGGTAATGGTAGAGAGGGGGATATGTAGGGCCGTGAGGTTACAGATTGTGCTTGAGTAATGCCCAATCTTGAGTTGCTAGATCAGTTGGAAGACAATCTAATTTAGCACAGTGGTAGTGGCATACAACACAATGGAGAGTAGCCTCAATGTTAAGATGGGACTTTGTCACCACAAGAACTGTGCGGTGGTCACTTCCACTGACACTGTCATGCAGCAGACAGGTTGGTGAGGATGAGGCCAAGTATGTTTTTCCCTCTTGTTGGTTCTCTCAGCAGCTGCTGCAGTCCCAGTCGTACAGCAATGTCCCTTAGGACTCAGCCAGTTTGATTTGTAATGATACTACCGAGCCACTCTTAGTGATGGAAGTGCCCCACCCAGAGTATATTCTGCGACCTTGCCACCCTCAGTACTTCCTCCAAGTTGTGTTCAAGTGGATGGGGGTGTGGAGGCTGAGGGGGTGGGGGTGGTGTAGGGTAAGGGGGTGGGGGTGGGGTAGGTTGAGGGTGGTGTGGGGATGGTCTAGAGTGAGGATGGTGTAGCGCGAGGGTGGTGTGGGGGAGGGTGGTGTCGGGGGGGGGGGGTGTTGGCACACATGTCACAGGGAACCGCAACTAAGCGGGATCTCACTTCCTCGCCTGCGATCAAATTCCACCTCGGCAACCTCCCTTTCCTCCGGCCGCCGACCACGTCCATGGCTCTCTGCTCTGCCATGGTTAGGGGCCGTAGTTCCAACGGTTCCCCTCCTGTCTTCTCCCGCTCCCAGCGGTTGTGAGCGGCCTTCTCCTGGGGGGGGTGGGAACAGAAAACGACAGCGTTTGACAGTCAGGCGCATGGAACCCAGGGATGGGTCGCTGGTGGCTTCAAGTGGCCAGAGCACCTGGCCATGACGGTCGGCATGTGCTGCAGGGTGGGGGTTCGCCCGCCCTTTGGGAGGGTGGGGTGGGGTGGTAGGGTTACAGGTGTGTGGGTGGGATTTGGTGCCCGGGGCATTGTGTTGCCTACTCAGCCTGGCCGCCATGAGGAGGTCGTGCAGTTTTTTTTGGCATTGCTGGCCGGACCGGACGGCGTTGCCCATGGTGCTGACTGCGTCTGCCACCTGCATCCAGGCACGGAAAACGGCGGCAGCTGGCAGCTTCCTTCCCGGGCCACGGTACAGAGTCATCCTCCTCTTCTCCACTGCATCCAGGAAGGTCTCCAGCAAGGCATCGGTGAATCTTGGGGCTGCTCTCCTTGCTGCCGTCTTGTTGGCTGGGAAGGTGTGTGTGGAAGGCCGTGTGTATATGCGGCTGCAACTTGTCAGCCTTCTGAGTGTCAATCTCAAAACTGGCAAATCCGGCATCATTTCTCATTAGAGTCGATTGTGTTCCATGTGGCTCCAGTGCTAGCCCCTTAACAGTAGCAGAATCAGTCCAGGTTCGGCACCAGGCTGGATTCTCCAATTGCCGACTCCAAAATCGCATTTAGCGATGGGCCGGAGAATCCGTTTTGATGCCGAAATTGGGGGCAGTGCCGTTTTTTGGGTGCGCAGCATCCATTTTGGTCTTGTTTATTTTGTTCTTTGCAGATTTTCAAATGTGTAGCGTTGTGCTGACTTATTTTCTTTCTTCTTTCTTACTGTTTCCTTTTCTGGAATACACCCTTTGTACCATGTGGTGATCTTTGTGAGGGGTTTCCACGATGGAAGGTGTAGTGATCATAAAGATACACAAAGCTCTTTTGAAGAACTGAACTAATTTTATTAACACTTCTAAATTTGAGTTTCACACTTATTCTGAATAGCAAACATACATGTAAGAATTAAACTACACTCACTAACACTATCTCTATCTACTAATTATAACTATTATATCTTAACTAACTCTGCAATTCACAATAAATCTTTTCTTCAGCTCCAGTCTAAACTCCTCCCCTTAGTTTAAGAGCCAGTGCAATTTATAGTACTGTCCCTTGGCTCCCTCTAGTGACCAGGCTTAACATAACATTAACACTTCACATGCTGTACATTTGTATAATGTCACATCTAGAAACTGCACAAAGACAATAACTCAAATTTGGAACCGAACTGGGGTCCCTGGCGCTGTGAGGCGCCATGTTGTCCGGCGTGACCGCTGCAGGTCGCCGCCATGTGCATGTGTGGTCATCGACCCGGCAATTCTCCGTCCGTATCTGCAGGTAAAGCCGGAGGCACGCGCTAATCTGATAATAGAATCGGATTTGGGCAAAGTAGCAACCCGTCCAAAATATAAAAAGGACACATTGAAGATTAACAGACTACAATGGAAATGAAATAGCAACAAAAGGTTCATGCTACCTCATAGTTCAGAGTGGTGACATTAAAATTCCACTTGATTTTGAAATTATGGGTGTCACAAATTCCTTACTTATTGGATTAAATGCTTGTTTCCAGCTAAACCTCATGCAGTGAATTCACACTGCCAACTCTTTCCCTTGTTCAAAAGATGCAGTACTTACGTTATCGAGAGCCACAATGCACGAGGATACCAAAGTTGTTGACATAGTACTCAGTATTGAAGTACAAGGTAACTTCATCACAGCATTGCTACCTGTCACAGATGCTAAACTACAGATAATCAAGGCAGAAACTCTAAGAGAAATGGCACTTCAGCAAGTGATACAATATCGACGTACTGATTGGCCTAAAGAGAAATGTGCAAACTTTCACAACATCGGAGAACACCTGACAGCAATAGACAACATCCTATTGAAAGGGGACCACATTGTAATTCCATCATGTCTTAGATAAGACATTCTCGCACAAATCCTCACAGGATATCAAGGCATTGAGAAATGTAGAAGAAGAGCATGGCAATCGGGGTATTGGCCGGGAATCAACAAGGATATAGACAACTACATTCAACAGTGTCGGATATGCCAAATGCACCAACTGGCACAATGTAAGCAGACCTTGGTGGAAAGCAAACTAGTTACTCAACCATGGACAAAAGTTGCCATGGATATATTTTACTTTCAAGGCTGTGATTATTTGATAACCATTGACTATTACTCAAATTTTCCGGAGGTCATCAAATTATCCCACTCAACAGTGTATTCAGTTGTCAGAGGAATGAAAAGGTATTTGCCAGACATGGCATACTAGTTACTGTTGTCACAGACAATGGACCGTGTGTTAGCAGCCTGGAGTGATTACAATTTACCAATGACTATAACTTCGCACATATAACTTCTAGCCCACTATACCCGCAGGCAAACGGGGAAGCTGAGAAAGGGGTGGGAATTGTGAAGCAGCTTCTCAAAAAAGCTATGGAGGACAGAAAGGACTTTGACTTAGCACTGTTAGCATACAGGGCTACACTATTGTCATCGGGGCTTTCTCCAGCACAACTATTGATGGGATGAGGAATACGTATTACGTTGCCAACTATAATAGTTCCAAACAAAGATGAACAAGTCGTGCATAAAAACATGCAGCAATTGAAAAGAAGGCAAAAGAGGTATTACGACAAAAATCCAAACCACTATCTGCACTCAAAGAAGGTGATATCGTACGTATTCATAATCCTGAAGGTGGATGGATGGACATTGCGAAAGTATCCAATGATCTCACACCAAGATCATGCGTGATCAGAACAGAATCTGGAAAGATTTTTCGTAGAAACAGAAAAGACCTCTTGAAACTCAAACAACCTGTTACATTCACAGAATCAGCTACCATGAGTCAACAACTCATATTTCCTACAAATGACTTCCCAAAAGCTATATTGTCAAATGTATAAGATAATTCAAATAACACTGTTGTAACATTAAGAAGGTCTACAAGACGTAGGAAACCTCCAAATAGATTAAATCTGTAAATCTAACATTAGATCTATCATTGTTGACATGTTGTATAATACTGTAAACAACAAAATGTATAGCCAACATTTTTCTCAAAGAAAGGGGGAATGTGACATCATAAAAATGTACAGCATGTGAAGAGTTAATGTTATGTTAAGCCGAGCCACTAGAGGGAGCTAAGGGACAGTACCATAAATTGCACTGGCTCTTAAACTAAGGGGAGGAGTTTAGACTGGAGCTGAAGAAGATAAGATTCATAGTGTATTGCAGAATTAGTTAAGATATAATAGCTATAATTAGTAGATAGAGATAGTGTTAGTGAGTGTAGTTTAATTCTTACATGTATGTTTGCTATTCAGAATAAGTGTGAAACTCAAATTTAGTAGTGTTAATAAAATTAGTTTAGTTCTTCAATAGAGCTTTGTGTATCTTTGTGATCACTGCTCCTTCCATCTTGGAAACCCCTCACAAAGATCAGCAGATTCTCCCCGTGTGTGCGTGGGTTTTCTCCGGGTACTCCGGTTTCCTCCCACAGTCCAAAGATGTGCAGGTTAAGTGGATTGGCAATGCTAAATTGCCCCTTAGCATGCAAAAGTGAGGAAGGCTAACGGGGATTAGGCTGGGGATTGGGCCCAGGTCTGCTGCACTTTCAGAGGGTCGGTGCAGACGCGATTAGCCGAATGGCCTCCTTCTGCACTGTAAGGATTCTATGATGACTGGACATTTATGTTGTTGCCAATTGTGGGAGATCGTTTTGTATAAAAAGGTTGCATAACAACAGTCATTGCAGTTCAATAAAAAGTAAATGATAATTTGGAATCACTTTGAGATATTTCTAAGGAGTGAAATAAGGTAATAAAATCTTTCTTTTAACTAATACTGCACAAAGTAAAATTAATTCACTTTTATTATACTTTGTTAAATAGTCATTCTTTCATTGTTCATAAAATGTAAATGGTAGCTGCCAAAAGATATAAGTAGCAAGAGCAAGGATGGAAAACGCCAGTTTTGTGATTGTAACCTTGTCCAAAGAAAAATTGGCACAGAGAGTTCTCCAGTGTCCACACTAATATTCTTCCTCAACTAATCCCATGAGAAAGAAACTGATTAGATATTTAAATTTCTTATTGTTAATTAATGTAACAATTGGGTGGCCAACTCCTATGACCAAATAAATGGGCTAACTCGTTTGCATTTCTGAAGAGACGATTGGCTGAAACGGGATTTTTATTCTTCACTTCCATGCTTGAAAATATTGGGCGGGATTGTCTGTTGGCTGACGCTGGAATCGGGAAATGAGATTGGGCGGTGAATCGGTTCCGATGCCGAAATTGCGGCGGGCGCTGATTTTATGGCAAATCACAATTCTCCATCGCCTCAACAGCAGCGTCAATTCGTTTAGAACGCACGTTGGCATATAATCGGGCCCTACCTGATATTCTCCAGGGCCTCTGTGATTCTCCGCCTCTAATGGACCGAATTCTCCACAGCAAGGTTCACGTGTGCTTTTAAAAATCGTGAAGCTGGCATCGTGGCTCATGAGAGAGAGAGAGCAGGTAGGACACGGAGTGGGCGTGACCATGGGCTGCTGGTCCTCACTCTGGCCAGGCTGGCTCTGTTGGGGGTGGGCCCTGCAGGGCACAGGGGTGTGTGGGTGAGTGGTGATGGGGGGAGGGAAGGGCAATGGGGCCGGGGTGACCCCCCATGGGACTGGGGCGGTGTCCAGGCATGGACTGTCATTGCCACGGCATGCAGACAGACGTCTTGTTGCATACCCCACTGACCACCCACCTTAGCCATGGTTCTGTAAAATGACACCGGCCGTATGGGTGCATCCACCCCACAATCCACCCCCACACCCCACCCTCCATCATATATCCCCCACCCATACACAACCTGCTGGCCGGGTATCAGGCGGCCCACCCAAGGACAACTTCCATTGTAGCCCCAATGGGAGAACCGAGCGGGGGCTGCAGATAGCACTGCTGGCAAGGGCAGTGCCATCCAGCCATACCCCTGGCAGCAGGGATGGACGCCAGGGCCAGAAGCCACGACAGTGCCGGGCACCAATGGGGCCTGGGGTGCGGAGAGGAGGGGGCGAGGGGGAATGAGGGGCAGGGACCGCAGTGCCAGCCGGGGCTACCATGTAGCCCATTTGACCTGGTTGGGCACGGGGGTACGGACCATACCAACATGTCGGCCTTTCACCCCCTAGAGACAATGGATATTGGAATTCAACCAGCGATGGTGGCCTTCCTGCTAGTCGCCACAGCCCTGGGGGATGGCCTGTGTCTGTACGAGCTGGAGCTGCCCAGGAGGAGGAAGCTTAGGCAAAGGGGCCATGCAGCAGCGGAGTATGCAGCAGCAGAACAGGAGGCAGCCGCTCAGGGTGATTTAAGATCTTGCTGCAAGCATTAAAAAAAGTGAAGAGGTTTTGTCCTCCAACCCACCATTTGAAGTCTTGAAGGTTTTAAACTTTCATTTGCCTGTGCTCCCCTGCATATTACACACATGAACTTTGAATGCTGATTTGCAGTGGAAGAATTAATAATCCAGACCTCAAGTAATCATCTTTATGCTGCTTTGTTCCTTTTTTCAGCTTTTTCTTCACTGGCTGTTCACCAGAGGCCCAGGCATTCACACCAGCACTGCAAAATGGCAGCTGCAAAATGGAAGAAACTCTCCCACGCCTAGAACACGTGACGTCAGCGCACAGGGCGCGTGGTCTTCTCTCTGCCTCCGCTCTCGGTGGGGGGACTTGGTCATTTTCTGAAAAAATCTGGCACTGGACAGCGCGGTGACGTCAGGAGGAGGCGGTCCACCCTGCTGGGCTCCCGGCCTGCGCACTGCTGGATCCGGCATGCATGAGCGGGATGGCCGTCAATCTCAAAAGTCTGCTGCTGCCGGCCTTTTTAAAGGCCAGTCGCGGCAGTCGAGCGTTTCTCCCGCGATCGGGAACCCGGCGACTGAGTGCCGCAACCCACCCGCGGATTGCGACCCTGAGTTTGAGGGTGGTCTGCAGGTGAGGATGGTGTGGGGGTGAGGGTGGTGTGGGACCGAGGGTGGTGTTGGTGTGGGGGTGAGGGTGTAGATGAGGGTGGTGTGAGGGTGGGGGTGAGAGTGGTATGGGGGGTGACTTGACACACGTGTCATGGGAACCGCAACTAAGCAGGTTTTCAATTCCTCGCCCATGGCCGAATTCCACCCCGGCAACCTCCCTTTCCTCCAGGCCACAAACCACGTCCAGGCCCTCTGCTTGCCATGGTTAGGGGCTACAGGTCCAGCGGTCCCCCTCCTGTCTACTTCCGCTCATGAATGTGGGCAGCCTTCTCCTGGGGCGGTGGGAGGGGGGGGACATAAAATGACAGTGTTAGACAGCACGACGCAGACAACCCAAGGGTTGGGTAGCTGGTGGCGTCAGTGGCCAGGGCACCCGACCATGGCGGCCAGTATGGGTTAGGCATTGGTTAGTGCAGTATTGGGGTTCGGCTGCACTCTGGGTTGGAGAGGTGGGGTTTACGGTTGAGTAGGACAAGGGTTGGTGCCAGGGCACAGTGCTGCCTACTCACCCCGGCCGCCCGAAGGAGGTAGTGCAGTATTTTTTGGCACTGCTGGCCGGTCGGGACAGTGTTGCTCATAGCGCTGACCACGTCTGTCACACGTGTCTAGTCACGGCAAATGGTGGCAACTGGCAGCCTTCTTCCCAGCAGGGTACAGGGTCGTCCGCCTCTCCTCCACGGCATACAGGAGGGTCTCGAGATCTACATCCGCAAAATGTAGGGCCACGCATCTTACTGCCTTCTTGTTGGCTGGGATGGTGTATGTGGGGAGTGAAGCGTGTATATGAGACTGCAGCTTATCAGCCTCCTGAGTATCAATCACGAAATTGGCAAATCCCTCACCGTTTCTCATTGGAATCGATTGTGTTCCACATGGCGCCAGTGCTAACACCTCAATAGTAGCTGAATC
This sequence comes from Scyliorhinus canicula, assembly GCF_902713615.1. Classification (NCBI taxonomy): domain Eukaryota; kingdom Metazoa; phylum Chordata; class Chondrichthyes; order Carcharhiniformes; family Scyliorhinidae; genus Scyliorhinus; species Scyliorhinus canicula. The sequence goes on along the minus strand of NC_052152.1, from coordinate 53,692,135 downwards.
GATCCAGGTGCAGCACCTGTTTTGCTGTCGTGGAAGTCCATGAATTCTGCGCAGCGTCAACAATTTGGACAGGAGTCACCATTGCCCGACGCCGATATCGTAATCGGTGATCGAGCGGAAAATCCCTTCCGATGGTGAAATCGTGGTGGCTCTGGTTTGACGCCAGATTTCTATGCTCTGCCCCCGATGGGCCGCGTTCCTGACTGCGTGGGACACGCATGGTCCCAGCAGTGGGAACCCGGCGTGGCAGCTGTGGACTGCACCAGTGCCGCTACAGGTCGGCCAGGAGCCATGCTGCTTGCCGGGGAGAGGGGGAGGGGGGGGGGGGCGTTTCCACCATGACTGGGGGGAGGGACTAGTAGGGGGTGGCCAGAGGGGAACTATTTGGTCTGCGTATGGCCGGCGGCATGTTTTACTGCACGACCGCTGCAGGTCGTCACCGTGCGCATGCACGGCCACAGACCCAGCCATTCTCCAGGCGTTTATATCGTTAGAGCCGGGAGTTTTATTCGGCGTGGCTGCTAGCCCCTCACCGGCCGCAGGATCGGTGAGGGTTTGGTGCTGATTTTTTTGCCGTTGTAAAACGCCACAGTTCCCACGCCAGCATCGGCACTTAGCCTCCAAAACAGTGAATCTAGCCCTTAGTGTCAGAAATGGCGAATCTCACTCGGTGTCTTCGGCAGTCAGTGCAAACGTGGGGCAGAAAAGGTCTGCTGTCCAGTGCAGGAAGAGAACAAATTATCTCATTCTTCTGGCAGGGTAAGGCAACCATCTCATCACACATTCACAAATCCATCAGGACGTAAACAGGATGACACTCCACAGGGATCTCACACATTGCCAACTGAATGCACATCACCACTGACTCTCTCACACACACCTTTGCAACTCCACCTGAGCTCCTGACCTGTGTACATCATGTCCTCATCCCATGCACTGCTCCACTCACCAGCCACACAAGGCAGGCATCCTTATTATCTGCCTTGGCATGTGTCCTGATCACAAACTCTCCATTTGTCTTCATACAGGAAAACCCCACAAAAAAGTGGAGGGACTGTGAGTGTAATGGCTGCAATTAAGGACCTTACTCCATATGGGAAGCGTGCCATCACGTTGGCTGGAAAGGGCAGGGATTGGGTATGTGGCAGTGGTGAGATGGGTGGAGCTAACACAAATGAGGATCTTTCTCATCCCTTGCACAAACATCTTCCCGTTGCTTGCCTAGCTTAAGTAATCTCTACTTTCTTTCATAGGCACCTCTGGAAAGCGTCTAAGGGTATCATCCAGCTAGGCCCTCATCTTCAGCCCTGAAGATACCTTTGAGGATGCAATGGAAATGCTGAAGATATTAGAAGCACAAAGGGACTTGGGAGTCCTTGTTCACGATTCTCTTAAGGTTAATGTGCTGGTTCAGTCGGCAGTTAGGAAGGCAAGTGCAATGTTAGCATTCATGTCGAGAGGGCTAGAATACAAGAGCAGGGATGTACTTCTGTGGCTGGTTAAGACTCTGGTCAGACCCCACTTGGAGCATTGTGAGCAGTTTTGGGGCCCGTACCTAAGGAAGGATGTGCTGATCTTGGAAAGGGTCCAGAGGAGGTTCACAAGAATGATCCCTGGAATGAAGAGCTTGTCGTATGAGGAACAGTTGAAGATTCTGAGTCTGAACCGGGTGGGATTCTCCATTTCTGACACTAAGGGCTGAATTCACCATTTTGGAGGCTAAGTGCCTACGCCGGCATGGGAACTGTGACGCAAAAAAATCGGCGCCTACCCTGCGACCGGTGAGTCGCGCCGAGTAAAACTCCCGGCTCGGACGATATAAACACCTGGAGAATGGAGTTTAGAAGGATGAGGGGGGATCTTATTGAAACTTACAGAGCGGGATTCTCCATTTCTGCTTCTTTGCACAGATTGCACAAACGATGGAGGAGTCCATCCACATTTAGTCTGAGGTTATGGCACCAGCATGCCAATGCACTGAGGTAGGATGCAAGGCCTGGATAGAGTGGACGTGGAGAGGATGTTTCCACTTGTAGGAAAAACTAGAACCAAAGGGCACAATCTCAGAGTATTTATTTTTATTTATTTTTTTTAAATAATTTTTATTGAAATTTTTACAAAATATAAACATCACAACAATATTAACAAAACAACCGCGGGGGCAGCAAGGGGAACCCCTCCACCTACCGCCTGGCAAACGCCCTCACCTGCATGTACCTAAACATGTTCCCCGGGGGGAGCCCAAACTTCCCCTCTAACTCCCCCAAGCTCGCGAACCTCCCCTCCACAAACAGGTCCCTCAACCTCCTAACCACTGCCCTGTGCCAGCCCAGAAATCCGCTATCAATGCTCCCTGGGACAAACCGATGGTTCCCCCGTATCGGGGCCTCCATCGAGACAATCTCAGAGTAACGCGACAATCCTTTAAAACAGAGATGAGGAGGAATTTCTTCAGCCAGAGGGTGGTGAATATGTGGAACGTTTTGCCGCAGAAGGCTGTGGAGGCCAAATCACTGAGTGTCTTTAAGACAGCGATACATAGGTTCTTGATTAATAAGGGGATCAGGGGTTATGGGGAGAAGGCAGGAGAATGGGGATGAGAAAGGTATCAGCCATGATTGAATGGCGGAGCAGACTTTATGGGCCAAGTGGCCTAATTCTGCTCCTATGTCTTATGGTCTTAAGAGGAGAACAAAGCACCATCACAGAGCTCATCCACACCCTTCACCAGTGCAGAGACACACACTTTGACGGGGCCTCTGGAGTAGCCTCGGGGTCATAAGCTGGTTAGCACAATCTGGTTCACAGCAGGTGGAGGAAGGGATGCCCAGGGAAGCCAGCACTCAGTAGTCCGATGATGAGCCTCCGGACTTGATCGTAACTCAGTTGGTGGAGCTTCAGTGACAGGCAAGGGGTATATCAGGAGGGTTTGTCTGCTTCTTTGCACAGATTGCATGAATGATGGAGGAGTCCATCCACATTCAGTCTGAGGTATTAGCACCAGCATGCCAATATACTGAGGTCAATACTGGTAGAATGGTGTTTGCCATGGAGAACTTGGTCCAGGGCAGAGGTCCTGCGATGTGCCAGCAGCTGCACTTGAACAGTGTAGGAATTGATGGCATCCATCAGTGGCTGCGCAAAAGCAGTTCAGGGCAACTTGATTTCACTGCAGCATATCCTTACCCTCAAGAAGTCAGCCTGGGGCCCTCAGGTGCCCATAGAGAGGGGCACCAGCATCTGGGAAATCCCGGTACCATCCACCCAGGTGATTCCGGGATTATCCAGCTCATTCCAATCTCCTCTGCCTGTTACCTCATCACCACCAGCCCCGCAGCAGGAAACCCAAAGCAGGTAGGGACCATCTAATTCTCGGCCCTCCAGAGGATACCTGCCAGGTCCTCACAGGCAACAGGATGTAGCAGTCAGCAGTCTGTATCCACCTACACTCTGATGTCAAGAATGCACCAAGATGTAGCAATAGGGTTATGAAATTTAAGAAGCACGAGGAGCATGACAGTGGTAAGTGTGTTAACCACATGTATACTTTGCATTACTGTAAATAGAATACGACCAATTTCACAACTTCTGAGTAAGCCTCATCTTTATGATCAACTGTGTTGTGTCCAGCAGGTGTGAGAAATGGTTCCCACAGCCACTTATTGCAGATGTCAAAACCAGGTACGTCAGAGCGATGTTGTCAGCTTCCATATCACCACAGTGTGCGAGTACGCTATTATCATTTGCAACATCATTGATGCCTCATCCTTAATATCAAATCTGACTGGGTAAAGAATCTTGTTCACATGATGTGCTGTTTGATGTATTCTTCAATCTTGCCTGTTTATGATTGAGGTGAAGGTGTTCACCTGTCTCGTCTGCACTATTGTAAGGTGAAGGCCTAATTTCCATCAAAGCACGCAGAAAGGTCATGGATCCTCATGTTCCATTTAGTCACTGTCATCTGTTTGGACTTCCAGTCTCTGAGACCTTACTCAGAGATTGTGTGCAATCCTGTCCGCCTAGGGTGTAACCGACTCTCAAAGTGCACAATTGCTCAGCTCAGTGAGAAGTGTGAGCACCGTTTCATATATAAGTGCCGGAGCTCTGACCTCGTATGGCATTTCATTTTGCTGGTGCCCAAGCCTCCAACCTTCTGCCTTTCTAACCTTGTCTGCATTGTGGCCACTGGGTTCTCGTCAGAACGTCGGGATGCAGAGCTGAGCCACACATTTTGAGTAGCCTCCCCTCATCGAAGATAAATACTAATGGTCATGTGCTGCAATGAAAGGAGCCTTGAAGCATGCTCTGAAAGCACATATGGTGGCCTGTGACATTTTGAGGGCCTCAATGGGACGCAACCCAGAATAAGTTCTTTGTTCAGTGACGTTTAAGGGGTATCTTGACAAATACATGAATCATAGAATCATAGAATCATAGAATTTACAGTGCAGAAGGAGGCCATTCGGCCCATCGGGTCTGCACCGGCTCTTGGAAAGAGCACCCTACCCAAGTACACACCCCCACCCTATCCCCATAACCCAGAAACCCCACCCAACACTAAGGGCAATTTAACATGGCCAATCCACCTAACCTGCACATCTTTGGACCAGGATGGGAATAGAGGGAATAGAGGGCAAGTGCAGAAGATTTTAGTTTAGACAGACAGCATGGTCGGCGCAGGCTTGGAGGACCGAATGGCCTGTTCCTGTGCTGTACTTTTCTTTGTTCTTTGTTCTTTGAAATTAATCTGATGAGTGCTCTTTATCATCAAACAAGCATTACTTTGAATGGCTCATGGTGTCTTTGCTTTTTGAAGCTGGCAAAGGCCAGGGCTGACCATGAGGGAAAACTGAACATTGTTATAATCAGCTGCTCCGAATCCATGGAAAGGTCAGGATGAATGTACACCAGCATTCCCGACTGAATGTGACGAAAGTCAATGTGATGGAGGAGAAGGGGGCACAAAGGACTAAGTAATGTTGAAATGGAGTTAGACCTGCATAATTTCCATGGCTACCTTGGCCCAAATGTGACCACTCAGTTAAACCATCAATGTGACACAGAATGCATTATCTTGTTTTAACAGATGGATCTACTTGAGAGCTTGGTGAGATTGAAGGCATACAGTTATGAGTGCTTTGAGGATTGTGGAGATGTCTCTAATTCAACTAGGTTTCCGTGGTGACTACGATGTTACATTACAAGAGGGTGTACCTTCTGATCTGTGTTGCCAGTCACCTAAACCCTCACCCAGGCTGGAACTCCTCTTAACAAGGACAGACATTGCTGAGCCTTCAGTATCCTTCAAAGTACCAGGACAATGGTTGGCAGAATGGTTGAGAGCTCACTCTCAGATTGAAGTGCATGGTTCCAAGGACAGAGTTAATAATGTTGGTGTTTATGTGTGTCCATGAGGGAGGGCATGTGTCCAAGGGGATGCAGAAATACTACTCATCATCTTTCTCATGAAGCTGGTGGCTATGAGGGCTTCGCATGCATTCTTGCTTCACCTGGACCAGGCTATAGCTTCTTCCCTTGCAAACTTGGCTTCCTCAAACTCTCCACCCTCATCCCTTTCAATGTCCTCCTCATTGGGGAGACATGTAGCTCCTCCATGTCTACATCTGGCAACTCCTCCCCCTTTTGTAGCCCCAGGTTGTGCAATGTGCAGCAGACAACAAGCCGGAAGACCCTCTGGGTGTGTAGTGCAATGCTCCACCAGGTCTGTTGAGGCATAAAAACCTAGATGCCAATGCTCTACTCGACCGGTATTCGAGTAGCGATCTGAGAATCATTGTACCTTCTCTCTGCAGGGGATTTGTGGCCACCACATGGGTGTCATCAGGCAGGTCCTTTGCGGATACCCTTTGTTGCTCAGGAGACAACTATGTCTGGTCCCTTGAAAATATCAAAGATCTGCGATCTACTCAGGATATATGAGTCATAGCAGCTTCCTGGGTATCTCGCACAAACATGCATCATTTACTTCTTGTGGTCGGAGACCAGCTGAACATTTAGCAAGTGGAATCCTTTCCTGTTCAGGCATTGGAGTGCCTGTTGCCAGGGAGCTTTGAGAACCACATGAGTACAGTCAAAAACACCCTGAACCTGTGGGAGTCAGGAAATCTCAGCAAAGCCCAGTGCTCTGACCTGCTAGCTCTTTTGATCTTTGGAAAAATGCATGCAATTGTGGGCCTTCGCAAAAAGGGCGTCTGTCACCTCATGAATGCATTTGGGCATTGCCATTTTGCGAGATCCTGCACAAGTCCTTTTCAGAGTCATTGGCAATGAATGGCCTCACAGTCCCTGTGGCACCAGTTCTAGGGGAAATTGGCAAATGTGTGTCCACCAGATCCCTGAACATGCTGTGGCAGCTTGCCCAGTAGTCTAGATGCTCTGGGCTTCATTATCACTGCGAACAATTGGCCTGCTAAGTACAAGGGGTTAAAGTAAGGAGGTCAATGACTGCCTCGACTGGTCATTAATCTCACATGAATGTGCTTCATTGCTTCACTTTCCTGACTTTCTATATTATCATTGAAAGATTCCGAACATGTGTATCTATCCTCATAACACAATTCAGTTGGGTGCCACTTTAATCAATGCCCAAGTGCTGTGCACACTCCTCCAAATGGTCCTCTGATCCATTTCAAGGTGAGTTATTCCTCAGATAAATTTTATGCTGCACTATCCCTTCAGGCTACAAAAGCCAGGGCAGTGCATTCTGAGATTCGATTGAAGGAAGCATATTTTTATAGTCTGAAATAACAGCTTGAAGTAAACAGCCATGTTTATATTAAATAGACATTGGAAAGTACGTAATCTGAAATATGTAGGACGTATGTTCTTGCCCTTGGCTAAAAACAAATCGAGTACACATTTTGTCATCTTTCAGAGGACAATGTGTTCTCATAATAAGGCCGAGACCCAACTATTAAGCAGTATTTTGTTTATGTTACCTGACCTACTTATTTTCGTTCAATAGCAGTGTTGAACTATAGTCAAGCATTTCCCAGCGTGCTTCTAAGTTGGCAACTCATTAATTTCCCTTCCACAATTACTTCCTTGCCCTTTTAGTAAATTATCATGTCCTCCGTAGAGAAGGGTGGTTTATAATGTAAGGGGAACAGACGTATGACAGTTCCCTGCGTGTTATGAGCCTGGTACCAAGGAGGCAAGGCGGCTAGGGCTGTTCCCGTGTTTGTACAATAAAAATATCTTGCGCAACATTAAAACAGTAAACATACGACAATCAAGATTACAATGGCAATTATAATCCAGAACACAATCCTCTGTCCTAACGATCCTACCATCCAAAGCTAAAGTCCCATCCCTCATTCTCATGCAATCTTGTTACCTCTCTACAAGTGTGATCCTCCGGATTATCAATTTTCTCTGACTTATCAGGGATGTACGTGCAACAGTCACTTCCAATCAGGGCACAAGTGCCTCCCTTTTCAGCTAACAAGAAATCAAGAGTCATTCTATTCTGCAGGGCAACCGCTCTTATAGCAACCATCTCAGTTTCTATCTGGTTAACAGCTTCTGTAGTGTTATTAGGTACCTGCTCAAGGATGTCTCGTAGTTTGCGTAGTTCGTATGCATTAGTGGCTATTCCTAATGGTGGGATCATTATTCCCAGCATTTGTGCCCATGTCATAATACTTCGTGTCGTCCTGTGATGGGGATGGTCCTGCAATTGCTGAACGTGATGCACATAAGGGACTACATATCCCAAATAGCAGGAACCTTCCCAATTTTCTGGTATGGCCACAGATAAAATAGGTGCCGTTATATGCGGTGAGGTTTCCTTTACTATCAGTGATCATTATTCTAATCGTATGCTCTTCCCAGGAGCCTCCACTAGTTTGATTTTCAACTCCTGACTAATCAAACATGAATAATCCTTTAGCTGCAAGGTGGAACATAGGGGGTTGCCAATTCAAGGTCTGATCACACTGACTCATCCCTACTGAGCGGGTCCCTGATGTTTTATGATTCTTAAAGCATATACTTCCTTTTGGGACTCCAGTATAATTGGGAAGGATCAACCAGGGCCGTTGACGTGTTACATTAAACCCAGGCACCCACCATTCCTCAAACCTATTGATATTGTATCCAGCTAATCTCCAATCTAACATATTCTGTGTATCATCACCACGTCCTGTACTATTTTGTCTTAGAGCCCATTCTTCTATCTCGTTACTGATGAATGGGATAGGTCGCACAGGGAAGCCCTCCCCTGAGCATCTGGGAATTTGTGTACAAACACAACAACTGAATTTGTTTACCCTCTCTGCGTATGGGTGAGACATGTATATTAAGGTGTTAGTATGCAGTTTACCCTCTACATGATGTTGGATTAATATGATAATACATAAGAACAGCAGCGCCGTCATTCTCTTCAGGTCAGTGTTTCACTAGTACTCTCAAAGTTCTGTATGATGTGGTTTACACCAAGTTGCGTGGACCCAATCTGGCTTTTCTTTTACTTCAATGGCTGTTCAGGTTGTTAGCAGCACTTGGTCCGGTCCATTCCACCTTGGAGAAAAAGAATCTTTGTTTAGTGCTTTCACATATACTTGATCTCCAGGTTTAAAGGGTGTGAATTTCCCCTCTTTTGGATGCTTGGTCACCTTTTCATGTATTTTCTTTTCTCAGCGGTTTCACACATGGCCTCGGCATATTTTAGTGATGCCTCATCTGCCCATATTAAGGCTACTGCAGCTGGAGTCATTGGGGGTTTAGTTCCAGTTGTCATGGGACGTTCCATTAATATCTCATATAGGTTACGGGGTTGGTTTGGGAGCAGGTGGAGGCTGCTTCGTGCAGGGGCACCAGTTTGGCAGCTCAGGTTACGTTGCCTTTGCCGCTCCCACCGGCGTGGTACTCCACCAGCCCTATAATGGTGGCAGCTCTGCGGATCTGGGGCCAGTAGAGGAGGCATATAGGGGGAGTGAGAACATCGGTGTGGACCCCAATCTGCGGCAATCACCGATTTGCCCCGGGGAACATGGATGGTGGGTATTGACTGTAGCGGAGGGCGGGGATTGTGAGAGTGGGTGATCTGTTCCTGGAAGGGAGCTTTCCGAGCATTAGGACGTTGGAGGAGAAGTTTGGGCTGGCGGGAGGGAATGACTTTAGATACTTACAGATGCGGGATTTTGTGCGCAGGCTGCTGCCGTCCTTCCCACGCCTACTGCCAAAGGGGAGGCAGGACAGGGTAGTTTCTAGGGGAGAGGTAAGTGAGGGTAGAGTCTCAGATATTTACAAAGAACTAGTGGGAGCAGAGGATACACAGACTGAGGACCTGAAATTGAGTGGGAAGAGGAGCTCGGGGGGAAGATGGAGGACGGTATTTGGGCAGAAGCTCTGGGCAGAGTAAACACGACCGCAACTTGCACCAGGCTCAGTCTGATCCAGTTTAAGGTCGTGCACCGGGCCCACATCCGGCCATCCTGACGGTGGCCAGGATGAGTAAATTCTTCGGGCTGAAGGACAAGTGTGCCAGGTGCATCGGTAGGCCGGCTAATCACGTGCACATGTTCTGGTCGTGCCCTAAACTCAGGGGGTACTGGCAGAGATTAGGGGACATCATGTCCCGGGTTTTGAAAACTGGGGTGGTAATGAGTCCTGAGTTGGCAATAGAACATAGAACATAGAACAGTACAGCACAGAACAGGCCCTTCGGCCCTCGATGTTGTGCCGAGCAATGATCACCCTACTTAAACCCACGTAACCCGTATACCCGTAACCCAACAATCCCCCCATTAACCTTACACTACGGGCAATTTAGCATGGCCAATCCACCTAACCCGCACATCTTTGGACTGTGGGAGGAAACCGGAGCACCCGGAGGAAACCCACGCACACACGGGGAGGACGTGCAGACTCCACACAGACAGTGACCCAGCCGGGAATCGAACCTGGGACCCTGGAGCTGTGAAGCATTGATGCTAACCACCATGCTACCGTGAGGCCCCATCTTTGGGGTGTCGGAGGACTCGGGAGTCCAGGAGGAGGAGGAGGCCGACCTCTTGGCCTTTGCTTCCCTGGTAGCTCAGGGACAAATACTGTTGGCATGGAGGGACTCAAAGCCCCCGAAGATTGAAATATGGCTATCGGACATGGTGACCTTTCTCGGTCGAGAAAAGGTTAAGTTCGCCTTGAGAGATTCACTATCATGGTTCGCCGGGAGGTGGCAGCCATTCATTGACTTCTTCGTGGAGAATTACTCGTCAGCGGGGGGTGGCAGGCCCTTGCGAGAATGGAGTCGTGGTTCGCACTATGCGTTATTTGCTTTTCTTTCTGCACAGTACTATTGATGCACTATCAATTACGACGAGACAAGAGTAGAGAGTAATCGAGGCTTTATTAAGCAGAGATGTGTAGCCTCCCGCAGCTGCTGCCGAAATGGCTGCAGCTCGGAGAGCACGCACATTTATACTCCACCCACTGGGTGGAGCCAGCAGGCAGGAATCTACCCCGTACCTGTAGTACAGGAGCCTTACCGTATTACATCTCAAGTATGTGATATATACAAACAGTGGTGACTACAACATTCACCCCCTATTAAAAAAGAGTCCAGCTGAGGACCTGCCTGATGACACCCATCTGGTGGAGAAACTAGTTACATGTACATGAGCATTTTAAAGTGTACTTTTTGGGGAAAGTTCACAAATTTAGCCGGTCGGGTGCCTTGATCCTCCGTTGTGAGTGGCGTAGTCCCGGTGGCGATTGAGATGCCAGCTCGGTCACCGGTGACACCGGGAGCGTGTAGACCTCACCTTCATCCCCGGGTGGGACCAAAGGGAGGGCGGATCGTCCTGGAGCGGGGCTGTGGTGGGGTGCGCTGGGGGGAGGATGGGTGGCACCGGGACAGATGCGGGGCGGCGGGGGGGGGGGGGGGAACCAGCTGGTGCCAGGTCCCTGAAGGAGACTGTGTCTTGGCGGCCGTCGGGGTATGCCCCGTACTGCAGGTTTGCATGGAGTAGCTGTACCCTCTCAACCAACAGGTCTGCCTTGTGGAGCTGCACGTGCTTGCGGAGGAGAACGGGTCCTGGAGCTGCCAGCCACATTGGGAGCAAAACCCCGGAGGTGGACTTCCTGGGGAAGGCTAGGAGACGTTCGGGGGGGTTTTGTTAGTGGCTGTGCAAAGTAGCAATCGGATGGAGTGAAGGGCGTCTGGGAGGACCTCCTGCCAGCGGGAGACCGTGAGAATTTTGGACCGGAGGGCCAGCTGGACGGCCTTCCAGACCGTCCCGTTCTCCCTCTCCACCTGCCCGTTTCCCCGGGGGTTGTAGCTGGTCGTCCTGCTCGAGGCGATGCCCTTGCTGAGCAGGAACTGATGCATCTCGTCACTCATAAAGGAGGATCCCCGGTCGCAGTGGATGTAAGCGGGGAAACCGAACAGGGCGAAGGTGGTGTTAAGGCTTTGATGACTGTGGCAGACGTCATATCGGGGCATGGGACGGCGAAGGGGAATCTGGAGTATTCATCGACCAGGTTAAGGAAGTATGTGTTTCAGTTGTTGGAGGGGAAGGGCCCATTTGAAGTCCACGCTGAGGTGTTCAAAGGGGCAGGAGGCCTTCACCAGGTGCGCTCGGTCTGACCAGTAGCAGTGCGGTTTGCACTCCGCGCAGACCTGGGAGTCTCTGGTGACAGCCCTGACCTCTTCAAAGGAGTAGGGCAGATTGCGGGCCTTTATGAAGTGAAAGAACCGGGTGACCCCTGGGTGACAGAGAGCGTTGTGAGAGAGTCGGTCCACTTGTGCGCTGGCTCATATATCTCGGTATAGGGCATCGGGGGCTCGTTGAGTTTACCGGGGCAATACAGAATCTTGTAATTGTAGGTGGAGAGCTCGATCCTCCACCTCAAGATTTTATCATTTTTGATCTTGCCCCATTGTGTGTTATTGAACATGAAGGCAACCGACCATTGGTCAGTGAGGAGAGTGAATCTCCTGCCGGCCAGGTAATGCCTCCAATGCCGCACGATGGTTTGGGACTCCTTCTCGGTGGAGGAGGGCCGAATTTCGGAGGCATGGAGGGTGCATGAAAAGAATGCCACAGGCCTGCCTGCCTGGTTGAGGGTAGCGGCCAGAGCAACGTCTGATGCATCGCTCTCGACTTGGAAGGAGAGCGTCTCGTCGACCGCGTACATCGCGGCCTTGGCGATGTCAGCCTTGATACGGTTGAAGGCCTGGTGAGCCTCAGCCGTCAGGGGGAAAACGGTGGAGTGAATGAGTGAGCGGGCCTTGTCCGCATAGTTAGGGACCCACTGGGCGTAGTATGAGAAGAACCCCAGGCAACATTTGAGGGCCTTGGAGCAGTGGGGGAGGGGGAGTTCCATGAGGGGGCGCATGCAATCGGGGCTGGGCCCTAGAACTCCATTTGCACCACATAGCCAAGGATGGCTAAGCGGTTGGTGCTGAACACGCACTTCTTCTTGTTGTACGTAAGGTTCAGGAGTTTGGCGGTGTGGAGGAATTTGGAAAGGTTCGTGTCGTGGTCTTGCTGGTCGTGGCCAGGTATGGGAAGGTGGCCCGCAGTCCGTACCAGTCAACCATTCGGTCCATCTCCCGTTGGAAGACTGAGACCCCATTAGTGGCACCTAAGGGAACCCTAAGGAATTGGTAAAGGAGGCCGTCCACTTCGAATGCAGTGTATGGGCGGTCCGCCTTGCGGATGGGAATCTGGTGGTCGGCAGATTTCAGGTCCACTGTCGAGAAGACCCGATACTGTGCAATCTGATTGACCATATCAGACATGCGTGGGAGGGGGTACGCGTCGACCTGCGTGTACCGATTGATGGTCTGACTGTAGTCAACGACCATCCTGTGTTTCTCCCCAGTTTTCACAACTACCACTTGGGCTCTCCAGGGGCTGTTGCTGGCCTCGATGATACCTTCCCGCAGTAGCCGCTGGACCTCAGACCTGAGGAAGGTCCTGTCCTGGACACTGTACCGTCTGCTCCTGGTGGCGACGGGTTTGCAATCCAGGCTGAGGTTTGCAAACAGAGAAGGCGGGTCAACCTGAAGGGTCGTGAGGCCGCATACAGTAAGGGGTGGTAGGGGCCCACCGAATTTCAGGTTTAGACTTTGGAGGTTGCACTGGAAGTCCAGGCCGAGTAGCAAGGCAGCGCAGAGGTTGGGGAGGACGTAGAGCCGGAAGTCGCTGAACTCTGCACCGTGGATGGTGAGGGTGGCAGTGCAGTACCCCCGGATCTCCACGGAGTGGGATCCGGAGGCCAGGGAGATTTGTTGTGTAATGTGATGTACCGCGAGGGAGCATTGCCTTACCATATCAGGGTGGATGAAGCTCTCTGTGCTCCCGGAGTCAAGGCAGGATGTCTTGTGCCCATCGACATTTACCGTCGTCGACTCGGCTGCGAGGTTGTGGGGCCAGGACTGGTCGATCGTGATGGAGACCAGCTGTTGGTAGGCCCCGGGCTGGTCGGTGGTGTTTGCGGGCGATGAGCGGCCCGATGAGGTGTCCGACGAGCAGGGTTCCTGAGGCAAGGAAGATGACGGCACCCACTGTACGCACGTGGTGGGTAGTGTTAAAGATGGCGGCACCCATGGGCCGCAAGAGGCCTGATGGGGGGAAGATGACAGCGCCCACGTGCCACACGTGTCCTGGGGTGAGGAAGATGGTGGCGCCCACGGGCTGCACATGTGCTGAGGCGAGGAAGATGGTGACGCCCAGGGGCCGCACGTGGGTTGCGGGTACGAAAATGGCGGCACCCACGGATCGCACTTGGGGGGGGTGAAGGAACAATGGGTCTGGTTACAGTGGCGATCGACCGAGCCTCACATACCGCAGCGAAATGTCCTTTCTTCCTACAGGCCTTGCAGAGTGCACTCCGCGCCGGGCAGTGCTGCTGGGGGTGCTTTGTCTGTCCACAGAAATAGCACTTGGATCCCCCGGGGTTGGCTGGCTGCTGCATGGCGCAGGCTTGGGGTTGGCTGGGGGCGGTCGCTGGTGGGGTGAGCGATGGGGCGGTCGCTGGTGGGGTCGACAATGGGGCGGTCGCTGGTGGGGTCCACGATGTCCAGGAGGGGGGCGCCGTGCGGTCGGGGGCGTACGCTTGTACATTACGGGAGGCAACCATTAGTGAGGTCGTGAGTTTCTTGGTCGCCGCGAGGCCGAGGGTAGCCCCTTCTAAGAGGCGTTGCCGGATGTACGCCAACCCTCTGCCCGTAATGAAAGCATCCCTGATTAGAAGTTCGGAATGTTCAACGGCCAAAACTGCCTGGCAATCGCAGTCCCTCACCAGGGCGTGCAGGGCACGCCAGAAATCTTCCAAGGACTCACCGGGGAGTTGATGCCGCGTGGTCAGGAGGTGCCTGGCGTTGAGTTTGTTGGTTTGCTGGGTATAGTTCTCTTTCAGAAGCGCCATAGCCTCAGCGTAGATGGGCGCATCCCGGATGAGGGGAAAAGTATTGGAGCTCAGCCGTGTATACAGGATCTGGAGCTTCTGTGCTTCTGAGGGTTGTTCCGTCGCAGATCCAATGTAGGCTTCAAAGCAAGCTAGCCAGTGGGCAAAGGCCGATGTGGCGTTGTCTGCTTGTGGGTGCAGCTGCAGGCGATCTGGCTTGATGCGGAGGTCCATCGTTGTAAAATCTTTCCTTAATAAATTGATGCACTATCAATTACAACGAGATGAGAGTAGAGAGTAATCGAGGCTTTATTAAGCAGAGCTGTGTAGCCTCCCGCAGCAGCTGCCGAAAAGGCTGCAGCTTGGAGAGCCCACACATTTATACTCTGCCTACTGGGCGGAGCCAACAGCCAGGAATCTACCCCTGTACCTGTAGGACAGGAGCCTTACCATATTACGCCTCCTGTATATGATATATACCAACAGTGGTGACGACCACAACTATACAATGTCATTGTTTTATATGCCAAAAATACCTCAATAAAATTGTTTATTAAAAAAATATATCTCATACGGGTTAAACCCATATTACTATTTTCTGATTTCTCAGGGCATACATTACTGTAGGTATGGCATCTGGCCATAGCAGCCCATTTTGTTGACATGCTTTTGATACTGCAGTTTTGATTATTCCATCCACCCTTTCCACCATTCCTGAGGTTTGCGGCTGATAGGGTATACGCAATTCCCAATCAAATCCCATGGCTTCTGTTCAGGCTTTGGTCAATTTGCTAGTGAAATGAGTTCCCCTGTCACTGTTAATACCCATTGGTATCCCAAACCTAGGTATTATTTACTTTCACAGACTATTTACCACTGTTCTAGCATCATCTCTTTTGGTTGGAAAAGCCTCTACCCACCGTGAATACATGTCCGCGATCACCTTTGACAAATCATTCATGTGCAGGCTACTTTTTCAATTGTTACCATAATACCTCGAGCATATCATTGTTGACATATGGCATCTGTCATTCCGCCTTTGCCCACATGAGCCTGCCCATGGGCAAGGTGACATTGTGGCAAAAACAGACTTTTGGGGCATACTGCGCGGGAATCTGGGTGATGATTGTCTTGGTAGCAACCGGCTTTTAGCCAAGAGTGATGCTCCCATAGGGAGGCTTGATCCTGTGCCTGCTTTAACTTTGATTCTGTTATGGTGGACGGAAGTTCAACTGCAGCCGCTGCTGTTTGACAGCCAATTCTTTTGCTATTTTATCAGCAAATCTATTGCCGCATGAGACTTCATCGTCTGCGGTTCTATGCGCTTCACACTTTAAAACGGCTATCTTGCTGGCCAGCTGAACAGCATCGAGTAAATTAAAAACCAATTTAGCATGTTTAATAGGTTGGCCGCAGGAAGTTATGAATCCCATGTTTTTCCATAATTGGCAAAAATCATGTACTGCTCCAAAAGCGGATCGTGAATCATATAAATATTAACTGTTTTATTTTTAGCTAGAATACACGCTTTAGCAAGGGCAAACTGTTCGGCCGCTTGAGCAAATGTTCCTGAAAGCAGAGCAAAAGCTTCCAATACCTTGAATAGAGTTACTACTGCATAGCCAGCCAGGAGGGTCATATCATTGGTCGGTTTGCTGATTTATAGGTGAAAAAGATGATGTCTGGATTTTCTAGTGGGTGACTCAATAAATCAGGTCGAGGGGTTGTGGTGGCTTCAACCAATTGTAAACAGTCATGATCGCAAAGATGTTCTTCTTCCGAGGGCGTGGGCAAGAGTATTGCAGGGTTGACAGCTGGCGCTCACTTGTACGTAAAGTTGGTTTTAGAGAGGATTACTTCATACCCAGTGCATCGAGTCGCAGTAAAATACTACGTTGCGGATTAATTAAGCAGCAGCGAAACTGATTTTTCTACTATGGCCCCCGTGGCTGCTACTGCTCTGAAGCAACTTGGCATACCTTTTACCACACCGGGTAATAGGCAAGGGGTCTTTCCCCTCCTTCATGCTCTTGCACCAGGACCCCTGTTGTAAATACCCCTGCTTCATTCACATTTGCTGAAATTAGGAAGTTCCAAGGCAGGAGCGCTAATCATGGTTTGTTTCAAGTTAAGAATTGCTTGCTCCCTCTCTGGGATCCAGGTAACAACTGAAGGGGCATCCTGTAGGGTAGCCTTGCGCAGTACTGCGTCAATCTCTCTTGGTACATTATCCACTGTCTGCAATTACCTCATTCCGAGGAAGGTAAGGGTCTCCTTTTCCGTGCGCGGAGTTGGAACCCTTGCTACAACCTGGATGTTTTCAGACCCAAGACTCTGCTGTCCTTGCTGCAGCTGAAATCCCAAATACTGAACTGTCTCCTGACAGAATTGCAGTTTGTCCATTGAAACCCTATGCCCTCTTTCTGCCAGATGTGATAATAACAAAAGGGTATTCTGTTGACAAACTAGCCCTCCCTCTGAGGCTATCAATAAATCATCATCATATTGAGGGAATGTTGAGCCTGCAGACAACTGGCATTCATCCAAGTCTCTTTTAATACTGTTGATTCCGATATGTAAAGCAAATAGATATTGACTTTCCGGGTGCAATGGTTTGGAGAAAAAGGCTGAGAACTTATCCGTTGTTGATGGTATAGAAGACAAAATGACATTTGCGTCTGGCACCAATTGAGCAATAGTGATAACAACTTTATTGATGGCTCTGAGATCTTGCACAAACCATCACTCGTTGGGTTTTTTTCTACCTTTGGAATGGGGAGTATAGGGGTGTTACATGGGGGTTTGTGTTCTCTTCAGCACCCCTTGCTGTAATAGTGCATTGATCACTTCCTTTATCCCTTTTTCTGCCTCCGGTGCCAACCAGTATAGTTTTAAGTTGGGCAGGGCAACGTTCTTCTGTAACTGCTCCCTATGCGCTGGGGCAGAATGTACTTTTTCAACATGATTTTTATGTTGGGCCCATTGATGTGCCAGTACCTGGGCCAGGATTGAAGGGAGTAAATGATTGCTGTTTTGGGGTGGTTGTTGTCTTTCAAATGTAGCGGGCTATTGCTCCTCTTTCCAGGTCACTCTGCCCTCCTGTTTGCCATAAAATTCTATCAAGCAATTTCGTCCGTCCATTTCAATATAAATCCCATGTATTACTTTTTCCTTTGGCCTCTTTGCCTTAGCGGGATGTCTTACGGCCAATGTTAAATGGGGTTCTGAAGTTAAACCCATCCTAAAAAGGTCCCTCTGTCTATGGGTCAACTGTACTAACATTCCTAATCCCACAACACCAAAAAATAAAAAGGAGTGATATGCAATGAGGTCTGCTTTCCTAAGTGACTTTGTGTTTGTAAATTGTATGTGTGCTCATCCTCACGAGCATACCAAGCCGTGCAATGGGTCACTATATTCTCTCGTTTGGACTCTATCAGGTGTTTTAATAGCTGTGCCCAAGGGTCATTAATCTTTTGTAAGACTTCCTGCAGTGAGAATTTTTTTTTAAACAGTGTTACTATTTACTATTAAGCTATTTTGCTGGTAGGGACAGCTGGTTATCAAACAGTCGTGCCAGATTGGCTTCAGCAGTCACAGGATGTGGAATTTTACGCTCATTGAAGAGATCGGAGAGGTCACTCTCAGTCTTGCTTTTTGACGTTCAGCTGCCAGCATAAAACACAGATACAGAGCGACTGGGCGCAAGCTCAGAAGTTATTAAATTTTGCTGCTGGTGAGCTCGTAGTTGAGACAGCTCTATAAACATTCCATTATCAATGCAATGCATTACTGCTCCTAATTTGCAGAGTATCTGTCTGCCTAATAGGGTCAGGTGTCACTAGGTGGGGAACATCCTTCCAGGGGGTTATATGCGTCTTGGCCCCTTGCATGATAGCCTCTTTCCCTCTATTTGTTAACCAGTGTTCGAGGGACTCATTTCCTCATTCAAATGATTATCATTATTGGGAACCCAGCCCCCATTTATGCCGGGTGTAACTGCAATCCCATCCTTCAAAGCTAGCCAAGATGCACCATAAGAATATTTTAGAAGCAGCAAAACATCCCCTGGGAGGGGGCTATAAATACCACACATTTAAGTCAATTTCTAATGATTGATTTTGTAGGCATTAGCTATTCTTAGAGACAGGGGCTGGTTTAGCTCACTCAGCTAAATCGCTGGCTTTTAAAGCAGACCAAGCAGGCCAGCAGCACGGTTCGATTCCCGTACCAACCTCCCCGGACAGGCGCCGGAATGTGGCGACTAGGGGCTTTTCACAGTAACTTCATTGAAGCCTACTCATGACAATAAGCGATTTTCATTTTTTCATTTCATATATTTTTATTTGTCAATTCAGAAAAGTTCAACTGTCTGCTGAAATGGTTAATGTTTCCTGCAGAACCTAAGGGGGCGGCGAATTTGGAATGATGTCATTTACATCTTTTTAAGTCATCTAAAAACTTATTCATATTCAATTATTTTATTCATAAACTTTTCTTTCTTTTAAACTGATTTTAATTTCCAATGTTTCAGTGCATTAGAGAAATCTCAACACAAATCACTTAAGTTATAATCTCGGACTCACAATGACAGACGATAAAAAATACAACCCACTTTGCACTTCTTTGACTAAAATTAATTGGTTAAACAAAACACACAGATTCTCACAGCTCACAAATATCACAGTTAACCGTTAGCCTTATCTCATAGCTACAGACAAATCTGAATTCCCTTTTTCTACAGGAACCCATCTGTTATGCTTTTGCCTTAATCTTCTATTTACTTTTACTCCCCTGTTTTCTTTTTCTGAGAGGGGGTCAGGTTCATTAGATTCCTATGCGGGACATATAGGTTCTCCTACCTCATTCCGTTGCTTTAAGATTGTTTCTTTTCATTTTCTTACTCATTTTGACTCCCTTATCTGTCTTTGGCAAGGAGTTCACCTTCTTCCTCGCTCCAGATGTCTTTACCTAGGCTTCGGGTCAACCTGTGAGGGGGTGTTGAGTTTATTGCTCAGCGTTCCTTCTGCAAAATACTTTAGAACATATATATAACAATAACAACAACCTCGGAAATCATTTACAAATACTACAGAGGGCGCACACCGGTATTTATCCTTTCACAAACCTCAAAGTCTTTTTTTTATATTTTAGTCTCTAAGGCACCTTTTTTCTTCCCATGCAGCTATCGTTAATTTATTAATTAAGATAACTCATCTTAGCATGAGTTACCATCCAGTATTTAAGGCTGCCGAGCGCTGCACCCCCCCCTTTCAGCGGGGGTCGCGCTATGGCTCTCTCCCTTTCAGCTGAGAGAGTCCAATTTATAGAGTCCTTTTGGGGTTCACGTGCTGTTAAATTAGGGAAACTGCAACGACTATGCCAATTTCTCGTGGAAAATGTAATAAAGACAAATTTCTCGAGGTTCGATTTAAGGAAATTTATTTACACAAATATATTTGCGGAGAGAGAGTGTTCGATTGAAGGAAGCATATTTTTATAGTCTGAAATAACAGCTTGAAGTAAACAGCCATGTTTATATTAAATAGACCTTGGAAAGTACGTACGCTGAAATATGTAGGACGTATGATCTTGCCCTTGGCTAAAAACAACTCGAGTACACATTTTGTTATCTTTCGGAGGATAATGTTTTATCATAATAAGGCCGAGACCAAACTATTAAGCAGTATTTTGTTTATGTTACCTGACCTACTTATTTTCATTCTAAAGCAGTGTTGAACTATAGTCAAGCATTTCCCAGCATGCTTTTAAGTTGGCAACTCATTAATTTCCCTTCCATAGCCACTTTCACGCCTTCCCTAATGAAGGCCTTTAACTACAGCTCCTCCCACACCAGCCCTGACTGGTCTGGTAGGTAGAGCCATGCCCATGATAACAGACCCCCCCCTCCACCCCACCAAGAACAATGTGATGCTACCTGCAAAGCCTAGCACTGAGACGAGGTGCCATGAGAGTTGTGTGGTGAAATGTAAGTGAACAGACCTCAAAATCACGAGTGAAGTGCTGGTTGCAGACTATGGCATGCATGTTGGAGATGGCAACTATCCAAAGCAGGGAGGAGGGAGGGAACTGCAATGTGGTAGTTGTAGGCAATTCAATAGTTTGAGAAAGAGATAGCATCCTCTGCAGGATCAAGATGGTAAGTTGACTACATGCTGCCAGAATGAAGGATATCTCAAACCGACTTGAAAGCATAAGGAGTGGGAGATAAAAGGATCCAATCGATGTGATCCATGTTGGAGCTAACAATATTAGAGAAGAGTAGGGAAGATGTCTTGTTTGGAGATTACGGGGAACTTGGAGCTAAATTATGAAAACAGAACCTCAAGTATTATACTCTACAGTTTATTATCTGAATTGTGTGCAAATTGCCATAGGGATGAGCAGGTATGAGAGGTGAACACATGGCTGACGGAGTGGTGTGAGAAGGAGAGAGATTCTATTTCATGGGATACTGGCACCAGGATCGGAACAGAAGGAGGTGTACCTTTGGAATGACTCCACTTGAACTTGATTAGAACTGGGTCCCAGTGGAAAGGATAAATAGGGCAGTCACAAAGACTTTAACCTTGCAAGTGGGGAGGGAATAGGGTGAGATGGTAAAGGAAATATAGATAGCCCAAAAACAGATGGCAAGGAAGAGATTAATGTTGAGAAATTATGCTTTAAACACTACAGGTAAATGGAAAATTAAAGGAGAGAGAAGTAAGAAATTTATGAGTAAAGTATTTTCTTTATGCAAACACTCAAGAATACAAGGAAAATACTGGATGAATTGCAGCCACAAATTCAACATGGAGGCTATGACATGGTAGTCATTACTGAGTTCTGGATGCAAGACAGCCAGGACTAGGAAATAATTGTGCCATGTTATAACAGGAAAGATAGGGGAAAAGGCTGTTTGGGAGGGATAGTTTTAATAATTAAGGATGAAATCACTTTAATGATAAAAGAGAATATAACAAGAGGCAAACTAGCAATGGAGACTTTATGGGTAGAATTAAGAATAGAACAGAACAGAATTAAAGACTGTAGTGGGAGTTTTGAACTGGCCCCAAGGTAGCAGCTGTGAAGTAATAGATTGTATAAATGCAGAGATTAGACAAGCATGCAGCAAAGGCAGAGTGGATTTAATTGGAGAATTTAACTTTCACATATTGGCTCAGCAAACCAATGTAACTCAAATAGATCGTCAGCGGAATTTTCCGTCTGGGGATGCCCTGGTCTGCCGGCAGAATCCGCCTAGTGAATTTACTGAGTGTGTCTTTGATACTTTACTGCAGCAATATGTCCTAGAGCAACAAGAGGGATGTCATTTTAAATTTAGTGTTGAGAAATGAACCAAATTTAGTTAATAACATAAGAATATAAGAACTAGGAGCAGGAGTAGGCCATCTGGCCCCTTGAGCCTGCTCCACCATTTAACGAGATCATGGCTGATCTTTTGTGGACTCAGCTCCACTTTCCGGCCCGAACACCATAACCCTTAATCCCTTTTTTCTTCAAAAAACTATCTAACTTTACCTTAAAAACATTTAATGAAGGAGTCTCAACTGCTTCACTGGGCAAGGAATTCCATAGATTCACAACCCTTTTGGTGAAGAAGTTCCTCCTACACTCAGTCCTAAATCTACTTCCCCTTATTTTGAGGCTATGTCCCCTAGTTCTGCTTTCACCCGCCAGTGGAAACAACCTGCCCGCATCTATCCTATCTATTCCCTTCATAATTTTATATGTTTCTATAAGATCCCCTGCATCCTTCTAAATTCCAACGAGTACAGTCCCAGTCTACTCAACCTCTACTCGTAATCCAACCCCTTCAGCTCTGGGATTAACTTGGTGAATCTCCTCTGCACACCCTCCAGTGCCAGTACGTCCTTTCTCAAGTAAGGAGACCAAAACTGAACACAATACTCCAGGTGTGGCCTCACTAACACCTTATACAATTGCAGCATAACCTCCCTAGTCTTAAACTCCATCCCTCTAGCAATGAAGGACAAAATTCCATTTGCCTTCTTAATCACCTGTTGCACCAGTAAACCAACTTTCTGTGACTCATGCACTAGCACACCCAGGTCTCTCTGCACAGCAGCATGCTTTAATATTTTATTGTTTAAATAATAATCCCGATTGCTGTTATTCCTACCAAAATGGATAACCTCACATTTGTCAACATTGTATTCCATCTGCCAGACCCTAGCCCATTCACTTAACCTATCCAAATCCCTCTGCAGACTTCCAGTATCCTCTGCACTTTTCGCTTTACCACTTATCTTAGTGTCATCTGCAAACTTGGACACATTGCCCTTGGTCCCCAACTCCAAATCATCTATGTAAATTGTGAACAATTGTGGGCCCAACACGGATTCCTGAGGGACACCACTAGCTACTGATTGCCAACCAGAGAAACACCCATTAATCCACACTCTTTGCTTTCTATTAATTAACCAATCCTCTATCCATGCTACTACTTTACCCTTAATGCCATGCATCTCTATCTTATGCAGCAACCTTTTGTGTGGCACCTTGTCAAAGGCTTTCTGGAAATCCAGATATACCACATCCATTGGCTCCCCGTTACCCACTGCACTGGTAATGTCCTCAAAAAATTCCACTAAATTAGTTAGGCACGACCTGCCCTTTATGAACCCATGCTGCGTCTGCCCAATGGGACAATTTCTACCCAGATGCCTCGCTATTTCTTCCTTGATGATAGATTCCAGCATCTTCCCTACTGAAGTTAAGCTCACTGGCCTATAATTACCCGCTCTCTGCCTAGCTCCTTTTTTAAACAGTGGTGTCACGTTTGCTATTTTCCAATCCTCCGGGACCACCCCAGAGTCTAGTGAATTTTGGTAAATCATCACTAGTGCATCTGCAATTTCCCTAGCCATCTCTTTTAGCACTCTGGGATGCATTCCAAAGATGCATTCCAAAGACAGCACGGTGGATGTGCCTACACCATATGGACTGCAGCGGTTCAAGAAGGAAGCTCACCACCTTTTTGAGGGCAATTAGGGATGAGCAATGAATGTTGGCCTCGCCAGTGATACCCGCATCTCATGAATGAATTTTTAAAAAGATGCATCAAGGGATACTGAGGGAAATAAGTGTGATGTTGTGGAAGCACTCGCCATAATCTTCTAATCCTCCTTGGATAAAGGAGTGGTGCTAGCAGAATGGGAAATTTCAAATGCTACGCACTTGTTCAGAAAAGAATGTAAGGATAAACCCAGCAATTACAGGAGATTTCACTTAACCTCGGTGTGGGAAAACCTTCAGAAAAGTTAATCCAGGACAAAAGTTAAAGTCCCTTGGGAAAATGTACATTAATTAAGGAAAGCCAGCTCGGATTTTTTAAATGACAAATCATGCAGAACCAATTGATTGAGTTATTCGATTAAGTTTGAATGATAGTTGATGAGGGTAATGCAGTTTACGCGGTGGATATTGACCTCCAAGATGCGTCCGGGAAAGTGCAACATAACAGATTTGACAGCAAAGTTGAAACCTGTGGAATCAAAGGGACAGTAACAGCCTGGATAGGAAGTTAGCTGAGTGGCAGGAAACAATAATGGTGAATGGTATTTTTTTTTGTACTGGAGGAAGGGGCAATTAATGGTTCTTCAGGGTCATTGCTTTTCTTGCTCGTTATCAATGACATAGACTTTGATGCACCAAAGATTTGCAGATGACATAGGGCTTGGAAACATTGCTAACATTCAGGATGATAGTGACAGAATTCAAGAAGACAGAGGCAAGCTGGTGGAATAGGTCGATATGTCACAGATAAAATTTATTACAGACAAGTGTGAAATGATACATTTTGTTGGAAAAAATTAGAACCTGTACTGTAAAATAAAGGATACAATTTGAAAAGTGGGGTACAGTAGCAGTGAGACTTTGCGGGTGTATATACACAAATCATTGAAGGTGGTAAAGCAGGTTGAGAAAGTGGTTAATGTGGCATAAAGAATATAAAAGTATGGCAACGGAATTCTCCGTTCCTGAGACTATGGGTAGGATTGTCCAAATGCCGACAGTGAAATTGTGTTCGCCGATTGGCCGGAGAACCCTTTTTACGCCGATATCCGGGGCAGTGCTGTTTTTCAGATGCTCCACCCCTTCAAAAACTCAGGACGTCACCTGAGGTCCTCCACTGATGCTCCGCCCGCAATGGGCTGACTTCCCGACGATGGCGGTTGCGTGTCCTCTCAATTTTCAGGGGACCTCGCGTGGCGACTGCGGCTGTGGGAGGGGTGGGGGGGGGGGTAGCCATTCCGCTGGCAGGGGGTGCTTTGGTGGGGGCTGGGGGACTAGTGGTGGGTGGTCTGGGGGTGGCGAGGAGGGTTATAAGGGGCACTATCTGGCAGGCCAGGTTCCCACGGCCGGCGCCATGTTGTACAGCACAGCCGCCGCAGGCTGCCGCCGTGCGCATGTGCGGCCATGGACCCTGCCATTCTGTGTCTGTATCTGCAGGTAAATGCGGAGCATTGGTGCAGGGCCGGCGCCGACTTTTTGACCAGACGCTCCCTCCGGACATAGCCACACAACGTAGAATCCAGCCGGGAGTGTTGACGCCAGGGCAAGGTTTGTGGACTTCTACGACAGCAAAACTGGTGCCGCACCTGGACCCATTCAATGAGGGGCTAGCATTGGCACCACATGGAACACAATTGATTCCAATGAGAAACAGTGCCGGATTCACCGGTTTTGTGATTGACACTCGGGAGGCTGACACGATTGCGGCGTCAAAACCGATTCTCCGCCCAATCGGGTTGCGTGATTGTGGCGCAGTATGGCGTAGGGTGGAGTGCGGACGTGGCGGGGAGAGGGCAACCATACAGTCGGTGTCATGCTGCAGAACTAGGGGCCAAGCTGGGTGGTCAGTGGGGTGCGCAGCAAGGCGGCTGCCTTGCAGGCCGCGGCAATGGCGGTTCCTGCCTGGACACCCCGGTCCGGTGGGGTGTCACCCTGGCCCTGTGGCCTGTCCCATCACTTCCCACCCCAGGCCCTGGCAGAGGCCCCCTCCCCCGCAGCCAGCCCTGCCAGAGTCATGGCCAGCAGCCTACCATTGCGCCTCTCCGTGTCCTACCTCCTCTCTCTCCCTCATCAGCCCCGGAACCTATTTCTCGATTTTTAAAAGCACCTCGCTGTATGGGAATTTCTCCTAGTGGAGGCAGAGAAATGTGGAGGTTCTGGAGAATACTGGGTCAGGCCCGCTAATGATAGGCAACTGATGTTTACTGTATGTGCAGAATGGAATGCATTGACACCGCTCTTGAGGCACCGGAGAATTGCATTTTGGCGTGAAACCGGTGCCCGTCGCGATTTCGGCGTCCAAACCGATTCTCCGGGTTTTGTGATTACGACGTCAGCCAATGGAGAATCCCGCTCAGGAGGTTTTGGCAAACGTAAATAAAACAGTGGTTTGTCCTCACATTGGAGTATTGCATTCAAGACGATGAGGAAGAATGTGAAGGTATTAAAGAGGAAGCGGAAAAGATTTGTGAGGACGGTTTCAAGGATAAGAAACTTCAGTGTGGGACCCCTGCAAGTCTCTGGCAGAATACCAGTGCCAGTGGGATGAGGCCCTTAATTTGCCACTTGAAGACCTTAATTGACCTAAGGGTGGGAAGACCGACCTGAACCTTCCCACCACTTACTTAATTGCTGGAAATTAGGGCTTCACTTCATCCCTTGCCTTCCAACCCAATGTAACAATCCATGGCCCGCCAGCCTGCTCCCGGGGGAGCAGGGGTGTGTGGAGGGTTGGTTCAATTCAATTCCATCCACTGCTTTCACTCCTGTAGTCTCCTGTAAGTTGGGGATGGGGGGGCGTGGAATATTTTCTTTATACTATGTGGTGACCGAAACTTCCATATCAACTGATGAATTATTCTTAGTAAGCTCTTCGATTCAGGATATGAAAATAGCAACATATTACTCTGCATTGAGTTTTTGATTATGTGGGGAGGGGTAATTGGTCCAGCGAGATCTCCGTGCCTATCATTATATGATATCATTATTAATTTGAATCTCATTGCTGGGTGAAGCAAGAATGAGGTAAAGACATAACTTGTGATGAATGGGTTTTGGGTGATCTCATAAATCCAGGACTAACAAATGATAGGTCGTTAATGTACTTTCGGTCTGATGCCCATCGTCTTATAATTAGAAAGAAAAATACTTCACATTAATTAATGAAAATTAATAATGAGCGCAAACACCATGATATTCAAAACTAACAAAACTCTCTAAATGGACTAAAATATCTGAAAGAGTGACTCACATTAATTTGTACTGATAAATCATTCATTTAAGCCCAAAAACATGTTACCATAAAAGTGTTGATAATTCATCACACAAAAGAATTCTACTAGTAAGGTCCAAATTTATCTACACCATTAACCCTCTTATTTTTATTGAACATTTATCTTTCACAACATTACGCTGTCAATTGTTTTCACAAATGTGTACATTTCGTTGCTTTCTAACCTTGTCTTGATCTTTCTGACTCAGAAAGACACTCGGGTATGATGAATTGGCCCTTGTGGATACATAGACATAGACACCGTACATATGACCTCACCTTGCAGCGTGCCCTTGCCTGATTCTGCTCATTTTACTGTAAATCCCCCTCACCCTTGCCTCCATTCTACCCCCGTTATTTATTCAGGCTTGTTTTGATTGCGACTTTTCCATATTTGGTGGATATGCATTTATCAAGGTCATATGTGTTATGGCTGGGGACTGGAGCACCTTTACAATTATGTCCCCTAATGGTAGAATCAGATAATGAAAAATAAACATTTCATTAAAATTCACAGAAAACAAAATATTTGTCCTATACATTCCAAACTCAGAAAAGCTTTGCCAATTCGTACAGTTTGAATTACTTATGAGCTTCACTGGGTGATTCCTTTGATGCACAGCTAATATGTGGTGCCATCACCATAACCAGCCATAAATGTATAATTCCTGGAATATTAATGTTGCTAATGTTGGGGGGGGGGGGGTAGCAAATGGGGGTGGGGGTGGTGGGGTTGGGGGCGGGGGGGTCGGGTCGGGGTCGGGGGGGTCGGGTCGGGGGCGGGGGCGGGGGGGGGTCGGGTCGGGTCGGGGGCGGGTGCGGGGGGCGGGTGCGGGGGGCGGGGGGTGGGGGCGGGGGCGGGGGGGTCGGGGTCGGGGGGGTCGGGGTCGGGTCGGGTCGGGGGCGGGGCGGGACGGGTCGGGGCGGGGGGGTCGGGTCGGGGGCGGGTGCGGGGGGCGGGGGCGGGTGCGGGGGGCGGGGGGTCGGGGGGGTCGGGGTCGGGTCGGGGTCGGGTCGGGTCGGGGGCGGGGCGGGACGGGTCGGGGGCGGGGGGGTCGGGGGCGGGGGGGTCGGGGGTCGGGTCGGGGGCGGGGGGGGCGGGTCGGGGTCGGGGGGGTCGGGTCGGGGGCGGGGGGGTCGGGTCGGGTCGGGGGCGGGGGGGGTCGGGTCGGGTCGGGGGGGCCGGAGTGACCTGGTTATATGATCGGGACTCACCAATCGGCGGGCCGGTCTCTCTGTCGGCAGGTCTCTGACGCCGGTCACGCACTCGTTGATGGCGCCCCCTAGCACATGGCGCCCCGGGCGACTGCCCGAGTTGCCGGTACCTTGAGCCGGCCCTGCTCAGAATATTGTCCCTCTCAATGAGTTTGCCTCTCATTCTTCTAAACTCCAGAGACTATAGGCCCAATTTACTCAGTCTTTCATTGAAGGACAGCCCACTCATCCCAAGGATCAATCTAGTGAACATTTGCTGTACTGCCTTCAATGCAAGTATATCCTTCCTTAAATATGGAGACCAAAACTTCACATAGTATTCTAGCTGTGGCCTCATCAGTGCCCTCTACACTGTAGCAGATGTTCCTTACTCCTGTACTCCAATTTCCCTGTAATAAAGGGCAAAATACCCTTTGCCAAGCTGTCCCTTTCAGTTGCGAAAGTGCCTAAGTACACTCCTGCTCCTTCTATCAAAGGAACTTTTAAAATGTACAAATAATATCGCTCTTCATCCACTTACCCCATCTCCCAGCAGCTGCCTGGTTTTACTGGTTGTGGAGATTGTATGGGATTTAGTCAAACCAATTATTAAGGTGGCATCCGCATCCTAGTGTCATCAGGATGCAATCTGTTATGACATTGTGATGAAATGGAAATATAAGATATCTAATAATTCTGAATGTGTCCAGTTGACTGTAGGTTTAAAGGAAAAATAGTCTGAAAATAGTCTGAAATGATAGAACTAGGGCTTTGATATGCTGATTAGCATAGCAACACTGGGAACAAGTGTTTACGGAAGGCAAGTTTGGTAACAATGGAAGACGGGGGTGGATTTCACATTTACATTCTAAAAGGTGAGCTCATGTGATGAAGGTAATTGAGGGTATCTTCTGAGAAGGTAAGTTCAGACAAGGGAACATCAAAAAGAAAGACAGTACATCAGAGGCAAATTCACCCCATACAGGGAGCTGTTTTGAGATTGCAGCTCACACAACAGGAAACTGTGTTCACTCACAAGAAGTTCTGACTGGAGAAAGCCTGTTTTGAGAAACCAGCTATCTCTATTCTGAATTGGAAGCAACCACAAAAGGTATGTGTAGTAACTATTGCTGGATTTTACATATAGTTTTAAAACCTATGGGATGTTGTTTGGGGAGATTTACTTCTGAGGCTAGGAAAATAGAAGGTTTGGAACTGAGTAATTGAAAGATAGTGTGGCTCGCCAAATATGTAGCTAACTGTATTTTTAATTGACGTTCTTGTTGTATATTTTACTGTTTAATAAACCTTTAATTTGATTTAAAAATTGCAAAAACACCACTAAGAGCAATCATTCCAAAGCTCCCTTCTAGTTTTTTTGAATACCCTAGCATTTAACATCAGCTGGCTCTTAATAAATGTTCTTAACAAGTTAAAAATCATATATTTTGAAACCTAAAATTTAAAATTTTTTTTAGAGTATCCAATTCTTTTTTTCCAATGAAGAGGCAATTTAGCATGGCCAATTCACCTACCCTGCACATCTTTTTGGGTTATGGGGGTGAGACCCATGCAGACATGAGGAGAATGTGCAAACTCCACAAGGGAAGTGAATTGGTGCCAGGATCGAACCTGAGTCCTTGGCGTCGTGAGGCAGCTGTGCTAACCACTGTGCCGCCGTGCTGTCCTGTTTTGAAACTTAATCTTACAATTAGTTTAAAATTTAGATTGACACAAAATGAAAAGTAGCATTTAGTGTACTTTTATCACATATATGGATTGAATTTCAATGATTCGTTTGTTGAGGACTATTTCTCAAACTGACATTACCACTGTTGTAATTCATCGCAGGCCACATGTACATGCAAATAATTTTCATTTATATAGCACCTTTACTGTAATAAAACATCAGGAGCATTATCAAATAAAATTGGAGACCAAGTCACTTAAGATATTAAGCCACGTGTTGTGAATATCAAAATTCACGTAGATAGAATTTTTAGCTTTATGAATTGAATTTTAAATGTAAGTAAATAGAAACATCTAATTAAGACCTGAGATCTGACAATTCAAAGGAGACATTTTATTGTCTTGCTGGTGATAAAGGCTACTTTGGATCTATAAGGAGGAACTAACTTTTCTTTTTTTTTAATATAAATTTAGATTAGCCAATTATTTTTTCCAATTAAGGGGCAATTTAGCGTGGCCAATCCACCTACTCTGCACATTTTTGGGTTGTGGGGGCGAAACCCACGCAGACACGGGGAGAATGTGCAAACTCCACACGGACAGTGACCCAGAGCCGGGATTGAACCTGGGACCTCAGCGCCGTGAGGCGGTTGTGCTAACCACTAGGCCACCGTGCTGCCCCGGAACTAACTTTTCTTAAGACATTGTAGAAAAGGTTTTGAAGTTGGACTGTATTCATGTAGGTTCCACTGATCAAATAAACGAAAAGCAACTTGAAAACATTGCCTTTCTTGATAGAGACAATAAGTCTAATAAGAGGGCCATTATCTTCATTAGAGGTATAATTTATTCATTTGAGTCCCAGAATCAAAGAGTTGGTTTGAAGGTTAAAAGATAATGGGCTGGATTCTCCGTCGGTAGGATCCTCCATTTCGCCGGCATTGCACTCATAATCACAGATCTCCGGATGGCGTGGGGGGTGCCCAAAATGGGAAATCCCATTTGCCGGCTGCCAGGTCAGAGGTGAGCGCACCAGAAAACGGGTGCGGCGTGACAGAGAATCCCGCCCAATTAGTTTCAAACTCTCTCTGGGACATTCCAGGTATGCCATTGCCATGGGATTAGATTGCAGCGAGGCAGTATTTTGTGTGGGGCTTACCTGTGGTCAGGATTTTATGGCCACTCTCACCCAGTGCAATTACATCCCTCCTATAATGTGGCGACCAGAATTGCACACATTACTCCAGCTGTTTGGTCTCACCAATGTTCTATACAGCTCCATCATGGCCTCCCTGCTTTTGTAATCTATGTCCCGATTGGTAGACGTGAGAGTCCCATATGCCTTTTTCACCTGCCCTTCTGTCTGAAAAAGATCTATGGACAAACACACCAAGGTCCCTTTGTTCCTTGGAACTTCCCAGTGTCAGACCTTTCATAGTATGCTTCCTTGTTAAATTACTCCTTCAAAATGCATCACTTCACACTTTTCACGGTTAAATTCCATCTGCCACTTATCTGCCCATTTGACCATCCCATCTATATCTCCTGTAACCCAAGACACTCAACCTCACTGTTAACCACCTGATCAATCTTTGTGTCATTTGCAAATTTACTGATCCTACCCCTCACATAGTCATCTATGTCATTTAAATAGATGACAAACAATGGGGGAGGTCCAGCATGGATCCCTGTGGTATGTAACTGGCCACTAGCTTCCACACGCTAAAGCGGCCATCAATCTCCTGCTGCTCAGCCAATTATGAATCCACCTTAACAAATCACCTTGCATCTCATGTGCATCTGCCTTCTTAATAAGTCTCCCATGTGGGACTTTGTCAAAGGCTTTGCTGAAATCCATGTAAACTATCGCTGGCTTTGAAATCAGACCAAGCAGGCCAGCAGCACGGTTCGATTCCCGTACCAGCCTCCCTGAACAGGCGCCGGAATGTGGCGACTAGGGGCTTTTCACAGTCACTTCATTTGAAGCCTACTCGTGACAATAAGCGATTTTCATTTCATTTTCATTTCGTTTCATTTCATTTCAAACTACATCAACTACACTACCCTCATCTGTACACTTGGTTACATGCTCAAAAATGTCAGTCAAATTTGTGCGGCATGACCTCCCTCTGACAACACCAAGCTCACTATCCCTGATTAAACCTTGTCTCTCTAAGTGGAGTTAGATTCTCTCCTTCAGTATCTTCACCAGTAGTTTCCCAACCAGTGACATGAGACTCACTCGTCTGTAGTTCCACGTCTTGTCTCTGCCACCTTTCTTAAATAGTGGGACCACATTAGCTTTTCTCCAGTACTCTAGTACCTCCCCCATGGCCAGAGAGGAAGTAAAAATTTGGGTCAGAGCCCTGGCTATCTCCTCCCTCACCTCCCGTAGCAGCCTGGTGAATAGGATATTCGGAATTCTCCCTTCGTGTACCCGAACAGGTGCCAGAATGTGGCGATTAGGGGCTTTTCACAGTGACTTCATTGCAGAGTTAATGTAAGCCTACTTGTGCCAATAAAGATCATTAAAAAAAAAATTTTCATTCATCCAGACCTGGAGATTTGTCCAGATTTAAGCCTACCAACACCTCCAATACCTTGTCACCCCATGTCAATTTGCTCAAGCACCTCACAGTCTCTCTCCCTGAGTTACATAACTGCCTCCTCATTCTTTTGGGTGAAGACAGAAGTTAAATATTCATTCAACACCCTACCAATGTCCTCTGGCTCCATGCACAGATTTCCTCCTTGATCCTTAATGGGCCCTACCCTTTCCCTGGTTATCCTGTTCCCATTGAAATACTTATAGAATATCTTGGGATTTTCTCTACTTTTCCCAGCCAGAGCTTTCTCATATCCCTTCTTTGCTCTCCTAATTGATTTCTGAAGCACCATCCTGCACTTTCTGTACTCCACTAATGCCTCTGCAGACTTGTTCCCCTTATACTCGTTAAAAGCCTCTTATCAATGTATCCTGAATGTCTCTGGTCATCCATGGTGCTCTGGGTTTGTTGGATTTGTTACACCTTCCTATTACCCTAGAGGGAACATATTGGGCCTGTGCCCTCTCCATTTCATCTATGAACAGCCGCCCCCCCCTCCCCCACTACAGTCTAACTTGGCCAGATCCTGCCCTATTTTGTTAACATCTACCCTCCCCCAATCCAAAGCCTTTTTTTGCAACATGTCTATTTCTTTGTCCATAACAAATTTAAATTGAACCATGTTATGATCGCTATCGCTAAAATGCTCCCCCACCAACACATTAACCAGCTGTCCAGCTTCATTCCCCTGAATTAGGTCCAGCACTGCACCAATCATAAGAACATAAGAACTAGGAGCAGGAGTAGGCCATCTGGCCCCTCGAGCCTGCTCCGCCATTCAATGAGATCATGGCTGATCTTTTGTGGACTCATCTCCACTTTCCGGCCCGAACACCATAACCCTTAATCCCTTTATTCTTCAAAAAACTATCTATCTTTACCTTAAAAACATTTAATGAAGGAGCCTCAACTGCTTCACTGGGCAAGGAATTCCATAGATTCACAACCCTTTGGGTGAAGAAGTTTCTCCTAAACTCAGTCCTAAATCTACTTCCCCTTATTTTGAGGCTATGTCCCCTAGTTCTGCTTTCACCCGCCAGTGGAAACAACCTGCCCACATCTATCCTATCTATTCCCTTCATAATTTTAAATGTTTCTATAAGATCCCCCCTCATCCTTCTAAATTCCAACGAGTACAGTCCCAGTCTACTCAACCTCTCCTCATAATCCAACCCCTTCAGCTCTGGGATTAACCTAGTGAATCTCCTCTGCACACCCTCCAGTGCCAGTATGTCCTTTCTCAAGTAAGGAGACCAAAACTGAACATAATACTCCAGGTGTGGCCTCACTAACACCTTATACAATTGCAACATAACCTCCCTAGTTTTAAACTCCATCCCTCTCGCAATGAAGGACAAAATTCCATTTGCCTTCTTAATCACCTGTTGCACCTGTAAACCAACTTTCTGTGACTCATGCACTATCACACCCAGGCCTCCCTGCACAGCGGCATGCTTTAATATTTTATCGTTTAAATAATAATCCCGTTTGCTGTTATTCCTACCAAAATGGATAACCTCACATTTGTCAACATTGTATTCCATCTGCCAGACCCTAGACCATTCACTGAACCTATCCAAATCCCTGTGCTGACTTCCAGTATCCTCTGCACTTTTTGCTTTACCACTCATCTTATTGTCATCTGCAAACTTGGACACATTGCCCTTGGTCCCCAACTCCAAATCATCTATGTAAATTGTGAACAATTGTGGGCCCAACACGGATCCCTGAGGGACACCACTAGCTACTGATTGCCAACCAGAGAAACACCCATTAATCCACACTCTTTGCTTTCTATTAATTAACCAATCCTCTATCCATGCTACTACTTTACCCTTAATGCTATGCATCTTTATCTCATGCAGCAACCTTTTGTGTGGCACCTTGTCAAAGGCTTTCTGGAAATCCAGATATACCACATCCATTGGATCCCCGTTGTCTAGTGCACTGGTAATGTCCTCAAAAAATTCCACTAAATTAGTTAGGCACGACCTGCCCTTTATGATAGGTTGATAGGGTTGTGAAGAAGGCCTATGGTGTGTTGGCCTTTATTGGTAGAGGGATTGAGTTCCGGAGCCATGAGGTCATGTTGCAGTTGTACAAAACTCTAGTACGGCCGCATTTGGAGTATTGCGTACAGTTCTGGTCGCCTCATTATAGGAAGGACGTGGAAGCCTTGGAACGGGTGCAGAGGAGATTTACCAGGATGTTGCCTGGTATGGAGGGAAAATCTTATGAGGAAAGGCTGATGGACTTGAGGTTGTTTTCGTTAGAGAGAAGAAGGTTAAGAGGTGACTTAATAGAGGCATACAAAATGATCAGAGGGTTAGATAGGGTGGACAGCGAGAGCCTTCTCCCGCGGATGGAGGTGGCTAGCACGAGGGGACATAGCCTTAAATTGAGGGGTAATAGATATAGGACAGAGGTCAGAGGTGGGTTTTTTACGCAAAGAGTGGTGAGGCCGTGGAATGCCCTACCTGCAACAGTAGTGAACTCGCCAACATTGAGGGCATTTAAAAGTTTATTGGATAAGCATATGGATGATAAGGGCATAGTGTAGGTTAGATGGCCTTTAGTTTTTTTCCATGTCGGTGCAACATCGAGGGCCGAAGGGCCTGTACTGCGCTGTATCGTTCTATGAACCCATGCTGCGTCTGCCCAATGGGACAATTTCTATCCAGATGCCTCGCTATTTCTTCCTTGATGATAGATTCTAGCATCTTACCTACTACCGAAGTCAAGCTCACTGGCCTATAATTTCCTGCTCTCTGCCTACCTCCTTTTTTAAACAGTGGTGTCACGTTTGCTAATTTCCAATCCACCGGGACCACTCCAGAGTCTAGTGAATTTTGGTAAATCATCATTAGTGCATCTGCAATTTTCCTAGTCATCTCTTTTAGCACTCTGGGATGCATTCCATCAGGGCCAGGAGACTTGTCTACCTTTAACCCCATTAGCTTGCCCATCACTACCTCCTTAGTGATAACAATCCTCTCAAGGTCCTCACCTGCCATAACCTCGTTTCTATCAGTCGCAGCATGTTATTTGTGTCTTCCACTGTGAAGACCGACCCAAAAAACCTGTTCAGTTCCTCAGCCATTTCCTCATCTCCCATTATTAAAACTCCCTTCTCATCCTCTAAAGGACCAATATTTACCTTAGCCACTCTTTTTTGTTTTATATATTTGTAAAAACTTTTACTGTCTGTTTTTATATTCTGAGCAAATTTGCTCTCATACTCTATCTTACTCTTCTTTATAGCTTTTTTAGTAGCTTTCTGTTGCCCCTAAAGATTTCCCAGTCCTCTAGTCTCCCACCAATCTTTGCCACTTTATATGCTTTTTCCTTCAATTTGATACTCTCCCTTATTTCCTTAGATATCCACGGTCGATTTTCCCTCTTTCTACCGTCCTTCCTTTTTGTTGGTATAAACCTTTGCTGAGCACTGTGAAAAATTGCTTGGAAGGTTCTCCACTGTTCCTCAACTGTTCCACCATAAAGTATTTGCTCCCAGTCTACCTTAGCTAGTTCTTCTCTCATCCCATTGTAATCTCCTTTGTTTAAACACAAAACACTAGTATTTGATTTTACTTTCTCACCCTCCATCTGTATTTTAAATTCCACCATATTGTGATCGCTCCTTCCGAGAGGATCCCTAACTATGAGATCATGAATCAATCCTGTCTCATTACACAGCACAAGATCTAGGACCGCTTGTTCCCTCGTAGGTTCCATTACATACTGTTCTAGGAAACTATCGCGGATACATTCTATAAACTCCTCCTCAAGGTTACCTTGACCGACCTGGTTAAACCAATCGACATGTAGATTAAAATCCCCCATGATAACTGCTGTACCATTTCTACATGCATCAGTTATTTCTTTGTTTATTGCCTGCCCCACCATAACGTTACTATTTGGTGGCCGATAGACTACTCCTATCAGTGACTTTTTCGCCTTACTATTCCTGATTTCCACCCAAATGGATTCAACCTTATCCTCCATAGCACCAATGTCATCCCTTACTATTGCCCGGATGTCATCCTTAAATAACAGAGCAACACCACCTCCCTTACCATCCACTCTGTCCTTCCTGGCCTGGATTTGTAACAATAGGCCAGTGCATTTCAATTGGATCAATTATCGCTTGATGGTTGATTGACAAGGCAGGTCCGGACATGTCTTGGCAGCCTGCTTACCTCTAAGTGTAGTCAAACTTGGCCAGTTGGAGTTCCCGTGAGGCTGTGCTGGAGCGATTTTGGCTTGTTTTAAAGTGTCCCATTCTTTCATTTAGAATACCCAATTTTTAATCAGGCCTAAATCCAGGCCTTGCTAGGTTACAACATTTGTTAAGTAATAATGCAATGCCTCCTTCTTTTCCAGCCCCTCCTCTGTATTGCCTGAAGGCTCTATATCCCAGGATGTTGAGCTGCCAATCCTGCTCCTCACTCACCATGTCCCTGTGATAGCTATTATCTCATAATCACACATGTCAATCATTGGCATTAACTCATCCGTTTTAGCTTTAATACTCCTGGCATTAAAGTAGAGGCCATCCAGCCTTGTCTTACTCCATTGAAACTTACAACTGCTGTATTCCCTCTGACCTGATTGCTTTTCTATGTTGCACTGTGTCCCTATTCTGCTATCAGTCTATGTCCCTGGTGTATCTGGATTTCCAGAAGGCATTCGACAAGGTGCCGCACAAAAGGCTACTGCATAAGATAAAGGTGAATGGTGTTACTGGTAATGTATTATCATGAATGGAGGATTGGTAACTGACAGAAAGCAAAGAGTGGGGATAAATGAGGGATTTTCTGGTTGGCGATCAGTGGCTAGTGGTGTGCCTCAGGGATTAGTGTTGGGACCACACAATTGTTTACAATTTACATTGATGATCTGGAATTGGGGACCAAGTGCAATGTGTCAACATTTGCGTACGACGCTAAGATGAGTGGTAGAGCCAAGTGTGCAGAGGGCACGGAAAGTTTGCAGAGGGATATAGATAGTTTAAGTGAGTGGGCAAGGGTCTGGAGTACAATGTTGCTAAATGTGAGGTCATCCATTTTGGACGGAATAACAGCAAAATGGACTATTATTTAAATGGTAAAAAATTGCAGCGTGCTGCTGTGCAGAGGGACCTTGGAGTCCTTGTGCATGAATCGAAAAATATTGGTTTGAAGGTGCAGCCAGTAATTAAGAAGGCAAATGGAATTTTGTCCTTCATTGATGGAGGAATGGTTTAAAAGCTGGGAGGTTATGTTGCGGCTGTATAGGGTGCTGGTGAGGCCACACCTGGACTACTGAGTAGAGTTTTGGTCTCCTTACAAAGAACAAAGAACAAAGAAAAGTATAGCGCAGGAAAAGGCCCTTCGGCCCTCCAAGCCCATGCCAACCATGCTGCCCGACTAAACTACAATCTTTGACACTTCCTGGGTCCGTATCCCTCTATTCCCATCCTATTCATGTATTTATCAAGATGCCCCTTAAATGTCACTATCGTCCCTGCTTCCACCACCTCCTCCTGCAACGAGTTCCAGGCACCCACTCTGTGTAAAAAACTTGCCTCGTACATCTCCTTTAAACCTTGCCCCTCGCACCTTAAACCTATGCCCCCTAGTAATTGACCCCTCTACCCTGGGGAAAAACCTCTGACTATCCACTCTGTCTATACCCCTCATCATTTTGTAGACCTCTATCAGGTCGCCCCTCAACCTCCGTCGTTCCAGTGAGAACAAACCGAGTTTATTCAACCGCTCCTCATAGCTAATGCCCTCCATACCAGGCAACATCCTGGTAAATCTCTTCTGCACCCTCTCTAACGCCTCCACATCATTCTGGTAGTGTGGCGACCAGAATTGAACACTATACTCCAAGTGTGGCCTAACTAAGGTTGTATACAGCTGCAACATGACTTGCCAATTTTTATACTCAATGACCCGGCCAATGAAGGCAAGCATGCCGTATGCCTTCTTGACTACCTTCTCCACCTGTGTTGCCTCTTTCAATGACCTGTGGACCTGTACACCTAGATCTCTCTGACTTTCAATACTCTTGAGGGTTCTACCATTCACTGCATATTCCCTACCTGCATTAGACCTTCCAAAATGCATTACCTCACATTTGTCCGGATTAAACCCCATCTGCCATCTCTCTGCCCAAGTCTCCAAACGATCTAAATCCTGCTGTATCTTCTGACAGCCCTCATCGCTATCCGCAATTCCACCAACCTTTGTGTCGTCCGCAAACTTACTAATCAGACCAGTTACATTTTCCTCCAAATCATTTATATATACTGCGAACAGCAAAGGTCCCAGCACTGATCCCTGCGGAACACCACTAGTCACAGCCCTCCAATTAGAAAAGCACCCTTCCATTGCTACTCTCTGTCTTCTATGACCTAGCCAGTTCTGTATCCAACTTGTCAGCTCACCCCTGATCCCGTGTGACTTCACCTTTTGTACCAGTCTACCATGAGGGACCTTGTCAAAGGCCTTACTGAAGTCCATATAGACAACATCCACTGCCCTACCTGCATCAATCATCTTTGTGACCTCCTCGAAAAACTATCAAGTTAGTGAGACACGACCTCCCCTTCACAAAACCATGCTCCCTCTCACTAATACGTCCATTTGCTTCCAAATGGGAGTAGATCCTGTCTCGAAGAATTTTCTCCAGTAATTTCCCTACCATTGACGTAAGGCTCACCAGCCTGTAGTTCCCTGGATTATCCTTGCTACCCTTCTTAAACAAAGGGACAACATTGGCTATTCTCCAGTCCTCCGGGACATCACCTGAAGACAGTGAGGATCCAAAGATTTTTGTCAAGGCCTCAGCAATTTCCTCTCTAGCCTCCTTCAGTAATCTGGGGTAGATCCCATCAGGCCCTGGGGACTGATCTACCTTAATATTTTTCAAGACGCCTAACACCTCGTCTTTTTGGATCTCAATGTGACCCAGGCTATCTACACACCCTTCTCCAGACTCAACATCCACCAATTCCTTCTCTTTGATGAATACTGATGCAAAGTATTCATTTAGTACCTCGCCCATTTCCTCTGGCTCCACATATAGATTCCCTTGCCTATCCTTCAGTGGGCCAACCCTTTCCCTGGCTACCCTCTTGCTTTTTATGTACGTGTAAAAAGGATGTACTGACACTGGACGGTGTGCAGAAGAGGTTCACTAGGTTGATTCTGGAGTTGAGAGGATTACCTTATGAAGATAGACTAAGTAGACTGGGGCTATACTCATTGGAATTTAGAAGAATGAGGGGGTCTTATAGAAACATATAAAATTATGAAAGGAATAGATAGAATAGAAGCAGGGAGGTTGTTTCCATTGGTGAGTTGATACCAGAACTAGGGGGCATCGCCTCAAAATAAGGGGAAGCAGATTTAGGACTGAGTTGAGAAGGAACGTCTTCACCCAAAGGGTCATGAATCTGTGGAATCCACTGCCCAGTGAAGCAGTTGAGGGTACCTTGTTGAATGTTTTTAAGGTAAAGGTAGATACATATTTGAACGGTAAAGGAATAAAAGGTTACAATGAGCAGGCGAGTAAGTGGAGCTATGTCCACAAAGTAATTACCCATGATTTTATTGAATGGCGGAGCAGGCTCCAGGGGCCAGATGGTCTAAAC
Source organism: Scyliorhinus canicula (assembly GCF_902713615.1). Classification (NCBI taxonomy): domain Eukaryota; kingdom Metazoa; phylum Chordata; class Chondrichthyes; order Carcharhiniformes; family Scyliorhinidae; genus Scyliorhinus; species Scyliorhinus canicula. The sequence goes on along the minus strand of NC_052152.1, from coordinate 53,652,288 downwards.
CTGATCCTAGTTCTTAATAATAATCACTTATTATCACAAGTACGCTTCAATAAAGTTACTGTGAAAAGCCCCTAGTCGCCACATTCGGCGTCTGTTTGGGGAGGCTGTTACGGGGAGGCCCCTTATGTTCTTATGTCCCTTCCCCCTGTCAAACTAGTCTTCCCAACAGCACTAGCAAACCCTTCAGTGAGAATGTTAGTCCCGCTCTGGTTTAGACGCAAACCGTCCCGCTTGTACAGGTCCCACCTTCCCCCAAAACGGTCCCAATGGTCCAGGAATCTAAAACCCTTCCTCCTGCACAAACCCATAAGCCACGCATTCATCTGTGCTATTCTCCTCTTCCTGTACTCATTAACCCATGGGACTGGGAATAATCCTGAGATTACACCCCCAGAGGTCCAGCTCGTTAGTCTATTGCCTAATTCCCTGAATTCTTGATGCAAGACCTCATTCCTCTTTCTACCTATGTCATTGGTACCAACATATACCATGACCTCTGCTTCATCACCCTCCCCCTTCAAGATGCCCTGCAATCATTCAGTGACTTTCCGGACCCTGGCACCAGGGAGGTAACACACCATCCTGGAGTCTTTTTCATGACCACAGAGGCACTTATCTATGTCCACAAGAGTAACTGGACTTGTTCCACCAATGGGTCGGACTTGTGCACCCACATATGCTTCTGGAGCAAGATGGGTCCGTGGGCGGCCAGCCACGTCGGGAGAGGGGATCCGGAGTACGACTTCCTGGGGAAAACAAGAAGACGTTCATGAGGTGTCTGATTTGTTGTGGTACAGAGGAGTGAGCGGATAGAATATAGGGCATCGGGATAACCTCTTGCTATCGGGAAATAGGGAGATCTCTGGACCGGAGGGCCAGTAGTATGGTCTTCCACTCGGTCTTCCATTCTCCCGCTCGACCTGTCCGTTACCCCGAGGGTTATAGCTGGTTTATAGTGACGGGTTTGCAATCGGGGGTGAGACAAGGAGGGGGGGGTCCACTTTGAGGGACGCGAGGCTGCAGACAGTGAGGGGGGTATAGGGCCGCCGAATTGGAAGGTCAAGCTCTGCAGGTTGCACTGGAAGTCCAGTCCTAGGAGTGCTGGTGCGCAATGGTCGGGGAGGACAAGGAGTTTATAATTTTTAAAAACCTTCCCTTGGACCGAGAGGTCCGCAATGCAGCAGCCGGTGATGCGAACGGAGTGCGAACCTGAGGCTAACCCGATTTTGTGTTTTACAGGATGGACAGGGAGCGCACAGTGTCTTACCGTGTCAGGGTGTCCGAAGCTTTCCGTGCTCCCGGAGTCCAGCAGGCAGCCCGTCTCGTGGCCATTGAGGTGGATCAGCGTCGTCGTTTTTGGCGAGCATGCGTGGACGTGACTGGTCGAGCTGAATGGCCGCGAGCCGTGGAGAAGATCCATCGTCGTAGGCATCGTCAGCCGAGTAGGTGCTGGCAGGACCTTGTGTGCCAGTCCAGGATGGCGGTGCCCAGGATTTGCACGTGGAGTCGGGGCCCCAAGATGACGGCGCCCAGGACCCGCACGTGGAGTCGGGGCCCCAAGATGGAAGCGCCCAGGACCTGCACGTGGAGTGGTGCCCCAAGATGGCGGCGCCCAGGGCCCGCACGTGGCGGCCGGGGCCCAGGATGGCGGCGCCCGCGGAACCCTCGTGGTTGCTGGGGGCGGGGTTAGCGGTGCCGGCGGGCCGATCAGAGCAGCTGAGAGCGGGGGCAGAGAGGCGCGCAGGCCGGGCGCAGGGGCCCGGAAGTGGGGGGGAGAGATTGGCGCGGTGCACTGGAAGAGCCCGGAAAGGCCCGGAGGGGGGGATCCCCGGTCGATGCGCGGCACAGCAGCAACCAATTTGGCCTGGCAGACCGACGAAAAATGGCCCTCCTTCCCGCAGCTCTTACAAAGGGCGGAACGGGCCGGGCAGCGGGGGTGGGGGTGTTTGGCGAACCCACAGAAATAGCAGCGGGGCCCCGCGGACTTGTCAGGGCGTCCTGCAGCGCAGGCCTGAGGGGGGTCAGGAGCGGCGGATGGCGGTGGGGAAGCGTGCCAGGAGGCCCTGGGCGCTGCAGCGCGGCTGGGGACATAGGCGCGGGCGTTTAAGTCGGCGACCTCCAGGGAGGTGGAGAGAGTCCGTGCCTCAGTTAGGCTAAGGTTGTCTTTTTCCACCATCTGCTGGCGGATAGCGGCGGACTGCATCCCAGCCACGTAAGCATCTCTAATCAAAAGTTCCATGTGCTCAGTGGCTGAAACGTGGAGGCAGGTGCAATTCCTCCCCAGGACAGCGAGGGCCTGGTAAAAATCGTCTAAGGACTCACCGGGGAGCTGTTGGCTGGTAGCCAGCAGATGTAGGGCGAACACTCGGTTTACTGGCTTAAGAAACTGTCCTTTCAGCTTATCCATGGCCGCGTCGTAATCTTTTTCTTCCCCTATCATCGCGTAGGCCGCCATGCCCACGCTGGAATGGAGAATATGAAGCTTCTGTGCCATGGTGGGGGGGCTGTTTGCGGACGCCAGGTAGCCGTCGAAACACGCCAGCCAATGTTTGAAGATTTCCGATGCGTTCTGAGTTTGCGGGCTGATGCGGAGGCATTCGGGCTTGATCCGGAGATCCATCTTCAAAATTCTAGCTGATTAAATTGATGTACCATCAATTGAATGCGAGACGAGTTGCTGTACAAAAGTATGGCTTTAATCAGCTAGATGTTGGCCCTGCGGTCGATTACAGTATAAGGACGACCACCGGGCGTACTGGGTATTTATACCCCGCCCTGGAGACGGGGTTAACTCAGCCTCTCGACCAATCGTGGAGCCGTCACGTGACTGGTCTCAACCAATCGGGCGAGAGGCACATGACCGACCAGGGCCAATGGTAAGCCGGTGTTCTGTACCAATAGCAGGCAGCTATGCTAATCATACCACCACAGCGGTCTTAGTGATTGTCTTGATAAGTGGTATGAAGCTCATCTTGGAATTAAATATAACAAATATATGGTTCAGCCTCAGGAAATTGTCAGTGAGAGGAATGGAGTTGCTACAAGGGAACAGAGTTTGTGACAGGGAGCAAAGTTATGGCTCTGGTTTCCCAATAGTTAATTGGCTGAAATTTCTACTTATCCAGTAGGCAAGCTAACTGATAGTTTAGAGATATTAGATGGGTCAAAAAAGATGAAAACAGATACTGTTTTTAGATAATGTGTGTGAGGCAATAGATATAGACTGACAATTTGAGTCAGTTATTTTCATTCTCCAGCTTTTTAGAATGATTGACCCTTTAAATGCAAAAGCCTTCTCCTGTATTTTGCATTCTTGTGCCAGTGTATGTATCGTGTATTGTTATAGTTCCAGTTAATGTATTATGATCCCAGTTGATGTTTTCACTGGACAGGATGATCCCAGAATGGAACCATGGCTCACAAAGCTGAGTTGGAGTCTCCATTTCTGAGACTAGGGGCTGGATTCTCCGATTTTGAGGCTATGACCGGAGCATATGTCTCGTATTACGACCAAAACGTCGGCGCCTCCCCCGCACCGATGTTCCGCCCGGTGGGGGGTTAGCAGCCGCGGCATGTAAAACCCCCAGCTTTACCTGCAGATACGGACAGAGAATTGCCAGGTCCGTGGCCGTGCATGCGCACGGCGGAGACCTGCAGTGCCATACAACATGGTGCTGGTCGCGTGCGGACCCAGCCTGCCAGATAGTGCCTCCTTGTAACCCCCTCGCCACACCAGACCACCCCCCACCAGTCCCACCAGCCCCCACCGAAGCCCCCCCAGCCAGTGGAACGGCTAACCCCCCCCCCCCCCCCCCCCCGACTGTGGTGGCGCTGGACAGTCAGCAGCCGCCATGGCGAGGTTTGCAAAACCATAGACCACAAGTGATCCACGCCATCGGAATGTCAGCTCAGTGGGGGCGGAGCATCGGGGGAGGGCTTTTAGGTGACATTCTGAGGCCGTCCTAATAGCGTGTGGCATACTCACCAATGATACCGTTTTGGAGGGGCGGAGCATTCAAAAAACGGCACTGCCCCCTATTCCGGCGTCAAACGGGATTCTCCGTCCAATCGCCGGGGGTTTGACGATTTTGGCATCGGTAATCGGAGAATCCGGCCCCGAATGTTGATGCTGGCGCAGAATTCGTGGAGTTCCATGACAGCCAAACTGGTGCCACACCTGGACCACTTCAGCAACTGTTAAGGGGCTAGTACCAGTGGCATGTGGAACACAGGTCAACCCCAGGGACTTGCTGCCATCCAGACGGGTTTTGGGCTTCTGGAACGGACAGTCCCATTGATTGTGGAGATGCAGTCGCAAAGCCAGGGACTACATGAGGGGTTGTCAGCGAGCATCCAGTACCTGCAGGAGCAGTTGGAGGAGTGGTACAGGTGGCATCCACAGTGGAAGCAGTTGGGGCGATGATCTTGGCTATGGATCAGCATGTCCAAAACCTGGGGCATTCTGTGCAGGCACTGGCTGAGGCCCAGGACTGGGTTGCTACCTCACAGGCAACCATATGGCAGAGCCTCCTGGAAATTACAGTGATACTTCTGAGCATGGCCCAGTCACAGCAGGCCATGGCTGGGAACATCGGCGGCATTGCCCAGGCCCCCATGGCCGTGCGGGGGGTTGATTTGTGCAACAATAAAAACAAAAACTCCTTACCCCCGGGTTCACAAAATGGCACGGATCAACCCCTCCTGCTTCGTCCATAAATACAGCCAACAACTTCGCTTTCCCTGAAAGAGACAGCGATGTTGGCCAGGAGCAGTCTAACACAGGATCTAAAACACAGTTCAAATCCTCCCCTAAAATCAACTGGTGCGTATCCAACTCCACCAACAGTCATTCAATAAACTTACCATCGTCCCAATTTGGGGCATACACGTTCACTTGTACCACTGTCTTCCCCTCCAATGTACCTGTAACCATCACATAGCGACTCTCCCAATCCACCACCACCGTCCCCGCCTGAAAACGAACCTCTTACTGACCAAAAGTGCCACTCCATTTGACCTACTGTCGAACCCTGAGTGAAGAACCTGGCTCACCTATGCCTTCCGCAACTTGATCTGGTCCCGCACCCGAAGATGAGTCTCTTGCAGGAAGACCCCCAAACCCGTTCAAAAGGGAAAAAACCCTTTCCCTCATCACTGGCCCCCAAAGCCCCACACGTTCCAGGTGATCAACCTTGTTGGGGACTCTCACAACCCCTCCCGTTTGAGTCAAACATCAGCACCATGATTTAACATTCCTGCCCAAATTCCAGGATCTCAACCCACCCATAATGGCCACCCGTGCCACTCCTAAGGTGAGACAAAGAAAAAACTTTGGACACTGTAAGCGTTCCCCTCTCTCCCTCCCTAACAATCCCCTCCCCACCCCACCAGGCCCGTAAAATGCCTGGCACTCCAACCACCATCCCCCCCCCCCCCCCGTTCCCCCCCCCCCCCCCCCCCCCCCCGCAACCTCCCACCACAGAAACAAACAGCTGTGCCCATTGTAACCCATTCAAACAGGCCCAACAGACTGCAGCCTCTTTCCCCCATTCCATTCCCAATCGCTAGCCTTCCTTCTCCTCATCGCTAGCAAAGTGACCCCCAGCCAATGCCGTCTTCCAATATCCCCTCAAAACCAACAACCACTCCATCCCTTCAGGCCCAAGCACTCCACTAACACGCCAAAACCCAACCATGATTAACAGGTCTCTTTCCCCTCCAAAACACACAAAACCACCCCCTCAACTTTGTGAAATCTCCAAATAAGGTCAAAAACACATAACCCACAAAAGCGCAAAGGCATAAGTACAGAACACAAGCATCCCCCCTTCATACCTAGAGTCCAAAATAGTCCATTTATCAACCGCCCCAAATTCTTCCTGATGAAGGTCTCTGCCTGCTCCAGGGTATTGAAAACATTATCCTTCAAGTCCATTGTGACCTATAACCTCGCCAGGTACACCACCCTGAATCGCACGCCCTTACTGAAGAAACCAACCTTCGACCCATTGAAGGCCGACTGCCTCGGCACCAGCTCACCTGTCCCAATGTCCTGATATATCTTCACTGAGTGTTTGTCACAGTCGATGATCTGGATCATCTTCGGCCACTCCAAGAGTCGCTCCTTCCGTTAGCAGTTATGAAAGCAGATAACGACTGCCTGTGGCGGCTCATTCGGCCTTGGCTTTTGAGTAAGTGCCCGGTGAGCTCTGTCCATTTCTGGAAGGGCGAACACCTCATACCCGCCCATCAACTGAGGAAAGATCTCTGAAAAGTACCGGGTCGGCTTCGAGCCCTCCAATCCCTCCGGCAAGTAAGCCAACTTGAGGTTTAACCACCTTGACCTGCTCTTCAGATCCTCCATCTTTAACTGCAGGGCTTTGTTGTTTTTGCCACCATCAGCAACTCAACCTCTAACAAGGCCAGTTGATTCTTGTACTGTGGCAGGGTGTCCTCCACACCCTTCAAAGTCTTGCCCTGCACTTTAATAACATTTGAGGTGTCTACCATTTGCTCCCGAATCAGGCCCAGAGCCTCCTCAAGAGTGATTTTAAAGGACTTTTTTTATCTCCTTGTCCTGCCGTTCAAACTGCTGATTCCTTTTGGTTGCCGAAATTCTCTAGCTACTGCGCCATCACAAAAGCCAACGTGTCTAAAGTAATGGATGCAGTGGTCATCTTCCCTCCTTCACCTTCGACGAGCTACCCTCCTGAACTTTCTTCAAGTTGGGCTCCTTTGACGATATTTTTGACCTGACTCCGTCGAGGAACAACTCTCTAACCCCACAACAGATGTGTAGTCATCAAAATCCCCCTAAAAAATGGGTTAAAGGGGTCAAAAACATAGATCCAGCCAGGCACCACTTTTTGTATGTCTTGTTCCTACATGACGTCTCCGGAAGTCACCACAAAGGGGTTTATTGATGAAAGGCAAAGGCAGTTAGATAACAGTAAGAAGTCTTACAACACCTGGTTAAAGTCCAACAGCTTCAGAGTGCAGCTCCGAAAGGTAGTGATTCGAAACAAACCTATTGGACATTAACCTGGTGTAAGAGTTCTTACTGTGCCCATCCCAGTCCAATGTCGGCATCTCCACATCATGGCTAGTTAGATAACAAGCACAGAACACAATATAACAGGTCTAATCAGTTCAGCTCTGGGGTCCACATTGCCCAGGGTCCTGCTCCCAGGGTCTGCTTTCATGGGGGTGAGGGTGCATAGGTCCCGCATGACTCTGGGTGGCTATGCCTCATGCCAGGTTTCCTCGATTTTATCCTGCGGGTATACAGATGGGGAGGGTATAGGCGGGAATCTTGCCAGATAAGATGGTTGGGGAATCGCTTGCGTGGGACTGGAGTGTGAGAAGGGATGTGAGGAACAGAGTTGAGAAGGGGTGGGGAGGCACCAAGGTAGTTTGGGGGTGGGGGAACAGGTCTTGTGACAGGTGGGCAACCCGTGAGGTGACTGGGTGAGAGATCACCTTGGAGGTGCGAGGGGTGGGCGAGGGATGCAACAAGAGACTGGAATTTGGCATCAGCCCATCACATGAAAAGTGCGTTTCCCTCTCCCCTCAAGCAGGAATGTAGGAAGGTTTCTGTGAAACTGGGCACCTGCCTGTGTTTCATTTTGAAAGTCTTTCTTCTGCAGCACACCACAAAATAAGGCAAAAGGCACAGCAATCAGGTTTGAAGAAGTGTGTTGCCAAATTAAATAAGCCATCAGCAGACTTTGGAAGTTATGCTCTGGGCATGGGTGGATTTTCCAGTGTGTTAGGCAGCTTCAAAATACCTCTGAACTCTTTCTGGAACAGTGGGTGATTTTCATACTCATCCCTCCACCCATCCAAATTCAAACTCGCCGAATGAGGAGTATTAAACGTGTGAGGGTAATTGACGGAGAATTGTCAAAAATATGCTTATTTTGTCAGCAAAAAGGGGATCAATAGAGTTTGAAAAAGGCACTGGACCACACATCGCAAATGAACTGACAGAAAATCACACAGAAAAATTATGCAAAATTGGCTAATGCAGCCTTACGCATCCCTAGCATTAATAAATTCATTGTGGTTCATTGCTGTCTTACACTTCAGTGTGTGTGGTTCCACAGAGAAGCATAATTTGAAACGAAGAGATAGCCAACTGAAAACAGATGTGATCACAAAGCAACATTTGGAATAATTGACCTAGCATCAAACAAAAACAAGATGACGGCTGAACACAAGTGACATGAGAAAAATAAAATCATATTAAACAATGAAACGGCCACAGGAGGCCCTCTGACATTGTATAACATACTGGAATACAGAAACACAAATAACAGAGATCCCAGTTCTACCATACCATTTGACAATAAAGAAATAAATGCGAGTAGGTTCCCTCAGTGTAATGAGGGTGCATTGTTAACAGGTACATTTTTCTTCCCTTCTTAGTACATTTGTAGAAGTGCATTAAGTTTATTCTGTGTGCTTTCTGTCAGTGCAGATGCGTTAAATTAACAGATAACTGATAAGGTGTTCAGAATTAATTTACAATAATTCTGCTGGATCACAATTTAAACATCCAGATAGGCACGTATCTATTATGAAATGAAATGAAAATCGCTTATTGTCACGAGTAGGCTTCAATGAAGTTACTGTGGCAAGCCCCTAGTTGCCACATTCCGGCGCCTGTCCGGGGAGGCTTGTACGGGAATCGAACCGCGCTGTTGGCCTGCTTGGTCTGCTTTAAACGCCAGTGATTTAGCCCAGTGAGCTAAACCAGCCCCTTACATTATATGTAATGTATGGTGGTCACTGTAGCTGTAGAGTTATGAAAATTTTCTAGATTATAGAGTAAATGTGGAGATTGTGACAAATCCATTTCATTGACAAAACACAGCAGATAATTGTAGACGATGTGAGAAAAATGGATTTAATGCCCTCTTCAGGTTGGGAAGGCAGAACAGTCATGAGTCTCAATCATATGGAGGATAATGGCAGTGTCTCACCTCCCGCACTTAGAACAATGGACGCAAGAAAGGGCAGCACGGAAGCACAGTGGTTTGCACTCTTGCCTCACAGTGCAAGGGATCCGGGTTCGATCCCTGGCTTGGGCCACTGTCTGTGCAGAGTCTTCACGTTCTCCCCATGTCTACGTGGCTTTCCTCCGGGTGCTCCGGTTTCCTCCCACTAAGATGTCGGCCGGGATTCTCCGAAATCCCGGCCAAGTGTTGACGCCAGCGTAAACACCGGAGTGGTGTACGCCGGCATCAACGGGCCTCCTGGCACAGTTATTCTCTGAATTTCAGAGGACGAGAACAGCGTCGGAGTACTGTGCGCTGCTCCGGTGCCGAAAGCCAGCCCTGCATGGCCAGCATGGGTCCGCGCGGGCGCGTGACAGCCGTCTCTGCACCGGCACATGCGGGCGATTGCTGTCCCCGCGGCGGTGCGGAGCAACATGTTGCCGACTGAACAGCGGGCTCGCGCAGAAGCAGGTAGGCCCCTTCCAGATCACGGCTGCCCGCCAATCGGATGTCCACATCGGCCACAGATCCTGGCTCCCGCCGGATAGTACCAGGCTTGAACCACGCCGGCGGGACTTCGGGAACTCGGCGGGAGTTCGGCCCGCCACCTGCGGAGAATCACTGCAGGGGCCTATTTCAGTGGGTCCCGACCGGCGCCGCGGCGGTGTGATTGGCGGCGATTCTCCGGTCGCCGGAGATTCGGTGGCCCGGTGTCAGAGCAGCGTGGCAGGATTCCCGCACCCCCCTGCCGATTCTCCGGCCCGGCGCGGGCTTGGAGAATCCCGGCCGTGCTTGTTAGGTGAATTGGACATTCTGAATTCTTCCTCAGTGTACCTGAACAGGCGCTGGAATGTGGCGACGAGGGGAATTTCACAGTTACTTCATTGCAATGTTAATGTAAGCCTACTTGCGACACTAATAAATATTATTATTAAAAGAAATGTCTAATTTGGAAAAGAAAACTGCTAAGATAAGCAAAGTAGATTTTTAAAAACTTATTCCCTAGATACATAATCACAGCAATGTTACAGTCTAGAGGGAGGACATTTGGCCTAGCTGCATTTCCTCTCCAAATGAGTAAATCTAGTGCCACTCCCCCGCCTTCTCCACATAGCCCTGCACATTCTTCCTTTTCAGTTAACTGTCAAATTCCCTGTTGAATGCATTAATTAAATCTGCCTCCACCACACTCTCAGGCAGTGCATTCCAGACCTTATACCCATTGCTTGAAAACTTTTTTCCTCGTGTCACTTTTGCTTCTTTTACTAATCACTTTAAATCTGTGGCGTCTCATTCATGATCACTTCATGAGTGGGAAGTTTCTCCCCAGCTACTCTGGTCACACCGCTCATGATTTTGTATACCTCTATCAAATCTCCTCTTCGTCTTGTGGATAGCACAATTGCTTCACAGCTCCAGGGTCCGAAGTTCAATTCCGGCTTGGGTCACTGTCTGTGTGGAGTCTGCACATCCTCCCCGTGTGTGCGTGGGTTTCCTCTGGGTGCTCCGGTTTCCTCCCACAGTCCAAAGATGTGCAGGTTAGGTGGATTGGTTATGATAAATTGCCCTTAGTGTCCAAAATTGCCCTTAGTGTTGGGTGGGGTTACTGGGTTATGGGGATAAGGTGGAGGTGTTGACCTTGGGTAGGGTGCTCTTTCCAAGAGCCGGTGCAGACTCGATGGGCCGAATGGCCTCCTTCTGCACTGTAAATTCTATGATATCTATCTTCATAACTGAATCATAGAATTTACAGTGCAGAAGGAGGTGACTCGGCCCATTGAGTCTGTACCGGCCCCTGGAAAGAGCACCCCACCCGAGCCCACACCTCCACTCTATCCCACACCTCCACCTCATCCCTGTAACCCCACCTAACCTTAGGGCATTAAGGGCAATTTAGCATAGCCAATCCACCTAACCTGCACATCTTTGGACTGCGGGAAGAAACCGGAGCATCCGAAGGAAACCCACGTAGACAAGGGGAGAACGTGCAATCTCCGCACAGTGATCCAAGCCGGCAATCGAACCTGGGACCCTGGAGCTGTGAAGCAACTATGCTAACCACTGTGATACCATGCTGCCCTCATTGTTGGACCATTCTCGTGAATCCTTTCTGCACTCTTATTCACGGCCTTCCTAAAGTGCGGCATTGAGAACTGAGCACCGTACTCTAGCTGAGGCTGGACTAGTGACTTATACAAGTTCAACATAACGTCTTTGCTCTTGTAATCTATGCCCCTGTCAGTAAATCCCAGGATACTGTATGCTTTATTAATCATTCTCTCAATCCATCCTGCCACCTTCAATAATAATGTACATATATGTCCATGTCCCTTCACTCCTGCATCCCCTTTAGATTTGTACCTTTAATTTGTCTTTCCATGTTCTTCCAACCAAAGTGAATTACTTCACATTTCTCTGCATTGAACTTCACCTGTCCACTCTCTGTTCATTCCACCAACTTGCCTACGTTCTACACTGTTCTCTTCACAGTTCCCAAATCTTCCCCATTTTGTATCATCCGCAAATTTTGAAATTATGCTCTGAACACCGTGGTCTAGGTCATTAATATATATCAGGAAGAGCAAGGATTCCAACATTGATGCCAGTAAAAACCTTCCTCCAGTAAGAAAAACATCTATTAACCACTACTCTTTGTTTCCTGTTGCTCAGCCAATTCCGTATCCACGATACATGACTGCATTTATTACCCACTTCTATTTGCTATGAGATGCTGATGGTGGGCTTTCTCCTTGAATAACTGCAATCCTTGTGGTGACAATATTCCCACAATGAAGAAAATGTAAGACTGGCTGCTGATTTGCTATCACTCATTTTACATTCTCGCACAAAGTCTAATTCTATCCTAATGAGTTTAAAATGGGGACTGACTTCCACTGGGTAAGCTAATCCAACTATCCTCTACTACAGTATCTAGTTCTGTTTCACCTGGAGGCTACACTTGTGGGCCAATTTTAACCCCACCCACCCAGTGGAAAAGTTAAGAATGCAACTAAATCGAAATGTTTCCATTGTGGGCCAGAGGAAGCATGAGAGTTAGGGTTTTGTCGTGGAACAAATTGTTTTAGTATTTGGCTTCATACAACCCCCATGGGAAAACTCCAACTTGTGTGCATTGGGCGACGGAATTTTCTGATTTTTCTTTTGCAGAGTGGTGTAGCAGGCGGGAAAAATGGGTGGGGGGCTGAGGGGAAGAACTGAGGTGATGGGGCCAACCCTTAGGATGGCTTCCCCCGCCATATTTTTAGCCGCATTGTGCTAAAAGGTGATGGGGCGGTTCTCACAACAGAACACTGGCAGAGTCCGCCTTGCCAATAACTCAAAAGGGAACCCTGACTTGAGAACTAAAAATAGAAACACACCCCCCGACAAATCCTCCTTCTTGGAACTCCCCCTGACGCCATGGAACCCCTTCCCCAAACACATACAGAACTCTCCTTCCACCACAGAGCTCCCCCAAGGCCAGGGGGCAGTGCCAGGGACAGTGCAGGGAGCAGGTAGTAACATGGGGCAGTGCTAGAGGCCAGTACCCAGGTAGTACCAAGTGGCAGTGCCAGGGAGCGGTGCCAGGATACTGTCTGGGCATGGCCCGCTCCCCCCTCAGGGCTGGGGTATCTGCTCTCCAGGTGCGTGTCGTGGGGTCCTGTCATGATGGCACACCAACGTGAATGGACAATCCAATGGGATGGCGGGGGAGAGAGGATGGACTACAAAGCTAAAAGGCCGGATAATGATATTTAAATCTATGTAAATTGGGTTCCCAATTTCAAAGTCAGGATTCCCGTTACATCATTGGCAGGGACAATCAATCGAGGAAACAACGCTGACACAAATCAGGGGCGGGATTCTCCCAACGGGAGACTAAGTGCCGACGCTGGAGTGAAAACTGGAGTGTTTCACTCCGGCGTCGGAGGACGCTCCTCACCCCCTATTCTCCCACCCCCGGGGGGCTAGGAGCGGCGCCGTGTCATTTACGCAGTCGGCGCCGTGTAAATGACATCACCTGCACATGCGCAGGTGGCCAGTGCCAACCCACACACGCGCAGTTGCCGTCCTCCCCGCGGGCGCCCCGCAAGACATGGAGGAGTGATCTTGTGGGGAAGCGGAGTAAAAGAGTGCGTCCTTTAGAGACGCTGGCCCGCTGGATTGGTGGGCACCGATCGCGGCCAGACGCCTTCTGAGCGCCCCCCAAGTGCTCGATCTTTCCCCCAACCCCCCCCCCCCCCCCCCCCCCCCCACAGGCCACCTACGCAGCGTTCGCGCGCTGTTCACGCCGGCAGCGACCAGGTGTGGTTGGCGCCGGCGTGACGCCGTCGTATTGGGCAGGCCGCTCGGCCTATCTAGGCCGGAGAATCGGCGCTCGGCCGTTACAAATGGCGAGCGCCGATTCTCCGAGCGGCCTGTCGTAAATCTCGGCGGCCGTTTTGGGGTGGGGGGGGTGGGAGAATTGCGTGCGGGTGCTGGGGTGGCGTGGCGGGACTCGCTCCCCCCCTGCGATTCTCCCACACAGCGTGGGGGGGGGGGGGAGAATTGCACCCCACGTTTTGGGACTCCCACGAAGTTTTGCCCTCCATTCACACCCACAGCAAAAAGGGGAGCAAAATCCCCACTACTGTTTCAATTATTGGCATAGGTAGGATACAGTTATTTAATTATTTGTTGTTTGATCAATTAGGAGTGAATAATTAATAAAAGCTAAATCATTAGTACAATGATGTCCATAGTAAGCCAGGGTGAGATATAGATCTGCTCTCTGGCAGTTGCAAAATGACTCTTCCCTGGGGTGTGGTAATGACACAAACAGCAGCTTTGAGCTTGATAAGGCTGAAGGGGACAGGACAAACATTGATAACAAGCAATTTCCTGAATCCTACCCTGGCTGCAGTTCATTTGTTCTACTATTGGCTGTCAATCAGTTCTATATATATATATATATATATACAAAATATGAGACGCAGACAGATCTGTAACTAAATGGAAACTGCTATACAAAAGAATTACATCAAACCAAAATTTATTGTTGTATTACAAAAGGTTTACCTGGGAAAGTCAACAATGATTTACATCCAATAGCCAGCTGTACTTTGAAGACAATTGACTGGGATTGCTGAAAACACTGAACCTGATATAATAGCTACTAGAGTGGATAGTATGTCCAATAGAATTTAAAAATCCTAATTAAAATAGATGGCAGAATTTTCCACTGCATTCGCTCATGGCAAATTTAATGCAAGACAACTAAATACTATTGAAATTTACCCCATATCATGCAAATGTTCTTGTTTTTCTATTTTCTGAGTAACACAATATTCAATCTGCAATTTTAAATGTTATTTCAATTATAAGGATGTGTCACAGTCCCACATTACATAAAGCAAACGATCATGAGAGCAAAAAGGTTCATAAGAGCGAACCAACATATCCAAGCAATGTACTCAACATCTCAGCTCAGTAATGTCAAGATTAGCATGAAATGCCATGATGTATTTCAGAAATATAATTAATTTATATTCACACACAAACCTGAAACAAAAGTTTGAATTAAATGCAAATAATCACATCTGAACATAACATTAAATTAATAACACAGAAACAGTGTATGCACAGCCTTCCTTAAGTCTCAATATGATAATCATGGTGTTACAAATTTACCTCATATAATAAAACCAATAAAATACATCAATGTGTCATTATAATCATTTTAACAAGCACGCTTATCATTTAGAGTGTCAGTAAGGGTACCGTAATTGTTTCCTTTGTTTTTGCTAATTTACTATTTTTACAGGTGCTTCCAACTTCTTCTCTCAATGGCATTGCTCACTCTCCATTCTGTCCTCCACATTGGCACTGACATTTAAAGTGTTGAGAAGAGAATACAAATAATACTAAACACTGACAGTAAAGCTGATGTCCTCTGAATCCTACCCTGGCTGCAGTTCATTTGTTCCACTATTGGCTGTCAATCAGTTCTATATATATATATATATATATATATGTATATAAAATATGAGACGCAGACAGATCTCTAACTAAATGGAAACTGCTATACAAAAGAATTACATCAAACCATTGTTCCTACTTTTAAAAATCCACTGTAAGGGCATGAGAATCTGTTGGGGAGTCTTACTTAGGTTCGGAGCCATACTCTGGATGAATAGGAAAGAGTGATCAGTCACAAGCAAAGTATGAAAATTGCAATCTTTATTAGATAACTATTAAACAATTATTAATTATTAAAATAAAATGAAGGATAACTTTATGCGCGGTGGCCGTCTTTCTCCTCAGCCGCCCGGCAAGACGTGGCGGCTTGATCTTGCCGGGCGGCGGAGGGGAAAGAGTGCGTCCGTTTTGGACGCTGGCCCCTCCCGAGCACAGTCGTGGTGCTCCCGTCCCAATCAGGCCCCTAGATGCCCCAAACGAATGCAGCGACCAGGTGTGGCTGCTGCCGTGGTGAAACGGGCGTGAAGGGCCGGCCGCTCGGCCCATCGGGCTTGGAGAATCGCCGTTTTGGCGAGTTTTACGAGCGGGGGGGGGGGGGGGAAATCGCTGGGGCTCCAGTGGGGCGTAAAAAGTGTCGGGAGGCCCTTCCACGATTCTCCCACGCCACGTGGAGAGCAGAGAATTCCGCCCCTAATGTTTCGAGTCCCGGTGACCCTTTGTCGAAGTAAGATAATTATGATGAGGCCATTCCTTATGAGGAGCTGGACTAAACCAGTGATCTTCACAGTCGGGGAGCGGCCCGCGGGTGGGTCGTGGGCGTGTGTCGGGAGGGTTGCGGAGCTATCTGTTACGGCGCTCCCGATTGCGCAAATTTGCGCACAGCAGCAGGCTTTAACTATGCCGGTTGCGAGCGGCCTTTTTACCATATTAAAAAATGCAGGCAGACCGCGAGTGTGTGCCCACTCATCGGTGCACATGTGCAGAGTTTTAATGAATGAAGCTCAGGCCGAGTTCCCCCCCCCCCCCCCCCCCCACCCCAGCGATTGGCACCCTCAGACCCACCCACAGGGATCTAGCGCCATGGCCTCTGTAGTGATCCTCACTTGAGTGTGTACAGAAGGGGCTGATGGGAAATGGAAATACCACCAGGGGGCAGCACGGGGACGTATAAGAGTGACGCCGAAGCCCCTCCCCCTCACTTTGGCTGAAGAGACGGTGAGGAGAACAGGGACGGAAGTGAGCTCAGGGCTGTTAGTGTGGCCAGGCCTAGTTGCAGAGCATAGAGAAGTGTAACCTTTACAAGTGCAGTTCTGTAAGTAAGAGCTCACGCAATCATTTAAGTTGTGTAGCACAATAAACCTTCCTTCGACTACTGGACGACTTCTAGCATTCTTTCCAGTAACATAACAGCCTCCACCTCAGAACTCGCCTGTATCCATAGCGCACTCATCCTGCACGACGACGAGGCCATGTCACCAAAGACAAACTCAATGTCCTGATTAAAACAGCTGGTGTGACCATTGAGCCTTTCTGGCCTAGTCTGTTTGCCAAGGCATTGGCTAATATTGACGCCAGTATTCTGATCTGCAACATTGGTGCTGGTCAACGTGCCCCAGCTTCTGCAGCAGTTGTTTCCACCGCTGCCCCTGTTGCTGCTGAAGAGAAAAAGGAAGAGAAGAAACAGGAAGAATCTGAAGAGTCTGACAATGACATGGGCTTTGGTCTCTTTGATTAAACGTGCCGTGCAACAACATTGTTACAATTTACAAAAAATAAATAAAAATTGAATATAAAAGCCAGCTGCTGCGGCTGAAGACCTTGGACTTGCGCAATCGGAGTTGCAGAAGATTTTTTTTAAAATTCTTATGTAATCTTCCTGCTTGAGGGAGGCAGAGAGCAGGTCATGGTCAACGAACGTCGCCAATCACGTGCTTTGGCCGCGATTGCGATTCTTCCATTTTGTCAGCAGCAAACAAGGTAAGAGAAAATGGTCGGTTGCGAAGGTCAGCTGGCATGGGTCGCGAAGGTCAGCCAGCGTGGGTCGCGAAGAACGGCCGGCGTGGGTCGCGAAGAACGGCCGGCGTGGGTCGCGAAGAACGGCCGGCGTGGGTCGCGAAGATCGGCCAGCGTGGGTCCCGAATGTTGGCCGGGGTGGGTCCCGAAGGTTGGCCAGTTGGTAAAAATGGGTCCCCGGAAAATAAATTAGAAAAACACTGCACTAAACAACACTGTCAGAGGAGAAGAGCATAGAAGAAATTAGACCCTGGGTTTGCTTTATCTATATTGCATGGATAATATTGGTTTTAGCATTAAGCACACTAAAAAGGACCGGAAACCTTAACAAGCTGTCCTTAGAAGAGATAGGTAAATTGAAAAGGACACTGTGGGATTAAAATAATTTGTTGGTTAAATATAAAGGCTGCTAAAGTATATTTCAGCATTTACAAAGATTATTTCGGTAACGAAAATACCTATTAAATCCCAATGCTGGATGCATTTAAAGTACATTTAAATGAAACATACAGCTCATTTAAGTATGCTGATTGGGGGTCTCGCGAGATTCGTTGAATCTCACGAATCTCACGAGATGTTTCAAGCACCACAAATCTTGCGAGAGGCCTCTCAATCACCAAGTCTGGCGCGACGAGGCTGCTGAATCATGCCCACTATATTACAAATACATACAGGTACAAACTATTTTACAAATTTTGTCGGGGCCTCACGGTAGCATGGTGGTTAGCATCAATGCTTCACAGCTCCAGGGTCCCAGGTTCGATTCCCGGCTGGGTCACTGTCTGTGTGGAGTCTGCACGTCCTCCCCGTGTGTGCGTGGGTTTCCTCCGGGTGCTCCGGTTTCCTCCCACAGTCCAAAGATGTGCAGGTTAGGTGGATTGGCCATGCTAAATTGCCCGTAGTGTAAGGTTAATGGGGGGATTGTTGGGTTACGGGTATACGGGTTACGTGGGTCTAAGTAGGGTGATCATTGCTCGGCACAACATCGAGGGCCGAAGGGCCTGTTCTGTGCTGTACTGTTCTATGTTCTATGTTCTAAATGTTAACTCCAAATTGGTCTGCTCAAGTCGGCTCCCTAAAATGGAGAAATTCTCTTTGGTTCATACATCACCAAGTCTACGAATAACCTTGCATGGGATTTGACACTCTGGAGTGTCACTCTGTCAATGACTCTTCTCCCTGAATCTTGAGTGGTTGGCTAATCCACTCCGGCTGAATCCCAGAACATTGGATGCTGTGCCCCTTTATGTCCAATATCGAATAATAATAATAATAATCGCTTATTGTCACAAGTAGGCTTCAATGAAGTTACTGTGAAAAGCCCCTAGTCGCCACATTCCAGTGCCTATTCGGGGAGGCTGGTCCAGGAATTGAACCCGCGCTGCTAGCATTGTTCTTTAGTCCACTGTGCTAAACCAGCCCCAATGTCTCCATCCAAGCCTTTCGAGGCTACGATGCAAACTTACTTAGCACAAGGGTTTGGGAAACATTCCCTTATCAAAGGGCAGACTTTGTAATATTCAAGTTGTTCACACATTTTTTGATAGTGTCAATCATCTGCCATCAATCAAACTCCATCTCCTGATTCCCACATGCAAGATCATCCATTGACCTGGTTTACAGTTAAAGCGTCATCAAATACAATAAGAAAAGTGAATTCTGTTAAACAGGGCAACTTTTATTTTGGTAAGTCTAGCTTTAAAAGGGAAAAAATTATGTTGATGAAATACCAGCCATGAATGAAAAGGGCTTATAATAATAATCTTTATTGTCACAAGTAGGCTTACATTAACAATGCAATTAAGTTACTGTGAAAAGCCCCTAGTCGCCACATTCCGGGGCCAGTTCGGGTACACAGAGGGAGAATTCAGAATGTCCAATTCACCTAACAGAACGTCTTTCGGGATTTGTGGGAGGAAACCGGAGCACCCGGGAGGAAACACACGCAGACACAGGGAGAACATGCAGACTCCACACAGACAGTGTCCCAAGTCAGGGATCGAACCTGGGACCCTGGAGCTGTGAAGCAACAATGCTAATCACTGTGCTACCATGCTGCCCATGAAAACGCCCATGCCATGAAAGCATGTCTACAGTCCCAATATCACAACTGATAACTATTGATTAATTATTTTACTTAATCAAAACACAATAACACTTGGTTTTAAATCAAGGTCCACATAATACCTTTAAATATTCAATATTTAAAATCAAGAAGAAAGCAGAAATAAAATGCAAAAATACAAAATTGCAAAGGTTAGTGGCTGCAAGCCTTCGGCCTACACCACATGGACATCAATTCCCTTCTGCCACTGAAAACATTTTGGTTATGCTTCCTATTGAAATGGGTAATTAGGATCCAAAAACATAGTAGTTTAAAAACCTTCAAACAATATAGCACACCATCAATCTAATGATTAATTCACTACTAGCCACGTACATAACTCAACAATCCCATTAACTTTTCTGTTAGTAACAATATGTTTGACGCATATTGGTCCAGTAATAAGCAGCTTCACTAAACAGAAGACTTAAATGCAACATCATTAAATGAAACGGAATGCCATGGTTTAGCATACTTCAATTTCACCTCTGGGATATGAGGTCATGTCCAGTCCAGACTGATGGAATGAAAATATGATCCTTATTCTTGAAATTATGCTGTGCAAAGATTAATTGTGTAAATGCTTAATGCAGCCAGATACCATTCTTCCATTGTCTATTTTAACAGAAGCTCTCCCACATTAATGTCCACACAGTATAATTTTGAGGCCTTTTCTGTCTCTGAGCATCCTATGTGAAATGAGTTTGGACAATTGCAAACTAGCTTCCCAGTAGGTTTTGGCTTGCAGAACTAAAACAAAAATTATTTTTTTTAAAAAATATTTTTTATTCTCCTTTTTCACAATTTTCTCCCAAATTTACACCCACCAACAACAAACAATAATCAGCAACAAATATGTCAATCCCCATATCAATAACAACGATCCCATCCTCCCACCAAACCCCAAACATTAGCCTGCATGTTCCCATAAACAAATGACAAAAAGGAATTAGTGATCACCCATAGTCACCATTAACACACATAGCCCCCGTCCCCCCAACCCTCCCACCCACCCCCCCAACTAATGTTCGACGTTATCCAGTTCTTGCAAGTGCAGAATGAATAATGCCCATTGATGGAGCCATCAATTCACCAGACACGTGTTTCCGATGTGAATCTAGGCTTTAATCGACTTACTTCAGAACCAGCCTGTTACCTGTCGATGAACTTGTAGTGAACTCAGGCTGACTCTGGACACGGGTATTTATACAGCTTCACTAGGGGGAGGAGTCGTGGGCGGAGCCAAGGGTGGACCCCAGTACAAGTTCCTGAGTGCTCCCAGCGCTACTCCCCCTAGTGGTAGGATAGAGCTACTGCACTTACAAACAAAGTGTAAATTAACATATATACATCTATATTACGTTCACCACATTCACCCCCTGCAAAAAAAATCAAGTCCGGCGGGGGTGGTGGTCTAGTCTATAAAGTCAGTCTGTCCAGAGGTCGAATTGTCCGCTGCTATCTGCGGAGCACCGGGGTTGCAGCCTTTTGCGGTGGCTGGATGGGTGTAGTGTGCTGGGGTACGATAGGGGACTCCAGGGAGGGTTGTATCCGAGCTTCATACTCTCCTGGTTCGACCGGGGACTGGGGGCGCTGGGGGCTGGCCGGCGCGGGGGCGCGGAACTGGTGGATTGCGCTCATGGGCTCGGGAGCGCGAGGGGGCGGCAGCATGGGGTGTAGGGTGAGAGGCTCTTCTGTGGGGGTAGAGGGGGTGCTGGATCCGGCGGGTGCCAGATCCTGGAGGGATACAGTGTCCTGACGGCCGTCAGGGAACTCGACGAATGCGTACTGGAGGTTGGAGTGGAGCAGGCGCATCTTCTCAACAAGGGGGTCGGTTTTGTGCGCCCTGACGTGTTTTCTCAGGAGTACGGGGCCCGGCGTCCTCAGCCATGCCGGAAATGAGACCCCCATGGTAGTCCCCCTGGAAAAAATGAAGAGCCTCTCGTGAGGGGTCTGGTTGGTCGCCGTACACATAAGGGACCTAATAGCGTGGAGCGCGTCTGGGAGGACTTCCTGCCACTGGGAGACTTGGAGCTTTCTAGACCGGAGAGTCAGTAGGATGGTCTTCCAGACCGTCGCATTCTCCCTCTCCACCTGCCCGTTCCCCCTGGGGTTGTAGCTGGTAGTCCTGCTCAAGGCAATGCCCTTTTCGAGCAGGTACTGACGCAGCTCGTCGCTCATGAAGGACGAACCCCGGTCGCTGTGTACGTAGCTGGGGAAACCAAACAGGGTGAAGATGCTATGCAGGGCCCTAATGACTGTGTGGGAGGTCATGTCATAGCACGGGATAGCGAATGGGAAATGGGAGAACTTGCCAACGACATTTAAAAAGTAAACGTTCTTGTTAGTGGAGGGGAGTGGCCCTTTGAAATCAATCGCGAGGCGTTCAAAGGGCCTAGAAGCCTTAACCAGGTGGGCCCTGTCTGGTCTATAGAAGTGCGGTTTGCATTCCGCACAGATCGGGCAGTCCCTGGTGACGCTTTTACCTCCTCGTTGGAGAAAGGCAGGATTCGGGCCCTGATGAAGTGGGCGAGCCGGGTGACCCCCGGGTGGCAGAGGTCATTGTGGATGACTTTTAATCGGTCGATCTGCACGCTGGCGCATGTCTCGCGGGATAGGGCATCCGGAGGCTCGTTGAGCTTCCCGGGTCGATATTTGATATCGTAATTGTAGGTGGAGAGTTCGATCCTCCACCTCAGAATTTTATCGTTTTTTATTTTGCCCCTTTGCGAGTTGTCGAACATGAAGGCAACCGATCTTTGGTCGGTGATGAGGGTGAACCTCCTACTTGCGAGGTAGTGCCTCCAGTGACGGATAGCCTCCACAATGGCTTGAGCTTCTTTCTCGACTGAAGAGTGTCGGAGTTCTGAAGCGGAGAGGGTACGGGAGAAAAATGCAACTGGTCTCCCTGCTTGATTTAACGTGGCTGCAAGAGCTACCTCTGAGGTGTCGCTCTCTACCTGGAATGGGGTGGATTCATCCACCGCCCGCATGGCCGCTTTGGCGATGTCCTCCTTGATGCCGTCGGAGGCCTGGCGCGCCTCGGCTGACAGGGGAAATCGTGTGGTCCTAAAGAGTGGGCGGGCTTTGTCCGCATATTGAGGGACCCACTGGGTGTAGTAGGAAAAAAATCCCAAGCACCGTTTGAGGGCCTTGGGACAATGGCGGGGAGGGAGTTCTAAGAGCATACGGTCCGGGTCGGGGCCCAGGACTCCGTTTTCCACGACATAGCCGAGGATGGCTAGTCTGGATGTGCGGAAAACGCATTTCTCCTTGTTGTACGTGAGGTTCAGTTTCTGTGCTGTCTATAGAAAACGGTGGAGGTTGGCGTCGTGGTCCTGCTGGTCATAGCCGCAGATGGTGACATTGTCCAAGTACTGAAACGTAGCCCACAGTCCGTACTGGTCCACCATTCGGTCCATTGCTAGTTGGAACACCGAGTTCCCATTAGTGACGCCGAAAGGGACCCGGAGGAAATGGAAGAGGCGGCCATCGGCCTCGAATGCCGTGTAGTGGCGGTCCTCCGGGCGGATTGGGAGCTGGTGGTATGCAGACTTCAGATCCACCGTGGAAAAGAGCCGGTACTGGGCGATCTGGTTTACCATGTCTGCAATCCTGGGGAGGGGATATGCGTCGAGGAGCGTAAATCTATTTATAGTCTGACTGTAGTCGACCACCATGCGGAATTTTTTCCCGGTCTTAACGACCACCACCTGAGCTCTCCAGGGACTATTGCTGGCCTCTATAACCCCCTCACTGAGTAGCCTTCGGACCTCTGCTCTGACAAATACCCTATCCTGCAGGCTATACCGCCTGCTACGAGTGGCTACGGGTTTACAGTCCTTAGTGAGATTGGCAAAGAGAGGATGGGGAGGGGGGGATTCGCAGCGTGGCGAGGCTGCAGATAGTGAGTGGGGGCAGAGGCCCTCCAAAGCTGAGGGTGAGGCTCTTGAGGTTACACTGGAAGTCTAGGCCTAATAAGAGTGGCGCGCAGAGTTCGGGCAAAACGTAGAGTTTAAACTTCGAGTAACTAGTGCCTCGGATTGTGAGTGTTGCGGCGGTGCGCCCCTGGATCTGGACCGAGTGGGAGCCTGAAGCGAGCGCGATAGTTTGCTGCGCGGGGAAAATGGGGAGCGAACAGCGTCTTACCAGGTCTGGATGTATGAAGCTCTCTGTGCTCCCGGAGTCGAAGAGGCATGGCGTTTTGTACCCGTTGATATGGACCTCTGCCATCGGGTTTCGTAGATTCTTTGGTCATGATTGGTCCAGGGTGACCGCGCTGAGTTGCGGGTAGTCGGCGGCTCGATCAGCTGTGCTGGAGTGGCCCTGTGATGACTGCCCTCTGAGTTCATAGTTTAATTCGAATTCCTCCGCTGAGTTGTCCGAGCGCGGAGATGCCGATCGGGCCCGTGGATCGCACGTGGCGGGCGGCGAGGAAGATGGTGTCCAAGATGGCGACCCCCATGAGTCGCACGTGGCGGGCGGCGAGAAAGATGGCGTCCAAGATGGCGGCCCCCCATGAGTCGCACGTGGCCGGCCGCGTGGTGGTGGTTTTCCTAGATGGCCGCCCCATGGATCGCACGTGGCTGGAGGGGGCAGAGTTGGGGCAGAGGCCGAAGCGTTTTGGGCCCCGCGGGGCTGCGAGTGAGGGGAGCGATTACTGCGAGTCGCTGGGGAGTTGGAAGCTGGGCCCTTTTTGCGAGGCACACTCTTGCGTAATGGCCTATTCGCCTGCAGCTGCTGCAGGTCGCGTTGCGGGCTGGGCAGTGCTGCCACGGTGCTGATTCTGGCCGCAGAAATGGCAGGCTGGAGCAGCATAGTGGGCTGGCTGGAGCAGCATAGTGGCTGGCTGGGGCAGCATGGTGGCTGGGTGGCCGCGTAGCACAGGTCTGGGGGAGTCGCTGGTCGGGGGCCCATGATTGGGTCGCGGGGTCCGTGGGGAACGAGTTAAGGCTGCGGAAGGAGACCGCCATCGTGGTAGCAGCTTCCACAGTCGTTTCTAAGTCCTGGGCCCCCTTTCCCAGCAGTCGTTGGCGCACATAGTTAGACCTGAGGCCCGCTACAAAAACATTGCGTACCGCCAATTCCCTGTGTTCAGCCGCGGTAACCGCTTGGTAATTACAATCATTGGACAAATTATTAAGTTCTCTTAGGAATTCGGCGAGTGATTTCGTAGGCCACTGACGGCGAGTCGTGAACACATGGCGAGCGTAAACTTCATTAATAGGCCTTACATACATTTTTTCGAGAACTGCTAGCGCCGCAGTATATGAACTGGCCGAGTTTAATTGCGTAGAGATTCTGTGGCTCATCCTCGTGTGCAGTAGACTTAGCTTCTGATCCTCTGTAGTTTCGGCTGTGCTCACTTCGGCCAGGTAGGCCTTGAAGCACCGGATCCAGAGGGAGAAGATTTCTTTAGCCTCTGCATCCTGCGGGTTGAGTTCCAGGCGTCCAGGCTTGAGGGCCGATTCCACAATCGATCTTTACTGTTCTTAAGTCGATTAAATTGATGGAACCATCAATTCACCCGACACCTGTTTCCGATGTGAATCTAGGCTTTAATCGACTTACTTCAGAGCCAGCCTGTTACCTGTCAATGAACTCGTAGTGAACTCAGGCTGACTCTGGACACGGGTATTTATACAGCTGCACTAGGGGGATGTGTCGTGGGCGGAGTCAAGGGTGGAGCCCAGTACAAGTTCATGAGTGCTCCCAGCGCTACTCCCCTTAGTGGTAGGATAGCGCTACTGCGCTTACAAAGACAGTGTGAATTAACATATATACATCTATATTACATTCACCACACCCATGAATTGTAGAATCCCTCCATCCTTCCCCTCAGTTCAAACTTAACCTTCTCAAGGGTCAAGAGTTCCAACAGGTCCCTCCGCCATGCCAGGGTACAGGGTAGAGAGGCTTCTCTCCATCCCATCAGGATCCACCTTCGGGTGATCAACGAGGCGAAGGCTACAACATCTGCCTCCGCACCCGTTTCCAACTCTGGCTGGTCCGACACCCCGAATATGGCCACCCGGGGGCCCGGGTCCAGTTTCACGTGCACCACTTTAGAAATTACCCTAAAAACCTCCTTCCAGTAATCCTCTAGCTTTGGACAGGACGAAAACATATGAATGTGATTAGCGGGGACCCCCCCGCAACGTTCACACACATCTTCAACTCCATCAAAGAATCGGCTCATCCTCTCCCTCATGAGGTGTGCTCTATATACCACCTTCAGCTGTATCAGCCCCAACCTCGCGCACAAGGTGGAGGCATCACTCTCCGGAGCACCTCACACCAGAACCCCTCCTCCATACTCTCTCCCACCTCTTCCTCCCACTTTGCTTTGATCCCTTCTAGTGGTGCCTTCTCCTCTTCCAAAATAGCTCCCTAAACCGCTGACATTATCCCCTTCTCCAGTCCCCGTGTCGTCAGCACATCCTCCAGCAATGTGGAGGCCGGCTCCACCGAGAAGCTCTGTATCTCCTTTCTGGCAAAATCTCGAACCTCTATGTATCTAAACATTTCCCCCTGCTCCACCCCATACTTCGCTTCCAGCTCCTTCAACCCCTCAAACCAACCCCGAAGAAACAAATCTTTTAGTGTCTTAATCCCCTTTCCTCCCATTTACAAAAATTTCCATCCCACTTCCCAGGCTCAAATCTGTGGTTTCCCCAAATCAGCATTTCGCTTGACCCTGCCCCCGACCTGAAGTGTTGGCGAAACTGTCTCCAAATTCTCAATGAAGCTATTATTACCGGACTCCCTGAGTATTTCCCCGGGGCTATTGGGAGCGGCGCTGTTGCAAGTGCTTTTAATCCTGACCCCCAATCGTGTCTAGATTTAGTTTGTACCCCGAGAAAGACCCAAACACTCGAAGCAGCTCCAATATTCCCCCTATCGACAGACTCGGTTCCGACTCGAATAACAGCAAATGATCAGCATATAGGACACCCTATGATCCATCCCCCCCCCCACCCACCCCCCCCCTGCACTATTCCTTTCCATACCCCCGAACTTCTTAATGCGATGGCCAATGGCTCAATCGCGAGTGCAAACAGCAGGGGGGACATAGGACATCCCTGCCTAGTCCCACGGTGGAGAGAAGGGTATCTCGAGCTGATGTTGTTTGTGCAGTAACTCGCCTTCGGCTCCTTATATAGTAGCTTTACCCAGTTCACAAATCTTGGTTCAATCCCAAACCGCTCCAGAACTGCCATCAAGTACCCCCATTCTACCCGGTCAAACGCCTTCTCGGCGTCCAATGCCACAACCACCAGTTTCCTTCCCCTCTGCCGGTGCCATAACGACGTTCAATACCCTTCTAATGTTTGAAAAGAGCTGCCTCCCTCTCACGAACCCCATCTGATCTTCACCTATCACCTTTGGGAGGCATTCCTCCAGCCTACCCGCCAGTACCTTCGCCAATACTTTTGCGTCCACATTCAGAATCGATATGGGCTTATTCGACCCACACTCCATCGGATCCTTATCTTATTTTAGCAACAGGGAAATCGATACCTGCCACAAGGTTTGTGGCAACACCCCGTTCCCTATCGCCTCTTCAAACATCCCCACCATCAGGGGTGCCAGCTTATCCTTTAATTTTTTATCATATTCCACCGGAAACCCATCCGGCCTCGCCACCTTCCCTGACTGCATCCTCACAATCGCATCCTTTATCTCCTGCTCCACCATCGCTCCTTCTAATGTAGCCCTGTCACCCTCCCCAAGCCTCGGGTATTCCAACCCATCTGTAAATTCCTGCATCTCACGGTCTCCCCCAGGTGGCTCTGACCTGTACAACCTCTCATAAAACTCCTCAAAAACCTTGTTAATCAGCTCCGGCGCCACCACCAACTTCCCTGCCCTGTTCCTCACCTGAACAATTTCCCTTACCGCCGCTTAGAGTTAAAACAAAACTAATTGACAATCTGAGCCAATGAAGATGCAAGGATGTCCAGAATGGAAGTTGGGGAAAAAAAACAATGTTGCAGCGAGGACGATCTTCTGAAACTTGATTCAAAGTATTATGGACAGAACTTAGTCTGAAAATACAGACACATGGACAGATTCCAGAAACAGTTTAGCTAGCATTCTGCATCACACCATCAAGCACTACAGGGTAATTCCACAATGGTGCACTTGGGGAGTGGTAACTCTGAATAGCATACATAGCAGGGGATTTACTTGAGGCCACAAGAGCAGGAAATGTGGTGTGCCGGGTGTTTGAATTAGGTGGGATGTTCGATCTCCCGATGGCAGTTTCAATGCAGAGATTAAGTCAGTGGCATGTCGAGCCTTATCCCACCCATGGCAGGTTTGCACTTGTAAGACATGTGCATGACATGAATACTTATTAGCGTAGCGTTTTCATATCAAATCTTCCAGTCAAGGTGAAGTCAGCAGTTGTGCCAAAAGTGTACGGTTTTCCTTGTTGACCTCTATGGCACAAGGGAGCATAGCAGGAGAATGGCAGCTTGCATGAAAACTTGGGACCGGCACGGATGAGTCAGGGGTCAAGGATGGTAGTTGGGGGAGGTTGGGGGGGGGGGGGGGGGGGGGGGGATGTTGGAGATGGAGTAAGTGGAAATGGCCTGGCATCCTGTGTTTGATGGGGTTCAGGAGGCGTGGGGAGGTGGGAGCGCAATTAGTCTGTCAATATGAGAAAATGAGAGGCTCAAAGGGCAGTGCCATAACTGTCCAAATTGGGTCCATCTCAGGGTGTTAGTTGGCAGAATCCTTACAGGGCTTTGAGTTCGCTTACAACATGTCAATTATCACCGCTCAGAGTTATCTCCAACAATGTCCTTTACAGTATAGAAGAGGAAGGGTCAGCTGAGGAGGCAAGTTTGGCCACATCCAACAAAATGACGAGTAAAACACTGGACACTAAATGACTATTCAACAGTGAACAAAACGTCACAACATTAACATCAATGTGTACCAACCATGAGGTGTGCCAGTACATTTAGATGCCTGACTCGCCTAATCTCAACAAGTAATGATGATACACACATGAATAAAGTAAAACCAATATGTTAAATATTTACAAGTGAAATTTAATTGTGAAAAACTCCCCAAGTGCACCATTGTGGAATTACCCTGTAGTGTTTGATGGTGTGATGCAGAATGGTAGTTAAACTGCTTCTGGAATCTGTCCATAATACGTTGATTCAAGTTTCAGAAGATCATCCTCGCTGCAACATGCCACTTTTGAGCTCTCAAGTCTTATGTTAATGGCAATGGAGTTGGGCAGGAATGTTGTGGTTGTGATGCAGAGCCTGCCCATTTGACCAGGAGGCTCGTGTATAGTCCACCATTAACTGCAGCTTTATCATTGTGATTCACCACTGAAAGCATCCCCTATGGAATTGTGCGTATCCTGTGCATGCTGTCAGCACTTTACATTTTAACTAGAATTGCATGGGAAATGGGGAAAAAGCAAGAGGGCAAAAATGGTGCCCACCTCTGGTTCCGCCGTTGGGAATGGTGCACCGCTGAAGAAATTCTGCCATTATTCTGTAAAATCAGACTGGTGAGCTTCAATGCATTCAGTATTTAATTCTCAATTCCACAAAAACAAACATTTTTAAAATGACGTTCAGGCAGCACTTTGCATTATATCACCATTATGTCACTGGGTCAACATCCTGGAACAACCTCTTTACCTGCACCACATGGACTGCAGCGGTTCAGGAAGGTGGCTCACCTCCACCTTCTGAAAAGCAATTAGGAATTGGCAATGGCGCCAGTAATGCCAACATCCATCAAAAGAATTTTTTTTAAACATGTGTTGGCCACAGTTAGGCTCTTCAAAGTGATGTAATGATACAATGTGTTCTTAACCCTTTGGCAGTGCAGCTCCAGAACAGATTTGCAAGAACTGCATTTTTACTGCTGCCTTTGAATATCAATGGGAGCGATTCTCCACCCTGACACTACTCTCCTGGGATAGCAGGAGGACCCTTAAACCGTTCGCACTGGGTGCTGAACGGAGCGCGATGCTCCTGGCCCATGGCACCTGACACAATGAGCGGGATTCTCCGGACCAGAAATTTCCGCGTGAGGTCAGTGGACCTTTCCATGGTCCGTGTCCCGCCCATGGCGATCGCACCCCGCTGGGTGTGAAGCAGATTAGTGCTTTGTCCGGAGATTCTGCCGGGTCCCCGGATTCCACCCCCCCTCCCGCCGACGCGGCTGGGGCTGATAGGAATCATTACTGCCCTCCATCATCGCAGACCAGACAGATGAACACAGGTGCAAAAAGATCTTAAAAAGAAAAATATAGCAAGTCTGTTTCTAATGGGAAGCTTCTAAGTGGGGGGAGGAAAAGAATTACAAGCAATAGACTGAACTATTAGCCACCCCTGAAATTCTTCCTCCCTTTGCTGAATAATGTATGCGCACACTATCCCTATCACAAAAAGAAAATTTGACAAGGGACTGAAAGTGACATCTGGTAGATCAGTTAATGGAGGAGTGAGGTTAGATCATCTAATGCACAAACTACACTTCATAATGTTTTGTTATGCTCTTGACATAGCATAAGCTGCTTCCTTGATGTGCACTCTGACAAAGGAAGGTTCAGACTTGGAGATAGCTTTAACACATTTATTAAACTGTTAACGATTCTCCTACTTGGGTTCGACTCTCCTGTTAATCCTGCTATAGCTACTCAGACTAACTAACCAGTTAGCTACAATCCACGTGCTGGGTGTGATGTGTTTCAATCAACTATCTGTACTCACTAAATGTCTCCACTGGAAAGAGAAAAACCATGTGTGCTGTGTCCTCATATATGGGTTGGTGTAATGCCCTCCTGTGGTAGTGTCACCTCTGTGTGTGTCTTGAATGCCCATTGATCGTGTCCTATCTTACTGGCCTATTGGTTGAATGTCTGTGTGTCATGTCTCTGGTGCTCCCTCTAGTGTCTATCTGGGTGTAGTGTGTTCACATTAACCCCTTGTGTATTTACAGTGTCCTAGTGTATCTACATTAACCCCTTGTGTATTTACAGTGATGCATATCACCACACCCCCCTTTTCGTGTTACATATTTTCTGTACAATGTTAAAGAAAATTCAACAAAAACAGGTAGATAAGTGATGCTATGTACAAGTTATGATGACTGTGATGACTATACAATAGTATACAAGACCAAATAATATTTGCGATGACTTTGAGGATAAGACAATACAAAATAAAAGTTATGAGTCGAATAGTTCATGAATTTGTATGGTCTGGTATGGAAGTGTCAATGGTGACGTTGTCATTCCACTGTGAACGGCGTCAATGTCCTGGCATTTGGTCATCAGGAGGTGTTCAAGTGTTCAAATCACTTCATTGACTGATTTGGAGTCCGATTCCTTTTTTTTTCGATGCTTATGGTAGCAATTCTGGATGGCATCTGTCCCGAAAGCCAGGTTGCCTGTTGGTAGTGCAGCAAACGTGAATTGGGAAGATGCATCGTCCTGCCATGGTATGTCATTGTACTGAGCTGAGCAGTAACAGTGTCCCGCAGTTGCAGAGTTGTACCATGTCGTACCAGTTGTAGTTCTATTGCTGTTGTTTTTGTCGTGCTTGTTGGCTTTGGTACCCTTCTTGCTATTGTCTTTGATGTTGTTGTTGTGGTGGTTGGTTTTGTTGTCATGTTTGCTGCGCTGAAGGACCACACTCGGTGGATAATACGAGTCCTTCACACAGTTACTTGTGTCAGCGTCCTTTGTGGCATCTGCTGTTGCCTTGAGCGTGCCGTCACTTGAGTTCGTGGCGCTCCCCGTCTGGAGTCATGTTCGGCTTACTTGAATCAGCTTTGGCTTGTCGATGCTCCCCGTCAGGAGTCTGGTCTGTTTCACCTGAGTTAGTTTTGGCTTGTCGATGCTCCCCGTCTGGAGCCCATTCTGGGTCACCTGAATCAGCTGAGGCTTCTTGACGCTCCCCGTCCGGAGTCATTGCAGGTTCACTTGCATCTTCTGAGGTTTCTTAATGCTCCAAGTCCGGAGTCAAACGTTCAAGAATTCATTTGCTTGTGGAGAGCCTCGAGCAAATAAGGTTTGAAGTAATGTGGTGTCACCGGAGTCACCAGTAGTCTCACTGTGATTGTTGAGTGCCTCGGTACACACTAGCTGAGGTCTGTCACATTGCACATCTGGTATGGGAAGTGGGATGCCGTCATCACTTGTCGCACATACAGTGGGTAGAGCCTCAGTGTCTTCTTGTCATTCACGTGAGCGCGGTAGACTGTCAGAGTCTTCTTGCTGTTCACTGGAGCGTAGTAGACTGTGATAGTCTTCTTGCTGTGCACTTGAGCGTGGAAGACTTGCATCGTCTGCTGCTGGTTGCTCAGAGGAGGTTGCTAGACCCTCATGGTCTTGTTCATGCAAGGACTGCGCTCTGGAGTCTTGCGTTCCTTCCATCATGGAGTCTGTCCACGAGCTCGCTGTGGAGGCTTGTGTCACTCCCTCTGTGGAGTCTTGCAGCATTCCCTGTGTGGAATCGTGCATCGGTCTCGCTGTGGAGACTGTCATCACTTCTTGTTCATGCAAGGGCTACGCTCTGGAGTCTTCGTTGCTTCTATCATGGAGGCTGTCCACAAGCTCGCTGTGGAGACTTGTGTCACTGGAGTCACTTTCTGTGTGGAGACGTGCAGTTGTCTTGCTGTGGTAGGTGTGATGTGTTTCAATCAACCCTATCTGTACTCACTAAGTGTCTCCACTGGAAAGAGAAAGATCATGTGTGCTGTATCCTCATATATGGGTTGGTGTAATGCCCTCCTGTGGTAGTGTCACCTCTGTGTGCGTCTTGAATGCCCATTGGTCATGTCCTATCTTACTGGCCTATTGGTTGAATGTCTGTGTGTCATATCTCTGGTGCTCCCTCTAGTGTCTATCTAGGTGTAGTGTGTTCACATTAACCCCTTGTGTATTTACAGTGTCCTAGTGTATCTACATTAACCCCTTGTGTATTTACAGTGATGCATATCACCACACATAAGAGCTCCACAAATTTCATATTGACAATTAGAGAGGTTGCTGCCAGAAAGGTAACCTTCCGAATATATATTGGTCATGTCTCACATTCAGCATTATTGGATAGTTCTCTGAAAGACTTCAAGGAGCATGAATGGCTTCAATATTGCGGATGAGCCCAATGCATTCTGAGCTTGATCATAGGAATTGAAGTAGACAATTCAACCCCTTGAGTTCATTCCACAATTCAATTAGATCATGGCAAATTTGTGCTTCAATTTCATTTACGTGCCTTTGATACCCAACAAATCTATCTTGAAACTTTCAACTGAACCTTCATCTACAGCTTCTGGTGGGACTGGGTTCCACACAATGCCGTTACAGTACACCAGAAGTGGAGAAGGTGGATACTAAATCCAGTGGCAAGGACACTGATCAAGCAAACAATCTTTCTCCTAGATTATGTCAATCGTCTTGAGTGTTGTGGCTTCAAACATCAAAATGACTGGTGAAAATTTAATCAAATGCCTAACTTGAGCCACGCAGGGAATGAAGAGGTTTTGAAGCTGATGTGACCATCAATTCACTCGGAACACGATTGGAAGTAAACTGTAGTTTTAATAGTCTTACAACTGAGCCTGCCTGCGACCAGAAGAACTGAGGGCAGGCTCAAACGGCTGCAGCACTTTATACTTCCGGTAGTGGGAGGGGCCATGGGCAGAGCCATGGGAGGAGCCAAGGGTGGAGCCCTGTACAAGCTCCTCATCTCCCCCTATGGGCAGAGCCGTGCAATGGATCACAGACAGAGCCCACAGGGACATAATGCTACACATTACAATACAGTGCGAATTACAATACAGTATGAATTCACCACATTCATCCCCTGTAAAAAAATCAAGTCCGGCGGGGGTGACGGGTCTACAGGTTGAGCCGGTCTGGTGGCTGAGTCGTCCTTTGGGATCGGCGGAGCACCGGGATTGCAGCCTCTTCGGGTGGCTGGGTGGTGACGGTCGGTGTGGGTATGAGGGTGGACTCTGGGGTTGTTTCGGTCTGAGCTTCATTCCTGACCGGTGCGACGGGCGAAGGGGGGCGCAGGAAACCTATAGGTGCGGGAGGACAGAGTGTGGGCAGGGAACCTATAGGCGTGGGAGCGCAGGGCGTGGGGAGTTGGGTGGGGTGTAGTGTGAGGGGTACCTCGGTGGTGGTGGTGGTGGTGGATCCTGCAGGCGCCAGGTCCCAGAGGGAAACGGTGTCCTGACGGCCATCGGGGTATTCAATGAAGGCGTAGTGGAGGTTCGAGTGAAGCAGTAGCACTCTCTCTAATAGCGGGTCCGTTTTGTGTGTCCGGACTTGCTTCCGGAGGAGAACCGGGCCCGGTGTCCTCAACCAGGATGGGAGCGAAGCCCCCGTGGTAGTGCCCCTAGGGAAAACAAATAATCGTTCGTGAGGGGTCTTGTTGGTGGCGGTGCATAGGAGGGACCTAATTGCATGGAGCGCGTCGGGGACGACCTCCTGCCAGTGGGAGGTAGGGAGATTCCTGGACCGGAGGGTCAGTAGGACGGTCTTCCAGACCGTCACGTTCTCCCTCTCCACCTGCCCGTTCCCCCTGGGGTTGTAGCTGGTAGTCCTGCTCGAGGCAATGCCCTTGTCGAGCAGGTACTGACGTAGCTCGTCGCTCATGAAGGACGAACTCCTGTCGCTGTGTACGTAGCTGGGGAAGCCGAACAGGGTGAAGACACTGTGCAGGACTCTGATGACTGTGTGGGAGGTCATATTGGGGCATGGGATAGCAAAGGGGAAGCGGGAGAATTCGTCGATGACGTTAAGAAAGTACACATTTCAATTGGTCGAGGGGAGTGGCCCTTTGAAATCGATGCTCAGGCGTTCAAAGGGCCGGATGCCTTTACCAGGCGGGCCATGTCTGGTCTATAGAAGTGCGGTTTGCACTCCGCGCAGATCGGGTAATCCCTGGTGATGGCTTTTACCTCCTCGGTGGAGAAAGGCAGATTTTGGGCTTTGACGTAGTGGGCGAGCTGGGTGACCCCCGGGTGGCAGAGGTCATTGTGGATGAATGAAATGAAATGAAATGAAATGAAAAGAAAATTGCTTATTGTCACGAGTAGGCTTCAATGAAGTTACTGTGAAAAGCCCCTAGTCACCACATTCCGGCATCTGTCCGGGGAGGTTGGTACGGGATGGCCTTCAAGCGGTTGTCCTGCGCGCTGGCACATGTGCCGCGGGACAGAGCATCTGGGGGCTCATTGAGCTTCCCCGGTCGATATATGATATCGTAATTATAGGTGGAGAGTTCGATCCTCCACCGCAAGATTTTATCATTTTTTTATTTTGCCCCTTTGCGAGTTGTCGAACATGAAGGCAACCGAATTTTGGTCGGTGATGAGGGTGAACCTCCTACTTGCGAGGTAGTGCCTCCAGTGCCGTACGGCTTCCACAATGGCTTGAGCTTCTTTCTCGACTGAGGAGTGTCGAAGTTCCGAAGCGGAGAGGGTCCGGGAGAAGAAAGATACTGGTCTCCCTGCCTGATTCAGAGTGGCGGCGAGGGCAACCGCTGAGGCATCGCTCTCCACATGAAAGGAGACGGATTCATCCACCGCCCACATGGCGGCTTTGGCGATGTCCTCCTTGATGCAGTTGAAGGCCTGGCGGGCCTCAGCTGACAGAGGGAAGAGTGTGGTCTTAAATAGTGGGTGGGCTTTGTCCGCATACTGGGGGACCCACTGGGCGTAATAAGAGAAGAATCCCAAGCACCTTTTGAGGGCCCTGGGACAATGAGGGAGAGGGAGTTGTAAGAGGGAGCACATACTGTCCGGGTCGGGGCCCAGGACTCCGTTTTCCACGACATAGCCGAGGATGGCTAGCCTGGTAGTGCGGAAAACGCATTTCTCCGTATTATATGTGAGATTGAGTTTCTGGGCAGTTTGGAGAAATCGGTGGAGGTTAGCATCGTGGTCCTGCTGGTCATGGCCGCAGATGGTGACATTGTCCAAGTACGGAAACATGGCCCGCAGCCCGTACTGGTCCACCATTCGGTCCATTG
The DNA here is from genome assembly GCF_902713615.1 of Scyliorhinus canicula. NCBI lineage: Eukaryota > Metazoa > Chordata > Chondrichthyes > Carcharhiniformes > Scyliorhinidae > Scyliorhinus > Scyliorhinus canicula. The sequence goes on along the minus strand of NC_052152.1, from coordinate 53,617,186 downwards.
CTCGTTGGAACACCGAGACCCCGTTCATGACGCCAAAGGGGACCCGGAGGAAATGGAAGAGGCGGCCATCTGCCTCGAATGCCGTGTAGTGGCGGTCCTCCGGGCGGATTGGGAGCTGGTGGTAAGCAGATTTCAGATCCACCGTGGAGAATATGCGGTACTGGGCGATCTGATTGGCCATGTCTGCAATTCTGGGGAGGGGGTAAGCATCGAGGTGCGTGAACCGGTTAATGGTTTGGCTATAATCAACCACCATCCGGAACTTTTCCCCGGTCTTGACGACCACCACCTGAGCTCTCCAGGGGCTGTTACTGGCCTCTATGACTCCCTCACGTAGGAGCTGCTGGACTTTGGCTCTGATGAATACTCTATCCTGCAAGCTGTACCGCCTGCTGCGAGTGGCTACTGGTTTACAGTTAGCAGTGAGATTAGCGAAGGCGGAGGGGGGTCGATTTTTAGGGTCGCTAAACTGAAAATAGTAAGTGGAGGTAGGGGTCCGCCGAAGCTGAGTGTGAGGCTCTTGAGATTACATTGGAAATAGAGCCCGAGTAAGAGTGGGGCGCAGAGGTCGGGGAGTACGTACAGATGGAAATTAGAGTAGCTGGCGCCCTGAATCGTTAGGGTCGCGACGGTGCGCCCTTGTATGTGGACCGAATGCGAGCCCGAGGCGAGGGAGATAGTTTGCCGTGCAGGGAACATAGGGAGCGAATAGCGTCTTACCAGGTCAGGATGTACGAAGCTCTCGGTGCACCCGGAGTCAAAGAGGCACGGTGTCCTGTACCCGTTGATGCGAACGGACATCATTGAGCTCTGGTGGTGCTTCGGACGTGATTGGTCCAACGTGACTGCGTTGAGTTGCGGGTAGACGGCGGCTCGATCAGCAGTGCTGGCCTGGCTCCATGATGACTGTCCGCTGAGGTCGTAGTCGTCGAGGTGAATTTCGGTTGATGGCCAAGATAGCGGCCCCCGTTGATCGCATGTGGCGGGTGATGAAGAAGATGGCATCCAAGATGGCCACCCCTGTGGATCGCACGTGGCCGGCGGCGAGGAAGATGGTGTCCAAGATGGCGGCCCCCATGAGTCACACGTGGCCGGCCGCATGGAGGAGGATTGCCAAGATGGCGGCCCCCATGAGTCGCACATGTCGGGTGGAGGCGGAGTCGGCAGACACGCTGCAGCATTACGGGGTCTGCGGGCCTGCGAGTTGGGGGGGCGAGTGCTCTGGACTGTGGGGGAGTTAGAAAGTTTCGACTTCGCCAGGCATACTCTGGCATAATGTCCTTTGCGACCGCAGCTGCTGCAGGTCGCGTTGCGGGCTGGGCAGTGCTGCCGTGGGTGTTGGGGCTGGCAACAAAAATGGCACGCTGGCGCTCCATAGTGAGTGGGTGGCCGCGCAGCGCAGGCCTGGGGCAGTCGCTGGTCAGGGGCCCACGATGGGGTCGCTTGGTCCGCAGGGAATGAGTTTAGACTTCAGAATGCGACCTCCATAGTAGTTGCTAGCTCTACAATGTCCTTCAAGTTCTGGGCCCCTTTCTCAAGTAGTCACTGGCGCACATAGTTAGACCTGAGCCCCGCAACATATACATCACGGACAGTGGGTTCCATATGCTGGGACGCCGTTACAGCCTGAAAGTTGCAGTCCCGAGCAAGGGCTTTTAAATCGCACAGGAAGTCTTCCAGCGACTCTGCGGGGCGCTGGCGGCGGGTAGTAAAAATGTGCCGTGCGTAGACCACGTTTATCGGCCGCACGTACAATCGGTCGAGCATAGCAAGGGCCTCAGTATATGAGGTGGTACAATTGAGTTGCGAAGAGTTTCGATGGCTCACCAGTGCGTGCAGTAGGCTGAGTTTCTGCTCCTCTGTAGTCTCGGATGTGCTTGATTCAGCCAGGCAGTTCTTCTGGTTGCAGGCAGACTCAGTTGTAAGACTATTAAATTGATGTGACCATCAATTCACTCGGAACACGATTGGAAGTAAACTGTGGTTTTAATAGTCTTACAACTGAGCCTGCCTGCAACCAGAAGAACTGAGGGCAGGCTCACACGGCTGCAGCACTTTATACTTCTGGTAGTGGGAGGGGCCATGGGCGGAGCCAAGGGTTGAGCCCTGTACAAGCTCCTCAACTTCCCCTATGGGCAGAGCCGTGCAACGGCTCACAGACAGAGCCCACAAGGACATAATGCTATACATTACAATACAGTATGAATTACAATGCAGTATGAATTGACCACAGAAGCATTAAGGGCGAGCTATTTGTCACAGTGTATCTAGTTTCTGCTCTGCCTTTGTAGATACAGTAGTTGATGCAGTTAGCCGTCGGACACTTAATGACCTTTAATGTGCTGCTGGTGCTACTGGAGGTGAGGAGATGTTTTCTTATTAGAGATGGCCGTTGCCTTTTATTTACATAGTGTGAAATTTATCTGCCATTTATCAATCCAAATTTTGGCCAGCACCTGCTGTTGGCTGGCGAGGGCTGTTCCGACATTGTAGGAGTTTTGAATGGGATGTTGTAGAAACATCAGTGATTAGTTCCATGCCTGCATGATGGAGGAAATGTCATTGATGAAACATTGACGAAGGATGGTAGGGCCAAGGACATTTTCCTGAGGAATTGTGCCTGTGATGTCCTGGACCTGTGATGGATGGCCTCTGACAACCACAATCATCCTTCTGCCTGTCAGATACGGCAGATTCCTGATGAGTTTAATCCCTGGGGATCGGCCCACAAATTTGTGTTAAGTAGAGCTTTGTGAAAGCCAAGGAGGCCACATTCCCACGTGAACTCATTTGTATAACCCAAGATGCCTACAAACATGATCTGTGTCAAAAACAAAAAATTCAAATGCCAAATGAAAACAGCATAAAGCCAGTAAATGTGTGAAAAAGTCTTTATTCAATTTGTTCACCCGTTAAAATGGCGAGACCTTGCAAAAAAGCCTTGAAAGATGTCAGGAGTTAGCTCTGGAAAAACTCCATAATCTTCTGCTTAGCATGCTGTCTTTGGACATACACAGTACAGTCCACCATGTTCTTCAATGCAGTCGAACATGTTTTCAGTGTGCTCATGCTGCAGTGCAAAATCCTGGAGCAACTCTATGGCCTTTGCAGCATCGGCATGGGCATTCATTGGGCTTTTCAGGGTCTTTGGCCTCACAGGTTTAGCCATACTTTCATATCCTTTCACAGGGAAATCTCAATGTCAAATGACGGCTTACCAATTCTCCATGATTTCACACTGTTGTGCGGTCTAGCTCCACTCTGAATATCTGGTGCAGTCATATGACTAGTTTAGACAAGTTTGGTTTAACTGGAGTTACCAGTGCAAAATTTTGGTTTATCACAGGCTTTTCACTCTGTGGAACTTGTTATTCTGCCAGTGGGATTGATTGACGACTTGGTCATAACTGGAATTTCATGTCATCCAAGTTTAACTCATCGCAATTTCACTATATGGTACGACTCGATCGCCGCATTGCGCTGGGCACCGATCGGGGGCACCGACCGGGTGAATCGCGGGAGAAGCCAAATTTGAGATTCGTGCCGGCCGCGAACCATTTTGCAATTCACCTGGCCCACTCCCAATGGCAAGTTCCGGATCTCACCCAAAAATAGCGAGAAGGTCATTAAGCCTAATTAGCATTCATTTTTTTTTTTTTTTTTTATAAATTTAGATTACCCAATTATTTTTTCTATTAAGGGGCAATTTAGTGTGGCCAATCCACCTACTCTGCACATTTTTGGGTTGTGGGGGCGAAACCCACGCAGACACGGGGAGAATGTACAAACTCCACACGGACAGTGACCCAGAGCCGGGATCGAACCTGGGACCTCAGCGCCGTGAGGCGGTTATGCTAACCACTAGGCCACCGTGCTGCCCTAATTAGCATTCATTTTAATCTCATTGGTGAGATTGAAGTCGAATGCAGGGGCCTCCTGAGAGTCAACTCACTCTCCAATGAGAAGTCATACAGGCATTATTTTGAACACCTTTAAAAAATTGGAAACTGGCGCAATGACTACCGAGAGGAAGTGAGAAGCCATTTCCATTCAATGGCATGCAGCTTAAGGGCACCAGAGCTGCTGCCCAGTATTTGTACCATTCAGAGAGGGGTTGAGCTCGGTGGGGGCTGCTGAAGCAGTCCAGGTTGGGGGTCACCCCTGGGCTGGGGGTGTGAGGGGTTTTGTGTCTGAGGCCTTCAAGCTATCTTTAAATATTGTGGAGACCCATAACAGGGTAAACCACAGCTGCTGCCTGTCTGTCCTATCAGACTCTTCCAGCACAGGGCCCTGCTGTGGCATCTATCCTGAAACTTAATTTCACTCCCTTTGACTATGAGCACCTTCTAGCTTCACACCTGAAGACTATTTCAAAGGACAGATTAGCCTTGTTAGCTGTGAGAGCAGTTCAAGTGCCGCCTTAAAGGCACATGTGCTATGCCTCAGAGGATAATTAGTGCAATGCACATCCAGCAACCTTTGATACCGGAAAAGTGTGCCTGAACTCTCGGAACATCAGCACCATAGAGGCAACTGCCAACAATCTAACTCTAAAGAGCAGGGCTTCACCACTGAGGACCTCTCGCAGCTAAAGAGTAAATGTCCAGATGAGCAGAGGACAGCTGGGCATGACCTCCCTAATGTTGCTACCAGAGGTCTGGAGTCTAGGAGCTTCTGATTGGCCTGGGGGTGAGTGTGCAGAGCGAGGTTTGCCAGCACAAATGGCTTGCTGAATGGCACTGTCAGAGAAGCAGGAACAATCATGGTAAGGATGGGGGAGACTTGGGGAATTTGAGGGTCCCGGACAGAAGCCCTGATTGTCTGTCTCGTTCCTTCTCAAATCGCTTCCAGATACAAATAATGTTTGCTGGTGTGGATCCCGCTGAGGCCCTCGCTGTGCTTATCGCAGCCAAAAACGGCAGCAGGCTTGAGGCAGCACCACTTGTGCATTGGGGCCGCCGCACACTGTGAAGACCCAGCCGCCCATCAGGCTGAGGAGGGAGCCAGAAGGGGAGGCCAGTGATGTGACAGGATGTCGAGGAATCATTGGTTCTTCCATCAGCTGAAGGACAGCATATGCTGCAGAAGACTGCGTCTCAACAAAGAGTCAGTGCGGCACCTATGCCACATCCTCGTGATCATGGCACACCGTGGAAGAGGAGGATACGGGCTCCTGGTGCCATGAAGGTCACTGCAGCCCTAAATTTAATTGCCACTGGGTCAATCCAGGGCTCTGTGTGGCATATCGCAATCTTCAGCTCACAGGTGCATCCCAAAGGTGACGGATGCTCTATATGCCTGGCCATCTGACATCACCATCAACCTGTACCAGGTCCACCAAGATATACAGGCTGCAGGTTTCACATCATCACCGTGATGCCCCAGGTCCAAGGGCCCATCGATGGCACACATGTCACCCTGCGAGCACTAGGGCATCAAGGAGTGCCCTATGTTAACAGGAAGGATTCCATTCACTGAATATTCAGATCGTGCGTGTCCACCACCTGAGGATCATGCACATGTGTGCCCGCTATGCTCAAGCACTTGGAGATCCCCAGTGTTTTCGAGGACCATCCCAGGTGACAGGTTAGCTCATGGGGGAAAAGGGGTACGTGCTGAGTTCATGGCTGTTGATGCTAGTACGGAGGCCTGAGACCGAGGCAAAGACTCGTTACAATGAGGCCCACGCTGTCACCCGTGCTGTCATTGAGCGGTGCAGCGGGCTCCTCAAAATATGGTTCCGATGCCTGGACCGCTCCAGCGGGGCTCTAACAGTACAGTCCCCAGAGGGTATCTCACTTTGTGTTGGTCTGCTGTGCCCCCTACAATCTGACACAGCAGCCGGGCGACATGCTGGAGGAAGAGGAGGTGGGACATGGGGCCTCGTCTAAAGAGGAGGAGGAGGCGAACCGGGAGGGGCTGGAGGACAAGCCCGAGAAGGAGCTGGAGGGTGGAGGACAGGCGGCGGCAAGGATCCAACATGCCAGGAGGGCTAGGGAGGCCCTCATCATCTCCAAATTCTCCTGAGACGAGGCTGTGTCTGTCCGCTGAACCTCCCCCCCCCCTCCCCCCGCACAATCACACCATCCCTTCCCAAACCACCCTGTTTCCCCCTCTGAGAGTCTATGTAACATCACTCCAGGCAATGGGCCTGTGTTGGCAATGTCAGCAGGTGCCTATACAAAGCAGGGGAGTGGTGACCACTTGCTGTGAGGAAAGCTCTGGATCTCCTCAGGATCTGATTGAGTCTGCTGCCTGCCTATCTGCTGAAAGCACGCTTATGCCCATACACATGATGTAGTCTGCTTCGGGGGGGGGGGGGCGCGCAGGTGCAGGGGGGGTAGGGGAGTCAGGAGAAAAGGTGGGGTATGGGTTGGGTTGGGTTCCCGTCAGGGGTACATGGCGCCCCGCCTCACATTCACAGCGTCGAGAAGCCTGGCAAGGTCGGCATTCCCAAAGCAAGGAGCAGGTCTCCACACTGCCATCCTCATTTCTTGACTGGGTGTGAGAGGTGAGGTAGTGTTTAGAAGCATCTCCTCTTTGTAAGCAGCAAGCACCTAAGGCACGAGTCAGGCGAATGAGAGGGCGAGGGAGTCATACATGTTGATAATCACGTGGGGGCACATTCTTCGCACTAAGTGCAGGTCAGTACAGGCCGTAATCTCTCCATTGCGGATGACGCAAAACACCCCACCAAATTCGCCCAAAATGACATCTCTTTGGGTGAATCATGCGCTATACCACCAACCATTAGAACATTTATCCCATTGATCTCAGTTTTGCCAGGGTTCCTTAATACCATGTTCAGTCAAATTCAGTCTTAATTCTGAGGGTAATTATTCTCACCTTTCCTTGTATTCAACTCTTGTGTTCAACCTTGCATCAATGGTTGCCAAGGAATCAAATTGAACATCAGCAAGAAATTTGTTGGCAGGTAATCTTAATGGCACTATTGCCAAACCCTTTGCATCACTTTTCTGATAATTTTGTTGATAATTCTGGATTTTATTTGTCCAGCAGCGGTAGTTTACCTGAACAATTTCAGGAAATGTCTCGAATACAGAATTGTTAGTTCTGCTGTACAGGTCTTCACTATTACAAACTAGAAAAATGCTTAGGCTATCCCTCTGAACATCTCCTTCTATTTGAAAGGAAAAGAAGGAAGGTTAGGAGAGACGTGGAAGATGGATGCACATATATATATATATATATATAGGCATCGAGTGCACCCTTACAATCCAACTGTTAGAGAACATACTGTAGTGTCCTGTACGATTGGCAACCACCAACTATATCAATGAGCAAACGATTTATTAAGGTAAGTAGCTATTTACAGAGAGTGAGAAAAAGGGATACCATATTCCACGACTCCAGACTCCAAAACTGGCAAGGAAAATGGTATGTTGGCCTTCATAGCGGGAGGATTTGTATATAGGAATAGGGCTGTTTTACTACAATTTTTTAGGGCATTGGTGAGACCACACCTAGAGTATAGTGTGCAGCAATGATATCCTTATCTGAGGAAGGATGTTCTTGTTATGGAGGGAATGCAGCAAAGGTTTACCAAGCTGATTCCTGGGATAGCGGCACTGACATATGAGGAGAGACTAAATTGGTCAGATTTATATTCATTGGAGTTTAGAAGAATGAGGGGGGATCTCATGGAAATTTATAAAATTCTAACAGGATTAGACAGGGCAGATTCAACAAGAATGTTCCCGATGGTGGGGGATTGTAGAACTAGGAGTCATAGTTTGAGGATAAGGGGTAAATCTTTTAGGACTGAGGTGAGGAAAAATTTCTTCACCCAGAGTGGAGAATCTGTAGAATTCACTCCCACAAAAAGTAGTTGAGGCGAAAATATTGTGTCATTTCAAGAAGGAACTACATTTGCTCTTGGGCTAAAGGTATCAAGGGTTATGGGGGGAAGGCGGGATCAGGGTATTGAACTCGATGATCAGCCATGGTTATAATGAATGGCGGAGCAGGCTCAAAGGGCCAAATGGCCTCCTGATGCTTCTATTTTCAAGATGTGGAGATGCCGGCGTTGGACTGGGGTGAGCACAGTAAGAAGTCTTACAACACCAGGTTAAAGTCCAACAGGTTTGTTTCAAACACGAGCTTTCGGAGCGCAGCTCCTTCCTCAGTTCACCTGAGGAAGGAGCTGCGCTCCGAAAGCTCGTGTTTGAAACAAACCTGTTGGACTTTAACCTGGTGTTGTAAGACTTCTTACTGTTCTATTTTCAAAGCATATTTCTATGAAAAATTCACACTCAGCCCCAGGATTCGTGCATTCCAGCTCAATTAGCTGGAGACGTTACATAACCCTCTGCGAACTTGCCCCTTAAAGGGGCACGCTACCACACATACCAAGGCTGCTGGTGATGTTCCTAGGAATATGCATGTGGAGACAACTACTCCCCAAGGAATTTGTGACAGAACTTGCAGCCTGACCTAAAAGCCACTCCCGGGACAAGGACTGATCTGCCAGTGGTTGTCATGGTAACCTATACCTTACATTCTTCTGCTCCTGAATCTTTCCATGCAACAACAGTTGTATCAAGATGATTTGTATACCCAGACCAGTAAATTCATCAATTCCCCCATAGAAAATAGACAGCAACACAAAAGAACCAGCACTGTCTGTCTGGATTCCCCAAAGTGTAGGCATTATTGATAATATGCATGTGGCCATATGGACCCTGACTCCTTGAGGAGCATAGGAAGATGCACTTTGTGAATTTGCAGCTGGGTCTGTGGTAATAGGTACCAAATCATGCATATTAGTACCTGATATTTCAGGGGGAAAAAATCACAGCTCACAATCTTACCTCAGAACTCATGAATACAATAGCATTTCTCCCCAATTACCTTGCTCCACCCTTATTCAGTGTCACAACACGACAAGAGTACAGTTATGCCAAAAGTTATTCAGCCTGTGTGTGGTGCAGGTAGTTCAGTGTGTTTTACCCCAGTATTTTCCGTCCATGACTCATATATCACTTCTTCCTAACTGCCTTTATTCTAACAATTTCCCCAGTCGGAGTTGAAAGGGAAGTGAATGGCTTCATTGTCTGCTTTTATGAATATGCAGTATTAGCATTTGGCCCACACCTGTAGACGCCATTGGCATTAATGTGATGGTTGCATTGGCGTTGCACTCTAGATGACCCATTGAAGGTTATTTGAATGAGACAGCTGGATGTTACAGATGTGATGAAAGCCCAAGGAACATCTTCATCACCCATACCAGCTTCTTGCCATTTTTCTGCAACTCAGCACTCCTTCAGTATTGCCAAGGCGCTGTGTAGGAGCAAACCACTGGACCACAATGAGGTTTCGCCTATTCCAATTTCACCTGCCCCTGGTCTTCCTCACCTGTATCTTATGCTTCACCAAATGCTCCCTTTGTAAGTCAGTGATTGACCTCCATGGGCTGAAAATATAGGTAGTGCAGCTTTTAAGAGTGTGTGATCAACATTGCTGCGGTACAAGGTTGAATTTCCCCATTGGGCTTGTCACTTCCTTCCCTTGGGTGCAAGGTGGAGCAGAATTTATTTTTTTGGAAAATTGGCAGGAATATACTCCTCTGCAGAAAACTTATGTGGCAAGACTATTGATTGTGCTATGTCGCAATATTACTTTGTGTACATGTTTGTGATGTGCTGAATGAACGAATGAGCAAGAAATAAAGAATGAAAAACTAAAGATGCTATTAGCTCTGAACTTTGGGCAGATCTCTCACCAACACCCTGCCCCCCCTCTCTTCTCTGTACACCAAAAATTTCCACGCTGAAATTTGTTCTGTTTCTCTGGTGTACAAGTAAAAGGAAAGAAACCATAAAAATCTCATCAGTAATGACAGATCTCAAACTGACTTATGCTCAGATAATTTTTCATTTGCCAGCAAATTGAGAGAATTGTTATGTTGAATGAAGAACACAGCACGGTTCAATTTACAGTATTCTATGAGCAGCTGTTCACATCAGAGCATAGACCACAAGAATGTCAGACCTTCCAGCCTATAAATATTGATTAGTATTTCAGAAAGTATTGATAACATGTGACATCCCATTACCAGATCCTCCAGTGACAAATTCTCTTCAGGGATCCATGGACTTCTAGTAAATAATTTTTCACATCTGTATCTCACCAATTCGCAGACAGTTTTGCCATCATACAGAGATGCCAGAGAACATTAAGCAATGTTATGAGAAATTGTAGAACTCAATTTCTTCATTTCCCTCAAGTTCAGCAGCAGTATGAAGCTCACTAATTGTAATTCACTCCTCTGCCCTTATTCTACACATATGTTCACTTCTTGGGTGGCACGGTAGCACAGTGGTTAGCGCTGTCGCTTCACAGCTTCGGGATCCCAGGTTCGATTCCCGGCTTTGGTCACTGTCTGTGCGGAGTCTGCATGTTCTCCCTGTGTCTGTGTGCATTTCCGACAGGTGCTCCGGTTTCTTCCCACAAGTCCCGAAAGACATGCTGTTAGGTAATTTGGACATTCTGAATCCTCCCTCTGCGTACCCAAACAGGCGCTGGAATGTGGTGACTAGGGGATTTTCACAGTAACTTCATTGCCGTGCAAGTCTAATTGTGACAATAAAGATTATTATTATTTTCATTATGACCAACATCAGTCAAAGCTCTTTAAATGTGGGTGGCTCAAACATTTGGAATTTCTCATCATTAGCAGCTCTCCAGTTTTTAGATGACCTGGTAGGCCAGGTGTTGTAACCCTTATGAAGGTCACACCATGAGAACTATCAGATTTCTCATGACCTCCACAGAGTATGAACGTCTCCGGTAACAGGGGTGGGGCTTCCCTTTGACAAGTGAAAGGCTCCCGAGCATAAAAACCCCAACCTGGTTGCAGGTTGAAGAGGGACACCCTTCGGGGAGTGGAGATTCTTGTATAGCGTAAATAAACCTTACTTTTGTTTTCTACCTGCTTAGTCCTAATTCGGCGGATTCTACACTGGTGACGAGAATAAAGTAGAGGTGCTGTCGGCGACAGATACTATGCGTCGGAGCCACTTTGTCTAAACCAAGAAAGGCCTCTCAACCATCCGCTGAAATGCCGCACATTGATAAGCTCGAACCATTTCAAGCAGGTATCAATAACTGAGGACAGGATGTGGAACGCCTGCAGTATTTCTTTTCAACAAACGGGATCATCGGGGATGAACAGCAAACTGTGGTTTTGCTGATGGTCTGTGGTGGGCCTACGTACACCCTCATGAAAAGTCTCACCCACCTGAATGCATGGATTTGGGGCGGTTCGCTGTGTTGGTGACACAGGGGAACATTTTGACCCAAAACCACCATTAATCGTCAGGTGTTTCCAATTTGGAATGCCACTCAGGCCCAGTCATTGTCGTCCAGCGATCTCCCAGCCCACCTCCACAAATTGACTGAAACATGTGAATTTGGTGCCACGCTCAGCATGTGGTTGCGAGACAGGTTTGTGTGTGAAATCTGCAGTAGCGAAATGCAGAGAAAACTGCTAGCTGTGACTGACCTGACTTTGGAGCGCACTGTGGAAATCGGCATCTCCGGAGAGAGAGTGGAACAAGGGGGCCAAAGAGCTCCAAGGAATGGCAGTGTTGAGCCTCGGCTGCCAAACTGCATGTTGCTCTGATCCCACACAGGAAGCAACCCCACAGCATTGGGACACTCCCCGCAGGGACACAGGCCCAGGCCATCACCGGGACCCAGAACGCTGCCAAACGTTCTCCTCCAACCGCGATGACCCGGAGTACGGGTACCAACAGGCGGCTGGTGTCCATAGAACCCCAGAATATAGCTGACCCAGAGACGGCCCACTTCCCCGCTGCCCCATCAGGAGCGACCACCATCCCAGGGACCAGACCCAATACGTCGACAAGGACTATGGTGCCCATCGCCAGCTGCATTGCATGGCTTCACCTCTGGTTGCCCCCATTCAGCTTTCGTTGCAGGTTAATGGACATTCCACCTGCATGGAGTTAGACAGGGTGTGGTGGTACCTATGGTCAACCGCTGTACCTTCGATGAGACTGATGCAGCCTCCAGATGCTTACCCACTGGGACACCAACACCTGCCTCGCTACATACACTGGAGAACCGTTGGTAATTGCTGGTACCTCCATGGATCCTGTCGATTAAGGGCAACAGATGGCACACCTGCCATTGGTGATCATCCATGGCAGCGATCCGAGTTTGTAGAGACAAGACTGGCTGCGCCATCTCCGATTGGACTTGCAAAGAGTTTGGCAAATATACCCACATGGACCTGAGGTGGTCCTGGCAAGGTTCCTGTCTGTGATTCAGGAGGGGTTAGGCACATTCAGAGGAACTGTGGCTCGCATCAGCATTGACCGAATGGCTCAACTAAGATATTTCCATGACTGACCTGTCCCATATGCTTTACGGTTGAAAGCGAATGCAGAGTTGGACCGTCTCAAAGGTTTGAAGATAATACGTCTCATTCAGTCCTCCGACTAGGTGGCACCGATCGTGCCGGTGATGAAGCCCGACAGCGCTTTGTGGGGCCTTGTAAATTACAATGGCAAATTTATTCTGCATCTCGCCACAATATTGCACCCCCCCCCCACACTGTCTTTTTAAAAAAGATCAACGTTGGGAGTGGTCCCTGGCCCAAGGGACCACTTAGCTTCGGTCAGAAAACAGTTGTCCTCCTGTCCACTGACCCACTTTGAACTGTCCAAACCACTTTTGTTGAAAAGAGTATAAGGACATTCCATGTATTTACTACAGGTCAGTCGCTGTATCAGTGGTGAGTAAGGTCTCAGAAACAATAATCAGGGGGTGAAAAATCAACAGGAACTTGAGAGATTTGAGTTAATTAAGGAGAGCAGACTTGTAAAATGCCAGTTGTTTTGACTAATCTAATTGAGCATTTTGATGAAGGAACGAAGGATAATGAAAGGAATGCACCAGAGGGTTGTCGTTATGGATTTGAGGAAAGCTTTTGACAAAGTACGACATAAGAGAATGGTTAACAAAAATGAGGCTCGTTGAAAAGGAGATTCAGTGTCAGCTTGGGTTTTAAAAAATGGCTTAAGGACAGTAAACTGCAAGCCCAGGTAAATGGTTGTTTTCTAAACTGGAGGATGGTAGAGAGTGGTGTTTTTCAAGATTAGTGCTGGCTCATTGCTTTTTTGATGTACGTAAATGACTGAAATATTAGAATACAGCGTAAAATTTAAAATTTTGCATTACGCCAAATTTGGAGGTGTGGCAAAGTTAGGGTGACACCAAGTAACTGCATTCAGACATGGACAGGCTAGCAGAAGGCAAGTGGCAGATGGAAGTTAATACAGGGAAGTGTGATGTGATGCATTATGCCAGAAGGGATAGGGAGAGGCAATACCCACTTAAAAGCATAGTACTAAAGAGTGTTTGAGAACAGAGGGAGCTGGGGGTTCATGTGCATAGATCTTTGGCGGTGACAGGACATATTGAAAGCATACGGGATCTTGGGTTTCATTTATAAAGGTACTGAGTACAAAATCAGGGAAGTTATTCTGAACCTTTATAAATCTCTGCTTAAGAGAACAACTAAATTATTGAGTGCAGTTCTGGTCACCACATTTTCGGAGAAATGTGAGGGTCAATGAGAGGTTATAGACTCCCTGGGTGCAGGTGGAGCCAAAGACTGCCCTGCAGAGGGATTTCCCTCATCCCGTGGTGGCTATCTGTTCTATCTGTTCTGTGTTTAAAGTTTAAAAAACGTTCTTAGAGGGCACCTTCTTGTTGAAATGTCTTCTCAGTTACATATTCTCAATTCAGATCGATGCTCCTATCAAGCTGAAAGGCTTCTGATTGGCTCTTCAGCTTCGAAAGCCTACTCAGTACCCTGAATTGACAGGAACCTGTCTTCATACCAATGAGGGGGCACTTCATGGAAAATCCCAGGTCGGTGACTTCTCCTCCCCCCACAAGGGATAGGTTGGGGGAGGGAGTTGGAACCTGGGAAAATCCTGACTCTTATTTCTTGACGCCTGCACAAAAATCCAGCCTGTGACTCACTGTGGCTGAGAGGTCCAGCCTGTTATTGGCACCTAGCTCTGCAAAATGAGGGGAAGCATTTTTGGCATGTACTTGGCAAAGTCTGGCAGTAACTGAGGAGGTGTCCACATCTATGCAGTCATGCATGGCTGTCTAACTAAACTGTTAATCGCCATTTCGTAGTCATGTGCAATGGCATCTCCAGTGACCAAGGAACTAACACAAGTGAATTTCTTACAAAACATTGTTCAAGTTGGGGCTTTAAGAATCTTGAAATTGTCACTCCCACGGTTGTATGAAAAATTTACACTTTCAAAACATCATGAAGAATGGACAACCTATTTTGTAACAAGATGGAGTTGAGGGAATCAGGTGACCTCCCTCCTTGTCTGCCAATATACTGGAAACGGCCTTCGGCTGAGATTAGCTTGCTTTTCAGGACAGGGCATTAAAATCATAGAATCCCTACAGTGCTGAGGGAGGCCATTCAGCCCATCGAGTTTTCAACAACCCTCTGAAAGAGCACCCTACCTAGGACCAATTCCCCATCCTATCCCCGCATCCCCACCTAGGGGCAATTTAGCATAGCCAATGCACATAACATGCACAGCTTGGACTGTGGGAGGAAATTAAAGCACCCAGAAGAAACAGATAGGGGAGAATGTGCAAACTCCACAGTCACCCGAGGTCAGAAGTGAACCCGGGTCCCTGCCGCTGTGAGGCAGCAGTGCTTTTGAGATAGTCTATCGTGAAGACATTAAAATGCAACAGATTTCTACTGTGGTTTTAACAGCGGTTATTGTTCAAATACCTGCAGAAACTAACGTACAATGACATCACAGACTTAGTGGCCACAGAATGAAAGTCCACAGAATATGTGTGAGGGAAAATCATTCTATCACAAGGAAATGTAAATGGCTGAGATTCAAACTCCATTTTGCGTCAATGCTCACACCATCAGGGACCATTTGTGTGGACAATGGGAGAACTGATACAATGATAACCTGACAGAAACAAGCTTGTGATAAGAATTATTTATTAAGAGATTTGTGAGAATAGGTTCATGTCAGTCAGTGAAACATGGAGATCACAGGCTATGTTGAGTTGTTCACGTGTAGTGAGTAGTTAAGTCAAATGTTATTGTTCCGGACACACACCAACCTTCTTCTGAATATGTCAATATTTAGATCATATGCTATAAATATTTGATACGTCTGAAAGGTGTCACTTATCTACAGAAAGACACAGCACTGAGATCCGACCCAACAAAGAATGAACCCTGCCTACAATCTACAATCAGGCTGAGTACTGGAGCAAATTATATATCAATTTGAAGAATTAAGCCAGATCATTATGACAAGGGTTCGACTCCACCTTGGCTGGAACAAAGCCAGAAGCCTGTTGTTGCAAGTGGTAAGCCACTCCAAATTCATCGGCAGAAATTATCAATGTCTATTTTATAAGTGAACTCAAAGAAAATCGTCAGGCCTGCAAGGTTTCCAACTTCTATCTCGAAAGAATACCAGTGACGGTTTTGGACTTTTTAAAAACCTAAGTGCATGCTGCCCCTTTTGTAATTATCTTTTCTTGTATGTGTATGTTGTGCACATGTGTGAATGGGTGCTGTTGCAATTACATAAATATGTCTTTCTTTTTTTAACTTAGGAGAAAGTTTGCCTTCTTTGTGTTCTTGAGAGTCACAGCACTTGAGAGTTCAACAGATCTCTGGTTTGGTCAGTCGAGAGCTGGACAAAGGAGGAATCATCCTACCATTTCACTGATGTCCTTAACAGGATTAATAGACAGCAGGCTTTCTGCTTCAAATTCAACATGGAAGAAGTAGATTGATAGTGTTCTAACAGAGGGCATCAATAACCTGCTCCCACGCAGATCATTGAACATGCTGAGAAAGTGTTGGGTACTGGGGAAATATTGAAGTAGGCCAGATGACAGTGTTGCTTATGAGCTATTTTTATAAATGAGCTAGAGAGGACGTATTGAGGGATTAGGCAATGAAAGCGTTAAAATGACCCTAAATGTTTTGTTAGACCTACTGTTGTGCAAAACCCGTAGCTTTCAGTCTCGCAGGATAGGGTTATGTGTGTTCTGAAGTTTCCTTCTTACTGTGAAGCTGAATATTATTAACAGATGATCGAAGAAATTTCGGAGCTGTCTAAAGGTTTATCTTTTCTCCCTCTCTTCTGTATGCAGTAATGGGTTGAAAACCTCTTGAAATTTATTCAAGTTGAGAGTGGAGTTTTATGTCCCCATTCCGGTGGGATGGGGACAGATAATGTGGCCAGGCATTCAAAAGTCCATTGACTTCAGTTGGACCGGAAAATCTCACCAGCGGGAGGGGCTGTAACATTCCGCCCATAATAAAACATAGGCTGGAATTCTCTGCGATAGCGGCGGGATTCGCTGGTCATGTCGGCAGCGCATCCTCACCCACGGGCTTTCCCAGCATTGTGAGATGGTTTCAATGGGAATTCCCATTGACAGTGATGGGAGCAGATTCCTGCCGGCAACGAACGACGTGCTGCCCCCCCCCCCCCCCCCCCGCCCCTCAACCCGCCGCCGAGAAACACGCAGCCGGGAGGCCGGAGAATCCCACCCATCAATTCCTTTTTATTTCATTTTACTATTTTCAGTATTAACCTTTGTTTGATTGCAGTTTAATATTCACTTTGATCATTTATATATTCAATACTTTAGTTTTTCTTTCCATCAGTTAGAATTAAGGAAAAGTATGTTGTGTGTAGTTTTTATTTGCAGATAGAACTTTTGAGTCCTCAAGATTCTGGGTTGCATCAATAACCATAAAAACAGCAAAAAAAAGAACAGAGAAAGCTTGTGTTATTTTTTGTGTCTATAATTGGATGGATTTCTCCATAGTATTGGTTTTTGGGTTATAGCCTGGGAGGCTTGAATCATTCTCCGTGTAGAAAGGCCAGTAGGAACACCAGCCAGGTGTAAACAAGTATGCGAGTAGAAGGAACAGCAACAAGATAATAAGAGTAATGTAATTCTCAACTGTTTTTTCTAGAACTTTGTTCAAATACTGTAATGTATTAATTCTCACTAATACTTAAATAAAATTGCAACCATCACCAATATGGGGCGAAATTCTCCGACTCCCAGCAGGGTCGGTGAATCGCCCGGGGCCGCCGAAAATCCCGTCCCCGCCATGTCCAGAATTCTCCCACCCGCAAAAAGTCGGTGTGCCGCCAATCCCGCCGCCCGCCTCGGAGAATGGCGGGGGCCGGCGGGAGGCTACGCGTTTCTGTGCTGCCGTTATTCACCGGCCCGCGATGGGCCGAAGTCCCGCCGCTGGGAGGCGTCTCCCGCCGACGAGGTTTGAACCACCTCTGGTGGCGGCAGGATCGGCGGCGCGAGCAGGCCCCCTGGGGGGGGGGGGGGGGGGGGGGGCGGGGCGATCGGACCCCGGGGGTGCCCCCACGGTGGCCAGGCCCGCGATCGGGGCCCACCAATCGGCGGGCGGGCCAGTACCGTGGGGGCACTCTTTCTCTTCCACCGCCGCCACGGCCTACACCATGGCGGAAGTGGAAGGCAATCCCCCAGCGCGCATGCGCCGATGGTGACGTCAGCGGCAGCACCACCGGCGCATGCGCGAACCGGCGAAGGCCTTTCGGCCAGCCCCGGCGCCGGGCGGCGCGCGTCAAAGGCCGTTGGTGCCGGTTTTGGCGCCAGTCGGCGTGGTGCCAACCACACTGGTGCTGGCCTAGCCCCCAAAGGTGCGGAGAATTCCGCACCTTTGGGGAGGCCCGACGCCGGAGTGGTTGGCGCCACTCCGCTACGCCGGGACCCCCCGCCCCGCCGGGTAGGGGAGAATCCCACCCCAGGAGTCTGCTTCAAACTATTGAATACACAACATAGTCCACAGGGACTTCAGATTTGTTGTAAGGGTGGTACCAGATACATCCCATACATCTTCGCCATTCAAATGACACAGCAGCAGAAACATTTGGTGTGGCACCACGAATGTTAAAGAACAACACATGATGCTTCACAAGTAGTTATTGAATCACCCACGAGTCACACATGGATTGTCCTGCCACCATACTGCCTTCCACTAAGATGGAATCAGTTTGCTGGAGTATTAGGTTAGACCATAAGTAGAAGAAAAGCACTATATATGTCGACAAAGGGGAAGAAATATATAAGATACACTAAGCACACACAGATCTCACAATAATACAAGGAAAATAAAATGGGATTATGAGATTTTATTTCAATGAAGTGTGCTATAAGAGTTCACTTTGTATGGCGTGGAATAAGATAGCATCAGAGGAATCAATTTGTAACTGGTAGTTTAAGTAGGGCAGAGGTAGATGGTGGGAGTAGTGTGCAGTATTAGTCCACCATGTCATGTATTTGTGAGCAGGACTTTATGTGAAATGGATATTCAAATGAATGTGTCATTGATTATTTTTTTCCTTCTGCAAATATCATGCCTCAGGCATGTTTTCTGCTGGGCATCTTCTTTTGCCTGCTTCATGTTTCTACATCTTAATATGGTGAAATTGTGCAAATGCAACAGAGTATAAGTTTCTTTGAAACAAGAATAGAAATATCTCCCTGATCACTCCAATCATCAGAGGTTTTGTTCCAACATTTTGATGTTAGTGGCTGTTTAGTTCTTCTACATTGCTGTCATAAAGGGTCATGAACCATGAATATCCTTGCTATACCAGGGATCATGCCTCCCAGTCTTCTCAGCTAATCAATCAATGGTTACTTGATAGATCAATGTATCATGAAGGTCGCATGCCTGCAATCACATGGTCCCAGATCAGCTGCATGTAATATGCTGTAAGGTTGATAGGCGTTTGTATAGCCACATGCCATTTTGAATATTGCTCAATGCTGTCTCGGGTTGCTGACTATTTTCCTTTGGGAAAGTGGTGAATAACTCTAGTGAAGAGAGACTATGTCACCAGTTTTATGAAGTAGTGCTCTGCTTCTTTTTATTCAGTAAGAAGTCTTACAACACCAGGTTAAAGTCCAACATGTTTGTTTCAAACACTAGCTTTCGGAGCACTGCTCCTTCCTCAGGTGAATGAAGAGGAAGGAGGAAGGAGCAGTGCTCCGAAAGCTAGTGTTTGAAACAAACATGTTGGACTTTAACCTGGTGTTGTAAGACTTCTTACTGTGCTCACCCCAGCTCAACGCCGGCATCTCCAAATCTTTTTATTCATTCATGGGATGTAGACATCACTGGCTAAGCCAGCATTTAATGCCTTGAGAAGATGGTGGTTTGCTGCCTTCTTGAACTGCTGCAGTCCATGTGGTGGATGAACAACTACAGTACTGTTAGAAAGCGGGTTCCAGTGATTTGACCCAGTGACAGTGAAGGAAAGTGATATAGTTCCAAGTCAGGATGGTGCGTGGTTTGCATGTGGTGGTGTTCCCATGTATCTGTTGCCTGTGCCTTCTAGGTGGTAGAGGTTGCGGGTTTGGAGGGCCCTGACAAAGGAGGTTTGGTGAGTTGCTGATGGTTATAGTGGGCAAATATACATTGACTTTGCTTAAAAGCATTGAAAGGCGTAAACGTTCATGGCAATGGTTACTTTGACAACTATCGGCAGGACCATGGAATTTATCCAAGGCTGTGCCTGAAAGGGATAGCATCATTTTGTGACTATTCATTGGTTAAAATAGGAATATAGGAACAAAAATAGGTAATTCAGACCCTTGAACCAGCTCTGACATTCAATTAGATGATGGTTGATCTACACCTTAATTCAATCTACCTGCCTTGTTTGCATAACTTCCAATACCTTTACCTATCAAAACCCCATCAATTTTAGTTTTGATATTTTTACATAGCTGCTAAAAACAGATCTCATCAGACATGTAACTTAGCCGTGCAGATGTGGATTGTTAGGTTGGTGGGGGTGGGTAAGTACTCGCTCTTTAAATTTAAAGAGACAAAATAGTTAAATATTGCTGCTATTAATCAGATTTCCTATTAAAGGATCATATTTTCCAGCGGTCAAAACTAGTTTAGAGAACCAGATGTCAAGTTAAGCTATTTTGCAACACAAAATGTATGACAAATTTAGCCTCAGGTTTTAGGGGCTCTGTGTGAAAGTGGGTATTTGTAAAATGTGAGCACTATTTTCATGCTCTTAATTGTACATATAATATATAATACGAATAAGTAAAAACATGTTTTAATTTTGTAGGAGCAAAATAAATAATTCCCATATGCCAATTTTTCCTTTTATGTGCAAACTCGAACTTTCGGTGCAGCTTGCTTATAGATAACAGCGCTTTACTGAACATAAATCTTTGTTGATGTTTGCTCCACACATTTAAGAGTTAAAATGTCTCTCCAAAGTCCATACATTTTCTTTCACATCCCAAAACAGAGGCGAGTGATACCAGCACCACCTACAGAGTAAATTAACAAATAACACCCTGGTGATGTTCAGCTTGGGGAACATGGTCAACAAATGAACATTGTGAAGGGCAGAATTAGACCTATGAAAATGATCAAATGTTGGGTGGAATTCTCCCATCCTGCCCATGACAGGTTTGGTGGTGGGTGGGAGCGGATAATCTAATGGGTGCCCAAGAAGTCAGAGAACCACCGACATTAAAAATCCGTTGTAATTCTCTGAATGGTGGGTTGGGTTTCCTGATGCCTGGTTGCCTGAATGCTATTTGCATTCATTTGCATCTCATGAATGCTCATTAAAACTGCTGCTCACCGGAATCACATCAGGTTTTCCAATCTTGCGTCACGCAAGTGGGAAATTATGTCAGCCTCAAACACATTTGAAAAAAGAGGGCTGTGCACAAGACGGCCTCAGTTCACTCGAGACTTCGAGGTGAGTCCGAGATCCAAAGCCTACCCGTCATAGAGCTGCACTGCTCCTGTTGCACTGAACGCAACTCTGCTGGAGCAGACCAGTTTGTACCCTGCAGTTCCATGCTGAGCTTGTCTTTATGGACAGCAGTGTGCTGCAGGACTGAAGCATCTCTCCACTTCGACTGACCAAAGTTCGACCCTGGATGGGGTGAGAGTGGGGTTGGTGAGCACAAGACGGCCAATGGGGAGGGAGGGCAAGGATACACAGTGGCAAGCAGAGGGGCAGGGAAGTAGAGGAGTTTGGCAAACAATGAAAGGCAGAGGGAAGACTGAGGAGTGGTAAGCTGGACCCCATAAGGGTCCTTCCTGTTTATTCCCTAATTTCCCCTTTCTTTTATTTTTGCCGTTATATTTTTGATCCATGGATGATTTATGGACCCGTGTCTTGAAGGCAGCCTTTAATTCAAACAGAAGGGCCCAGAAGCTGTGCTCTATTAGACTGGGTGACATTGGTTTGATTGTTTTGGCTGGTGGTCAATTAATTGTCCAAAAGGGCTGTGCTCAGCCCGGTAACAGATGGTGATTGGATCTGATCATTCTGGATCACAACGTTCCAGTCTGGTTTCACTTTTGATTCTGCAGCCAGGATGGAGAGTTTTAATCCAGCTAAATTCTCTTCATAAGGCCACCATGAGGGCCGACTCTCTCTCCAGCAACACTGGGTGTTATTCTCTTGAGGCTGCAAAGGTTTGAAGCAAGGTTGTATGTGAAATAAAGGGCTGGATTCCCCGCCGACGGGATGCTCCATTTTGCCGGCAGCCCCGGGGGTTTCCCGACGGCGTGGGGCTGTCAATGGAAAACCCCATTGACCAGCCAGCGTAACGGAGCAACCCGCTGGCAGGGTAAAACAGAAACGTGGTGCAGCAGGGCTGGGAATCCAGCCCAATGTGTCTACACAGAAAGGTATAGGCCTGAATGTGAACTTGAGCTGAAGGCCCAGTTTGATAAGAAGTGACTCTCCAGAAAACCTGCTGCCAATGAGTAGTCCATTTTCTCACATGAAATGAAATGAAAATCGCTTATTGTCACGAGTAGGCTTCAATGAAGTTACTGTGAAAAGCCCCTAGTCGCCACATTCCGGCGCCTGTCCGGGGAGGCTGGTACGGGAATCGAACTGTGCTGCTAGCCTGCTTGGTCTGCTTTAAAAGCCAGCGATTTAGCTTGGTGAGCTAAACCAGCCCCAGCCATGCTGGGACCCTGAATGAATGACTCTGGAGAGAAGACCATTACCGGCTGTAAACCAGAGACTTTAATTAGCAAACATGCTGCTAGGAAAGTGTGCTAAAGAACCACCATATCAAAGACTCTTGTCCTTTGACCTTCATCCTTATTATTGTTGCCCCTCCCTCTCTTGTGTTTACCTGTCTTGTGTGTGTGGGTAGAGGGTGAAACCGTTAAAGGGTGTAGTAGATTAGTTTTTTGCTATCCAGCTGGATTTACTGCATATTTTATAAATAAACAGTAATTGTGTTTCAATTTACAGACCTGGTGACTGTAATTATTGGGCAGCCAAGAGCCAAAGACAGGGAATTTTTATAAGAATTATTGGTTAACTCACTTGTGTTGTAACTCCGTGGCACGTGGGGCTGAAATTGATCATGCACTTGCCCAAGGTGTCGTAACAACCACGACAAGGGTACGTGAAATACTGAAAAATAAAGGGGTCAAAGGTATACCACATTGTTAACTGGAAAGGGATGCATACAGACTCTGGAATGGATGGTGGAGATGTTGTTAGTGTGGCACATTAGTAATGGCATGCACGAACACTCAGAAACAGGAGGTGCTGTGGTTTAGGAAACCCAATGTATTCCTTTATGCTCTTTGGAAAGGGGAAAAGCGTTTCAGTGTTAGTTCAGGGGCTTGCAGACAGGCGCCACAGAGTGCAGAGGTTCCTCCAGTGAAATGGAAATGAGTCACAAATTACAGGCAGCCTGGGGATTATGTGGATCTCACAGTCTGAAGACAAGAGATAGGAGACAGTGCACTGGAAGCATGGTGTACACCAGCTGTACAAGGCCAGTGTGCTGCACAGTAAAAGAAACACTGGGCGCGATTCTCCGAAATGGGCGTGATTCTCCGAAATGGAGACTAAGTGTTCATGATGTCGTGAACGCCGTCGCATTTCACGACGGCGCAAAACAGGCGCAGGGACTACCGATGGGGCCAGCTCGACGCTGGAGCCAACCCGCGCATGCAGTTAGTCCGCGACAACCCGCGCATGCGCAGTGGCACCGCGGGACTTCCTCAATGTGCCGGCCTCAACACATGGCGTTGGGGTTCATGGGCCGGCCGCATAATAAAGTAGGCCAGGGCTGGAGGCCGGCCTGCCGATCGGTGGGTTCTGGTCACGGGCCAGACCCCATTGGAGGCCGAGGCCCGCCCCCCACCCCCCCCCCCCCCCCCCACCGCTGGTGAAGGAGCGCTTTTCCCCGACCCTTCGCGCAGAGTTCCCGCCGGCAGCGACCAGGTGTGAACGGTGCCGGCGGGACTCTGCCGTTTCCACGCGGCCGCTCGGCCCATCAAGGCTGGAGAATCGGCGTCCGCGACCGACGTCGCGTCAAATGCGCCAGCGCAAATGGTTCCGATTCTCTGCTCCTCAGAGAAATGTCTGCCGGTGTCGGATCAGCACCGCGGGAAAAAATGGCGCAAACAGCAATTCTCCCATATGGTGCAGCATGGGAGAATCTCACCCACTGTGTGGTGTGCAGGACTGTCCTACAATTGGTGTCCCTGGGCTTGGTTGGCTCTATACTGGGCTGTAGAGGGAATGGTGATAGTCACTGGGGTCATCTAGGGCCACATTACAACGGGGGGAGAGGAGGAGTTGGGGATGGGGGAGGGCGAGGATGGGTATATGAAGCTCTCATGGAGCGCGGGATTCATTTCTGATGGTTACTGTGAACAGTCTCCAGATTGGATGGATAGAGGTCCATGTGGAGCATGGGTATGTCACAGATGATGGGCTCATGGGAAGGGGTACAGTCAGAATGTCCACCACCATGGCGATGCAATCCAATATTAGTGGACAGGCTGAAGAATAACAAGGGATAGTTTACCTGTGCATTGTGAGGCTCCAGGAAATTCGGAGGCACATGGATAGTGAGGGAGAGAGGGTCCTGAAGTACAGGTGTTGCACCACCATCATGAGATCCCAGGGTAATGGTGTCATGTGAAAACTAAAGAAAGATTGGTTCTCAAGAGCCTCATATCAAAGTCTCAATATTGACTGGGTATAAGTTTGGAATGCAACCTTGGAGAATTAAATAAATAGTGATGGGGCACAGATACGTTATAACTGCCATCACATCAGTGAAGGGTAGACACAGGTTAGCCATGAATGCCATTCATCACTGGCCGAATGGATTCCACTCTTTGATCATGAACAACTGGAAGGTCATTGGTATGCCATTTCAAAGAATGGAGTGCAGAACTACTTTGGTTCAATAATTTCACACCTTAGCATCCTCACAAGCTCCAGATGTCACATCTCTGGAATGTTATTCACCTGTGTGTGTGCTGGCATCTCAGGGGTATGGCGGATCAGGCACAATACAAGCAACGTACCCAAAGCTGTGCAGACCCACATCTTCCAAAGGACTCTCAAGCACAGCTTCCGTTTCTGCACCCTTTAAGCATTGTTGCCTTCGATGTTTACTTCCAGAGAGAAGACAAATGGACTAATGGATCGAGGACTGAAATGCTGTGTTTCTCAGAGTCCACATTCAATGGAGGAGATGTAAGGAGAGGTATTGGCATGTGCAGCTCCATTAGGAGGCACCGGCTGGGGGACATGGTCAACAGGAGCCTGAGCATGAACAGGAGGCTGAGGAGGAGACAGCAGAGGTGATTCGCCACACCAAAGATTTATTATCAAAGGGTCTCCTACTTACTAATAAGTGGGAGGCAGTGCCAGGCATGTCTGCAATTGTCCACAGACCTCGTCCATCACATCCTTTGTGGAGACCTGACACAACATGGGGTTGGAGGCATCCAGCTGCCAATGGCTTTGGAGGTGACGGCAACAATCAATTTCTTTGCCTCTTGTTGTTTCCAGGGATCAACAGCAGGACCTGTGCATCATCTCAGCTTGCATAAAGGAGATGGCTAATGCCCTTTACTTGAAGGCCCATCGTTATGTCAGATTTGATCTGCATGAGGCTAGCCAGGCTGAAAGATTCATCGGCTTCGTCACCATCTCAAGCTTCCCTGCATCTATGTGGCTGTTTGGGCTCCCTGGCAGCAGCTCCTAATGTTTATAAACCACAAGGGTTACCATTCCATCAACATGCAAATCATCTGTGACCGTTGCAAACATACCCTGCATTTGTGTACACGTTGCCTGGGAGTTGCCATGACTCCAACATCCTCAGTCACTCCCAGGTAACTGGGATTTTTAAAGGGCCAGAACATCTTCAGAGTTGGACACCTGGGGATAAGGGCTATTCACTTAAACACTGGCTGATGACTCCAGTGTGTCGCCCTCAAATTCATGCCAAGGAAAGGTACAATGCGGCTCACAGCTCTACAAGTTCCCTGATGGAGCAGACCAAAGGACGTCTGCAGATACACTTCAGATGCCTGGACCACTCAGATGCCTCACTGAAAGTCACACTGGAGAGGGCTTCCTGCAGTTGTGGTGCCCTTCACAATCTGCCGTTGCAAAGAACTGAGCCCTCGGCAGAGGGGGAACTGTGGAGGGTGACAGCTGATGAATAGATGAAGATAAGGAGGTGCTGGAAGCCTGGAGGCTGCTGAGGATCCTAATGCCACAAAGGAAGGAAGACGTGGAAGACATGCCCATGATACTTTCATTGCTGACAGGTTTCAGGAAGAAAAAGATTAATTGAGGTAATCTGGAAACATCCTCCCGAGCCCTCTAAGCCATTCCTTGTCAGGGGATACTTTTTAAAATTCATTTAATCGGATATGGGCATCGCTGGTTCGGCTAGTATTTATTGTCCATCCCTAGTTGCTCTTTAGACGGTAGCGATGAGTTGCCTTCTTGAACCGCTGCAGTCCTTCAGGTGCAGATACACCCACTGTGCTGTTAGGGAGAGAGTTCCAGGATGTTGCCCCAGTGACAGTGAAGGAACAGCAACATATTTCCAAGTCAGGGTGGTGAGTGACTCGTAGGAGACCAAGTCACTCACCATCTAGTGGAACCATCATGGGCAGAATGAGTGCTGTATTCCTGCATTCACAGTTGCGTGTTCTGACCTCATGATTCCCTATAGTTTTATCTTACCTTAGCTCAGCAGTGAAGAGCTAATGTGCTCACTCTGTCAACTTAAAGTCCACTAAGTGAAGACATCGATGCGAGGCAAAGCTTGACGCTTTTGACGCCATCTAATGATGAAAACACTGTCATGAATGAGATAAGGACCAGCCTAGGAATCCCATCCTAAAATGCATGCCTTGGGTTCGAACACTAATGGTGATGAGACTCAGAAGCTGCTATTTTATCATTGTTGAGGAGCTGCCCTCACTCATTGCTGTTTAAGGGTTCAAAACTTTCCCATCATACACTTCGAATAAAGATTTAAATCTATCTCCCTGGCAACACACAAGGGTCCGGAGACTAGATACACTGAGGTTGACATTACATGGATCTTATCTCAAAATGGGACGCTATACTGAGTGAGAGGATGACTGAACCTCGAGGTAAGAGGATTCCAGAGCGCCAAATCAAAACATCTTCAGTTGATCAGAACATTCAAATACCCACCCAATAAATGTCAAGCAATTTATTTACAGTGATAGCACACCGTGAACCAGAAGTTACATCAAAATATTTTAACTTCCCTAACAGTACCACTATGCATTGGTGCAGCCCAGACATTCGCAGCACAGATGGAAGCAGCCTGCTGACTGCTATATCCTGATGCCTCCGATGATCTTTCCCGACATCCTCGGGCAACTCGAGGCCTAGAGGGTCCTGATCTGATAAGGGTCTCCAGTTCAGTGGTAGATGTGCCTGTGTGGCCTGCAGAGCTAGAGTGGTTGTGATGCGACCATCAATTCATTCAGAGACACGAGTTGAAGTAAACTGTGGCTTTAATTGGCTTACAACTGAGCCTGCCTGCGACTACACTGAACTGATGGCGAACTCGCAGGACTGCAGCACTTATACTTCCTGCTGGGGGCGGAGCCAAGGCAGAGCCCTGTACATGCTCCTCATCTCCCCCTGTGGGCAGAGCCGCACAACGGCTCACAGATGGAGCCCACAGGGACACAGTAATGTCCAGTGTGAATTTATAGTGGTTACACATTCACCACATTCACCCCTTGTTAAAAAAATCAAGTCTGGCGGGGGTGACGGGTCTATAAGTTCAGTTGGTCCGGCGCTCGAATCGTGCGTTGAGACCGACGGAGCACTGGAGTTGCAGCCGCTTCGGATGGCTGTGGAAGGATGTTCGGTGCAAATCCAAGGGTGGACACCAGGGGTGGTTCTTCCAGAGCTTCATTCCTGCGGACCGGTGGGACGGGTGAAAGGGGGCGCGGGAAGCAAGTAGGTGCAGGGGTGCAGAGCGTGGGAGGTCGGGTGGGGTGTAGTGTGGGGCGTACCTCAGCGGTAGTGGTAGTAGATCCTGCAGGTGCCAGTTCCCGCAGGGAAACGGTGTCCTGTCGGCCATCGGGGTGTTTGACAAATGCGTAGTGGGGGGTTTGAATGCAGGAGTAGGACCCTCTCTACCAGGGGTCTGTTTCATGTGTCCGGATGTGCTTCCGAAGGAGGACAGGGCCCGGTGTCCTCAACCAGGATGGAAGCGAGGCCCCCGTGGTAGTGCCCCTAGGAAGACAAATAATCGATCAGAGGAGTCTGGTTTGTGGTCGTACACAGGAGGGACCTAATTGCATGGAGCGCGTCGGGGAGGACCTCCTGCCAGTGGGAGGTCGGGAGATTCCTGGACCGTAGGGTCAGTAGGACGGTCTTCCAGACCGTCGCGTTCTCCCTCTCCACCTGCCCGCTCCCCCTGGGGTTGTAGCTGGTAGTCCTGCTCGAGGCGATGCCCTTGCCGAGCAGGTACTGATGCAGTTCGTCGCTCATGAAGGACGAACCCCTGTCACTGTGGACATAGCTGGGGAAACCGAACAGGGTGAAGACACTGTGCAGGGCTCTGAAGACTGTATGGGAGGTCATATCAGGGCATGGGATGGCAAACGGGAAACGGGAGAATTCATCTATAATATTGAGAAAGTAGATGTTACGGTTGGTATCAATACTCAGTCGCTCAAAGGGCCGGGATGCCTTTACCAGGTGGGCCTTGTCTTGTCTATAGAAGTGGGGTTTACACTCCGCACAGATCGGGCAATTCCTGGTGACAGCTTTAACCTCCTCGGTGGAGAAAGGCAGATTGCGGGCCTTGATGTAGTGGGTGAGCCGGGTGACCCCCGGGTGGCAGAGGTCATTGTGGATAACCTGTAGTCAGTCGTCTTGCGCACTGGCACATGTGCCGTGGAACAGGGCATCTGGGGGCTCGTTGAGCTTCCCAGGACGGTATACGATATCATAATTAGAGGTGGAGAGTTCGATCCTCCACCGCATGATTTTGTCATTCTTGATTTTGCCCCGCTGCGAGTTATCAAACATAAAGGCAACCGAACTCTGGTCGGTGATGAGGGTAAACCTCCTACCAGCGAGGTAGTGCCTCCAGTGCCGTACGGCTTCCACAATGGCTTGGGCTTCTTTTTTGACTGAGGAGTGTCGAAGTTCCAAAGCGGAGAGGGTTCGGGAAAAGAATGCTACTAACCTACCTGCCTGGTTCAGAGTGGCAGCGAGAGCAACCTCTGAGGCGTCGCTCTCCACCTGGAATGGGACGCATTCATCTACCGCCCGCATGGCAGCTTTGGTGATGTCCGCCTTGATGCAGTTGAAGGCCTGGCGAGCCTCGGCTAACAGTGTGAAGAGTATAGCCTTAAATAGTGGGCGGGCTTTGTCCGCATACTGGGGGACCCACTGGGCGTGGTATGAGAAAAATCCGAGGCACCTCTTGAGGGCCCTGGAACAGTGAGGGAGAGGGAGTTGTAAGAGTATGGTCAGGGTCGGGTCCTAGGACCCCGTTTTCCACGACATAGCCGAGGATGGCTAGTCTGGCTGTACGGAAAACGCATTTCTCCTTATTATATGTGAGGTTGAGTTTTTGGGCGGTTTGGAGAAATCGGTGGAGGATGGCGTCGTGGTCCTGTTGGTCATGGCCGCAGATGGTGACGTTATCCAAGTACGGAAACGTGGCCCGCAGCCCGTACTGGTCCACCATTGGGGCCATTGCTCGTTGGAACACCGAAACCCCGTTCGTGACGCCAAAGGGAAACCGGAGGAAATGGAAAAGGTGTCCGTCTGCCTCGAACGCCGTGTAGTGGCGGTCCTCCGGGCGGATTGGGAGCTGGTGGTATGCAGACTTCAGATCCACCGTGGAGAATATGCGGGACTGGGCGATCTGGTTCACCATGTCTGCAATCCGGGGGAGGGGTAACGCATCGAGGTGCGTGAACCGGTTAATAGTCTGGCTGTAATCAACCACCATCCGGAACTTTTCCCCGGTCTTGACGACCACCACCTGAGCTCACCACCTGAGCTATTACTGGCCTCTATGACTCCTTCACGTAAGAGACGCCGGACTTCGGATCTAATAATACCTCCTGCTGCGAGTGGCCACTGGTTTGCAGTTGGCGGTGAGATTAGCAGAGTGGAGGGGGGTCGATTTTTAGACTTGCATATAGTGAGTGGGGGAAGGGGTCCGAAGCTGAGTGTTAGTCTCCTGAGGTTGCACTGGAAATCCAGTCCTAGGAGGGGGGGGGCGCAGAGGTCTGGGAGTACATACAGTTGGAAGTTGGTGTAGTTGGCACCCTGTATTGTTAACGTCGCAATTGTGTGCCCTTGTATCTGAACGGAGTGCGACCCCGAGGTGAGGGAGATTGTTTGCTGTGTCGGAATTATCGGGAGCGAGCAGCGCCTTACCAGATCTGGGTGAACGAAGCTCTCGGTGCTCCCGGAGTCGAAGAGGCACGGTGTCTCGTATCCGTTGATTTGGACAGACATCATGGAGCTCTTGAGGTGCTTTGGCTGCGACTGGTCCAAAGTGACTGCACTGAGCTGCGGGTAGTCGGTGGCGTGGTCAGCGGTGCTGGAGCGGCCCAGTGATGACTGTCCGCGGATGTCGTAATCGTCGGGTGGCATAGCGGGTGATGGCCAAGGTGGCGGCCCCCGTTGATCGCACGTGACGGGCGGCGAGGAAGATGGCGTCCAAGATGGCTGCCCCCATGGATCATACGTGGCGGACGGCGAGGAAGATGGCGGCCCCCATGAATCGCACATGGCCGGCCGCGTGGGGGAGGATTGCCAAGATGGCACCCCCCATGAGTCGCAAATGTTGTGCGGAGGCAGAGTCGGCAGACACGCAGCTACATTGCGGGGTCTGCGGGCCTGTGAGTTGGAGGGGCGAGTGTTCGGGTTAGGATTCGAGTTAGAGTTTTTAGCTTTGGCCAGGCAGACCTTAGCAAAGTGCCTTTTCTGCCCGCAGCTGCTGCAGGTCGCGTTGCTGGCCCGGCAGTGCTGCCGGGAGTGTTGGGGCTGGCCGCAAAAGTGGCACGATAGCCCTCCGTGGTGGGCGGGTGGCCGTACGGCACAGGCCTGGGGCAGTCTCTGGTCAGGGTCGCGTGATCGGCCGGGAACGCATTTAAACTTTGGAAAGCGACCTCTAACGACGTCGCTAGTTTTACCGTGTCCTCCAGGTCCTGGGCCCCTTTCTCGAGAAGACGCTGCTGCACATAATTGGATCGGACCCTTGCAACATACATGTCTCGGACGAAGAGTTCCATGTGCTGGGAGGCTGTCACGGCCTGGAAGTTACATTCTCGTGCTAGAGCTTTAAGGTCGCACAGATAGTCTTCTAGCGATTCTGCAGGGCGCTGGCGGCGAGTTGTAAAGATGTGCCGTGCGTAGACTTTATTCACGGGCCGCACGTACAAGCCGTAGAGTATCGCGAGGGCCTCAGTATAAGAGTCAGTTACATCAAGTTGAGTTGAAATACGATGGCTCACCCGTGCGTGGAGAAGACTGAGTTTCTGTTCTTCTGTAACAGAGGACGTAGTCGACGCAGCCAGGTAGGCCTTGAAGCACCGAAGCCAATGCAAAAAAAATTATTTTACTTCTGCGGCCTGTGGATCGAGTTCCAGTTGGTCAGGTTTGAGGGCTGATTCCATAGTAGTTTTTAAGTCGATTAAATTGATGCGACCATCAATTCATTCAGGGACACGAGTTGAAGTAAATTGTGGCTTTAATCGGCTTACAACTGAGCCTGCCTGCGACTATACTGAACTGAGGGCGGACTTGCAGGACCGCAGCACTTATACTTCCTGCTGGGGGCGGAGCCCTGTACATGCTCCTCATCTCCCCCTGTGGGCAGAGCCGCGCAACGGCTCACAGATGGAGCCCACAGGGACACAGTAATGTACAGTGTGAATTTATAGTGGTTACACATACACCACAGGGTGCAGGCACAGAGGGGATTCAAAGCAGCTGCATGCCCTTGGAGTGTCCTGAGTGGAGGCCCCTGGGGTGTCTGGCTGTCACTCATCCTCCCTGTATGTGACAAGGTGCCCAGGCCTGACTCCTGGAGGAGATGCAACACCTAGATGGAGGTCAGGTGTCATGTCCCCATGTTGCCTACATCCTGATGGTACCCATCATGGTGTGTGGCGATGGAGTGCAGACTAAACACAACTTTGGCAAAAAGCTGCTGGACCAAGGCCTCCATACTGGTCGCTAATCTTACCATGGTGACCTTGAGGCGCACGCATGTCGGAGCTATTACATAAGACAGAACACAAATGGGCTCTTCCATCTTTCACCTCTAGCCCGCTGAGTGACTCTCGAACCTTATGTTCTGCTGCCTATCGTTGCATCGCCACCATTGAGCTGGCAGCCGCTTCCAGCAGCTCATCTCCTGACTGGAATTAAGAAGTGGCTGGTCTCCAGCAGCCCCGAGTGCCGTTACCTGGGCTGTCTCTGCCTTTGACTGCTGCAGGGATATGTTAGTGAGCTTTTCTCCAGAAAGTGACACCGAGTATAATCTAGAACTGCAGAAAGTCGTACAGGTGACCCAACCAAGCCACTACCCGCGGCGACGATGTCGACCGACACTCCAGTAAAGTTTGTCGCCGTGCAATCAGAGAGGCGAAGGCCACATCTGCCTTCCTCCTCTCCGTAAGAAGTCTTACAACACCAGGTTAAAGTCCAACAGGTTTGTTTCAAACATGAGCTTTTGGAGCACTGCTCCTTCTTCAGATTCACCTGAGGAAGGAGCAGTGCTCCGAAAGCTCGTGTTTGAAACAAACCTGTTGGACTTTAACCTGGTGTTGTAAGACTTCTTACTGTGCTCACCCCAGTCCAATGCTGGCATCTCCACAGCCTTCCTCCTCTCCATGAGCTCCAGCTTCTCTGAAACCCCAAATATCGCCACCAAATGGTCCGGGTCAAACTCGTCTTCCACTATCCTGGCTAAGACCACGAACACTCCTGCCCAGAATCTTCCCAATTCTTCACAACCCCAAAACATATGCGAGTGATTCACTGGTCCCCAGCAACACCACTCACACTCATCTGTTACCCCTGAAAGAACCCTCAATATCGCCTGAGTCATATGCATTTTGTGCACCACCTTAAACAGCATCAGGCTCATCCTTGCACAAGAGAAGGTCCTGTTTACCCTGCGCAGTGCCTCACTCCATATTCCCCAATTGATCTCCCCTCCCAAATCCCCTTCCCATTTCTCCTTGATCTTCACCACCCGCTCGTCTCACTGCCCCCCCTAGACACTTATATATATCCCCAATTCTTCCCTCCCCTTCCACATCCGGAAGCAGCAGTCGCTCCAGCGGGATATATCCTGCCAACCTAGGGAACCGGCTCCAGACCTTTCACGTAAAGTTCCTAACCTGTAGATACATGAACTCACTCCACCTCGACAGCTCTACCCTCTCCCTGAGCTCCTCCAGACTGGCGAACCCTTCCTCCAAATACCGATCCCTCACCTTAGCCAGCCCCATTTCCCTCCACCTCCTGTATACACTATTCATCCCTCCTGGCTGAAATCCAGGATTCTCGGACAGTGGCGTTAGCACTGACATTCCTTCCACCCTAAAATGCCTCCTCAACTGATTCCATATCTTCACTGTGGACTGCACCTCCGGGCCCCTGAATACCTACTCGGAGCCATTGGCAACGCTGCCGTCATCATTGCCCTCAAACTGGACCCTTTACAAGATTCCTCCTCCATCCTAACCCATTCTACCCCTTCTCTTTCCAACCATCGCGCACCTTAACCACAATCGCCGCCCAATAATAATGAAGCAAGTTTGGCAACGTCAACCCCCCCCCCCCCCCCCTCCCCCCCCGCTGCCTCTGCCTCTGTAGCAGGGTCCTCCGACCCTCAGCACCTTCCCCGCCCATACAAAGTCTGAAATGATTGTGTCCAATTTCCAAAAACAGGCCTTTGGTATAAAGATCGGGCAAGCCTGAAAAATAAACAAGAACCTCAGCAGAATATTCATTTTCACCAATTGGACCCTCACCACCAACGTCAACTGCAGTGTATCCTATCTCTTAAGATCGTCCCTGGCTTCCTCCACCAGGTTCGTTAGGTTCCACTTATGGAGCCCCATCTATTCCCTCGCTACCTGAATCCCCAAATCCCTAAACCTATCCCTTGCTACCGTAAATTGCATCCCCCCTAAATTTGCCTGCCATCCCAGCTCATTCACCATGAAAACCTTGCTTCTCCAGACATTCAGTTTATACCCCGAGAACCCTCCAGACCTCCCCAGCGGGCCTATATCCTTCCCATACTCTCTAGTGGATCCAAAACATACAGCAACAGGCCATTGGCATAGAGCTAGACCCGATGCTCCCTCTGTCCCCTCATATTGCCACTCCACTCACCCCCTGGGAGCCATCGCCAACACCTCTTTGGCCAGTGTAGACGGTAACAGCAGGCACCCCAGCCTCGTATCCCTGTGTAAGTCAAAGCTCCGCAAACTCATATTATTCGTACTCACACTCTCCTTTGGCGCCACATACAGCAACCGCCCCATGCCACAAATCTCGGCCCAAACCCAAACCTTCCCAAAACCTCAAACAAGTACCACCACTCCACCCCATCAAATGTCTTCTCCGCATCCATGGACACCACCACCACTGGGTACCAGAGCCCCCGACGGATTCATCACTACCTTCAACAGCCGTCTTATATTACTCGCGAGCTGCCCGCCCTTTATGAAGCCTGTTTGATCTTCTGCAACCACCCCCAGGACACAATCCTCCATCCTCCCCGCCAACAACTTAGCCGATACTTTCACATCCGTGTTCAATAGTGATATGGGCATACAGGACCCACATTCTACCCCTATTATTATTATTAATAAATTATTCTTATTCCGTTGGATCCTTCCCCTTTTTCAGGATTAGCGTGATTACTACCTGCATCACTGTCTTCGGCAGCTCCCCCTTCTCAAGCGCTCCATTAAATGTCCCAAACAGATGTGCCAAGTCCGTCTCAAATTCCTTATAAAATTCCACCGGGTACCCATTCGGCCCTGGGACCTTCCCCAACTTCATACCCGATACTATCCAGCACCTCGCTCAGATCCAGGAACTCCTCCAACGCCTGACTCTTTGCTTCCTCCACATGGGGAAATTCCAGCTTGTCCAAAAATCGGCCCATCCCCTCCTCTCCCCCCCGGATCCGCCTTGTACCGTCCCTGGTAGTATTCCCTAAATGCCTCGTTTATCTTCCCCAGCTCCGCCACCACATCTCCAGCTCCAGTCCGTATCTGCAATATTTCCCTGGACACGGCCTGCCATGGAGCTGGTGCATCAGCATGCGGCTCGCCTTCTCCTCATACTTGTATTGCACCCCTTTTGCTCTACACAGTTGCCCTACCGCCCTCTCTATTGTCAACCTGTCAAACTGCCCCTGCAACATTTTTCCTCCTCGCCAATCCCTCCATGGTGGGCACCCTCAAAATCTCCCTGTCCACCTCCACTATCTCACTCACAAGATAGTCATGTTTCTCCCTCGTTTTGCTATCCGCACAAGCCTTAAACAAAATAATTTCGACCAGACGATTGTCTTCTGTGCTTCCCAAAAAATGGCCGGCGACGCCTCCCCATTCTGATTCAACTCCACATACCCCTTAATTGCCACTCGCACCTTATCACAAAAACCTCCATCTGCCAACAACCCCAAATCAAACCTCCACCTATGCTATTCATCCCGTCCCGATCAAAACTGAATCTCCAGCCAGTGGGGCGCATGGTCCAAGTTAACTATCCCCGCATACTCTGCTCTCTCCACATCAACCAAAATCCCCTGACTCGCTACAAAGTAATCATTCCTCAAACACACCGTTTCGATGTGTGAAAAGAAAGAATACTCTCTTCCCCCTGAGTTCTGAAAGCGCCATGGATCCACGACACCCATCTTCTCCATAAACCCCCCCACACCCCTTTGCCATTCGTACGCTACCCATCAACCTGGGGCTCGACCCATCCACCCTCGGTTCTAGGACATAGTTAAAATCCCCTCCCATGATCAACTGTTGCGTGGCTAAATCCGGTATCGCTGCCAGCAAACCCCTCATAAAACCCACATCATCCCAATTTGGAGCATACGCATTTATCAACACAACCAGTTCCCCTTCCAATGCCCCACAATCACAAATCTCCCACCCGGATCCCTCACCTCATTCGCACTCACAAATCCCATTTTTTTGCTCATTGAAATTGTCACTCCCCTTGATTTCAAATCAAACCCCAAGTGAAAAACATGCCCGACCAACCCCTTCCTTAACCTAACCTGGTCCTTCACATAGAGGTGCATCTCCTGCAGAAAGACCACCCCCGCTTTAAAGCTCCTGAGGTGCGTGAACACCCACGACCTTTTAACCGGCCTATTCAGTCCCTCGGACATTTCAAATTACCAACCTTACTGGAGACTTACGCCTCCAATCCCCTCTGCCGTCCGTCATCTTCCCCACTTAACTCCCGCCCCCTTAATTCCACCCTATACCCATCCCAGATGGCCCCCTTCTCATGTCATTTCTCACCCCCTGCCACGTCGCAACAACCTCCCCACCACACCCTACCACCCCTCTCGGCCTTCTCCCCCACTACCTCATTCCTGTTCATCAGCATCACCTGCCAGCGTGACTGCCCCTGCCCATAGGCACCTCCCAATTACCTCCCCTCCCCCCACTCCTCAGCTCAAGGAAGAATGTTCCCTGCTGACCTTACCCTACCCCACCCAAACAGAGACTTGTCCTAAATCCCAGGCCACCACCCCCAAAAGCAAACAAACAAATGCTAAACACAAACAGTCCCATAAGACAGGAAGGAGGGATGGGAACATCCATCCCCACATAAACATTTCACCCCTAACACTCCTTACAATCCCAATAATAAACAGCAAACCCAAAAAAGGACCCCCTCCAAATTCCACAATCCCTACCCCCACTTCGAACATGTTCCCAACCATTACGAAGTGTCAGCACCCCAGTTCCCAAGCATTGTCCACTCAGTTCTCCCCCAGTTTATGCTCCTTAATGAAGTCGTCGGCAGCTTCTGGGGTCTCAAAATAATACTGCCGGCCTCTGAACATCACCAATAATCTCGCCAGGCAGCGCACCCCAAACCTGATCTGCAGCACCGCTTTGGCCTTGTTGAACCCTGCCGGCCTCTTTGCCAACTCGGCTCCGATGTCCTGATAAATTTGGACCATATTCCCTTCCCACTCGCAGGTACGTTTCTCCCAGGCAGAATCTTCTCTTTCTCCATAAATGTGTGGAGTCTCACGGTCACCGCCAACGGCGGCTCCCCAGTTCCAGGGTTCTGCCTCAGGGACTTATGCACACGGTCCACTTCAGGGGCCGTATCTAGCACCCCTTCCACCACCAGTCCCGCCAGGATCTCGAGACGTACCTCTTGGCACTCACACCTGCCACTCCTTCAGGCAGGCCTATTATTCGCAGGTTCTGCCTTCTCAAGGTGTTCTCCTGCTCCTCCACCTTTTCCCGAAACGTTTTACACAGGTCCCTAGGAGCCCCACCTCCAGAGCCAACACACGATCGCTGTGGTTCGAAATCACTCCTTTGATCTCCCAAATCTGTGAGCCCTGCACCTCCAAACATTTTTCCACTGTTCCAATTGACTCCTCAGGGGTGCTACAGTTCCTTTGATGACCTTCGAGTGATCCACCCGTATTTCCTTCCTCTGCTGGCAGAATTCCTCCTTAATAAAAGCCATCAATTGCTCCAGCTGGGGCCTTCCACCTTGCACCGGCCCTTCCCCCTCAGCCATCCTTACACTGGCTGCTGCAGCACAGGTTTCCTCCAACTCTTTGGCCAGGTCTCTCACGGTCTTCTGACAGGTTTGGTAACCAGCAGACATACCACTCCTGGGGTAAACTACTCCTCCAACTTTCACCGACACCTTTTCATCAAACTTCCAACCAGTATCAGGTAAAAAGAACTCTTCCCTGTGACTTCAAGCAGGAGCTGTCCTGTGTGCAACCACTCACACCATGGCAACCACCGGAAGTCTAATTCAGGCACATTTACCTTCATTCACGCTCTCCTACTGGCAAATGAGGTTGCACTATATATAAACTCCAAATTTTTGGAAATTCTGCTATCTATACTCTAACTTTTCTCTGAAGTGTCAACTCTGAGTCATGGGTTATAATAATAAGAATAATAAACTTTATTATTGTCACAAGTAGGCTTACATCAACACTGAGGGAGAATTCAGAACGTCCAATGCACCTAATAGGGACGTCTTTCGGGACTTGTGGGAGGAAACCGGAGCGCCCGGAGGAAACCTGTGATGAATGGTCTCAGTAACTGCGGTAACTGTACCTTGCCTTTAATACATTGGCCCTTTAAGACCGGACTTGGAACCCTGGGGGACTCCGCCTCTGGCTCCGCCCCCAGGAAATGGTATATAAGGTGATGCTCACTGGGCAGCATGCTGTGACCACACTTCTCAGCAGCTGTCCGGTTCTCTGGTAATTAAAGCCTTTGAATTACCAATCTTCTCTCCTGTGTCGTAATTGAGGATATCTCAATTTAATTACCAGACACATCAAGATGGACAGCACTCTAAAGCCGGAGAAACTCAACCTAGACGCTCGGTCGCTGGAGGCCCCAGAAATTTTTTTATATTGGCTCCGGTGTTTTGAGGCCTATCTAGACTCCTGAGAGACTGAAGTCGACGGCGCTCGCAAGCTGAGCTTACTACATGCCCGGGTGGGCCACCGACTCTCCTCTGTGATCGAGAACGCGACGACATACGAAACTGAGGTCGATATACTAAAGAAACGCTTCATAAAGCCGATTAACGAGGTACACGCCAGACATTTGCTCTCGACCTGCAGCCAGCGCTCCGGGGAAACTCTAGACGAATACGTGGAGAGACTCACTGCGAGTCATGGGGGTGGCCATCTTGGCGGTGGCCATCTTGGAATCCCGACACGTGCTACCGACGGCGGCGGCCATTTTGTGACTCCAGACGGCCATTTTGTGAGTCCGACTTAACCAAGAACTCTGACTACCCGCAACAAGGAGCGATCACGCTCGATCAATCGCGGCCAAAGCACCTGCGGAACTCTATGATGCGGGTACTGTGGTGGTATGATTAGCATAGCTGCCTGCCATTGGTGCAGAACACCGGCTTACCATTGGTCCTGGTCGGTCATGTGCCTCTCGACCGGTTGGTTGAGGCCAGTCATGTGACGGCTCCCCGATTAGTCGAGAGGCTGAGTTAACCCCGCCTCCAGGGCTGGGTATAAATACCCAGTAATCCCGGCGGTCGTCCTTATACTGTAATCGGCCGGAGGGCTAACATCTAGCAGATTAAAGCCATACTTTTGTCCAGCAACTCGTCTCGCATCAATTGATGGTACATCAATTTAATCTGCTAGAAATTTGAAGATGGATCTCCGGATCAAGCCCGAATGCCTCCGCATGAGCCCGCAAACTCCGAACGCATCGGAAATCTTCAAGCATTGGCTGGCATGTTTCGATGGCTACCTGGCGACCGCAAGCAGCCCCCCCACCATGGCACAGAAGCTTCATATTCTCCACTCCAGCGTGGGCATGGCAGCCTACGCGATGATAGGGGAAGAAAAAGAGTATGACGCGGCCATGGATAAGCTAAAAGGACAGTTTCTTAAGCCGGTAAACCGAGTGTTCGCCCGACATCTGCTGGCTACCAGACAACAATTCCCCGGTGAGTCCTTAGACGATTTTTACCGGGCCCTCGCTGTCCTGGGGAGGAATTTCACCTGCCTCCAAGTTTCAGCCACTGAGCACATGGAACTTTTGATCAGAGATGCTTACGTGGCTGGGATGCAGTCTGCCGCTATCCGCCAGCGGATGCTGTAAAAAGACGACCTCAGCCTAACTGAGGCACGGACTCTCTCCACCTCCCTGGAGGTCGCCGACTTAAACGCCCGCGCCTATGTCCCCAGCTGCGCTGCAGCGTCCTGAGCCTCCTGGCACGCTTCCCCACCGCCATCCGCCGCTCCCGACCCCCCCTCAGGCCTGCGCCACGGGACGCCCTGACAAGTCCGCGGGGCCCCGCTGCTATTTCTGTGGGTTCGCCAAACACCCTCGCCCGCGCTGCCCGGCCCGTTCCGCCCTTTGTAAGAGCTGCGGGAAGAAGGGCCATTTTTCGTCGGTCGCCAGGCCAAATCGGTCGCTGCTGTGCCGCGCATTGACCGGGGATCCCCCCCTCTGGGCCTTTCCAGGCCCTTCCAGCGCACCGCGCCAATCTCTCCCCCCCCCGCTTCTGGGCCCCTGCGCCCGGCCTGCGCGCCTCTCTGCCCCCGCTCTCAGCCGCTCCGATCGGCCCGCCGGCACCGCTAACCCCGCCCCCAGCAACCACGAGGGTCCCGCGGGCGCCGCCATCCTGGGCCCCGGCCGCCACGTGCGGGCCCTGGGCGCTGCCATCTTGGGGCTCCGACTCCACGTGCTGATCCTGGGCACCGCCATCCTGGACTGGCACACAAGGTCCTGCCAGCACCTACTCGGCCGACGACGACTACGGCGATGGATCTTCTTCATGGCTCGCGGCCATTCAGCTCGACCAGTCACGTCCACGCACGCTCGCCAAAACGACGTCGCTGATCCACCTCAACGGCCACGAGACGGGCTGCCTGCTGGACTCCGGAGCACGGAAAGCTTTGTACACCCTGACACGGTAAGACACTGCGCGCTCCCTATCCACCCTGTAAAACACAAAATCGAGTTAGCCTCAGGTTCGCTCTCCGTCTGCATCACCGGGTGCTGCATCGCGGACCTCACGGTCCAAGGGAAGCTTTTTAAAAATTATAAACTCCTTGTCCTCCCCGACCTTTGCGCACCGGCACTCCTGGGACTGGACTTCCAGTGCAACCTGCAGAGCTTGACCTTTCAATTCGGCGGCCCTATACCCCCCCTCACTGTCTGCAGCCTCGCGTCCCTCAAAGTGGACCCCCCCCTCCTTGTTTGCTAATCTCACTCCCGATTGCAAACCCGTCGCGACACGGAGCAGACGGTACAGCGCCCAGGACTGGACCTTCTTCAGGTCCGAGGTCCAGAGGTTGCTGAAGGAAGGGGTCATCGAGGCCAGCAACAGTCCCTGGCGAGCCCAAGTGCTGGTGGTCCGGACTGGGGAGAAAAACCGGATGGTCATCGACTACAGCCAGACCATCAACCGGTTTACGCAACTGGACGCGTATACTCTCCCCCGTATTTCCGCCATAGAACATAGAACAGTACAGCACAGAACAGGACCTTCGGCCCTCGATGTTGTGCCGAGCAATGATCACCCTACTCAAACCCACATATCCACCCTATACCCGTAACCCAACAACCCCCCCCCCTTAACCTTACATTTTTTTAGGACACTACGGGCAATTTAGCATGGCCAATCCACCTAACCCGCACATCTTTGGGCCATGGTAAACGAAATTGCGAAATACAAAGTCTCCACAGTGGACCTCAAGTCCGCTTATCACCAGCTCCCCATCCACGCGAGTGACCGCAAGTACACCGCGTTTGAGGCGGATGGGCGCCTCTACCACTTCCTCAGGGTTCCATTCGGTGTCACAAATGGGGTCTCGGTCTTCCAACGGGAGATGGACCGAATGGTCGACAAGTACGGATTACGGGCTACCTTCCCGTACCTCAATAATGTCACCATCTGCGGCCACGACCAGCAGGACCACGACATCAACCTCCAAAAATTCCCATGAACCGCAAAACTCCTTAATTTAACTTACAATAAGGATAAGTGTGTGTTTAGCACCGACCGTCTAGCCATCCTCGGCTATGTAGTGCGTAACAGAGTGATAGGCCCCGACCCTGAACGCATGAGCCCCCTGATGGAACTCCCTCTCCCCAATACCCTCAAATCCCTTAAACGCTGCCTAGGTTTCTTCACTTACTACGCCCAATGGGTTCCCAATTACGCCGACAAGGCCCGTCCCCTCATTCAGTCCACGACCTTCCCGCCGTCGTCAGAGGCCTGCCAGGCCTTTAGCCGCATCAAAGCGGACATCGCAAAGGCCACGATGCGCGCCATCGATGAGTCCCTCCCCTTCCAGGTCGAGAGCGATGCATCAGAAGTAGCTCTGGCGGCCACCCTGAACCAAGCGGGCAGACCCGTGGCCTTCTTCTCCAGAACCCTCCAGGCTTCCGAACTCCGCCACGCCTCAGTGGAAAAGGAAGCCCAGGCCATAGTCGAAGCTGTGCGACATTGGAGGCACTATTTGGCCGGCAGGAAGTTTATCATCCTCACAGACCAACGGTCAGTGGCCTTCATGTTCGATAATGCACAAAGGGGCAAGATTAAGAACGACAAGATCTTGCGGTGGCGGATCGAGTTGTCCACGTACAACTACGATATCTTGTATTGTCCTGGGAAGCTCAATGAGCCTCCTGATGCCCTGTCCCGCGGTACCTGCTCCAGTGCGCAGATAGACCGCCTCCGCTCCCTCCACCCGGACCTCTGTCATCCAGGGGTGACCCGTTTCTACCATTTCATAAAGGCCCGCAACCTGCCTTTCTCCATTGAGGAAGTCAGGACAGTAACCCGTGACTGCCACATCTGCGCAGAGTGCAAACCGCACTTCTACCGCCCCGAGCGCGCGCATCTGATCAAAGCATCCCGCCCCTTCGAACGTCTCAGCATTGACTTCAAGGGCCCATTCCCTCTAGCAACCGCAACATTTACTTCCTGACGGTGATCGATGAATACTCCCACTACCCCTTCGCCATTCCCTGCCCCGACATGACCACATCAACCGTCATTAAGGCCCATCTCTCCATCTTCTCCCTGTTCGGCTACCCCACGTACATACATAGCGATCGGGGGTCCTCCTTTATGAGCGACGAGCTGCGTCAATTCCTGCTCAGCAGGGGCATTGCCTCTAGCAGGACGACCAGCTATAACCCCCGGGGTAACGGACAG
This sequence comes from Scyliorhinus canicula, assembly GCF_902713615.1. Taxonomy (NCBI): domain Eukaryota; kingdom Metazoa; phylum Chordata; class Chondrichthyes; order Carcharhiniformes; family Scyliorhinidae; genus Scyliorhinus; species Scyliorhinus canicula. The sequence continues at coordinate 53,574,761 of NC_052152.1, read as the reverse complement.
GTCGAGCGGTGGAATGGTACCATCTGGAAGACCATACTACTGGCCCTCCGGTCCAGAGATCTCCCTATTTCCCGATGGCAAGAGGTTATCCCCGATGCCCTACATTCTAACCGCTCCCTCCTCTGTACCTAATCAGACACCTCATGAACGTCTTCTTGTTTTCCCCAGGAAGTCGTCCTCCAGATCCCCTCTCCCGACGTGGCTGGCCGCCCCCGGACCCATCTTGCTCCGGAAGCATGTGCGGGTGCACAAGTCCGACCCGTTGGTGGAACAAGTCCAGTTACTCCACGCTAACCCGCAGTATGCGTACGTGGAGTACCCCGACGGTCGGCAGGACACGGTCTCCCTCCGGGACCTGGCACCCGCCGGCGTGCGGCCCTCCCCCCACCTTCACCACAGACCCCCCCTGTTCTTTTTCCCCCAGCACCCCACCCAGGCCACCCCTCCCCCATCCATGGTGTCTCCACCACCAGCTCGGGTTACGGAGACAGTTCAAGGACCATCGCTCCCGGAGTCCAGGATATCAGCTGAACCACCACCATCGGCTGAACCAACGTCACCAACTCCAGGGCTAACATCTAGCAGATTAAAGCCATACTTTTGTCCAGCAACTCGTCTCGCGTTCAATTGATGGTACATCAGGTACAAATCAACGGCCACGACACTCCCTGCCTATTCGACTCCGGAACATGGAGAGCTTTATTCATCCAGACGCGGTAAGGCGCTGCTCCCTGCGCACCCACCCCGCCTCCCAAACTATCGCCCTCACTTCAGGGTCCCATTCGGTACAAATCACGGGGTATTGTGTCGCGGACCTCGGGATTCAAGGCGCTGAATACACCCGTTTTAAACTCTACATCCTCCCTCACCTCTGCGCCCCCCTGCTGCTCGATCAGGACTTTCAGTGCAGCCACCGGAGCCTGACACTGAAGTTCGGCGGGCCCCTGCCCCCACTCACGGTCTGTAGCCTGGCAACAGTCAAAGTTGCGCCACCCTCCCTCTTTGCGAACCTCACTCCCGACTGTAAGCCCGTCGCCACTAGGAGTTGACGGTACAGTGCCCAAGACATGACTTTTTTTATCAAGTCAGAGGTTCAGCGGCTACTAAAAGAGGCGGTTATAGAGGCCAGCAACAGCCCTTGGAGGGCTCAAGTATTGGTAGTCCGCTCCGGGGAAAAGCAACGAATGGTACTGGATTAAAGCCAGACCATAAACCGCTTTACGCAACTCGATGCGTACCCACTTCCCCGCATAGCGGAAATGGTGACTCAAATCGCCCAGTATCGGTTATTCTCCACGGTTGACCTCAAATCGGCCTACCACCAACTCCCTATTCGCTCAGAGGACCGCCCCTACATGGATTTCGAAGCAGCCGGTCGGCTGTTTCACTTTCTCAGGGTCCCTTTTGGTGTCACAAACGGAGTCTCCGTTTTCCAGAGGGCGATGGATCAAATGGTGGGCCAGTACGGCTTACGAGCTACCTTCCCGTACTTGGACAACGTCACCATCTGTGGCCATGACCAGCAAGACCACGACGCAAACCTGAGGAAGTTCCTCCAGACTGCCCGGGCCCTCGACCTCACATATAACAAAGAGAAATGAGTGTTCCACACAACCCGGCTAACCATCCTCGGCTACGTCGTGGACAATGGGGTCCTAGGCCCAGACCCCGACCTCATGCATCCCCTTAAGGGACTTCCCCTTCCCCGTAGCCTCAAGGCACTCAAACGGTGCTTGGGGCTTTTCTCCTATTACGCCCAGTGGGTCCCCAGATATGCGGACAAAGCCCGACCACTCATTAAGACCACGGTTTTTCCCCTGACGGCTGAGGCCCAGTCGGTTTTCAACCATATCAAGGCCGACATCATCAAGGCCGCCATGCACGCGGTGGACGAAGCCAATCCCTTCCAGGTAGAAAGCGACGCATCAGACGTCGCCCTGGCTGCTACCCTCAACCAGGCAGGCAGGCCAGTAGCGTTCTTCTCCCGAACCCTCACCGCCTCGGAAATTCGACACTCTGCAGTCGAGAAGGAGGACAAGCCATAGTGGAGGCCGTGCGGCACTGGAGGCACTACCTAGCCGGTAGGAGGTTCACCCTCATCACCGACCAATGGTTGGTCGCCTTTATGTTCGATAACGCACAACGGGGCAAAATAAAGAACGACAAGATTCTGAGGTGGAGGATAGAGCTCTCCACCTATACGTACGATATTAAATATCGCCCGGGAAGCTCAACGAGTCCCCCGGATGCCCTGTCCCGCGGCACATGCGCCAACGCGCAAAAAGACCGCCTGCGAGCCATCCACGATGACCTCTGCCACCCGGGGGTCACCGGGCTTGCCCATTTCATCAAGTCCCGCAACCTACCTTACTCCACAGAGGAGGTCAAGGCCATGACTAAGGCATGCCAGATCTGTGCGGAGTGCAAACCGCACTTCTATCGACCAGACAGGGCCCGCCTGATAAAGGCCTCTGGGCCCTTTGAGCGACTAAGTGTGGACTTCAAAGGGCCCCTCCCGTCCACCAACTGCTACATCTATTTCCTCACCATGATCGATGCGTTCTCCCGCTTCCCTTTTGCTGTCCCCTGCCCCGATATGACCTCGGCCTCCGTGATCAAGGCACTGCACAGCATCTTCACACTGTTTGGTTTCCCCGCTTATATCCACAGCGACCGGGATACATCGTTCATGAGCGATGAGCTGCGGCGATATCTGCTCAGCAAGGGCATCGCCTCGAGCAGAACAGCGAGCTATAAACCCGCGGGGAAATGGGCAGGTGGAGAGGGAGAACGCGATAGTTTGGAAGGCTGTCCTCCTAGCCCTACGGTCAAGGAGTCTCCCAATCGCCCGCTGGCAGGAGGTCCTACCCGATGCCCTACATTCCATTAGGTCGCTCCTCTGTACGGCCACGGATGAGACCCCTCACAATCGTTTGTTTGTCTTCCCCAGGAAGTCTACCTCTGGGGTCTTGCTTCCACGTTGGCTGACGACTCCGGGACCAGTCCTACTCCAGAGACACGTGAGGAGCCATAAAACAGATCCGATAGTCGAGAGGGTTCAATTACTACACGCAAACCCTCAATACGCCTACGTCGAGCACCCCGACGGCAGGCAGGACACCGTCTCCCTGCGAGACCTGGCACTCGCCGGCTTCCCCAACGACCCCCCCCCCCTCCTACCTCCCGCACCAACTGCCGACGCCGACAGCAGCCCCCCCCCCCCCCATAGTGCCCCCTGCCCCCCAGCCAGCACCGGCACCAATCACCCTAGTCACCCCGGATACCCCCCCCGCTCCAAAGCTGGCAAAGGCTCAGTCAACCGTGCTCCCGGATACCCGGATATACCATCACTGAATCGACCGTATCCATGGCACCACCACCGGAGCGGAGAAGGTCAGCACGGACGGTCATAACACCCAAAAGACTGAGCTTATAACTCCACTTTCCCCCCCGACGGACTATGTGTTTTTTTTTAAACAGGGGGTGAATGTGATGAATGGTATCGGTAACTGCTGTAACTGTACCTTGCCTTTAATACATTGGCCCTTTAAGACCGGGCTTGGAACCCTGGGGGACTCCGCCTCTGGCTCTGCCCCCAGGAAACGGTATATAAGGTGATGCTTACTGGGCAGCATGCTGTGACCACACTTCTCGGCAGCTGTCCGGTTCTCTGGTAATTAAAGCATTTGAATTACCAATTTTCTCTCCTGTGTTGCAATGTTAGTGACAACGCTTCAAAGGGTAGTCAAATGGTCATCTTGAGAGTTCCCTACAATAAATGAAACCATATAAATACTACTGTCATATCCCGCAAGGGACTTCCGGGGTGGGAATGATTATCTATCCTGTGGTTCTCGCAGAGTACAAGCTGCCCCGCTGAGTGGGGGGGGGGGGGGGGGGGGCTCCATTCAGGTATGTATAAAAGGTCAGCCAATACCGCACCGACCATGGCGAGACCTGGGAGCGATCTCCTGGGAGTTACATATAATGTAACTGTGAATAAACCAAAGTCCTTAATGCTTACTTGTTGTGGTTTCCCTGTGGCCTTATTAAACTGTCGATTAGGAGTAAAATGGTTTGCTGCTGACACTACAACCTACTCAGCTGAGCGACCTCCTCAGTTTTCTGGACCCAGGTTGGAACCAATTATTTTGTCATGCCTCTGTTTGGGCGATTAGATGCATTTGACACCGGTGTTGAAGTCCTGAACCAGTACACAGAAAGGATGGGTTACTTCTTCCAGGCCAACAACTTCACAGAGAACGAATGCCAGACGGTCATACTGTTAAAGGCCTGCACACGTTCGGGGTGATCAGGAGTCTTACGTACTCGGCGATGCCTGATATGCACTTATTCAACCAACTTGTGGGACATTTGGCACATTTTAACTTGACCCCATCAATAATTGTTCAAAGGTATTCAAAGACACAGAAAAAACTTTTGGGCGAAACATCCCTGACTTTTGAACAGGCACTACAGATCTCTATGTCCTGAGGAAGCGTGGAACATGGCATCCAGGAAATACAAGGGATGGAGGTAAACGCTTTTGAGCACGCCCCTCACGTGGTAGCACCATGGCCCTGACTGACCGCCACAACGACTTCAGCTTCTGGACGAAGGGTCAGCTGTCGAGACATGGGATGTCCCCGGACTCAGCTGAAGGAGATTCAGGCCCATGTACGAGGTGTGGGCACTGATCTAGGCGCAATTGCAGGCAGCAGGAAGGCCAGCGCACCAGGTACCCTGGTTGAGGTATGCTGGGCCTTGCATCTGGATAACCCAGAAGAAGCAAAAGATGAGGTTGAGAAGCAGTTAAACTGTTTGGCAGCGCCCCATGTGGCCCCTATGTGACTGGTTTAGCACAGTGGGCTAAACAGCTGGCTTGTAATGCAGAACAAGGCAGCAGCACGGGTTCAATTCCCGTACCAGCCTCCCCAAACAGGCGTCGGAATGTGACGACTAGGGGCTTTTCACAGTAACTTCATTGAAGCCTACTTGTGACAATAAGCGATTAGTATTATATTATTATTATTCTAGTTCTAATAGAGGTGAATAGCCATATCCAAGATGGAATTAGATACAAGAGATGCCATTTCTGTGGTGGTGCAGAGCACCTTTGATCTTATTAGACGGGGTGTGCACATTTTGACTTTGGCTGACACGGTGACTCGTTTGGCCACTTATACTGGAGAGTGACTGAATATTGTGGGGCTGACGCTTGCTCAGGTAGTTTATGGGCGCTAATCAGTTCGCTTACCCCTCATTGTCGCGCAAGGAATAGGCCCTAGCCTGTTGGGCCATGATTGGTTACACCAGGTGCAATTGGCAACATATCCTCCAAGTCAGATCTGGCAGTCTGTGGGAGGTTTTGAACAAGTTCCCCGAGGTTTTCCAGCTAGGTTTGGGTACAATTAAAGGGGCCGTAGCAAGATCAAGTAGACCTGGAAGCCCAGCCTTGATATTTTTGTGCTCGCCCTTCTCTACGCCCTGGTTGAAAAAGTCAAGACCAAACTTGGAGAGTTTGGCCAACATTAGACTTGTGCACTTTGCCGATTGAGTGGCATCAGTTTCCTCGTCATGAAGCCGGATAAGATAGTCCGTTCTGTGGGGTCTATAACTTGATAGTAAACACGGCTTCAAGATTAAACCGTTATCCTTTACCCCATAGAGGATCTTTCTGCTACATTGGCCGATGGCTGCACATTTATGAAATTAGACATGAGCAATGCTTATTTATAGCTGGAGCTTGATGAGTCTTCACGGAAGTACGTCACGATCAATACAAGTATATCCGACTACCATTCGGGTATCCTCAGTGTGCACAGTCTTTCGGCATTTAATGGAGAACATCCTGCGCAGATTGCCACACATTGCAGTTTACCTAGACGACAGGGACCACGGACCAGGAGCATTTACGGAAACTCAAAACGGTGTTGCAGCGTTTTTCTGAGTATGGGGTCTGCCTGCGCCGCGCAAAGTGCATGTTTCACGCAAAATAAGTCGTCTACTTGGGGTATCAGTTAGCCCGAGACATTCCCCCCACAAAGTCTGAAGACGCCTCGATGGCCGGGTGGCCCTCGCTGAGATGCTCATAGGTCTTCGGCTTCATGCCCAACTTAGTTTACTTCTCTCAGGCATTGGCGGGAAGGTGCACCATAACCAGGAGTTTCAAGGGCATAGCCTGTTTTGTTTTTTTTTATTCTCCTCCTTTTTCACATTTTCTCGCAAATTTACACCCACCAACAATAAATCATAATCAGTAACAAATATGTCAATCCCCATATCAATAACAACGATCCCATCCTCCCACCAAACCACAAACATTAGTCTGCATGTTCACACAAACAAATGACAAAAAGGAATTAGTGATCACCCATAGTCGCCATTAACACATACAGCCCCCCTCCCCCCAACCCGCCCACCCACGCGCCCCAACTAATGTTCGATGTTATCCAGTTCTTGAAAGTGCATAATGAATAACGCCCATGAATTGTAGAACCCCTCCGTCCTTCCCCTCAGTTCAAACTTAACCTTCTCAAGAGTCAATAATTCCAGCAGGTCCCCCCCGCCACGCCAGGGTACAGGGTGGAGAAGCTGCTCTCCAACCTATCGGGATCCGCCTTCAGGCGATCAATGAGGCGAAGGCTGCAACATCTGCCTCCGCACCCGTTTCCAACCCTGGCTGGTCCGACACCCCGAATATGGCCTCCCGGGGAACGGGTCTAGTTTCACGTGCGTCACTTTAGAAATTACCCTAAAAACCTTCCAGTAATCCTTGAGCTTTGGACAGGACCAAAACATATGAACGTGATTAGCGGGGCCCCCCCCGCAACGTTCACACACATCTTCTACTCCTTCTCCTTCTACTATACCGGGAAGCTCTGTATCTCCTTTCTGGTAAAATCTCAAACCTGCTTTATCGAAACATTTCCCCCTGCTCCAGCCCATACTTCGCTACCAGCTCCTTCAATCCTGCAAACCGGCCCCGAAGAAACAAATAATTTAGTGTCTTAATCCCCTTCTCCTCCCAGTTCTGAAAATTTCCATCCCACCTCCCTGGCTCAAATCTGTGGTTCCCATGAATCGGCATTTCCCTTGACCCTGCCCCCAATCCGAAGTGTTGGCGAAACTGCCTCATAATTCTCAATGAAGCTATTATTACCGGACTCCCTGAGTATTTCCCTGGAGCTATCGAGAGCGGCGCTGTTGCTAGTGCTTTCAATACCGACCCCCTGCACAAACTCTCCTCCATTCTGACCCACTGCGAATCAACCCTCTGACCCAGCTCCACGCCATCTCCACATTCGCCGAGTAGTAGTAATACATCAAGTTCCCCTCTGCCTTCCCCTCTGTAGCAGTACCTTTCTAACTCTGGCCACCTTCCCTCCCCATATGAAGGAAGTAATCCTTCCCTCAATCTCTCTGAAAAAAGCCTTTGGTAGGAAAATCGGCAGGCATTGAAAAATTAACAGAAATCGCAGCAACATGTTCATTTTAACTGCTTGTACCCAACCCGCCAGTGACAAAGGGAGACTATTCCACCTTGCCAGATCAGCTTTCACTCTGTCCACCAAACTAGAAATGTTGTACCTGAGCACCCCCCCCCGCACCACCACTCACGGGCAACCTGCACCCTCAGGTACCTAAAGTGCGTCCCTGCCCTACGAATGGCAGCCCCCCAGCCCTGCCCCACGAATGGCAGCCCCCCAGCCCGCCCCCACCCCCAGCCGAGACACCACAAAATAGTCACTCTTGTCTAGATTTAGTTTGTACCCCGAAAAAGACCCAAACACTCGAAGCAGCTCCAATATTCCCTCTATCGACGCACTATGTTCCGACATGTATAACAGCAAGTCTTCGGCATACAAGGACACCCTATGCTCTATTCCCCCCTGTGGTGAATATATATATGATCATTCACACTGTCTTTGTAAGCGCAGTAGCGCTATCCTACCACTAGGGGAAGTAGCTCTGGGAGTACTCAGGAACTTGTACTGGGCTCCACCCTTGGCTCCACCCACGACTCCTCCCCCTAGTGCAGCTGTATAAATACCCTTGTCCAGAGTCAGCCTGAGTTCACTAAGAGTTCATCAACGGGTAACAGGCTGGCTCTGAAGTAAGTCGATTAAAGCCTAGATTCATATCGGAAACACGTGTCTGGTGAATTGATGGTTCCATCAATTTAATCGACTTAAGAACAGTAAAGATCGATTATGGAATCGACCCTCAAGCCTGGACGCCTGGAACTCGACCCGCAGGATGCAGAGGCTGAAGAAACCTTCTCCCACTGGATTCGGTGCTTCAAGGCCTACCTGGCAAAAGCGAGCACAGCCGAAACGACAGAGGATCAGAAGCTAAGTCTACTGCACGCGAGGGTGAGCCACAGAATCTCTACGCAACTAAACTTGGCCAGTTCATATACTGCGGCGCTAGCAGTTCTCGATAACATTTATGTAAGGCCTATTAATAAAGTTTATGCTCGCCATGTGTTCACGACTCTCCGTCAGCGGCCGACAGAACCACTCGCCGAATTTTGAAGGGAACTCAATAAATTGTCCAATGACTGTAATTACCAAGCGATTACCGCGGCTGAACACAGGGAACTTGCGGTACGCAATGTTTTTGTAGCGGGCCTCAGGTCTAACTATGTGCGGCAACGACTGCTGGAAAAGGGGGCCCAGGACTTAGAAACGACTGTGGAAGCTGCTACCACGATGGAGGTCTCCTTCCGCAGCCTTAACTCGTTCCCCGCGGACCCCGCGACCCAATCATGGGCCCCCGACCAGCGACTCCCCCAAGCCTGTGCTACACGGCCGCCCAGCCACCATGCTGCCCCAGCCAGCCACTATGCTGCTCCAGCCAGCCACTACGCTGCTCCAGCCTGCCATTTCTGCGGCCAGAACCAGCACCCGCGGCAGCACTGCCCGGCCCGCAACGCGACCTGCAGCAGCTGCGGGCGAAAAGGCCATTACGCAAGAGTGTGTCTCGCTAAAAGGTCCCCAGCACCAACTCCCCAGCGACTCGAAGTAATTGCTCCCCTCACTCGCAGGCCCACGGGGCCCGAAACGCTGCGGCCTATGCCCTGACTCCACCCCCTCCAGCCACGTGCGATCCATGGGGGGCCGCCATCTTGGAAAACCTCCACCATGCGGCCAGCCACGTGCCACTCATGGGGGCCGCCATCTTGGACGCCATCTTCCTCGCCGCCCGCCATGTGCGCTCCACGGGCCTGATCGGCATCTACGCGCTCGGACAACTCTGCGGAAGAATTCGAATATGAACTCAGAGGGCAGTCATCACGGGGCCACTCCAGCACAGCTGATTGAGCCGCCGACTATCCGCAACTCAGCGCGGTCACCCTGGACCAATCACGACCAAAGAATCTACGAAACTCGATGGCAGAGGTCCATATCAACGGGTACAAAACGCCATGCCTCTTCGACTCCGGGAGCACGGAGAGCTTCATACATCCAGACCTGGTAAGACGCTGTTCGCTCCCCATTTTCCCCGTGCAGCAAACTATCTCGCTCGCTTCAGGCTCCCATTCGGTCCAGATCCAGGGGCGCACCGCCGCGACACTCACAATCTGAGGCACTAGTTACTCGAAGTTTAAACTCTACGTTTTGCCCGAACTCTGCGTGCCACTCTTATTAGGCCTAGACTTCCAATGCAACCTCAAGAGCCTCACCCTCAGCTTCAGAGGGCCCCTGCCCCCACTCACGATCTGCAGCCTCGCTACGCTGCGAATCCCCCCCTCCCCATCCTCTCTTCGCCAATCTCACAAAGGACTGTAAACCCGTAGCCACTCGTAGCAGGCGGTATGGCCTGCAGGATAGGGTATTTGTCAGAGCAGAGGTCCGAAGGCTACTCAGTGAGGGGGTTATAGAGGCCAGCAATAGTCCCTGGAGAGCTCAGGTGGTGGCTGTTAAGACCGGGGGAAAATTCCGTATGGTGGTCGACTACAGTCAGACCATAAATAGATTTACACTCCCCGACGCGTATCCCCTCCCCAGGATTGCAGACATGGTAAACCAGATCGCCCAGTACCGGCTCTTTTCCACGGTGGATCTGAAGTCTGCATACCACCAGCTCCCAATCCGCCCGGAGGACAACCACTACACGGCATTCGAGGCCGATGGCCGCCTCTTCCATTTCCTCCGGGTCCCTTTCGGCGTCACTAATGGGGTCTCGGTGTTCCAACGAGCAATGGACCGAATGGTGGACCAGTACGGTCTGCGGGCCACGTTTCAGTACTTGGACAATGTCACCATCTGCGGCTATGACCAGCAGGACCACGACGCCAACCTCCACCGTTTTCTCCAGACGGCACAGAAACGGAACCTCACGTACAACAAGGAGAAATGCGTTTTCCACACAACCAGACTAGCCATCCTCGGCTATGTCGTGGAAAACGGAATCCTGGGCCCAGACCCGGACCGTATGCGCCCCCTCTTAGAACTCCCCCTTCCCCATTGCCCTCAAACGGTGCTTGGGCTTCTTTTCCTACTACGCCCAGTGGGGCCCTCAATATGTGGACAAAGCCCGCCCACTCTTTAGGGCCACACGATTTCCCCTGTCAGCGAGGCACGCCAGACCTTCGACGGCATCAAGGAGGACTTTGCCAAAGCGGTCATGCGGGCGGTGGATGAATCCACCCCATTTCAGGTAGAGAGCGACGCCTCAGAGGTAGCTATTGCAGCCACATTAAATCAGGCAGGGAGACCAGTTGCATTTTTCTCCCGTACCCTCTCCGCTTCAGAACTCCGACACTCTTCAGTCGAGAAAGAAGCACAAGCCATTGTGGAGGCTATCCGTCACTGGAGGCACTACCTCCCAGGTAGGAGGTTCACCCTCATCACCGACCAAAGATCGGTTGCCTTCATGTTCGAAAACTCGCAAAGGGGCAAAATTAAAAACGACAAAATTCTGAGGTGGAGGATCAAACTCTCCACCTACAATTACGACTTCAAATATCGACCCAGGAAGCTCAACGAGCCTCCGGATGCCCTATCCCGCGGGACATGCGCCAGCGCGCAGATCGACCGATTAAAAGTCATCCACAATGACCTCTGCCACCCGGGGGTCACCCGGCTCGCCCACTACATCAGGGCCCGAAACCTGCCCTTCTCCAACGAGGAGGTAAAAGCGGTCACCAGGGACTGCCCGATCTGTGTGGAGTGCAAACCGCACTTCTACCACCTGGTCAAGGCTTCTCGGCCCTTTGAACGCCTCGCGATTGATTTCAAAGGGCCACTCCCCTCAACTAACAAGAACGTTTACTTTTTAAACGTTGTAGACGAGTTCTCCCGTTTCCCATTCGCTATCCCGTGCCTCGACATGACCTCCCACACAGTCATTAGGGCCCTGCATAGCATCTTCACCCTGTTTGGTTTCCCCAGCTACGTACACAGCGACCGGGGTTCGTCCTTCATGAGCGACGAGCTGCGTCAGTACCTGCTCGACAAGGGCATTGACTCGAGCAGGACTACCAGCTACAACCCCAGGGGGAACGGGCAGGTGGAAAGGGAGAATGCGACGGTCTGGAAGACCATCCTACTGACTCTCCGGTCTAGAAAGCTCCAAGTCTCCCAATGGCAGGAAGTCCTCCCAGACGCGGTCCACGCTATTAGGTCCCTTTTGTGCACGGCGACCAACCAGACCCCTCACGAGAGGCTCTTCATATATTCCAGGGGCACTACCACGGGGGTCTCACTTCCGGCATGGCTGAGGACGCCGTCCCCGTACTGCTGAGGAAACACGTCAGGGCGCACAAAACCGACCCCCTTGTTGAAAAGGTGCGCCAGCTCCACTCCAACCCCCAGTACGCATTCGTCGAGTTCCCTGACGGCCGTCAGGACACGGTATCCCTCCGGGATCTGGCACCCACCGGATCCAGCACCCCCTCTACCCCCACAGAAGGACCTCTCACCCTGCACCCCATGCTGCCGCCCCCGTAGTATGAGAAGAAGCCCAGGCAGCGTTTGAGGGATTTGAGGGAGTTGAGGAGAGGGAGTTCCATCAGGGGGCGCATGCGTTCGGGATCGGGGCCTATCACTCCGTTACGCACTACGTAGCCAAGGATGGCTAGATGGTCGGTGTTAAACACGCACTTATCCTTATTGTAAGTTAAATTAAGGAGTTTTGCAGTTCGGAGGAATTTTTGGAGGTTGATGTCGTGGTCCTGCTGGTCGTGGCCGCAGATGGTGACGTTATCGAGATACGGGAAGGTGGCCCATAAACCGTGCTTGTCGACCATTCGGTCCATCTCCCGTTGGAAGACCGAGACTCCATTTGTGACACCGAAGGGAACCCTGAGCAAGTGGTAGAGGCGCCCATCTGCCTCAAACGCGGTGTACTTTCAGGTACTCGCGCGAATAGGTTGCTGGTGGTAGGGGGACTTGAGGTCCACCGTGGAGAAGACTTTGTACTTAGCGATCCTGTTAACCAGGTCAGAAATACGGGGGAGAGGATACGCGTCCAGCTGCGTAAACCTGTTGATGGTCTGACTGTAATCGATGACCATCCGGTTTTTCTCCCCAGTCCGAACTACCAGCACTTGGGCTTGCCAGGGACTGTTGCTGGCCTCGATCACTCCTTCCTTAAGGAGCCTCTGGACCTCGGACCCGATGAAGGTCCGGTCCTGGGCACTGTAGCGTCTGCTCCGAGTGGCGACAGGTTTACAATCTGGGGTGAGATTAGCAAACAAGGAGGGGGGGGTCCACTTTGAGGGACGCGAGGCTGCAAACAGTGCGAGGAGGAATAGGGCCGCCGAATTGAAAGGTCAAGCTCTGCAGGTTGCACTGGAAGTCCAGGCCCAGGAGTGCCGGAGCGCAAAGGCGGGGGAGAAAGAGGAGTTTTAAATTTTTGAAAACCCTCCCCTGAACTGTGAGGTCCGCTATGCAGCACCTGGTGATTTGGATGGAGTGCGAACCCGAGGCCAATTCAATTTTATGTTTAACTGGGTGGATGGGGAGCGCGCAGCGTCTTACCGTGTCGGGGTGGACGAAACTTTCCGTGCTCCCGGAGTCCAGCAGGCATCTTGTTTTGTGTCCGTTGAGCTGCACCGTCGTAGTCTTGGCGAGCGAGCGTGGTTGCGACTGATCGAGCTTGATGGAAGCCAGTCGTGGCGAGAGTTCCAGATCCTCCTCAGTGGCAGAGTAATCGCTGGCAGGGCCTTCCGAGTTGATCCAAGATGGCGGCGCCCAGGACTCGCACATGGCGTCCGGGGCCCAAGATGGCGCCGCCCGTGGGAGCCTCGTGGCGGCTGGGGGCAGAGTCAGCGGCGTCCGCGAGCTGGTCGGGGCAGCTGGGGGCGAGGGTCGGGAGGACCATGGGGCTGTTGCAGGAGCCGGGAGGCGGGCTGGAGAGGTTGGTGCGCGGCGTGGCAGACCACCGCATAGTGGCCCTTCTTCCCGCAGCTTTTACACAGAGCGGAGCGGGCCGGGCAGCGCGGGCCGGGGTGCTTTGAGAGGCCACAGAAATAGCAATGGGGCCCCGCTAGTTTATCGGAGCAACCCGCAGCGCAGGCTTGGGGGGGGGGGGTCGGGGTCCACGGAGGATGGGGGTGGCGGGTGCCATGAAGTCCAGGGGGTTGCTGCGCAGCTGGGAGCGTATGTGCGGGGCAACCTCCAGGGAGGTTGCCAGAGTCCGTGCCTCAGCTAGGCTGAGGGTGTTCTTCTCCAGCAATCGTTGGCGGATAGAAGGAGACTGCATGCCAGCAACGTAAGCGTCTCTGATTAGAAGTTCCATGTGCTCCGTCGACGAAACTTGGAGACATGCGCACGTTCTCCCTAGAGCTGCGAGGGCCTGGTAAAACCTGTTGAGGGACTCACCAGGGAACTGTTGGCTGGTCATCAGGAGATGCCGTGTGTATACTTAGTTGACCGGCCAGAGAAAGTGTCCTTTGAGAATCTCCATGGCCGCATCAAAGTCGTCTTCGTCTTCAATCATTGCGTAGACCGATGTGTCCACGCATGAGTGGAGGATGTGGAGTTTCTGCTCCTTGGTGGGCTTGCCATCTGCAGTCGCCAGGTAGCTATTAAAACATGCCTGCCAGTGTTTAAAGATTGCAGACGCATTTGCAGCATGCGGGCTGGTGCGGAGGCAGTCAGGCTTGATGCGAAGCTCCATTCCAAAATTCTAGCTGATTAAATTGATGTACCATCAATTCGACTCAAGACACATTTAGGATCCGAACTGTGGCTTTAATCAGCTAGTTGTTAGCCCGGTGGTCGACTGCAGAGAATGACCGACCGCCGGGAACTCTGGGTACTTATACCCCGCCTCGGAGGCGGGGCCTACTTGCCTCTCGACTAATTGGAGAGCAGTCACATGACTAGTCCCAACCAATCGGACAAGAGGCACATGACCAGCCAGAGCCAATGGGAAGCCAGTGCTCTGCACCAATGGCAGTGCTCATATCCATACCACCACAATCCTGAAGACGATAAAGGAGCCTAACACGCATATTTAAAGACTAGCCCAGCTTGGTGTGCCACTCTCCTGTTCAGAAGAGGAGAGTAAGCTCAGAATCTGTGAGAAGGCAGCAGAATTGCTGTAGATAAATTTACAATGGCTGGGCAGGATTGAAATTGGCCGTGGCTTTGAAACTACAAGTGATTTTATTTACGAGTCTGATGACTGTGTCAGTTTAACAGTGATGCATATATTTCCCTACATTTCATGATACATAACCCAATAAAGATGTCATATGCATTCCCTATAAACACAGACTTTAAATAGAAGTCTGTTTAATGTAAATTTTCTGTAACCTACACCATTGGCTCAGTTGCACAGATGTTCAAATCAATTCCAACTTGATGTTAATGACAGCAAAGCATTGAGAATAGGGATAACGGATAAGCATTGGAATTATAAGCTAAATTGTGCTAGGTTTCAGGATAGAGCTCATGTCTGGAGGTATACGTGATTAGATTATTGACACTGGGAACCGAGAGCAGTCCTGTGTCTGCCATTTCTCGGAGCCCCAACCCAAGACTGTGTCCATCAGGCAATGAACTGCTCAGCACTAAAGCTCCCATCCGTTTAATAGTGAGGAGTCAGGATGTGGGCTACTCCCCACTGGATTCCTAGTCTCTGAATTGCTCTTGTAGCCATAGTATTTATAAAGCTCAACCTGTTCAGTTTCTGATCAATTGTAACCCCCAGAACGTTGATAGTGGGGGATTCAACGATTGGCATGCCATTGAATTCCAAAGGGGTGATGGTTAAATTCTTCCTTTTTGAGATGTTCATAGTCTGGCACTTGAATGATGTGAATGTTATGTCACTTGTCAGTCCAAGCCTGAACATTGTCCAGGTTTTGCTGCATTTGGACATGAACTATTTCAGTGTCTGAAGAGTCAGGAATTGTGCTGAACATTGCGCAATCATCAACAAGCATCCCCATTTCTGACCTTATGGTGGAAGGATGGTAAATGAAACAACTGAAGTTTTGTCAGGGGTCCTTAATGCCACACTCAGTTCAATGCTGACTTGATGTCAAGAGCAGTCACTCCCACCTCATGTCTGGAATTCAGCACTTTGGTTCTTGTTTGAACCAAGGCTATAATGAGGTCAGAAGTTGAGTGATCCTGGCAAAACCCAGACTGCGCATCAGTGAGCAGGTTATTGCTAACTAAGTGTTGCTTGATGGCACTGTTGATGACACTGTTCATGATTTTATTGATGGTCGAGAGTAGACTGAAGGGATGGTAATTGTTTTGGTTGCTGTTTTTTGTATACAGGACATTTCTGGGCAATTTTCCACATTTCCAGGTGGATGCCAGTGTTGTAGCTATCCTGGAACCACTATGCGAGGGGTACAGCAGGTTCTGGAGCACAAGTTTTTTTGTTCTTTTGCCGGAATTTGGCCAGGTCCCATACCCTTTGCAGTATCCAGAGCATTCAGCCATTTCTTGATACCCTGTGGAGTGAATCGAATTGGCTGAATGCTGGCGTGTAATCTTTATTAATAATAATCTTTACCGTTGTCATAAGTAGGCTTACATTAACACCACAATGAAGTTACTTTGAAAATCCCCCAGTCGCCACAGTCTGGCGCCTGTTCGGGTACAGAGGGAGAATTCAGAATGTCCAATTTACCTAACAAGCACGTCTTTCGGGATTTGTGGGAGGAAACCGTAGCACCCGGAACACAGGGAGAACGTGCAGACGCCGCACAGACAGTAAACCAAGCCGGGAATAGAACCTGGGACTCTGGCGCTATGAGGCAACAGTGCAAACCACTGTGCTACCGTGTCACCCAAAACAAATAACAACAACAATGTGATTCTCGGTACTTCGAAGGATATGGAGATGGATCATCCTCTCGGCACTTCTGGCTGAAGTTTGTTAGGAATGTTTCAACCTTATCTTTTGCACAGATGTGCGAGGCTCCTCCATCATTGAAGGTAGGGATATTTGTTGATCCTCTTGTCGTGTGTCCTTTAATTGGTCATCACCATTCACAAATGGATGTAGCAGGACTGCAGAGATTGTAGAATTGCTTGGTTCTGCCTGTTACATGCTGCTTATGTTGTTTGTCACGCAAGTAATCCTGTGTTATAGCTTAATCAGGTTGACACCCCACTTTTAGGTATACTTGATGCTGCTCCTGGCATGCCCTGCTGCACTCTTCATTGAACCATGGTTGACCCCCAGCTTGATGGTAATGGTAGAGTGGGGGATATGCTGGGCCATGTTTACAGATTGTGGTCGAGTACAATTGTACTGCTGCTGATGGCCCAGAGCACCTGACAGATGCCCAGTCTTGAGTTGCTAGATCTGTTCGAAGTCTATCCCATTAAGCATGGTGGTAGTCCCACACAACAGGATGGAAGGTATCTTCAATATGAAGGCAGGACTGTATCTCCACAAGGACTATGCATTACTTAATACTATTGATATTGTCATGCCCATATGCATCAGCAGCAGGCAGGTTGATGAGAATGAGGTGAAGTTTGTTTTTCCCTCTTGTTGGTTCTCTCACCACCTGACACAGTCTAGTGGCTATGTCCTTTGGACTTGGCCAGCTCAGTCTGTGGTTGTACTATGGAGCCACTCTTGGTGATGGTCATTGAAGTCCCTTCCCCCGGAGTAAATTTGAGCCCATGCCAATCTTTATGTTTCCTCCAAGTGGTATTTGACATGGAGGAACACTGATTCATTAGTTTGGTGGGGGGGGGGGTGCATGGTACATTGTAACCAGCAGGAGGTTTTCTTCCCCATGTTGCCATGAGTCGATGTTGAGGACTCCCAGAGCAACTCCTTCTGTGCTGCTGCCTCAGCTGGCTCTGTCCTGCCACTGGGACAGGGCATATCAAGGGATAATGGTGGTGGTGTCTGGGACATTATTTGTAATGCTATGAACCCTGCTGATGTTCCACGCCAGGACACCCCACAGCCCAGAGGTAAACGTGGAACAGTTTATGTTTGGGAAAAAAATGTGAGAAAAGAGATGAAACCCGATGAGGAAATTATTGTAAATTATTCAAATAACAAAGGTTATTTAACTTGCAAACATACAAGAAAGGCAACAGTAAATAACATTTACAGTTAGTTACAACAATGGTTACCCAGACAGATATGCCTGAATTACAGACCCCCCCACCATCAAAATCTCTCTACTTTCTTAAACTCCAAGAATGCACCTTCTCCGATACAACATCCCATATGTTTTAACATTGAGACAAAACTAGCAATTAACAGAGGACTTGTATTTTAGTTTTGGGAACCCTTTGGGAGCGGTTGAATAAACTCGGTTTGTTCTCACTGGAACAACGGAGGTTGAGGGGTGCCCTGATAGAGATCTACAAAATTATGAGGGGCATAGACAGTGGATCGTCAGAGGCTTTTCACCAGGGTAGAGGGGTCAATTACTAGGGGGCATAGGTTAAAGGTGCGAGGGGCAAGGTTTAGAGATGTTCGAGGCAAGTTGTTTTTACACAGAGGGTAGTGGGTGCCTGGAACTCGCTGCTGGAGGAGGTGGTGGAAGCAGGAACGATAGTGACATTTAAGGGGCATCTTGATAAATACATGAATAGGATGGGAATAGAGGGATACAGACCCAGGAAGTGTAGAAGATTGTAGTTTAGTCAGGCAGCATGGTCGGGACAGGCTTGGAGGGCCGAGGGCCTGTTCCCGTGCTGTACTTTTCTTTGTTCTTCTAGTTTAAGATAGAATTTCTGGGGTTTAACACAGAGCTGCTTCTGCTTTCTGCTCAACAGCTTCATTCATTCTGGAAAAGAAAATTGTTTGCAAATTGGGCATGGCTATGATCTAGACCACTAGTCTCCTAGATAACACTTTGCTTAGCAAAGTATTGTACAAGTACAAGGTACAAGTCTGATCCGCATTGCACAAGCCCTCAGTGCAGCTAAATGCCTATCAGTTTCATTTTTATCCCATTCTGTACTTTTCAATTCATTCCAAAGTCCCAACAGGAAGGTATGATTCCATGACTATGTCAGGTTATTGCTTGACTCGTCTGCAGGGCAGCTCTTAGAATTTTGGCTCAAGCCCCAAGAGCTTTGCAGCGTTGGCAGGACTGAATTTATATTTGTTTCTGGTGCCCAAGTCGTTAACATTTCGCCAAGGTTAACAGTGGAGCGCCCAGCTCTCCACACAAAACACCCAGCCAGCCTTCCAGTGGCGGTCAGGCAAGCGGAACGCATGCGCGGCAAAGAGGGAACGCGCTCAGGGCTGGGGGGGGGGGGGGGGGGGGGGAGAGACAGAGAGGCGACACCCGTCCCCGCGCCTGCGCACTGTTAATTTAACCGCAGTTTCGGGGCGGCCGCGTGGAGGGGGTGACGTATCGCGCGCGGCGGTCAGGTCGGAAGGAGCCGGTTGCCATGGGGATGAGCGCAGTGTGTCTCCCTCCGCCTCCTCCTCCGGTACCGGGTGCTGTGGCAGGGCCACTCTGGCCGGCCGAGCGGAGCGGCTAACATCAGTGTGCTGCGCCGGTCAGCCCAATGGCGGTGGACAAGGTTTACGAATTGATGGGAGGAGTCGGGAGATACCAGGTGTGCCTCATCGTCTTACTGAACCTGTTGCAGGTGAGTGAGCCGCCGAGTTTTATTCCCAACGTGAGGAGGAAGTTCACTTGGTCGCTGTCAGGGTCTATAACAAGTCTGTGCGAATTTTGAGCTTCGCTTGCATCATCCTTTTTTTAAAAAAAAAATCAATGATCCAACTGATGCACCATCATATCATCACACCAACCCAGCAGATGACTTTGTAAGATGTCCTCGATCGTTAATGGAGCAAGGGAGAAGAATGATTGATGCAAATTTCTTTCATTTCTGCTTTCAATTTGCAAACTTCAACACTATGCCAAATGCGGGCTTATTGTCTTAGTCCTGTTGTTAAGTGGAAGTTGATACAAACTTTAATATGGGTGGTGAAAGTTGGATCTTACTGTTGGGATTCATAACTCTGGCCTCTGGTTTCTGTGCTTAAAACATGTTGAGCCTCCTCATTCCCCTGAGGGCATATCCTATTAGCACATCCGTCTGTTACTCACTATTCCATTGAGCAGGATATACAAAAGTCTGACAGCGTGTACGAACAGATTCAAAACAGCTTCTTCCCCTCTGATACCAGACTCTCAAACATCAGTGTGCGGCCAGGCAGCCCGATGGTGGTGAACAAGGTTTACGAATTGATAGGAGGAGCCGGGAGATACCAGGTGTACCTCATCGTCTTACTAAACCTTATGGACTGATCTGATTAATACTACACTCCTGAATGCTTCACCCGATGCCGTGACTATGTGTACCTTGAGTTGGCCTATTACGTATTTTCTTTTCATGTGCAAATGATCCGTTTGAGCTGCACGCAGAAAAATGGGAACACATGACAATAAACAAATCCAATCCAAATAGCCTGGAAGAAATTAAAGACTGCTGCTTTTATTAAATATTAAAGGAAGTACATCTTTGACTGGATGAACAGCAAAGTTCTGCAATGCGTAGAAGATTAGAGGCTGGCAAGGAGAGCATTGGAATAAATGTTTGGCATCGATATTGTGGAAGTAATTATGGCAAAATTGTCAGTGAACACCATCACTACTCCATCAAAATTAACAGCCAGTTCTGGATTCCTCACCAGTGCAATTAAACATGGAAATCCAGGAGGTCCTGTCAGTAATTCTATGTTTCTCCATTAGGTACGCTGTTAAGTACCCCCAGGCTCCAATCTCAGAATCCATCAAGTCAGAGTGGAAGCAAGTCATCCTTGGTCCCAAACCAGACTCCTAAACATCAGTGTGCGGCTGGTCAGCCCGATGGTGGTGGACACAAGGTTTACGAATTGATGGGAGGAGCCGGTAGATACCAGGTGTACCTGGTTGTGATGTTTCTAAAGAAGGATATGTTAACAAGAATGATCCCTGGAACGAAGAACTTGTATGAGGAACGGTTGAGGATTCTAGGACTGTACTCATTGGAGTTTAGAAGGGCAAAGGGGGATCTTATTGAAACTTACAGGATACTGCGAGGCCTGGATAGAGTGGATGTGGTGAAGATGTTTCCACTTGTAGGAAAATCTAAAACCAGAGGACACAATCTCAGACAAAAGGGACGATCCTTTAAAACAGAGATGAGGAGGGATTTCTTCAGCCAGAGGGTGGTGAATCTGTGGAACTCTTCGCCGCAGAAGGCTGTGGAGGCCAAATCACTGAGTGTCTTTAAGACGGAGATAGATACATTCTTGATTAATAAGGGGATCAGGGGTTATAGGGAGAAGGCAGGAAATTGGGGATGAGAAAAATATCAGCCATGATTGAATGGTTGAGGAGACTCGTAGCAGAATTGTGGTCTAATTCTGTCCCTATGTCTTAAGGTTTTATATGGGATAAAGAAAAACATGTATCTAGAGGAAGGAAATGTGGTATTGTCATACTTTATGCAGAATATGGAGGTTTATGATTCAGTTTGTTTTGAAATTTTGGTTATGCATAGTATTTTTATTTAAAGATTAAGACTGGAATCTATTAAATGTACATTAATTGTATTTATTCATTGTGTTTAATTTCATGCATGTGGTGAGCCTTCACTTGCACCCCAATAAAAAGGCAGACTAAAACTGGTTGTTGGATTAGGAAGTGCATTCTTGGAATGTATAACTTTTAAATACTAAAAATGTGCGAAGATTGGCTGCTGTTCTATCCTTCACCAACTGGTATTACAACATTGGTGGTCAGGGATTGGAGTTTGTGATAAGCATAAAGACTAGTTTCAGTCATTCAGATGTTTAATTGCAGAAAATTGCCACTCTTCCAGTATTGGATGCCAACGCAGTGACAGTGGAGGTGTCAAGGAAGTTGTTGATGTGGTTGAACTGCATGTCATCAGAGTACACGTCGTACTGGATGCCATGACTGAATACGTTGCCAAAACGAAGCATGTAAATGAGAAATAGGAAGGGGATCAAAGATAGATCCTTGTGGGAATGGTGCATGGGTAAAAAGAAACCATTGCTGCCGATTTTTCTGACCACGGGCGGTTAGGAAGAGTGGAATCAGGCCGGAGAGCCCCACTCAATTGGAGAACAAACAAAGAGATATTTGAGAAAGATGATGTGGCCATCCTTGTTAAAGGCTGAACAGAAATTGAGAAGGATGAGGAGTGATAGTAGGCCATAGTCACAGAGGATGTAATTTGTGGTTTTGATTAAGACCATTATGGTGCTGTGGCAGGAAATGTTCACGGGTAAAGTTATGGGGAAAGCCTAGAAATTCTTTTTGTGGCAATTTTGGATGATTTAAACTGGTCTTTTTATCATGCATCCTACCTCCGTTACATTGATCATTATTCTTAGTCGGTAATTTTTGACATTGATGTGAAAATAGAAGGCTGTGGAAACCAAATCTGACCATTTGATTAAAGCCTATTCAAACTGGCTTCTCTGAATATAGATATTTTAACTTTATCAAGTTACGGTACATCTTCAGAAAATTGGGGTAACATCTTGCTCAAATGACTGACAACTGCATAATAGTTATGAATTAGTGTATTCATTGGTGCAGAGCACTGACATGGGCCACACTCACTCACTACTGAATGACTCCTTTCTCCCTTCAGGTTTATGTTGCTGCCCAGGCTATCTTCATGACTGTAGTTGGAGCAGAATTACCTTTTCACTGGGACTTTGGGAACATTCTACCTAATCAGAGCAGGAATACCACTACAGACAGTATGAATCCAATCTTTAAGCACTGGCTTCATATGGTGAATAAAACTGAGATTCAAACACATGTACATTTTGATTCTGGTTCCTCATCTGTTGTTGGAGAGGTAGGTGAAAATTCCAAAGAATGGCCACCTCATTTTAGATTTATTGCTTTAACATAAGTTTATGATGAAATGTGCGTGAAAACCTTTCTTGGCTGTGTTTAGTTGTGTGGAAATGAGGCATCACACAAATCTGTGGAACAGAATTTGAATTGTTTATTCTAAGCAAAAATATGATCATAAACGCTATCTCTTGTTGTAAAATCATAGGAAATAGGGGCAGAAGTAGGCCATTTGGCCCCTCCATTCTGCTCCACTGCTCAGTAAGATCATGGCTGATCTGATTCTGGCCTTAATTCCAGTTTCCTGCCTGTTCCCCTCTCTTTAATGAGCGACCATTTTTATTTTGTCCCTTAATTTGTTAATATAGCTTTACTGATTTGCCATCTAAAGCCATCTTTTTGTAGATCAAAAATCTGTCTAACTCAGCCTTGAATTGTTCAATGACCCAGTAAACACTGCTCTCTGGGGAATTGAATTCCAAAGAGCAATGACCTTCTGAGAGAAGACATTTCTCATCACTTCAGTAATAAATGGAAAGCCCCTTATTTTCAAACTGCCCCTTTCCTCATGAGGGGAAATATCTTACTGCCTACGCTTTTGAGCCTCTTAGAATCTTGTGTTTTAATAGGAGTATTTACTTATTTGGAATGAATTAAACTATGGTTTGAACTTTTCCTCATTGGTATATTTGTTATAATTTGACAGTGGTTCCTTATTGGCGATGCTTCATACAAAGTTGTTGTGGCCAGTTCAATATATTTCTTTGGTGTCTTGGTTGGCGTAATCACTTTTGGGCAACTTTCGGATCGATTTGGAAGGAAGAAAGTTTACTTGGCAGGTATGGTGATTAAAGAAAAAGTATCTTTGATGTTTTATCAATTTATCACCATGAGAGTAATTAAAAATGAATTGAGAACACTGAAAGATAGGACCCTCTTGAGTATGTTGACTGACCATCCATTTTGGTATGTTGGCAGTAATGAAGAATCCCACATCCAATTTTTAAAAAAAATAATCAATTCATAAAAAATAGAAGCAGAATTATGTCTGTTCTGCCATTTAATAATATCATGGCTGATCCTCAACCTCAATTTGGTATTACTGCCCAATTCCTGTACCCTTTAAATCAAGTCCAAAGCCTGTTAATCACAGCCTTGAATCTGGTCAAGGACTAAGCATCTATAGTAGAGAATTCCAATAAATTGTATCCTACTGAGTGAATAAATTTCTCTTCACCCAAGTCTGAAACGCTGATCACTTTTCTTGAAACTATCCCTCCGAGTCTCTAGAATCTGTAGGCAGGAAAACCAGCCCCTCAACCTGTTAAACCTTCTTGGAATGTTATGTTCCTTAAGTTCACCCCTCATTCATCTCAAGTACAGAGAATTTAGACCAATTGTACTCTAGCTTTCCTAATGCTCTTATCTCAGGACTCCAGCTAGCAAACCCTCATTGTATTTAACAGGTATATCCTTTCTTAGGTCTGATGAATCAAAACTACCTGGTACGCCAGGTTTGGTCTCTCCAGAACCCTGTACAGTTTCTGTAAGACTCTTGTACTCCAACCACCTTGAAATAAAGGCTACCATATTATCTTCCTTCGTAACTGCTTGCTGCATATGCATTTTGGTGTTCTGTGTTTCTTGTACATGGTTACCCCAATCCCTCTAGTAGTTTCCTTTCCATTTGAAAAAAGATAATTTTTCTATCTTTCTACCAGTATGAATAACCTAGTGCTTCCCCCACACCATCTTCTTGCCCTCTCAATTATACTACCAAAAAGACCCTTTACAAACTCGGTATCCTCCTCAGCTTATTTTCCCAACTAACTTCTGTGCTGTTAGTATGCTTGGATACATTACACTCTGTTCCTTCATCTAAATCGTTGAAATAGATTGTAAATATTTGAGGCCTCAATATTGATGTTTGCTGCACCCCATTAATAATCACCTGCCAAACTGAAAATAACCCTTTTATCGTCAAAATATCTCTGACAAATATGATTTCCCTCCACAAAATAAAGTGTTGGTTTTGCACAAAGTGCCCTGCTACCACTTCCGTAATCATAGGTTGTAATATTTTCTTACTGCTAACATCGGTAAACTGGTCTGCAGTTCCGTGTTTTCTTTCTCTCTCCATTTTTCAATTGCTGTATTACATTTGCTATTTTAGTTGGAAGATCAAAACATTGCATCCACTATCTCTTTAACCTCCTCTTTTAAAACCCTAAATGTAGGTCCAGGGAATTTGTTGCCTTTCCATGAATTTGTCCAGTATTTTTTTTATGTGAATTACTTCGATTCTCATTAGACCCTTGATTCCCCACTATTTCTGGTATTGTTCAAAGTCTTCTACTGTGAAGGTAGACACTTAAGGTGGTATTTAATGGAGATGATGGGTCTGGCTGGAAAGTTGGCAAGAGCCCCGCGTTGCTTCTTTTAGGGAAGGCCTGCCAAATTAAATGCCAATCCAGCAAGAATCATAGAATCCCGATAGTGCAGAAGGAGGCCATTCGCCTATCGAGCCTGCACCGATCCTCCGAAAGAGCACCCCACCCAGGCCCAATTCCCCACCCTATCCCCGTAACCCCATCTAATCTTTGGACACTAAGTGGCAATTTAGCACGGCCAGTCCATCTAACCTGCACATCATTCGACTGTGGGAGGAAACTGGAGAACCCGGAGTAAACCCACACAGACACTGGGAGAATGTACAAACTCTTCACAGTCACCCAAGGCCGGAATTAAACCGATTCCCTGATGCTGTGAGGCAGCAGTGCTAACCACTGTGCCACCATGCCATCTGGACAGTGGCGAGCCTTCCCTGAGATTAAGGACCTGGGGCGGTGGAATTCCTATCCACGTAGAGGGCTTGTAGCTCTATGGAATGGTAGCGCCGCCAGGAAGGCAGTACCTGCTGCCGGTATAACATCCACCTGAAGTTGAGTGTCGTTGCTGCCTCTTGGGCCACAGGTGACTGATGGCTGGAGGGGGATCACATGAGAGGGGTTTGCTCGCAGGTGGGGGTCATTGGGGGGGCGGTTGGTAGTGCTGGTTCTTAGTGGGTCTCCCCTTTCCCATTGCTGGTAGAGTACCCAATTATTTTTTTCCAATTAAGGGGCAATTTAGTGTGGCCAATCCACCTACCCTGCACATGTTTGGGTTGTGGGGTGAAACCCACGCAGACACTGGGAGAATGTGCAAACTCCACACAGACAGTGGACCGGGATCGAACACGGATCCTCAGCACCATCGGCAGCAGTGCTAACTACTACGCCACTGTGCCGCCGTCTGCTGTTTTCTTATTGCGCATTATAATTTCTTCTGTCTCAGCTTCTGTGGAATCAACATTTACTTTTGTTAATATCTTCCTTTTTTTGTTTCTAACTAGTTTACACTCTCATTTTGTTTTTCTCCTTCTTTATACCACTTTTTTGGCCATCCTTTGCTGGTATCTGAAAACCCTCCCAATACTCAGGCTTACAACTCTTCATGGCAATGTTTCAGCCTCTTTGTCTTCGCCTCTTTTGTTAGCCACCGATTGAATCTCTTTCATGGAGCCCATGAAACTTTTGTTTCTCAGTGAAATGTAGGTTAGTTGAGAATTATGAAATATTCCTTTAACTAATCGGCATTGCTCATTTATATTCACGCCTTTTAATCTAATTTCCCAATCTACTTTTGCTTTATTTAAGTTTCAGGCATAGTTGTGTTCGTCACTCTGAAACTTAGTGTGAAATTCATCATATTTTTATCATTCTTTCATTCATTACTATGAAAAATAAACTCACCAAAAAGTGGTTTAGTGACTAACAAATTTATTACAATAAAATAATGCACCTCACTATATTTTATAAGTGAACTAAATATATGGTCCCAGGTAAAGCACTTTGTCCATCTGCAGTTGGTTTCTAATATATGGCAACCTAAGTTACAACGAATATTTGAGAGTTCCTAAATTAACAGCTTGGAAGGATTACATAGTAATGATACTGAAATAAAGAATCAAAATGGATGATTCAGATCATCTGACAGTGAGACTGTGCATCAGCACTCCCCAAATCTTTCCAGTGTGTGACCCCATTTTAATGCCTTTGATATCAGATGACCTTAGTGAAAATTTGGGTATAAGAATTTGGGGTTAGGAGAGCTGGGGTAAGTGAGGGAGGGGTGGATGGTGCCTTCAAACAGATAGCTTGCACGATCATGATCATGGAGAGAGCACTTGAGGCAGCTAAATAGTGGAAATGACCTCAACTAGCGTTGCAAAATCTACACTGTAAATTGGATTTGTGCATAATTAACTCTTATAATTTTCGTAACTATAATTCTTAGCTACAGAAAATCTGAAAGTTCTGTTTTTGCACGTACAAGACATGCATGACTACAAATTAACACATTGTACCAGGTTTTATGATGGTCATCACAATAGGGTTTTAGTTATACACAACAGAAAATATCAAATATGAGATATAATCATGAAGGTTTTTCTTTCCCTTTAAAGAATGTCTCCTGAAACTTTTAGTAAACCTAAATAGATAGTTTTCTGCGTATGCACATTTCTCAAATTTACACTTTCGTATCGGGTTTGGTTTTTGCAATGACATAGCTGGTTACATTTATTTTAATACCTAGCATGTATGGGTTTGTGTTGGTTTGGCATTGACTAATGAGTTTTTACACTGATTTTACCTTTGAAAGACAATGAGCATTGATAGTATGGTAATTGTACAGTGACTGAATTTGTACAGCTAATCAAAAGATCACTATTAAGTAGCACAATATATTATTGATCATAACATTTCTGATGTCATTAAGGCAGACCATTATTGCTTTTGCAAAGCTGGAGTAATAGAGAGGAATATCTACAATTCTTATTCATGTGAACTTTGCCCCAGAATAACTTTGCAAAAAAGGGATGCAAGATCTTTTGAGGTTCTTCCATTCCCACCTTGTTGACAATTTTATTTAGTAGCACCACATGTGGAATGTAAATGTGATCCATTTGATATTACAAAAATCAACAGAAACATTTCCACTCAACTTTCAGAATTTTTGGAAAAAGTTAAAAAGACCAAATTACTTTCCTTTATCCTAAGTATGTAAATCATTATACTTCTAAGTGAAAATACATCGTTGTACCCTAATTTAGATGGTTTGTTATTTATCTAGGTCTTTCTCTTGATATACTTTTTGGCATTGTTAGTGGAGTTACTCCTACATATGAGATCTTTGTGATATCCCGTTTTGCTGTTGGCTTGATGAATGGAGGAATGTCATTGTCGGCCTTTGTTCTGCTCCAGGAGTATGTGGCTGTTTCTAATTGGGCACTAACCGGTAAGATAGCAATCATGTCCCTTTAAACATTTCATATGATGAGAAAGCGTATGTGTGCACCTATACTTTTTCTGGGGTAAATTTTATTGATGGAACGCAGGAGCAGGGTAGTGGATGGTCTGTGGTTCACCATGTCTGCTGTTGATTTAGCTGGCTGTTACAAGCTGTAAATTAGTAGAAGCAATGCACATAAAGACCGATCTATTATTGTCCTGCTGATCTTCAAATCATAAGGTTACATTGTAATCTACAGCATAAAAACAGACCATTCCATCTAACTGGTCCATTTGAGTTCCACGCAAAACTCATCCAAACCCTCTTCCTCTAACTATTAAAATAAACTTTTATTAATAATAATCTTTATTAGTGTCATGAGTAGGCTTACATTAACACTTCAATGAAGTTACTGTGAAAAGCCCCGAGCCGCCACATTCGGCACCTGTTTGGGCACACACAGGGAGAATTCAGAATGTCCAATTCACCTAACAAGCAAGTCTTTCGGAACTTGTGGGAGGAAACCGGGGCACCCGGAGGAAACCCATGCAGCCATGAGGAGAACGTGCAGACTCCGCACAGACAGTGACTCAAGTTGGGAATCGAACGAGGGTCCCTGGCGCTGTGAAGCAACAGTGCTCACCACTGTGCTACTGTTTCATCCCCAATGTTTTTCTAGCATCCTTTTAAATGCATCTATACTGTTCATATCAGCATCACCCTGTGATGGAAAAGTACCACTCTCTGGGTAAAGTAGGTTCTCCTGAATTCTTCGTTGAATTTATGAGTCACTATATTTTATTTACAAACCTTTAGTTTTGGTCTCTCCTAAATTATACCAACCATGTTAAATCATTTAATAATCTTAAAGGCCGTTCTTCAGCCTTTTCTAGAGAGTATATCCCATACCCCATTTGATCTTATGGGGAAAGCAATGCAATGAAACATTGAATATCTTAGTATGATAATTGCCTAGAGTCACTTTGTAGCAGATCTGATATTTTATTTTTCACTTTTTTTCTTTTTTCCCTTTGCTAACCCACCCACCAGACTCTAGTCAGATTGTCTCTGCTTTGTGCCTTTGTGTTTGATACACAAATGTAACATGCTTAGAATCTAAACCCCAACTCTGCCATCTCCGCTCAGGTTTAAAAAAGTTATTGTGAATGATAATGACGGACTATTCTTTTTTAAAAATAAATTTAGAGTACCCAATTCATTTTTACCAATTAAGGGGCAATTTAGTGTGGTCAATCCACTTACGCTGCACATCTTTGGGTTATGGGGGCCGAAACCCATGCAAACAGAGAGAATGTGCAAACTCCACACGGACAGTGACCCGAGCCAGGATCAAACCTGGGACCTCGGCGGCGTGAGGCAGCAATGCTAACCACCGTGCTGCCCTTGACGGGCTACTCTTCAGTCTTTGCTCAAGGGTTCCAGTAGACACAACTTGAGGAGCAAAATAGAACACTGGGTTGGAAGAAGTTGCTCTTAATTTAAAGCTAACAATGGAGTAATTTGATAGCTATCAGGCAAAGCAGTGATTTAAAAAAAAAAAAAAAAATCTTGTTAATTTGAAATAAATATTTTTAAAAACGTTTTGTCTTCCTAGGGACACTACAGAGCCTTTCATTTGCTGTTGGAATTTCTCTGTATGCACTACTTGGATACCTTATTCGACCATGGCGGATTTTGGCTATTGTGATCAATATTGAAGGCATGCTCATTCTGTTGCCCTCTTTGTAAGTTGGAGATTCAGCATGTATGAGAGGAAAATGTGAATTAGAAACAGCAATTTTATGGTTCAAGAGGAAAATGTTGTTTTTGGATCCTGGCTATACTATAATGGAGTATGTTAGACCAAGTCCCATAAAAGATTAACTGCAATAGTCTTGGATGCCATAGAGGAAGTTACTATTCTCATGTGATCTGATCCAAGAGAAAGCAGCATAGAAATAAGTTGATGGAAGGGAATATTCCCTTAACCATAAATGTGTTACAAGAAAGTTAGTGTTTGCAACTGACAGTCTTCAGGAATTGTTGAAACTACTCCATCTCAGCCCAATAACACAATGACATATGGTGATGTAAAAAGGCAGTGATAGGAAAGTCCCTACCTCTACTAAGGTTTGAGAAAGTTGTAGGCCTTGATCAGGCTGAAGTGTAACCCAAGTTGTACAAGAGATTTGCTTAATTTTGTACCACATCGGGTCTCAAAGGGAAGCCAGACTGTCAGCAGGTCAGTACACTTCTGTACACCATGGGCAGCTGTGTGGACAAATTTTAGTTCAGTGTGAGAATCAATGAGAGTAAAGTCACGTATGCCAAAGTGTGTGATGCAATTGGAGACCTATTTCAATCTCAGCAAGAACATCCATCATAGAACACGCAGAGTTCAACGAACATACCCAGAGACGTGGGGAAAGTATCAACACATGTATTTATGATTTGTACTGATTAGTAGAAGACTAAAGAGTAATGTATTATTTATTACATACTGATGTATTAAATTTATAGATTTTTAATCAGTAAGGTTATCCAGGGTTATGGGGATAAGGCGGTAAAGTGGAGTTGAGGATTATATCAGATCAGTCATGATCCCATTACATGGGGCAGCACGGTGACGCAGTGGGTTAGCCCTGCTGCCTCACGCCGCCGTGGTCCCAGGTTCAATCCCGGCTCTGGGTCACAGTCTGTGTGGAGTTTGCACATTCTCCCTGTGTTTACGTGGGTTTCACCCCCACAACCCAAAGATGTGCAGGCTAGGTGGATTGGCCATGCTAAATTGCCCCTAAATTTAAAAAATAAAATAAAATAAATGATCTCATTGCATGGCGGAGCAGACTCGATGGACCAAATTTCCTACTTCTGCTCCTACATTTTATGGTCTTATTAGATAAATTTGCAGCCTTGACACCTGGAGAAGGTGATTCAATTAAGTAGGCAAGCCAAGATCCAGATGCCAAACCGATTGATAGAGGAGAGCGAGCCTAAATTAACAGATACAGCTGAATTCAACAACCTAAATAGGGAAAATGAAAAGAATGCATATGTGTGGCATGAAAAGCAATTAGCCATGCTGGCACATAAATTGTCTCACCAAAGACGCGCGGTGCCATTGGTGCAAATAGATAGGGCATTTTCTGGCAGTATGTCACAGTTAAGACAAAAAAACCAGGCAGAACATTCAGAATACGTTTTAAAAAGAAACTGAGTCCAGGTAGATTAAGTTTCATTTTTTTGGAAGAGATGAAAGAAGTCAGTGGAAACTATTAGAGTGCAGAGATTCTGGTGGAAGATCACAGAACATATTGTAAGCTAGATACTGTAGTAATTTAAATTTGTTCAGCTGTTAAACAAGAGAGATCCTCAACTGTCCTACAAAAGCTACATGGACCAGGAGGAACAGAGGTGAAGGTTCTGGGAGAATTAACAGCTTATTTTAAAGCACACAGAAAATGATTACTGAAGTACTGTACATAATTCAAGATGAGAGTTGTTTTACCTTTGGCACGGCGGCACAGTGGTTAGCACTGCTGCCTCACAGTGCCAGAGACCCGGGTTCGATTCCGACCTTGGGTGACTTTGTGGAGTTTGCACCTTCTCCCTGTGTCTGCGTGGGTTTCCTCTGGGTGCTCCAGTTTCCTCCCACAGTCCAATGATGTGCAAGTGAGGTGGATTGGCCATGCTAAATTGTCCCATAGTGGGGTTACATGGATAAGGTGGGGCCGTTGGCCTAGGTTGGGTGCTCTTTCAGAGGGTCGGTGCAGACTCAATGGGCCAAATGATCTCCTTCTGCACTGTAGTGATTCCATGTACTCTTTGCTCTCGAGTAAAAAGGCAGAATAGAACTAATTGGGAGACTTCAGAGCAGAATTTCCAAAGTCATTTCCAGTATTGGGAGAGGTAAACAGTGTATAACACTAAACTGAGAATAAAAGCCAATATGCTTGTATGCACCCAGAAAGATTCCACATCTTTCACTTCTGGAGGTAAGGAAAGAGATTGACTCTATCGTAAGACGAGGAGTCATTTCACCCATAAAGTGCAAAAGGCTTAATGCTCAGGAATGGTACTGGTTACTAAGCCAAACTGTTCCATATTTAAAAAAAATTAATTAAAAGTACCCAACTCCTTTTCTTTCCAATTAAGTGCAATTTAGCGTGGTCAGCCCACCTACCTTGCACATCTTTGAGTTGTGGGGTTGAGACCTATGCAGACACTGGGAGAATGTGCAATCTCCACACGGTCAGTGACCCGAGGCTGGGATCAAACCCGGGTCCTCGCCGCCATGAGGCAGCAATGCTAACCACTGCACCACCTTGCCGCTCCTGTTCCATACAAACATGTGTTGAGCTCTCACAACTCAATAAAGCTGTGCAAAGAGAATTCCATACAATGGTATCAGTAGATTAGAGTTCGGCAAAATTAAGGACTAGTCCAATATTCTGTGAATTTGACACTCAAAAGTGATTTCTGGCAAATATCACCAGAAGAAGAGCCCAAATCCTTTACAGCTTTCATAATAACATTTGGAAGATCTGTTTTAACATTCGCACCAGAAATCTTTCAAAGATGATGTCAAATCTTTTTGAGGCCAACATGGATGATCTGTTGTATCATTGGGTCAACTCGAGCTCTGTATGAAATGAGAGTGAAGAAGAGTTGAGAAGACAAGAGACAGGATTGACACTATGTTAAGTGCATGTTTTCACAGCCATAAATCAGGTTTCTTGGTCATCTAGTGAGTGTCACCTAGTGAGTGTATCAAGAATAATGTTGATCCGCTCGCTGAAGGCCAGTGTCATAAAGAAATATCCAGTTCCAAGAAACAGCATGGGAGTTGCAAAAATTCATGGGAATGATGAATCAATTGGCAGCACAATGAGCCACTATGTTACGTCACACCGAGACAATGAATGATGTTGAGAATAAGTGCATCAACAATCAATCCAGAGTGAATGATGTCATCAGAGATATTAGCACACACTTATGTGGCAAAATTTGGTTCCGACTGCATCTACAAATATGCTGACGTGTCGACCATAGTGGGTCGGATCTCGAGCAATGAATCAGAATATAGGAGGGAGATAGAGAACCTAGTGGAGTGGTGTAACAACAATGTATCTCAATGCCAGCAAAACTAAAGAGCTGGTCATTGACGTCAGGAAGCGAAGTACTGTACACACCCCTGTCTGCATCAACGGGACCGAGGTGGAAATGGTGGACAGCTTCAAATTCCCAGGTGCGCACATCACCAATAATCTGTCCTGGTTCACCCATGTAGACGCAACTGCCAAGAAAGTACAACAGCACCTATACTTCCTCAGGAAACTAAGAAAATTCGGCATGTCCACTGATTGTTACCAACTTTTACAGATGCATCATAGAAAGCATCCTATCGGGCTGCATCACAGCCTGGTATGGCAACTGCTCGCCCCAAGACCTTGAGATACTTCAGAGAGTCATGAACATCGCCCAGTCCATCACACAAACCTGCCTCCCATCCATTGACTCAATCTACACCTCCCGCTGCCTTGGGAAAGCGGGCAGCATAATGAAAGACACCTCCCACCTGGCTTACTCACTCTTCCAATTTCTTCAATTGGGCAGGAAAGTCTGAGAACACGCACAAACAGATTCAAAAACAGCTTCTTCCCCACTGTTACCCCATTCCTAACTGACCTAATTAATGCTACACTTCTGTATGCTTCACCCGATGCCGGTGTCTATGTACTTACACTGTGTACCTTGTGTTGCCCTATTATGTATTTTCTTTTCATGTACTAAATGTTCTGTTTGAACTGTTCGCAGAAAATACCTTTTACTGTACCTCGGTACACGTGACAATAAACATCCATCCATCCATTATACAATCTAGGATTACCTACAATAATAGCAGTGGATGCACCTCTGCATGATTGGGCGCAGTACTTGTTTTTAGAACATATAGTGCAGAAGGAGGTCATTCAGCCCATTGAGTCTGCACTGACCCACTTAAGCCCTCACTTCCACCCTATCCCTGTAACCCAATATCCCCTCCTAACCTTTTTGGTCACCAAGGGCAATTTATCATGGCCAATCCACCTAACCTGCACGTCTTTGGACTGTGGGAGGAAACCGGAGCACCCGGCAGGAAGCCCACCAGACACGGGGAGAACGTGCAGACTCCGCACAGACAGTGACCCAGCGGGGGATCGAACCTGGGACCCTGGCGCTGTGAAGCCACAGTGCAGAAGGAGGCCATTCGGCCGATCGAGTATGCACCGGCCCTTACACCCTACTGAAGCCCACGTATCTAACTTATCCACCAAACACAGTCACCCCCACTTAACATTTTGTGGACACTAAGGGCAATTTAGCATGGCCAATCCACCTAACCCGCACATTTTTAGACTGTGGGAGGAAACCAGAGCACCTGGAGGAAACCAATGCAGACACGCGGAGAACATGCAGACTCTGCAGAGTGACCCAGCCGGGAATCGAACCTGGGACCCTGGACCTGTGAAGCAACTGTGCTGACCACTATGCTGCCGTACTACCCGGGTACAAATCAACGGAAAATGTGGCAGACTAGCCTATTAAACATAACATCCATGAAGAGAGATGTAGCAATTGAAAAGGGAGCATTATCCATGTGGCCATGCAAGCAATTTGCTGACTACGTCATGGGTCTTCAGATTACTATAGAAACAGACCAGTCACACTATTGATTTTGAAAGGGCTTGTAGCGATGCTGTCAATATGAAACCATACAGTCTATGTCCAAGGAAACAACAGAGCACAGCAGATGCATCATCTCACATTTAAACAGAATCCAGAAAAATGAAATATTGAATTTGTGGTATGGAGTCAGAGTTTGTTGTAATGACAGACCATACATTACTGGCAGCTACACAAAGGTTGAGAAAAATCAAAGAAGCTCAAAATCCTGATTTTGAGTGTAAACCGATCAGATAATTTTGCTTTAAAGGATGACCAACGTATTTACCATAGTCCAACTTGAGCCTAGCCAAGAGCACACTGATCGTGATGATAAAATTGCAGTCTCAAGGGCATTGAGACTTGAGATCTTGCAATGCCTACATAATGATTATTTAGGTATTGCCAAATGCAGAGCCAGGTATTCGATTTGGTGGGCGTATCACTCAAATGATATCCAGGTGTAATTTGCATGCAAAATTTATAAACCGAAATCTGAAAAACCATCACCATGATCTTCTTTTCCTACAAGACTATGGGAAGGCCAAGGAATGAATCATAGAACTTACAGTACAGAAGGAGGCCATTTGGCCCATTGAGTCTGCACCGGCTCTTGGAAAGAGCACCCTACCTAAGCCTATATCTCCACCATTCCCAGTAACCCCACCTCACCTCCCCTTTTTGGACACTAAGGGCAATTTATCATGGCCAATCCACCTAACCTGCACATCTTTAGCTTGTGGGAGAAAACCGGAGCACCCGGAGAAAACCCACGCAGACACGGGGAGAACGTGCAGACACCGCACAGACAGTGGCCCAAGCCGGGAATCGAACCTGGTACCCTGGAACTGTGAAGCAATTGTGCTACCATGCTGAATTTATTTGAGCATGAAAGTAAGTGTTCATAATAATAGATTACTCCTTGAGGTCTGTTGATGTGAAACAGTTCCATGGTCACACATCAAAAGCAGTGATAATGTCATTGAAAGAAACTTTGTAGGCGATGGAATTCCTGATATTGTGATATCAGGTAACGGTCCACAATTCATGATCATGGGGTTTCAAGAGTTGACAAAATCCTTTGAATTTGTTTGCACAAGTTCACTGAGGTTTCCTCAGACTAATGGGAAAGTTGAAAGAATTATAACCGAGAAGGGTTTTGAATAAGTGTAATAGATCTTCACTGCAGAATGGATTGGCTCCTTTAGGTTACTCGTGATAAAAAGGTTAAAGACACAGATTCCTACCTTTCCACATATATTGATGTCACAAGTGAAAGGCAAAGGGCCAATTCCCTGTTCCTGAGACTGCGTGTTGACGCCAGGACAGGATTAGTGACTTCTACGACAGCAAAACTTGCACCATACCCAGCCCAATTCACCAACCTTTAAGGGGCTAGCACTGGTGCACATGGAACACAATCAACTTCCGATGAAAAATCGTATCTGATTCGCCGGATTCTGGAATGGCACTCAGAAAGCTGACAAACTGCAGCCACATATACACGCTTCACTCACCACACACACCATCCTAGCGAACAAGGTGACAGCAAGATGAGCGGCACCCAGATTTACAGATGCCAAACTGCAGATCTTGCTGATGCTGTGGAGGAGAGGAGAGCGACCAGGGTAGAAAGGAGACTGTCAGGCACAGCCTGTACGCAGGTGACCGAGGTCATGAGCGCTGTGGACAACACCACAGGGACAGGCCAGCAGAGCAGGAAGAAACTGCACGCCCTCCTCGGGGCAAGCAGAGTGAGTGTCGTAACATCAAACCCCACCGGAGGCAGCCGAATACCGCACCACATGTCAGCAGCCACACTGGCGAGAGAAGAAGAAGACTGGAGGGGGACGACCAGACCTGCGGGCCCCAGTGTCCTCCGACACAGGTGCCGAGCAGTAACGACGATAGCACGGACATGGACGGGAGCTCTCGACCCACATCCCAAGATGCCTCAGACCTCGAGTCTGGTGACGTCACCGACTTCCTGTCACGGCTGTCTCTAACACCCTCCACCATCCCAGAGTCACTCATCTAGGTTGGGCACTTGAGTGAAGAAGCTCCTGGGATACTATCTGGTGCACAAACATGCAGCAGTGCAACAGGTGGAGGTAGGAACTCCCGAGAGGGCGGACGGTCGGAAGGTATCCCGACACCAGGGACTAGCTGCCGTCCAGATGGGTTTCGGGTTTCTGGAACGGATGGTCCTACGATTCGGGAGATGGAGTCGTAGAGCCAGGGACTCCATGAGGGGTTGTCAGCAAGCATCCTGCACCTGCAGGTGCAGTTGAGGTGCAGTTGGAGGAGTCCAACCGCGTGCAGGAGCAGGAGGTGGTGCTGACCACACGTGCCAACCAAAAGCTGCAATATGCATGGGTGGCGTCTGCGGTGGAGGCCTTGGGGACGATGGTCTCAGCCATGGGTCAGGATGCCCAAGGCCTGGGGAAATCTGTGCATGCGGTTTCCGAGGCCCAGGACGGCCACCCTAGCACAGGAAGCCATGTACCAGAGCCACCTGGATATTTTCAACGATGCTCCTGTGCGTGGCCCAGTCACAGCGGGCCATGGCTGAGAATGTCGGTGGCATTGCCCAGGCGCTAGTCGACTAGATACAGACACAGAGGGAGGTGGCCTAGTCCCAGAGGGAGATGTCACAGTCACTGCAGATGTGGCACAGACCTAGAAGGTGGTGGCACAGTCACTGGGTGATGTGGCGCAGTCCCAGACGGAAGTGGCCCACTCCCTGTGCTCCATGGCGGCGAGCATACTGACCCTAGTCGAGATGAAAGTGGGCCTTCAAGATTGGCAGCGCCAGGTGGTTGTGGAGCCTCAGTGGTTAGCTCCGCTCACCCCCCCCCCCCCCCCCCCCCCCCACCCATGGCGGCAAGGTGGTTAGCACTGTTGCTTCACAGCACCAAGGTCCCAGGTTGAATTCCTGGCTTGGGTCACTGTGCGGAGTCTGCACGTTTCCTCCGGGTGCTCTGATTTCCTCCCACAAGTCCCGAAAGACGTGCTGCTAGGTGAGTTCTATATTCTGAATTCTCCCTTGGTATACCTGAACAGG
Source organism: Scyliorhinus canicula (assembly GCF_902713615.1). Taxonomy (NCBI): domain Eukaryota; kingdom Metazoa; phylum Chordata; class Chondrichthyes; order Carcharhiniformes; family Scyliorhinidae; genus Scyliorhinus; species Scyliorhinus canicula. The sequence goes on along the minus strand of NC_052152.1, from coordinate 53,537,367 downwards.
TGCCGGAGTGTAGCGACTAGGGGATTTTCACAGTACCTTCATTGCAATGTTAATGTAAGTCTACTTGTGACACTAATAAAGATTATTATTATGCATCCCATCAATCACCTCCTAAACCTGGGCATCTCGGTGATGGTGGTGAGCCCAGCTGCCCGGGCATCCTGATAGGCTCGGTCCACGTTGAAATGGATGTATTGCGCTGATCAGGCATATAGGTGTCCAAGACGGCACCTGTGCACCGTGCTCTGTGAGGTCCCGGAAAGGCCCCCACTCGGCGTCTTTAAGGACCTTGCAACGTAAAAGTTCAGGGCGACCATCACCGTGGTGGCCACCAGGACGGGTGTCCTCCCCCATTCCCCTATGGTGCTAGGTGAGTCATGTTCTGGCAGATATGTTGCACTACCTCCCTGCTCAGCTGGGACTTTCAACAGCATCCCGGTCCAGCAGATCCTCTAATGACATATGCTGACGGTACACACGAGGTCTCATGCGGCACCTCCTTTGCACCTTCTCCTCTTGGCCTGTTCGGTGGCCGGCTCTCCATCCTCACCAGCTTGCTCAAGTTTATCTGGAGCAGGCTCCACTACTGCAGCACCCTCCTCTAGCAGCTCCAGCTCGTACAGCTGCAGTGCAATCCTGGGTGATGCACTGCAGAGGAAGGCCACCATTGCTGGTTGAATTCCAACATCCATTGTCTACGTGGGAGTGAAAGGCTGAAATGTTAGCATGCCCCCCACCCCCCGGGTGCCCAACCAGGTCCCACGAACTATATAGTGACCCTGTTTGGCACTGGGTACCCTGCCCCTGCATTTCCCCTCCCTCTGTACCAATGGCCCCGCTTGGCACCATGGGGCCCTCTGGCTCTGATGCCTATTCGTGCTGCTGGGCTACCGTCGGCTGGCGCTGCCCATGCCATCAGTACACTCCTCTGCCCCCCTTCAGTTCCCCCACTGTAGGGGATTCTGTGGGCATTGCGTGCTGCTCTGCTGACGTGTGGCAGCTGGTTGGGATGAGGGTGGTATAGCGGAGGGGTGAGGTGAATATTGCATCAGGCCTGCTAATGATATGCAAACGGCATTTACTGTACATGCAGAGTGGAACGCATTGACGTCATTGTCGAGGCACTGGAGAATTACAATTTGGTGTGAGCCCGGCGCCCATGATTTTGCAGTCAAGACTGATTCTCCACCCAAACGCCTCTCCTGATTTCCGCGTCAGCTGACGGAGAATCCCGCCCACAGACTTTAAGAAAGTATGAAAAAGAGAGGAAACTTAGCAAAGTAAACAAATGAAACACTATGCTGGCCATCACGGAGCAAGAACATTATCAGATCTTTGACATAGAGAACAGAGTGAAAGTCGGAGACCAGAGAGGCTGTAATCTTCATTAATGAAAGAAAGAGCGTGAAGCAGGTAATCCTAAAACATCTACCAGTTGGAATTCTGTTTAATAGCATCCAGAGCAGTAGACTAGAGCAGTGCTTTCAAACTTTTTTTTCCCAGGACCCACTTTTATCAACCGGCAGACCTTTGGGATCCACGCTGACATTTGTGACACACCATTATTGCTTACCTTTAATGCGGCAGGTGAGCCTGCTTGGTCTTCGCGATCTCATTTGCTTCATCATTCAATGTTACATTTCTGTGAAAGACGCCAGCTGACTATTTAAGTCCTCGCTGCATCCTTTGAAAAAGATCAGGAGGTTTGTCCTCAAACTCGCCATGCCTTTCGAAGATTTTTGGGTTTTAAACTCTTATTTGCCAGTAGGTCCCGGCAGATAACACACAAGCGTTTTGCATCTGGTTTTGCATTGGCATAATTAAAGCCATACATACCTCAATAAATTATCTTTCTACTATGCCCGATTTCAGCTTTATCTTTACTGTTTGTTCACCAGAGGCCCTGGAGCTCGGGATACAGTTCACACCAGCACTGCTTTGTCCTGCTGTGGAATTTCCTGAGAAGCTCTCTCCAGCAGATTCAGTTGTAAGGGGTGGCACAGTGGTTAGCACTGCTGTCTCACTGCGCCAGGGACCCGGGTTTGATTCCAGCCTCGGGTGACTGTCTGCAGTTTCCTCTTTCTCCCCGTGTCTGCATGGGTTTCCTCCGGGTGCTCCGGTTTCCTCCCACAGTCCAAAGTAGTGTAGGTTAGGTGGATTGGCCATGATAATTGACGTTTTAATGTCTACAGATGCGCAGGTTAGGTTAGGGGGATACGGGGATAGTGCGCAGTGGACATGGATTGAGTGCTCATTCGAAGGGTTAATGCAGACTCGATGGGCTGAATGGCCTCTCTGCTCTGGAGGGATTCTATGGAGATTCTGGCCTTCTCATCCTTATTTCAAAACAATCCATCTTCAATTCTTCACACAGTCCATTGCCTGCTTGTGGGCAGCTACAAAATGGAGGAATCTCTCCATGATTTCACGCCCAAAACACTGATATGTCTGGTGTGTGACCTCTGTGCCACTGCCTCTGACAGAAAGACTTGATCATGCGAACGGCCTTTTTTTTATCTTGAAATTTAATTTCCAATACCTCATTTTTCCAAGATTATGACGTTTTACTACTGAAAATTAAAACAATTTCAATTGAACATGTGCATTCTTACATTTACACACAAACTTTATTTTAAATATATTCCCGTTACTTTAGAAATTTAAGCAAGTATGGAAAAAAGTACAGTCTTGTTTCTACTTTACAAACTATGACTTTACACGCGATAAAGTAACTTGTCAAACACATACAATGTCATAATATTTCTTACTGGTTCCACTGCATTGCAGTATCTCAACATCCAAGTAATCTTCTCCATTCTCACCAAAAGCACTGAATTCTTGGTTTCCAGAGAGTGGGGCACAAAGTGATGACTGTAGGTTTCTTCCAGTCTTGACATGTAGTAATAATAATAATAATCTTTATTGTCACAAGTTACTGTGAAAATCCCCTAGTTGCCACATTCCAGCGCCTGTACGGGTACACAGAGGGAGAATTCAGAATGTCCAATTCGCCCTACCAGCAGGTCTTTGGGGACTTGTGGGAGGAAACCAAAGCACCCGGAGGAAACCCCCACAGGCACGGGGAGAACCTGCAGACTCCACAAAGACAGTGACCCATGCCAGGAATCGAACCTGCGATGCTGGTGCTGTGAGGCAACAGTGCTAACTACCGTGCTACCGTGGTGCCCTCATGTCTGACGTGTCCGCTGTATTGACTGGCCTTGTTTGGTCAGTATTCCTCACTGACAAACCATGCCTGGCGGTAACGATCATACAGCTCAGCCTCGTGCTGCCCGCCCCCACAAACACCGCACCAATTGAGGACTGCCCATGGCCGGGATTCTTAAATGCCAGTTGTGGCCGTTGGGGACTACTTCCCACAATCGGGAACGCCACAACCAATCGCTCCGCGACCCTCCCTCCCTGCCGGCGACTGACCTAGGTTGTGACCCTGAGTTTGAAAAACCCTGGACTAGAGAAGTAGAAAAGGTGTAAGAGAAGTTGGAAGTGTCAGAAGAATGGAGGAAGGAGCAAGCACAGGAAGGAAACTTGAAGAAAGAAAGAACATTTACTAAAGAGAGCAACAAGAGGCTACATTTCCTATGAGACTTCAAAACACTGACATGTTCAGAATGACTAGCAGGAATGTCCGAGAACTTTGAAGTCTGAACCGAGATTTTGGGGGAGATGTGCTATGGTGGAGTACACTTGACTAAGTCCTATTAAGGGTTAACTGTAATAGTTTGTGATGTCATGTAAGTGACATACACGTGATCCGAGAGTCTAGGAGAAACTAATGTAAGGGAGTGTTCTCGTAGCTACGCGTGTTGCAATAAAGTTAGAGGTTGGGATTTTATGATTTTCTTTTCAAAGTGTCCCAGGTTGGGAAATGTGGGGGGCAGCCCGTCAGCTTTTTCCACCAAATGTTTCAGCACTTTTATTTTAAAAAAAGTGGAAGATCTGGCAGACCGATCTGAATTTAAAAAAAAAGGATCCTGTTTGATTCTCTGCCCCCACTGACTTTCCCGCCCACTGTAAATGGGGGGGGGGGGGGGGGGAAATCCCCCTCTCCCTGCCACAATATTTTTAGCTGACAGTCTTCAGGAGTTATTGGAACTACTCCAACCCAACAGCAGTATACGGCCTGCGAGCTCTTGGCTGTTGCAGAGCTGGTACAGCTTTCAAAACATTAGAATCTTTTTGTTTTTCTTCACATTTAATTGAGGAAAATGTCTGCTTGTTTATAAATCTTACTATATTACAAAATAATTTATTGAAAGTACCTTTTTAAAATTCCATTTATTTTAAAGTACTGGAGAAAGTGTGCATATTTTTTCTTTCTGCTTCATGTTCCCTGTCAATATTTTTGAGAAATGTCTAAGCCTAAAATAATTTTTTCTTTGAAAGAGTGTCTTGTAAATAAAACAAAATAATTTCCATTTATTAAAGTGGATTAAGGACATTTGGTTCCAGCTGAAAGTTTTAAAGGATGCTATTTTATGAAATTGGCTACATTTGACATCAATACCAAGTTATTTTGGAACCGTTTCTCTTTGATTTTCTCCTCTTATTCACCACTTCCAAATAATGTAGCTAATCTCCCTTGAAATTTAATGGAATGAATCTTGCCTACGGCGTTTGCTGGTGACCCAATTATGTAGTAATAGTATAATATCTACATACCACTTATTAAAATTCAATTTAAAAGGCTAGCTCTAGTTTCATCATGTGATTGATTGTATTTGAACAGATTTAATGGTGCAGATAACTTAACTCTGTCACCCAAGCCTTGCTGCATGTTAGCTCTAATATATGTTGTATATTCCTTGTCTTCAAATAGCTATTATGAAAGCTTTCCTATTGGCATGGGCATTATACGTTTGGTAAGGAATGTAAAACCTATTCACCAGCTCATCAATTAACTTATTCATTTATCTTTTTCTTATCCCTTCAGAGCCTTTCACTATTTTTGGCTGAAGAGGTATTTCCATAATTATTATTCATCCTATGCTAGAAAGCTTTTCCACAAATCCTGTTAGTTTGTGGGAAACATGAAGTTCTTCCTGTATTTCCTACTTTGTTGTGCTTAGTTTTAAAAATATATTCCCTATTATTTAAGTTTTATACACACCAAATACCTGTTTGGATGTCATCCATCTGAACCCTATAGTAACTTTAAACTGGGACCTCTTGTATTGGGTTCCCCTCCCACCATGTTGGAGTTGCGAATTTCAACGCAGCAATGGTTGCCTGGAGCTGGACTATGCAAACAACTGTGAGGTCTCTTTAAATCCTCCTTTTTTTCCTAATGGCTTGGTATAGTCTATGGGCAGACATTTGAGGCTTGATTCTTGATGCAGAAAAGTTTTTTAAAATTTCAGTTTAAACACTCCTCTCTCTCCTCTCTCTCTCTCTCTCTCCTCTCTCTCTCTCTCTCTCTCTCTCTCTCTCTCTCTCTCTCTCTCTCTCTCTCTCTCTCTCTCTCTTTCCCCCCCCCCCCCCCCCCCCCCCCCGGCTCAGTAACTCTTGTAACCACCAAACTTCATCTGGGGAGTCACTATTTTAATTATTTTACCAGCTCCCTTTGTGGTCTATGCTTTTCAGGAGAGAGAAGACCAAGCAGTCAATCCTTCACTATATAACTGCTACAACTGCACAATTGTTCTCCATACTTCCTGTAATAACTGGATATCCTTTCTGAAACACACAGACCAAAACTACTGTAACATTTCAATGTAGTCGTACTAGCGCCAAATATAGTTTTGAAATGATATCTTTGGATTTATTGGTGATATCCTTTGCTATGTATCCCAAAGTTATTTTTGAATAGTTTGGAACACTGTGCTGATGGTTTTAATGACCTGTTCACTAAAACCCCAAGATTTCTCTTCTGCTCCAATTCTTCAATCATAATCCCATTTAGCACGTTTTTCAGATTAACTTTCCATGTGCCAAATCTTATCATTCATGTCTCTTGGTGTTTGTAGAATCTTACTCTGCTCACTAGCTGTCACAATTTATTTTAAATGACCTCAGTTTAAAAGTAAATTATTGGATACACAACTTATTTCATAGAATCATTGATTCCTACAGACCATAAGGAGGCCATGTGGCCCATTGAGTCTGCACCGACTCTTTGAAAGAACACCCTACTGAAGCCCAATCCCCCACCCTATCCCCTGTAGCCATCTAAGATGGACACCAGTAACACAAAATGGAAGACTGCAAAGAATACAGGGAAAAACGGACATAGTAAAGAGCAAACAGCTTGCAGAAGCAGTCAGCATTGAGACACTTGCAAAAACCGGTTTCCCGACAGCTGCAGAGTTCAGGCAGCGCTGTAAATGGGAAAACAGTTTACATACTAATGAGGTGATACCGGGACAATCCCGGGCACAATAGATACACTCAAGTATCAATCGATACTTTCAAAAGCGAAGCAGACACGATGGAGCCAGCGAAACCAGGACAATGAGTCCTAAGAACCGCCCCAGCCATCAAGGAACGACCCTAGGATAGGGGGGGTTCAAATCATATCGATTGGGAAAAGGCCCAATCGATCCCCAGCAGGTGAGGAAGCCCGCCCCAAGGGGCACGGACCTCCTGGGACCTATAAAAGAATGTCCCGCACATGGTTCGGTCTCCTGTCTCCGGCCTCCGACTCCAGCCTCCAGACTCCTGTCTTTTACACCAGCCGTCGAGCAGCAGCCATCGATAAGTAAGCGCCAAACGACGATCGCTACCTTGACCCAGGCATTACTTATACACGTGCCGACCGGTAGTAACAAGAAGTTGCAGACCAGATCGGAACGAAGGCCTTGTTCCCTGAGCTTGCCTGTTCCTTCTTAGATAAGTATTAGTCGTTTAATGGTAGAAGTAAGTTAGTCTTTAGCGTGTGCATGAGTATTTATTATAATTGTTATAATAAACTCTAACTGATTGGACTTACTAATTGGTGTATAACTTTATTGCTTTGAACTTGACCTTGGTACTTGTGACGGTGTCTCTTACGGCACCTGGCGACTCCAGAGCATAGAAACGAGAAACAGAGCCAAGCGAGTGTTAAGCACACTTCCTCTGCTGGAGGAGTGTTAAACACACTTACTCAGAACGAGCAACATTTAGTGGCGAACTCTGACGGGACTCGACTAGAAGTGGCCCCCCCCACACCGAGAGAACCCAGAAATTTGAATTGGAAATCTAATTGGGAAAAAGGAAATATCACAAGTGTTCAAGGAGTTCAAATCAATAACGATAATTCGGAAGTGTGTTTTGTGCATGCGTAACTAACAGGGTTGTAAGGTTAACCTGAGAGATTTTTGTTGCGACAAACTGTCGGTAGTTTTTTAAGCGGAACATAGCAAAAGCCTTACCCGTCTTTTAAAACATTACCTGAACATCCCCTGCTCCAAATTAAGACAGAAGGAGGAAATGGCCATGCAGGCAATGGAACGCCTCATGAACCCAGAGCAGTTCGTGGTCGCAGCGACCAGCAGTAGCAGAGTAGGCCAGTGTCCCGTGTGGGAGCTGGAACTACGCAAGTATCTAAAAGGGAAAGGACGGCCCCTTTGGAATGAGTTTAGTATGAATGAGGAGACAGGGCCCGGGAGTATAGGACATACTTGGTGGGAGAACCTCTCTCAAATTCATAAGAAAAATCTTAGTAAAGCACGCAAGTCGATGGCAATCGTGTCCTGTTTGGCACAATTGCGAGGCACTGAGGAGGTCGTTCGGACGCTCCGAGCAGAGTTAGAGGAACAAAACAGAATGAGTAAAGTGGATGTCAGGGACATCGAAAAGGAAAACCTCGAGCTAAGAGGGAAGCTGGCAGAGAAGGGTAGAGAGGTAGATGATGCCAAGAGGGCACATCAGTCGTGTCTAGCCCATCTGAGCAGTTCCCAGACCCAATATGAAAAAGCCTATCAAGATGTGCAACGTGCAGTCCTGATACGAGAAGAGTCAGAAAAGCAGGTAGAGGCATTGCAGAGGTAATGCTCTGACCTAAATGTAGCTTTAAGAGCACTCCATGCTGCCACCACTGAGCAAAGACAGAGCACAGTAGACCATGCAAAATGCAGGAAGCAGATTGCGGAGCTGCAATCGTTGCTTTCAGTGCAGAATGGGTTCCAAAGCACCTTACAGTTAGATGAGGAGAATGCCCCAGATTGGCAGGAACTGAGCGAGACAGCGCAGCGCTATGTTCAGGGAACATGTGCGCCAGAAGCGCAACAAAAGAGGAAAGCACCCCAACCCCCCACAGATCAGATAGCACCCGCACCTATGAACCCAGTCACCACCCAAAGAAAGGCAACCACAGACGGCGCACCCGACATCACCTACACCACCCCCTTAACTGTAACCCAACTCAGGGACGCGTGTGAGAAAATCACTCCGTTTCTCCCCACCGCAAACCCCCACCAATTTTTCGCTAAGGTAAAACAGCAGGCTACCATGTACGGCCTGGATGAAAGAGAGCAGGTTAAGCTCACTGTTTTGAGTTTAGACCCATCAGTAGTTGCAGCCCTCCCCGACCCACAGAACGTTGGAGGAGGCACCCTCGAAGAGATGCATACATCCATTTTAGATATAATAGAGGAGACCCAGTTGAAGGCCTAAATAAATGTAGACAAAAGAGGACAGAGCACCCCACAGCATTCGCAGGAAGGCTGTGGATCCATTTCACTGCAGTTTCTAGCGAATTAGACCGCGCGCATTTAAACCGAGACCACATGGTTAAATGGACCCGCACCATAATCTCCCATGCCACAGATGCAGGACAGAATGCTTGCAATAGTTCTGACCCCTCAGAAGAGGCCCATAATGAGAAATGGGTTCTGAAAAGATTGTCCCGCGCTTGGGAACAATCTGTTCAGGGCAAAGTTAAGCTAAAGACCCCAGAGGAAGCTCAGGCTGCAGCGGATATTCAGGCAGTGAGAGCGCACCAAAACCCCGCATGGGTAAACGAAGGGAAGAACAGCCCTCCACAGAAGTCGCAGAAATGCTACAACTGTGGTCAATTAGGCCATTTTGCAAAAGAATGCAATGTCCCACCAGAGTCGCCACTAAATGTTGTTCGTTCTGACTTCCTCTGCTGGAGGAGTGTTAAACACACTTACTCAGAACGAGCAACACCCCATAACTCATCCTAGGGGCAATTTAGCATAGCCAATCCACCTAACCTATACATCTTTGGACTTGAACTGAACTATGGTGTAAACTTGTTCAAGTATCATTATCTAAAGCAATCAAAGTACCACCTTTAGATCTACTACATGATCCAGCTGCAGCAATACCACTTTGCCTGCTTACTTGGTGACGTTACCAGTGCCATCTTTTTACGATCCACCCAACCCTTTCAGAATTCCCAGTACCATTTAGGTTCATTATAGATCCATCACCAACATACTATAACATAGATAGATGAGGGGCTGCATGCTCTGCTCATGTTTAAATGTCCCAACCAAAGTTCAGAGATATCAGTTGTATCTAAATCTACAATTCAACCACATGGCTAAAATTCCAATACCATAGATTGTGGCAGAAAATGTGACTTTTGAAGCCGAGAAAAATTCTTCTTAAAATAGGTATCGACTAATATGGTCACCAGGGGACGCCCGGAATGCATTCCCCAATGGGACGGAGAAATGAGCATCAGGGAGAATTGGCGCTCATCCGAAAGTGATGCTGCAACGCGCCCCAGAAACGAGAGGTCCACGCCACATGCAAGCGGGAGCATGCAAATGAAGGCAAACGGGATTTTAATGACCCATTCGCATTTATTTAGCGGACCTTATGCTCCAGCCTCCCGTGATTCTCCAGTCCCTGCGGCCGGGAATCACATGGGCGCGGATCACTTATGGTCTCCACCAGAGAGGCTCTGAGCCCATCAGCGGGCAACCCCCCCCCCCCCCCCAAACAATGCACTGCCTGCCCATACATTCTCTACCAGACTCCCCACTCTCTCTCCTAACCTCCCTACCCACAGGGACCCCCTCCCCCCACAGGGAACCCTGTAATATGGAGACCCCCTCCCCCCACAGGGACCCCTGTAATAGGGAGACCCCCTGCCCCCACAGGGACCCCTGTAATAGGGAGACCTCCCCCCACAGGGACCCCTGTAATAGGTAGACTCCCTCCCCCCACGGGGACCCCTGTAATAGGGAGACCCCCTCCCTCCACAGAGACCCCTGTAATAGTGAGACCCCACCCCTACAGGGACCCCTGTAATAGGGAGACACCCCCTCCCCCACAGGGACCCCTGTAATAGGGGGAGACCCTGTACTAAAGGGACCCCCTTGAGTGATTGGAATTCACTTACCTCTCTTTCATTTGGTCAGTGTTTATAAAATTGGGAATTTTATCACTTAAGCCGCTGAACTTTGAACGGAGATGAATGTATCAAAGCTGCAGATGGTTTGTAGAAGCTGTTAATCACAGACCATTACTAGAGAGCTATGGAAACCAGAAGCAGGTCACAGCTGCGCTCATAGAAAGAATCATAGAATACCTGCAGTGCAGAAGGAGACCATTCGGCCCATCAAGTCTACATGGACCCCCTGAATAAACACCCAATCAAGGCCCGCTCCTTCACCTTATCCCTGTAACCCCATAACCCCACCTAACCTTTTGGACATTGAGGGCAATTTAGCATGACCAATCCAACCCCCTGTCTGTACTTCCAACTCCCACTGCCCCCTCTCTCCATGACCAACACCCTGTGGGTTAGGGGGGTCTCCCTATCACAGGGGTCCCTGTGGGGTAGGGGGGTCTCCCGATCATAGGGGTTCCTATGGGGAGGGGGTCTCCCTATCACAGGGGTCCCTGTGGGGGTGCTTCCTATAATAGGGGTCCCTGTGGGGAGGGGAGTCTCCCGATCATAGGGGTTCCTATGGGGAGGGGGTCTCCCTATCACAGGGGTCTCTGTGGGGGGTGGTCCCTATAATAGGGGTCCCTGTGGGAGGATGTTCTCCCTATCACAGGAGTCCCTGTGGGGTAGGGGGGTTCTCCCTGTCACAGGGGCCCATGTTGGGTAGGGGGCGATCTCCCTATCACAGGGGTCCCAGTGGGGTAGGGTGTTCTCCCTATCACAGGAGTCCCTGTGGGGAAGGGGGTTCTCCCTATCACAGGGGTCTCTGTGGGGTATGGGGGTCTCCCTATCACAGTGTGGGGAAGGAGGGGGCTCCCTATCACAGGGGTCCCAGTGAGGTAGGGGGTTCTCCCTATCACAGGGGTCCCTGTGGGGTAGGGGGTTCTCCCTATCACAGGGGTCCCTGTGGGTTATGGGGGTCTCCCTATCACAGGAGTCCCTGTGGGGTAAGGGGGGGTCTCCCTATCATAGGAGTCCCTGTGGGGAGGGGTGTCTCCCTATCAGTGTGGGGAGGGAGGGGGTGTTACCTTATCACAGGAGTCTGTGGGGTAGGGAGTGTTACCTTATCGCAGGGGTCCCTGTGGGGTAAGGGGGGTCTCCCTATCACAGGGGTCCCTGCGGGGAGAGGAGAGGGGAGGTCTCCCAAGATCCAAAACAAATAATTCATTAAATTCATTCTGTGTTCTTTGGCTAATAATAATAAGAATCGTTATTAGTGATACAAGTATACAAGTAGGCTTACATTAACATTGCAATGAAGTTACTATGAAAATCCCCCCCCCCCCCCCCCCCCAAGTCCCAGTCACCATATTCCGACACCTCTTTGGGTACACTGAGGGAGAATTCTGAATGTCCAATTCACCTAACAAGCACGTCTTTCGGGATTTGTGGGAGGAAACTGGAGCACCTGGAGGAAACCCACACAGATACTGGGCGAACATGCAGACTCCGTGCAGACAGTGACCCAAGCTGGGAATCGAACCTGGGTCCTTGGCGCTGTGAAACAACAGTGCTGGCCACCGTGGCACCCAATGGCATCATTGTATCAGATTTGGCACTTTCAGTTTCAGTATCAATGCTCCACAACCAATTAGCTTCCTCTCCATACGGTCAATTAGATATCCCACATCTTTAGAAATGATCTGATAGTATTTTATGCGTTAATAACATCCCACAATTTGATGACAAAACTACAAAATATCAAGCGAGGGAGCAACCATATTTACACTCCTTTGGGAAGGATTTTCTGTATCAACCATACACCTATTCCATGTTGGCTTGTTGAGGCACACATCAAAAGTTCAACTATGGACCTGAGTAAAGCTACAATGTTGATGTTATACCTTGCATGTGCCTCTTGATCTCATCAGTTATACGGCATCTGAACCTCCCACACTAACAAGCTGCATTCTTCATATAGGCCTATGGGATGGCTATTTCACACATTATTGATCCACATCCTCGCTCCATCCTCATTCATCCAATCTTTTATGGACATGCAGGAACTTGATTTTCGGCATGGTTTTACATTTAAAAATTATCAGTTTTAATTTTGTCATGTCAGCCATGCAGGCTAGTACCATTATGACTCTTGTCTTCTCAGGTCCTGTGGTTTTCACCAGAACTGCTTTCAGACCTTTCCACTCCACAGTTAGGCTGCTGGGCGTATTGAAATTCATGAGTGTTTCATCCATTTTGCCGATGTGACATAACAGGCACTAATGTTTTTGCTGCTGTCTGATGATGAATTGTTGGAAACTGGTCATTTTGGCATTGAGGCATTTTGGCAGTCTCGAAGCAATCTTGGTCTTCCGTCGCAACATAGACATTCTTGTTCCATAAAATGGCCACGCCAACTAGCTGATGCTCTGAATTTTCTTTCTTTGCTGGACTCCGGGTTTGTTTTAGTCACTCAAGTGCCATATGTGGTGGTGATGCTGGAAGATCCATTCTGAGACATGCTTCTCAAGATTAGCGCGGTCCCTGTTGCCTGTTCTGTGGCACATTTGGTCATCCTTGGAGTGGATTCCTCCTCCCATTATAGCACAAGTTTTTCACTGAACCAAATTCCCATGTTCCAGCACAATTACTTGATCAGCAGTATTTCAACTTTCAGCTTGAACCTAGCTTTTTGACATGAGAAACATGAATCATCTTATACGCTGGGATCTACAATCCCAGCATGCCTCAGGTGTTTCTGCACATGTTTGGACTGGGAGGGGACTGTGTATGCGCAGGGCAGCATTTTGGAGTTCTCAGAGTGCCTGTCTGAAGAGGTTAAAGGAAAGAAATAATGTGAAAACCTTAGTATGTGACCAGGAGTGGGTGCCCTACTCAGAGAAGAGTCCCAGGCAGGGGACAGGAAGACGTCCCAAAAGAGGAGTCCCAGACAAAGCACATGGAGAGATCCAAGTTCAAAAGAAAGGAGCAGAGACAGCAAACAGAAAAAGAGGTGCTTTAGCAGACTTTGTGGTGAGGAGAAGCCTGGCAATCAAAGAAGGCATCAAAAGATCGGTGACTCCATGCTGCGGGCCGTTGGGGCAAAGGTAACCCTTTGGAGCTGTAGTGTTCTACCCAGTGCAGCTGAAGAGCTAAAGTTGTGTTCGAGTTGGTGCTCAGTGCAGACTCTGGAATCCAAGGGAATGGAATCTCTGGGGACATGATTGAGATCCTGAGGTGGGTCGATGTTGATGTCGTTTGAGTTGGAGCAACATTTGAATAGTATTCTAAGCTGAGATTTTTGGAAGTGAAGACTGGAACACCTTGTGAGAGAGATTGTCTCGTTGACTCAGTGTTTACTGACATCTGGCTGGGTTTATGAGAGATTTGTGTAATCTGTCATGTGTGGTATTCAATCACAGTTTGCCTGTTAATTCACATGTACCTTATGTTAATCCTGAATGTACAAGATAGATATTGTAAATTGTTTTATTTTTCTGACCTTGTATAGGGAAATTTATTTTTGGAATCTTGTAGATTTATTCTCTTAGCAACTGTTTTGAATATCAAGCTTTGTCTACTTTAACCAAAAAGTTACTGGTCCCCAACTGAATGGTATGATCTGGGGTACTTTATTTCTAATATCACTACCATCAATGTAAAAACAACTCCCAGACATTCTGCACTTGTCAACCTGATAAGACCCCTTAATCACTAATTGAAATACCATTTTATGTACTATGATCAAGAGTTGCTCGGTAATTTCCAACCACAGTGCATCCTTAATGCACATTTTTAACTGCTTATGTTAAAACTAGTGTTCTGGCTCTGCTATTGTGATTAATATCCTCTGCCATGAGCTGTAACATTCCAGAAGCAAACACTTCCAATTACGAGATTATTGAAGTATAAAGAAGTATTTTTAAGAGAACAGAATTCTTATTCGGTATTGTACTATCAATTACTACATGCTGCAGGGAAAAGTAAAGTAGATACACTTTAAGCAAATATCAAAATCTACCCAATATTTCCAATCTTCCACACTAGTATGAATATTGTGAATTTCTCCTTCCAGCGATGCAATTTTTACAGATACAAGATCAATAAAAAGAACTTTGACAAACCTTAATCAGAAGGGCTTCTCTTAAACACTTAGACTTAGTCTATTAATAGATATGGTCATAGAATTGTAATTGTTCCATATTGGGCATGAGGAAATACAATTTGATTCTAGCTTGCCAGCTTGCTCAAGTTTATCTGGAGCAGGCTCCACTACTGCAGCACCCTCCTCTAGCAGCTCCAGCTCGTACAGCTGCAGTGCAATCCTGGGTGATGCACTGCAGAGGAAGGCCACCATTGCTGGTTGAATTCCAACATCCATTGTCTACGTGGGAGTGAAAGGCTGAAATGTTAGCATGCCCCCCACCCCCCGGGTGCCCAACCAGGTCCCACGAACTATATAGTGACCCTGTTTGGCACTGGGTACCCTGCCCCTGCATTTCCCCTCCCTCTGTACCAATGGCCCCGCTTGGCACCATGGGGCCCTCTGGCTCTGATGCCTATTCGTGCTGCTGGGCTACCGTCGGCTGGCGCTGCCCATGCCATCAGTACACTCCTCTGCCCCCCTTCAGTTCCCCCACTGTAGGGGATTCTGTGGGCATTGCGTGCTGCTCTGCTGACGTGTGGCAGCTGGTTGGGATGAGGGTGGTATAGCGGAGGGGTGAGGTGAATATTGCATCAGGCCTGCTAATGATATGCAAACGGCATTTACTGTACATGCAGAGTGGAACGCATTGACGTCATTGTCGAGGCACTGGAGAATTACAATTTGGTGTGAGCCCGGCGCCCATGATTTTGCAGTCAAGACTGATTCTCCACCCAAACGCCTCTCCTGATTTCCGCGTCAGCTGACGGAGAATCCCGCCCACAGACTTTAAGAAAGTATGAAAAAGAGAGGAAACTTAGCAAAGTAAACAAATGAAACACTATGCTGGCCATCACGGAGCAAGAACATTATCAGATCTTTGACATAGAGAACAGAGTGAAAGTCGGAGACCAGAGAGGCTGTAATCTTCATTAATGAAAGAAAGAGCGTGAAGCAGGTAATCCTAAAACATCTACCAGTTGGAATTCTGTTTAATAGCATCCAGAGCAGTAGACTAGAGCAGTGCTTTCAAACTTTTTTTTCCCAGGACCCACTTTTATCAACCGGCAGACCTTTGGGATCCACGCTGACATTTGTGACACACCATTATTGCTTACCTTTAATGCGGCAGGTGAGCCTGCTTGGTCTTCGCGATCTCATTTGCTTCATCATTCAATGTTACATTTCTGTGAAAGACGCCAGCTGACTATTTAAGTCCTCGCTGCATCCTTTGAAAAAGATCAGGAGGTTTGTCCTCAAACTCGCCATGCCTTTCGAAGATTTTTGGGTTTTAAACTCTTATTTGCCAGTAGGTCCCGGCAGATAACACACAAGCGTTTTGCATCTGGTTTTGCATTGGCATAATTAAAGCCATACATACCTCAATAAATTATCTTTCTACTATGCCCGATTTCAGCTTTATCTTTACTGTTTGTTCACCAGAGGCCCTGGAGCTCGGGATACAGTTCACACCAGCACTGCTTTGTCCTGCTGTGGAATTTCCTGAGAAGCTCTCTCCAGCAGATTCAGTTGTAAGGGGTGGCACAGTGGTTAGCACTGCTGTCTCACTGCGCCAGGGACCCGGGTTTGATTCCAGCCTCGGGTGACTGTCTGCAGTTTCCTCTTTCTCCCCGTGTCTGCATGGGTTTCCTCCGGGTGCTCCGGTTTCCTCCCACAGTCCAAAGTAGTGTAGGTTAGGTGGATTGGCCATGATAATTGACGTTTTAATGTCTACAGATGCGCAGGTTAGGTTAGGGGGATACGGGGATAGTGCGCAGTGGACATGGATTGAGTGCTCATTCGAAGGGTTAATGCAGACTCGATGGGCTGAATGGCC
Source organism: Scyliorhinus canicula (assembly GCF_902713615.1). Taxonomy (NCBI): domain Eukaryota; kingdom Metazoa; phylum Chordata; class Chondrichthyes; order Carcharhiniformes; family Scyliorhinidae; genus Scyliorhinus; species Scyliorhinus canicula. The sequence continues at coordinate 53,521,080 of NC_052152.1, read as the reverse complement.
TCTCTGCTCTGGAGGGATTCTATGGAGATTCTGGCCTTCTCATCCTTATTTCAAAACAATCCATCTTCAATTCTTCACACAGTCCATTGCCTGCTTGTGGGCAGCTACAAAATGGAGGAATCTCTCCATGATTTCACGCCCAAAACACTGATATGTCTGGTGTGTGACCTCTGTGCCACTGCCTCTGACAGAAAGACTTGATCATGCGAACGGCCTTTTTTTTATCTTGAAATTTAATTTCCAATACCTCATTTTTCCAAGATTATGACGTTTTACTACTGAAAATTAAAACAATTTCAATTGAACATGTGCATTCTTACATTTACACACAAACTTTATTTTAAATATATTCCCGTTACTTTAGAAATTTAAGCAAGTATGGAAAAAAGTACAGTCTTGTTTCTACTTTACAAACTATGACTTTACACGCGATAAAGTAACTTGTCAAACACATACAATGTCATAATATTTCTTACTGGTTCCACTGCATTGCAGTATCTCAACATCCAAGTAATCTTCTCCATTCTCACCAAAAGCACTGAATTCTTGGTTTCCAGAGAGTGGGGCACAAAGTGATGACTGTAGGTTTCTTCCAGTCTTGACATGTAGTAATAATAATAATAATCTTTATTGTCACAAGTTACTGTGAAAATCCCCTAGTTGCCACATTCCAGCGCCTGTACGGGTACACAGAGGGAGAATTCAGAATGTCCAATTCGCCCTACCAGCAGGTCTTTGGGGACTTGTGGGAGGAAACCAAAGCACCCGGAGGAAACCCCCACAGGCACGGGGAGAACCTGCAGACTCCACAAAGACAGTGACCCATGCCAGGAATCGAACCTGCGATGCTGGTGCTGTGAGGCAACAGTGCTAACTACCGTGCTACCGTGGTGCCCTCATGTCTGACGTGTCCGCTGTATTGACTGGCCTTGTTTGGTCAGTATTCCTCACTGACAAACCATGCCTGGCGGTAACGATCATACAGCTCAGCCTCGTGCTGCCCGCCCCCACAAACACCGCACCAATTGAGGACTGCCCATGGCCGGGATTCTTAAATGCCAGTTGTGGCCGTTGGGGACTACTTCCCACAATCGGGAACGCCACAACCAATCGCTCCGCGACCCTCCCTCCCTGCCGGCGACTGACCTAGGTTGTGACCCTGAGTTTGAAAAACCCTGGACTAGAGAAGTAGAAAAGGTGTAAGAGAAGTTGGAAGTGTCAGAAGAATGGAGGAAGGAGCAAGCACAGGAAGGAAACTTGAAGAAAGAAAGAACATTTACTAAAGAGAGCAACAAGAGGCTACATTTCCTATGAGACTTCAAAACACTGACATGTTCAGAATGACTAGCAGGAATGTCCGAGAACTTTGAAGTCTGAACCGAGATTTTGGGGGAGATGTGCTATGGTGGAGTACACTTGACTAAGTCCTATTAAGGGTTAACTGTAATAGTTTGTGATGTCATGTAAGTGACATACACGTGATCCGAGAGTCTAGGAGAAACTAATGTAAGGGAGTGTTCTCGTAGCTACGCGTGTTGCAATAAAGTTAGAGGTTGGGATTTTATGATTTTCTTTTCAAAGTGTCCCAGGTTGGGAAATGTGGGGGGCAGCCCGTCAGCTTTTTCCACCAAATGTTTCAGCACTTTTATTTTAAAAAAAGTGGAAGATCTGGCAGACCGATCTGAATTTAAAAAAAAAGGATCCTGTTTGATTCTCTGCCCCCACTGACTTTCCCGCCCACTGTAAATGGGGGGGGGGGGGGGGGGAAATCCCCCTCTCCCTGCCACAATATTTTTAGCTGACAGTCTTCAGGAGTTATTGGAACTACTCCAACCCAACAGCAGTATACGGCCTGCGAGCTCTTGGCTGTTGCAGAGCTGGTACAGCTTTCAAAACATTAGAATCTTTTTGTTTTTCTTCACATTTAATTGAGGAAAATGTCTGCTTGTTTATAAATCTTACTATATTACAAAATAATTTATTGAAAGTACCTTTTTAAAATTCCATTTATTTTAAAGTACTGGAGAAAGTGTGCATATTTTTTCTTTCTGCTTCATGTTCCCTGTCAATATTTTTGAGAAATGTCTAAGCCTAAAATAATTTTTTCTTTGAAAGAGTGTCTTGTAAATAAAACAAAATAATTTCCATTTATTAAAGTGGATTAAGGACATTTGGTTCCAGCTGAAAGTTTTAAAGGATGCTATTTTATGAAATTGGCTACATTTGACATCAATACCAAGTTATTTTGGAACCGTTTCTCTTTGATTTTCTCCTCTTATTCACCACTTCCAAATAATGTAGCTAATCTCCCTTGAAATTTAATGGAATGAATCTTGCCTACGGCGTTTGCTGGTGACCCAATTATGTAGTAATAGTATAATATCTACATACCACTTATTAAAATTCAATTTAAAAGGCTAGCTCTAGTTTCATCATGTGATTGATTGTATTTGAACAGATTTAATGGTGCAGATAACTTAACTCTGTCACCCAAGCCTTGCTGCATGTTAGCTCTAATATATGTTGTATATTCCTTGTCTTCAAATAGCTATTATGAAAGCTTTCCTATTGGCATGGGCATTATACGTTTGGTAAGGAATGTAAAACCTATTCACCAGCTCATCAATTAACTTATTCATTTATCTTTTTCTTATCCCTTCAGAGCCTTTCACTATTTTTGGCTGAAGAGGTATTTCCATAATTATTATTCATCCTATGCTAGAAAGCTTTTCCACAAATCCTGTTAGTTTGTGGGAAACATGAAGTTCTTCCTGTATTTCCTACTTTGTTGTGCTTAGTTTTAAAAATATATTCCCTATTATTTAAGTTTTATACACACCAAATACCTGTTTGGATGTCATCCATCTGAACCCTATAGTAACTTTAAACTGGGACCTCTTGTATTGGGTTCCCCTCCCACCATGTTGGAGTTGCGAATTTCAACGCAGCAATGGTTGCCTGGAGCTGGACTATGCAAACAACTGTGAGGTCTCTTTAAATCCTCCTTTTTTTCCTAATGGCTTGGTATAGTCTATGGGCAGACATTTGAGGCTTGATTCTTGATGCAGAAAAGTTTTTTAAAATTTCAGTTTAAACACTCCTCTCTCTCCTCTCTCTCTCTCTCTCTCTCTCTCTCTCTCTCTCTCTCTCTCTCTCTCTCTCTCTCTCTCTCTCTCTCTCTCTCTCTTTCCCCCCCCCCCCCCCCCCGGCTCAGTAACTCTTGTAACCACCAAACTTCATCTGGGGAGTCACTATTTTAATTATTTTACCAGCTCCCTTTGTGGTCTATGCTTTTCAGGAGAGAGAAGACCAAGCAGTCAATCCTTCACTATATAACTGCTACAACTGCACAATTGTTCTCCATACTTCCTGTAATAACTGGATATCCTTTCTGAAACACACAGACCAAAACTACTGTAACATTTCAATGTAGTCGTACTAGCGCCAAATATAGTTTTGAAATGATATCTTTGGATTTATTGGTGATATCCTTTGCTATGTATCCCAAAGTTATTTTTGAATAGTTTGGAACACTGTGCTGATGGTTTTAATGACCTGTTCACTAAAACCCCAAGATTTCTCTTCTGCTCCAATTCTTCAATCATAATCCCATTTAGCACGTTTTTCAGATTAACTTTCCATGTGCCAAATCTTATCATTCATGTCTCTTGGTGTTTGTAGAATCTTACTCTGCTCACTAGCTGTCACAATTTATTTTAAATGACCTCAGTTTAAAAGTAAATTATTGGATACACAACTTATTTCATAGAATCATTGATTCCTACAGACCATAAGGAGGCCATGTGGCCCATTGAGTCTGCACCGACTCTTTGAAAGAACACCCTACTGAAGCCCAATCCCCCACCCTATCCCCTGTAGCCATCTAAGATGGACACCAGTAACACAAAATGGAAGACTGCAAAGAATACAGGGAAAAACGGACATAGTAAAGAGCAAACAGCTTGCAGAAGCAGTCAGCATTGAGACACTTGCAAAAACCGGTTTCCCGACAGCTGCAGAGTTCAGGCAGCGCTGTAAATGGGAAAACAGTTTACATACTAATGAGGTGATACCGGGACAATCCCGGGCACAATAGATACACTCAAGTATCAATCGATACTTTCAAAAGCGAAGCAGACACGATGGAGCCAGCGAAACCAGGACAATGAGTCCTAAGAACCGCCCCAGCCATCAAGGAACGACCCTAGGATAGGGGGGGTTCAAATCATATCGATTGGGAAAAGGCCCAATCGATCCCCAGCAGGTGAGGAAGCCCGCCCCAAGGGGCACGGACCTCCTGGGACCTATAAAAGAATGTCCCGCACATGGTTCGGTCTCCTGTCTCCGGCCTCCGACTCCAGCCTCCAGACTCCTGTCTTTTACACCAGCCGTCGAGCAGCAGCCATCGATAAGTAAGCGCCAAACGACGATCGCTACCTTGACCCAGGCATTACTTATACACGTGCCGACCGGTAGTAACAAGAAGTTGCAGACCAGATCGGAACGAAGGCCTTGTTCCCTGAGCTTGCCTGTTCCTTCTTAGATAAGTATTAGTCGTTTAATGGTAGAAGTAAGTTAGTCTTTAGCGTGTGCATGAGTATTTATTATAATTGTTATAATAAACTCTAACTGATTGGACTTACTAATTGGTGTATAACTTTATTGCTTTGAACTTGACCTTGGTACTTGTGACGGTGTCTCTTACGGCACCTGGCGACTCCAGAGCATAGAAACGAGAAACAGAGCCAAGCGAGTGTTAAGCACACTTCCTCTGCTGGAGGAGTGTTAAACACACTTACTCAGAACGAGCAACATTTAGTGGCGAACTCTGACGGGACTCGACTAGAAGTGGCCCCCCCCCACACCGAGAGAACCCAGAAATTTGAATTGGAAATCTAATTGGGAAAAAGGAAATATCACAAGTGTTCAAGGAGTTCAAATCAATAACGATAATTCGGAAGTGTGTTTTGTGCATGCGTAACTAACAGGGTTGTAAGGTTAACCTGAGAGATTTTTGTTGCGACAAACTGTCGGTAGTTTTTTAAGCGGAACATAGCAAAAGCCTTACCCGTCTTTTAAAACATTACCTGAACATCCCCTGCTCCAAATTAAGACAGAAGGAGGAAATGGCCATGCAGGCAATGGAACGCCTCATGAACCCAGAGCAGTTCGTGGTCGCAGCGACCAGCAGTAGCAGAGTAGGCCAGTGTCCCGTGTGGGAGCTGGAACTACGCAAGTATCTAAAAGGGAAAGGACGGCCCCTTTGGAATGAGTTTAGTATGAATGAGGAGACAGGGCCCGGGAGTATAGGACATACTTGGTGGGAGAACCTCTCTCAAATTCATAAGAAAAATCTTAGTAAAGCACGCAAGTCGATGGCAATCGTGTCCTGTTTGGCACAATTGCGAGGCACTGAGGAGGTCGTTCGGACGCTCCGAGCAGAGTTAGAGGAACAAAACAGAATGAGTAAAGTGGATGTCAGGGACATCGAAAAGGAAAACCTCGAGCTAAGAGGGAAGCTGGCAGAGAAGGGTAGAGAGGTAGATGATGCCAAGAGGGCACATCAGTCGTGTCTAGCCCATCTGAGCAGTTCCCAGACCCAATATGAAAAAGCCTATCAAGATGTGCAACGTGCAGTCCTGATACGAGAAGAGTCAGAAAAGCAGGTAGAGGCATTGCAGAGGTAATGCTCTGACCTAAATGTAGCTTTAAGAGCACTCCATGCTGCCACCACTGAGCAAAGACAGAGCACAGTAGACCATGCAAAATGCAGGAAGCAGATTGCGGAGCTGCAATCGTTGCTTTCAGTGCAGAATGGGTTCCAAAGCACCTTACAGTTAGATGAGGAGAATGCCCCAGATTGGCAGGAACTGAGCGAGACAGCGCAGCGCTATGTTCAGGGAACATGTGCGCCAGAAGCGCAACAAAAGAGGAAAGCACCCCAACCCCCCACAGATCAGATAGCACCCGCACCTATGAACCCAGTCACCACCCAAAGAAAGGCAACCACAGACGGCGCACCCGACATCACCTACACCACCCCCTTAACTGTAACCCAACTCAGGGACGCGTGTGAGAAAATCACTCCGTTTCTCCCCACCGCAAACCCCCACCAATTTTTCGCTAAGGTAAAACAGCAGGCTACCATGTACGGCCTGGATGAAAGAGAGCAGGTTAAGCTCACTGTTTTGAGTTTAGACCCATCAGTAGTTGCAGCCCTCCCCGACCCACAGAACGTTGGAGGAGGCACCCTCGAAGAGATGCATACATCCATTTTAGATGCGATAGGATATAATAGAGGAGACCCAGTTGAAGGCCTAAATAAATGTAGGCAAAAGAGGACAGAGCACCCCACAGCATTCGCAGGAAGGCTGTGGATCCATTTCACTGCAGTTTCTAGCGAATTAGACCGCGCGCATTTAAACCGAGACCACATGGTTAAATGGACCCGCACCATAATCTCCCATGCCACAGATGCAGGACAGAATGCTTGCAATAGTTCTGACCCCTCAGAAGAGGCCCATAATGAGAAATGGGTTCTGAAAAGATTGTCCCGCGCTTGGGAACAATCTGTTCAGGGCAAAGTTAAGCTAAAGACCCCAGAGGAAGCTCAGGCTGCAGCGGATATTCAGGCAGTGAGAGCGCACCAAAACCCCGCATGGGTAAACGAAGGGAAGAACAGCCCTCCACAGAAGTCGCAGAAATGCTACAACTGTGGTCAATTAGGCCATTTTGCAAAAGAATGCAATGTCCCACCAGAGTCGCCACTAAATGTTGTTCGTTCTGACTTCCTCTGCTGGAGGAGTGTTAAACACACTTACTCAGAACGAGCAACACCCCATAACTCATCCTAGGGGCAATTTAGCATAGCCAATCCACCTAACCTATACATCTTTGGACTTGAACTGAACTATGGTGTAAACTTGTTCAAGTATCATTATCTAAAGCAATCAAAGTACCACCTTTAGATCTACTACATGATCCAGCTGCAGCAATACCACTTTGCCTGCTTACTTGGTGACGTTACCAGTGCCATCTTTTTACGATCCACCCAACCCTTTCAGAATTCCCAGTACCATTTAGGTTCATTATAGATCCATCACCAACATACTATAACATAGATAGATGAGGGGCTGCATGCTCTGCTCATGTTTAAATGTCCCAACCAAAGTTCAGAGATATCAGTTGTATCTAAATCTACAATTCAACCACATGGCTAAAATTCCAATACCATAGATTGTGGCAGAAAATGTGACTTTTGAAGCCGAGAAAAATTCTTCTTAAAATAGGTATCGACTAATATGGTCACCAGGGGACGCCCGGAATGCATTCCCCAATGGGACGGAGAAATGAGCATCAGGGAGAATTGGCGCTCATCCGAAAGTGATGCTGCAACGCGCCCCAGAAACGAGAGGTCCACGCCACATGCAAGCGGGAGCATGCAAATGAAGGCAAACGGGATTTTAATGACCCATTCGCATTTATTTAGCGGACCTTATGCTCCAGCCTCCCGTGATTCTCCAGTCCCTGCGGCCGGGAATCACATGGGCGCGGATCACTTATGGTCTCCACCAGAGAGGCTCTGAGCCCATCAGCGGGCAACCCCCCCCCCCCCCCCAAACAATGCACTGCCTGCCCATACATTCTCTACCAGACTCCCCACTCTCTCTCCTAACCTCCCTACCCACAGGGACCCCCTCCCCCCACAGGGAACCCTGTAATATGGAGACCCCCTCCCCCCACAGGGACCCCTGTAATAGGGAGACCCCCTGCCCCCACAGGGACCCCTGTAATAGGGAGACCTCCCCCCACAGGGACCCCTGTAATAGGTAGACTCCCTCCCCCCACGGGGACCCCTGTAATAGGGAGACCCCCTCCCTCCACAGAGACCCCTGTAATAGTGAGACCCCACCCCTACAGGGACCCCTGTAATAGGGAGACACCCCCTCCCCCACAGGGACCCCTGTAATAGGGGGAGACCCTGTACTAAAGGGACCCCCTTGAGTGATTGGAATTCACTTACCTCTCTTTCATTTGGTCAGTGTTTATAAAATTGGGAATTTTATCACTTAAGCCGCTGAACTTTGAACGGAGATGAATGTATCAAAGCTGCAGATGGTTTGTAGAAGCTGTTAATCACAGACCATTACTAGAGAGCTATGGAAACCAGAAGCAGGTCACAGCTGCGCTCATAGAAAGAATCATAGAATACCTGCAGTGCAGAAGGAGACCATTCGGCCCATCAAGTCTACATGGACCCCCTGAATAAACACCCAATCAAGGCCCGCTCCTTCACCTTATCCCTGTAACCCCATAACCCCACCTAACCTTTTGGACATTGAGGGCAATTTAGCATGACCAATCCAACCCCCTGTCTGTACTTCCAACTCCCACTGCCCCCTCTCTCCATGACCAACACCCTGTGGGTTAGGGGGGTCTCCCTATCACAGGGGTCCCTGTGGGGTAGGGGGGTCTCCCGATCATAGGGGTTCCTATGGGGAGGGGGTCTCCCTATCACAGGGGTCCCTGTGGGGGTGCTTCCTATAATAGGGGTCCCTGTGGGGAGGGGAGTCTCCCGATCATAGGGGTTCCTATGGGGAGGGGGTCTCCCTATCACAGGGGTCTCTGTGGGGGGTGGTCCCTATAATAGGGGTCCCTGTGGGAGGATGTTCTCCCTATCACAGGAGTCCCTGTGGGGTAGGGGGGTTCTCCCTGTCACAGGGGCCCATGTTGGGTAGGGGGCGATCTCCCTATCACAGGGGTCCCAGTGGGGTAGGGTGTTCTCCCTATCACAGGAGTCCCTGTGGGGAAGGGGGTTCTCCCTATCACAGGGGTCTCTGTGGGGTATGGGGGTCTCCCTATCACAGTGTGGGGAAGGAGGGGGCTCCCTATCACAGGGGTCCCAGTGAGGTAGGGGGTTCTCCCTATCACAGGGGTCCCTGTGGGGTAGGGGGTTCTCCCTATCACAGGGGTCCCTGTGGGTTATGGGGGTCTCCCTATCACAGGAGTCCCTGTGGGGTAAGGGGGGGTCTCCCTATCATAGGAGTCCCTGTGGGGAGGGGTGTCTCCCTATCAGTGTGGGGAGGGAGGGGGTGTTACCTTATCACAGGAGTCTGTGGGGTAGGGAGTGTTACCTTATCGCAGGGGTCCCTGTGGGGTAAGGGGGGTCTCCCTATCACAGGGGTCCCTGCGGGGAGAGGAGAGGGGAGGTCTCCCAAGATCCAAAACAAATAATTCATTAAATTCATTCTGTGTTCTTTGGCTAATAATAATAAGAATCGTTATTAGTGATACAAGTATACAAGTAGGCTTACATTAACATTGCAATGAAGTTACTATGAAAATCCCCCCCCCCCCCCCCCCAAGTCCCAGTCACCATATTCCGACACCTCTTTGGGTACACTGAGGGAGAATTCTGAATGTCCAATTCACCTAACAAGCACGTCTTTCGGGATTTGTGGGAGGAAACTGGAGCACCTGGAGGAAACCCACACAGATACTGGGCGAACATGCAGACTCCGTGCAGACAGTGACCCAAGCTGGGAATCGAACCTGGGTCCTTGGCGCTGTGAAACAACAGTGCTGGCCACCGTGGCACCCAATGGCATCATTGTATCAGATTTGGCACTTTCAGTTTCAGTATCAATGCTCCACAACCAATTAGCTTCCTCTCCATACGGTCAATTAGATATCCCACATCTTTAGAAATGATCTGATAGTATTTTATGCGTTAATAACATCCCACAATTTGATGACAAAACTACAAAATATCAAGCGAGGGAGCAACCATATTTACACTCCTTTGGGAAGGATTTTCTGTATCAACCATACACCTATTCCATGTTGGCTTGTTGAGGCACACATCAAAAGTTCAACTATGGACCTGAGTAAAGCTACAATGTTGATGTTATACCTTGCATGTGCCTCTTGATCTCATCAGTTATACGGCATCTGAACCTCCCACACTAACAAGCTGCATTCTTCATATAGGCCTATGGGATGGCTATTTCACACATTATTGATCCACATCCTCGCTCCATCCTCATTCATCCAATCTTTTATGGACATGCAGGAACTTGATTTTCGGCATGGTTTTACATTTAAAAATTATCAGTTTTAATTTTGTCATGTCAGCCATGCAGGCTAGTACCATTATGACTCTTGTCTTCTCAGGTCCTGTGGTTTTCACCAGAACTGCTTTCAGACCTTTCCACTCCACAGTTAGGCTGCTGGGCGTATTGAAATTCATGAGTGTTTCATCCATTTTGCCGATGTGACATAACAGGCACTAATGTTTTTGCTGCTGTCTGATGATGAATTGTTGGAAACTGGTCATTTTGGCATTGAGGCATTTTGGCAGTCTCGAAGCAATCTTGGTCTTCCGTCGCAACATAGACATTCTTGTTCCATAAAATGGCCACGCCAACTAGCTGATGCTCTGAATTTTCTTTCTTTGCTGGACTCCGGGTTTGTTTTAGTCACTCAAGTGCCATATGTGGTGGTGATGCTGGAAGATCCATTCTGAGACATGCTTCTCAAGATTAGCGCGGTCCCTGTTGCCTGTTCTGTGGCACATTTGGTCATCCTTGGAGTGGATTCCTCCTCCCATTATAGCACAAGTTTTTCACTGAACCAAATTCCCATGTTCCAGCACAATTACTTGATCAGCAGTATTTCAACTTTCAGCTTGAACCTAGCTTTTTGACATGAGAAACATGAATCATCTTATACGCTGGGATCTACAATCCCAGCATGCCTCAGGTGTTTCTGCACATGTTTGGACTGGGAGGGGACTGTGTATGCGCAGGGCAGCATTTTGGAGTTCTCAGAGTGCCTGTCTGAAGAGGTTAAAGGAAAGAAATAATGTGAAAACCTTAGTATGTGACCAGGAGTGGGTGCCCTACTCAGAGAAGAGTCCCAGGCAGGGGACAGGAAGACGTCCCAAAAGAGGAGTCCCAGACAAAGCACATGGAGAGATCCAAGTTCAAAAGAAAGGAGCAGAGACAGCAAACAGAAAAAGAGGTGCTTTAGCAGACTTTGTGGTGAGGAGAAGCCTGGCAATCAAAGAAGGCATCAAAAGATCGGTGACTCCATGCTGCGGGCCGTTGGGGCAAAGGTAACCCTTTGGAGCTGTAGTGTTCTACCCAGTGCAGCTGAAGAGCTAAAGTTGTGTTCGAGTTGGTGCTCAGTGCAGACTCTGGAATCCAAGGGAATGGAATCTCTGGGGACATGATTGAGATCCTGAGGTGGGTCGATGTTGATGTCGTTTGAGTTGGAGCAACATTTGAATAGTATTCTAAGCTGAGATTTTTGGAAGTGAAGACTGGAACACCTTGTGAGAGAGATTGTCTCGTTGACTCAGTGTTTACTGACATCTGGCTGGGTTTATGAGAGATTTGTGTAATCTGTCATGTGTGGTATTCAATCACAGTTTGCCTGTTAATTCACATGTACCTTATGTTAATCCTGAATGTACAAGATAGATATTGTAAATTGTTTTATTTTTCTGACCTTGTATAGGGAAATTTATTTTTGGAATCTTGTAGATTTATTCTCTTAGCAACTGTTTTGAATATCAAGCTTTGTCTACTTTAACCAAAAAGTTACTGGTCCCCAACTGAATGGTATGATCTGGGGTACTTTATTTCTAATATCACTACCATCAATGTAAAAACAACTCCCAGACATTCTGCACTTGTCAACCTGATAAGACCCCTTAATCACTAATTGAAATACCATTTTATGTACTATGATCAAGAGTTGCTCGGTAATTTCCAACCACAGTGCATCCTTAATGCACATTTTTAACTGCTTATGTTAAAACTAGTGTTCTGGCTCTGCTATTGTGATTAATATCCTCTGCCATGAGCTGTAACATTCCAGAAGCAAACACTTCCAATTACGAGATTATTGAAGTATAAAGAAGTATTTTTAAGAGAACAGAATTCTTATTCGGTATTGTACTATCAATTACTACATGCTGCAGGGAAAAGTAAAGTAGATACACTTTAAGCAAATATCAAAATCTACCCAATATTTCCAATCTTCCACACTAGTATGAATATTGTGAATTTCTCCTTCCAGCGATGCAATTTTTACAGATACAAGATCAATAAAAAGAACTTTGACAAACCTTAATCAGAAGGGCTTCTCTTAAACACTTAGACTTAGTCTATTAATAGATATGGTCATAGAATTGTAATTGTTCCATATTGGGCATGAGGAAATACAATTTGATTCTACAGAAGAGAGCTTTGTCTAACAGGAGGCCTTTGGCAAAGAGCATAAAGGAACCTAATCACCTAGACTTACTATATTAATAGATATCACATGGTCATTGAATTGTTACATGTTGGGCATGAGGAAGTACATTTTGATTCTACAGAAGAGAGCTTTGTCTAATGGGAGGCCTTTGGCATAGAGCATAAAGAAACCTAAGTAAAAACCCAAATCTGTGACACAAGTTCATAGATGCTGAAAAAATGTTGATTCATTCTGCACTGGCCACAATTTTTATGGTAAACCTATCTTTTGATTGTAGCCATAAAATTTGGTGTTATTCTTGACAAAATCGGCAGAGCACTCTGAGCAGGATTGTTTGTAAATTACTTTTACTTTTCAATTCTCTGTGTTGTAATATGTACATCCATGAAGTGTTTTAACTTGTTACCAAGCAATAATTGGCCACAGTAGTGCAAGTACATTCAATTTGCATATATACTAATGGCTTTGACTGGAAAGTTTTCCTTCATCAACAAAAATATTTATTTTAATTGAATTTCAGTTGAAGATCAGATGTATCTTTTCTATTTTGTTTAATTTTTAATTACGTACCTGGTTAAAATGGGTGCATAATTAGAAATCTGTGTGCATCTATTTGAGCTGTTACTAATATTTAATTTTAAAATATCGTATTGTTACTGCCCGTTTGTAGTTTTATTCCAGAATCTCCACATTGGCTGTATGCTCAAGGGCGGTGGAGTGAAGCAAAAGATATTCTTGAGAAGTTTGCTAAGAAACATGGTCAGACGAAGGGTACAGTGACATTGAAGCCACCAGTTGTCCACGATTGTGACCACTCTGCCTGTGTCCTTGACCTTTTTCACCATCGTCTTCTCTTGGGGAGGACATTGATAATGATGTATGTGTGGTATGTGGCAATTTTTTTTGTATCTGTTTTATGCTTTATAGTTGTGCATGGAGGTATATGGAGTGGTTGGGGCAAAAAGTATTGATGCATTTAAGGGAAGGGTAGATAGGCATATGAAGGAGAAGGGGATAGAGGGTTATACTGATAGGTAAATGAGGAAAGATGGGGGGACGTTTGCGTGGAGCACGAACGGAAACATGGACTGGTGGGCCAAATGGTTTGTTTTTGTGCTGTTTATTGCATGTGGCGTATCTTTTAATCTGTTTGGGACCAAACACTACACAGTCGGGCTGCAGTGAAACTTGAGAATGGTCAGGTATATTCTATGTTCTTTACCCACGACACTTTTCCTCTGATCCTGGAATCTGTTGTTCAGTGCAGCTGAGATTAGAAATTCAGCACGCATAAAATTACATAAAAACTAGTAACAGGAGTAGGCCATTCAGCCCTTTGAGCCTGCTCCATGATTCAATATCATCATGACTGTGCCTCAATCTCAATGCCATAGAAACAGAGAAGAAAGGAGCAGGAGGAGGCCATTTGGCCCTTCGAACCAGCTCTGCCAATCATTATGATCATGGCTGATGATCCAACTCAACAGCCTAATACTACTTGTCCCCCCACATCCTTTGATCCCCTTCGCCACATGTGCTATATCTAACTTTGTCTTGAAAACATGCAATGTTTTGGCTTCAATTACTTCCTGTGGTAATGAATTCCAAAAACTAACCACTCTCTGAATGAAGAAATTTCTCTATGTCCTAAATGGTCTACCCCATATCTTCAGACTGTGACCCCCTGGTTCTGGACACACCCACCATCGGAAACATCCTTCCTGCATCTACTCTGTCTAGCCCTGTTAGAATTTTATAGGTTTCTATGAAATCCCCCCTCATTCTTCTGAACTCCAGCGAATACAAACCTAACTGATTCGATCTGTCCTTGTACGTCAGTCCCGCCATCCCAGAAATCATTCTGGTAAACCTTTGCTGCACTCCCTCTATAGCAAGAATATCCTTCCTCAGATAAAGAGACTAAAACTACACACAATATTCCAGGTGTGGCTTCGCCAAGACCCTGTATAATTGCAGCAAGACATCCCTGCTCCTGGATTAGAATCCTGTTGCCATGAAGGCCATTGTATCATTTGCCGCCTTTACCGCCTCCTGTAGTAATAATAATAATCTTTTTTATTGTCACAAGTAGTCTTATATTAACACTGCAATGAAGTTACTGTGAAAATCCCCTAATCACCATATTATGGCGCCTGTTCGATACACTTGAGGGAGAATTCAGAATGTCCACATCACCTAATAGTACGTCTTTTAAGATTTGTGGGAGGAAACCGGAGCACCCGGTGGAAACCCATGCAGACACGGGGAGAACGTGCAGACCAGACACCGCATAGACAGCGACCGAAGCTGGGAATCAAACCTGGGTCCTTGGCGCTGTGAAGCAAGAGTGCTAACCACTGTGCTATCGTGCCGCTGGCCTGCATGCTTACTTTCAGTGACTGGCGTACGAGGACACCCAGGTCTCGTTGCACATCCCCTCTCCTAATTTGTTGCCATTCAGATAATAGTTTGTATTCTAGTTTTTGCTACCAAAGTGGATAACCTCACATATCTCCAAATTATACTGCATCTGCCATTCGTTTGCCCATTCACTCAACTTGTCCTAATCACACTGAAGGATCTCTGCATCCTCCTCACAGCTCACTCTCCCATACAACTTGGTGTCATCTGCAAATTTGGAGATATTACATTTTGTTCCCTCATCTAAATCATTAATATATATTGTGAATAGCTGGAGTCCTAGCACTGATCCCTGTGATATCCCACTAGTCACTGCCTGCCAATTTGAAAAAGACCCGTTAATTCCTACTCTTTGTTTCCTGTCTGCCGACCAGTTTTCTATCCATCTCAATACACTACCTCAATTCCCTTGCACTTTAATTTTGCACACTAATCTCTTTGTCAAAGGTCTTCTGAATGTCCAAATTTACCACATCCACTGGCTCTCCCTCGTCAACTCTACCAGTTACACCCTCAAAGAATTGCAGTAGATTTGTCAAGCACGATGTTCCCTTCATAAATCCATGCTGACTCTGTCCGGTCCTGCCACTATTTTCTAAGTGCCCTGCTATAAAATCATTGATAATGGATTCTAGAATTTTCCCCACTACTGACATCAGGCTTATGGTTTATAATTCCCTGTTTTCTCCCTAGCTCCCATTTTTAATAGTGGAGTTACGTTAGCTACCCTCCAATCAGCAGGAACTGTTTCAGAGTCTATAGAATCCTGGAAGATGACCACCGATGCAGCCACTATTTCTAGAGCCACTTCCTTAAATACTCTGGAATGTAGGTTATCAGGCCCTGGGGATTTATCAGCCTTCAATCCCCTCAATTTCTCCAACATCATTTCTCTACAATATTCAGAAAATCGTAGAATCCCTACAGTGCAAAGGATGTCATTTGGCCCAACGAGTCCACACCGATCGTCTGAATGAGCACTCCACCCAAAACCACTTATCTGCCCGATCCCAATAACTCATTTAACCTAACCTATACATCCCTGGACACTAAGGGGCAATTTAGCATGGCCAATCTATCTAACCTGCACATCTTTGAAATATGGGAGGAAACTGGAGCACCTGGAGGAAACCCACAATGACCCGGGGAAAATGTGCAAACTCCACGCAGACAGCCACCCAAGGCTGGAATTGAACCCGGGATCCTGGCGCTGTGAGGCAACAGTGCTAACTACTGTGCTACCATCTCTTTCAGTTTCTCCCACTCACTAACACGGTGCTCTCCAACATTTCTGGTATCTGATTTGTGTCCTCATTCTTGATCACCTTTCCAGTTTTACTTTTGTGTCGGACAGGAATAAACAATAGTTGCAGTTAGCCCATGCGCTCCGTGAATGTTTGCCCTTGTCTATCCACTGTTATCCCTTTAAGTAATGTTTCCCTATCTACCATATCGCACTGATCGTGGGCCTATGCCCCCCTTGGCATGGCCATGGTACTGCCATGCCAATCGGGCCCCCAGATGCCCCAAACGGGCATCTGGCGCCCGTTTCACGACGGCAGCGAGCATGTGTGTTTGCTGCCGTGTTGAAACGGGCGCGAAGGCCTGGCCGCTCGGCCCATCAGCCTCGGAGAATCGCTGCTTGCTGTAAAAAAACGGCGAGCGCCGATTCATGGCGTGGGGGGGGGGGAGAGAGAGAATCGCGCCCCTAATCTCAGAATGAACTACTTCACACTCTATCTTGCTGAAAAATTCTATCGTATTATGGTCCCTTATCTCCAAGGAGTCTCGCACTAGATTGGCAATAATTCCATTCTCATTACACAGTACCCAGTCTAGGATGGCCTACTCTCAAATTGGTTTCTCAACCTATTGGTCCAGAAAACCATCACATATACACTGGTATATTCCTGCTTTCTCGCCATATCCCTTGATGTCATTAAAATCTAAAAAAAATCCATCTCTTTCTTGAGTGCATTCAGTAACTTAGCCTCCACAGCCTCCTGTAGTAGAGAATTCCACAAGTTTACTACCTTTTTAGTGAAGAAATGTTTCCTCATCTCAGTCCTAAATGGTCTACCCCATATCCTGAGACTGTCTGCTGGTTCTAGATTCCCTAACAAGAGAAAACATCCTTCCTTCACCTAGTCTGTCCAGCCCTGTTAGAATTTTATTAATTTAAGTCAGATCTTCTCTAATCCTTCTAAGCTTTAGTGAATACAGGCCCAGTTGAACCAATCTCTCCTAATAGAACAATCCCTCCAACTCCGGTATCAGCCTAGTGAATCTCCACTGCATTCCCACTTTGGCAAATATACCCTTTCTGGGTAGGGAGACCAAAACTGCACACGGTACTCCAGGTGTGGTCTCACTAAGGCCCTGTATAGCTGCAGTAAAACATCTCTACTTTTGAACTCAAATCCTCTTGCATTGAAGGCCAACATACCATTTGCCTTCCTAATTGCTTGCTGCACCAGTCTCTCCCCTTTAATTGACTGGTGTACAAGAACACCCAGTGAAGGAATGGTAATATAGTTCCAAGTCAGGATGGTGAGTGGCTTGGAGGGGAATGTTCTATGGTGATGTTCCCATGTGTCTAGCTTAGGAAATAAAACCAGGAACATTTGACTTGAACTTCTAAATAATATCCTTGTCTCTTTTCTTTCCTATTAGGTTCATATGCAGTCTTGTGTATTATGGTCTGACTCTAAATGTTGGAAACATGGGTGGTAATCTGTATCTAAACATAGCACTATCTGGATTAGCTGAGTTGCCTTCATATCCTCTCTGTTACTTTCTCATGAACTGCACTTGGTGAGTTGACAAATCCTTTCTCCAGTCTATATTTTTCTTAATTCGTTCACGGGATGTGGGTGTCGCTGGCTAGGCAAACATTTATTGCCAACTTGAGTTGCCCTTGAAAGGGTGGTGGTAAGTTTTCTTCTTGAATCCCTGAGATGTAGCTACACCCACAGTGCTCTTGGTGAAGGAAATCCAGGATTTTGACACAGGGACAGCGAAGTAACGGTGATATATTTCTATGACAAGGTAGTGGATAACTTGAAAGGGAACTCCCAGGTAGTGATGTTCCCAGGTATCTTCCGCCTTTGTCCTTCTAGATCAGGGGTGGGCAAACTACGGCCCGCGGGCCCACCCCTGTTCTAGATGGTAACAGTTGTGCATTTGGAATGTGCAGCCAAAGGAACCTTGGTGAGTTCCTGCAGTGCATCTTGAGTATGGAACACACTGGCCGCTGTTCATCGGTGGTGGAGGAATTGGATGTTTGTGGAAAAGGTAGCAACCAAGTGGACTGCTTTGTCCTAGATGGTGAAAAACTTCTTGAGTGTTGGTGCTGCACTCATCAGGCAAATGGAGAGTATCTCTGACGTGTACCTTGTAGATGGTGGACAGGCTTTGGGGAGTCAGGAGGTGAGTTACTCACGGTAGGACTCCTAGCCTTTGATCTGCTGTTGCAGCCACAGTAGTTATATCTTTGCAAATATCTTCACAAAATCTTGTACTTCCTTAATTATTTGCAGCTTGTCTCAATTTCTGAAATTATTTCCTGTTTCGCATTGACATTCATTGATATAGATTCCCAGTCTATCAGCAATTGAATTGACTATAATGTTGATGGTGTTTCCCATTTACAGAGTGTGTCCATTTCACTCAAAACTTCTAACACGCTCTGAGGTCCCTGCTGGCAACCATTTTAAATGCATAGCCACACAACCTTTTTCACACTAATGTCCCGAAAGCAGGCTGTATCATTTCTTGGTGGTAAAATTATTGAATATTTGCTTAGACTAGTGACTGCTGAGTTCAAGAGTTTAACTCCGAAACTGTGCTTGGCTCCATTGGCAGCACCATCTCCCCTTTTGAATCAGATAATAGTGCATTCAACCCCTACTCCTAAATTTAACATAGAAAGACATTTTTGTAGCATTGAGGTATGCAAAATTGGCGAATGTGCTGTCTTTTGGGTAAATTGCTAATTTGAAACCCTGTCTGGATCAGTTAGTTCACCTAGATGCTAAAAGTTCCCAAACTGTAAATTAAGCAAGTTCACAATGTTTTTCTTGCTCTCAGTCCTCCCCTCACCCAACAGAGTCAAAAATAATTTAACTGATTCTGCTGTACATGGAATCCTGATGGAGAACAAAATGGGTGTGCCCTGATTGCATAGCAATTCAGAATAATTCTTGGTTTTGAAATGCTTATGATAAATTTTCGATATGTGATTTGATAATATATATATTTTCAATCAAGTAGGCCTGGTACCCTTATTTAATAACAATCTGTTAGCATAGGCAGTTAACAATTTGGTTTTGTGTGAAATATTTGTGTGAAACCACTGGTCTTATAAATTGGAAAAAAGAAAATAATTTCCCATTTGTGCTTTCCCAACATTCTGGATGTTTGAAATTTTAATAGTCAAGTATGAATGAGACAAAAGTATATCTATTTTTTGTTTATTCAGCCTTCTTATGAATAGAAGAATTATTTTATTTGTGTATCTGTAAGTGTAGAAGATGCAATTAATAAAATCAGCTATCAGTGTTTCACCGAAAAGTCAGAAAAAAATGTTGTGCTATGGCACAAAGATGTCCGAACTCTCTTTTTGTTGTCGCTCATTATTGCCCCTGCTCTTCCATTAGGTCAGGCCGCAGACGGACACTAGCAGGATTCCTTCTTTTGGCAGGTGCAGCATGCCTTGTCATGATTGTGCTGCCGGAAAAGAAAGGCAAGATAACAGTGTTGTTAAATATATTGAATGTTTATTACTTAATCAAAGTCGACAGCAATGTTTCATCGCTGTGCAATCAAACATTTATTGTCACTTTAGTGCTTGGAGTGATGGATATCAGTGCTGGAAAATCGGTCGTAATGATGCTAGTGTCTGATTCTAACATTTCAAACATGCAAACCATCTGTGTTCGTCCATTGACAGTCCGTATTTCAAACCCAAGTCACTTGATCATGCTGCATATTAACAATTGGCAGCACAGTGATCAAAGTTAAAGAGCCCAAATTTGGTGGAATTGTGAGTTGTTCATGGGACAATGAATATGTATATACTGGGAGGAATGAGAAGTTAAAGGGCCTACTGGTTGGGTAACCTTGACTAACACCATGAAATAGCAAGACCCTAACTAGAGTTACACATAAATCATTGACTTCAAGGCTCTATATGATTTCCCAGTTGAATTAAATCTGTCATGTGAGGGTCCCTTTACGAAAAGGGTGTTTTATCAAATGGCTGCAGTGATGTCATTGTGTGGGTGGAGCTGGGCTGTGATTCTGTCTTTTACTTTCGTTTTGAGCTGGACGCTGCTTTGTGGCTCTGAGTTCTTTTTTATTTTGTTTTCAGTTGGGTAGCTGCATTCAATCCAGGAAGGTGTATTTTGGTTTCTCTCTCTCGGCATGCTAAAGAATATCTCCAGACCATGTGATAACTTCACAGTAATACCTGTTTTTGTATGGAACGCAAACCTACTGTTTTGTAGGGAAAAAGGGTGTTTGGCTTATGGAAGTGGTTAGGAAAGTTACTTAGGGTTCCCTATAGAGTACTGTGGCCGCGATTCTCCGGTCCCCACGCCGCGTGGGAGAATCGCGTGGGCCTGACAAAATTCACGCCCCCCCCCCCCCCCCTCGCACCCCCCGCGATTTCCCCCCCCCCCCGGCTCATGCTCATCGCCGCCCGCCGTTTTTCACGGCAACCGGCGATTCTCCAACCCGGATGGGCCGAGCGGCCTGCCATTCGCGACCGTTTCATGACGGCGGCAACCACACCTGGTCGCTGCCATCGTGAAACGGGTGTGGAGATGCCCGTTTGGGGCTTGTAGGGGGCCTGGTGGGGAATGAGCACCACGACTGTGCTCGGGAGGAGACAGGCCCGCGATCGGTGCCCACCGATCGTCGGGCCGGCGTCTCAATCGGACACACTATTTCCCCTCCGCCGCCCGCAAGATCAAGCCGCCACGTCTTGCGGGGCGGCTGAGGGGAAAGACGGCCAACGTGCATGCACAGGTTCGTGCTGTCAGTGTCGTGATGTCAGCCGCACATGTGCGGTTGGAGCCGGCTAACCTGCGCATGCGCGGCTGACGTCATTAGGTGCGCCGGCCGCGTCATTCTCGGCGCGGCGCCTCCGCGGCCGAGAGTTACGGAGCACCGCTCCTAGCCCCGCCGGGAGGGGAGAATAGGGGGCGAGGAGCGGCCTCCAAGGCCGCCGTGAAACTCGGCCGAGTTCACGACGGCCTCCTGACTTTTCCGGGAGCGGAGAATTCCGCCTAGTATCTTTGGGGGGATATTTGTTTTGGTAGTTGATGAGAGGCGAAATTCTCCGACCCCCGGCAGGGTCGGAGAATTGCCTGGGGCCACCGAAAATCCCGCCGATCAGCGTGACGTCCGCGCCGATCGGCGAGGCTCCTGCGGCGATTCTCCGGCCCGTGATGGGCCGAAGTCCCGCCGCTGGAAGGCCTCTCCCGCCGCCGAGATTTGAACCATCTCTGGTGGCGGCGTGATCGGCGGCGCGACCTGGCCCCCGGGGTCCTGGGGGGGGCGCGAGGCGATCAGACCCCGGGGGGTCCCCCCATGGTGGCCAGGCCCGCGATCGGGGCCCCGCGTTCGGCGGTCGGGCCAGTGCCTTGGGGGCACTCTTTCTCCGCCGCCACGGCCTCCGCCATGGCGGAAGCGGAAGAGAATCCCCCAGCTCGCATGCGGCGGTGGTGACGTCAGCTGCCGCTGACGTCACCACCTGCGCGAACCGGCGAAGGCCTTTCGGCCAGCCCGGGCGGCGGGCCTGAAAGGCCACTGGTGCCGGTTTTGGCGCCAGTCGGCGTGGTGCCAACCGCTCCGGATCGGGCCTAGCCCCCAAAGGTGCGGAGAAATCCCCACTTTTGGGGAGGCCCGACGCCGGAGTGGTTGGCGCCACTCCCCTACGCCGGTACCCCCCCCATCACGCCGGGTAGGGGAGAATGCCGCCCAAGATGTTTTATTGTGTGTTTATAAAATGTTAACTGGTTTCATAGAATAAACATTGTTTTGTTTAAAAATACTTAAGATCTCTGTTGCATAACACATGGAAAGCGGGCCCTTGTGCTCCTCATAACCAAAATCTATCAAAAGTTGTAGGTCAGGTGAACTCCATGATATACTTTGGTTCCCTAAACCCTGGTCCACAATAAATCTTGTATAGAATCTTGTGCACGTAGCATCGTGTGGGATTACTACATCGGAAGCCTTCAATGTTGGAACAGGTAGCCATATTGAGTTGGAAACTAATTTTAATGGTTGAATAAGAATATATGCTATTATCTGCAGAAATTGTTTTGTGTAGACAGTACATTATCCACTATTGTCTGTCTCATGATCTTTTAGCTTTGGCATAAATTTTCATATGACTACAAGTTAAGCCAGTGCAATTTATTTTAGTTCTTTTCCTTCCATTTTGTATCATGATGTGGAGATGCCTGCGTTGGACTGGGGTGAGCACAGTAAGAAGTCTTACAACACCAGGTTAAAGTCCAACAGGTTTGTTTCAAACACAAGCTTTCGGAGCACTGCTCCTTCAACTGAGGAAGGAGCAGTGCTCCGAAAGCTAATGTTTGAAACAAACATGTTGGACTTAACTTGGTGTTGTAAGACTTCTTACTATTTTGTATCATATAAGATGTGAGCTTGTATTACTCACGAATAAAGTAACAGCATGCAAAGTAATTCAATGGCTTTGCACTTGATTTTATGGGTTTGACACACTCCACATATGTTAACAGAATTAAACATATCACATAATACCGTTTGGGATGAAAGCTTAGTTTGGAAGTGAATGCTTCTCCAGACCATATTACAGACTGATCAGTGAAGGAATTAACATTGATCAGGCAAATAAGCAGTGTACAGGACATGGTATAAGATCGCATATAGGCAGTAAAGTTTTTGATGAGGATGAAAGCAAAGCTTAAATTGATCCTGGAGTGGCAAAAACATGAATAAGGATTTCAGCAGCAGGTGGGCTGAGAAAGTGGAGGAGATAGTTAATACTATGGATGTAAAAGTGGGTCTTTGTGCAGAAGAAGCTGTGAATTGAAATCTCAACTTTGGATCGAACAGGATGGCGAGTTTGTAACTAGAAGGTCTAGTCTAAGACGGTGACTGAGGTGAGGTATTGAGTCTGTGGTAAGGATGTGACCTTTGTGATGGGGGTGGGGTCAAACTAGTGGCTGTATTCTTCCCAGTGTTCAGTTGCAAGAAGTTAGGGCTCACCCAAGATTGGATGTTGACCAAACAATCTGAAAGAACAGAGCTAAGAGGGATAGATCAGGATGTCATCAACATCCATTATGTGGATGACAACTCCATACTTGCAGATAATGTCACCATTTAGATAAGGAAAAAGAGATGAAAAGCCACCACTTGTAATAAACTGGCTGTGAATTATTAGGAAATAGAAATAGTTTTAAGTAATTTATGTTTGCATTTGTGTATGTTAGGCATAAGCTATAGCTTTTAAGTTTTAGGTTTAAGCTTAATTTATATTTCTGCAGTTGTGTGTTAAAGAAACTGGAGTATAGTCTCACTTTCACTTTCAGGATTGTCCAATCTTTTTGCACAGGAGGGAGGTTCTCCCGTGGCTGTGTGAGTTTGCTCCAGTTTCCTCCTCCAGTCCAAGGATGTGCAGGTGAGGTGGATTGGCCATGCCAAATCTTCCCTTAGTTGGCGTACGTGGATAGGTTGGGGCTGTCGGCCTAGGTAGGGTGCTCTTTCAGAGGGTCAGTGCAGACTCAATGGGCCGAATAGCCTCCTTCTGCACTGTAGCAATTCTATTCTAGTCTATGTACAATGCATATTTTCTCACTCAAAGGATTAATGAACAAATTTTGGAAAAGTTTAGCACAAAATAACCTGAATTTCAAAAATAGTTACGGTTTAAAGAGAAATAATGGCAGAGCAAAAGTACAGCAATGTCATAATAAATTGTTACATTTTAAGAGTAGGTAATAAAAATAGCCAGCGTGTGAGAGGGTCAGTGTATGTGTGTATGCATTGGTGGGAAGAGTGAAGTGAGAAACCTGAGACTGGGCATAAGGCAGACTTGCACTCGCCCTCAAACATTTGCTCAGTCTCTGGCACCCAAGCACCCACCCACCATGTCTTCCGCATCCACCCACGCAAGCACGGACCCTCTACCTCTCATCCTCATACGTGCGTACGCACACTCCGCATGCAAATGCCGCACACGTGCGCACGCACTCCTCACACATGCACATGGCCCACATGTGCACACATACACACGAGGCGCATGCAGTCCACGCACATAACACCCTCCCAGCCTCCTACCCTCACCCACTTATGACGTTCCCATTCTGAGACACTCACCATGATAGTGTCTTTTCCCTGGGCCTACCAAAATTTACCGCCAAAACTAAGGAGCGGGATTCTCCGGTCTCCGACGTCGAAATCGCGTTCAGCGATCGGCCAGAGAATCCCTGTTTGTGCCGGATTCGGAGACGGTGCCATTTTTGCGATGCTCTGCCCCCTCCAAAACAGTGTACCCGTGACGGCCTCAGGACATTACCTAGTATGGTCCGGGGGTGCTGGACTTGCCACTCCAGTGCTCGCGGAGGGGGGACCCTTGGGCTGGGGGAACCCTCCGCAGGGGTGGGCCACCATGGGAGGGTGGTGGGGCGGCAACCAATTGTGTGTACCCGTCCCTGGGGCAATCCTTGTCCCTGTCGGTCTGCCCCACCGACCACTCATAACCTCCACCGGCTGCCGAGGCCACTGGCCGTGCGACTGAGAGCTATTTCTACGCACATCACACATCCCAAGTGGATCCGCGTGGGTGGGTGGGCCATGTAGCATGTGGGAGTCATTACCTATTATCCCAATCACACCTTGATGCATGGACACTGTGCTTGAACACTGCTGGAGGTTACACCACACACACAGCAACCAACATCCGAACATCCAGGGGATGGGACACTGCCTCGCAGACATGTCCACGGCCAGAGGATGGGTTAGTGCCACAGGGAAAGGAAGGTGCCTGGAGAATGGGCCAAGGGTTCAGAGGTCAGCACAGATTGCGGAAGAAAATGCTAGAAGCATCATACTAGTTGTGCACAAAGGTTTTTATTGTGTTTTACAATTTCCCACCCTCTGTACCATCTCCGTACCTATACCCCTCCCCGGTGTCTCAGTGATCCTTGATGTGCTTGGTCTTCCTAGCTCTACCGCTAGGTGTGTCCCCAGGATGCAAATCAGAGGTGGAAGCAGCCAGCTACTTACCACGATCCGTGGCCTTCAATGACCCTGGCGAGTGCCCTCTTGGGGCTGTTGAGGCCAGAGAGCTTCGGCTCACTTGTCGGCGGCATGTGCGCAGCTGTGTGCTCGTTGTGAGATGTGGTCTCATCAGAGGGGTGGAACGCAGGGGAGCTGTTGGCCCCCTCCTCCTGCTCGATCCCCACAGGCCCCTGGGGTTCACCTTGGGATGGAGGGGCAGCTGGTTCGAGTCCGAGCCGTCACCTGGCACTGCCAGCCCTTGCGGTTCCCCATGGTCTGCACCATCCTGTCGACGACTTCAGCTATGCTCCCCAGTCATTGAGCCATGCTCTGCAGCGCCATGGCCATGCCCATCTTAGAGCGAGGCATATCCTGTAGAACCTCATCCAGGTCAGCCTGGTATTGGGTGACATCCCTCAGCGAGGTGCACATTCTGCCCAAACCTTCAGCATGGTTGACACCGACTGTGCAACACCTTGAACACCTTCATTAATGCTGTCGACGCCGTGCACCAGGCTCTCCAAGCTAGTTGTCACCCTAGCAGTATTGCCCTTGGTGCCAGGCATTGCCGGCGCCATCTCCTGCGCCCATAGCCTCTGGGACTCCTCCAATCAGCTATGGATCTGCTGGAGTGACGGTGATGTCTCCCTCTGAATGTCCCGGCTGCACCCTAACGTCTCGAGCTCCAGGATGACTTCTTGCACAGGCTCGGCATCGGGCTGGGACACAGCTGGGTCCTGGGATCCAGCAGACCTCCGACTGCTGTCTCACCTGGGGGTTCCTGCCTCCATCTTATGTACATCAACAGCATTGTGGCGCTGACCAGATTGTGCTCCAGAAGCCTGACCACCAACATTTCTCACTGAAGTGTGTGTATCTGTGCTGGTGGAGGGTGGGGATGACAGCTGTGACATGGCTGGTACGGTGGCATTCTTGGAACTCTCATCCAAGGTCTCATGGGAGACTGGAGAGGGTGCCACACCGCGGTCCACTTAACGAGGCCTCATTGGCTTCTCGCCGTATATGAAAGCTCGTCACCCAATTTGCCAGCACCGTGCTCCCCAGCCCCCAGCTAACAAGGTTGAACAGCACTTAAGCTGCACTTGCTCAGCCAATCCCAGCCAGCTTGCAACAATGGCGCCGAGGAAACCAGCCCCAGGATTCGGGGGGCACTAACCTGGGGAGGCTGCGAGATGCTATGGAGGCCAGGAGGGATGTCCTATTCCTTTGAGGGCCAGGAGGGAGAGGCGCAGTCGGCTGGAGGACCTGTGGGTGACTGGACATGTGGTTAGTGGGAGGGATGGGTCAGTCAGTAAGACAATAACAACTCACGTTTGACAAGTCCTCCGGGTGGAGCCCGGGTGGTTCCTCACCTCCCTGGCATCCGGCAGCCTCCGTATTGATAACCGCCTGTTTCGGCCCCGCCGGTCACCTCCAGGCCACGGTCCTCAAAGGTGGTGAGGATCCTGATGTCTGGCACACCACCGCCAGTCTGGGCCCTCTCCCGGAGATTGTGGGAGAGCTTTTCCTGAGGAGACACAGAGAGGCATTGTTAGCCACACGCATGGTTCACCGTGGTGGGAGGGGAGGTGTGAAGGAAGGGTTGGGGGGGGTTGAAGGGGGCGGAGTAGTGGAGGAAGTGTTGGGGGGGGGGGGCTGAAAGGGAATGGGGATGGAGGAAGTGTTAGGGGGGGGGTTAAGGGGTCTATTGACTTGTGCTGCCTGGTGTAGGTCATTGACCTTTTTCCTGCTCGGGATGCCAGTCCTCCTGGTCACACTCCCCGAGCTGACCGCCTCCGTCACCTCTTCCCAGGCGGCACTGGCTGCAGTTAATGTTGAATAGCTTTGCTGGCCTCGCTGGGCCGAGCACCGGGATGCACGCGGTAATTCCCGCTTGCTACAACACTTAGAAATCTTTCCGGAATTACGCATTACGCTCTACATACTTAAAAAACAATCCCTATGTGTCATTACCGATTCCATATTTAACCAAGCTTCCATTAACCTTTTTCCATCTTCTAACATATTGTAAAAGGTTGATATATGGTAACGAGAACAGCAATAATAACAAAGTGCAACATGACCTATATCCAATGGTATATTTCCACTTCAGAGCCCAATTCCAAATATTATCCCACCAAGTTATTTCCGTTAAGGTTTTGACTGATTCCCTGACCCCAGATAATTAAGTGATGGAGGAAACCCACCATCTGTTGCAGCTTCATTGGCACTCCCCAAATTTAACATTATCTCCCCACCTGTAGAACAGCCACACCACCATCGCTCACGGTGGCTCGCCTGCCTACGGCCTCCTCATCCGCGTCCTGTGCATTTGGTCGACCTCCAGGGGCTGGTCAAAGGCGCCCTCCCCAACAGCTTCTCCAGCACCTTGGCCACTTACACGCCACCCTCCACACCTTTGACGCCTCCGGGCATCCCCAAGATCCTAAGATTTTGTCTTCTGGAGTGATTCTCCAGATCCTCCACATTCTCCTTTAGCCTCTTTTGGGTCTCCCGCATCAACCCCACCTCAGTCACGAAGGCCAGCTGCTCCTCATGTTTCCCCATCGCCTCCTCCACTTTCTGGATCGCCCAGCCCTGGGACTCCAACCTCTGCTCCATTCTCTCTATTCCCAACTTTATTGGTTACACTACCTTGGCTAGGTCATCCAGAGCCATTTTCCTCTGCTGGCAGAACTTTCCATTGAGGAACTCTGTTAACTGCTCTGTTGACCACTGGGCTGGCAGAGCAGCCCCTATCCTGTGGCGCAGCATGAACACTCTCCTGTTCCAACAGCTCTTTCCTTCTTGCCCCACTCCTTGACTGTGGACTCATCCACCAGCCACACCAGAGGAGTAAAACCTTCCCCAGGTACTCCTGCACCTCTTGCTCTCAAATGCTTCGCTCTCTGGGTGAGGAAAAGACTGGAAAAAGCTGCCTTGAGCAGGAGCCACCACATGTGCAACTGCTCACTCCATGGTTGCCACCGGAAGTCAGAAAGTTATTTTGTTAGATATTTAAGACATGTTGTGTGCAGTGGATATAAGCCCATTGCAAAGAAATCTTCTAGGTTGTGAAGTTTTCAATGATAAGGGGCAGGATTCTCCATTTTGGAGACTAAGTGTTGACGCCGACGCAGAATTCATGGACTTTCACGACAGCAAAACTTGCACCGAACCTGGAGCGATTCGGCATGTGTAGAAGGGCTAGCACTGGCATCACGTGGAACACAACCGACTCCATTGAAAAATGGTACGAGATTCGCCCAGTCTGCAATTGACACTCAGGAGGCTGACAAGCTGCAGCCGTATATACACATTGCAATCCCCCCACACACACATCCCAGCCGAGAAGATGGTACTGGATGTGCTGCAGCGCGCCCATTCAGCTGATGGGTTGGCTAGGGCCAGAGGGCGCCTAGGGCTTTGGGGGACACCTATACGATCCATGGCCCTAAGTTCACAGTAGGCTGTTAGCAGCGTGTGCAGTTGCATGGCTGCCTTGCCGGCTGCAGCATTCACTAGCCACCCCCGCTACTCCCTCCGGCAAAAGCACCCGGCTAACAGCACAACTATGGCGAGGTTGGACACTTTCCGTACACCCCTCTCTCTCCCTCAGCAGCCATAAATGCAGTTTCACGATATCTAAAAGCACAAATGAACCATGCCGTCGGGAACTCAGTACATCGGAGGCGGAGCATCGCGGAGGCCCCCGGAGAATACTGTGTCGGACCCGCTAATGACACGCAAACGGTGCTTACTGTACGTGTATTCTGGACCCCATTGACGCCGCTGTCGAGGAGATGGAGAATTGCGATTTGGCATCCAATCGGCGCCCGCCGCGATTTTAGCGTCAGAACCTATTCTCTGCCCAATCGCATATTAAATCTGACCTATTTCCAGTTCCCTCCAGCTTTGACAGAATCATCCAGGCTCAAAGCGTTAGTTTCCTTCTCTCCACAGATTCTGAGATTTTCCAGTATTTTATGATCCGAAGCCGCCTGTTACACTTCAGAGATACCACTTTAACACAGCAGGAAGAACCTCAGGGTAACATGTCACTGAATATTTGGCCAGATTACGAAAATTGGCAGAACGTTGTGAATTCGGACTATCCCTGAACAAAATGTGCGCCAGCTTGGTATGCGGGTTAAACAACTCAAAAAAAATCATTGGCAGATCACAACCTGGATTTTTAAAAAGCCATCAAAATAGCTCTTATCTTTGGAAAAGGGGGCTCAGGAGCTACAAGGGGTGTCAGGCTGCAATGTCCTTTGGTTAGGTGGAGGGGCCTTGGATAACAGTGACCATGCCTCAACTGAGGGTGCTTGTATAAGTAAGATGTCAGATAGTC
Organism: Scyliorhinus canicula; assembly: GCF_902713615.1. Taxonomy (NCBI): domain Eukaryota; kingdom Metazoa; phylum Chordata; class Chondrichthyes; order Carcharhiniformes; family Scyliorhinidae; genus Scyliorhinus; species Scyliorhinus canicula. Next base: position 53,491,760 of record NC_052152.1, on the reverse strand, counting down.
CATTACAATATCGGAGCTCAACTCGCATCACCGGCAATCACGGAAATGCAACGAAGATCCCAAGAATGCTAGGAAAACATGTTCGGGAAAGTTGCAGATACTCCTTCCCAATCCTGTCACAGAAGCTCCGGTCTACTAATAATCCCACATCCACTCTCCACCCCGGCCTCTGGGCGACCTACTTCTCCAAAACCACGCACGTCCAATGCGGAGTGTGATCCGAAATCAGAATTGCTGAGTACTCCGACCTCTTAACCCCAGCCAACAACGCCTTTCCAACCACAAAAAAGTAAATCCTCAAATACACCTTGTGCACCGGAGAAAATACAAATACTCCTGTTCCCTCTTCACAAATCCCGCAAACCTCCCACTTGGGGCAATATTCGCTCACCAGTGCCAACAACCTCCCCTCTAACCCACCCATCACGACCACGTAACTGCCCCTCGATCAACCACCACATTCGCCCTCTAAACCTCATACTGTTACCTACCAATATCGCTACCCCTGAGCCCTATATCAAACCCCGAGTGAAACCCTTCCGAAGCCTCAACTGATCCTTCACCCTCAAATGGGTCGCCTGCAGCATTACCACATTGGATTTAAATTCTTCAGGTGGACAAAAACTCACAATCTCTTTACTGGTCCCCCTGACCCCTCACGTTCCATGTCACTATTCTGACCCGGGGTCTCTCATGCCACCCCCCCCCCCCCCCCCCCTCCTATCCGCCATCATCATAACCCTGGGCCCTGCCACTCTGGCCTGGCCTGCCTCGTTCTTTTGTTAGCGTCGAACCCCCCCCCCTCGCTCTCCCAGAATCTCCCATTCCACTTCCTCTTGCAAATACCTCTCCCAGTATTGATCCCCTCTCCCCACCTTTCACACCTCCCTGGCCCATCGAAGCCTGCTCGACCAGGCTCCAACGACCATGGCCCCTCTCCCCACCACACTCCTGTGGAGACCCCTGCCAGAGCATCCCCTTTCTTCCATTACCACACTCAGTAACCCGGCCTCCATATCCCAAAAATCCCCCACTTCCCTTATATTAAAGGACAGTGTCCCCAGAAAAAAGACATAGACCCAAAACCCCAGTACACATGTGAACAAGTATAAGCAAAGGTAAACTACACTCCCCAATTCAAAAGACAAAAAAATTAAACAAACCCCCCCCCCCATCAGATACAAAACAAGAAAACGTCAAAGCACAATCCCTTAACTCAACTCTTAACTCAAGTCCCAGTCCCAACTCTCACTTCAGTCCAAGTCCTTCGGTCTTCATGAACGCCTCCACCGCCTCAAAATAGAAATCCCTCGAGTTGTGCGTCACTCTCAATTTCTCAGGGTAGGCCACTCCAAACCTCACACCATTGCTATACAGTGTCGCCATCACCTGACTGAAGGCCGCCTGCCTTCTCACCAACTCCGCCATCAAGTCTTGGTATATTCGTATACCAACGCCTTCCCACTTCCTCTCTCGCCTCTGCTTCTCCCAACTCAGGACCTTGTCCTTCACATGGAACTTAAGAAAGAAGATCATGACCGCCCTTGGTGGCTTATTTGCTTTTGGCTTCAGCCCTGTCCAACTCATAGCGGGAGGGTTCTTCCCCCTCCACCAGCATCTTTGCAAAGTACTCGGTTGGCCTTGGGCCCTCCACCCCTTCGGGCAGGCCCGTGATCTGCAGATTTTACCGCCTTGACCTGTTCTGCAGGTCCTCCACTTTAGCTCTGCGTAGCTGTTCTTCTAATTGACTGATGCAAAATAAAGCTTCAAATCAAGTAATATGTGCCATTAACCCTTACTTCACAGGGCAGCAGGGTAGAGCAGTGGTTAGCACCAGGTCCGATCCCTGCCCCGGGTCACAGTCCATGTGGAGTTTGCACCTTCTCCCAGTATCTGCGGTCTCACTCCCTCAGCCCAAAGATATGCAGGGTAGGTGGACTAGCCACGCTAAATTATCCCTTAATTAGAAAAAAATAATTGAGCACTCTAAATTTATATTTTTTTAAAAACGCTTACTGGGCAGCACAGTGGTTAGCATTGCTGCCTACGGTGCTGAGGACCCAGGTTCGAATCTCGGCCCTGGGTCACTGTCCGTGTGGAGTTTGCATATCCTCCCCGTGTCTGCGTGGGTTTCACCCCCACAACCCAAAGATGTGCAGGTTAGGTGGATTGGGCACGCTAAATTGCCCCTTATTTGGAAAAATAATTGGGTACTCTTAAATTTATTTTTAAAAACACTTCACAACCCTGCCTAAATTATTTTTGAATTGCTAGTTTTGAACTTATTTGCAAAACGGATGCAAATAAAATTCAACCCTGTTTTTATTCACTCCCCACTGATTATTATTGGTTTCAATTGAAATCATAGAATCCTGACAGTGCACAAAGAGGCAATTCGGCCCATCAATCATTGAGGGCAGCACGGTAGCATTGTGGATAGCACAATCGCTTCGCAGCTCCAGGGTCCCCGGTTCGATTCCGGCTTGGGTCACTGTCTGTGCGGAGTCTGCACATCCTCCCCGTGTGTGCGTGGGTTTCCTCCGGGTGCTCCGGTTTCCTCCCACAGTCCAAAGATGTGCAGATTAGGTGGATTGGCCATGCTAAATTGCCTTTAGTGTCCAAAATTACCCTTAGTGTTGGGTGGGGTTACTGGGTTATGGGGATAGGGTGGAGGTGTTAACCTTGGGTAGGGTGCTCTTTCCAGGAGCCGGTGCAGACTCGATGGGCCGAATGGCCTCCTTCTGCACTGTAAATTCTATGTAAATCTATGTAAGTCTGTACCAACCCTCCGAAAGAACACCCCACCTAGGCCCACTCCCCCATCCTATCCCCACACCTTGGGGGAGGAATTCTCCGCTCCCCACGCGGCGTGGGAGAATCGCCGGAGGGCCCCCCAACATTTTTCATGCTCCCCGCGATTCTCTCCCCCCCCCCCCCCCCCCCCCCCCCCCCCCCCGGCTCGGAAAAATTGCCGCTCGCCGTTTTTCACGGCAGACGGCGATTCTCCGAGCCCGATGGGCCGAACGGCCGGCCCTTCAACGCCTGTTTCAACACAGCAGCATCCACACCTGGTCGCTGCATTCGTGAAACGGGCGCCAGATGCCCGTTTGGGGCATCTAGGGGCCCGATTGGGACAGGAGCACCACGACTGTGCTCGGGAGGGGACAGGCCCGCAATCGGTGCCCACCGATTGTCGGGCCAACGTCCAAAACGGACGCACTCTTTCCCCTCCTGCAGCCCGGCAAGATCAAGCCGCATCAAGTCTTGCCGGGCAGCTGAGGAGAAAGACTGCAACCGCACATGCGCGGGTTCGTGCCGTCTGCGCGGTGAAGTCATCCGCGCATGCGCGGGTTGGAACCGGCAACCTGCGCATGCGCGGATGACTTCACAAATGCGCCGGAATCGCGGAAAAGACGGAGGCCCGCTCCTAGCCCCCCGGGTGGGGGTGAATTAGGTGCGGAGAGCAGGCTACAAGGCCGTCGTGATCCTCGGCCGAGTTCACGACGGCCTTCACGAATTCAGCCCCCTGCGGAGAATTCCACCCTGGGACTTTAAGGGGCAATTTGGGATGGCCTGTACAACTTTGGACTGTGGAAGAAAACCAAGGCAGGCGGAGGAAACCTAACCAGACACCGGGAGAATGTGTAAACCTCACACAGTCACCAACGCCGGATTTGAACCGTTGCTAACCGTTGACGTTGTAGGTGTTATAGTGGAACCCATGGGAGGTGCGTTTGTGTAATCACCATTTTACCCCTGTTATCTCCCACAGGAGCCACTTGCTACCCTGCATCCTCCTTTAGGCAAGAGGGCAGGATGGTCTTGGATGCAGACTACTCTACAACCACCATCAAAGCCATTCTGATCAGCAGATGGGAGGTATGCTTGTATTGGGGCGAGCCAGCTTCTGTTTCTGTTGTGCCTGTTTCTGTTTCTATCTTCCCTCTACTGAATGATAAACTACCCACTTGCGAGTTGGAAACTCACATCACACTATAGAACATAGAACAGTACAGCACAGAACAGGCCCTTTGGCCCTCAATGTTGTGCCGAGCCATGATCACCCTACTCAAACCCACGTATCCACCCTATACCCGTAACCCAACAACCCTCCCCCGCCTTAACCTTACTTTTATTAGGACACTACGGGCAATTTAGCATGGCCAATCCACCTAACCCGCACATCTTTGGACTGTGGGAGGAAACCGGAGCACCCGGAGGAAACCCACGCACACAGGGGGAGGACGTGCAGACTCCACACAGACAGTGACCCAGCCGGGAATCGAACCTGGGACCCTGGAGCTGTGAAGCATTTATGCTAACCACCATGCTACCCTGCTATGATGGATGAATTCCACTGGCAGCCTATGCCTCAATAAAAATCTGATCAAGGAGATTTTGAACTGGCAGTAGTGCAGCTGGGCTACAATGAATGGATAAATTAGCTGTTGTATTTGAGTCATGCAGTATCGCTTCCTTGATTTTGTAACTACTGTCAGATCAATATTTACTTCTTTTCCCTTACCCATTTTTGGAGCAAATTATGCTGTTTCATGATAGTTGTTTTGCTATTATTTCTTCAGAGTTGGAGTTATGTTTCCTTGTGAAGGATCAACATTTGTTGCACTTTTATTTTGTGATTAAACACAACCAGTTTCCCTTTCTAAAACTGATTGTACCATTGTGAAACTGACTTAGTTTGTAATTTTTATCTTCCTTTGTACATTCCAAATAATAACTGCTCATTCAGGGGAAAACAGTAATTTGATTGCCATTCAATTTGAATGTTATTCAATTTTGGGCCTTAATTATGAACGGGAAATTCAAGGTCAGCATTTGTTGCTCTTGGATGGAGTGTCGTGTCACACCATTTCAGAGGACAATAAAGAGCAACCATTGCTATGGTTCTGAGTCACACGTAGGCCAGGCCAGGTAAGGATGGCAGATTTTCCTCCCTGATGAACATTAATGAATCAGATGGGTTTTATACAACAATTGACAATGGTTTTGTGATCACCATACGAGACCAGCTTCTCACTGCCAGATTATTCATTGAATTCAGATTCCACCAGTTGCTGTGGTGGGATTAAAACACTTGCCCCACTGAACCACAGCATCCCACACATCATTAGAGCTAACTGATTTTATAATCCTTTATGACTGCAATGTAGTGTATAGTCTTTTAAAACTTATGGGAATGCAATTTGGATCTGTAGCAAATCAGTTTTCCTCCTAGGAGAGTGTGCTTTCCTGAGTGGTGCTCATGCAACCTGCACCATGTTGAGAATGGAATTCAAAACCGGCGTCCCCTGCGGATGCTGGAAGCATCTGAATGAGTTGTATTCTGATATCACACGGCCAATATCGGCAATTTCTAAATTTGGACCACGTGGATCGATTCAACAAATACGCAAATCACTTATTAAAGCGTCCAGTTGTAAGAGGTTGTTTAAAGAATGAGCAAATCCAGTTGCAGGTAGTGCAATTTTGATGAGCTTCTGCTACTGCAAACAGAGTATTCTGGAAAGTTTTTAGTGGTGTAATCTTGCAAGGAGTGGTGCTGCATCTTTAAAGGTAGGAAAGAGGGGCAAGTGACCTGCCATAGAAAGTTAAGGGGCTGAAGTTGCAGTGACCTCAGCAAGAATGGAGCAGAGGCTGCAGAAAGGGTATGCTGCTTTGTGATAACAGTGGCAGGAAACTATCATCCTGCACCTCCATCAACATTCTCCTTTATGCCATACCAAGGATCTCTTCTGAGTTACCTGTAACAGAACCCTACACGCGAGCTGACATGCAAAATCATCCATTGACCTGGCTGCAGCCCAGCCATGACCCATGGGTGCTAATCCCAACACTATGCTAGGATTTACGTATACACAGTACCAATATCAAAACTGGCTACGAGTGTCAGACTGTAATGAATCTGTCTAGCATCAGCAGTAAAACAAATTTAACAAAACATAATGGGATGCGACATGCCCAGCAACAGGTACAAATCTACCTAGAGGAAGAAGTAGCCAGTATTCACAAGGCCGCATGAGCTGAGTCTTTCCCAGTAACATGATCAGAAAGCAAAGATAAGAATCAGATATGAATAGCTATGAGTAGAAATAGTTTACCTGGACAATTGGGACGATCAATGAGGTATATTTATAATAATGTCTTGAATCAAGGAATTTAATAGGGTCATACAGCCAAATACACTGAAGGCAAAATCAAAGTGGAACAAAGGTATAATTGGCCGGACCCTCGGAAGCAAGGCAGGCCAGTTGACACCTAGCAGGCTCAGAAAGAAGCAGATAAGCCAGTTTCCAGCCACCAGGCCTGAAGGTCAAGTTTTACTTCTAACAGTCTCCAAGTCTAAAAGACAAGGCGGTGCAGAAAACCTTTGTATGGGCAATTTAAATATTTTCTGGATCAGGAAAAGACGTTTTCCAGAATTGATTATCATCTCTGTATTGTGTGGTAACTATGAGCTGGTTTATAACTTGTATATTTATTTAATTTGGATGTTTGGGGAACAAGGGAAGTCTTAAAGAGTTCAGGTATCGCAGATATATTTTGGAACAAGGGATGTTTACTACATAAACTGTGGGTATGTTTAGTAATTCATAAATCTTAATTGTCATAGAGTCAAATAGTCTTCTTTGTGAGAATTTGTCTTTTCTTTACTTTAATAAATAATCTTTAATAATTATTTCACAACAACTGGGCTGCTTATTCTCACTGGGGGTTTCACTTATCTCCTTACCAAAACAAAACTACACCCCATGAAACATGTTCCAGTTTGGGATACCCTTGCAGATAACGTCAGCATGCTTCTTAACACAGACCAAGTGACAGAGCCTTTCCATCAGTGATGTGTCATTGCTCTCTTTGATCCTTATTAGGGTGTTATGGCTGGAGGGTAGCAGTTTTTGGGTGTCGGGATGGTTGGTGTGTGGCAAATAGGGTGGAGTGGGAAGTAGAGATCTTTGGTAAGGCCACCTGCAGTTATTACAGGCAGGATGAGAATGAGGATATGAAGAGAACATGCTCAATGTTCTCACTAATGTTGGATGCCATGGGCTCTGTTGCAGCTGTCCTCATGATGCAGAGAACCATTTATTCTGAAATGGTTAGGAGATGGAATCGTCCTTGTCTTCTGCCAATTTTGTTCTTCTCCCTTCTCGTGTATGCTGCCTTGTCTTGCAAGAAGAAAGTCAGAAAAGTCAGCAATGTGCCAGCCATTTTTAAAGGTGGAGGGAGAAAGAGTTGAATATGAGGTTGGCATCCTGGTAGGTGCGTGAAGTGGAGCTTTTGGATGTGTTCTGAGTACCATAGACAATTGCTGGGTGATTGATTAGGCTGTGTTTCAATGAGCAGGGTAAGGATAGGAGATGCCATATGAAAATGCATTCATTGACCTTCATGACCCTCATGCGTCAGTCGACTTATTGTGGTACTGCTGCAGGCCTTCAGGTCCAGATACCTGGCCATTATCATTTACTTTTTCCAATGCCTCCCACTCCAGCGAGTAACCTTGGCATCTCTCCTCCTGTCCATGTCCACTAGTAAGGCTTCCAGCACTGCATTTTAAATCCTTGTTTAGAAATGCGGCAATTGATTTCAGCAGCATACCCCTGTGATTCCTTGACGTGTTCCTTTTAGAGGGATAGTCTATCTTTTTGAACAGAAGACTGACTGTGCCACTGTGCCGTGTGCTGCACACGGTGCTGGACTCCCTGTTGAGCACAAAGGGCGGAGAGATCGGTGGTGGGGGTGGAAATGTGATTGTTAGAAGCTCCGGAATGTTGAGGGGGTTGGTGAATGGAGAGTGGGAGGTCAGGGAGCAGTGTCGTCAGAGGGTGGGGTGGGTGAGGGTTTGGGAATGGTGGGGGCGTCAATGATGCAGGTCTGAGGTTGGATGTGGACATGGTTTGAGGCTTTGAAGCACGGGGTGGTTGGAGGATGGGAAGGGTGGGAGATCAGGGTTCTGTGGGGGTTTGGGGTGGGGATAGTTAAGTCTTTGGGGGGGGGGGGGTTGATGATTGGGGGAGTAAAGAGCAGCACGGTGGCACAAGTGGTAGCACTGCTGCCTCACGGCACTGAGGTCCTAGGTTTGATCCTGGCTCTGGGTCACTGTCCATGTGATGTTTGCACATTCTCCCATGTTCGCGTGGGTTTCGCCCCCACACCCCAAAGATGTGCAGTGTAGGTGGATTGGCCACGCTAAATTGCCCCTTAATTGGAGAAAATGCATTGGGCACTCTAAATTTAAAAAGAAAATGATTGGGGAGTACAAGTTCTGAGCGGGTGGGTCAGCTTGTGCCCTCCAGGTTAATCGGAGGTCTGGTTAGGGGCAGGGTGGTGCAGGCTTGTGGGGTATTGACAATCGTTGAATCGTTTGGGGAGGGCAGGTGTTGAGGGGTACCGTGTCAGGTGGGTGTGAGGGGTGTCCCATAGGTTTTGGGGGTGTAGGGGAGTCCCGTGTGGTTTGGGCTGGGTGTTTACAATAGTTACCATGAAGATAGAAGAGGGTTTAACGCTTCCAACCTTTTCTGGGTAACGATTGGTGCAACCATCCAAAGTTTAAATCAATTTTAAGATTGTTCCCAGTGCAAGGCCATAGTCTCGAGGAAGTTTGTGCTTGTAGGCAATTATCGTGCAAACCCTTACCTGCGAATGTCTGAGCAAGATTCCCCAGTGCATCTTTGGGTACCCGCCAAATCCAGTGCTGGGGAACTCAGAAGTTATGGACCAGTATTCATTTAATTCTGGGAATTTTCTTCTGTTTTTTCCCATTTTGTGTTTTCAGTGAAGGATGCCATCTGGTTTTACTTTGCCATTTAACTTTTTGATTTTTCATTTTACATTCTTCTTTTCTCCCTTATCTTGAAGTTGCTGTTTGTGCTGAAAAACAATTTAATGCGTGACACTATCCATTGTCTTGTTTGACAATAACGTCAAGACGTTAAGCTTTGGAGAGTATCACAGACTGATTCTGTTCACATGTACATGCTAACACCTTTCAGCATGAGTCATTAAATATCCTGGAAAGTTTCTTTTTCGGAGAATCGTTCCTGCCCTAAACCTAATTTCCTGAGTCTAAGTTGTTAATGGATACTATTAAATTATATTTATTGGTTCGATTTCTATTGTGAGAATGTTATTCAAAACATTTTCTTAGTTCAGACTGGGTATGCTTTTCTCTTTTTCAGGTATTGGAATATATTCTGTTGTCAACACCCGATATTTTTCCATTTTGGGTAAACTATCAATAAGTGCTGCATTTAATGTAGTCTATGTCTACACCTCTGAGCTCTATCCCACCTCTGTCAGGTAAGTCTGAGATACATGTGAAATTTTAAGAGTAATTGCAGGTATGTGTTTATATCCCATTTGGAATTCCAGTTATGTCCTGATTTTCTCAGTTCTGTTTTTTCCAGTGCAATTTTTAAATTTGTTATTATGATGGGCATGACACCAGCAATCCCCAGTTTATTTCCAAAAGCATTAAGAATCTATCATGTAATGTTAGATTGGGGTAAAATGTAGGATAGACTCGGTCAGAGTGGCTAATTCCCTGATGGCTGATCTCTTCTTGTTCTCAAATCCACCCCCCTACCTGTTCCTCGTATCCCTTTAGCCCGGTCTTTTTATTCAGAAATATATCTATCTCCTTCTTGAAACCATTTAATGACTCGGATCCCACCGCACTATGGGGCAGTGAGTTCCATAAATTCACCATCCTCTGCGAGAAGTAGTTCTTTCTCATGCCAGTTTTAAATCTACCGCCACTCAACCTATATCTGTGACCTCTTGTTCTAGATTGCCCTACCAGGGGAAACATTTGGTCTACCTTTCACTTATCAATCCCTTTTAATATCTTGTATACCTCACTTCGATCAGATCCTCTCATCCTTACAAACTCCAGAAAGTATAAACCCAAAGGGATTAATCTATCCTTGTACGTCAACCCTTTCATCCTCTGAATCAATGTGGTGAATCTCTTCTGAACTACCTTCAATGCCACCACACCCTTCCTCAAATAAGGAGACCAAAACTGGACACAATACTCCAGATGTGGCCTCACCAGCACGCTATACAATTGCAACAACATTTCTCTACTTTTATTCTCCATTCCTTTTGCAATAAGCACCAAAATTTCATTTGCCTTTTTAATTACATGCGGTACCTACATATCGACATTCTGCGATTCATGAACAAAGACACCCAGATCCCTCTGCTCAGGCACATTTTGAATCTGCTTTCCATTTAGATAATAATTTGCTTTCTATTTTTTTCAGCCAAATGGATAACCTCATGCTTATCCACATTAAACTTCATCTTCCATATTTTGGCCCAATCTCCTAGCCTAACTATATCCACCTGTAAAATCTTTAACTCCTCTTCACTGCCTGCTTTCCCACCTATTTTAGTATCATCCGTAAATGTTGCTATGTTACACTCTGTCCCTACTTTCAGATCATTTGTATAGATTGTGAACAGTTGAGGTCCATTTGACCCGACCCTCTGATTTCTATCAGTCAGCCCATCCTCATTCCAATTTGTACTCTGCCACAAATCTCCTGCGAGCCTACCTTCTGGATCAGACTTTTATGTGGCACCTTGTCAGGTGCCTTCTTGAAGTCTAGATATACCACATCCACAAGTTCCCCATTATTCACCTTATTGCTCACGTTCTCAAAGAACTCAAGATAGTTTGTCAAGCATGACTTACCCTTCATAAAACCAGATGATACTGGTGGATTGAGCTGTGTCTTTCCAAATGTTCAGTCATCTCCTCAATGATTGATCCAGCAACATCCCCAACACAGAGGTCAAGCTAACCGATCTGTAGTTTCCTACTTTTTGCCTCTCATCCTTTTTGAAAAGGGTAGTCACATTAGCGTCTTTCCAATCCACCGGGACCCTTCCAGAATCCAGGGAATTCTGAAATAACATAACCACTGTACTTTAATTGAGAAGTATTTAATAGCTCCCTGAATATTTGCCATTGTTCCTCAACTGTCCTATCCTGAATTATTTGCTCCCAATCTGCTTGAACCAACACTTGCCTCTGCCCAACGCTAAAACTCCAATATCTCACTTGGCTCCCCTCACTCAATCTGAATTTGAAATTCTTTTTTTTAAGGTATTTTTTTATTGAGGTATTTTGGGTTTTACAACAACAAAATAAACAATGTAAATGAGTTTATAAACATAGTGCAAAAGCCGTCTTCCTCCCTTACAGGTCCCACCTTTATTAACCCCCTACACTAAACTAAGCTAACCCCACCCCACCCCTTTCTGCTGACGATTAATTTTCCACAAAGAACACGACGAACGGTTGCCACCTCCGGGCGAACCCTAATATTGACCCTCTCAAGGCGAACTTGATTTTCTCCAAACAGAGAAAGCTAGCCACGTCAGACAGCCAGATCTCCAACTTCGGGGGCTTTGAGTCCCTCCAAGCTAATAATATCCTTCTCCAGGCTACCAGGGAAGTAAAGGCCAGAACGTATGCCTCTTTCTCCTCCTGAGTTCCCGGCTCTTCCGACACCCCGAAAATCACCACCTCTGGATTCGGTGCCACCTTGGTATTCAACACCGTGGACATGACATCTGCAAACTCCTGCCAGAATACCCTAAGCTTTGGGCATGTCCAGAATATGTGGACATGGTTCGCTGGTCCTCCCGCACACCTTGCGCACCAATTTTCTACCCCAAAGAACCTGCTCATCCGGGCCACTGTCATGTGAGCCCGGTGAACAACCTTAAACTGTATCAGGCTGTGCCTGGCACATGTTGTGGATGCGTTGACTCTACTTGGTGCATCCGCCCAGAGACCATCCTCTATTTCTCCGCCCAACTGCTCTTCCCTCTTGAGCTTCTGCTCCTCCGGCTGCATCCACTCTGACCCCATGAGTTCCCTGTAGATGTCGGAGACCTTCCCTTATCCCACCCACACTCTGGAAACTATCCTGTCCTGCATCGCCCTTGGTAGTAGGAGCAGGAAAATTGAACCTGCTTACGTAGGAAGTACCGCACCTGCAGGTACCTAAACTAATTTTCCCTCGCCAATCCAAATTTCTCCACCAGGTCCCTCAGGCTAGGAAAGCTCCCCTCTATAAACATATCTCCCATCCTCTCAATCCCTGCTCTCTGCCATCTCCGAAACCCCCCCATCCATCCTTCCCGGTGATTATTACAGATTGGAGACCAGACCGATGCTCCCTCCGCTCCCACATGTCGTCTCCATTGCCCCCAGACTCTCAGGGCTGCCACCACCACAGGGCTGGTGGAGTACCGTGCCGGCGGGAACGGCAGAGGTGCCGTTATCAATGCCCCCAAGCGGCGACTTCCGGTGTGCATCATGAAGTGAGTGAGCACACAAGGCAGCTCCTGCCTAAGGTTGCAGAAAAGAGCTCTTTTTTGGGCAGCACGGGTTGGAATTTCGATGAAAAGGCATGGGTGAATCTTCAAGGAGTATTTCCCCCCAGGAATAGGATGTTTCTTGGTTATCAGACCCTCAGAAACCGTGCAAGATTTGTCTGAGCAGCAACAAACAAAAGCCTCTGCAAGCATGCTAGCGGGGGAAGGGCCAGCTTATAGGTCTCAAGCTGACCTGAGGGCCTTTATGAAAGCTGAATTCTAGCAGCAGAGGGAAGAACTGTGAAAAGATCTCACCAAGGCCATTGAAGAAGCGGAGACGGACTTCCGGTAGCGGTGATGCGGAGCTAAGCCGCACGTTCAGTGGCTCCCACTATTTTCGGACTTTGGGGCTCTTTTAAGGGCTCGTAGTGGTGCTGTTTGGAATTTTCCCCGTGTGGGAACACTCCTTCTCAGATTCTCCACCGGTGGATGGCCTGGACTAGGAGTGGAGCGGTCAGAAAACCGGCTTTGCAGTTGCCGCACCGCAGCTCCCGCTACTTAAGGACTTTTGGGCCGATTTGAGGGCCCCAAACGGCGCTGTCGCAACGAATCCCGGTGGGGGAAGGTGTCTAGAGGAGCATTCCCCATAATTTATGGTGCACATCCGGAGTGGGGCAAAGGAAAAGGCTGCAGCAGCTCCACAAGAAAAGCGGGGGAAGAAGGACAAAATGGCGGCTGGCGGAACACCCGAGGACTGGTGGAAGTGGGCGCAGGAGCAGCAAGCTGCTCTTCTGTGCTGTTTTGCGGAGCTGAAGGCTGAGTTGCTGGACTCACTGAATGCGACTACCAACAAGCTGCTTGGAGCTCAGGCGGCCCAGGAGGTGTCTATCCGGGAGTTGCAGCAGCAGGCCGCTGAGAGGGAGGAGGAGGCCGTGGTCCTCATGGGGAAAGTGGAGTTGCACGAGGCCTTCACAAAAAGTGGCAAGACCGCTTGGAGGAGCTGGACGTTCGCACGAGGCGAAAGAATTTGAGGATCCTGGGCCTGGCGGAGGGGCTGGAGGGGTCGGATCTCCCGTGGTACGTGACCACGATGTTGAGCTCGTTGATGGGAGCGGGGTCCTTCCATTTGCCCCTGGAGCTTGAGGGAGCTCACAGAGTGCTGGCCAGGAGGCCTAAGGCAAATGAACCCCCGCGGGCGGTGCTGGTGCGGTTCCATCGATTTAGTGATCGGGAGTGTGTGCTGCGCTGGGCCAAGAAAGAGAGGAGCAGCAAGTGGGAGAATTCGGTAGTACGAATCTACCAGGACTGGAGTGCGGAGGTGGCAAAGCTGAGGGCCGGGTTCAACCGGACGAAGGCGGTGCTGCATGCCAGCAGGTCAGATTTGGAATGCTGCAGCCTGCGCGTCTGTGGGTGACATATAAGGGCCGGCACCACTACTTCGAGTCCCCGGAGGAGGCGTGGGCCTTTGTACAGGCGGAGAAACTGGACTCGAACTAGGATCTGGGGACACACTATGGCCGTTGCTGTTTTCGCTGTTGCTGTTCTTCAATTTTGACACGTTTTTTTATGCTGCTTTTCTTTTTGCTCTGTTTCCGGGTGGGTTTGTCTGTTGGGTATGGGTGTGGGGTATGTTGGGAACGTTGGGGGTATGTGCTTTATATGTTCTCTTCTGTACGGGGCCGGGGGTTGGGGTGAAACTGGATTTTGAGGGGCTGCGTCGGAAGGGTGGGGTGTGGCAGTGTGAAAGCGCGGGCTTTCCTCTGGTTGTCCGCGCTGCGGGGCAGGGGGGGCGGAGCTGGAGGTGGGGGCATGGCCTCTACTGGTTTTCTTTCCCGCGCTGAAGCGGTGCCAAGGAGGTGTGGCAAGAGGGGGATGACCCCATGCCGGGAGGAGATGGGTTTTGGCAGGAGCTGCCGGGTCAGCAGAAATCAGCTGACTCACGGAAGTACCATGGAGGGTGCGTCGCGGCTAGGTGGGGTCCTAGCCTGGGGGGGTGGGGGGGATACCGGGTTGCTGCTGGAATGGCCAGGAAGGAGCTGGCGTGGGCCGGGGGGGTAGAGGAGAGGCGTTATCGCCATGGGGAACGGGTCAGGCGGGGCGAGCTGGCCTGGGGCGAGCAGTCGATAAGCTATGGCTAGCCGGCGGGGGAGAGGGGCAGGTTGCTCTCTGATTCGGCTGATTACCTGGAACGTGAGGGGGCTGAATGGGCCGGTTAAGAGAACCAGGGTATTTTCTCATCTGAAGGGGCTGAAGGCGGACGTGACTATGCTCCAGGAAACCCACTTGAAGGTGGCAGACCAGGTTCGTCTGAGGAAGGGGTGGGTGGGGCAGGTTTTTCACTCAGGATTGGACGCAAAGAACCGGGGGGTGGCGATCCTGGTGGGGAAGAGGGTGGCGTTCGAGGCGGCTGAGGTGGTGTCGGACAAGGAGGGCAGATATATTATGGTGAAGGGTAGGCTGCAGGGAGAGAAGGTGGTGCTGGTTAATGTACATGCCCCGAATTGGGATGATGCCGGCTTCATGAGGCGCTTGTTGGGGCGCATTCCGGACCTGGAGGCAGGGGGCCTGATCATTGGGGGAAACTTTAACACAGTGCTGGATCCCCCACTGGACCGGTCCAGTTCAAGGACGGGTAGGAGACCGGCGGCGGCCAGAGTGCTGAGGGGGTTTATGGACCAGATGGGAGGGGTGGATCCCTGGAGGTTTGGGAGGCCGAGAGCGCGGGAGTATTCCTTTTTCTCCCATGTCCATAGGGTCTATTCCCGAATAGATTTTTTCATCCTGAGCAGGGGATTGATCCCGAAGGTGCAGGATGCAGAGTATTCGGCCATAGCGATCTCAGACCATGCTCCGCACTGGGTTGATCTGGAGATGGGGGAGGCGCGGGACCAGCGCCCGCTCTGGCGCCTGGATGTGGGGCTGCTGGCTGATGAGGAGGTGTGTAGGAGGGTCCGGGGAAGTATTGAGGGGTATCTTGATACCAATGATACGGGGGAGGTCCGGGTGGGGATGGTCTGGGAGGCTCTGAAAGCAGTGATCCGGGGGGAGCTGATCTCCATCCGGGCCCATTGGGAAAGGAGGGAGAGGAAGGAGAGGGAGAGACTGGTGGGGGAGCTCCTGGATGTGGACAGGAGATACGCGGAGGCACCGGAGGAGGGGTTGCTGGGGGAACGGCGCAGTTTGCAGGCCAAATTTGACTTGTTGACCACCAGAAAGGCGGAGACACAGTGGAGGAGGTCGCAGGGCACGGTATATGAGTATGGGGAGAAGGCGAGCAGGATGTTGGCGCATCAGCTCCGCAGGCGAGATGCGGCTAGGGAAATTGGTGGAGTGACGGATAGGGGTGGGAATGTAGTGCAGAAGGGGACAGAAGTAAATGGGGTCTTTAGGGACTTCTACGAGGAACTGTACCGGTCAGAACCTCCGATGGGGAGAGGGGGGATGGAGAGCTTCATGAACAGGCTACGGTTCCCAAGGGTTCAAGAGGAGCTGGTAGAGGGGCTGGGGGCGCCGATAGAGTTGGAGGAGCTAGTCAGGGGGATTGGACAAATGCAGTCAGGTAAGGCGCCGGGGCCGGACGGGTTCCCGGTGGAATTTTATAAAAAGTATGCGGATCTGGTGGGCCCCCTGTTGGTGCGAGCTTTCAATGAGGCATGGGAGGGGGGGGGCTTTGCCCCCGACGATGTCGCGGGCACTGATCTCTCTGATCCTAAAGCGGGATAAGGACCCCTTGCAGTGTGGATCATACAGGCCTATCTCGCTCCTCAATGTTGACGCTAAGTTGCTGGCGAAGATCCTGGCCACCAGGATAGAGGACTGTGTGCCAGGGGTGATACACGAGGATCAGACAGGATTTGTCACGGGACGACAGCTCAACACGAATGTGCGGAGACTGCTAAATGTTATTATGATGCCGGCAGTGGAGGGGGAGGCGGAGATAGTGGTGGCGCTGGATGCGGAGAAAGTGTTTGATAGAGTTGAGTGGGGGTACCTGTGGGAGGTGCTGGAGCGGTTCGGATTCGGGGAGGGATTCATCAAATGGGTGAGGCTGCTCTACGCGGCTCCGATGGTGAGTGTAGTTACAAATGGAAGGAGATCGGAGTACTTTAGGCTCTACCATGGGACCAGGCAGGGGTGCCCCCTGTCCCCCTTGCTCTTTGCACTGGTGATTGAACCTTTGGCTATGGCGTTGAGGGAGTCAGGGAGATGGAGGGGTCTGGTGCGGGGTGGGGAGGAACATCGTGTATCGCTGTATGCGGACGACCTGCTGTTGTATGTGGCGGATCCAGAAGGGGGAATGCCGGGGGTGATGGAGCTGTTAGTGGAATTTGGGGGCTTCTCGGGCTATAAGTTAAATTTAGGCAAGAGTGAGGTATTTGTAGTACACCCGGGTGATCAGGAGGAGGGAATTGGGAGGCTCCCATTTAAGAGGGCAGTGAAGAGTTTCAGATACCTGGGGGTGCAGGTGGCCAGGAGTTGGGGGACTGTCCATAAGCTTAATTTTACCAGGCTGGTGGAGCAGATGGAAGAGGAATTTAAAAGGTGGGACATGGTGCCTCTATCGTTGGCGGGTAGAGTGCAGTCCGTCAAAATGACGGTTCTCCCGAGGTTCTTGTTCCTTTTTCAGTGTTTGCCCATCTTTATCCCTAGGGCCTTTTTTAGAAGGGTTACGAGCAGCATCATGAGCTTTGTTTGGGCGCATGGGGCCCTGAGGGTGAAGAGGGTCTTCTTGGAGCGGGGTAGAGATGGGGGGGGCTGGCGTTACCCAATCTCTCGGGGTATTATTGGGCGGCCAATGTGTCGATGGTGCGCAAGTGGGTAATGGAGAGGGAGGGGGCAGCATGGAAACGGATGGAGAGGGCGTCCTGTGGAGATACAAGCCTGGGGGCCCTGGTAACGGCGCCGTGGCCGCTCCCTCCTACGAGGTATACCACGAGTCCGGTGGTGGCGGCTACCCGCAAGATTTGGGGGCAGTGGAGGCGGCATAGGGGAGAAGTGGGGGGCTCGATGGAGGCTCCGTTGAGGGGGAACCATAGGTTCGTCCCCGGGAACATTGATGGGGGATTTCAGGGTTGGCACAGAGCGGGCATCAGACAGCTGAGGGACCTGTTTATTGATGGGAGGTTTGCGAGCCTGGGGGAGTTGGAGGAGAAATTTGGGCTCCCCCGGGGAACATGTTCAGGTATCTGCAGGTAAAGGCATTTGCTAGGCGGCAGGTGGAGGGATTCCCTTCGCTTCCCGCGAGGGGGGTGAGCGACAGGGTGCTTTTGGGGGTCTGGGTCGGAGAGGGGAAGATATCTGATATCTACAAGGTTATGCAGGAGGCGGAGGAGGCGTCAGTAGAGGAGCTGAAAGCTAAGTGGGAGGGGGAACTGGGGGAACAGATCGAAGACGGGACATGGGCTGATGCCCTGGAGAGGGTTAATTCTTCCTCCTCGTGTGCGCGGTTTAGCCTCATCCAATTCAAGGTGCTGCACCGGGCCCACGTGACTGGGACAAGGATGAGTAGGTTCTTTGGGGGTGAAGACAGGTGTGTCAGGTGCTCGGGGAGTCCAGCGAACCATGCCCGGCGCTGGAGGAGTTCTGGAAGGGGGTGGCGAGGAAAGTGTCGAGGGTGGTGGGATCCAGGGTTAAGCCAGGATGGGGACTCGCGATTTTTGGGGTTGGGGTGGAGCCGGGAGTGCAGGAGGCGAAAGAGGCCGGTGTGCTGGCCTTTGCGTCCCTAGTAGCCCGGCGAAGGATCTTGCTACAATGGAAGGATGCGAGGCCCCCAAGCGTGGAGACCTGGATCAATGACATGGCGGGTTTCATTACGCTAGAGAAGGTCAAATTCGCCCTGAGAGGGTCGGTACAAGGGTTCTTTAGGCGGTGGCAACCTTTTCTCGACTTTCTGGCTCAACGATAGGGTACGGGGACAGTAGCAGCAGCAACCCGGGGGGAAGGGGGAGGGAAAGGGAAAGGGGGAGGGAAAGGGGGAGGGGGAGGGAAAGGGGGAGGGGGAGGGAAAGGGGGAGGGAAAGGGAAAGGGGGAGGGAAAGGGAATGGGGGAGGGGAGGAGAAGGGGGAGGGAAAGGGGAAGGGGAGGGAAAAGGGAAAGGGGGGGAAAGGGGGAGGGAAAAGGGAAGGGGGAAGGGGGAGGGAAAAGGGAAGGGGGGGAAGGGGGAGGGGAAGGGGGAGGGAAAAGGGAAGGGGGGGAAGGGGGAGGGAAAAGGGAAGGGGGAGGGGGAGGGAAAAGGAAAGGGGGGAGGGGGAGGGAAAAGGGGGGGAGGGGAGGGAAAAGGGGGGCGAGGGGGGGAGGGAAAAGGAAAGGGGGGGGAAGGGGGAGGGAAAAGGGGGGGAGGGGGGAGGGAAAAGGGGGGGGGCGGACGATGACTATGTTTGTTTATTTAATTTAAATTTATTTTGAAGTTCTTTTGTTGTTCATTGGGGTTGGGGGGGGTGGGATATGGGATACATGCGTCGATACGGTCTGGGGGTGGTACGGTTATTATGGGTTATTTTGTTGCATTTCATTGTTTGTCGTTATGTTTTATATTTTCTGTAAAAAATTCCAATAAAAATTATATTTTTAAAAAAAAAATCAATGCCCCCAAGCTGTGCCCTTGCATGAAGCCGCCTCCATACGCTCCCATGCCGATGGGGAGACACTGAAACACAAACAGGAATCTCGGGAGGACCGTTAACTTCACCGTCTGCACCCTCCCAGCTAATGACAACAGGAGTACGTCCCACCTCGGAAAACCGTCCTTTATTTGGTCTACTAGTCGGGCCAGATTTAGTTTGTGCAGCCGTTCCCATTCACGCGCCACTTGGATGCCTAGGTACAGAAAGCTTCTCCCTAATAGTCTAAACAGCAATTCCCCCAGTCGCCTTTCCTGTCCCCTTGCCTGGACCGCAAAGATCTCACTTTTCTCCATATTTAGTTTATACCCCAAAAACCGGCCAAATTCCCCCAAAATCCTCATGATTTCTTCCATCCCCTCCGCTGGGTCTGATACATACAGGAGCAGGTCGTCTGCGTAAAGCGAGACTCTGTGTTCCACTACCCCCGGACTAGTCCATTCCAGACCCTTGAAGCTCTCCGTGCAATTGGCAACGGCTCTATGGCTAACACGAACAACAGTGGGGAGAGGGGGCATCCCTGTCTCGTCCCCTGATGCAGCCTAAAATAGTCCGATGTTGTCCTATTCGTCCATACACTCGCCACAGGAGCCTGATACAGCCACCTGACCCAGTCAATAATGCCCCGCCCAAACCCGAACCGTCCCAGTACCTCCCACAGATATTCCCATTCTACTCGATCAAAAGCCTTGTCTGCGTCCATTGCGAACACTACCTCCATCTCCCTACCTTCCGGGGGCATCATGATCTGGTTTAACAACCTTCTTCCATTGGCCACCAACTGCCTTCCCTTAACAAACCCCGTCTGGTCCTCCCCAATAGCATCCAGCACACAGTCCTCAATCCTAGAGGAGAACATTTTGACCAGAAGTTTGGCATCCACATTCAATAGGGATATCGGCCTGCAGGACCCACACAGCTCCGGGTCCTTGTCCCGCTTCAGGATCAGTGAAATCATGGCCTGTGACATCGCTGGGGGAAGCACCCCACGCTCCCTTGCCTCATTGAATGTCCTCATCAACAGCGGCCCCAATATCCTAGAGATCTTTTTATAGAACTCCACTGCGTACCCATCTGTCCCTGGGGCTTTATCCGAGTGCATGGCCTTCAGACCCTCCGCTATCTCTTCCATCCCGATCAGGGCCCCCAGCCTTTCTACCAGCTCCCCGTCCACCTTCGGGAAATCCAGCCCACCGAGGAAGTGCCTCATCCCCTCCGGCTCAACTGGAAGTTCCGACCCATACAGCCTTCTATAAAACTCCTTAAATGCCTTATTCACCCCTGCTGAGTCTCCAACCAGGCTCCTGTCCCCATCCTTTACTTTCCCTATCTCCCTGGCTGCCTTCCTCTTTCTAAGCTGCTGTGCAAGCATTCTGCTTGCCTTCTCTCCATGCTCATAAATCACCCCCCTCGCCTTTCTCAGGTGCTCTACCACCCTCCCTGTAGTTAACAAGCCGAACTCCGCCTGGAGCCTTCGCGTTCCCTTGAAAGCCCTGCCTCTGGGGTCTCCGCATACCTTGTCGACCTGTAATATCTCCTTTACCGGTCGGTCCGGCTCCACCCTGCCTGCCTTCTCCCTGTGGGCCCTTATCGAGATCAGCTGCCGAAACTTGCCCCATGTCATTGACTTCCAGGTAGTTCTGAATACATTTCCTCAGCCACCTGCATACCTCTTCGTCAGCTAAAAGTCCCACGTCTAACCTCTAGTGCGGACACTGGTTACTGTCTTTACTAACCTGCTGCGGGGCATGGTCTGAGATTGTGATCGCCGAGTACACCGTGTCCGCCACCCCTGTCAGTAGAGCCCTGCTCAAAATAGAAAATAAATCCGGGAGTACACTCTATGCACGTGAGAGTAGAAGGAGAACTCCTTCACTCTAGGCTGCCCAAATCTCCATGGGTCCACTCGCCCCCTGCTCCATGAACCCTTTTAGTTCCTTTGCCATTGCTGGCACCCTGCTCATTTTTGAGCTTGACCAGTCTAAACCAGGGTCAATAACTGTGTTGAAGTCCCCTCCCATGACCAGCTTATGCGCATCTAGGTCCGGTATCTCCCCCAGCATCCTCTTTATAAACTCCACATCGGATTTGTACCACCTGTACCCCCTCCAATTTCCAACTGACCATAATGTACCGGCCTCCCACATCTGAAACTTCTTCCCGCCTCAATCACCACTCGCTTGTTGATCAGAATCATGGCCGCTCTAGTCTTTGAATCCAGTCCCGAGTGAAAAACCTATCCGACCCATCCCTTCCTTAATCTAATCTGGTCAGCTACTCTAAGGTTCGTCTCCTGTCGCAGTACCACGTCCGCCTTCAGTCCTCAAATGCGCGAACACACGTGCCCTTTTTTTTTAATAAACAATTTTATTGAGGTCGTTTTTGGCTTTGTAAACATTTACAGACATCAACAGAAAAAAAGCAAAAAAGGCAAAAATGTGCAAACATCCACGTACATTCAATACTTCAATCGTAACATACTGCACAAGCCCGCTCCTCTTCCTCCGGTACTACCCGCCAATTTATCCCTCCTACTCTACTCTACTCTACCCGCCCCCCATCCCCTCCCCCTGCTGACGCTCACTCTCCCGCAAAGAAGTCAATAAATGGTTGCCAACTTCGGGCGAACCCCTGTACAGATCCCCTCAAGGCGAACTTAATTTTTTCCATTCCCAGGAAACTCGACATGTCCGCAAGCCACAACTCACTCTTTGGGGGTTTGAGTCCCTCCATGCCAATAGTATTCGTCGCCGGGCTATCGGGGAAGCAAAGGCCAAAACATCGGCCTCTTTCTCCCCCTGGACTCCCGGGTCTTCCGAAACACCAAGAATTGCCACCCCTGGACCCATCGCCACCCTTGTTTTTAGCACCCGGGACATGACGCCCGCAAATCCCTCCCGGTACCGCCTAAGCTTAGGGCA
This sequence comes from Scyliorhinus canicula, assembly GCF_902713615.1. Classification (NCBI taxonomy): domain Eukaryota; kingdom Metazoa; phylum Chordata; class Chondrichthyes; order Carcharhiniformes; family Scyliorhinidae; genus Scyliorhinus; species Scyliorhinus canicula. The sequence continues at coordinate 53,469,861 of NC_052152.1, read as the reverse complement.
TGCCCAAAACATGTGAACGTGGTTCGCTGGTCCTCCTGCGCACCTAGCGCATTTGTCCTCTATCCCAAAGAATTTGCTCATCCGAGCCACCGTCATGTGGGCCCGGTGAACGACCTTAAATTGAATCAGGCCGAGCCTGGCACATGTTACGGTCGAATTTACCCTACTCAGGTCCTCTGCCCACAGCCCGTCCTCCATTTCCCCGCATAGCTCCTCCTCCCATTTAAGTTTCAGTTCCTCCGTCTGGGACCCTTCCTCCCTCATGAGCACCTTATAAACATCAGAGAATCTACCCTCCCCTTCTTCCCCCCCTAGAGACTATTCTGTCTTGGATCCCCATTGGCGAGAGGCGTGGGAAGGATGGGACCTGTCTACGGACAAAGTCCCGCAACTGTAGGTACCTAAAATAATTTCCCCTTACCGGACCAAATTTCTCCTCCAAGCTCCTCAAACTCGCAAAGCTCCCTTCCAGGAACATATCGCCCACCCCCGCACGCCGTCATGCTCGAAACCCCCCATCCATACTCCCGGGGGCAAACCCATGGTTGTCGCAGATTGGTGCCCAGACCGACACCCCCATCTCCCCTACATGCAGGGTCCACCATTACTGGGCTGGTGGAGTACCTGGCCGGCGGCAGCGGTAGAGGAGCCGTGACCAGGGCTGCCAGGCTGGAGCCCCTGCACGAAGCCACCTCCACCCGCTCACGCGTGCCCTTTTGACTGGCCCATTTAGCCCTTGTACATTCCAGGTGATCAGTCTAGTTGGGGGGGCTCATCGCCCCCCTTCACCGTTCAGCCATCCCCTTTCGTGGGCAAGTCTCCAGCCCGCGCCCCACGCCTCCACCGGCCCGCCCCCAGGCAGCCTCCGCCCCGACCTCTATGTCCCTCAGCACAAATCTCTCTGTTATCAGCAGAACAATTCCCCCCCCAGAAACAGCACAAAGTAAAGCGACCCCTTTGATAAGCCTAACATCTATCACCCTCCACTGCACTTCCGTGAGCTAGCCCGCCCAGCTAACTTGGTGGCCCCCGCCCCTGGCGCCAGACATTTCACCCACCTATTGTTCCCTCCCTACCCCCCCCCCCCCCCCCCCCCCCCCCCCCCCCCCCCCGGCTCACACACACATATTCAAATGAAAGACAATCCCAACGCAATCGCCTGACAAGAAAAACGCTAAACAAAGAAAAGATCAAGCAAAACATCCAGCATCTAACAAACACACCTCCATCCCCCAACAGTGCAAATGTAAAGTGCTCTGCAACTGGCCCCAAATCAATACAGAAGGCATTACAAATAACGTCCACAAAACGAAAAATGAGAAACCTTTTTAAACATGAACGTTGCAGCACAGTTCTCAGACCACCACCAGCCCTTTCCTTTTCGCGAATGTTGCTCCTCGTACGTGACCCAGAGAAAGGCTCGATACAGCAGTCTGAACTTCGCCTTTTTCTTGAAAAGGGTCAACCTTATCTGGTTGAACCCCGCTCTTCTCCTGGCCACCTCCACACTCAGGTCCTGGTAGATCCGCAGGACACTGTTCGCCCATTTACAGCTCCGTGTCTGCTTGGCCCACTGTAAAATACGCTCCTTGCCCAAATACCTATAGAATCTCACCACCATTGCCCTCCGGGGGGGGGGAGGGGGGGGCTGGTTTCGCAGCTTCCTCCCGAGCGCTCTGTGAGCCCTGTCCACCTCCAAGGGTTGGGAGAATGTCCCCTCCACCAGCAGCTTCTCAAACATGCCAGCTATGTATATCCCAGCGTCCGCTCCTTCGACCCCCTCCAGGAGCCCAACGATTCTCAAGTTCTGCCGGCGGGACATATTCTCTAGGTCCTCCTCATTCTCCAGGAGCCTTTTCTGCTGGTCTCTCAGCAGCCCCACTTCCATCTCTACCGCAGTCTGATGTTCCTCCTGGTCAGCCATCGCCTTCTCTACTTTCTGGATCGCCCGTTCTTGGACATCCAATCTAAGCTCCAGCTGCGCAATTGACTCTTTGATCGTGTCCAAGAGTCCTGCTTCTGTTTGGCGAAGCCCTCCTGGATAACTGCATCAACTGCTCCGTTGACCGCTGGGTCGACAAGCCAGAGCTCCGGTCATCCGCCATGCTGTCTCCAGTTGCAGCTTCAGCCCAAGCCTTATCTGTCTGTCTGTTTCTGCCCTTCCAAACACTTCTAGTCCGCCTCTCCATGCACCAATGTGGGAATCCAGTACACAATTGCCTCTATCATCGATTTTCCAAATCAAGTCCGGTAAAAAATTGGGGGGAAAGGTCCAAAAGTCCGACCCGAGCGGGAGCCACCAAATGTGCGACTTACTCCTTCATAGCCGCCAGCGGAAGTGCTGAATTTGAAATTCTAACAAGATGTGATCACTCCTTCCAAGAGGTTCCTTAACAACAAGACTATTTATCAACCTTTCTTTGTTACATAATACTAAATTTAAAATAGCTTGCTTCCCTTTGGCTCCATAACACGTTGCTCCAAAAAACAATCTCTCATGGACTCTATATCTCCCTAGATGCTATCTTTGACAATTTGATTAGTCCAGTCAATATGCATATTAAAATAACCCATGAGCTCTCACTACAACACTTAATTACACTGATGGCTATACACACAGTATTACATATAGTTACCCTTTGGTTCCCAACTACCCACGTTCTCTGAAGTTTAAGAAGGATTCAGAAAATAAAACAAAACTCCACCTGTTCAAATATTTTTTTTAACTTGTCAGAAATTCTGAGGTATTTCGTCTCCTTTAAGGTTTTCTCAAGAATAGGGACTGGTTGTCAACTAGAGTTTTAAAGGAGATTAATAGAATGATTGGTGACACAGTGGTTAGCACTGCTGCCTCACAGCTCCAGGGTCCCGGATTCAATTCCGGCCTTGGGTGACTGTGGAGTTTGCACTTTCCCCCCTTTTTTAAGTATCCGCAACTCCGAGACTTTATCCTTAATAAGACAACCCTGCGTCTTAACTCCTCTATTTCCACAGTGGAAAAAATCCTGAACAGTTGATTAGCAAGTTTCATGATATCTTGTTTTATAGATTCTGTATTATTGGGTACCTTACAGTCCTGAGAAAAAGACTTGACAACTAATATTGATGAAGAGACATGGGAAGAGTATATGGGATTATACCCATAAAACTTTGGTTTGCAATAGAATGAAGGAGACTTAGTTTAAGATAGCACACCATTTAGAAAGCATCCTATCTGGTTGTATCTCAGTCTGTTATGGAAATTGCTTGGCCCAAGATCCTAAGAAACTACACAGAGTTGTGAACACATCCCAGTCCAACATGCAAACCTGCCTCTCATCCATTGACTCCATACCACCCGCCGCCTTGGGAAAGCGGGCAGCATAATCAAAGACCCCTCCCACCCGGGTTATTCTCTCTTCAAACTTATTCAATCGGGCAGGAGATACAAAAGTCTGAGAACATGCACTAACAGGTTCAAAAACAGCTTCTGGCCTGCTGTTACCAGACTCCTGAATGACCCTCTTATGAACTGAACTGATTTCTTCACTCCTATGCTCACCCGATGCTTGTGCTATGTATTGACATTGTGTATTTATGCATGTCATAGATATCATAGAATTTACCGTGCAGAAGGAGGCCATTCGGCCCATCGAGTCTGCACCGGCTCTTGGTAAGAGCACCCTACCCAAGGTCAACACCTCCAACTTATCCCCATAACCCAGTAACCCCACCCAACACTAAGGGCAATTTTGGACACTAAGGGCAATTTATCATGGCCAATCCACCTAACCTGCACATCTTTGGACTGTGGGAGGAAACCGGAGCACCCGGAGGAAACCCACGTACACACGGGGAGGATGTGCAGACTCCACACAGACAGTGACCCAAGCCGGAATCGAACCTGGGACCCTGGAGCTGTGAAGCAATTGTGCTATCCACAAGGCTACCGTGCTGTCCTATGTTTTTTTTCATGTATGGAATGATCTGTCTGGACTGTACGCAGAACGATCCTTTTCACTGGACCTTGGTACACATGACAATAATCATATTGAATTCCGTTATTTGCCATCACCCCTAGTCTGAGACACAGGTTTGATCCTGCCCTATCATCAATGTGCCTAAAGTGCTTGGTAGTCGAGGGCGATTATGGACCTGTGCTAACATTCAATCCTACTGGTCTGGTGTAGTTAGGGAGCTTGAGATGATATTTGACAGAGCCTTAGAGCTTTATCCTTTATTTCTATGGAATTCCTGATGTCTGTGATCTGTTCTAAGTCTGATGCATTCCGTAAAGTGTGGAACCCCTATCTCAAATTTATAGGCTCTGCCTTGTCTAGCTTTCTCCTGTTCTGTTTCTCTCGAACCGTGCTGTAAGTCTTGATCCCGTAATTTTTAAGGTGCGTGGCCCGAAATGTCATCCAATCTTGTTTATATGGCCTTATCCCCTTTCTCCCCCAACTGGCTTTTTTGATTGAATTAAACCTGGAGGCACTAGTTCATAAGATCTGTTGTTCTAAAGTCATTGGCCGGGATTCTCCAATCCCACGGCCAAGTTCTGACGCCGGCGTGAAAAGCAGGACCAACCACTCCAGCGTCAACAGTTCTCGATCATCAGGTATGCTCCCCTTCCTAGCGGGCGAGGGCGGTGCCGGAATGGTCCCCGCAGCTCCAGCCAACATGGCATGGCCGGCGCGAGTTTGTGCATGTGCGAGGGTCCCCCCCCCCCCCCCCCCCAGGACAGCACCCGCAGACAGAACTTCCAGGTCCCGCTGTGTGGGACCATCCGTGACCCACGCCGGCGGGATTAAGCAGAACTCAGAGGCCACTCAGCCCGCCAGAGCCTGTAGAAGTGCTGGGGGGGACACACGCTTTCAACGGCGATCCCACGGGCTCCCGAGAATTTGCGCCAGAGAATCGGCGAGCCGGCGTATGGGCGGCATGGCACGATTCTCATGCCCCCCCGGGGATTCTCTGACCCGGCGCGGGGCCTGAAAATCCCAGCCATTATGTCTTCTCCATTAGATTTGCAATAATTCTTGATCTGTACTGTACCTGTTTTGTTTTGAAAATGTTTTTGTTGCATTATTTGTAAATGAAACATCCAGAAATAAATATTGAAAATTTTATAAGGAGTGGATATTGAGCCATTCTGCAAGTTGTGATTTGTGATTTTAGATTTCAGAATTTTGACTACTTGGTTCTCCCTTATTTTTCTACAGGAATGTTGGAATGGGCATTTGTTCCATGTCTTCTAGATTGGGAGGAATCATTGCACCCTTTCTTCCATTACTGGTTAGTGTACAGTCTCCTTGTTTCTCATTAACTTTTTCCAACCCCCTTCCATGTTTCTTTTCCCTCTACCCTTGAAAGGCACGGTTATCGGGACCTGACATTGTTTACACTTATTTGAGTACAGAATATGCTTTCAACTCTTTGCTTTGCAGTAAAATCATTTAATCAGTAATTAAAATATATTGTTATCAATGAAATGTGATGTTCAGATTAAAAGCACACATTGTTATTCAATCTCTTAAGTGACACCATTCTCCTGTGTTTGTATTTATGGTTTTGACATTTATTTTGGGCAGCACAATAGTGAGTAGGTTGATTATCGTTGGTGTCGGACTAAACCATGCTAAGTGACCACTTTCAACAGTGAGAGCCATTACTTTTCAAATGTTATTTTCTTTCCAAACTAAGTTACTACTAAGAAATGGAAATTTAAACAGAATCCTTTGTATCAAAAATAAATGGCATTTGAGTCTGCAGATTCCCTTTTTAAGCTAGGATCATAAAATTTGGTTATTTTCCAACAACCCAACTTAACTAGTGTCTAACTTTCTGGCCTTATGGGCCCTACCACTACGCCTTTGTACTTCCCCAGACGGTATAGCAGGGGTGGAGGTGGGCTGTTGTGACTCATGCCCTGAGACACGGGTCCCCGTTGGCTCACGTCTCCTGGGACAGCCCAGCATGGATGGGCCCAACTGCTCTTTGGGTGTCCCGAGTGGAGTGGTGTCGCCCTGTTCTGCCCGCTGCCCACCAGATTCACCAGGGACAGAAGGGGGGGGGTGTGAGGTGCCGCAGTGTTCCGACGCCTCTCCTGCGGGAACCACCTGCACGGTTCCCATCACCCCTCCTCCCTCAGGGTGCCCGATGAGCCCTGGCTTCTCCATGGGTCAGGTGTGCGAACGGAGCCATCCCCCGATGCGCCCCCCCCCGGCCCCTGGCGCTGCCAGTCCTGGAGGCCCGCTCTGGTATCGACAAGGGTCTGAACATCAGCAGCCACGGAGCACAGGGAGTGGCCCAATTCCATCTGGGACTGCAACACATCACTCTGCGACTGTGCCACCACCCCGAGGGTCTGTGCCACAGCAGCCAATGAGTGTGCCGCATCATTCTGGGACTGGATCACCTCCCTCTGTGTCTGCTCCACTCTGGCCTGCACCTGGGTAATGCCGCCAATGCTCTCAGCAATGGCCTGCTGTGACTGGGCCACGCTGAGGGCGCTGCTGCAATCTCCAGCTTGCTCTGGAATATGGTTGCCTGTAAGTCGGCAACCGTGCCCTGGGTCTTGGCCCCTGCCTGCACAAAATGCCCAGGCCTTGCACATGCTGATCCATGTCCGACACCGTCGCCCCCATTGCCTCCACCGCAAACGCCACCCATGCGGTTTCGTCCTGGGTGGCACACATAACTTGCATCACCCCCTGCTCCTGCACACGAATGGACTCCTCCACCTGCTCCCACAGGTGCTGGAGGCTGGCAGTCATCCCTCCTCTAGTCCCTGGGTCTCTGACTACACCTGCACTTAGAACATAGAACAGTACAGCACAGAACAGGCCCTTCGGCCCTCAATGTTGTGCCGAGCCATGATCACCCTACTCAAACCCACGTATCCACCCTATACCCGTAACCCAACAACCCCCCCCCCCCTTAACCTACTTTTATTAGCACACTACGGGCAATTTTTAGCATGGCCAATCCACCTAACCCGCACATCTTTGGACTGTGGGAGGAAACCGGAGCACTCGGAGGAAACCCACGCACACAGGGGGAGGACGTGCAGACTCCACACAGACAGTGACCCAGCCGGGAATCGAACCTGGGACCCTGGAGCTGTGAAGCATTTATGCTAACCACCATGCTACCCTGCTGCCCATGCTGAGGCATGAGCACTTGGGTGGGACTGGATGTTCCAGGAGCCCGGGGCCCGTCTGGGCAGCAGCTGGTTCCTGGGCCGGGCTGCCCTCCGACCGTCCGGCCCCTCGGCTGCTCCTACCTCCATCTGCTAAACCGGACCAACTGTGTGGTGCGCACCTGATTGTGTCCCAGAAGCCTCTTCACTAATGTGCCCAACCCAGGTGATAGTCTCTGAGATGGTGGAGGGTGTTGGAGACAGCTGTGATGGAAAGTCAGTGTCCTCCTCTGATCCGAACTCCTGGATCTCGGGCAGAGGGCTGGTGTGCTGCTGCTCTCCCCATCAGTTCTCCGCTCTCCAGGGGGCACCGGCTCTGGCACTGGCTGGGGGCCCCGGGTGGGCCGGGGCCTTCTCCGGCAGGTCCTGTAAGACCAAGCCGGCATGTATAGTTAGACAGCTGGATGGTGGCATGAGGATGAGGTGGCGAGGGCTGAGGTGATGGGTGGCAGGGAGTGATCAGGGCTGAGGTGAGGGGTGGGGTGAGGGGGGTTGGGGCAGGGAGTGGATTGGGGGGGGGGGCACACATATGCCACGAGGATCTGCCACTAGGCAGGCGGTGTCACTTCTTAATGCGTCGGCGACCTCCCTCTCCTCCGGGCCGTCAACCACGTCCAGTGCTCTCTGCTCGGGTACGGTGAGGGGCCGCAGGTTTGATGGTCCCCCTCCGGTCTTGTCCCGCTCCCGGCGGTTGTGCTTGGCCTTGTCCTGGGAGTGGAGGAGGGGGGGGGGACACAAACAATGGCCCTGTTAGACAGTCTGGTGCATGCAGCCCAGGGGTTGGGTAACTGATGGCATCAGTGGCCAGGGCACAAGGCCATTGCGGCTGTCATGGGTGCTGGCATGCGGGGCAGGGTGGGGGTCCGGCCATCTCCCGGGGGGGCGGGGGGGGGGGGGGTCCGGGTCACGTGTGTGTGGGGGTAGGGGGGTTAATGCCAGGGGCACAGCGCTGCCTTCTCACCCTGGCCGCCCTGAAGAGGTTGTGCAGTTTGTTGTTGGCACTGGGTGCCAGACCGGGCGACTTCGCCGACGCCGGCTCCCGCCTCCTCTCAGGCACGGCGAACGGTGGCGCCTGAGGGCCTCCCTCCCAGGCTGGGGTACAGCACCTGCCGCCTCTCCTCCACGGAGTTGAGGAGGGTCGCCAGTTCTGCATCGCGGAAGCGCGGCGCTGCTCTCTTTGTAGCCATGTTGGCTGCAACGCTTGTGTGTGGGTGGGGGAGAATCCCTCAACTGCAGCTGTGCGGCAATCACGGAGCTGGCGAATCCGCCGCCGTTCCGTTTCCAAAGTGTGCCGTTTCGCATGGCGCCCATGGAAGCCCCTTTGGACTGTCTGAATACCTTCACCTGTGGCGTTGTTTTTGTCGTCGTGAAACTCCACAGTTTTCACAATGGCGTCAACACTTCGTCTCAGAAACGGAAAATCTAGCCCTGTGTATGTAATCACCCTTGACTACCAGGCACTTGGGAAGACCCATGTGTCCTCATCAATATTGATTGCAAAGTCCTTTTCTCAAGACTGCAAAACAGTACTAACGCACGGTTCAGAATTTAAAGTATCATAGAACTTGCGAATTAATTGTTTAGGCCCCACAGAATTCAGGATTCTTTCTATCAGTGAAATTGAGGAGTCAAGATGCAAAGTTGTCTTATTAAGGATAGAGTCTCCAAGTTGAGAATACTATTTTTTTAAAAGGAGTGCTTCAGGATGTCAAAGGCCTGCGATACAACACTTGAATCCACTTAATGTAATTCTCTCCTAACCCAAATCTCCATAACATATACACCAAATAATTCCATTCAACCCAAACTAAAGTCTTTTCCGTATCTGGGGAGATCTCCAGTCAGTCTCGTGCCCATTTCTGAAAAGCTTGCATCACATTCAGCAGTCTTCTAACATTGTTACTGGAGAATTTATCCCCAATAAACCCAGCCTGGACCTCCCGAACCTTCTCACCTTCTAACCTTCTCACCAAGGACCTTGGAAACAATTTCAGGTCAACATCCAGAGAGAAATTGGCCTATAATAGATGAATTCCTCTGGATCTTTACCTGCCTACAAAATCAAGGAAATATTGGCCTCACAAAGTTTCAGGAGCAACAACCATTCCTCAAAGGAATGGTAATACATACCCACCAACAGCAAATCTTTAAACTCCCGATTGAATTCGCATCCAAAACCATCCCCAGCTGAAGCTCCTTACTGGCCGCAGCCACCTCATCTTTCGAGGTAGGAGCATTGAGAACCAGGCCTTGGCTCTCTGAAGCCTCCGAAAGCCCAAGGGAAGAGGAAAAACATCATACGTGCCATCGCATCACTGGACTAATCTGATTTTTATAAATCCGCATAAAAATCCATAAAAGCCCAATTAATCTCCTCTGTCCTCGTAACTCTCAACTCGAACGAAGCACAGACAGGGTAACCCGAGAATCTGCCGCTTTCTCAGTTAAGCAGGACAATAGATCATAGAATTTACAGTGCAGAAGGAGGCCATTCGGCCCATCGAGTCTGCACCGGCTCTTGGAAAGAGCACCCTACCCAAGGTCAACACCTCCACCTTATCCCCATAACCCAGTATCCCCACCCAATACTAAGGGCAATTTTGGACACTAAGGGCAATTTGGCATGGCCAATCCACGTAACCTGCACATCTTTGGGCTGTGGGAGGAAACCGGAGCACCCGGAGGAAATCCACGCACACACGGGGAGAACGTGCAGACACTGCACACAGTGACCCAAGCCGAAAATCGAATCTGGGACCCTGGAGCTGTGAAGCAATTGTGCTAATCACAATGCTATCGTGCTGCCCTTGGATTTTTCCCAAACTCGTACAGCTTCTGCCTTGCACACTTTAAGCTTCTCTCTGCCTGCTGAATCAATAAGGAATCAAGAGTCACCCTTGCTGCACGAACCTCCTTCAATAATTGTCTGTTAGGAGTCCTCTTATACCTCCCCTCTTCTAATAGACATCCAGCCGTACTGATCCTCCTGCGTCCTACGTCTTTTATTAGCCATATAAGAAATAATCAGCCCTCTAGCCCGTCACCCGTAACATGGAAGGGGAAGTATCAGGGGCTGAGGTGATTGAAAGAAAAAATTGAACTCTTTCTTGAAATAAGCAGTAAATGAAATATCTCTTGGCAAAGAGGCATCAAACCGCCATGTTCTACACCAGATTGTGGGTGGCGGGGGGGGGGGTGAACCCTCAAGGAAAAAGTTCAGGAAGACAGAAGCATGGTCTGAGATTACGGTAGCATTGTGGATAGCACAAATGCTTCACAGCTCCAGGGTCCCAGGTTCGATTCCGGCTTGGGTCACTGTCTGTGCGGAGTCTGCACATCCTCCCCGTGTGTGCGTGGGTTTCCTCCGGGTGCTCCGGTTTCCTCCCACAGTCCAAAGATATGCAGGTTAGGTGGATTGGCCATGATAAATTGCCCTTAGTGTCCAAAATTGCCCTGAGTGTTGGGTGGGGTTACTGGGTTATGGGAATAGGGTGGAGGTGTTGACCTTCGGCAGGGTGCTCTTTCCAAGAGCCGGTGCAGACTCGATGGGCCGAATGGCCTCCTTCTGCACTGTAAATTCGATGAAATAGGAAGATACCAGGTGTAAGATCGCCCTCGGCGCAAAAAAGTAATACATTCTACTGTGACACTGAAAAAGGGTTGAGAAGAACATGGGGGGGGGGGGATTTTCTGTTTCTGAGATTACGTGTTGGTGCCAACGGAGAATCCGTGGACTTCTACAACAGAAGCTCTGGGACAAAAATGGCCCTTGGCCTTAATGACAGGATACATTGCCCCCTTTCAAATTTGAAATTCCCAGCCTTTACATCCAGCTTAAAACAACATGGTAGCCAGTTCTCAAAGAACAATACAGCACAGGAACAGGACCTTCGGCCCTCCAAGCCTGCCCCGACCATGGTACCTACCTAAACTAAAACCGTCTGCACTTACGGAGTCCATATCCTTCCATTCCCACTCTATTCATATATTTGTCGAGATGTCTGCGGTTTGGGGCCTCACGGTAGCATGGTGGTTAGCATCAATGCTTCACAGCTCCAGGGTCCCAGGTTCGATTCCCGGCTGGGTCACTGTCTGTGTGGAGTCTGCACGTCCTCCCCGTGTGTGCGTGGGTTTCCTCCGGGTGCTCCGGTTTCCTCCCACAGTCCAAAGATGTGCGGGTTAGGTGGATTGGCCATGCTAAATTGCCCGTAGTGTAAGGTTAATGGGGGGATTGTTGGGTTACGGGTATACGGGTTACGTGGGTTTAATTAGGGTGATCATTGCTCGGCACAACATCGAGGGCCGAAGGGCCTGTTCTGTGCTGTACTGTTCTATGTTCTATGTCCCTTAAATGCCACTATCGTACCTGCTCCCACCACCCCCTCAGGCAGCACTTTCCATGTATTTACCACCCTCTGTGTAAAAATAAACTTGCCTCGCACATCTGTTCTAAACTTTTCCCCAAACACTTTAAATCTATGTCCCCTAGTACTTGACTCTCCTACCCGAGGAAAGAGCATCTGACTATCCTCTCTGTCCATGCCACTCATAATAACTAATAAGTCCATTTGTTTCCAAATGTGAATAAATCCTATCTCTAAGAATCTTTTCCAATAGTTTCCCTACCACTGATGTAAAGCTCACCTGCCTATAATTTCCTGGATTATCCCGGCTGCCCTTCTTAGCCGAGTAGGGCTTGGCTACTCTCCAGTCCTCTAGAACTTCACCTGTAGCCAATTTGGATACAAAGATTACTGTCAAGAGCATAGAATATACAGTGCAGAAGGCGGCCATTCGGCCCACTGAGTCTGCACCAACCCAATTAAGCCGTCGATTCCACCCTATCCCCCTAAGCCAATAACCCCTCCTACCTTTTTGGACACTAAGGGCAATTTAGCATGGCCAACCCACCTAACCTCCACATCTTTGGACTGTGGGAGGAAACCGGAGCACCCAGAGGAAACCCACTCAGACACAGGGAGAACGTACAGACTCCGCACAGACAGTGACCCAACAGGGAATCAAACCTGGGGCCCTGGCGCTGTGAAGCCACAGTGCTAACTACTATGCCACAGTGCTGCCCTAGCAATTTCCTCCCTTGCCTCCAGCTTATTTTGGGGTAGATCCCATCAGGCCCTGGAGACTTATCTACTTTAATGCTTGTTAAGATGCCCAACACCACCTCTCTATTAATATCAAAATGTCTCCGAATATCTACACACACTACCCTATACTCCTTATCCACCAAGTCCTTCTCTTTAAGGTGAATAATGAGGCAAAGTATTAATTTAGTATCTAAAAGTAATTAACAGAAGCCTTACCCTCCACTCCCTCAGGCCGACTGATGACTCAGATATTCTTTCTTCGACCTTGGTTCTCCAAATTTTCCAGGATTTCTGACACATCATAGAGCTGGTTTTGAGCTTCCACGGCGGATGCAACATGTTCAACGTTCAGAATTCTCTCCTCCATATCATTAAGCCTTTTATTAGTATTCTGCAACTTGGCCTCATGAGCATATAAGTTTTAAATCAGCCCGCCGAGTCTCTGATAATATCAGCAGTCATCATCTTCACCCCTCAGAGAGTGCCCTCGGAGAGCACCGGTCGAGAGACCTCTCAGGCATCAGACCGCCATTTTGGGGCTGCCCCACACCTGCTGAATCCACCTGTGCCCCCTTATCGCCAAATTTCTTGACATTCTTCGGCATATTCTTGACAATACACATCCAGAAGTCATCCAGGGACATGTGATTTCTGGTCAGGTACACGCCTGGTCATTCAACATAAAACTTGCAGGTGGTCGAGTGAGTGCCATGTAGTATGTTTCACACTGTTATTTGAAGAGCGGGCGTGATATTGGCCTTTCTGTTATAAGCAATGTCTACATGAAAATATTGACCCAGATGTTGCAGTCGCCGGCGGAGCAACATTGCTTGCAGGAGTCAATATTGGCTTCATAATCTCCATTGCCACCATATAGAGCAGAAGTTGTCAGTCTGCCCACTAATGGAGTAAAATACTAACATGTGGCTCCAACACTATCTCTGCAATCATTTGCCATTGGTGATGCAGGAAATCATCTCATGAGAAGTCTCTATGCTCCATGAGTTAAATATGTTGCGTTTTTTGTAATGCAATGTTTTTGCCAGTGCTGGGGGCTACCTCTGATGGCAGCACTACAATAATAAGCAGCATACAAAGATTGGATAATTTGCAGGGGTTTAATTGCCAATTGCATTAATTTGTTGTTTAGTTGTGATGGTCAGAATCACAGTGTGTTTTCTAGAAGTGAAATTTATTTTAGTTGAACAGTTTTAAAATATTATTTATGTGCAATATGAGTTACCTATCACTTTTTCAATGCAAACATTCACTTTAAAAGGCTTTTGTTTGACTATATTTTGTATAGTCTGGAATTGTATAACAGTCTGGAATTTGTGATAGTATTAACAGCAAGACTGTCTATGTCACCCTTATTACTGCCTAAAATTGAAAGCAACTTCTGCCGTCACCAACTGTGCGCATAAATGTTAACTGGAAGGTGCTGTCAGTGATACCGCAGACTGCACTGGTGCAATCTGAACAGATGTTTAGAAATCACTCATTTGTAAAGAATCTCAGCTACTTACATATTAATTAAATTTGTTCATGGGATGTGGGTGTCGCTGGTTAGACCAGCATTTATTACCCATCCCGAATTGCCCTTGAAATGTGTGGCTTCCGAGGCCATTTCAAAGGGCCTTTAAGAATCAACCACTTTGGAGTGGGTCTGGAGTCACATTTCGGCCAGACTGGATAAGGACAGCAGATTTCCTTCCTTGAAGGACATTAGTGAACCAGATGAGTTTTTAATGACAGCAGTTTTGTGGTCACCTTGTAATTCCAATTTTTTTAAATTGAATTCAAATTTCACCATCTGCCATGGCTGGATTTCACAGAATCACAGAAAATATAGTGCACAAGAGGCCCTTCAGTCTATCGAGTCTGCACCAACGCATGAAAAACACCTGACCTACCTACCCAATTCCGTTTGCCAGCACTTTGCCCCATAGACTTGAATGTTATGATATGCCAAGTGCTCATCCAGGTACTTTTTAAAAAATGTGAGGTAACTCACCTCACCAACTTCCCAGACCGTGCAGTTTTCCGCACATTCCCCCAAAACCTCCAGATCCTCACATTGATCTTGTGACCCTTCAACTAAGGAGAACAGCTGCTCTCTATCCACTCTGTCCATGCCCCTCATCATCTTGATCAGGTTGCCCCTCAGTCTTCTCTGCTCCAATGAAAACAACCCAAACCTATCCAAACTCTCTTTGTAATTTAAATGTTCCATCCTAGACAACATTCTGGTGAATCTCCTCTGCACCCCTTCCAGTGAAATAACATTCTTCCTATAATGTGGTGACCAAAATTACACACAATACTCCAGCTGTGGTGTCACCAAAGTTCGATACAACTCCAAAATGACCCCCCCCCCCCCCCCCCCACCGCCTTTGTAATTTATCCCCCGATTGATAAAGTCATATCCATATACCTTATTAATTGCCCTTCTTCCTTCAGGGATCTATGGCCAAACACAGCATGGTCCCTTTGCTCCACAGAACTTTCCCAGTGTCAGGCCATTAATTGAATACTTCCTTGTCAAATTTCTCCTTCAAAGTGTAGCACCTCACACTGTTCAGGATTAAATTCCATCTGTCACCTATCTGCCTATTTGACCATTCTGTCTATATCTTCCAGTAACCCAAAACACTCAACCTCACTAATAACCATCCAGCCAATATTTGTTGTCATCCGCAAACTCACCTGCACTACCCTCATCTGCAGACATGGTCACCTCCTCAAAAAATTCAATCAAATTTGTTAGGGATGGCCTTCCTCTGAAAAAGCCATGCTGACAATCCCTGATCAAACCTTGCCTCTCCAAGTGGAGATATATTCTCTCCTTTAGAATGTTCTCTAATAGTTTCCCTACGTAAGACTCACTGTTCTGTAGTTCCCTGGCTTATCACTACAAATCTTCTTGAATACTGGAAACAGATCATTAGTTGCTGTCCAGTCCTCTGTCAGCTCCCCCCGTGCCCAGACAAGAATGAAAATATTGGGTCAGAGCCCCTAAAATCGCTTTCCCTGCCTCCCACGGCAGTCTGGATTACAATTCCTCTGTACCTGGAGATTTGTTCACTTTTAAGGCTGCCAACACCTCCAATATCTTGTCACTCCCTATGTTAATTTGCTCATGAGCCTCACATTCTCTCTGTCTGAGTTCCATACCTACATTCTCATTCTCTTGGGTGAAGACAGATGTGAAGTATTCGTTCAACACCTTACCAATGTCTTCTGACTCCACCCTCAAATTGTCCTCTTGGTCCCTAATGGGCCCTCCTCTTTCCCTGGTCATCCTTTTCCCACTGATATAGAATATCTCCAGAGCTTTCTCACTTTCCCTCTTTGCCCTCCAATTTGCTCTCTTAAGCACGAACCTGCACTCTCTCTACTCCACTAATGCCTCTGTTGATTTGCTCACCTTGTACTTGCTGAAGGTCTCTTTTTCTTCTCATAGTATCCTAAATATCTCTAGTCATCCATAGTTCTCTGGGCTTGTTACTCCTTCCTATCACCTCAGAGGGAACATGTTGGGCCTGTACCCTCCCCATTTCCTTTTTGATCGCCCCACCGTCCTGCTCTTTAGTAGATTTCTCAGTCTACCTTGGCCAGATCCTGCCTTATTTTACTAAAATCTGCTCTCCCCGATCTAAACCCTTTTTTTGCAACTTGTCAATTTCTTTGTCCATTACGAGCTTAAATTGTACCATGTTGTGGTCCATGTCACTAAAATGCTCCCACCATCACCTCAACCAGCTGTCCAACTTCCCCATAATTAGGTCCAGCACTGCACCGTCCCTTATTGAACCCACTATATATTGATTTTAAAAGTTCTCCTGTATACATTTTAAGAACTCCACTCCATCTTGGCCCTTAACACTACGACTATCTCAATTAATGTTGCCAAAGTTGAAATCACAGAATATAATACCCTATTGTTATTATTTTTACACACCTCCGTGAATTGCGCGCACATTTGCTCCTCAGTTTCCTGCTGACTGTCTGGTGGTCTATAATAAACACCTAGCCACCTGGCTGTCCTTTTTTATTCCTAAACTCTACCCACAAAACTTTATTTGACGCCCCTCCAAGATATCGGGTGCGATCTGCTGGCCGCATTGCCAGATCCTGTGAGGTGTTGTGATCAAAATCCCTTCCACAATGGGCGGGACAAAGCCTTGCATGGCTAAGTAGATTTCAAATCCACATGGGCGTGATCACCCGGGATCTACCAGCCACCAGCACCTACCAGTCTCCCAGCGGAGTCCCCAGCCAGGCACCGTTCAGTACTGGCGGAAGGGCATCCATGGGGTCTCAGGCCATCGGAGGCCCCTGGGGGGGGGGTCCCTTGGATCTCCCCCTGGAATGCAGGCAACCTGGCACTGCCATGGTGTCTGGGCCTGAGGGGGGACTGTGCCGATGAAAGGTGGGTGGCGTGAGAGGAGGGGTATGAAGGGAGGAGGTGGGGTGCAGGGCAGGAACAGAGGAGCATCTGAAAAGTTGGCGGGGGGGGGCAAAGGGTAAAGGTCCTGGTGGGGACTCAAAAAGGGTGGGGGAAGGCCTGAAAAGAGGAGCCTTTGGTGACTCCATAGCGGGGTGTCATCACTTAGGGTGGGGGTGGGTAATACTCATGTGTGTGTGTGGAGCAGAAATGGGGGGACCCACAAGTCCACGAGATCAGGCCACCTTTTCAAAATGGTGGCAGCATTTTGGAGGAGCTGGTCTGGCCAGCGACTTCCGCTCCCCACCACAAATGACGTTTTCCGTTATATCACGCCCATCATCTCTCCTCACTGCAGTAACTGACTCCTCCTCCTCTTTTACCCCCCCTCTTCTGTCTCGCCTAAAGATTCTATATCCCGGGATGTTGAGCTGCCTTCCTTAACCAGGTCTCTGTGATGGCTACACATGGTTTCCTCTGGGTGCTCCAGTTTCCTCCCACACGTCCCGAAAGATGAGCTGTTCGGTATTTTGGACATTCTGAATTCTACCTCTGTGTATCCAAACAGGCAACCTAATGTGGCGACAATTTTGAGATGCTATATGGGTGTGATCATCTGTGAGCAGCACTAACATAATGGATAACTGGTCTCTAAAATTGTCACTGTGAAGATTTCCCCAGTATTGTCAACTCTTGGCATATTCCTGAGAGAACAGATTAGAACTGCCAGTGCAGATTTAAATCAAAAATATTTCAAACTGTGGCCCCACTTGGTGGCCAATTACATTGCCAGAGAAGTTAATTTGCTAGGTGAAAACCAAAGATCCAGCCACTGATCCACTTACACTCCCTGTTGTTCCTGTGCTTACAGGAGTTTGTTCAATTGAGACGGAACAAGGAAAATGCTGACAGGTGATCCTGGCTGCTAATATGTTTGCCTTGTATTAGTAATTGGCAA
Organism: Scyliorhinus canicula; assembly: GCF_902713615.1. Lineage (NCBI taxonomy): Eukaryota > Metazoa > Chordata > Chondrichthyes > Carcharhiniformes > Scyliorhinidae > Scyliorhinus > Scyliorhinus canicula. The sequence continues at coordinate 53,452,171 of NC_052152.1, read as the reverse complement.
AAAAACAAAGGAAAGCATTCAGATGACATTGGAATCCAGCACTGGTTGAAAATGTTATGCATTAGAAGTACCTTTGCTTTGCCACCTTAAAAAAACACTTAAATGACAGGAACTTCATTTCCTTATAAAACTATTAGATCATACAATCCCTACAGTGCAGAAGGAGGCCATTTGGCCCACAAGTCTACACTGGCCCTCTGAAAGAGCACCCTACCTAGGCCCACTCCCCTGCCCGATCCCCATATGCCTGTAACCTAATCTACCTAACCTGCACATCTTTGAACTGCGGGAGGAAACCGGAGCACCCAAAGGAAACCCACGCAGACACGGGAAAATGTGCAAAATCCACAGACTGTCACCCAAGGCCATAATTAGATATGGGGCTGGATTCTCCGCCCCGCCGCGCCATATTTCTGCCTTGACCCACTGGCGAGATTCTCCATTACGCCAGCCGGTCAATAGGGTTTCCCATTGTAGGGAGGCCCCACGCAGTCGGGATACCTCCGGGCGCCGGCAAAATGGAGAATTCTGCCGGCAGGGAATCCAGCCCATAATATATTAGTTATATTTGGGGAAAAGTGTGAAAGAATGGGAGCCTTCGATCAGAGGCACAATTCTAGTATTGAGGAGAGATAGATGAAAAGAGAAGTGTCATAAAAGAATTTCACTAAGAATATTTGGAACACATAGAACATAGAACAGTACAGCACAGAACAGGCCCTTCGGCCCTCGATGTTGTGCCGAGCAATGATCACCCTACAAGCCAATGTATCCATCCTATACCAGTAACCCAACAGCCCCCTCCCATTAACCTTATTTTTTTTTAGGACACTAAGGGCAATTTAGCATGGCCAATCCACCTAACCCGCACATCTTTGGACTGTGGGAGGAAACCGGAGCACCCGGAGGAAACCCATGCACACACGGGGAGGACGTGCAGTCTCCGCACAGACAGTGACCCAGCCGGGAATCGAACCTGGGACCCTGGAGCTGTGAAGCATTTATGCTAACCACCATGCTACCGTGCTGCCCATGCTTGAGTTTATACTTGAAACTTTGCGGGATAATTTGATTTGACATTGTAAATTAGCCAAACATGAGATTATTTCCACACAAAGCTTATTGAGTTGTGTGAAACTTGCCTATTCTGAGTCCTTTCATGATTAGTTTTATGTGGCACAGTGGTTAGGACTGCTGCCTACGCGCTGAGGACCTGGGTTCGAATCCCGGCCCCGGGTCACTGTCCGTGTGGAGTTTGCACATTCTCCCCGTGTCTGCGTGGGTTTCACCCCCACAACCCAAAGACGTGCAGGGTAGGTGAATTGACCACACTAAATTTCCCCTTAATTAGAAAAAAATAATTGGGTACCCTAAATTTTAAAAGAAAATGATTAGTTTTATGATTATAACCACTAGATGTTAATTGAATTTGCAATAAAGAAAACATCTCCAAGGCATTTAATATTTAGTGCCTTAAACAGCTAATCATTGAAATATAAGTAAACACAGGTTAGAATGTGTCCTTTGTTGCTGTATTCTTCGTGAATTCTAATAAACAAAAAATAGTTTTAGAATGGAGGAATATTGGATGTAATAAAAGATCTTTGTGCATCTGTACATTTCAATAATACCTCTGAACCCTTCATTCTTACCGCCATAAATTTCAGAATTTTAATTTCCTGTAATAGAGATTGTCCTTTGAAGCCACACAAACTCTACACTGTGTCAATAAGTCAGACTACAAAAACTACACCTGTCAACTGCATGTATCGCCTTTGTCATTTTGGTAGAGTCTTTATGTTGAGTCAAACATGCAATACAAAAGCAGCCCCTTCAGTCCATTGTGTTTATACAATATTTTATTCCACTAGTTACCTAATTCAATTCCACTCTCTTACTCGCTTCCTATACCCTTTTATTGTTTCTCTTTTTAAAGCGATTATCTAATTACCTGTTTGAACAATGGTCTGAGGCTGGCAATTTCTGGGAGTCTCTGAGTAAAGATAATTTTCTAAACTCACTTTTGATTCTATTTTTGATCATATTAAAATTGTGCCGTTTTCATACTGACATTCTGAAAAATTCTATTACTTTTTTTTAATTGTATTCATACGGTTGTCAGGAACATTTGCATCTAATTGACATTGAGGGGAAAAATTTCTTACGGCAGGCTCCATGCTGATTCAAATTCAACTTTTTCCTGTGATTTTTCTTGTTAAATATAGAGAATACTGTGATTACTTTTATACCCCAGAATAGAAACTGTCTATTCTGATGGGACCACTAACTACGCACATGGTCAAACTGAAACAAAGTTAGGTCGGTGGGCTGTTAATTAAACCCTGCACCTATGAGGAAAACAGGGGTGGGATTCTCCATTTTGCCGGCGCCCGGAGGTTTCCCGACTGCGTGCGGTGTCCCACAATGGGAAACCCCATTGACCGGCCAGCGTAACGGAGAATCCCGTCGGCCGAAGGGGCAAAAATGTGGCACAGCAGGGTGGAGAATACAGCACAATTTTTGTTCTTTGAAAGATTACATTGGCTGGAACTTTCCAGCCTTTCACGCCGGCAGGCTCCTCCTGTCCAGCTGATGGCAACCCCCGCTCCCCACTACGGGTTTCATGGCAGCGAAGGGTGCATTCAACTCAGTGGGAAACCCTGTTGGCAACAGCGGGACCAGAAGATCCCACCACTGGTCAATGGCAGGCCATCTTGTGTTTCTCAGTGGGTTGCACAGAAAATGCAGCCCATTGTTTCAGTAGTAAGATTTCTTGAGTAACCTAGATAGTAGGTGACAATAATCAGTTAGCACCTTCTGCTTTGTCAATGTTGATTGATCATTCTGCATGCAGAAGAAGATCAGAGTGGGAGTAAATATGACTGCTGCTGAGGATTGCTTTATTTGAGAATGGGGGAAGAATTTGTTCATTTGGCACTATGCAGAGTGCGTAGATTCCCTGGGGGCAGACGGAGGTGGATTCTCCATTGTCCAGCACCATGATCAGGATTCCCGATCGGGCAGGAAATGGAACACCCCGTGAAAAACTGTTTGCGGGAAATGATGAATGGTTAAGGCTCACTCACTGGGGATGCTTTCATATAAGACAGCCATTCCTCCACACCTGTGAGACAGAGGTTAGAGGCAGATCAGACTGGTGGTGCAAAATTTTTTATAGTGACTATTTACAACATGTGTGCCCTTCTCTCTGAGTGGAACTCTCTACTGAACCCAGGCCAACTTAAGTGTCATCTATCTTTCGTGGCCTGCTGCTTTTCTCGCTCTCTGTCCTGTGATACCCTTGGTGGGGGTCCTCTGGAGGGCCTGAGCCTAGATGGACCTGACAACCTTTGGGTATCACGGGACGACATGTCACTCTGTTTTGTCCACTGCCCAGCAAATGCGCAAGTGTCAGGTGGGGGATTGGGGGGGGGGGGGGGATACTGAAGGGCTGAGGTGTTCCAGCTTCTTCCCCTGCTGGAGGTGCCAGGCCTCGCATTATCCTGTAGGTTTAAATAACATCCTCTCCTCATCCTTCTAAACTCCAACAAGTACAGACCCAGAGTCCTCAACCGTTCCTCAGACGACGTGCTATTCATTCCAGGGATCATTCCTGTGAACCTCCTCTGGACCCTTTCCAAGGCCAGCACATCCTTCCTTGGATACCGGCCCAAAACTGCTCACAATGCTTCAAATGGGGTCTGACCTTATACATGATAGCTTATACAGCCTCAGAAGTACATCCCTGCTCTTGTATTCTACCCCGCTCGACATGAATGCTAACATTTGCCTTCCTAACTGCTGACTGAACCTGCACGTTAACTTGAAGAGAATCGTGAACAAGGACTCCCGGGTGCTTATGATTTCCTAAGCATTTTCCCTTTTAGAAAACGGTCTATGTCTCCATTTCTCCTTCCAAAGTGCATTACCTCACACTTTTCCACATTCCATCTGCCACTTCTTTGCCCACTTTCCTAGCCTGTCCAAGTCCTTCTGCGGCACCCCTGCTTCCTAAATACTACCTGTTCTTCTACATATATTTGTATCATCTGAAAACTTAGCAACAGTGCCTTCAGTTCCTCCTTCCAGATCACTAATGTATATTGTGAAAAGTTGTGGTCCCAGCACCAACCCCTGAGGCACACCACTAGCCTCAGCTGCCATCTTGAAAAAGACCCCTTTATCCCCACTCTCTGCCTTCTGCCAGTCAGCCAATCCCCTATCTATACCAGGATCTTACCCTTAACACCATGGGCTCTTAAACTTATTCAACAGTCTCCTATGTGACACCTTGTCAAAGGCCTTCTGGAAATCTAAATAAATCATTTCCACTGGTTCTCCTTTGTCTAACTTCCTTGTTCCCTCCTCAAAAAACTCTAACAGATTTGTCAGATATGACCTCCCCTTGACCAAACCGTGCTGAATCAGTCCAATTTTATCATGCTCTTCCAAGTACTGCGCGATCTCATCTTTAATAATGGACTCTAACATCTTACGAATGACCGAAGTCAGGCTAACCAGCCTATAATTTCCCGTCTTCTGCCTCCCTCCCTTCATAAACAACGATGTTACATTAGCCACTTTCCAGTCCTCTGGGATCCTTCCTGCCTCCAGTGATTCCTGAACGATCACCACCAATGCCTCCATAATTTCCTCAGCTATCTCGTTTAGAATCTTGGGGTGTAGTCCATCCGGTCCAGGTGATTTATCCGCCTTCAGACCTTTCAATTTCCCCAGAATCTTCTCCTTGGTGATGGCCACTACACTCAACTGTGCCCCTTGATTCTCCTGGAGGCTCTGGCATCCCATTAGTATCTTCCACCATGAAGACTGATGCAAAGTAACTATTCAGTTCCTCAGCCATTTCTTTGTTTCCTGCGATTACTTCTCCAGCCTCATTTTCCAGTGGTTCAATGTCTATTTTTGCCTCTCTCTTACCTTTTATCTGTTGAAAAAACTCTTCCTATCTTCTTTTATATTGCTAGCTAGCTTATACTCATATTTCATCTTCTCCCCCCATTTTGCTTTTTCAGTTGTCCTCTGCCGGCTTTTAAAGGCTTCCCAATCTTCTGGTTTCCCACTAATCCGCGCCACTTTGTATGCTTTTTCTTTTGCTTTTATGCTGTCCTTGACTTCTCTCGTCAGCCACTGATGCCTCATCCTCCCCTTAGCATTTTTCCTCCTCCTTGGGGTGAATTTTTATTGTGCTATTGTGCTTCCCAAATAACCCCCAAAAACTCCTGCCATTGCTGTACCACTGTCTTCCCTGCTAGGCTCCCTTTCAAATCAACCCTGGCCAGCTCCTCCCTCATGTTTTTGTAGTTACCCTTATTTAATTGTAGTACCGTTACTTCTGATTCCAGCTTCTTCCTTTCAAACTGCAGGGTAAATTCTATCATATTGTCATCACTGCTCCCTAAGGGTTCCTTCGCCTTATGTTAGCACTGTGGCTTCACAGCTCCAGGGTCCCAGGTTCAATTCCCGGCTTGGGTCACTGTCTATGTGGAGTCTGCACGTTCTCCCTGTGTCTGCGTGGGTTTCCTCTGGGTGCTCAGGCTTCCTCCCACAGTCCAAAGAAGTGCAAGTTAGGTGGATTGGCCATGCTTAATTGCCCTTAGTGTCAAAAAAGGTTAGGTGGGGTTTCGAGGATAGGGTGGAGGTGTGGGCTTAAGTAGGAAGTTCTTTCCAAGGGCCGGTGCACACTCAATGGGCTGAATGGCCTCCTCCTGCACTGTAAATTCTAGGATTCTCATTACACATCATCAAATCCAGAATTGCCTATTTCCTAGTAGGCTCTGACACAAGCTGCTCCAAAAAAACATCTCTTAGACATTCCACAAATTCCTTTTCTTGGGATCCACTACCAACCTGATTTTCCAGTCCACCTGCATATTGAAGTTCCCCCATGATTATTGTAATATTGCATTTTTTATATGCCTTTTCTATCTCCTGATCTATTTTCTGCTCCTCATCCTGACTACTGCTCGGGGGGCCTGTACATAACTCCCATCAGGGTCTTTTTTTACCTTTGCGATTCCTCAACTCTACCCACACAGATTCTATGCCTTCTGATCCTATATCACTTCTTGCTATCGATTTAAATTCATTCCTTACTAACAATGCAACACTGCCCCTTTGCCAATCTGCCTGTGCTTTCAATAGGACACATATCCTTGGATATTTAGATCCCAGCCCTGATCCCTTGCACCCACGTCTCCGTGATGCCCACATCGTACCGGCCAATTTCAATGTGCGCAAGCTCATTTACCTTATTCTGTATACTGCGCGCACTTAGATACAACACCCTCAATCCTGCATTAACCACCTCCCTTGTCATACTTGTCAGCTTTTTTGCTCTGCCTGAGGTTACATTCCCACCACCTTCTGTACTCTTCGTTCTATTATGTGGTCTGGAAACTTTACTACCCTTTCCGGAGCCCCCGGCTCCTTCAACTAGTTGAAAGTCCTCATCATTAACCTACACTTCTACCTTCTCCTTTAACTTTGATTTTCTAATTCTCCATACAGCTGAACTCTCTCTCTCCCTTCTCCCCCCCGCCCCCCCCCGCCCCCCCAAACTATTTAGTTTAAAGTCTTATCTACAGCCCTAATTGTACGATTCGCCAGTACTCTGGTCCCAGCATGATTCAGATGAAGACTGTCCCATCGGAAAAGATCCCCTCTTCCCAGTACTGGTGCCAATGTCCCATGAATTCAAACCCATTCGCCCCAAACCAATCCCCGACCTCCAATCACTACCCCCCCCGACCTCCAATCCCTACCCCGCGACCTCCAATCCCTACCCCCCGACCTCCAATCCCTACCTCCAATCCCTACCTCCAATCCCTACCCCGCGACCTCCAATCCCTACCCCGCGACCTCCAATCCCTACCCCGCGACCTCCAATCCCTACCCCGCGACCTCCAATCCCTACCCCGCGACCTCCAATCCCTACCCCGCGACCTCCAATCCCTACCCCGCGACCTCCAATCCCTACCCCGCGACCTCCAATCCCTACCCCGCGACCTCCAATCCCTACCCCGCGACCTCCAATCCCTACCCCGCGACCTCCAATCCCTACCCCGCGACCTCCAATCCCTACCCCGCGACCTCCAATCCCTACCCCGCGACCTCCAATCCCTACCCCGCGACCTCCAATCCCTACCCCGCGACCTCCAATCCCTACCCCGCGACCTCCAATCCCTACCCCGCGACCTCCAATCCCTACCCCGCGACCTCCAATCCCTACCCCGCGACCTCCAATCCCTACCCCGCGACCTCCAATCCCTACCCCGCGACCTCCAATCCCTACCCCGCGACCTCCAATCCCTACCCCGCGACCTCCAATCCCTACCCCGCGACCTCCAATCCCTCCCCCCCCACCTCCAATCCCTACTCCGTCCTCCAATCCCTACCCGCCAATCTCCAATCCCTACCTCCGACCGCCTATCCCCACACCCCGACCTCCAGTTTACCCCCTACCGACCTCCAACCGCCCCCCCCCCGACCTCCAATCTCACCGAACCTCCCCCCGCCCCCCCCCCCCCCCCCCCCCCCCCCCCCCCCAAACCTCCAATCTTTCCGATGGCCCGGCCTCCAATCTCTCCGACCCCTCTTCCCCCTACCTCCAATCTCCCCTCACAAAGGTCTGCGCTACCCTGCCCCTGCCTGACTTGCCTGCCAGGTCTAATATCCCCCTCAAGATCCATCCCCACTCCCAACCTCCACCACCCCCTCCCCTAAGCCCAACCCCTTCCAACTTCCCCTCCATGACCCCCAAATAATATAAAAGAGGTCACTTGCAGCACAGAAATTGAGCATTTGGTCCATCGGGTCAATGCTTGTTTATGCTCCACTCAAGCCTTATTCCCCACTGCTTCATAGAACATAGAACAGTACAGCACAGAACAGGCCCTTCGGCCCTCGATGTTGTGCCGAACAATGATCACCCTACTCAAACCCACGCTATACCCGTAACCCAACAACCCCCGCCCCCCAACCTTACTTTTAAGGACACTACGGGCAATTTAGCATGGCCAATCCACCTAACCCGCACATCTTTGGACTGTGGGAGGATACCGGAGCACCCGGAGGAAACCCACGCACACACGGGGAGGACGTGCAGACTCCGCACAGACAGTGACCCAGCCAGGAACCGAACCCGGGACCCTGGAGCTGTGAAGCATTTATGCTAACCACCATGCTACCGTGCTGCCCTTAACCCCCACAACCCAAAGATGTGCAGGTTAGGTGGATTGGCCAATGCCAAATTTCCCCTTAATCAGAAAAATAATTGGGTATTCTAAATTTATATTGAAATTTTTTTTAAAAAATATCGCACAGTAGCCTGCAGCTGGAAATATGTCAGCAGGTCTGGAGTCGGAGGAAAAATATCCCAGTTGAGGAAATATCCGGGGAATGGGGTGGGGGGGGTGATGTCACCGTGCAAGTGTCGGTGCGTGATGACATCACAGACAGGAAGACAGAGCATCTGGATCTGTGCAATCCAGTGATCACCACACATTATGGAGGATGTGATGGTCCTGGAGAGAGTGCAGGGGAGACTTACCAGAATAGTTCCAGGAATGAGGGATTTGAGTTGCAATGTTAGGTTGGAGAAACTGCGGTTGTTCTCCTTGGAGGAAAGGAGATTGATAGAGGTATAAGTTTCTGATTGGTCTCAGTAAAGTAGTTAAAGAAACGTTGCTCCAACCAGCTGATTGTAAAAGGATTTCAAGACACAGATTTAAGATCTTGTGCAAGATCTACAGGGCGATATGAGGAAGAAATTTTAGTGAGTGGTATTGACTTGGAACTGAATGCACACGCTGAAAGTGCGATAGTATCCAGGATCTGATGAATTGAGTGATGCTGTAGGAGTTTGATGTCAGGGTTCGCTTGTGTTTCCTGTCTGCAAATCCACTTCTAATACCCTATCTAATCCTAGCAGTACGTTCTTCTATTCCTTCCCCTTTCACAAACTCATCTAACTTCTAATTAAGTGCTTCTTTGCTATTTACTTCAACTGCTTGTGCGTTCCACGTGCTGACCACTATCTGGTAAGGAAATTTATCTGAATAAGCTTACTGCTTACAATAGTGATTCGGAGAGGCCAGAAATGTACAGTGATATTCTCTTGTGCTTTCAGAATAATGAAGGAGGAAGTGCTGGATATCTTAAAATGCATTAAGGTCGACAAGTCCCCTAGGCCAGATGGGATATATCCCAGGTTACTGTGGGAGGCAAGCGAGGAAATAGCTAGGGCCTTAACAGATATCTTTGCATCGTCTTTGACCAAAGGCGAGATTCCAGAAGTCTGGAGAATAGCCAATGTTGTCCCTTTGTTTAAGAAGTGAAGCAGGGATAATCCAGGTAATTATAGGCCGGTGAGCCTGACATCAATGATGGGGAAGCTGTTGGAGAAGATACTGAGGGACAGGATTTATTCACATTTGGAAGTGAATAGGCTTGGGCAACATGGTTTTGTGTGGGGAAGGTCATGTCTTACAACATGATAAGAGATTTTGGAGGAGGTGCCAAAATTAATTGATGATGGAAATGATGTGGATGTCATCTACATGGACTTTAGTAAGATGTTTGACAAGGTCCCTCATGACAGACTGGTACAGAAGGTAATGTCGCATGGGATTCGGGGTGTGGTAGCTAGATACATAAAGAACAGGCTTGGCAACAGGAGACCGAGATTAGCAGTGGAAGGGAGCTTTCTGTAACTAGTGGTATTCCACAAGGATCAGTGCTCGGACCACTGTTGTTTGTAATATATGAATGATCTGGAGGGAAATGTAGATAGTCTGATTAGAAAGTTTACAGGTAACACTAATCATAGAATCATAGAATTTACAGTGCAGAAGGAGGCCATTCAACCCATCGAGTCTGCACCAGCTCTTGGAAAGAGCACCACACTTAAGTTCACACCTCCACCCCATTCCGGTAGCCCAGTAACCCCATCTAACCTTGTGGCAATTTAGCATAGCCAGTCCACCTAACCTGCACATCTTTGGACTGTGGGAGGAAACCGGAGCACCCGGAGGAAGCCCACGCAGACATGGGGAGAATGTGCAGACTCCACACAGACAGTGACCCAAGCCGGGAATCGATCCTGGGACCCTGGAGCTGTGAAGCAACTGTGCTAACTACTGCCAGAGAATACAGCAGAATAAGATAGATTGGAGAGTTGGGCAGAGAAATTATAGATGGAGTTCAATCCGGACAAATGTGAGGTGATGCATTTTGGAAGATCAAATTCAGGTGTAAATTATACAGTAAATGGCAGAACCCTTGGGAGCATTGACATACAGAGGGATATGGGTGTTCAGGTTCATAGTTCCATGAAAGTGGCATTGCAGGGGATAAGGTAGTCAAGAAGGCATATGGCATGCTTGCCTGCATCAACCAGGGCATTGAGTACAAGAGTTGGCAGGTCATGTTACAGTTGTATGAAACTTTAGTTTGGCCACATTTGGAATATTGCATGCAAGTCTGGTCGCCGCACTCCAGAAGGACATGGATGCTTTGGAGAGCGTGCAAAGAAAGTTTACCAGGATGTTGCCTGGTCTGGAGGGTGTTCGCTATGAGGAGAGGTTGAATAAACTCTGATTGTTTTTGTTGGAAAGACAGGCTGAGGGGGAGACCTGATTGAGGTCTACAATATTACGATAGATATAGACAGAATTGTCGGAAGCTATTTCCAAGGATGGAAGACTCAATTACAAGGGGGCACAGGTTCAAGGTGAGAGCCAAAGTTCAGGGGAGATGGGCAGGGAAAGATTTTACGCAGAGGGTAGGGGGTGCCTGGACCATGTTAACAGTGGAAGTGGTGGAGGTGGGCACAATAGCAACATTTGTGGAGGTGGTGGAGGCAGGTACAATAGGTACATTTAATATGTATCTTGATTGACACATGAACAGGCAGGGAATGGAGGGATACAGCTCGTTTGGGCAATAAGTAGTAGGTCTAAATAAGGAATCTGGATCGGTGCAAGATTGGTGGGCCGATGATCCTGTTCCTGTGATGTTTTGTTCTTGTGTAAATCCGACTTTATGGAGTCTCATTGTTCATCTTATTGCCACTTATCTGAAAAAGTTTGCATATCAAGCAGAGAGATGTTAAATTTTGGTTTGTGGAATGTGCATACTTGCCTATGGAAGCTAAACTTATGACGAGTATTAATAAATGGTAATGGCAAATAGCCCAACTTGTAATATTTTTATTTGAACAAGGGCAATATCAAATGACTCCATTCCTTAAACAGTATTCATTCTTTGTCTCTTAAAGGCTTGGTTTAAATTCTTGAAAACCTAATTAAGTAAATGATTACAGAATAATTGTAGCCCAGGAGGGTGCTGGTCTTTACAAAATCAGTTGATTTTTAATTGGAAAGATAGTATAATACTAATTGACCTCCTTCCCCCCAATTGCCATCAAATATACTTGCAGGAAGATGAAATTAAGCTCAACAACTGTCAGCTTCCTGTTTTCTTATCCTTCCCTTGCCCCAGATATATAGGTTGCGATTTAATGTTGACAATGGGGGTCTCATTCACAGTTTGGCGTAGTAGTGGTAATCTAATGTTCATCCTTGGGGGAGGCCCAACAAAATTAAGTGCCTATCTGGTACTTAATTGGCCAATGTCGGACCTTCCCTGAGGTTCAGGACACCTGAAGCTGCCAGCCTTCAACCGGTAGCGCATAGGGAGCAGTGGCTGCTGTTGGTAATGCTCTAAGAACTTAACCAGGGATCGTCAATGGATCCCTGTTCACAGATGAATGGAATTAAATGTGGGTCGCAGGGAAGGAGTTGTTGGGGGAATGTCAGAGGCACATTTTTCTTTGGGGGTCACAGGTGGCACAGTGGTTAGCACTGCTGCCTCACAGCGTCAGGGACCCGGGTTTGATTCCCACCTTGGGTGACTCTGTGTGGAGTTTGTGCGTTCTCCTCTTAGTCTGCATGGGTTTCTTCCAGGTGCTCTGGTTTCCTCCCACAGTCTAAAGATGTGTAGGTTAGGTGGATTGACCATGATAAATTGCCCCTTAGAGTCAGGGATATGCAGGTTAGGTTATGAGGTTACTGGTACAGGACGGAGTGAATCGGTGCAGACTCGATGGGCCGAATGACCTCCTTCTGCACTGTAGGGATACTATGATGGTCAGTGGGGTGGCTTTCAGTGCCCTCCGTCTTTCAAATGCCAGGTTCCTCAGTTGTGCATTGGCTGTCTATGAATGAGGAACCCGTGCAAGGATGTAGGCAAACTTGAGAGTGCAGCCGTGCAGCAATCATGAAAGCATGAGAAAGTTGTCTAACTCCCATTTTAATCTCTGAGACACCACTAAATGCTGGTAGTCCTGGATAACTGGTGTCAAGTGGCACATTAATGTGTCTAACTGACATCCTGTCTTGATTGGATGAGTTGTGTCCATCGGTCCCTTTCAGCCTCCAACTTAATTTTTGGAAGTTATTCATATTGCCAACCGACTGATTAGTGGCCTCCTGTATGATTTAGTGAGCCCAGCCATTGTTTTTCCCACCACATTGGGATTGATTACATTCCACCCACAGTCTGTTGGCAATGGCTGGGATCTGAAATGGAAATAGTCAGCTACCAGAAAGCTCCTGATATCCATTTAATGCACCCCAACTGAAAACAGAAGTTCCTCCTGAACCAATACTCTCCAATAAAGCTTCAAAATGCGATCCACAATGATCAGTCCTTAATCATGCAAAAGGACTGTTGTCCCACGTGGTAAAAGTGAGACTTTGCAACCTGCAAACAAGCTGACAGAGTAAAATTAAAGTTTTTAAAAGCTATTTCATATGGGAATGTATTTGCTTCTATACTTTATATAGTTACAGCGTTTGACTTCTATAAGTAACAACACTGTCATTTATACTTTGGGGAAAGGGCTTATAAGATAAGGGCTTCAAAGCGTACTCACCGTGAGCTTTGTGCACAAGCAGTGGGAGAGGCCACATCCGTAGTAAGGCACAGCCAGAGTGAGTTTTCAACTTGGGAATTTGAAACGGAGTGGGAGTTCGGTGCAGAGCAGGAAGAGGTGCTTTTTGCTTTTTCTCTTTGCCTTGTAACTTTTAAATCTTCAGAGTGTGTTCTTGCCCTGCTGCAGCTGAGACTACAAGGGAGAGAGCTAATTGGTAAGTAGTGGGTAAGGTCGGTAAATCTTTACAAATTTTACCACTTATAGTTGAAAATACGTTTTGTGGTTTATAAACTGTAACGGCTACGATTGGTAGTGACAAGGAAAGAAGGGCCATAGAGAATTGTATTTAATCTAACATTAAGCATCTTCCAACGGTTTAATTCAAAGGGGTAAGAAATGGGGCAGGAGAGCTCAAAGTCTTAGTTTGCTCCTCCTACTCCATGTGGGAAGCCAGGAACATTTCCAATGACCGGGGCCAGCATGTGTGCAAGAAGTGACTCCAGCTACAGCTCCTGGATGCCCGGGTTTCGGAGCTGAAACGGCAGCTATGGATACTGTGGGGCATCCGCGAGACGGAGAGCGTCATCGATAGCACATATAGAGATGTGGTCACACCGCAGGCTCAGACTCCTCAGACAGGAAGATGGGTGGCCACCAGGCAGAGCAAGAGAGCTAGGCATGTAGGCCATTCCCCTGCAAAACAGATATACCGTTTTGGATATTGTTGAGGGGAATGAGATCTCAGGGAAAAGCAGCAATAGCTAAATTTGTTGCACCACGTTTGGTTCAGCTGCTGAGGGGTGGAGTAAAAAGTGTGGGAATGCAATAGTTACAGTGAAATCAATTGTAAGGGGAATACATAGTCGTTTCTGTGGCTGCAAATGAGACTCCAGGATGGTATGTTCTCTCCCCCGTGCTAGGGTCATGAATGTCTCTTGAGTGTTGCTGGACATTCTGGAGGGGGAGGGTGAACAGCCAGTGGCTGTGGTACACGTCGATATCAATAACATAGGTTTAAAAAAAAAGGGATGAGCAGAATATGGGGAGTTAGGAAGAAAGTAGAGAAGTCGGACCTTAACAGTAGTGATCTCAGGATTATTAGACTGGGTACTGTGTAATGAGAACGGAATCATTGGCAATCTAGTTGTGCATCCCCTTGGGGATGAGCGACCATAATATTAATTGAATTTTTCATCAAGGTGGAGAAGAAGTAATTGATTCTGAAACTAGGGTCCTGAATTTTAATAAAGGAAACTACATTGATATGAGGCGTGAGTTGGATTTGATCGGATTTGGGGAATGTTTCTTAAAGAGATGACAGTGAATAGACAATGGCAAACATTCAAGGAGTACATGGGCTAACTGCAACAATTGTTTATTTCTGTCTGGCACAAAAGTAAAATGGGAAAGGTAGCCAGTCCATCATGGTTTACAAGGGAAATTAGAGATAGTATTCAATCCAAGGAAGAAGCATTCAAATTGGCCAAGAAAAACAACAGGCCTGAGGATTGGGAGCAGTTTAGAATTCAGTAACGAAGGACCAAGGAATTGATGAAGAAGGGGAAAATACAGTAAGAGAGTAAGCTTGCAGGGAACAAAAAAACTGACTGTAAAAGTTTTTATAGGTATCTGAAGACAAATGTAGGTAACTTACAGTCAGAAACACAGGAATATATAATAGGGGACAAAGAAATGGCTGAGCAACTAAACAAATACTTTTATTCTGTTTCAAGAATGAGGACAGAAATGTTGGAGAACGCAGGGTTTAGTGAGAGGGACGAGCTGAAGGAGACCAATATTAGTAGAGAAACAATGTTGGGGAAATTGATGGGATTGAAGGCTGATAAATCCCCAGGATCTGATAATCTTAAGTGGCTCTAGAAATAGTGGATGCATTGGTGGTATTCTTCCAGGATTCTATAGACTGGAACAGTTCCTGCAGATTGTAGGGTGGCTAATATAACTCCACTATATAAAAAGGGAGGTAGAGAGAAAATGGGGAATAATAGACCAGTAAGCCTGACATCGGTAGTGAGAAAAAATTTAGAATCCATTATCAAAGATTTTATAGCAGAGCACTTAGAAAATACCAGTGGATGTGGTATATTTGGACTTTCAGAAAGCTTTTGACAAAGACCCGCATGAGAGATTAAAGTACATGGCAATTGGGGTAGTGTATTGAGATGGATAAAAAACAGTTGGCAGACAGGAAACAAAGAGTAGAAATTAATGGGTCTTTTCAAATAGGCAGGCAGTGACTAGTGGGGTATCGCAGGGATCGGTGCTAGGACTCCAGCTATTCACAATATATTAATGATTTAGATGAGGGAACAAAATGTAATATCTCCAAATTTTCCGATGAAACCAAGTTGGGTGGGAGGGTGAGCTGTGAGGAGGATGCAGAGATCCTTCAGTGTGATTAGGACAAGTTAAGTTCGTAGGCAAATTAATGGCAGATGCAGTATAATTTGTAAAAATGTGAAGTTATCCAGTTTGGTAGCAAAAACTAGAAGGCAGACTATTATCTGAATGGCTACAAATTAGGAGAGTGGAATATGCAACGAGACCTCGGTGTCTTCATACACCAGTCACTGAAGGTAAGCATGCAGATACAACAGGTGGTAAAGAAGGCAAATGGTATGTTGGCCTACTCCTGCAACTAGTTTTTATGTTCTTCATAGTGAAAACGTTCGAGTACAGAAGCAGGGATGTCTTGCTGCAATGATACAGGGCCTTGGTAGGCCACACCTGGAATATTGTGTACAGTTTTGGTCTCTTTGTCTGAGGAAGGATGTCCTTGCTCTAGAGGGAGTGCAACAAAGGTTTACCAGACTGATTTCTGGGATGACAGGACTGACATATGAGGAGATTGAATCGATTAGGATTGTATTCACTTGAGTTTAGAAAAATATGGGGGGAATCTCATAGAACTCTATAAAATTCTAACAGGACCAGACTGGATATATGCAGGAAGGATGTTGCAGACAGTGGATGTGTCCAGAACCAGGGGCCACAGTCTGAGGATACAGGGTAGACCATTTAGGACAGAGATGAGGAGAAATTTCTTCACCAGAGTTGTAGGCCTGTGGAATTCGGCACCACAGGAAGTAGTTAAGGCCAAACATTGTATGATTTCAAGAAGCAGTTAGTTACAGCACTTAGGGCACCAAAGGTTATGGGAGGAAATTGGGATTAGGCTTTTGAGTTGGAAGCTCGGCCATGATCATAATGAATTGCAGAGCAGTCTCGAAGGGCCGAATGGCCTGCTCCTATTTTCTATGTGTCTATTTTCTCACTCCAGTGTCATTGATTTTTCATTAGTCAACTAATTTTCTTTACTACCCTTGCCTTGCCAGAAATCCATTAATTCGTCATTGCATTTTATGATATTTGGAGTCACCGGACTGCTAGCAGGAATCATTAGTTTGTTGCTGCCAGAAACACTGAATGAAACTCTTCTAGACACTATCTCTGACCTGCACATTGTCACATATCGCCCGCTTCAAGAGGACGTAGTCTCACTGCAGTCACAGGAAAATAAAATGGTACATAATTTACTTGAAGAAAGATACATTAATTTGATAATTGTTATCTGTTTAAACTCATGCCAAGCTACATCTGCCAGTAACTCTAGTTTTGAGCAACGTAGGCAGTTTGATCAATCACGCTTTATGAAGAGCCTGTCCCTAGTCCCTTTGCTATTGCGATAATGGGCATCTATATAACACATGGGGTGGCACAGTGGTTCGCACTGCTGCCTCACGGCACCGAGGATCCGGATTTGACCCCGGCCCCGGGTCACTGTCCTTGTGGAGTTTGCACATTCTCCCTGTGTCTGCGTGGGTCTCACTCCCATAACCCAAAGATGTGCAGGGTAAGGATTTGCCACGCTAAATTGCCCCTTAATTGGGAAAGAAAATCTATGTAACAAATGTGGGAGAAAGCCTGCAGCAGTATTTTCTGCTGGATTTATTTACCTCTACATATTTCTAAGTATTATTCCTTATGTCAAAATAATGTTGATCATCTTTGTCGTCAATGTATTTGTCACCGATGCCATTCTAGTAACATTAGTAATGGAGGGAGGCTGCCTGACCCCAAAATGCCTCCATTCATTTCAACAAGGATCAGCATTTTCGACCAGCTGAAACACATTTGAGTTTTGGAATCACTAGGCCCAGAAACACTTTGCTGGTTAAGTACTATTGCATATTGACATGATGCAAGTATTATTAGTGTTAGAGAACTTCAGATCATGGAAATATGCCATTTTCTATTGAATTGAATGACTCTGGAACAAACGGTCCTCCCAATTGATTAAATCATGAGTGACCGATGAGAAAAGCAGATATATATGGCAGGTATATGTGAGGTGACAAAATCAATGATATTTCAATGTGGGTCACATCCTTCCACTGTATTGAAAGAAGCATCATTTTGTCACCTTTTATTACAGAAATGTTATTATCACCATAACCCCCATTTCTACAGTGAGAATTTCCATTAAGAGTTAGAGAATCAATGTCAGAATCATGAAAACTCAACTTTGTCTCTCCCTCTATAAGCCAATCTATAAATTGTGATACTCTATTCGGGTATAGAATGGGGGAATGGGAGATTCTCAAATTTTTCAAATTCAAGCCTTTGTGTATTTCATACTTTGCTGGTAATTTCAACACTAATGCCAAATGTGACATGTTTAATCCGGAGTTCTTTCAACACTGTATTACTGTGATGTAAACTGTATGACTCGGCTAGGTACAGAACAAGTGCCGAAAACAAAGCAAGTATGACATGAACAAGAGCAGCATAGGGTATCGTAAATAGTGTCTTACAGGGAACAGATCAGTTCTAGGGAGAGTCGTTGAGGAGTCTAGTAGCTGTTGGGAATAAGCTGTTCTTAAATGGGAGCGCAACACGACTGATAGATGCCTGGAGAGGCCTCTCGCGGGCTTCCCGGCAGTCAGTATGTCTTGCGAGATCCACCTAGATCTCTCATGGGGTTGGGATCAAAATCCTTCCCACAATGGGCGTGACCAAGCCTCGCGCACCTAGGTCAGTTTTAAACCCACTTAGACGTGCTCACCCGGGATCTACCAGGCTCCCAGAATTTAACGGCTTCCCCAGGGCGTCCCCAACTGGGCGCTGTTCAGTACTGGCCCACACAAACGTGGACCAGTCAGAACGGAATGCGGGCACCTTGGAACTGCCAAGCTGGCACTTTGGCACTGCCCTGGTCAGAGCCTGGGGGATCCATGCCCATGAAAGGAGGGCAGAGGGAGGGTATGAAGGATGGGGAGGTGCAGGGTGAATGAAGGGGCCGCTGGAAAGTTGGGGAGGGCTAAAGAGTGGGCTTGAAGAGAGGGATCCAAAAGTGAGCTTGGGAAGGCCTGAAAAGACTCCACAGCTGGGTGTCATCACTTGGGGAGGGGAGGGTGTGGAGCAATGCCCATGTGTGTGGAGATTGACATTGCCCATGGGTTGGAGGGGGGGGTGGGGTGAGAGGGATGTGGGGGCCCACAGCCCTCTTAGAAAATGGTTGCCCGATCTCTGAGGAGCCCTTCAGCCAGATAGTTCAGCTCCCCAGTAATGAAAATAAGTCTCAAGTGAGGGCTTGACTACGGAGAAACTCCCCCGGGTCCAAAAAAGCGGTTAGATAGCGGTGGGGAACTCGCCGACAGAGCCGATAAGAAACTCCAGCAAACCCCACTACAAATGACACTTTGGCCTGATCAATGATGTTGGCCAGTCATCAATTTAGATGATTGTCCAGTTGTATTGTAACCCACACTGGCATAATCAGTAGAAGGCTGAATGTCTGCTGACATTCCAATAAAATAATCTGGCCACCTTTTTATTTAATAATGTAGTGTCGACATTTTAGTGATACAAAAAGAATAACTTCAGAAAACTGCTCAGATCAAGTCATATTCTAAATACACATTTGCCTTGTAAATCACTTTTTCATTGGTTTTCTTAAAATTGGCCACCTTGACCAGACCGTACCATTGCTTGCGAAATGCAGATATTTGGGAGAACTTGACCAAAAGATGAACCCATCTTCTTGCATATTTGCATTTTAAAAGTTGAAGCACCATCTTCAGTGTTGAGTTGAGCCATTGGAAACAAAACCCAGATGTAATAGACATTTCCAAACATTCTAAAAATCCTCCAGTTAGGTGCTTTTGAGATAAAAGGCTTCACTTTCTCCAAGTTTACTGCAACAAAAATACCAACTCTAACACTGAGTGGAACATTACTAGCATGGACCTAATCAAACCTAATGGTTGATGATCAAATATCAGCACATATAATTGTGATGAAAACACAATTGGAATTTGTTGTTGATTCTATTCTGAGGAAATAGTGATTGACTTTGCCAAAATTTAGTGAGCGGAGGGAGGGAGCGGATATAAGCAAGTAAACAGGGAAAAAAATCAAAATGCTGCAGATACTAAAACTGAAATGAAAACAAAAATTATTGGAAATACTAAGACAGCATCAATGAGTTAAGTTTTTGGTCAAGTTGAACAAAGTTTAAAAAATAAAGGATACCTTAGAATTTGAACAAAAGGAAGTATAAGGGTGAATGATAAAATGTTTTGTAGCTTGCGGAAATATAAATTAAGTATAACTTTGAATACGTCTTTATTACCTGGGAAAATAAAAGATCGATTGTGGTAGGATGCAAGTGTACATAAACATTTCACATTGGATTACATACTGTCTGTGGATCCAAGAGCACCACACTCATATAATACATCCTTCTCTGAACTAACCAGTCCCATTACTGACCGAAACAAAGAAAAGTGGCATCTTGCTTTTGGTAGAAACAAGGACAGTGAAAGTCACCTTTGCTCCACATGAATGAAATGTATCTTTTTATTTATTTACAGGCAAGTGATGTGAATCGTACAGAGCACAGTAATTATGAGAATGAAGAGGACAGTGAAGCTGACGAAGAAACCACATTGATCAAATAATGCTTGAATGTTTTACAAGTCACTCCACTGTTCAATAAGAATGCAATAGCAGCACTTTATGTACATTTTTTCCAATATATCAGTATCAATAGATATTCAGCTTATTTCTTGAAATGTGCAGTGGTAACTGGGATGTTACGGGCATTACTACACTCAGGATATTTACAGGGTATGATCTATCAATTGTTTCTGATGGTTCAATGTTGTCTCATTTTGCAAGTGAATTTTAGAGCCAAAGTTAATTTTATTTTAATGGTGCTAGTATTTCTGATTATTCAAAACCTTGTATTATTAGGCATTTTGGAAACATCGCAATACATTTGTTGATATCCAACCTCTTTCCTCCACATGTCAGCTTGGTTTGATTGATATAGTGTTAATCTCTGACTTGGATTGTTGGTTCCAACCCCACTTCAGACGTTGAGCACAATCAGGACCATCACCATGTTTGAGATGTGGTCCTTTGGAGGAAACATTAAAGTAGATCCATTCTGGTGTTTCCGTTACAGGCAAATGTTAAAACCACCGCAGCATTAGTGGAACATGAACAGGGAGATCTTCCTGTGACATTTGTATTGGTTCTCAGTCAACACTGCTATTAACTTAACATTCATCTCATTTGTGTAGAGCACGATCTTACTAAAGAGCTGTAGTATTTTCCTATTGTCACAACTGTCACTACTATACCTACAAAGTAACACGTGAAATCCTTTGAGATGCCTCAATAGTGCAATCTGCTATATAAATATTTTTTTACTTCTCTCAATTTCTTCAAAGTCCTCCAAGGTGATTGCTGGGCAAACTTCTACCTAATTTTTCGGGGGTTTTATATTTCTTCAGGAGATGTGGGAAGCTAGCATTTATTGTCACTTTGAGAAGGTGGTGTTGCTGGTTCTCTTGGAAAAATATTTTTTATGCTGATTAAGTTGAGAGATTCGTGCTGAAAATGGAATATGCGCACACCTGTCTTCCAAAATTAGTATTAAATGCTAAGATTAGGTACACCATAGTACAATGTTCTGCTCTGTCGAACCCCAAAAGAGTATGTACACTGTTCCACAAGTTTTCACCACTCAGTTGCCAACCTTATGATTTATTAATTTGAATTATCAGTCAAGTACCAAATTATACCGCTAGTTTTGTGCTCTAGGTCCATAATGGAACTAGGTTAAAATCACTCAGACCAGTTTCATGGAGGGAATAATATTGGCAAGGAGGGAACACTTATTAGCCCATGTTGAATTCAATCAGAGCAATGAAAAGATATTTTCACTGAACCGCTTTGTCTACCGAAGCACATTTACTGTTCACAAACTTGAAAACGGAATGGATAAGATTGACTTTAGAGTGTTAAACCTAAACAGCATTATTTGCACAGTTTAATTCTCCTGGTTTAGTGAATTATTAATTTACGGCAGAAATTCCCAAACATTTTTGCTACATTCCCCTTTGGAGATTTATGTCCCATTGTTTCTAGGAAGTGATATTTTTGCATTGGGCAGGAGGATTTTACTTTTTGGTTAACAAGTATTGGGAAGACAGAGAGCAACATTACGAGCAAACAGGCTCATCGTGCTCATTAGGATGATGGAGAATGATATGTTCTTTTATTTTCAAGTTTATTCAGTGGCAAATGCTACATTACTGAATAAATATGGACATAATAAATGCTTGATCTCATCAAGTAGGATGAGCTTGTTTGTTGGCACACAATTTGTGAAATCTCAATTTTGCAGTTTTAGCTGCAAATCTGTCTCTATATTCAAGTGATGTCAATACTTGTTTAGATGTAAATAAGCAATGAGAAACGCAATCCACACAGATATACTTGAGCAAAGTGACCCAATATTTCAATGATTGTTTAGAATAACTCTAAACTCTTTTTGAATTGAGCGCCAAAACTGATCAAGAGACATAGCTTTAAATTATCTTTTAAAACAGAATAACCAGAAACATTAATTAAATTCTCATAGAATTACAAATTCCGGGCAGCACGGTGGCACAGTGGTTAGCATTGCTGCCTACGGTGCTGAGGACCCGGGTTCGAATCCCGGCCCTGGGTCACTGTCCGTGTGGAGTTTGCACATTCTCCCCATGTCTGCGTGGGTTTCACCCTCAAACCCAAAGATGTGCAGGATAGGTAGATTGAACACTCTAAATTGCCCCTTAATTGTAAAAAATAATTGGGTACTCCAAATTTAAAAAAAAAAAGAATTACAAATTCCACTGAAAACAGATTTTGAACCCAAATGAAATATTACAATTCATTTACCTCTCTTTTGGGAAAATGTTTCCTGAATTTTGTGCTAAAGCTGACCAAAATGCTCCAGAATTATATAATCAAACAATAAAGACCAACATTTGATTGTCCATAATAGAAATTAATATCAAGGGTGTAGTTACATGGTTTTGTAGCACATAAATACATCATAGCAAACATTTCTGTCAGAAGCAGGGTAGCATGGTGGTTAGCATAAATGCTTCACAGCTCCAGGGTCCCAGGTTCGATTCCCGGCTGGGTCACTGTCTGTGTGGAGTCTGCACGTCCTCCCCCTGTGTGCGTGGGTTTCCTCCGGGTGCTCCGGTTTCCTCCCACAGTCCAAAGATGTGCGGGTTAGGTGGATTGGCCATGCTAAATTGCCCGTAGTGTCCTAATAAAAGTAAGGTTAGAGAGGGGAGGGGAGGGGGGGGGGGGGGGGTTGTTGGGTTACGGGTATAGGGTGGATATGTGGGTTTGAGTAGGATGATCATGGCTCGGCACAACATTGAGGGCTGAAGGGCCTGTTCTGTGCTGTACTGTTCTATGTTCTAAGTTTTATATTTTTTTCACGCATTATAAAAATATTAGCATTCTTATCTTGAACTTCATTGAGTTTGGCAAATACATTGGCCAGTAGTCTTGTGAAATGTAACTGAGGTGATTCAAAATTGCCCAAAGGCTTATGACATCTCCCGTTGTCTTTTCAAATTATTGCCAATACCTTACCATGTGAGCATCTAAATCCGAGGTGACTGGGGTCACACCACCGAACCACCATTTCAGGTCCAATGTAAGTTCCCTGTGTATGGAGTCATACAGAGCAAATTCTTATTGGGAATTCCTAAGTGCCTACCCAATTATTCCTTGTTATTATTTGTATCATGTGTAACAATTTAATTAGATGTAATTTTTTTTGTAAGTATTTGTATACAGTACTGTAAACTTTGAAACTGAAACTAGGGCTTTGTACAATTTATGTATATGTATATTCACTAATCCAGAGCATACCTTAAATTTAAAAAAATTACACTGTTCGTCTTAAATCTTTGTTTGTCCTATTTACTGTAAATATTTCTTTTAATAAAATTCATGGAATGAACCAGCTGAAAAATTGCTGTACACGTGTCTTAAATTGATTCTGTAGTCTCTAAAGAATGTGTTTCTGGCAGAACCTGCAGGTAGTTCAACCCACGACGCTACATGCTGCAGATACTGATAGCAGAATATATTAAATTCACTTTGTAATGGTAATGTTCAATTTTAGTGATACAGCATAGTTAAGAGCTTTTGTAAACATTTCTGCATTTGGTAAATATTTTCCTTAAAATAATGCTCAGCGCAGATTAAGACAAGCTATCATCTATTGATTACTTCCAAGTGTAGTCAACTTGACTAGCAGCTGCCTTTACAATTCTTTCTGGATGCCAGTTATTCACATTACAGTGTTCCATCTGTCAAAATCTACAGACTCGGCCAATTGCTTGGCACTAGGGAAATGAAAATATCAGCAAACAAGGTTTCCTTGGAGCCTAACTGTTTATGTTCTTTACTGCCTTGGGCAGCACGGTAGCATGGTGGTTAGCATAAATGCTTCACAGCTCCAGGGTCCCAGGTTCAGTTCCCGGCTGGGTCACTGTCTGTGCGGAGTCTGCACGTCCTCCCCGTGTGTGCGTGGGTTTCCTCCGGGTGCTCCGGTTTCCTCCCACAGTCCAAAGATGTGCGGGTTAGGTGGATTGGCCATGCTAAATTGCCCGTAGTGTCCTAAAAAGTAAGGTTAAGGGGGGGTTTGTTGGGTTACGGGTATAGGGTGGATACGTGGGTTTGAGTAGGGTGATCATTGCTCGGCACAACATCGAGGGCCGGAGGGCCTGTTCTGTGCTGTACTGTTCTATGTTCTAATGCATGTGGTTATCTATCCATAGACTTTTATTTTTGTCTTTTGAGACATTGAAATATTTTGCTTCAGACTGATCAACTAACAAAATGCTGTTCACATAGTGGGACTGCAAATGCACGGGCCACTGGCAGTTATGTCAGAATTGCTCATGTCAGAGTAACATAACTACACCACAGCAAACATTTTTGTCAAAAGTTTTGTATTTTGTCATGCATTGTAAAAATATTAGCATTCTTATCTTAAAAAGACAAGTGACCTTCATTGAGTTTGTCAAATACATTGGAGAGTAGCCTTGTGAAATGTAACTGAGTTGATTCAAAATGGCCAAGACTTGTGGCATCTCTCCTGTGTTTTCAAATTATTGCCAATACCTTACCATGTGACCATCTAAATCTGAGGTTACCGGTGCACTGGGGACAAGTAGAGGTCATTCAATTTAGATATTCCTGACAGGCACCCATGCTAACATTGGTGCAACTCGGGCTCCTGCCTGCCATATGTGTCTACGAAATATGGCAATGGTATTTGGGCTGGAGAGGACGTCACTGAATCCCAACATTGTAGAAGGAGGCCATTCAGCCCATCGAGTGTGCACCAACCCTCCAAAAGAGCACCCCACCTAGGCCCATTCCCCCGCCCTATCTTTGCAACCCTGGACGCAAGGGGCAATTTACAATGGTCAATCCACCTAACCTGCACATCTTTGGACTGTGGGAGGAAACCGGAGCACGCGGAGGAAACTCCCACAGACACTGGGAGAACGTGCAAACTCCACACAGACAGTCACCCAAGGCTGGAATTGAATTTGGGTTCCTGGCGCTGTGACGCAGCAGTGCCAGCCACTTTGCCTCCCCCAAATGTCTCGGAGTGCCTTGCCCTAGATAGTTCCTGAATATGCCCCTCGCACATAAAGGATGATTAGTTAAAAGTAAATTGTAATTCCTCCCTTTTGAGGTCCCAGATCACACATCAAACCAGCCCCACAGCTGTTCCATCTTGCTGTCCAGAACAGAAGCCAAACAAAAAAATGTAGGCTAAGTTAAAACGTAGCCCTCCATTGGAGTTACAACTCAAAAGTGCTGGAAAGGCTCAAGGACTTTCACCCCTAAAATTTAAAGCAATTCTTCTCTTCTCAGCAGGATGAAATTGTGACCTCCACCTGAGGTGATATAATTGAAAGTGAATGTTAGTACCTAGCCAGAAGATGGCAGGTTATGCTTTCAAGTTAGGCTTGATGATTAAACATTTCTCAATCATATCATTGAAGAAGAGCTTTCATTCTGTCTGACTGAGTGGGTTCTGAATCTCATCTCTGAAAGAGACCATGAGATCTGGTTAGATGTCACGAGGCGTAACAGCCATCAGGAATCCCTGAGGAGGCCTCTATGGGATCATCTGGCTGCATCCCATCTCGGTTCAGGCTGGAAGCAGTTGGTAAACTGCAGGTTTTCCTTTGCATACCTTTTCCAGACCCAATAGTTATGTTTAAAAAGGAGCCAGTTTAATCAGGCTTTCCTGAGTTAAGGTAGAGTAAGTTTATTAACTACTGAAAGGCAGAGAGAATGCTTCCTTTTGTGAGGCAATTTGGAAGGAGAAATCATAGTTTTTGAGTATAAGGGGCAGCAGATTTAAAACAGATGAGAAGTAGTTACTTTTCTCAAAAGGTTGTGAATCTGTGGAATTCACTTCCTCAGAGGACGGGAGATGCCAGGACATTGAATAAGTCTAAGAAGGAGATAGACAGATTTTTTAATTTTTAAAAATATTTTTATTCAGTTTATAACATTTTATTTATAAAACACAAAACACAAAGTAGAAAGGATAACAGAAGAACCTGCCCACCTTCCCAACAAATGCATAGATAACCTGAAAAATACCCCCCCCCCCCTCCCCCTCCCCCTCCCCCTTAGCAGCTGACAGTGACCAACTCTATAAAGTGCAGAATAACAGACTCCATCTCTTATAGAACCTCCCAAAAGTCCCCCTCCCCTCAATATCCTCCCTCAGGGTGAACTTAACCTTCTCAAGATACAGGAACTCCAGCAGGTCCCCAGCCACACTGAGACACAGCAGAGAAGCTGACCTCCAACCCAATAGAACCAACCTGTGAGCAATCAGCGAGGCAAAAGTGAAAATATCCGATCCTACCCCTCCCCCACTCCCGTCTGCAGCTACGGCAGGCCCGATACTGGGCGCCAATTCCAAGCGCAAGATTACCGACAATGATGCTGAAGAAAGAGCTCCAAACTTCAGACAGGACCAGGAAATATGCACGTGGTTGGCTGGACCCCTCCCATACTGCTCAAGTGTCCACCACCCCTTCAAACAGCTGGCTCAACCTTGACCTCATCAGGTGCATCCTATACACAATCTTTAATTGTATTAACCCTAATCTCACGCATGTGGTTGAAGCATTCACCCTCTGCAGCACCTCACACCGCAACCCCTCCACCAGCGCCCCCTAAAGCTCGTCCTCCCACTTGGCCTTAACTCCCTCCAATGACAACATATCCTCCTCCAGAATTCTTCCGTAAATTAACAAAATGACCCCCGCCTCCAACACCATCACTGACAACACCCCCTCCAACAACGAGGCGGGTGGTGTCATTGGGAACGTCAGGAAAACTTTCCATGTAAATTCCCGCACCTGCATATACCTAAATGCCTTCATGTTGATTTGATGATAGCAGTGCCATTTTGAAGCTTAATTCTCCAGTACCCTCTTTTAACTTTGCACAGTTGGATGCTTATCCAATAGCAGGAAGGACCCCCTCACCACAACTACTTAAAGGAATTGTCTACGATGTCCAGGTTAATCGTTGGTTGGTTTCTAAGGCTCTTCCTATATTTCTACAAGTGTTTGAGCTCTCTGTAGTTGTCTTATGATGCAAAACTCTACAGGAATGGTGTGGCTGGTGCTCCAGGATGCGTTGCAGATTAAAAGGCTTCTGCATAAATCAGGGGCTGGAATTTATGTGTGCCTGTGAATGTGTTTCTGATTGGGGGGAGGCCTGATTTTATTTTAGCCTACCCTCCTCAAAGGGCAGGAAGGAAGGGAGGGTTTGCTCCTCACACCTGACAAGATCAAACTTGCCTTCTTCCTAACATCCACCAGCCTTAAACCCACCAGCCACACCCTCCTGGCCATCCAGTACACTGCCTGCCCTCGTTCCTGGACTTACCAACTCCATGGATCCCTGGGCTTTCTTTATTTTCTTGCAGTCCTGACAATAGCTACTACTGTGCCCTTGGTGCCGCAGGTGCTGGTGGAGCTGCTGGTCAATCCGGGCAGACCACTGCGAGCAGGAGGCCGTTTCCTCCCAGGATGGTCAGGGAGTAAGTCTTCTATTTGAACCTCAGCGAGAAACAACAGCCAAAAGTTTGCTTCAAGCAAGCGAGTCCTGCATCAGAGACTGTTGGCGGTGATGTAGGATGGACTGTGTACAGTTCTACATGGGGTATCGTCGGTGAGATGGTGCAGGCGGAGAGGGATTCTAAATTCTGAAATCCTGGTGTCATCTTTGAAAGCCAACCGGAAACACATGATGACACAGCTGCCTCAGAGAGAGCAGCTAGAGAGCTTCAGCAGCGGCATGACGTGCAGATATAGTTAAAGGTAGACCAGGGTTGCGCCAAGATTCAATGATGCCTCCCTGGAGGTACATCCCCAGACTGCAAGGGAATGGAGGGCAGTCTTGTTTTCTCAAGATGCTAGAAAGATACAAGTTGCCAAACCAAACCTGCCTGGATGGAGATATTATCATCCATGGATTTGGCCCCCATACCTGACTGAAGTGCCAAAGGAGGGTCAATTACTTGATACATTTTGGTAAGGTGAGTGCAGCACATAATATTGAGCTTGCAGCCTTAAATGTGACTGAAGGTAAATATGAGATTGGAGAAGGCAGTGCCCACCCAGTTAATGGAGATGCCTTGACATCAATCTTGGTTGTCAGATGCTTCTTTGTTTTTCTGTGCAGGACATTGTGAGGCTGAGGTGACTCCTACATAGCCAGTGCTGATTGGTGTAGGCAGGAAGCCTGCCTATGGTACCACATTGGGCAGAGTGGCAGTAACATAGGAGTTGTGTGTCTCTTGCCCATCCCTAAATACCCTTGAAAGGAGAGTGGTGAGCTGCCTTCTTGAACCACTGCTGTTCACGTGGTGTAGGTACATCCACAGTGCTGGGAAGGAGGGAGTTCCAGGATTTTGACCCAACAATAGTGGAGGAACAGTGAGTGACTTGGAGGATCATGAGTGACTTGGAGGGGAACTTACAAAAAACGATGTTCCTATATCTACTGCTTTTGTCCTTCCAGATGCTATCAAAGGAGCCTTGGTGACTTCCTGCAGTGCAACTTGCAGATGGTACACACTGCTGCTACTGTACATTGGTGATGGAGGGAGTGAATGTTAACGGAAAGGGGTGCCAGTCAAGTCGGCTGCTTTGTCCTGGATGCTGTCAATCTTCTTGAGTGTTGTTGGAGCTGCACTCATCCAGGCAAGTAGAGAGTATTCCATCACAGTCCTGACTTGTGCCCTGTAGGTGGTGGACAGGCTTTGGGGGTCAGGCGGTGAGTTACCACAGGATTCCTAGCCTCAGACTAGTTTCAGTCCAGTTCAGTTTCTAGCCAATGGTAACCCCCAGGATGCTGATAATGACGGCAAAGCCTTTGAATGTCATGGGGCAATGTTAGATTCTCTCTCGTAGGAGTTGGTCACTGTCTTGCACTTGACTGGTGAAAATGTAACTTGCCATTTCTCAGCCCAAGCTTGGATATTGTCCAGGTCTTGCTGCATTTGGACATGGCCTGCTTCAGTATTTGAGGAGTCGCAAATGGTGCTGAACATTGTGTCATCAACAGTGAACATTCCCACATCTGACCTTCTGATGGAAGGGAGGTCATTGATAAAGCAGCTGAAGATGGTTGAGCCTAGACACTCCCTGAGGAACTCTTGCAGTGAGGTCCTGGAATTGAGATGATTGACCTCCAACTACCACAACCATCTTCCTTTCTGCCAGGTATAACTCCAACCATCGAAGAGTCTTCCCCCTATTTGCATTAACTCCAGGTTCGCTCAGGCTACTTGATGTCACATTTGGGGTTTAATGCAGCCTCTTCATCAAGGGCAGTCGCTCTCATCTCACCTCTGGGATTTTATATGGTTGCAGGAGAATGCACAGGTATCTAGACCCAGATGCAGCACACTCTATATCATCATCCTCATGTTTATGAAAGAAGAGTTGCTGCAGCTGGGAGGAATGGAGGCAGACAAGGCAATCGCAGATGATAAGACAGGAGTGAGTGAGTGAGTGAGTGGCTTAATGGATGGGTGCACGAGACATCCTGGTGAGCACAATGCATAATGCTCATATGTGCAGCCCCAGTCACACACAGCAACAGATAATGAGCAATTTGAAGGACGCGTTGTAAAATCCTGTCATCAGTCAGTCATAGACAAGAGAGACCAGCCACTGAGTCACGTCCAAAGGGGGAACTTGTGCAATTTCACATCATTCGGCTCCATCCTTCGGTGGTGCAGACACTCTGACCCTGGAGGATAGTGGTAAACAGTAAGGGCTGGTTTAGCTTAGTGGGCTAGACAGCTGGTTTGTGATGCAGAATAAGGCCAGTTGTGCGGGTTCAATTCCCGTACCAGCTTACCCGAACAGGCGTAATGTGGCGACGAGGGGCTTTTCACAGTAACTTCATACTTGTGGCAATAAAAGGTTACTATTATTATTATTATAATGGGGACACCAATCGGTGAGCAGAGCACAGAAACGCTTAAGCAACTGATAGAGGCTCTGTCATTTGTGACCACTCACACTTGCAGGACTGAGGAAGGGAGCAGAGATGTTCAACCTCAGGCTAATGACATTCGGTTCAAGTCAGCAACATGTTGACAGCTGTTGGAGCTACAGCATGAGGTAAGGAACATCTGGTGGAACCGCGAGAGACTAGCACAGCCATGCACAGACGATGGAGGAGTCCATCCAGGCCATGAATGCTGCCATAACTCTAGCGTCTTTGTGCATGGCTTCCTCCATCAAGGGATTGGCGACCCTCAGAGAGAACATGAAACAACACAACTCCCACCAGATATTTAAGATGTATGTGGACCTGATGACTTTGCCACCACCTTGACCTTTGTGCTACAATGGCTGGGTGAGAAAGGCTGAGATGCCTGGGATTATTATCAGGTCCCCAAACTCCACAGGTGAGCAGGAAGGGCAAGTGTGCCCAGACATGTTGGAGGTGCTGTTGTCTGCAGAATCTGGAGGGTCCTCTTATGGCATCCTGGTCTGGACTGAAGCTGCTCAGCCCCTCTGTTAGTAACACCAGTGCCTCACAAAGCCACAATGGCAGAGGTAGCTACTGCACCTGTGCAAGAGGCCCTCACCATGCCAGAGCTCACCAGGCTTCATAAAACCAGAGGGTGCTAGCCACAGTCATCATTTCAGTAACCTGACCCCACCACAGCTGAAAACACAGTGGGAGCACCAAGTAAGGGCATTTGTGATGCACTATCAATTACGACGAGACGCGAGTAGAGTGTAATTGAGGCTTTATTAAGCAGAGATGTGTAGCCTCCCACAGCAGCTGGCGAAATGGCTGCTGTACGGAGAGCACACACATTTATACTCCGCCTACTGGGCAGACCCAGCAGGCAGGGATCTACCCCCGTACTTGTAGTACAGGAGCCTTACCGTATTACATCTCATATGTGATATATATACAACAGTGGTGACTACCACATTCACCCCATGTTAAAAGGGAGTCCAGCGGGGATGGTGGAAGACTATTTATATGCATAGGTTAACATTTTGGGGAAAGTTCACAAATTCAGCCGATCTGGTGCCTTGTTCCTCCGTTGTGAGCGCCGCAGTCCCGGTGGCGATGCAGGCGTTGGCTCGGTCACCGGTGACTCCGGGAGTGTGTAGCCCTCATCTTCATCCCCGGATGGGACCAAGGGGAAGACGGATCGTCCTGGAGCGGGGGCTGTGGTGAGGTGAGCTGGGGGGAGGAAGGGTGGTGCAAGGGCAGGGTGGGGACCCAGCTGGCACCAGGTTCCTGAGGGAGACTGTGTCTTGCCGGCTGTCGGGGTCGCTACGTAGGCGTATTGCGGGTTTGCATGGAGTAGGTGTACCCTCTCGACCAACGGGTCTGCCTTGTGGAGCCGCACGTGCTTACGGAGGAGAACGGGTCCTGGAGCTGCCAGCCACATTGGGAGTGAAACCCTGGAGGTGGACTACCTGGGGAAGGCAAAAAGGCGTCCATGGGGAGTTGCATTAATCGCAGTGCAAAGTAGCAATCGAATGGAGTGAAGTGCGTTGGGGAGGACCTCCTGCCAGCGGGAGACCGGGAGATTCTTGGACCGTAGGGCTAGCTGGACGGCCTTCCAGACCGACCCATTCTCCGGCTCCACCTGCCCGTTTCCCCGGGGGTTGTAGCTGGTCATCCTGCTCAAGGCGATGCCCCTGCTGAGCAGGTACAGGCGCAGCTCATCGCTCATAAATGAGGATCCCCAGTCGCTGTGGATGTAAGCGGGGAAACCGAACAGGGCGAAGATGGTATTGAGGCTTTGATGACGGTGGCAGACGTGATATCAGGGCATGGGACGGCGAAGGGTAATCTCGAGTATTCGTCGACCACGTTAAGGAAATACGTGTTTCGGTCGGTGGAGGGAGAGGCCCTTTGAAATCCATGCTGAGGCGTTCAAAGGGGCGGGAGGCCTTCACTAGGTGCGCTCGAACTGGCCAGTACAAGTGCGGTTTTCACTCCACGGAGACCTGGCAGCCTCTGGTGATGGCCCTGATCTCCTCAATAGAGTAAGGCCGATTGCGGGCCTTTATGAAGTGAAAGAACCGAGTGACCCCTGGGTGACAGAGATCGTCTTGTAGGGTCCAGAGTCAATCCACTTGTGCGCTGGCACATGTACCTCGGGATAGGGAATCGGGGGGCTCGTTGAGCTTGCCGGGGCGATACAAAATCTCGTAATTGTAGGTGGAGAGCTCGATCCTCCGCCTCAAGGATTTATCATTTTTGATCTTGCCCCGCTGTGTGCTATTGAACATGAAGGCAACCGACCGTTGGTCAGTGAGGAGAGTGAATCTCCTGCCAGCCAGGTAATGCCTCCAATGCCGCACAGCTTCTACTATGGCTTGGGCCTCCTTCTCGACGGAGGAGTGCCGAATTTCGGAGGCATGGAGGGTGCATGAAAAGAATGCCACAGGCCTGCCTGCCTGGTTGAGGGTGGCGGCTAGAGCGACGTCTGATGCATCGCTCTCGACTTGGAAGGGGACCGTCTCGTCGACCGCATGCATTACGGCCTTGGCGATGTCGGCCTTGATACGGTTGAAGGCCTGGTGAGTCTCAGCCGTCAGGGAGAAAACGGTGGAGTGAATGAGTGGGCGGGCCTTCTCCGCATAGTTAGGGTCCCAGTGGGCGTAGTATGAGAAGAACCCCAGGCATCGTTTCAGGGCCTTTGGGCAGTGGGGGAGGGGGAGTTCCATGAGGGGTCGCATGCGATCGGAGTCGGGCCCTCTAACTCCATTTTGCACTACATAGCGAAGCGGTTGGTGCTGAACACGCACTTCTCCTTGTTGTACGTCACGGTGAGGAGTTTGGCGGTGTGGAGGAATTTGGAAAGGTTAGCGTCGTGGTCCTGCTGGTCGTGGCTGCAGATGGTGGCGTTATCCAGGTACGGGAAGGAGGCCTGCAGTCCGTACCGGTCAACCATTCGGTCCATCTCCTGTTGGAAGACCAAGACCCCATTAGTGACGCTGAAGGGAACCCTAAGGAAGTGGTAAAGGCGGCCGTCTGCTTCAAACGCGGTATATGGGCGGTCCGCCTTGCGAATGGGGAGCTAGTGGTGGGTTGATTTCAGGTCCACTGTCGAGAAGACCCGGTACTGTGCAATCTGATTGACCATGTCAGATATGCGTAGGAGGGGGTACGCGTCGGGCTGCGTGTACTGATTGATGGTCTGGCTTTAGTCAACGACCGTCATTTTTTTCTCCCCAGTTTTCACAACTACCATTTGGGCTCTCCAGGGGCTGTTGCTGGCTTCGATAATGCCTTCCCATAGCAGACGCTGGACCTCAGACCTGATGAAGGTCCTGTCCTGGGCGCTGTACCGTCTGCTCCTGGTGGCAATGGGTTTGCAATCCGGGGTGAGGTTTGCAAACAGAGAAGGTGGGTCGACCTTAAGGGTCGTGAGACCGCAGACAGTAAGGGGTGGTAGGGTCCAGCCGTATTTCAGGGTTAGACTTTGGAGGTTGCATGGAAGTCCAGGCCGAGTAGTAAGGCTGCGCAGAGGTTGGGGAGGACGTAGAGCCTGGTCGCTGAACTCTACGCCCTGGATGGTGAGGGTGGCGGTGCAGTACCCCCGGATCTCCACGGAGTGGGATCCAGAGGCCAGTGCGATTCTTTGGTTAATGGGGTGTACCGCAAGGAAGCAGCGCCTTACCGTATTGGGGTGGATGGAGCTCTCTGTGCTCCTGGAGTCAAGAAGGCTTGATATCTTGTCCCATCGACCTTTACCGTCGTCGACACGGTTGCGAGGTTGTGCGGCCAGGACTGGTCGATCGTGATGGAGGCAAGCTGTAGCTGGTGTTGGAAGGGCCCTGGCTGGTCGGCGGCAGTTGCGGGCGATGAGTGGCCCGATGAGGTGCCCGACAAGCAGGGGTCCTGAGGCGGGGAAGATGGCAGCACCCACGGGGTGCACGTGGCGGGCGGCGTTAAAGATGGCGGCACCCACCAGCTGCATGAGGCCTGATGGGGGGAAAATGGCGGCGCCCACAGGCCGCATGTGTCCTGAGGTGAGGAAGATGGCAGCACCCACGGGCCGCACGTGGGTTGCAGGTGCGAAAATGGCAGCGCCCATGGGTCACACGTGGAGGGTGCAGGAACAATGGGCCTGGTTACAGCGGCAATCGAGCAGCGAAATGTCCTTTCTTCCCGCAGGCCTTGCAGAGTGCGCTCCGCGCTGGGCAGCGCGGCCGGGGGTGCTTTTTCGGTCCGCAGAAGTAGCACTTGGGTCCCCCGGGGTTGGCTGGCTGTCGCGCGGCGCAGGTTGAGGTTGGCTGGGGGCGGTCACGGTGGGGCCCACGATGGGGTGTTCACTGGTGGGGTCCACGATGTCCAGGAGGGGGGGCGCCGTGCGGTCGGGGTGTACACTTGTACATTACAGGATGCGACAGTTAGTGAGATTGCAAGTTTTTTGGTCACCGCGAGGTCGAGGGTAGCCCCTCCTAAGAGGCGCTGGCGGATGTACCAAAACGAAAGCATCCCTCATTAGGAGTTCGGAATGGTCAACGGCTGAAACTGCCTGGCAATCACAGTCCCTCGCCAGGGCGTGCAGGGCATGGCAGAAATCTTCCACAGACTCACCGGGGAGTTGATGCCACGTGGACTGGAGGTGCCTGGCGTAGACTTTGTTGGTCTGCTGAGTGTAGTTCTCTTTCAGTAGTGCCATGGCCTCAGCATAGGTAGGCGCGTCCCGGATGAGGGGAAAGATATCGGAGCTCAGCCGCGTTTACAGGATCTGGAGCTTCTGTGCCTCTGAGGGTGGTTCTGTCACAGATCCGATGTAGGCTTCAAAGCAAGCTAGCCAATGGGCGAAGGCCGACTTGATGTTGTCTGCTTGAGGGTGCAGCTGCAGGCGATCCAGCTTGATGCGGAGGTCTATCGTTGTTAAATCTCTGCTTAATAAATTGATGCACTATCAATTACGACGAGATGAGAGTAGAGT
Organism: Scyliorhinus canicula; assembly: GCF_902713615.1. Taxonomy (NCBI): domain Eukaryota; kingdom Metazoa; phylum Chordata; class Chondrichthyes; order Carcharhiniformes; family Scyliorhinidae; genus Scyliorhinus; species Scyliorhinus canicula. The sequence continues at coordinate 53,417,318 of NC_052152.1, read as the reverse complement.
GTATTTGAGGCTTTATTACGCAGAGATGTGTCGCCTCCCGCAGCTGCTGCAGAAATGGCTGCAGCTTGGTCAGCACTCACATTTATGCTCCGCCTACTGGGCGGAGCCAGCAGGCAGGGATCTACTCCCGTACCTGTAGTACAGGAGCCTTACCATATTACATCTCATATGTGATATATATACAACAGTGGTGACTACCACAATTTGCAAGCACCTAGCTGCAGTCATATTTCAAGGGGTATATCCTGATGTTAGATGTCACCCTGTTGCATTTGTGTCTCAAACGAATTGTGAAATGGTGCACCAGTAAAAGAACCCTTCACTTTGTCAAACATGACTGGGCCATGAACCATTCATTGGCTCCCGCAAAGGATTGATCACACCAAGTGTGATCAATACATTTCCCATGCTGACGGCTCAGGTGATAACGGCTCCAAGCAAATGTTAAGATCATTCAAGGGAAGAGCAACAGGTCTGCAGAAGATGGAGGATTTATTAGATTGACTGGGTGTGTAAGGCTCATGTGATAAGTGTCCAATGGGCTGGTAAAATTCAGCCCAACATGTTTGTTTAATAGGGACATTCGCACTGGAATTTGTCACCTGCTGCACCCACTACTGCAACCACAGAGTAAGGTCAATGGCAACTGATTTGCCAAAATAAATACACAGAATAAATAACTTAGCATCAAAGATTAACTCCCACCCTATGTAAATCAACAGTTTAGTAAGCCATGCACTGGTGGATATTTCAAATACTGTGTTTCATAAAGACTAGGTAGTTACTAATCTAAATGTCTGATGTACATTCAGTTTTTAAAATGCAAATGAGGAAAAGCTACCAACACTAAGAGCTCGTTGTCATTCTTGCACAAGGAAAAGGGAAAATCAGGCCTCATCTGTTATGTGTTCAGTTGACTCACAGAATGACAACAAATGTCAAATTTTATTAATTTCATAAGAGCTGATTTGAAGACAGGAATGAACACGCCCCCCTGCCTAAAAAAAGTTACTATGTGCGTATGCATACCAAAAAATGTGGCAACAATTTAATTCTTGCCCTGTCACATGCTTCAGTTCGGTTATACATCATTGCGCACATGCATTAATCTTTAACTTGTGCAATAAACATACAGATCTTGTGAAGATTTAAATATGGTGCTCCACCCCACCTTCCCCAATTCTAAGCTTATTAATTCTCTTGTAGAGAGTCGCTTTGAACCCTTGCACTGAATACTGGCATGGATTGCTGCCTTAAGACTGGATGGGACAATAATCGAGTCTTGTTACAAAACCATTCTTAAAAGGAAGATGATTTTCCTGAAGAACTCTTTCACAAACTTTGTGTTCACTTGTTTAGACACAGTGCAAGTAATAAATCACTGTAAAACACATGTTCAGCCATTTGTTGGTGATACTATTTCGACAAATGTAATGCACAGCCATGTGACTCCTCTCTCAAGAAAAATATCAACTATGATTTTTTTTAAAAACAGGAATGCACTTTTAATAGTGTGATTATATCAGTCACTGCAATAAATGTCAATGTAGGTTCTGTCAGTTGTCTGAAGTGCCAAGCAAACAACATCATTAAGCATCAATTTTCCTCCCTTCCAGACATGTTTGGTGGGAGGTTATTCTTCATTTAACAAGTGTATTCTTCTAAATTTCTACCATCTGGTCAAGCACAGTTGCTAACCTTGCAAACTCAACAATAACATAACCTTGTTGGACTGTTTTCTAACTTTATTTTCTAGCTCAGAATTTAAACAATAAATGACAGCCAAGCTTGAAAAATCACATTATCTGGGTGAACAATGTGCCGGTTTGCACTGCACAGAAAGGACCATTGGTTGAATGTCACTCCAACCTTGCACATTGTGCAGGAAATCCCATTGGGTAACATTTTTAATCTATGTGGTACTAAATAGGCCATGGGCATAGTTCCAAACTTGTAGATAGGGTGCTGCAGATCACAGCTGTCCCTCCCTGGCTCCCAATGTACAATATATTATTAGGAGTGACAGAGACACAGACTGTATCAATCTGTCAATAGTGCTGCAAATCGATTTGTGCCACTTACTGACTGGAAGATTTCATTTTTGGATCAGCTCCACAGACTGAAGCTTCTGTCAATTATCATACAATATTGGAGAATAGTGTGATGTTACATACTACAATATAACTAGTGGATTTATCCAAAATGATTTAGCCAATGTATAAAAGACAATAAACATTCTTTTTGGTTTTGTGAATATGGTGGCACAGTCTCAGTTAAAAGTGCTACCTTTAGAAACGTAATTTATGAACACGAGTGTTTAGGGTAGCACATTATTTTCAACATTACAGAGAATCCTCAATTAGGCGTAACGTTTCAGGTTAGGTGAAGGTTCGAACTTGTGCCGAACTTGTAGGAGACACAAACCACACCAAGAGTCTGAAGGCAAACATTTTTTTTGTTTATGGATATTGAAGCAAACAACTAGCAATTAAATAAGTGAATAGTGACAGAGCACATAGAAATACTCTGCCAGCATCGAGTTATTTGATGACTGACAGCTTCAGGTCGATTGTCCAGGAGTGGAACAGATGCTGTTCTTCTTTGACTCAATAGAGCCATTTGCTAATAGAGCTAGTGGCTGGCGTCAGCTGAAAATGTATCTGGGCCTCTGCTGGCTTGAAAATCAAATCTCCTCAGGGTGTGATGCAGTGTTGCTAATAATGAATTCTCCTGAATGATAGGAGATTACTCATAAATTATATGGTGGAGACGTTAGATAGGGATCGCCTTTGCATTGAGAAAATTTCCCTTAGGGTATTATTACCCTTTAAAACTATAAAAGTCAAACAGGGTGAATGATTTCTAGCTTGACTACGTCATACCAATTTTCCTTTTTGCTGCAGGAAATCAGCTTCTTTGGGGTTTTAGAATTAGATGAAGGAGACTAGGTTTTAAGTACAAAATACCTGTCCACCACGAAGAGTCTAATGTCTGTTGGTACCTGTTTAGGCTAAGATTTAAACTCTGTATCATACCAGGAAAGGCGGTTGTTCAGATTTGGATTTTGCATATTCTTTAGAAGGGGTTAATTGCTGATATTTCTACATGTGGTTGTACATAAATGGAAATTGATTTATGTTTCTACTTTAGGCACATTCTAAAAATCGCCATTAGCTTACATATCTATCTTACATATCTAGAAGCAGCTCCTCCTGCCTGCACTCTCCTGCAAGCATAGGTCTGGGAGAATTAAAAGATCCAGAAAAAAATATTAAAGGTACAGGCAGAGGATTTATAAGAATATATGGTGCAATATAAGAGGTGTGCGTTCCTGCATAAGCTGTTCGTTCATCTGTCCAGGACCTGTCCACTTTTCAGTTTTAGTTTGACATGCTTTAAATTGCTGATGGCTGCATTGATGGAAACAATAAAATATCCTGTTTCCACAGTTAGCTGACTACTGTGTTAGACAGGTAACACATAAATACCACAAAGTTATGAACACGAGGTTGATGATGAACAGAATTTCTCAATCCAAAGGCCTTGTTATTATTCAAGATACACTTCTCCACAATCAATCCATTATCAGTTTTGCTTTTGCGATTGAACATTTTTGCTTGCGTGTGTTAACTGAATTAACTTGTGCTCGATTGTTTCATTAAATTGCAAACAAATATTTAAGTTGCTTCAGCCTGCAAAACGATTGTCTGCATGAAAAATCTAATCCAAAAAATAGTGCAGTGTTATACAGAAAAACTGTATTTAATCCTGTTTGTAAATTTTTGTAAGTCCACCAAATTGTCAATCCTCAAAGTCAAGCAGCTCTACAAAAGCAGATTGCTGGAACGATACAGCATGCAGACAGTAGAGGGCAAACCAGTTATGGGAACCATTTTGAAACTGCGAAAAAAAAGAAGTTTTATAAAATACACCAAATCGTGGTAATCTGTCTGGGCAATTAGGAAGCCAGTTCCTGCGATATTGTTACCTTGGGGGTAAAATCACACAATATACTTTGACGCTAATATTGCAGAGCTACACTACTCCCAGTTACGTTTGGTTCTCTATTTGCTGAGCCATGTTGATTGAACTGATATAATCCAACTCAAATTATTAAACTACTTTCCTTACCAATGAACAATAGTTTATGCTTAAAAATTGACCTATTTTTTGACTTCCAGTGGCGGCCATGAAGGAGTAAGTCGCACATGTGGTGGCTCCCGCTCGGGTTGGACTTTTGGACATTTTCCCCCGATTTTCTACCGGACTTGAACTGTAAAACTGAAGACAGAGGAAATTGTGTACTGAATTCCCACATCGGTGCATGGAGAGAAGGACTAGAAGTGCTCATAAAGGCAGAAACAGAAAGACAGAGAAGTCTTGGGCTGAAGTTGCAGTGGGAGAAAGCATGGCGGAGGACTGGACCTCTGGTTTGTCGACCCAGCTGTCAACGGTGCAGCTGATGCAAGTTATTCAGGAAGGCTTTGCCAAGCAGAAACAGGACTGCTTGGACCCGATAAAAGAGTTGATTGAGCTGCTGGAGCTTAGATTGGACACCCATGTTTGAGCGATCTAAAAGGTGAAGAAGGTGCTGGCTGAGCAGGAGGAACATCAAACTGTGGTGGAGTTGGAGGTGGGGATGCTGAGAGACCAGCAGAAGAGGCTCCTGGAGAAGGTGGAGGACCTAGAGAATAGGTCCCGCTGGCAGAACTTGAGAATTGTTGGGCTCCCGGAGGGGTCCGAAGGAGCGTACGCTGGGACACACATTGCAGATATGTTTGAGAAACTGCTGGGGGATGGGGCATTCTCCCGACCCTTGGAGATGGACAGGGCTCACAGATCACCTGCAAGGAAGCTGCAAATGGGAAACCCCCGGATGGCAATGGTGGTGAGATTCCACAGGTACTTGGATAAGGAGCGCATTCTACAGTGGGCCAAGCAGACACGGAGCTGTAAGTGGGACAACAGTATCCTGCGGGTCTAGCAAGACCTGAGTGTGGAGGTGGCCAGGAGAAGAGCAGGCTTCAACCAGATTAGGTTGATCCTTTTTTAGAAAAAGGTGAAGTTCGGGTGTTGGATCCGGCCCGTCTCTGGGTCACGTACGAGGATCAGCACTTTTATTTCGAGTCGCCTGAGGATGCGCTGGAGTTCGTGAAAAGGAAAGGACTTGTGGTGGACTCAGAACTTTTGAACTTTGCTGCAACGTTCATGTTTTTTTTTTCTTTTTGTTTCTCTGTTCTTTAAAAATAAGTTTCTCGTTTTTTGTTTTGTGGAAGCTGTTTGTAATGCCTTCTGTATTGATTTGGGACCAGTGGCAGAGCTGAGTGAGTTAAGATTTCAATTTGCACTGTTTGGGGGGATGGAGGTGTGCTTGTTTAGATTTTGGTGTCTTTCTGTCGGGCAATTGTGTGAGGATTGTTTGATGTTGGAGTATGTTTGTATGAGCGGGGGGGGGAGGGTGGAGAGGGAACAATAGATTGGAGACTATCTGGCGCCAGGGATGGGGGCCACCAAGCTAGCTGTGCGGGCTAGCTCATGGAAGCGTAGTGAGGGGTGTGCATATGTTTGGTATATCAAAGGGGCTGGGTTACAGAGTGTTGTTACTCGGGGGGCAAGGGGGGAAATGTTCTGCTGGTAAGGGAGGGACTTGGGCTAAGGGACAGAGAAGAGGTTGGGGGCGGAGTCTGCCTGGGGGCAGGCCGGTGGATGTGCGGAACATGGACTGGAGGCAGGCCCCAAAAAAAGGGATGGCTGATCGGCGAAGAGGGGGGCAATGAGCCCCCCAACTAGGCTAATCACATGGAATGTTCGAGGGTTAAATGGGCCGGTCAAGAGGGCACGTGCGTTTGCGCATCTGAGGGGACTGAAGGCGGACGCTGCTCAGAGTAACTGACCAGATTAGATTGAGGAAAGGCTGGGTCAGGCAGGTCTTTCACTCGGGACTGGATTCAAAGACTAGTGGGGTCGCGATCCTGATCAATAAGCGGGTGTTGTTTGAGGCGGGTACAATAGTTTCGGATGTGGGAGGTCGGTACATTATGGTCAGTGGGAAACTGGAGGGGGTGCAGGTGGTATTAGTAAATGTTTATGCACCAAATTGGGATGATGTGGAGTTTATAAAGAGGATGCTGGGGAAGATACCGGACTTGGACTCGCACAGGTTGGTCATGGGAGGGGACTTCAACACAGTTATTGACCCTGGCTTGGATTGGTCAAGCAGGGTGCAAACAATGGCAAAGAAATTAAAAGGGTTCATGGAGCAGATGGGGGAGGGGGAGGGGGGGGGGGGGGGGGTGGATCCATGGAGATTTGGGCAGCCGAGGGTGAAGGAGTTCTCCTTCTACTCACACGTGCATACAGTGGACTCCCAGATCGATTTCTTCATTTTGAGCAGGGCCTAACTGGCAGGGGTGATGGTCATGGGGTACTTGGCGATCACAATCTCAGACCATCTTCCGCACTGGGCTGACCTGCATGTTAGTAAAGACAGTAACCAGCGCCCACAGTGGAGGTTAAAGGTGGGAATTTTGGTTGATGAAGGGGTGTGCGAGCGGCTGAGGAAATGTATTCAGAACTACATGCAGGTCAATGACACGGGGGAAGTTTCAGCAGCGATGGTCTGGGAAGCACTGAAGGCGGTGGTTAGAGGGGAGCTGATCTCCTTACGGGCCCATAGGGGGAAGATGGGCAGGACTGGAGCACCGAGTCTAGCTCTATGCAGACGACCTGCTTCTGTATGTATCGGACCCATTAGTGGGGATGGAAGAAATCATGAGGATTCTAGGGGAATTTGGCTGTTTTTCGGGGCATAAGCTAAATATGGGGAAATGTGAGATGTTTCTGTCCAGGCGAGGGGACAGGAGAGGAGATTGGGGAAGCTGCCGTTTAGATTAGTAGGGGGTAGCTTTAGGTACCTAGGCATTCAAGTGGCGCGGGAACGGGGCCGGCTGCATAAATTAAATCTGGCCCGGCTAGTAGACCAAATGAAGGACCATTTTCGGAGATGGGACGCGCTCCCGTTGTCATTAGCTGGGAACGTGCAGACAGTGAAGGTGACGGTCCTACCACGATTCCTGTTCGTGTTTTAATGTCTCCCCATCTTTATTCCGCGGTCCTTTTTTAAACGGGTCAAAGTGATCTCTGGCTTTGTTTGGGCGGACAAGACTCCGTGGAGTGGAGTCGGGGAGAGGGCGGGCTGGCGCTGCCAAATTTTAGTAACTATTACTGGGTGGCGAATATAGCCATGATCAGAAAGTGGGTGGTGGGGGGAGGGATCGGCATGGGAGCGTATAGAGGCGGCTTCATGCAAGGGCACCGGTTTGGGGGCGTTGGTAACTGCGCCTCTGCCGTTCCCGCCGGCATGGTACTCCACCAGCCCCGTGATGGTGACGGCCCTGAGAGTCTGGGGGCAATGGAGGAGACATGTGGGAGCAGAGGGAGCATTGGTCTGGTCGCCAATCTGTAATAATCACCAGTTTGCCTCGGGAAGTATCGATGGGGGGTTCCAGATATGGTTGAGAGCAGGGAGGATGGGGTGTATGTTTATAGAGGGGAGCTTTTTGAGTATGAGGGCGTGGAGGAGATGTTTGGGCTGGCGAGGGGAAATGAATTCAGGTATCTGTAGGTGCGGGACTTCCTACGTAAACAGGTGTCAACCTTCCCGCTCTTACCGCTAAGGGGGATTCAGGACAGGGTAGTTTCCAGAGGGTGGGTGGGTGGGAGCGTCTCGGACATTTACAAGGAACTTATGGCGTCAGAGAAGACGCAGACCGAGGAGCTGAAGCGCAAGTAGAGGAGGAGCTGGGAGGAGAGGTAGAGGATAGTCTATGGGCGGACGCGTTGAGTAGAGTCAACGCATCCGCAACATGTGCCAAGCTCAGCCTAATAAAATTTAAGGTCGTCCACCAGGCTCACATGACAGTGGCCCAGATGAGCAGATTCTTTGGAGTGGAAGACAGGTGTGCAAAATGTGTAGGAGGACCAGAGAACCATGTCCACATGTTCTGGACATGTCCGAAGCTTAGGGGATTTTGGCAGGGGTTTGCAGATGTCATTTCCACGGTGTTAAAAACAAGGGTGGCACTGAGTCCAGAGGTGGCGATTTTCGGGGTGTCGGAAGACCCGGGAATCCAGGAGGAGAAAGAGGCAGACATTCTGGCCTTTGCTTCCCTGGTAGCCCGGAGACGGATACTATTAGCTTGGAGGGTCTCAAAGCCCCCACATTCGGACATGGCTAGCTTCCTCGGTTTGGAGAAAATCAAGTTTGCCTTGAGAGGGTCAATGTTAGGGTTCACCCGGAGGTGGCAACCGTCGTCGACTTCTTCGCGGAAATTTAATCGTCAGCAGAAGAGGGGGGGGGGGTTAGTTTAGCTTTGAGTAGGGGGTTAATAAAGGTGGGACCTGTAAGGGAGGGAGATGGGCCGAATGGCCTTACTTCCGCTCCTATGTCTTATGGTCTTATAGGAATTAAGGGCTATGGGGAGAGAGCGGGTAAATGGAGTTGAAATCAACCATGATTGAATGGTGGAGTGGACTCGATGGGCCGAATGGCCTTACTTCCGCTCCTATGTCTTATGGTCTCATGGTCTTTTGCACTATGTTTATAGTTTCATGTACATTGTTTATTGTATTGTTGGTATAACACCAAAAAATACCTCAATAAAATGTTTATTTTTTTTTAATGTATCCTTTTTGGAGGATTATGATTTGGTTTAATCTAATATGATTAAGGTTTATGCTTTCTTTTTACTTATAGATCAGTTCGAAGTAATAAAATCACCATTCTAAGAATGCTTCAGGACATGGATAACATTGAGCAAGAAAAGGCTTTGTCAAGCAGGAATAATGAGTAAGGGGTCAATGGTCTTACAGATAAAAGGATAGCTTCTCTCACACACAAATAAGCCAACAATCAATAGATTAGTAGAAAACTGAAAAATCAACTTGCATCAAGTCCCATCCACCCACCGTCCCGGTGCTCACTGACCTACATTGGTAATAGTGAAGCATAAAAAGACTTGCATTTATATTGTGCTCTTCACAACCATTAGGGCTGGAACAGGCCAGTACGATTCTCAGTTCCCATCGGCAGAGCACCCCCTGCTCATGGGTTTCCCAGTGACTTGAGATGTCTTCAATGGGAAATCCCATTTCCAAGCGGCGGGAAGAGAGAATTCCACCGTCAATGAACGGTGCGCCACCAAAAAACAAACTCCCACAATCAGCAATATGGGAATGATAGATAATCTGTTTTCTTTTGTGCTGCTGCTAGTGGGACAAATATTGGTCAGGATACCTCCCCTATATTTCTTCAAATTAGTGGAATCTTTAACATCCACCTAAAAAGGCAGAAGGGCCTAAATTCAGTGCCTCATTTTAGTGTTAGCACTGCACATCCTCAGTATTTCATTGGAGAGTCTGCCTATATTTTTGTAACTTCTGGAGTGAGACTTGAACCTTCTGACTCACAGACGAGAGTGCTACCAACGGAGACACGGTTGGCATAGCAACACCTCAGATTTTAAAATTCTCATCCTTGTTATCAATTCCCTTCCTGGTCTACAGCCTCTCCATCTCTGTCATCTCCTCCAGCCCCAGAAATACTGAAAGACGTGCTTGTTAGGTGTATTGAACATTCTGAATTCTCCTCAGTGAACCCGAACAGGCACCGTAGTGTGGTGACTAGGGGATTTTCACAGTAAGTTCCTAACTTGTGACACTAATAAAGATTATTAGTATTAATATTTTGAGATATCTGCATTCTTGGTATTCTGACCAGAGCATCATCAATTGTAATTCCTTCAAGGTTTGTGGCTATGCCTTCAGTTGGCAAGACCCTAGGCACTAGAATTTCCTCCCAACACCTCTCCGATATTTTGCTTCTCTTTCGTCCTTTAAAGCATTCCTTAAAATCTATCCCTTTAACCTGGCTTTTAGTTACTTGCCTAAATATCTAAATGCTCCTGAAAATTTTGAATTTGGTGAATTCACAGTGGCTTTAATGTTCTTTATTGTGGAGCAGACCTTTCATTTCATCTCCAGTGCCAGCAAAGGACAGGCTTTGAGACATCAGGCTTTTCAAATACAAGACCAACAACTGTCTGCTCCTGTAACCAGACCTCCACCAGACACTCTTCCACTTCAGTAATGTTGCACTGTGCTCTAGTTATTCTTCCTGTTCACAGAAAAACACCATGGGACTTTCTACTGTAATAAAAGTGCTGTACAACTGCAAGTCGTTGTTGTAAAGTGTAGGAGAACTCATATCACACCACAATGAATCATTAAGATTTCAAGGATGGGTGTGAGTGGCTAAAGTCCTATAAAAATCATAAACTCTCCTTCATAATTTGTAGCCTGACTCAAAATCAAAAGGATTGAGAATGATTAAGTCTCAACTCAGAGTGAAAGCGAATAATATCATTTATTTCCAGGTAAGAATGTTACCTCAGATAGTGAGTGTGTCAAGATTTGATCAAACTCTATTAAGGTGAATTGTAAACAAACAAATTAGTGTCAAGTCAAAGAACATGACAAAGTTGTCTACCACAGGATCTGAAAAGCAATAATATGACAGGAGGCAAATTGAAGGTCTACAATGGACGAGGAACTAAATCTCAGTTCAGGAATGCAGGAAACTGTTTCTGGGATTATCCTACCAGTAGTACAAGTAACCATGATGACCGTCAAAGAAGCACTTCAAAAGAACTTAACCGGTGTAGCCAGTAGTGAGGTGTTGGTCAATGCAATGACCAAGACAGGGGAGCCGTATACAACTACATTGACCCACATAACGATGTTGGTGGATGGAAAAAATATGAAGTTAAAATCAGTGGCAGCACGGTAGCACGGTAGTACAAGTGGATAGCACTGTGGCTTCACAGTGCCAGGATCCCAGGTTCGATTTCCTGCTGGGTCACTGTGCGGAGTCTGTATGTTCTCCCCGTGTGTGCGTGGGTTTCCTCCGGGTGCTCTGGTTTCCTCCCACAGTCCAAAGACGTGCAGGTTAGGTGGATTGGCCATGTTAAATTGCCCTCAGTGACCAAAAAGGTTAGGAGGGGTTACGGGGATAGGGTGGAAATGAAGGCTTAAGTGGGTCGGTGCAGGCTCGATGGGCCAGAATGGCCTCCTTCTGCACTGTATGTTCTATGACTAAGTAATGAAAAGTGGACAGCAGGATCATAGTGTGATGTTAAGAAAATAAAGTTAGTTTTAAGGGATGTATATTTGCATTAGTAAACATTAGAAATAAGGTATAGTTTTAAGTGGGTTTAATTTAATATTTCTGTGCCTGGGAGGATAAAACCTATAGTTAGATTCATGCTGGACAAAAGTGTTTGTATGGGTGGGTGTTGGTTTCAATTCCAACTATGAATCTATTGTGTTAGAGAGGGCTACGGCATGATGAATAAATGGAACTAGCAGGGGTTGCTTAGCAACTTGAGACCCTTGTAAAGATTTTAAAAAGCTTTTAACTGAATTTGTGGGCAGTTGGAGACAGGGCCTCAGGGAGTGAACATGTCTTAATCCTGCCAGAAGAAAGATTGGACAGGATGGGAGCTGCAAAGAGACAGGTTTTCTAAAGTACACGTTATAGTCCATATAACCAAGTAATAACAAATTAGGACATAAAGAATGTTTAATGCGGCTGGAGCTAAATGAACAGAGACCAAGGTATTGTTCAGAAGAATTGAAGAAAGAGTAAACAAAATTTTCTGAGTTAAAGAGACAATTGTAGTAATCAGACTTAAAGTGGGACAGCAGCCTTAAAAGGTGAAAAAAAGACTGATGCCAATTTAATACAGTCTGGAATTAAAAGTTAAATAAATTGTGAGCAGTTTGCAAAGCAGTCAAGACAAAGAAATTCTAAAGGAGTTGGTGTAATCCAGTCCAGGAAGACTGGGGGCGGGATTCTCTCAGCCCAGGGCCGGGCCGGAGAATCCCCGCGACTGGTGCGAATGCGCCATGCGCCCCAATGCTGGCACGAGATTCTCCGCAGAGCGGAGAATTGGCACCATTGGCACCAGCTTGGTTGGTGTACCGCCGGTCAGGGCCGCTCTACACAGCCGGATCGCCGATTCTCGGCCCGAGATGGGCCGAGCAGCCCTCGTAAAAGCGGCGAGTCCCACAGCCGCCGTCCACACGTGCTCTCAGCCGGCGAGAATTTGGCATGGAAGGGTCGTGGGGGGCGGCATGTGGTGGGGGGAGGGGGGTGCGATCCCGTGGAGGTCCTCTGATGTGGCCTGCGATCGGGGCCGACCGATCGGCGGGCCGGCCTCTCTGGCTGGCGGCTACCTTTCTTCCACGCCGCCCTGTGTAGTCCTGCGCCATGTTGCGTCGGGGCCGGCGCGTTGAAGGAAATCACTGTGGCATACGCACGATGGCGCTGGTGCCACTCTGCATGTGTTGGCGCCGGTGCCACTGCACCAGCGCTGATCCCACCGGGATCAGCAGCTGGAGCGGCGTGAACCACTCCAGTGCCGTGCTGTAAGGGCCATAATTGCTGATCCTGAGGCTGCATTGACGCCATCGAGAAACTCCACGGCGTTTCCGACGGCGTCAACACTTAGCCTCAGGATCACAGAATACCCCCCTGGATTCATTGTTAGAAGTGGAACAGAAGCTTTGTTTAAAAGCGTAATTTGGAAAACCTGGTCTGGATTTTGGAATGCAAACTGCTTACGGAAAGCATTGAATAATAAAATCCCTACAGTGCAGAAAGAGGCCATTTGGCCTATCGAGTCTGCACCAACCATTCAGAAAACCACCCTACTAAGGCCTAATCCCCCCCACCCTGGAACTCCACTTCAAGGGGCAATTTAGCATGCCCAATCCAAGGAACCTGCACTTCTTTGGACTGTAGGAGGAAACCAAAGCACACGGAGGGAACCCACGCAGATGCGGGAAGAAAGTGCAAACTCCACAAAGACAGTTACCCGAGGTCAGAATCGAACCCAGGTCCCTGGTGCTGGAAGTCAGCTTTGAGGCAACATAATTATGAGAGAAGAATTTAAAGCTTTTCTGTGGGATTGGAGTTTTGAAACTGTCATGTGACAATCGTCTGGGTGGATTCTGAGGAAAAAAACTCAGACACTAACTTGAGTTCAGAGTGGAGATTGTGTATTTGACCATAGCCAATCGAGGTGCTTAAAATGGACTTTTGTGTTAATGGGTCCATTGTAGTTTAAGATGTGCTTTTCAATCAGTGTTCATCTTAAAATCAGTGTGTATTTGTTAATCTCGGCAGAGGGGTAAAAGGACTATTGTATAATAATCCAACTTTCCATGTTTAATAAATGGTTTTGTCATTTTGTTAAAACTAATTCCCGATCTTGTGACTGTTCCTCCACGATCTATAAAAGAACGTTACGCCGTTTTGAGCCAGGGTTCGACTCTGGAATCTTGCTGCCCAGTTATAACATCAACAGGGGTCATAACAGTGAGAAAGAAGAAATCCAGAAAAATCTGTCTGTGATTCTGTAAATTGAAGAACTTATTCCCTTGCTGGAGGGAGAGGAGCTTTTCAAATTAGCATAGATGGCCGGGTAAAGAATAAAGAATTCCTGGAGAGAAAGGGTGGAAGCTGCTGTGGCATATCGCTCACTTCTGTGTGGCGAGAACTGCAAGTGATTTGATCGTGAGAAAGTTTTCTTGGAGAAGATAAAGCCTCAAACCTGAACCTGGATGTAATGGGACTGGCCAGGGTCAGTTAATGCTGTGAGCATCTCAGAGGAATTTCAAAATTGCTTGTGCAGGGGGACTCAGGGTTAATATGGGGTGTTTGCTACTGGCTCCATGGTTTTAAAGGTGAACAGTGATGATATCAACTGTTTTGCAGAAACTGATCCGGGTTTCTGTTTTGGGTTTTGAACTGGTTTCCTGTGGATTACCACTCCAGACAACTGCGGCTGGATTCTCCTCACCCCGACGCCAAAATCGTGTTCGGCGACAGGGCGGAGAATCCGTTTTCCCACATGGAGTCAGGACAGGCATCGTTTCCGCTATTCTCCACCCACCGAAAAGCGGCGCACTCGCGGCGAGTATCCACCGCCTCAGGCCATTACCTTAGGCCCGCTCCGCTATTCTCCGTCCCCGACCGGCCGAATTCCCGACGGCGTGGTTCTAACCTGGTCCTGCCTTTCGGGAAACTCGCGAGATGTCTGAGGACTCAGTCTGCAGTCGCCACAGTCAGGGAAAGGCCAATCAGAGGGCAGGGGGGCATCATCTGGGACAGGGGGGCATGATTTGGGACTGGGGGGCTATGTGTGTGGGTGGTCTGGGTCAGGCGAGCCACTGATGCCGGGCACTATTTCACCATTCCAGGTCCGTGGGCTGAGTCCGCCACGGAGCATGGGCCGGCTGCTGGAGGCCGCCGTTGTGCGCATGCGCGGCCTCTGACCCGGAAGTGCGGAGGGAGCTGCGAGCTCCATGACAGCTGCCTGCTAGCCCTAGCAAGACGGTGAATCTCTGGCCTTTTGACACCAATTTTTCTGGGGTAAAAGACCACAGTTTTCACAACGGCGTGGAGACATAGTCCCAAAAACGGAGAATCCAGCCACTGGCACTAAGAACGCCAGAAGCTAAGACACAAGGGCAGGAGTAGGCCATACCACCCCTCAAACCTGCTGCACCAGTAAATAGGGTTGAACTTTTATATCAACTCCAATTTTCTGCCCTCCCCATATCCTTCATTCCTCTAAACTCCAGAGAAGCGAAGACCCATTTTATTGTTTTGGTCAACCTTTGCTGATTTTTAAAACCCGCTCAATCCTCAGGCTTACTCTTCAGCCATGGTAGAAGCCTCTTCTTTTTTTTATCTAATACTCTGCTTGCTGTCTCATGAGCCACAGTTGTACCAATTTTCCAGTGCAGTTTTGATTCCACAAGGGAGTGCTTATCATTTTAAATCATTCCTGAGATGTGAGGATCACTGGCAAGGCCAACAATTATTGCTCCTCCCCAATTGCCTATCAGCAAGTGGTGAAGCTGCCTTCTTGAAGCTCTGCAGTCTGTGCAGTGAAGGAACTCCCACCGTGCTGATGAGGGAAGAGTTCTAGGATTTGGACCAAGCAATGGTGAAGGAACGATGATATATTTCTAAATCAGCATAAAGTGTAACTAGAAGAGGAACCTGCAGGTGGTGGTGCATTCTCGTACTTGCTACCCTTATCCTTTTAGACGGGAGAGCTCATGGGCTGCATTCTCCAGCAGCAGGATCCTCCCCTTCGCCAGTAGCGCACTCATGCCCACGGATTTTCCGACGGCATGGGGTTCCCACAGTGGGAAACCCCATTGAACGGCTGGCGGGATGGAGATAGAATTCTTTGTCCCATATCCGGTACTTCCGTGTATGCCCCAAATTCACTCCGACTATGCAGTTCTTGCTGTTCTCAACCTTTTCCTGTGGACCTTCTTCACTATCCGATGTACTATCTGAACTGGCACTGTGTTTCTGTGCCCTCCATTTTTGAACTTCATGTTCCCAATCCATTGTCTTGACTCCCTCCCCTGAATGCTATACATTCAACCAATATTTATACTTTCCAGTGGCCTTCCCTGCTCTACTAATAACAGTTGCATCCTTCCAGTGACTAGACCCTTCAGGCAAGTATGTCACTTTTGCACCAACTTTTGGCAGTTGTCCTTTCGGAAAAATGGCCTGTTCTAATTCATCGGAAGTGTTGTGTTCCTCGAAAGAAACCCTGTCTATATCAGTTAACTGGTCCTCATAGTTTTGTAACACGTGCGTGCCAGATGACTCTGGTTCCTCGTCATGTCTGTCTGCTCTGTCTAAATTGGAAAATTTGTAATCTGTACCCATTATCCTTGATAAATGTACCCTGACAGTTTGATTGCCATGTTGCAAAATATTTGTTTTGCCATCTATACCCATGACCTTCTCTGGGCCTTTCCATTCATTAAAATTGTCTCTATTGTAGTATATTATGTCTCCTTGCTGAAAAACAGTATCTGATGGCCGTACATTATGTCTGAAAGTTCTGCGAATTCTTTCAGAGACTTCTGCTTCCATAAAAGCTTTTCTACTGCTATGTAATGCATTTAAATGCTCAGGAAAGGCAGAGCGAATTGTAGTCCCTTCCCAAGCTGGAGGCTGGTCACCTAAAATGGACGGAATTTTAGGTTTTCTACCAAACACTAATTGATAGGGACTATAGCCCCCAACCATCTGCAATGAATTCTTTGCATGTATCGCCCATGCTAAAGCTAAATTTAGCTTGCAGTTTGGTCTATCTGCCAAAATTTTCTGGAGCATGTCATCTATTACCGCATGGTTTCGTGCACACACACCATTACTAAATGGGCTTTCCGCAGCAGCATTCCTAACTCTGATATTCATGTTTTCACACATATCCCTAAACTCATCATTAGCAAATTCTCCCCCATTGTCCGTAAAGAATTTTGCTGGTGGACCCATTCCTGTCCCGATCCATTTTTCCACAATTTTGTCCAAAATTACTCTCTTTTCTACAAAATCTACAAAATGCAAAATAAATATATTATTTGCTTTATCCCAGATCTTAAGGTCCATTGCCACAATGTCGTTAAAATCCATGGCCAAAGGTAGAGTTACTATCGGTCATGCTGGTGTCCTTCTGTACTACCTACAAACTTCACAGCAATCACTAACCTGTTCTATCAGTTTAGTATAGTCTTCATCCCTTACCCCTGCATCCTTTAATAAATTTTTCAGCCTCTGCGGAGATGGATGTGCAAATTGCCTATGCAGTTTTGATACAACAAGCTTTTTACCAGCTAAAGTCCAATTTTCAACTGCCATTAACACATCCTTAACAACTGTACTTGAAATATTATTTGTCAGTAATGGAATACAATAGTGTCCTGACTGTGTAAATTGTAAGTCCACCGTCTTTCCAAAAACTGTTGCCTTATCCTGTTCCATATCCAGTTTCATGTGTGCTTTCTTCATCGATGGTCTGCTCAGAAGCAAAGGTATCTCACTTGATACAACATCCGTGCTAATGAAATGATTCACTCGGCAATATTGCAAGGGATCACCACTCTTTTCAGTGACTTCAGAGTATTATCATTCCCAAACCTGAAATTTGTGGAACTTTCAAATTCCTTAACCTTGTTGTGATTTTCAGCATTCAAGGAGTCCAGGTAACATTTTAACCAATCAAATCCACATACAGTAGATGTGCAGCCACTGTCCAATATGGCACAATTGAAGGATTCTGCAACCAACACCCTCATTACTGGTGTAAAACTGCTTGTTAATAGGACAATGCCTTCTTTCTGGTCACTATCTTTTTCCTCTTCTGACTCTTCCGTGTCATGTGTCGCTTCAAATACTCATAATAACGAGTTGGCCAGTTGAAAGCATAATGGTATAGAGAGTCACATCGAAAACATCGATTTATCATACCCCGGGCATTTCTGGGGTTCATCCTCCTATTGTAGGTTCTAACTGGGTTTCTGCCTTCATAATTTCCAGGTCCCGATCTCCTTCTATAGTCTTGGAACCTCTTTGTAGCAGTACGATTTCGCCATCCTGTTAGTAGTGTATCTTCCATATTCTGCTTTATTGCAGACTGACCTATTTGGGTCATCAGAGCCATCGGAATCGAATGTTTCCCCAGAAACTTTTTAAAAGTTTTTGACATCTGATCGAATAAGGTATCCTTATCCGCAAACTGAAACCCTGTCAAAACCAGGAGCCTATCCATGTTCCTCACTCTAGCACAGTCAAGTAATTTAAAGGCCAACACAGACTGTGGAAATTCAGGTTGTGTTTCTGCAGCCTTTTATATAGTCTGCCAAATTCCATTATATAGTCTTCTATGGAGAATTCCTCTATTTTCCAGAACCTATCAAAATCCGACCATGCTTCACACACACTTAACAAGTTATCCTTTTTATAAATCTTATCCATATAATGTAATAGTCTCCAGACCTTCTTCTGAGTCTAACTCTTCCAATTCCAGCTCAGAAAACACCTTGTTTCGGATTTTACTGTCATTAGGTAGGGAAAGAGCCAGTGCCATACCTTGTTTTTTTTTCCCAAGGCAGTTACCTTAGTCCACATAACTACTGCACTTCTCCATTGATCGTACGATCCCCTTTCAGAAAATAAGGGAGGATAGTCATATCCAGCCATCCTTATCCTAGGTTCAGCCATATATCTTTTTTTTCTCTTCTCACTCACTCCTTGGTTTGGTCTGGAAAAGTTGTATCTTTCAACCCTTCACATTTGCACAGCAACCGTCCTCTGCTACCATTTGTTAGATATTCAGCTGCTGTTGTATAAAGGGTCAAAGGTTCTTCTCCTTTGCACAAACACCTTTATTTCACTCTAACAGACTCTGCCCAAAACGCTATCTTCACATCACTGGACACAAAGGCTCTTTACATATCTGTCAATTATTGGATACTTAACATAAATGGAACAACTAATTGGAATGTTTCTTCACCCATTACTTAACACTCGGATCGTGGGTACGCTGCTGTACACAGAGTTAGAGACCTGCTCGGGTTGTGTACACACTGCTCTACACAGGGTTAGAGACCTGCTCGGGTCGTGTGGTTGCTGCTGTATACAGGGTTAGAGGCCTGCTCGGATCGTGTGTACGCTGCTGTATACAGGGTTAGGGACCTGCTCGGCTGGACATTGAGGCCTGTTACCTGGATGTCATGTGTCACTCACTTTTCCAGGTGTTAGTAGCTCATTAATGTGCTTTCGGTGCCCATGTCATCTGAATGAATCCCTGATTGCTGACCTCTGCGCCCACCTTTATCCATGCCACCTTGACCTGACTGGGAGAATTTATTTGTGCAGAAGGAGGGAAGAGCTCATCTCTTCTCTCTGCAACAGCCTCAGGAGAGGCATTGGAAAACGTTGGGCTGCCAAGGGATGCCGGCTGAGACCAGTGTTGACTCACTGAGCACCCTGCCGCAACATATCTCCAGGCAATATCAAACCCTGTTACAGCTGCTGCTTACTTCTAAAGTTCACGCTCTGTCACAAGCTCTTGTCCCAGATCTCCCCTGGCATCTCTAATTGGGCACCAAACTCACCTGCAGGCCAGTTAGAATATGTTTTGCATTTTAAAATCATATTCTGTCACTGACGCAGTGCGGGGATCCATAAATGGTCCAGCCACCAGTTCCCAACGAATTCAATTGTGCATCACATAAAATTAAGTGGCCCAGAAGTTAAAATAATAATAAAATAATAATCTTTATTAGTGTCACAAGTAGGCTTACATCAACACTGCAATGAAGGTACTGTGAAAATCTCTTAGTCACCACACTCCGCGCCTGTTCGGGTACACAGAGGAAGAATTCAGAATGTCCAATTCACCTAACAGCACGTCTTTCGGGACTTAACCGCAGCACCCGGAGGAAACCCACACAGACACTGTTAACTGTTAACCGTGAACCTAAGAGGACAAGCCAGAACCTAATCTGTGTGGGGGTGGGACAGTCCTTTTTTATTCCTGGTGTCTTGATCCTTTTAATATGGCGATTTGCTTGGCACGTGTATCGTGTGGTGAGTCAGGGAATAGGTCAGACCAGTTTTGCAAAGTGATCTTCTAACTAAAATTTAGTTACTAAATGCTTCCTGAGCCAGCCTTGGATACCTAATAAACAGTCTGAAATGTGTCAGATTTCTGGGCCACTACACACTACTATCATTGCTATTCCCTCCAGGATTGTACAGAGTAACTAAGCACTCAGCAAAGCTCAATTTACTACTAGTGTACCATATACAAGATATAATCTATGCTGTATACCGTGAACACGTGTCAATGTGTTGCAACTGAAGAACATATACAGCGGATTATTGCATAGAATTTCAGTAACCAAAAGATAGCTATCTTGGCACAAGTGATAGAAGCATATTAAATGAGCCCACAAAACCATGCAGGCTATATGACCATACATAAATTAGAGGCAAATCATGGTCATATTTGGTATCTAGTGCCTGCAGGGATCACTAATGATGGAACCA
Source organism: Scyliorhinus canicula (assembly GCF_902713615.1). NCBI lineage: Eukaryota > Metazoa > Chordata > Chondrichthyes > Carcharhiniformes > Scyliorhinidae > Scyliorhinus > Scyliorhinus canicula. The sequence goes on along the minus strand of NC_052152.1, from coordinate 53,397,325 downwards.
TCAATTCACCAGACACGTGTTTCCGATATGAATATAGGCTTTAATCGACTTACTACAGAGCCAGCCTGTTACCCGTTGATGAACTGTCAGTGAACTGCAGGCTGACTCTGGTCAAGGGTATTTATACAGCAGCACTAGGGGGAGAAGTCATGGGTGGAGCCAAGGGTGGAGCCCTGTACAAGCTCCTGAGCATTCCCAGAGCTACTCCCCCTAGTGGTCGGATAACGCTACTGCGCTTACAAAGACATAGTGTGAATTATCATATGACATTCACCACAACTAAATAGTCATCAGATGTGGGAAACTGACCAATCTTTTTGCTTCCTTAGCCTTGAGAAGGTAAGGCCATTGATAGCATCCCCACCAAACACTGTCAACCCCATTATGATCTCCTAACCAAGGATTCAACCTGAAACCTCTTGACCTCTTTGGTTAAGTACACAGCAAATATTTTATTTCCCATTAAAGATAAAGCAGAAATACTGAAAAGTGGAAGTTATATTTATTCCATAAAGTAAAATTATTGCGGCAACTTCAACCTAGATCACACATTTTGCACAAGGAAATGAGATTGTCCTATTCCAATTCCTTTTTTTGTAATTTCTTTCCTTTAATGTCCAAATTGGAAGTTGGATGATAGTTTTTCCTTATGGCTTAATAAATACCTACAGGAAGTTGGTTCAGGAGAAATGGATTTTATTCCGGATCCTTGGCAAAACATGACAGACAGAAAACCATCGTTCCTCTGTTTCAGCTAGATTTGCACCTCAGTCCTGGAGCTTAAACTGACTATTTTCTAACACAACATATGGCACAATCATCTAAAGGGGAAAGAGAGCCTACATTTCATCTGTCGTATTGGATTGCACTGAGGTTTCAGAAAAGGAAAGAACTTTCTTCCCACGCAAAGTACCATTTTCCTTTAGCACTCGTATCCTTGTGTTGACAAGGTTGATTGAGCTAACTGGAGTTTAACTTCAGTGCTGGAACAATGCAGCTGCCATCCTTTTAACATCTCTACCACCCTTGAAATTGCGATCAGTATAACCCATGTGACAGAGCAAGCTTTTATAAGCTACACAAATGGACAGATTTCCAAGTGAAAGTCCTCAGGCTAAAAATTCGATTAGGCCTGTTAGCGGGTGCAGAGATTTTGATGCATAATTGCTTCACGTCTAGTCGAGTTGAGGCAATTTGTATTGCTCATCTCAAGGATTGCGCTCTGCAGACAAGTGTGAAATGCACTGCCGATTGACTGCATGCTCAGTATGGAGGCGTGTGTGGCTACCATGACTGAGAGCAAGCCTGCACTTCACAAGGGGAAGGGGCACTCATGTCACAGTAGCCACTGGAACTGTGTCAAAAAGGCTTTGAAGGAATACAGGTGGCTGCACATGAAACATACAGCCAGAGAGAAGGCTACCAGATTCTCTGATGTGGCACTGGAAGCCTCCCACAAGGAGCCAGGAGACTCCCCAAGTACACCCTGAGAAGGGAATGGGAGCATATGGCCATGGAGGTGAATGGTCAGAGACTGGCTCTGAGGATCTGGAAGCAATGCTGGAAAAAATTCAATAATCTCACAGGCGTAGTTAAGGTCAATCTTAAATATCTCTTACCCAATGCACCATAAACACCATTGCTCATCCATCAGCAGTCAGTAACCATGCCTAAATTTAGATGCCTCTCCTCACCCGCATACATTTACTGTTGCTGTCAGCCTCAGACCCTAGCTTCCAGATATTGTTGTTACTTGGCTTTGGCAGGCACATCACCCAAATAAATTGACTGACATTCTTCCCTTTCTCTTGCATGGCAAGGTCATACATAACTGCAGGGAGCAGCAGAGAAACAGCAGGTGACAGGCACTGACTACAGAACTCTTTGAAGGAGATGGTGTTCCTCATTATAGCATCCGGCATGTTCAGGATCATGGTAAGCCCCTGTCTTACACAAATTCTCAAATTTCTCTTGCCCCTCATCCTCTTAACTGATAAATAGGCATATGATGTGGATAGAATGACCATGGGCCTACTGACTTCCACCCAACTGACCTTTCCTTACTCCAAATGTGCCTTTGTGCACCAGATAGCCAAATCCTGCTGCCTTGCCAGCCAGTGCAGCCTCAGCAGGAAAGGCATGAACAAAAGTAGACGCCTAATGAAGAAACATTTTAAATTGTTTGAAACTTACAACCAGCAGCTCAGATCCTGGAACTTGGCGTAACTTAAAGGGCGGAATCAAATCAGGATCAGCATGTGGAAAATCACCAGGCATGACTGAGCTGCAGGCAAGCCAGGAGGACAGGATAGTACATATGCCAGCTCAACGGAGGGCAAGGACACATACAACTTCAGCTTCAGGGGATGCAGATGGGGCACAAGAGATCACTGGTGAGAATGCGCATGGAAATGCTTTGTGCATTGGCAGACCAACCAGACAGCCTGTTGTCATTGTCAAGGAGTGTGGAGGTGTCTGGCTCCAACTTGGCTAAGGGCCTCATGCATGAGCTTGAACCAACCTTTTCAGTGTGGTAGTGGTGGCCAAGTCTGTGACAGAATTTTCAGGCCCACCTGCGACGCAGCATCTGATAACCAATGTCTTGGCTTCCGTTGGAGCAGAGACAGAATCCATCCAACGTGTAGGTGATGCAGTGGAAGCTCAGCCTGAGATCATGAAATCCTTGCGTCTTGCAAAACCATCCCAGCATGGATCTCAGTACTCAAAGGGGCTTGCAGGGCATCGCAGCAGTCCAGCAAATTGGTGTTCCAGCAGCTTACTAGGATGGCTGGGGCGAGTGCTATCATTGAAGATGAAAGGCAGACGCCGATTCTTCTGACTGCCTGTGGGACCCCCACTTTCAGCATCATAAAGAGCCTAACATATTCCGCGGCGCCAGACTCCAAGACGTTCGAAGAGCAAGTGGCACTCGTAGCAAACCACTACTGTACAGAGGTACTGATTCAATACAGCCGAGAGGACTCCAGGGGTGTCTGTTACTGAGTTCTTGGCGGGATTAAGCAGACTGGTGGCATTTTGTACCAATGGGCCATCCCTACAGGAGATGCTGTGGGACCGCCTTGTATGCAGAGTAAATAATAGGGTGACCCAGCGGAAGCTGATCTGTTGTTGGACCTAAAAAAGAACTTTGAGATCTCACTCTCATGGGGAAGTGAAGAGAAGGGAGTCCAGGAGCTCCAGGGGATGTTAGAGATGGAGATGAACAGCACAGGACACTCTCCATTCCAACGAACAGCACCCCATAGAACTGTGACCCCGAATACCGTCGGGGCCAGGCTCATTGGCCAAGGGCCACTACAGCCAAGAGGGACACCTCCCCGGAATCGATCGAGGATGTTCCAAGGTGGTACAGCACTTATGGATGGCGAAGCGGCAGGGATTGGAAACCACAGGTCAGACAGCAAACTCACCGCTCTACCTGAGGGAGACGTCAGTCCAGAGCTAGGGCCTTTCACTTCGAAAAACCTGAGGAAACCCGAGCCATAGTGGGCACGATGATAATCCTGGTTGCTCATGGATTACAGTCCATTAGAATCATAGAATCCACAGTGCAGAAGGAGGCCATTCAGCCCATCGAGTCTGCACTGGCTCTTGGAAAGAGCACCCCACCCAAGATCAACAACTCCACCCTATCCCCATAACCCAGTAACCCCATCCAACACTAAGGGCAATTTTGGACACTAAGGGCAATTTATCATGGCCAATCCACCTAACTTGTACATCTTTGGACTGTGGGAGGAAACCGGAGCACCCAGAGGAAACCAATGCACACACGGGGAGGATGTGCATACCCCGGACAGACAGTGACCTAAGCCGGAATCAAACCTGGGACCCTGGAGCTGTGAAGCGATTGTGCTATCCACAATGCTACCGTGCTGCCCCCAATAGTGTCAATAGCTGTCAATAGTAGTGTGGGGCCCTGGACCCAGTCTGTTGAGTCGTGACGGGCTACAACGTCTCCTGTTGGACTGGCAACAGATATTCCGGTTGGGCACCGGAGGACTTTACAAAGTCTTGGGAAAGTACCCAGCGCCACGGAAAGGGAGCACCTGGACAATCTGGAGGAAGTCCTCCGCCGGTTTTCCGAGATGGGTGCCTGCAGCAAGAGCAGAAACTGCGTTTTCTATGCCAAGGAAGTTACATACTTGGGTTAAAGCGTGGATCAGGATGGGCTGCACCCGGTTGAGGAGAAGATGCAGGCAATAAAGCATTCCCCCACCCCGGAAAATGCAACAGTTATAGTAGTTCTTAGGTCTCATAAACTAATACGGGAAATTTATTCCTGGCCTAGCGACCATCCTCACCCCACTACATGCATTTCTGAAGAAGCCCCGAGAATGGATGTGGAGAGCACCTCAGGGTGAAGCAGCAGCTAACGTCGTTGGGGTCATGGACACATTATGACTCCTCCAAACTCCTATTTGTGACATGTGACACCTCGCCTTACGGAATCGGAGCAGTGTTGTTTCATCACGTGGCTGACGGTAGGGAAATGCCGCAATTACGCTCACATTGAAAAATAGTGTTGGCCGTCATATTTGTGGTGAAGAAATTTTCATCAATATATGTATGGAGAAAGGATGGACATCCGAAACGTCAGGGAAGGTGCTCTTTGGATTCCAGGGACAATGGTACAACAGACCGGACCAGTTTTGTACCAGCTGAAGGTGCGCAAAAGAAGTGTGGTAGCACCTTGACCACCCCAGGAGCCTGTGTTCGGCCATGCTCCATCAGAAGAAATGTCTTCCAGCCACATTGCTGCAACACATGGAGGCCTCAGGGTGTCTCCCTCTGGGGTCCCTGACACTGAGATGAGTGAGGTGGTGGACTCTGACTCTGAGATGGAAACCCAGGCATTTGTGGCATCCGACGGCGACCTTGCCATGTATCAGTTGCAAGCTGTACCCCCCTAGTGGTCAACGTGAAAAAGGCATTCCCAAAATGCTACATCCCGCTCCCCCCAGCCCCAACCCAGCCCCGCAGCCACTGGAAGTGCTACCGTGGGCAAAGAGGAGCAGATGACCTCCTGCTCTCCCTTCGTCAGAGGTACTTACAGAGAGGTTATAACCCCCACAAGTCCCACGGGGATGACCCAATTAATATCCCGTGAGCCTTGTAGAGGACGAGCTCCTTCACTAAGGGGCAGAGGCCCATCAACAGGCTAGTGAATCCAGCACCATAAATGTCGGCCCAGGTAGGAGATGAGCTCCAGAGAAGTCCTAACTGGGACTATTACGTGTAAATATGTTCTTCTGGGAATTAAACCATTTTCTGATTCCCCTTTCTGGGTTCCTCCATGACTACTAAACCACTATTAGTGAAAGCAGGCTTTCTGCTGACTGGCCTCAAAACTCCTCTGGCTTGCTTGTCACAATCCAACACCACTCCTTTCCTAATCCTAAAGCTTTCAAAATGTCTTCAACAACTCATGGCATAGTACTTCCACTCTGCAGCAGCAGAAGTAAGTCAACAGCGCCGGCCCTAGGGTTGCTGGTGCCCCGGGCAAGCTGAACTTCGGCGCCCTTGGGGGCGGGGCCGGGGGGTAGGGGGGGGCGGGGCCGGGGGGGGCTGGGGGGGTAGGGGGCGGGGGGCCGGGGGGGGCGGGGGGACGGGGGGGGTAGGGGGGCGGGGGGCCGGGGGGCCGGGGGGGTAGGGGGCGGGGGACCGGGGGGTAGGGGGGCGGGGGGCCGGGGGGGTAGGGGGGCCGGGGGGGTAGGGGGCGGGGGGCCGGGGGGGTAGGGGGCCGGGGGGGTAGGGGGCGGGGGGTTAGGGGGGCGGGGGGCCGGGGGGGTAGGGGGGCCGGGGGGGGTAGGGGGGCGGGGGGCCGGGGGGGTAGGGGGGCCGGGGGGGTAGGGGGGCGGGGGGCCGGGGGGTAGGGGGTCGGGGGGCCGAGGGGGGGTAGGGGGGCGGGGGGCCGAGGGGGGGGCGGGGCCGAGCCCGAGGTGGGGGGGGCCGAGCCCGAGGCGGGGGGGGGCCGAGCCCGAGGTGGGGGGGGCGGGCCCGAGGCGGGGGGGCGGGGCCGAGGGCGGACGGAGGGGGGGCCGGACGGAGGGGGGCGGGAGGGGGGGGACAGAGGGGGCGGGGGGGCGGGAGGGGGGGGCGGAGGGGGCCGCCCTGGGGGAGGGCGGCCACCGCGCATGCGCTGGTTGGCACCGGCCCAACTGCGCATGCGCGGGACCCGAGTCTCTGGCGCCCCCTAGCACATGGCGCCCCGGGCGACTGCCCGAGTTGCCGGTGCCTTGGGCCGGCCCTGTAAGTCAAAGAACCTCACCCACCCATAGTAATACCTTTATAAAGTAAGAAGTCTTACAACACCAGGTTAAAGTCCAACATGTTTGTTTCAAACACTAGTTTTCGGAGCACTGCTCCTTCCTCCTTCCTCTTCATTCACCTGAGGAAGGAGCAGTGCTCCGAAAGCTAGTATTTGAAACAAACATGTTGGACTTTAACCTGGTGTTGTAAGACTTCTTACTGTGCTCACCCCAGTCCAACGCCGGCATCTCCACATCATGGCCTTTATAAAGTGCCAACAGGAGTGAGGGGATGTCCCAAATGTTGCTGAACGCATAATTGTTGGAAAGGTTTGAAAGAGGGTGTTAACAGGATGAAAATGTGGGTTAGGCACCAAATCAGCATTAGACACTGTTCGATGTAGTGATCTGCCATGTCTGCTTTCTTCTGGCACATACCTGCACGAAGTACCTTACAATCATGGCACAGCACGCAGGACTGTGCCAGAAGTGGCTGAAAGCCATTCTGCCACCCCTTAATGATCTCTGCATTTCTGTAGCGCCTCCACAAATGGCACCATCAAATTTTATAGCCTACTATTTTCTCTTTCTCGACCAGAACAGAGCTCTTTAAATTCTGATGGTGCTACAGATTGCAATGTTTCCACTGATCTTTGTTGGACATATTTTGCTATTAACTAATTAAATGCCTCGTTTATATCACTTACATGGTTACAAATACATTTATTGAGGATTTGAGCTGCTTGATTATTTTCAATTGCTTTCCTTTCGTTTTCGTCCTTTCGATATTTTTCCAAAGTAACAATGTTCAGCATTACCAGCAGCCACCTTTGCTGGGTTTCCTCTGGTAGGAGAGAGTTTGGAGCACAGCATTGATCTCTGAAACTGTCATGTCTAGAGGGCTGGGAGTGATTGATTTTTCAGTGCTGGAGTGTATTAATAGCTTTGATCATTGTGGCACAAAGATTAACCAATTGGATTCCTAACAAAGTGCTTATGATGTGCTCTCCACATACTCACAGAATCACTGGTTAAAGAGTCTCCTGAGTTTTCATATGGCATTTTTTTAAACATGTAGTTGACAGACCTCAAACAAATTCATTTCAATTCTCCTTTGTACCTTAGCACTGGATAATTCAACATGCCTACTAACTGTTTCCGAGATCTTCTCAATTTATCCTCACGTTTAATATACGTAAGAAGGTTGCAATTTAATTCAAACTTGCTGAATGTAACATCTTTTTGCAAAACTAAGAACTCTCCATTGACCTGCAAGTACTAATTCCCTCGGGCAGCACGGTGACGCAGTGGTTAGCACTGCTGCCTCACGGCGCCGAGGTCCCAGGTTCGATCCCGGCTCTGGGTCACTGTCCGTGTGGAGTTTGCACATTCTCCCCGTGTTTGCGTGGGTTTTGCCCCCACAACCCAAAAATGTGCAGACGAGGTGGACTGGCCACGCTAAATTGCCCCTTAATTGGAAAAATGAATTGGATACACTGAATTTAAAATAATTTTTTTTAATAAAAAAAAATACTAATTCCCTCATGCCAACCCAGCTATGTCATTCTGAGGTAACTTTGAATTTGTCACAATATTAGATCCTAAATGCCAAAACACATGCCCAACACTTTCCATTTCCTGTTTTCTACCATGGCTCATAGTTTTTGAATTGCCTTCAGTGGCAAGGAAATAATGAAAAAAATGAAAATCGCTTATTGTCACAAGTAGGCTTCAATGAAGTTACTGTGAAAAGCCCCTAGTCGCCACATTCCGGCGCCTGTCCGGGGAGGCTGGTACGGGAATTGAACCGTGCTGCTGGCCTGCTTGGTCTGCTTTAAAAGCCAGCGATTTAGCTGAGTGAGCTAAACCAGCCCCTGATAGCGCTCAGCATTCACCATGGCTAACAACTGCCCAGAAATCTCTTGCAAGCTTTTGAACTTGGAACTTGCTGCCCGATCCAGCACACTCCTTCTATTGGAGATCTAATGATATTCCCTTGGGAACAGCAAGATTTTTTAAACAATCAATTTGAGGATCATTTACGCCAGGAATGGGCGACAGGAAAGCAACTGAAATGCCTGGAAGATTGGAAATTAGGAAGATTCACAAAGAACGACTGAAATTGCAATATATCTTTCCAGGTCAATGACCAGAGACACTGGTCTACAGTTTCCCTGTGCTCAAAAAAAAGATGCAGCAGGCTGGAATACAGGCAGGTTTGCTTGATTGCACATGGCAATCTAGGGCAGAGGAATACCGAAAGGAGAGTTGAAATTCTGGAGGTGGATTTTTGGTGAAGACATTCAGAGAAAACATTGTTTGAGAGAAGATTCCAAGGTATGTCCTTTGAGAGTGGAGTTTGGAAACACTCGTAGGAAAGCCAAAGTTCCAGTGAGGCCAGTTAGCTCACGGTGTAACAAGCATCTGGGAGGACTTGATGTGAAATCCACAGAAGTTATATCAGTGGCATCTGTCACTTGGTTTCAGAGTTTGGTATGTCTGACCAAATTTTGCCTGTTAGTTTACATGGGCTGTGTACAAACTGATAACATTAGAGGATAAGATACATTTTATAACTAGTGTTGTCCTTACAAATCTGTATATACCTGTATCAGGTTAAAAGTTAATCAGCAGTCTTGTGGCCCTCTGCATCTATGTCCAGTATTAATATCAGCTGCATTCATAACAGTTGAACACTGTTAGGCCCTCTATGATTATCAACACAAAATCTGTGTCAATGTTTTAAAAACATTGTACAGAGTTTTCATAAATATTGTTGATATATTTAAAAGATAATGAGTGCGATTTACCATCCGCGTTCCGCCAGAATCGGGACAGGATGCGGCTGGTAGATCCCAAGAGAGACCTCTCCTTGGATTCCAGTTGAAATGCCTGGCAAGATCGAACGAGATCTCGTGAGACCTCACAATCTGGGTCCCGTCCACAATGGGCGTGACCCAGCTTCACATATTTAAAATAATAATAATCTTTATTATTGTCACAAGTAGGCTTAACACTGCAATGAAGTTTCTGTGAAAATCCTCTGGTCGCCACATTCCGGCGCCTGCTCAGGTACACTGAGGGAGAATTCAGATTGTCCAATTCACCTAACAAGCACGTCTTTCGGGACTTGTGGGAGGAAACCGGAGCACCTGGAGGAAACCCACGCAGACACAGGGAGAACGTGCAGACTCCGTACACACAATGACCCAAGTGGGAATCAAACTTGGGACCCTGGCGCTGTGAAGCAGCAGTGCTAACTACTGTGCTACTGTGTTCACTTAGCTATGCTGCTGCCGGATCTAACTGGCACCCGGCATCTATCAGCCTCGCTGAGGAGACCCCAGCCAGGTGCCGTTTGGCACTGGTCCCCACAAACGGCACTGAGGGTGGTCTACCAGGTGATCGGAGGCCCCAGGATGGTCAGCTTCTGGCCAGGCTGGCACTCTGGCACTGCCGGTGCCACCTGGGCACCTTGGTACTGCCAGTCTGGCACCCTGGCAGTGCCACCTGGGTGCTAGCCTGGCATTGCCAGGGCACCCAGGTAACATTGCCCGGCTGAGTGCCAGGCTGGCAGTGCCAAGGTGCCAAGCTAGCATTTTGCCCGCACCTGGGATCAGGCTCGGGAATGCCCTGCTGGTAAGTGGTGGGGTGCAAGGGGCTCGATGACTCCCCAACAGGTGAGTTGGGGCATTGGGGAGGTCCAAGGGTCGAGTCAGGGGTTCAAAAGATCGGGGGTCGAGGGATCAGGCTGCCATCTCATCCTGCACCGATGAGTGGATTTTAGCATCCCCAACCTTTGAAGTGGGCTTGATGCACACCCGCATGATGCGATCGCAACTCCATTATTGGAGAAATGCAGAAATGGAATTTGGACAAGTCTAGAGGTGGCTCGGTGGGGTACAGAAAGAGTAAGGTCAGCACCTAGATTTAATGATGCATTGCTGCAATTACTGCTGGGTACAGTCAGGAGCAATAATGGGACTGTAAAACCTGCTGCTGTCAAAACAAAAGACATTGTTGAAGGCAGATGAAGAGATGAGCCACGGAGCACTGTGATCATGCCTCTTAGAGGGGCAGCACGGTGGTACAGTGGTTAGTACTGCTGCCTCACAGTGCCAGGGACCCGGGTTCAATTCCTACTTTGGGTGACCGTCTGTGTGGAGTTTGCACATTCTCCCCGTGTCTGCGTGGGGTTCCTCTGGGAGCTCCGGTTTCCTCCCACAGTCCAAAGATGTGCAGGTTAGGTAGATTGGCCATGCCAAATTGCCCTAAGTGTCCAAAACTGCCCTTAGTGTTGGGTGGGATGACTGGGTTATGGGGTTATGGGGATAGGGTGGAGGTGTGGGCTTGGGTAGGGTGCTCTTTCCAAGAGCCGGTGCAGACTCGATGGGCCGAATGGCCTCCTTCTGCACTGTAACTTCTAGGATTCTATGAAATGCCATGGTAGGGCTCCACACATACCAAGCTGGTCCAACGGGTGGTCCACCAGGTGCAGAGAGAAGCAGGAAGGGAGGAGGACCTCCTTGTGAGTCTGGTCAAGCTGGACATTAATATGTCCAGGCAGCAGGTGGTCGAGAGGTTAGATGGGGTTGCCTGGGTGGTGTGCTCTTTTGGAGGGTCAGTGCAGACTCAATGGGCCAAATGGCCTCCTTCTGCACTGTGGCAATACTATGAGATTTTATGCTGTGGAGGAAGCAGGAAAAGTAAGTATATTTGTGGATTCACCTGTAACCCATGCAGTTCAACCACCACTAACACCATCCTCGCGCCCCCTCCCCACCCCATTCAGCCTAGACACGTGAATCACATCACATCATTCCTCAAACCCACTACAGCTTGAGCACAACCCATCCTTGACTTGATATGACCTTCCACATCTCCCCTGTATCTATCCACCAACTAGATCCAAATCACTGAGCAATGCAATGCAAAGATGCCATGGTCACCCTCACTGAATGCATCAGGTGGCTATGTGACCTTCAGACACTCATGGTGGGTATCTTGGTTCACCCTTTGTTGAAAAAGAGAGCATAAAACGCAAGCAAGAGGGAAAGAACAGAGCTAGGTTTCTACGAATAGTCCAACTAAAAGATGAAAAGGAGGATGGCATGGAGATAAGTGTCACTTGAGATTTAGAAAACTCGCAGATGCCTAGAGAGTAATTAGAAATACCTCTGATACACATTTTCGCCAATGACAGAACAAGGAAAAGATAGAAAGAGTATTCGCAACATGGTCATACCTATATTTCACCCCTTTTGTCTTCCAATCTTCTTCTCAGGAATACTTTATTCTTTCTGAGGGTGCATTATCACAGCATGTATTGTCAGGTACCAATAGAAACACTCACACTTTGGTGAGTTCAATTACGGAGTTAGTTGGGTTATCACTTAGTGAATCATATTTCACAAATGAGCTCTGGGGGCCAGAACAACCATCGCAAATGCACATTGGTGTTGTGGGGTGTGCATGAAGGGTGAGGGGGGTGGTGAAATCTACTTCAAACTCTGCTCCGCTTGACACAGATATTCAACTTCAATGAGCATCAATGAGAAGGAGAATGCTAGCCACTTGCAGACCTGCTATGCACGATCTCTGTAACAGCAGAGAAGGTGGAGGAGTCCTCCTTGAACAGCAGTAGATTGGTGACCCAGGAAATTATGAGAATGTCTACCGTGGAGAGAATGGCTGTCTCCATGGAACTTTTGACAGGGCTCACAAATGGGGCCTGAGGGTGGTAACCACAGCAGGCAGGAAATAATTTGTTGCCTTAAAACAATACAACAAAAACATGCCCGCAAAGTATTATTTAACTGAGGTATTATTTAAATGGTGATAGTTTGGGAAATGTTGACGCACAGAGGGATCTGGGTGTCCTTGGACACCAGTCACTGAAAGCATGCATACAGGTGCAGCAAGCAGTTAGGAAGGCGAATGGTATGTTGGCCTTCAGTACAAAAGGACTCGAGTAGAGGAGCAAGACTGTCTTACTGCAGCTGTACAGGGCGGGAGTGAGGGCACACCTGGAATATTGTGTGCACTTTTAGCCTCCTTATCTAAGAAATTATATGCTTGCCATAGCCATAGAGGGAGAGCAATGAAAGTTTACCAGACTGATTCCTGGGATGATAGGATTGTCCTATGAGGTGAGATTGGGTTGAATGGGCCTATATTCACTGGAATTTAGAAGAATGAGAGGGAATCTAATTGAAACACATAAAATTCAGACAGGGCTGAACAGGCTGGATACAGGGATGTCATTTCCTCCGGCGATGGGTCTAGAATAGAGTGTCACAGTCTCAAGATACGGGGTAGGCCATTGAGGACTGAGATGAGAAGAAACATCTTCACCCAGAGAGTGGTGAATCTATGGAGTTTTCTACCAGAGAAGTCAGTGGAGGCCAAGTCACTGAATATATCTGCAAAAGAATCCGATTTCTGGGCTCTAAAGGCATCAAGGAGCATGGGGAGAGCGTGGGAGTATGGTGTTGAGATGGAGGATCAGCCATGATCACATCGAATGACAGATTAGGCTCAAATGGTCAAACTCCATAGGTTCAGGAAGGCAACCAGGAGATTCAGTGAAGAATTACTGTACCCATCATTTTACCTCATCTCTCATCTCTTGCCCTGCAAGGTCCATGTTGAACAGTTTTTGACAGGGCTCCTGAGGGGCTCCACAACCCAGTGAGCATTGGGCAAAATAAAGCACATTAGCAGTCAGTGCAGGGTTTGGAGTCTGCCTCTCCCTCTGCTAAGACATATGGATGCATCACAAAGTAATAGGAACTATCAGTTAAAGACATTGTAATTCACCAAAAAAATGGGTTATGGGCATCGCTGGCTGGGCTAGCATTTATTGCTTTGAATGGAATTGGTTACGAGGCCATTTACGATTTAACCAGTCACATACAGACCAAACCAGGGAAGGATAGTAGAATTCCTTCCCTAAAGGGCATTAGTGAACCAGATATTTTTTTAATAACAATTAACAATGATTTCATGGTCACCATTAGACATTTCATTCCAGATTTTCATTACATTCAAATTTCACCATCTGTGACGGTGGGATTCGAACCAAGGTCCCCAGAGCATTGCCCTGGGTCTCTGGATTACTGGTCCAGTGACAATGCCAACACGCCACCCCCTCCCTCAAAAGGTTTAACATAACGTCATGGCTTTTTACAATGCCAAATAAAATTCATTTGTTAGCATCACTTCTCATTATTGCATCCTGAGTGCCAACTCACTCTGTCATCTGTTTCAGGATAAGTGTCAGCACATGACGGGTCCCATGGTGGATTATGCAGAAGCTGAAAGTTGATTTTGTTTCAAGTGAGGGGGTCGCGTTTCCTTTCATTTGTTACTTGTTTCGGTCAGAACAACTCGCTGAACTTACAAGGCTATCTCTGCAAACCTGTGCAGCAACTCTGATTTGGTGATCGGCATCCCATCTTCATATCCCTCCTCATTTTCTATGCTGTCCTTGATTTGAAGATGAGTGACGAGCCCATTGCCCTCTTCCATTTGCACCTATTTGCTGTGCACTGTTGTGAAGGACACAGAAGTGCGTTATTATTTTACACTCCCTCACAGTGAGTATTAAAGGCCACCAATCTAGACACTGGAACTGTACCTTCAACTTTCTGATGGCTTTCTTAAGGATGGCTTCCTTAATGACAGAACTGATGGTCAAGTGACTCTTATAGCTCCCTTGTGCCCCGAATGGCGGGGTTCCTCCCTGGTGTTAGCAATCAAGTTTAAAGTGGATTTTTTTTTAATGTATTCGTTGACGGGATGTGGGGTCACTGGCTGGGTCAGCACTTATTGCCCACCCCTGAAGGCATTTAAGAGTCAACCACATTGCTGTGGGTCTGGAGTCGCATGTGGTCCAGATTAAGTAAGGATGGCAGATTTCCTTCCCTAAAGGACATTAGTGAACCAGATGTTTTTTTACGACAATCAACAATGGTTTCATGGGGAGGAATTCTCCGACCCCCCGAAGGGTCGGGGAATCGCCCGGGGCCTTCGTAAATCCCGCCCCCGCCGTAGCCGGAATTCTCCGCCACCCGGGAATCGGCGGGGGCGGGAATCACATCACGCCGGTCGGCGGGCCCCCCGCGATGATTCTCCAGCCCACGATGGGCCGAAGTCCCGCCGCTGTCAGGCCACTCGCGCCGACGTGGTTTAAACCATCTCTGGTGCCAACAGGAGCAGATGGCGCAAGCAGGCCCTGGGGTCCTGGAGGGGGGGGCGATCTGACCCCGGGGGTGACCCCACGGTGGCCTGGCCCGCGATTGGGGCCCACCGATCGGCGGGCGGGCCTGTGCCGTGTGGGCACACTTTTTCTTCCGCCGCCGCCACGGCCTCCACCATGGCGGAGGCGGAAGAGACCCTCTCCACTGCGCATGCGCCGGAGTGGCACCAGTGGCCGCTGATGCTCCGGCGCACGTGCAGACTCACACTGACCGGCGAAGGCCTTTCAGCCAGCCCCGACGCCGGTCGGCCAAACGCCAAAAGCGAAAAGTGCAGAGGATACTGGAAGTCTGCAGAGGGATTTGGATAGGTTAAGTGAATGGGCTAGGGTCTGGCAGATGGAATACAACATTGACAAATGTGAGGTTATCCATTTTGATAGGAATGACAGCAAACGGGATTATTATTTAAACGATAAAATATTAAAGCATGCCGCTGTGCAGAGAGACCTGGGTGTGCTAGTGCATGAGTCACAGAAAGTTGGTTTACAAGTGCAACAGGTGATTAAGAAGGCAAATGGAATTTTGTCCTTCATTGCTAGAGGGATGGAGTTTAAGACTAGGGAGGTTATGTTGCAATTGTATAAGGTGTTAGTGAGGCCACACCTGGAGTATTATGTTCAGTTTTGGTCTCCTTACTTGAGAAA
This sequence comes from Scyliorhinus canicula, assembly GCF_902713615.1. Lineage (NCBI taxonomy): Eukaryota > Metazoa > Chordata > Chondrichthyes > Carcharhiniformes > Scyliorhinidae > Scyliorhinus > Scyliorhinus canicula. The sequence continues at coordinate 53,382,148 of NC_052152.1, read as the reverse complement.
GGACATACTGGGGTTGAAGGGGTTGGATTATGAGGAGAGGTTGAGTAGACTGGGACTGTACTCGTTGGAATTTAGAAGAATGAGGGGGGATCTTATAGAAATATTAAAAATTATGAAGGGAATAGATAGGATAGATGCGGGCAGGTTGTTTCCACTGGCAGGTGAAAGCAGGGGACATAGCCTCAAAATAAGGGGAAGTAGATTTAGGACTGAGTTTAGGAGGAACTTCTTCACCCAAAGGGTTGTGAATCTATGGAATTCCTTGCCCAGTGAAGCAGTTGAGGCTCCATCATCAAATGTTTTTAAGGTAAAGATAGATAGTTTTTTGAAGAAGAAAGGGATTAAGGGTTATGGTGTTCGGGCCGGAAAGTGGAGCTGAGTCCACAAAAGATCAGCCATGATCTCATTGAATGGCGGAGCAGGCTCGAGGGGCCAGATGGCCTACTCCTGCTCCTAGTTCTTATGTTCTTAAGACCCCCCTAAGCCTTCTCTCCTGTATGGAGAACAAATCCAGCCTAACCAGCCTCTCTTCATAGCTAAAACACTCCAGCCCAGTAAACATGCTGTTGAATCTCCATTGCACCTTTTCTACAGTGGTTAGCACTGTTGCTTTACAGCACCATGGTCCCAGGTTCGGTTCCCGGCTTGGGTTACTGTCTGTGTGGAGTCTGCACATTCTCCCCGTGTCTGAGTGGGTTTCCTCCGGGTGCTTCAGTTTCCTCCCACAAGTCCCGCAAGATGTGTTGTTAGGTGAATTGGACTTTCTGAATTCTCCCTCTGTGTACCCGAACAGGCGTCGGAGTGTGGCGACTAGGGGATTCACAGTAACTTCATTGCACTGTTGATGTAAGCCTACTTGTGACAATAATAAAGTTTATTATTACTTCTTTAGTATACTGCACAGAGTGCTCTAGCTGTGGCCCAATGAGAGTTTTATACAGTTCCATCACAACTTTCCTGCTCTTATATTCTATGCCTCAGCTAATAAAGGCAAGTATCCCATATACCTTTTTAACAACCTTCCCTACCTGTCCTGCTGCCTTCAGGGGCCAATGGACATGCAAGCCAAGGTCCATCTGGACCTCTGTGCTTCTTAGCATCCTGTCGTTCATTCATTGTATATTCCCTTGCCTTGTTTGTCCTCCCAACATGAATCAACTCAAACTTTACAGGGTTAAATTCCATTTTCCTCCTTGCTATTTACCACACCATTAATTTTTGTGTCACTTGCAAACTTACTGGTCATACCCCTCACGTTTCTATCTAGATCATTAATGTACACTACAAACAGCAAAGGACCTAGCAGCGATCCATATGGTACACCACTGGGCACAGGTTTTCAGTCACAAAAACAACCATCAACTAATACCCTTGCCTCCTGCCTCTAAGACAGTTTGCCCTGCAGTCCATGGACCCTTACATTCCTGATCAGCCAAACGCCTTACTGAAGTCCAAGTCGACTATGTCAACTTTACAACCCTCATCTACACACCTAGTCACCTCCACAAAAACTTCAATCAATTTTTTGGACACAATCTCTCTTTGACAAAGCTATGCTGACTATCTTTGATTAATCCTTGCCTCTCTAAATGGAGATTAATTCTATCCCTCAGAATTTTTACCAATAATTTCCCTACCACTGATGTTAGACTCACTGGCCTGTAAATACCTTGGGCTGGATTATCTGCAGCCCTGCGCCAAAATCAAATTCGGTGCGGGGCGGAGAATGGCGATTTACGATGAAATCGGGACCGGCGCCGCTGAAGCGATGCTCCGGTCCCTGGAGAATCGCTCGGGAATCGCTCGCATGCGATCTACATGGCGCGGCTGGGGGGTCCCCCTGCGATTCTCCGTGCAAAACTGGGCAAGTTCCCAACGCTGTTCTAACCATGTATCGGCCATCAGGAACCTTGCGGGGGTATCGATCACCAGGGGGGGCCTCATGAATGGCAGGGGAGCGATCGGTCGGCAAGGATCTGTGGGCGCATGCAATCTCGAGGGGGGCCTACATTTCGGACCTGCCTCTGCGGTCCAAGTCTGCCATGTCTCACAGGGCAGACGTTGCAGGCCACCGCAATGCGCATGCGCGCAGTCCTGACCAGAAGTGCGGGGCCCCGTATCCGAAGCCAGAGCTGCGAGGAGCACTTCGGGGCCTTGCCAGCCCCTGCAAGGTAGGAGAATCGCTCAGGACTTTCTTAAGGAAAGTCCAGAGTGAAACACCAGCATTTTTACACTGGCGTGGGGACATAGCCCCAGTTTTGGAGAATCCAGCCCCTGTTTTTTCCCTACTTCCCTTCTTGAATAATGATACTACAATAGCTGTCCTCCAGTCCTTTGGCACCTCACTTGTGACCAGAGAAAATTTGAAAATTATCAGAGCCCCTGCGCAATCTCCTCTCTTGCCTCACACAGCAGCCAAGGATACATCTCATCTGGGCCTAGGGATTTATCCACTTTTACGCCGCTAATACCTCCTTCCCTCTCAATGTTAATCTGTTTAATTATGTCAAAGACTCCCTTCCTGCTTTCTAAACGTAACATGGTTCTTCTCCGTAGTGAACACAAATGCAAAATACTCATTTAATACCTCACCTACATCTTATGGCTCCACACACAGGTTGCCACTTTGGTCTCTAATGGGCCCGCCTCTTCCCCTGGTTACCCTGTTGCCCTTCATATTCTTCTAAAATGCCTTGGGGTTTCTTTTATTTTTCCCACAGGTGTTTTATATTGCCTCCTCTTTGCTTTCCTGATTTCCTTTTTAAATACACTCCCTACACTTTCTATACTCTAAGCCATCCACTGTTTTTAGCAACCCCCGCCCCCACTTATCTGCCATAATCCTTCCTTTTTGCCCTTATCCAATCCTGTATTTCCCTTGACATCCAGTGTTCTCTGGACCTTTTGGTCCCACCCTTTACCTTACAGGAACATGATGGTTTTGTAATCGCTCTATTTCCTTTTTGATGTGGATTTTCATGGAAGTAGATTTTCCCAGTCCACTTTGGCCAGATCCTGACTTATCCTATTAAAATCCCCAAGTCAGAACCTTTATTTCCGATCCAAATTTGTCCTTTTCTATATCCACCTTAAATCTTACTGAGTTATGGTCAGTTTTACCAAAATGCTCCCCCATCGACACTTTTACCAGCTGCCCGTCTTAATTCCCTAAAATTGGTCAAGTACAAGTCCCTTCTTGTAGGGCCTTCTACGTGCTGGCTCAGAAATCATTCCTGGATGCATTTTTATAATTCCACTCCCTCTAAGCCTTTCACAATCTGCCTTTCCCAATTAACATTAGGGAAGTTGAAATCCCTTACTATTATTACTCTATTGTTTTTACACTTCTCTGAGATTTGCTTATATAACTGCTCTTCTATCTCTCCCTGACTGTTTGAGGTCTATAAAACACTCCCAGCAATGTGATTGCCCCCTCTGTGTTTTTTAAGTTCCACCCATATGGCCTCAATTTAGAAACCTGCTAAGAACTCCAACCCTATTACTTAATAATAGCTGTTGGGAGTTTCTTATTTTTAATTACATTTTTCCATTTTAGGTTGTAAATTCCCAGTGTACAACGCAATTTGCATTCCAGCTTCTGGGGGAAGAGGAAGTAATCCAGTTCATGCGATAAGTACCATGGACCAATGTTCCTGAAAAATTCAGATCAACAATTTTTTCCTGAGATGCTGATAGACCAAAATGAATAACTTTACACTTACCCATATCATACACTCTGTTACCTTGTTGTCCACACAATAAACTGTCATAGGGCTCGACCTAACCAAATTGGGACAGAGTCCCGTGACGAGCACAATTAGCTGAGTGTTTCCCTTTACTCGCAGCATCGAGAAACACCACGCTACCTATTTGGGGTCTCAGTGGGGAACTCCCTGCTGATGCTGCATTTAGTCCCATTTCCTACAATGAGGAGCTCAGCTCGACGAAGCCTCTCAGTGCAGGAAGAGATCGGGACGCCCCAACACATCCCCCGCATCCCCCAAAGCCCCAACTCACCTGTAAGGGCCCCCCCTCACCTCACCTCACATGCGCAGGGCACCCCTGGGCCCAATCCCCGTCACAGGAAAATGTTAGCCTGGCACCTTGGCACTGCCAGGCTATCAGGAGCACTGCCAGGGTTCCAGGCTGACACTGCCAAGGTGGCAGGCTGGCAGGACCAAGGTGCCCGGGTGGCACCAGCACTGCAGATTCTACATCCACTCTGCCTTTCAACTGCTTATCTGGTGTCTGAGCAGAGATTCTGGCTGTATTGTGAAGAGAGTTCTCAGGCTGGGTTTTTCCCAGCCATTCAGACAGGGGATTAAACTGTTACAGACCAGGGCCACACGGTGGCGCAGTGGGTTAGCCCTGTTGCCTCACGGCGCTGAGGTCCCAGGTTCGATCCCGGCTCTGGGTCACTGTCCGTGTGGAGTTTGCACATTCTCCCCGTGTTTGCGTGGGTTTCACCCCCACAACCCAAAGATGTGCAGGGTAGGTGGATTGGCCATTCTAAATTGCCCCTTAATTGAAAAAAAAACAAAAAACTGTTACAGACCTGGTGGGGGAAATTGCTCGCAGCCTTTTAAACCAGTCATTATTTTTACAGGTCTGGCTACTGACTGCAGTCTTAGAAACAGGTGTGATTGCCGCAGGCATGGCTGGAAGCCTCTTAAATCTCCAGGCAAAGAGAGCTGAGAAAGAAAGCTGAGAGTGAATGAGTTTCAAAGCTGCTTCATGCCTGGATCTTTCATAGAACTCGGGACAAAATAGAGTTCTTCACATGACCCGCCTTTCATCCGGAAGATTCGGAATGGCTCCAACCCTCGTAAGCAAGAACAGGAGATGTCTCAGAATTTCAGACACATTGATTGGCTGCTTGCCAAGTCCATCAAACAGACATCATGAGCTGTGCCACAGTGCACAAAGGGAAGACCTGGGCCAGTACATTAGACCAGGGGTGTTTTCAGTTCGACTAAACCGACCAAGGTCTGAAGTTTAAACAAAACTGTAATGCTGCAGGGACAGTGATTGAAAAGAGAAACATGAAACAGACAAAGATTTACCAAGTTCCTTACAATAATTACAGTGGAAGGATCTAAAGGGTTCACACAAGCTAACACTGCATTTTATCGCTATTGCTCTTAATAATGATTCATGCTGCAGACATATCGAATTATATTTGTAACCCGATGCCAATAAAAGGCGCTATTATTTTACTTGGACCTTCTGTGATTGCCGTATCGTGAAATAGGAGAAAACAAATCTCATGTGTGATTGAGGGGGATAGATAGATGAGAAAATAGAGGCCCAGAAACAGGAACAGCATCAGGGTGCATGATTTCTCTCCCTGGCCCTGCTGGGCTGTCCATCCTATTGTCTACCCATCCACCACAGTCACAAGGAATTCTCAGAGCCAAGTCCCACTCAAAGCTGAGTTTTGACACCAGATTGACACCAGAAGCTGTCAATCTGCAAGCAAATTTAAGAGTCTGTCAGTGTTGAAAACAAAGGGGTTGTTTTGCACACTGGGCTAAATCGCTGGCTTTGAAAGCAGATCAAGGCAGGCCAGCAGCACGGTTCGATTCCCGTAACAGCCTCCCCGAACAGGCGCCGGAATGTGGTGACTAGGGGCTTTTCACAGTAACTTCATTGAAGCCTACTCGTGACAATAAGTGATTTTCATTTTTCACTTTTTCAATAGGACACATACGAGTTTTAAATTCACAGTTCCAATTCTAATAATACCCTTGAGACCAAATAACCCTTATGTTCAACAAATCACACATTTTAGGTGCCAGTCCACTTGTGCTGTTCCACTGACCCACCCCCTTGGGTCCAAAATTAACTCCAACTACACCACTAGCTTTAACATCAATCTAAAGTTCTTAGATTGTAGGATTGATTTCTTTACATCTCACATGCTATGTTTAAATTCAAAAACACCCCAGGGAAGTGAATAGAAGTGGCAGAACTCTTCAAATGCTTTTACCGTCTGAGTAAATGAAATGATACATTCACTCTCCAGAATCAAGTTTACATCACTGATGTTACAGGCAGCTGTCATTTAAAAATGTAAATTGGATTAGTAAGTGCCTCAATAATGGGAAACAAAGGGTGATTGCCAATGGTAATAATTCTAATTGGACAGCTGTGACCAACACTGTTCCCCAGGGATCAGCCTGGGGAGGGCCTAGTTGTTCCTGAAATCCATTAATAACCTCAACAAAGATTGTAAGTAGATATTGTGTTTATGGAAATCAGCAGATTATATGGGGGGAGAAAAAAACAAAGCGGTAGAAATTAATCTGAGACCACATGGTTATGGACATAAATAGGTGGCAAAATAGATGGTCCCTTGTTATCATAAAATGTCAGCAATATTGGTTGGTTGGCAATGCAGCTAATGGAGACCAGGAAAATATAGGTCATTCTGATGCAACTTAAAGACACCCTGCACCTCTTAAAAAGACGGAAGATTTACATTTATATAGCCCCTTTCACTGTCAGGAGGTGCCAAAGCACTTTACAGTGCATTTTTAATGTGGAGTCACTGTTGTAATGTCGGAAACACAACAGCCAATTTGCATAAAGCAAGCTCCCACACAGACAGCAGATAATGACCAGATAATTTATTTCTTGTGAAGTTGTGAAGTTGATTAAGAGATAAATATTGGCCGGGTGGTACATCATGACTGCAAGTAAGATGGCAGGCAGAGGAGAAGCTGGAACTTCCCTCTCACAACCTGACACCCTGGTTTTTAGATGCTGCGTTTGAGGTGTTGGTGGAGGAGATGAGGAAATAATTGGGACAACCACTTCCCACCAAGTGGGGAAAAAAGTCTTCAAACAAGAAGCTTAGCAGTGCACAGAGCAGGCCAGTGCCTGGCGAACCACCCCACAGATCTGACTGTGCCGCAGAAGGTTAAATAACCCAACTATTGCTTGTTCCTTGATCCTGCACTCTCACAGAATCACAGAATAATACAGTGCAGAAGACACATGAAAGACACCTGACCTGCCTACCTAATCCCATTTGCCAGCATTTGGTCCATATCCTTGAATGTTATGGCATGACAAGGGCTCATCCAGGTACTTTCTAAAGGATATGAGGCAACCTACCTCTACCACCCTCCCAGGCAATGCATTCCAGACCGTCAGCACCCTCTGGGTAAAAATGTTTTCCCTCAAATCCCCCCTAAACCTCCTGCTCCTCACCTTGAACTTGTGACCCTTCGTAAATGACCCTTCAACAAAGAGGAACAGCTGCTCCCTATCCATCCTGACCATGTCCCTCTTAATCTTGTACACCTTGTTCAGGTCCCCCCTCGGCCTTCTCTACTCCAGCGAAAACAACCCAAGCCTATCCAACCTCGCTTCATAGCTAAAATGTTCCATACCAGGCAACATCCTGATGAATTGCCTCTGCATCCCCAAATGGCCACAGTACTCCAGCTGTGTCCTCACCAAACTTCGACACAACTCCAACCTGACCTTAATCAGCAGTAATCTGATGTTCAACTTGGGTTCACAGCCACTCAGCTCCTGACCTCATTACAGTCTTGAATCAAACATGAACAAAAGAGCTGAAGTACAGGTGAGAGTGACTTCCCTTGATATCAAGGCAGCATTTGGCCCAGTGAGGCATCAAGGAGCTTTAGCAAAACTGGAGTCAATGGGTATCAGGGGAAACTCTCTGCTGGGTCAAACCATATGTAGCACAAAAGAAGATGGTTGTAATTGTTAGAAATCAATCATCACAATCCTGGGACATGGCTGCAGGAGTTCCTCAGGGTAGTGTCCAAGGCCCAACCATCCTCAGCTACTTCATCAATAGTCTTCCCTCTATCATACATTCAGAAGTAGGATGTTTACTGATGAGTTCACAATGTTCAGCACCATTTACGACTCCTCAAATACTGAAGCAGTCCATGTCCATGTGCAGAAAGACCCAGATAGTATTCAAGCTTGAGTTGTTCAGTGGCAAGTAATACTTGGGCCACACAAGTCGCAGGCAATGACCATCTCAGACAAGAGAGACTCTAACCACCTCCTCTTGACATTCAATGGCATTACCGTCGCTGAATTCCCCACTATCAACATCCTGGGGGTTATCATTGACCAGAAACTGATTTGGACTCGTCACCCAAATGCTTTGGCTATAAGAGGAGGTCAGAGGCTAGGAATCTTGGGGAGAATAATTTACCTCCTGATTCCCCAAAGGCTGTCCAACTTTTACAAGGCAAAAGTCAGGCTGGAATACTCTCCACTTGCTGGATGAGTGCAGCTCCAACAATATCCAGGACAAAGCAACCTGTTTGATTGGCATCCTATGCACCACCTTCAACATTCACTCCCTCCATAACCAAAGTAAAGTGGCAGCAGTGTATGCCATCTATAAAATGCACTGCAGCAACTCACCAAGGCTCTTTTGTTGGAACTTTCCAAGCATACAACTTCAATCGCCTAGAAAAACCAGGGCAGCAGAGGCATGGGAACACCACCACCTGCAGTTCCCCTCCCAGCCACATACCATCCTGACTCGGAAATTCATCACCATTCCTTCACTGTCACTGGATCAAAACCCTGGAACACCCTTCCTAACAGCACTGTTTTTGTGCGTACACTATATAGACTCCAGCTATTCAAGGTGGCGGCTCACCAACTCAAGCGCAATTAGAGATGGACAATAAATGGTAGTGATGACCACATCCCGTCAATGAATAAATAAAAACATATAGTCAATGATGACACATCCGGAACGCTCTGGAGTGAAGAATGCCAAAGATTCATAACCCTTTCAGTGCAACAATGTCTCCCTGTCTCAGTCTTGAGAATGATCAGCTGCTGTCTGAGACTGGCCAACCTTTTCTACATTCCCCAGCCAAAGAAAACAATTCTCAGTATCTACCACAGCAAGTCGCTTCAGAGTCTTGAATATTTCAGTGAGATTTACTCTCATCCTTCTAAACTACAGCGAATATAAACACAATTTACTCAGCCTCTCAGCAGAGGACAACTGCCTCATCCATGACACCAATCTACTGACCATTGGCTATATTAGCCCTTAATTCCCTCTCCGGCCAGTGACCTAAGTTGCTGGCGCGCCTCACATGCTCGCCACGATGACCCGGAGGTACGAGCGTACAGGAAGCGGGCGGCTTTCAAACTCCTGGCTGTTTTTAAAAAAAGTTTAGAGTACCCAATTCATTTGTACCAATTAAAAGGCAATTTAGCGTGGCCAATCCACCTACCCTGCACATCTTTGGGTTGTGGGAGCAAAGCCCACGCAAACACGGTGAGAATGTGCAAACTCCACACGGGCAGTTAACCAGAGCTGGGATCGAACCTGGGACCTCGGCGTCGTGAGGCAGCAGTGCTAACCACTGCGCCACTGTGCTGCCCCCTGGCTGTTTTCGCTGGAGCTGCTGAATGAACAATGCAGCTAGGTGTTAACTTGAACCACTTACCCGGATTTTTGGTGAGTTTTTACACCTTTTTATTTACACTGAAAAGTTTCAGTCTAGCAGAGGCAGGAGACATTGGGAGACAATGTTTTGGTAGGTTAATGTTTTATATTATTAGTGTTTAGCATTTCTAAATATGCTTAAAATGCAAATAAAATGAAAGGAAGATTATATAGATATTTTTTAAACCTTGGTTTGTCATGAGGCTGTTAATTCCATTACAAGGATACTTTACTGTATAAGGTGAGTCTGAAGCCACAGAAGATGAAAGAATGTTTTTTTTTTAACTTTGGCTTGTCATGAGGATGTTAATTTCATTAAAGGAACTATAATGGATAGAATGCGGTGATCACTTGCTAACGGATATGATTGTCCACTTAAGATACTCCATGTTACTGATCACGGGTTCTGTGGGCCCTGCGGAGTTGGTTTTGGATGATAATGGCCTTGATATTGGTGCTACTGACTCCTTCAAGGACACTAGTCCTCCCAGCTGATTCAGAGCTAAAGTACATTTGGACTTTGCAATGTATTTTAAGCTGAGTTGTTTACGAGTCTCACTGATGTAATATTCATCCTTAGAAGCCTCGGTGATTACTTCAAAAGCTTTAACAAAGTTTAATGCCTTAGTATATATAAGCTAATCCTGTAAGCTAATGTGAACTATCTCTCTGACAGGTTTTGCAGTGAATCAATAACCCACCAGTAAGGGTGTTCTGCCAAATTACATCCCGAAATGATGTCAGAAGAGATGTGTGCCAGGACACTGCGCTTCAGCAGCAGATGTTGAGCTTGTCAATTAACAATTGCTATGTCAAAACCCTTCCCCCCTCCCTCCCCTCTTCCCTCCCCTCACTCCCCTTCCTCCCTCTTCCCTCCCTCCATCCCCTCTTCCTTCCACCCTCTTCCCTCCATCCTTCCTCTCCCTTTACAAATAGACGGAACCATTGTGTTTAAGTGAGAAAATATATTTTATTGTAAGAAATTTGGAAACGTTGAGGTAGTTTTATGCCATTGTTAGCTGATAAAGTTAAATGTTAAGCTAAATGAAATGAAAATCGCTTATTGTCACGAGTAGGCTTCAATTAAGTTACTGTGAAAAGCCCCTAGTCGCCACATTCTGGCACCTGTTCGGGGAGGCTGGTACGGGAATTGAACCGTGCTGCTGGCCTGCCTTGGTCTGCTTTCAAAGCCAGGGATTTAGCCCAGTGTGCTAACTGGTTTCAAAGTTTAGTATTTATATATTTATTTTTTAGTAAATGTTACACATTAAACTTAAATGTTAACTGGTTTCAAAGTTTTGTATTTCTAAAATTATTTTTTAGTAAATCTTACGCATTAAACTTAACAAGCTTCATACTGAAACACCATGAACACAACATTTAATTCTGAGATCATTATAAATGAATAAGATAATTGAAGTAAACACATCAGGGACATATTTAACATGGTAACATGGTGACACACTAGTTTGCACTGCTGCCTCACAACACCAGGCACCCCTGTTCAATTCGGACTTTATGTGATTGTATGGTGACGGCGAGAATGTACAAAGTCCACACATACAGTCACCCAAGGCCGGAATTGAACTTATATCCCTGGTGCTGTGAGGCAGCAGTGCTCACCACTGTGCCATCATGCCTCCACCATTTCCTTCAGGTGTTTCGGTCTCCTCCCACAATCCAAAGATGGGCAAGTTAGTTATTCACTTAGAAATAATCGCTTCAATCATAACCAAAATTTTAAAATACTTTAAAAGAATAACAACAATAGTAATGCCTGTTTAAAAGTTGCCTGTTGTTTTCAATCTAAATTTATTGTTTAAATGCTTGCGCTCAAGGGGCATTCCCATGTTGGCTGTGTTATGAGGGGGCAGGCTACTCTCCTGTGCCACGCTGAAGCCTAGCAGAACGGGGAGCTGGAGGCCCGAGGCTGCCGAGTAGAAAGGAAGATTGGATGCATCATCGGAGTGCAGGTCAGTTGCAGATTTCTCTTTCAAAATTGGCGGCCCACCGCTAGCTGGAAGTTAGGGGCCATTGTCTCCAATGGAAGTATATTCTTCCTTCAAAATGGAGACTAAAATTGCACACAGTATTCCAAGTGTGGTCTCAACAAATACCCATACAATTGTAGCAAGACTTCTTTGTTCCTGTTCTCCAATCCCCTTGCAATAAATGCCAACATGCCATTTGCTTTTCTAATTGCTTATTGTACCTCCATGTTAACCTTTTGTGCTCCTTGAATCCAAATCTCTTTGATTATCAATATTTAGAAGTTTCATGGCTTTTAAAAAGTATTGTTTTTTTTATTCTTTTGACCAAAATGAATAACTTTACACTTACCCATATCATACACTCTGTTACCTTGTTGTCCACACAATAAACTGTCATAGGGCTCGACCTAACCAAATTGGGACAGAGTCCTGCGACGAGCACAATTAGCTGAGTGTTTCCCTCTACTCGCAGCATCGAGAAACACCACGCTATCTATTTGGGGTCTCAGTGGGGAACTCCCTGCCGATGCTGCGTTTAGCCCCATTTCCTGCAATGAGGAGCTCCACTCGACGAAGCCTCTCAGTGCAGGAAGAGATTGGGACGCCCCAACACATCCCCCACATCCCCCAAAGCCCCAACTCACCTGTAAGGGCCCCCCCGCACCTCACCTCACATGCACAGGGCACCCCGGGCCCGATCCCCGTCACAGGAAAAATGCTAGCCTGGCACCTTGGCACTGCCAGGCTGTCAGGAGCACTGCCAAGTTGCCAGGCTGACATTGCCAAGGTGGCAGGCTGGCAGGACCAAGGTGCCCGGGTGGCACCAGCACTGCTAGGGTGCCATCCTGTCCAGTGGGTCACCACCTAGGGGCTTCCGATCCCCTGGAAGACCACAACAAGTACCGTTCCATCTGGTCCCCATTTGTGGGGAGTAGCACTGGACGCCGCTCACCCGAGGTCTTGTAGGCAATGGGACGTGATCCCAACACTTCGAGTAGATCAGGGGAGCTTATATTAGAGTGAAACTAGCCGTCCGGCTCTAATATGTAGATTTGCAAAAGAGTGATCTCGCCCACAATAGGCAGGATTCAGATCGCAACGTCTCACAAGATTACATCAGATCTCACGAGGCGTGGCAAGCCATGTAGATCCCGGAAGAGGGATCTCCCGGCATCTACAGTCCGCACTGCACCTCGTTTTGGACGCAATGCAGCTGGTAGATCGCGCTCTGTATTTCTTTGCTGCATTTTAGTGCCCTCCTCATAGCTTGAATTTGCACCTTGTTTTGTATCATCGGAAAATTGAGATGCATTATTCTCTGCCTCTTCATCTAAATCATTAATATGGATTGGAAGTAGCAGAGGCCCTAGCACTGAACCTTGTGGCACTTGTTACAAAACCCTGGGCAAGTGTAGTCAATACTAGCCCCACTTTCCCGGAGTCACAACATAAGTGAATTTGCCAATAGTTTTTATGAAAATACACAAGGGGCTCGATTCTGCGATTTGGAGGCTATGTCCAGAAGTCCGTAGTGTTTTAGGTGGGAAAAATCGGCGCCGCCCCAGGACCGATCCCCTGACTGGTGAGGGGATAGCAGCCGTGCCATTTAAAAGTGCAGCCTCCATGGCATAAATGGCCGGAGAATTGCCGGGTCCGTGACTGTGCATGTGCACGGCGACGACCTGCAGCGGTCGCACCGTACAACATGGCCCCGGCCGTGCATGGACCTGATCTTGCCAGATAATGCCCCCCTGGACCTCCCATCGCGCCCCCCCCCCCCACCAGCACCCCCCCCCCCCCTCCCCCCAGCCATCGATGAAGCCTCCCCAGCAAGCAGCATGGCTCCCACCGACTGTGGCAACGTTAGACACAGTCCGCAGCCATCACGCTGGGTTCCCGACCGTTGAGCCCACACGTCAACTGGACGTCAGGAACGCGGCCCATCGGGAATGGGGGAGTGGCTTCAGATGATGTCCTGAGGCTGTCCCAACGGCATGGGGCACGCTCCGTGAGCATGCGAAGAAAGACACCGCCCCCGATTCCATCATAAAAAGGGATTCGCCGCCCGATTGACGATTACAAAATCGGCATTGGGGAACGAAGAATCCCACTCGTCTTTAGCCCTTGGCTGCCCAATAATTACAGTCACCAGGTTTGCAAGTTTAAACACAATTACTGTTTATTTCTCACCGGAACAAATATAGAATATGCAGTAGAACAACTAGTTAATGGTGAGAAAATACCTGACTCCCCTTAACTGTCCGGAACTTCTACACACACACACACATACACACAGATGACAAACAAACAGAGAGGAAGGGAAAGGGTGAAAAATAATACAGGTTAAGGTCAAAGGTAAAAGTCCTTATTTCAGATGACGAGTTCTTCAGTGCACTCTCTTCAAGGTATGTGTGGGGCTTAAAGTCTCTGGCCTACAGTTTGTAATATTCCTCTTTGTAGCTCTGCAGTATATCTTACTCACAGCTGTTCTAGGAGAGGCCTCTGGCTTTACAGCGGCCTGCTTCTTGCAGAGAGAGTGTTATCAGGTTCTGGGTTCTCTTTGCACTGCCTTTTCTGGAGAGAGAGAAAGAGAGAGAGCGCGAACATTGGATTTTAGAGAGAATTCATCCGATAGAATCATAGAATTTACAGTGCAGAAGGAGGCCATTTGGCCCACCGAGTCTGCACCGGCCCTTGGAAAGAGCACCCTGCTTAAGCCCACACCTCCACCCTATCCTCGCAATCCAGTAACCCCACCTAACCTTTTGGACACTAAGGGGCAATTTATCATGGCCAATCCACCTAACCTTCACATCTTTGGACTGTGGGAGGAAAGCGGAGTGTCCGGAGGAAACCCACGCAGACACGGTGAGGAAGTTCAAATCCTTCACATATAGTCACCAGAAGCTGGAGAGAGAGAGAGAGGGAAAGGGAGAGGGAGAGGGAGAGAGAGGAAGAGGAAGAGGAAGAGAGAGAGAAAGAGGAAGAGGGAGAGGGAGAGAGAGGAAAGAGGGAGAGACAGAGAGGGAGAGAGAGAAATGGAGAGGGAGAGAGGAAGAGGGAGAGGGGGAGAGTGAGAGGAGAGGGAAAGGGAGAGGGAGAGAGGAAGAGGGAGAGAGGAAGAGAGTTAGTATTGCTCCATCCAGCTTGCAGAATTAAAAGTGAAATGAGAAAACCAGCCTTACGGCTGAAAAGCACCTCGGAGGACAAATATCCAATCACCATCTGTTGTTGGGCAGAATACAGCCTTTCTGGCTCATTCATTGGCGACTAGCCAAGTCAATCAAATTGAGTAAGCACTCAGATGTCAGCCAATCTGCAATCACTTGCCACAAACAGCACTGTCTTCTGAAATGTGCTTGCTTGTATTAAAGGCTACTTCGCCTTAAAGTCACAGGTCAATCTCCAACCCAGACCTCTGCTCAAATTACAGGCACAGGTTCATTAATCTTCCATGGATCAAAATGTAATAGCAAAAATGAAAAATAAGGGAATAGACAGGAACAAACAGGAGGGCCCTCGTATATTCCATTAGTCACAACCTGCCAATATGAAAGTGCTGCATTTACCCCAACTCTCTGCTTCTTGTCCATTAACTGACCATCAATATATGCTAATACATCACCACAACTCTTGAACCTTTTCTCTACTGATATTAATTATCCTAATTTCCTCCCTCTTATTAAACATCTAAGCTACCTTCTATTTCTGGTATGTAACTTGTGCCCTCTACTTTCAAGGCAGCACAAGTTATTTGTTCAATATTCCAGCCATTTCCTCATTCCCCATGACAATTTATCCTACCTCTACTTCTAAGGCACCAATATTCAATTTAGCTACTCTCTTCCTTTTTGTATACTTGTAAAAACTCTCACAATCAACCATTTTTTTTTCGTCCTGGCTAGTTTACTCTAATATTCTATTTTTCCCTTTTTAATAACTTCTTGATGGTTCTTTGTTTTTTTTTTAATAAACACTCCCAATCTTCAGACATACCCCTATTCTTTGCAACATTGTAAGCCTTTTCTTTTCATCTAATATCATCCTTAGCTTCCTGAGTAAACCATGAATGGATTTTTATTGTTGGGCTTTTGTTTTGCAATGGAATATATTTTAGTTTCTTTTGTGTTTTTTCTCTAAATGGTTCCCACTGTTTAGTTCCCACCATAATTTTTGTCTATTTTCCTCAATCAACCATAGCAGCTGACCCCTCATTCCTTTGTAATGGGCTTTGTTTAACATTAAGATCCTTGTTTGTGATTTGAGTATGTTGTTTTCAAACTTGGATGTGGAATTCAATTGTATTATGATCATTATTTCCCAATTAATATTTTACTCTGACATTAGCCAGAATTTTCTGGCCATTCCAGCCAGTGGAACCTTCTCCTACTGATGTATGCACACAACAGGAAACCCCGTTAACAGTGGCAGGATCAGAAAATCTTGCCACCGACATATGGCCGCCACCTCTGCCTCCGTGATGCACACCAGCAAGGCTGCAGATAATCCCACCCGTTATTAATTAACCCTGCCTCATTGTAGATGTAAATTTTAGAGGAGGAGACAAGAGAAATTGTACTGGGGGAATAAGGAATTGGAAGAGACGCTGAACAGATTTTTGTGTCTGTCTTCACAAAGAAACAAAACGTACCAGTGAAAATGGGGAACCAAGGGTCTTATAAGAAGAACTTCAGGTAATTAATGTTGCTAAAGAAAAAGTACTGGAGAAGTTAATGAGACTAAAAGCTGACAAATTCCCTCAATTTGATGATCTACATCCTATGTTTCTTAAAGAGCTGACAACAACAATAGTGAATGTATTGGTTTGGATCGTTCGGAGACGAGAACTGAACACAGCACTCTAGGCACGGTCACACAAAATGCAGTAATACCTTCTTACTCTGTACTCACATTTCCTGCAATAAAGACCAGCATATTTGTCTCTGGTTTGCAACACCTGTATGCAACATTATGTTTTCTGTACAAGGGCACCAAAATCCCTCTAAACACCAACATTTAATAGTTTTCAACCATTTAACGCATATTGAAATTTTATATTATTCTAAGTGAGTGAAAAAACTTACATTTCTCCACATTATATTATTATAGCTCCCTGCCTCCATACTTTACCGTATCTATATTGTGATACACAAAGATAAATTTCACTTTAAATGGTTGACACAACAAAGGTGCATCTTGCACAAGGATATTCATCACTCCACACACAAAAGTGACAGTACAAAGCTACATAGTCCAGAATATGCTGTTATATATTCACGTGGGGTAGGTCAGGAATCTTATACAACAACAATTTTCACCTTTCCAGATAGTATTATCATCAACGAGGGACATCTCTCCCTCTCGGATCACAATCATTCTGATAACGTAATTTTCCAGAGTTCCTTTACAGCCAACAAACCAATAGCACTTAGCTCACAGTCTGGCTACTTTTGTGTTAACACCCAGTCTTTTCGTATCTCCGAAATATTCAGACTGATTTCCAGATTTTAAGCTTTTTGAACCAGCACCCCTTATTCTGCAACAATGCCCTCTGGTCCTAAATACTCCCATGAGTGGAAATATCCTCCAAACCGTTACCCTGCTTAAAGCCCCGAGAAATCCTAGGGGTGCGATTGGGTAGATCAGGGGCCTCAGCGGGGAACATGCCTGTGAAGCTGCACTTAGTCCTGTTTTCTGCACTGAGGTGCTCCACTCACTGGAACTCCTCAGTGCAGAAAGAGATTGGGATGCCATTTTTAAATGGCGTCCTGATCTCTTGACCCCCCGATGAAATGCCCGCCATGGGCATCGGAGGAGTTCATGGGGGGTCGGGGACCCTCCCATAGTACGTTGGGCTGGGTGGCGGGGGGGGGGGGGGGGGGGAGGGTTTTGGGGGTCGCTTTGGGGGCCTCAGAGATCGGGATGCCATTTACAAATGGGGAGTTGCGGTGTCCGGAGCTCCCTACTATACAAAATAGATCCATGTGCAGTCTCAACCACACATTCCCCTTATGCAACGCCAGGAAAAAGGTGGCTAAACGCCCTCGCTAAGGAACTCTGTTCCCTTTTAGGAGAATGTCTTTCACAAAATCATTAATATGTACTGTGAAGAACTGAGACCCCCTTATCACTAATCACTGCTTCCTTTTAGTTAGCCAATCCTCTATCCATGCCAGAATATTACCTCCAACACCAAGGGCGGGATTCTGGGGTCGGCGATGCTGAAATCACATTCGGCGATCGGCCGGAGAATCGAAGTTACCGACCAAATCAGGAGCGGCACCGCTTTAGCGATGCTCCGCCCCCTTCAAAGCGGCGTATCGATGACCTCGGGGCATTGCCTGAGGACGGCCCCCAAAGCTCCGCCCCCGACCGGCCGCGTTCCCGATGGCGTTGGTCTCCCATGGTCTCATCCGCTGGGAACTCGGCATGGCGGCTGCGAACTCAGAAGTGCCGCCACAGTCGGGGGAGGATCGATCCCTGGGCAGGAGTGACTTTACCAGGGCTGGGCACACTGTGGGAGGGTGGTCCGGGGTGCGCGGGCCGGCCAAAGGGCGGGCACTATTTCGCAGGCCGGGTCCGTGAATGGCGGCCCCCTTGTTGCACGGCGTGGCTGCTGCAGGCCGCCACCGTGCGCATGCGCTGCCACGGATCCGACAATTCTCCGGGCCGTATCATAGAACATAGAACATACAGTGCAGAAGGAAGCTATTCGGCCCATCGAGTCTGCACCGACCCACTTAAGCCCTCACTTCCACCCTATCCCCGTAATCTAATAACCCCTCCTAATCTTTTTGGTCAGTAAGGGCAATTTATCATGGCCAATCCACCTAACTTGCACATCTTTAGACTGTGGGACGAAACCGGAGCACCCGGAGGAAACCCATGCAGACATGGGGAGAATGTACAGACTCCGCACAGACGGTGACCTAGCGAGAAATCAAACCTGGGTCCCTGGCACAGTGAAGCCACAGTGCTATCCACTTGTGCTACCGTGCTGCTATCAGCAGCTAGAGCCGGGTGCTCTATGCTGCTGGCAATCTAGCCTCCAGCTACACAGAGGATCAGTGACCATTTTGTGCCGAATGTTTGGGCATAAAACACCATCCTTCCCATGCCGGCATGAGGACATAACCTCACAATCGGAGAATCCAGCCCCATGAGTTCCTATCTTTCTAAGTAGCCTTTGTGTGGCACCTTATCAAATGTCTTTTGAAAATCCAAATATACAACATTCACTGATTTTCCTCCATATACCCTGGCTGATATCTCCTCAAAAAACCCTAACAAACTTGCCAGACATGATTTCCCCTCCATGAAACCATGCTGACTGTTTGATCAGATTATTACTTTCCAAATGCACTGCTATTCTCTCCTTAATAATGGATTCTAATTTTTTCCAATAATTGAAGTTAGGCTAACTGGCCTGTAATTTCCTGCATTTTGCCTCCCATAATTAGTCTCATAGGGCGGGATTCTCTCTCAGCACGGGGCCAGGCCGGAGAATCCCAGCGACCGACAACGAATCGTGCCACGCCGGCACGCGATTCTCTGCAGTGCGCCATTGGCGCCGGTGTGGCTGGCAAGGCGCCGGTCGGGGGCCGCTCCATGCGGCCGGCCTGCCGATTCTCGGCCCGAGATGGACCGAGCGGCCGTCATAAAAACGGCGAGTCCCACCGTCGCCATCCACACCTGCTCTCAGCCGGCGGGAACTTGGCGTGGAAGGTTCAGGGGGTGGCCTGTGCGGGGGGGGGGGGGGAGGGGGGGTTCCGACCCCGGGGGGCCTCCGATGTGGCCTGGCCCGCGATCGGGGCCCACCGATCAGCAGGCCTGCCTCTCAGGCTGGGGGCCTTGTTTATTCCGCGCGAGCCCCTGTAGTCCTGCGCCATGTTACGTCGGGGCCGGCGCATTGAACGAAGGCACTGCTTATGCGTGCGTTGGTGCCGGCGCCACTGCGCATGCGCGGATCCCGCGGTGCCCAGTTCGCGTCGGGATCAGCAGCTGGAGCGGCGTGAACCGCTCCAGTGCTGTGCTGCCCCCTGTAGGGGCCAGAATTGCTGATCCTGAGGCCATGTTGACGCCGTCGAGAAACGCGACGGCGTTTCCGACGGCATCAACACTTATTAGCCTCAGGATCACAGAATCCCACCTGTAGTTTCAGGGTTTTTTTTCATTTGAAGTAGGGGCTCAGTGACACAGTGGTTAGAATTGCTGCCTCACAGCACCAGGGACCCTGGTTCAATTCTGGCCTTGGGTGACTGTCTATGTGGAGTTTGCACATAGTTTGAACTCTACTCACAGTTCAAAGATGTGCAGGTTAGTTGGATTGGCCATGCTAAATTGCCCCTTAGTGTCCCATGGTGAGGCTCTACAAGATTATGAAGGGCATGGATAGAGTGGATGGGCAGTTACTCTTTCCCAGGGTGGAGGAGTCAGTCACCAGGGGGCACAGGTTTAAGGTCCTTGGGACAACGTTTGGAGGAGATGTTTGAGGCAGGTTTTTTACACAGAAGGTGGTGAGTGCCTGGCACGCGTTGCCAGGAGAGGTTGTGGAAGCAGATACATTAACGGCTTTCAAAAGGTTTGAAAGGCTTGACAAATAGATGGATAGGAAGAGTATAGATATGGCACTAGGAAATGCTGAGCGTTTTGGCCAAGGCTGGTATCATGACCAGTACAGGCTTGGAGGGCCGAAAGGCCTGTTCCTGTGCTGTATTGTTCTTTGTTAGGCGGTTTACAGGGAAGGGTGGGGGCGTGAAGCACTGAAGGGATTCTATGACATATATATGCACATACTTTTTGGAAGTTACTGTTGAATCTGCTTCCACCACCCCTTCATGCAACGTGTAGTGTAATGTTTTCTACCCCGTAAATCTTTGCAAATGATCTTAAATTGGAGACCTCTGGTTATTGACCTATCTGTAAGGGGAGAGTTTCTCCCTATCTAAGCTATCACAATTCCTCATGATCTTGAACACTTCTGTGAAACTTCTTTTTAACTTTCTGAGCTCAAAGAAGAACAATCCCAACTTTTCCGGTCCCTCCACATAATTTAAAACAAGTGACTGGAGAATTTGAATGCATTTAAAATAACCAATTGTATCTTTCAACAGATCACTGCAAAACAAATATGCGCAAGTTGACTGAAAACAGAAAATATTTCACTATAAGATGGCATTTTTAAGGCAAATAGAACAGCATAAAAATAATGTGTAAATTATCTATAAGACCAAGGAAATCATACTGACAGTCTATGAAGAGTACAGTATTAACATTTTGTCGCTGTAGTTTTGAAATATCAAGACCAGCAGAAAAAAAAATCAAAGATAAAACCAAAGTTTAAATGAACGAGCCTTCAAGAGAGAAAGCCTTTCCTTAGGTTTATTGGAGAATAAAGAGCGGAGATCTCTCTCTCTCTCTGGAAGCAAAAAATGTATCTTCAACAGAGTGCAGATGGGGACAAAGCCAACTCTAGAATTCTACTGAAGACCACCTCACTTCAACATTCGCAACATTTCACAATCTGCGCCTCACGAACAAACAAGGAACTTACTTGTACATTCTTCTAACTTTTATTTGGACTCTTAACTTTTAGACTTCTAACCTTTGTGCGCTGACGTGATTTTATTATTTTCTTGGGCTTTAATAACTGATAAACTTACTCTTTCTTTGGCTCAAGAAAACCTGATTTGAGGGGCTGTTTAGCACACTGGGCTAAATCGCTGGCTTTGAAAGCAGACCAAGCAGGCCAGCAGCACGGTTCGATTCCCGTAACAGCCTCCCCGAACAGGCGCCGGATGTGGTGACTAGGGGCTTTTCACAGTAACTTCATTTGAAGCCTACTCGTGACAATAAGTGATTTTCATTTCATTTCATTTCCTTGGTTAAAAAAAAAGTAAATACATTTGGAAAGGAATAAATAGGTACGGGGAAAATTATTTCTAAAATCTTTGTTGCAATCATCCGAGGGGGCTGAATGAAGAGGGAGCCAGCTCACTCCTCCTCACCCAGCTGGAATAAAGTGGGAAATCGTCAGGCCCAGCATAATTCCTTTTTAGTATCAAAAAGATGTTCACTTAAATAATCAATTGCCACTTCGCGAAATGGTGGGCAGCATGGTAGCAGAGTGGTTAGAACTATGGCTTCACAGCACCAGGGTCCCAGGTTTGATTCCGGCTTGGGTCACTGTCTGTGGGGAGTCTGCAGGTTCTCCCCGTGTCTGCGTGGGTTTCCTCCGGGTGCTCCGGTTTCCTCCTACAAGTCCCGAAAGACGTGCTGTTAGGTAATTTGAACATTCTGAATTCTCCCCGTGTACCCGAACAGGCGCCGGAATGTGAAGACTTGGGGGTTTTCACAGTAACTTCATTGCATTGTTAATGTAAGCCAACTTGTGACAATAAAGATTATTTTTATAGAATAAAGACTTGAAAGAAGCGTTCAAGAAATAAATACCTGAACAGATATCCAGCAGAGGATTGTGAAGCTAATGTTGAGGTGAAGAAAATGGTTTCTGTCAGTCATAGAATCATAGAAATTGCAAAAGGAGGCCATTCGGCCCATCGAGTCAGCACCGGCCCTTGGAAAGGGCACCCTACTCAAGCCCACACCTCCACCCTATCCCTGTAAACCAATTTAACCTTTTTGGACGCTAAGGGCAATTTAGCATGGCTAATCCACTTAACCCGCACATCTTTGGACTTTGAGAGGAAACCGGAGCACCCGGAGGAAACCCACGCTGACACCGAGTGAACGTGCAGACTCCACACAGACAGTGACCCAAGCCGAGAATCGAACCTGGGACCTTGGAGCTGTGAAGCAACTGTTCTAACCGCTGTGCTACCATGCTGCCCCACCATGACTATGGGTTAGTGCCTGGGCAATCGAGATGAATTGAATAATTTCCTCCTTTATGACTAGGTGTGCTGTACTTTTTCTCGAAATCTATTTGATGATAAGCTGTAGGATGTTGTTTAGACATCTTCCATTCTATGAACTGATTTCTAAGAGCTAAATCTCGCCAATGTTAGTTTTATTTTCCTGTACAGAGTGGTTTATATTGCACGAAATAATGCATAGATCAGCTTTTAAAAGAAAATTCTAGGGAAGAAATACTCTTCTTTGCAATGGTGTACATTCACAAAATACATATACTTCAAATAATATGTGCACCATTTTTGTGTATCACAGTTCAGATAGATGAGAAGTTGCAAACAAAAACAAATTTTACAGATATCTTCAAGGTATCTGAAAGCTGGAATGCTGAATTTGAAGCAAACAAGTCTGATGGGTTGTTTTGCTGGTGTTTAATTGCAAGGAGGGAAGAAGTTTCCTAACACTGGGAATCTGGGAAGCGGGGGGGGGGGGGGGATACTAAACAAAATAAACTAGGCACCGCAAGAGTTACTCCAATGAGAGTTGATGAATTGTGTCAGTGAGAATGGAATCTGTAGTGATTTCTGTATATGAATATACATGATCAATGTATGTAAATGTAGCACAGTCAATTCAACACTAGGGGCGAAATTCTCCCCCCCCCCCCCAACGACGGGTGGGAGAATAGGGGGAGGGCCTTCCCGACTTTTTTGACGCCCTCCCGCTATTCTCCCCCCCCCCCCCCCCGCCGAAATCCCGACAAGAATCGCTGCCGCCGTTTTTTTACGGCCGGCAGCGATTCTCAGCTGTTAGAAGGGCCGAAGTCCCAGCCCTTTACGACCTTTTTACGAACGGCAAACACACCTGGTCCTGCCGTTCGTAAAAACGTCGTGACAAACTCGCAAAAAATAACCATGGCACCGATTGGCACGGCCGTACCACGGCCGTGCCAAGGGTGCCATGGGCCCGCGATCGGTGGGCACCGATCGCGGGCAGCGGGCCCGATGCCCGCGCACTATTTGTCCTTCCGCCGCCCCGCAGTATCAATACGCGGGGCGGCTGAGGGGCAACCCGGCCCGCGCATGCGCGGGTTTCGCGCAAAAACGCGATGACGTCACCCGCGCATGCGCGGGTGGAGTCTTCCCACCTGCGCATGCGCGGCTGACGTCATATG
The DNA here is from genome assembly GCF_902713615.1 of Scyliorhinus canicula. Classification (NCBI taxonomy): domain Eukaryota; kingdom Metazoa; phylum Chordata; class Chondrichthyes; order Carcharhiniformes; family Scyliorhinidae; genus Scyliorhinus; species Scyliorhinus canicula. Next base: position 53,358,645 of record NC_052152.1, on the reverse strand, counting down.
ACGCGTCAGCCGGCGCTAACTCCGGCAAGCGGGCTTAACGATTTTCGTTAAGCCCGACTTGTCGGAGCCTCCGACGTCGGGCTGCTAGCCCCGACGGGGGACCAGAATCGGTCCCCCGTCGGGAAGGGGCGCGCTGCCGTAAAACCCGCCCGGGTTTTACGGCAGTTTTACGATTTCTCCCGTTTTGGGAGAATTTCGCCCTAGATGTCTCACTATCAGATGGTATAAGAACAATTTTCCCACTCTTTCTGAGAGAGTGTGCTTCAGGAGAGTGAATAGACAAGTCCTAGATTAGAGAGAGAGAGAGAGAAGTTACAAGTTATTTCATTATTACATTGTACAGTTAGTTGGTTATCTTTATTCTATTTTATTTCTTTTACTAGTTGAGTATTAAGTACAAAAGACTCACAAATATTATTTATGTTACTCATAAAATTAGTTCATCTTTAAAAGAAGACTATTGTTTATTTCATCAACTCGGCTGGTTCAAAGAGTAATATATATACTGTATGAACACATTTTTATCATTTAACGTGTTGGCCATCCCACTTCATCCCCTTCCCAATTGAAAGTGCAGATTAAACTACAAATAACAAGTATAGATAACAGTGCACTGGTATATATTTGGATGCAACATTATTACCTACAGTAGGAATAGTTAACAGAAGGGCCAGCAAAACATAAACTGTAGATCCTTTCAGTGCTAATCCCCATGTTTATTGGCTGTTTATCTTCTATTCAACTGCAGGCTTAGGGCGCGAACCTAATTGGTATTTTGAATAAGTAAAGGACATTCTCAGAACGCGCGAAATGTGTAGAATTAATGGCTAATCGGGTTCATTCGTTAATTTCTAAATTCTCATGCAGTTTCTATTGACTGCCTCCAGCTTGACGACTCTATCGAATGCGAGCCTCCGGCGCTAGGACCTCGCGGAACCTGATGGACAAAAAAAAGTGAAAGTCAGAAGCGATTCCTGCTCGACAGGCTGGAGTGTTGGCTATTTGTGGATGTCCAAGTAACGGCAGGGAATTGTTTCCAACTACACGGTTTACGGTAAATCTACATTTGACCGATTTGTCCAGCTAACTGGGACAATTCAGCAGGAAAGGGCTGGAACAGAGAAGTCCTGATGGTGAACCAGAAAGAAGGGCAGAGGAACACAGAGAGTATTAAAACGTCGAAAGCGAAAAGAGAGATACAGTAATGAATTAAAGACGTGAAATGGAGAACACTAACTTCAGAAACTAAAGGAGAGAGGGAGGGGGTGGGGAAGCAATACAGTAGTAGGAAATAGCAATTCACTGGAGGGAGCCTAAAATGTAGAAACCGAGAGAGGGGAGGGGAGGGGGCAGGGGAACAGTGAGAACATCACAAAACTAAAGTAGAGCCGGCGAAGAGAAGAGTAAGGGACCCGAATCAGAGGGCACCGAGAGAAAGAGAAGAAAAGTGGTCAAAACTAGAAAGAATTTGGGAGCATTTTTCTGGATGGAGAGTATGTAGGAAAATACTGAAACATGGGAATAATTTCATAGAAACACTGCAATGTTAACAGGGAAAATTATAATTATGTAGGAATTGGAGATTGCAATAATATAGACCTGGAAGTTATATAATGACTTGCATTTTTCTTTTTCAAATGAACAGAATTTAACCAGAAGAATAATAGCGGAATATATTAAATAACAGGAGAAGTGAAGAACTCTTGACAGAAATGGTTGAGTTTACTGAAGAGGATCTGGACTTTTACCTTCTGAATCAGGTTGGTGTGAGTTGGAATGCAGTGAAGTCAACGTCAGGGAGGGTGATGATTGTTCATGTTAAAGAGGAACATTTGTTAATAATCAGAATGGCTAAATTAGTTTCGGAGTTTTTATTGTTAATGATGGATTTATGACTATTGCCTTTTCATCCTCCGCATGGTAGCACAGTGGTTAGCACAATTGCTTCACAGCTCCAGGGTCCCAGGTTTGATTCCCGGCTTGGATCACTGTCTGTACGGAGTCTGCACATTCTCCCCATGTGTACGTGGGTTTCCTCCGGGTGCTCCGGTTTCCTCCCACAGTTCAAAGATGTGGCCATGCTAAATTGTCCTTTGTGTTCAAAATTGCCCTTAGTGTGGTGGGGTTACTGGGTGATGGGGTGGAGGTGTGGACCTTGGGTAGGGTGCTCTTTCCAAGAGCCAGTGCAGACTCAATGGGCCGAATGGCCTCCTTCTGGACTGTACATTCTATGAATCTATGATACTTATTTGGTTTTGACTGCATCTTTGGCAGTGTTTCCTTCAACTCCTTTCCTTCTTTTACTTGTTTTACTTTATTTTCTACTGTAAATTTACAGCCTTGTGGGATTTATCTTCTATCGCTGCAATTTGCAGTTATGGAGTGCCTTAATCAGTGTAAAAGGCCCCATGTGAAACCTCACCAGTGTAATCAGGCCATAACTAATACCAAGCTTTTAAAATCGGGTCATCAAAAGCTTGGCCAAGAAAGAGAGTTTTAAGCAGCATCGTAAAGTTGGAGAGAAAGGCAGAGGGGTTTAGGAAGGACATTTCAGAGCTGACAGGCTGACCATAACAGTGAGGTGAAGGAAATGGCGATTACACAAGTGGCCACAGTTGGAGGAATGCAATGTTTGTGGAGTGTTGTGGGGCTGGAAGAGAACAGGAGGGGTGATGTCATGTGATTTGAACAGGGGTCTGATGATTTAAGATCTGGTGGACTGGTAGCCAATGTAGGTCAGACCGCTCGGGTGATTTGGAGAACATTAGAACCTGGGCGACAGAGTTTATGATGAGCATTACGTGTGTGAGGGGTAGAAGATGGGGTGCTGCCCATGAGCGCCCAGTCTGAAGCTAACAACCCACACAAGAGTTTTATTGATATTCTGGTAGAAGGAGGTGCTCGCCTTGATGCAGAGGATGTCGGCTCAGGATCTTAATGCAGGGTTATCTAGGATGCTGAGGTTGCAAACAGTAAGATTAAGTTTGTGGCGAGGGAGAGGAATGGAATGGGTCGCTAGGGACTGGAGTTTGTGGCAGGGAACAAATTTGATGGTTTTGATCTTCTCCATGTTTAGTGGATACAAGTTTCAGCTCCATCCAATACTGGGTGTTGAAGGAAAACGTCAAATCTCTTTGCAGTGAGGTAGAACACCAGTATGGACTGGTTGGCCATTTGTAATTGGAAAAGGAGACAGCTTTTCCACTCAGCTGGAGCAGAGGTATGGTGTGCTGACAGAATCAGTGATTGCAGACCTGTCAATGAGGATGAGGAGGGTTAGTGCAGCGTGGTCACCAAAGGGTGAAATTTGTGACTTTGATTAGGGTCAGTTCAGCACTGTGACAGGAGTGAAAACCTGATCGGACAAGTTCAAACTTGAAGTCACAGGAAGATAGCCACTGATGAGAAATTAAGTCTGACTGCTTAGACTCGTATGTGTGAAGAAAACCCTCATTTAGGTGAGGTGCCAATAGGTGACTAGACCCTTTGGAACTGAGTACTTCAATGTCTTCAAAAATAGAAGGGGAACATTTGTTGAAGAAAAGAAAGAACGCCCGTGTAATATTCTGCCATGTTTTCTCTAGTTTAATAATCTTGAAAACAAAAAAAATAAATGGCCTTTTTAGCTTGTCCTCCACATTAATCCTTAATAATATTGCTATCCCATACACATTCTCGGTAGCAAGTGTCAGCTGCCTTGGCTCCACCCTCTGGACCTTGCTTCCTATATCTTGCCAGCCTGGTCCCTGTCATCCACTTTCAAAGTTTCCTCATTTAATTCTTCAACTTTTTTCACCTTTTGTGAATTTGGATTATTTAACCTCGTTAGCTGTGCTATTGATGTGGAAACGCTCCACGTAAAGACAGGCCTTGGAATAACACACAGAACACTGTGTCAGGGACAGTGGTTTAAATATTAGTCAAGGCTGATATTGTGTGCATTACTGATTTTATACCATTTCTCGCTAGTACAGAGCTTGAATATGGCTAAAAAGAGAGATGTTGCTGAAGCTTTTCATCTTGCACCTGGCAAGCTCATAAATGTCATTTCAAATGATCACAGCACTTTGTACTACAGGAGAAATGGAGGCTAATTGGTTAAGGAATTGCAATGGAGAAAAGAATGGGGAAACTATGTGCACCCCAAGTTCCTGAGGAATCAAAAAATGAATGCAAGACAAAAGCCTTCGGACAATGTCTCTGTCTCTCTCACTCTGTAGGATTACTGACTTGTTGGATACCTCACTAATGGAACTACCTCTACTTTTGTCACTCCCTATTGGCTGACCATAAAGTTCAGAGTAGCATTGGAATGAGCTGTGAAGATTACCACAGAACAGGGAGTGGAGGCTGCAAAGAATGATAAAAGAAAAAGTTTTTATCACTTTTGCACATTGATAATTGAACGCAAGTAAGATCTCATGTCTTGTTGAATGGGAACTCTGTGATGCACTATCAATTACTACGAGATGAGAGTAGAGAATAATAGAGGCTTTATTAAGCAGAGATGCGTGGCCTCCTGCAGCTGCTACCAGAATGGGAGCAGCTCTGGTGTGCACACACATTTATACTCCGCCTACTGGGCGGAGCCAGCAGGCAGGGATTTACCCCGTACCTCTAGTACAGGAGCCTTACCGTACTACATCTACTATATGGTTACTACATCTACAAACAGTGGTAACTACCACACTCTGCTAAAGCTCACTTAATCTAAAATAACTAATAATTCCATTGTTATCTCATTATTTGATGCCATCCCAGTTCAATAGCTTTACGACTTGGAGCTTGCTCAATAGTGGATGATTGCAAATAAAAAACCAAATTAAACATGCGAATACCCAAAAATGAGGTAGATTTTTGTCTTCAGTAATCCAGGGGATTAATGGAATGAAAATCAGGCTGACAATTTGCTAAGGTATTGCCTAGACCGCATAGAAATTCTACCCCTTGTCTCTAGCTGTCTGCCAGGCTTAAAAGACTTGGATGAGTTAACAGTTTTCGGCTTAATGTTGATAAAATCATTGAATCTTCACATTGTCCAATTTCTGTAGTAAAAGCAAACTGCTGCAGATGTTGCAAATCTGAAATAAAAACAGGGAGTGCTGGGGAAACGCGGCAGGTCTCAGAAGGTCACAGAAGTTGCCAGACCTGCTGAGTTTATCTGGAATTTCTGTTATTTCCAATATCTGTAATGTTTCTCGAGCCAGCTGTCCTACTGTGGACATAAACTTTTATATGATATATTATTGCAGGTGATGTTATCCAACCTACATCCTGCACACTTCTAGTCCTGTCCCCAGCAATTCCAAATGTTCCAGGTGTCAAATCCCCCGCTGTAGCTTACTTTAGTGAACTCCCCTATGTTAACTGTGGCAGGGTGGGTTTTCACCAGGCGCTCCAGATTCCTCCCACTCTGGTTTCCTCCCACCAGTCCTGAAAGATGTGCTTGTTGGGTGAATTAGACATTCTGAATTCTCCTTCAGTGTACCCAAACAGGTGCCGAGTGTGGCGACTAGGGGCTTTTCACAGTAACTTCATTGCAGTGTTAATGTCAGCCTACTTGTGACAGTAATAAAGATTATTATGAGGAAAAGATACTTCACTCCAGGAATGATTCCCCTGACAAACAGGGATGTGCTATGTTAAAACAAACTATTATTAACACAGCATTAAACTACAGTAACATCACAGAAAATAGCTTACATTTAGCTGTTAAAACTATTATTAACAATAAAGGGAAACACTTTAACTTCTAACTGATACCTTCTCCATCTCCAGACAAGTGGAACCCATCACGGTCAAAGACCATTTGTAAATACAGTTAGCAAACAGAGATACTTGTACACTTGAATAAAGGTTTCTTTGAAATATTGCTTGAAGAGAGAGAGAGATCCTGTCATGAAACAGCCTGCAGATCATTCTGTGTCAGACTGCATGCTTAACCTGACAGCCTTTTTTGCAAAAGCTGCTGTTCAGCTCAAAAGCTCCCAGTAAAACCAAAAACTAAACTGCCTGCTACAGACCTGGCTCCTCCCATGAATTACATTTCTATCCCACTAACTGGGTTATGACCATCTTACCAAGGCTAACCACAACCCCTCAATTATCTAAACCCCAGGGAACCTTCTTTCAATAAACAAATATAGGGTAAACAATATGCATGGCTGGAATTAATGACAATCTCACTTTTACAACATCTTAATTTCACCTTCTGCAGCCACAGTGTCTGGAAGCCTTAATCTAGATTATTTGACAATATTACTGCAACAGATATACATACCTGAAATTGGGCATTTTAAAACATTCTAGCAACTGATAGAAAATACAAACTATATCCCAATTTCTTGCATTCATCACACCTATCCTGCATCCCCACAAACACCACCTTAGCTGGAAATGTCAGCCTTTCCAATAATTATTTTCTTATTTTTTGCCTTTTGATGTTGTTCCATTGCCAAAAAGGAGGAAGACTGTCAGGGGTACACTGGATGGGATAACGCTTTGATTTTTGTTTCTCTTCCTGTTTGTGGTAGAAAGGCCCCCTTTGTGGTATGGAGCTCAAAGATTGCCCACAGTTAGTTCAAAGATATGACCAGGATAGTAATTTAGAGCATGGAGAATTATACATTGTTGAGGTGAGGTTGGCGATTAAACCTAATGTTAGGGCAGAGCACAAATTTAAATGTACATCTGACCTATTAAATGCTAGATTTAATTTGAGAATGTTTGTGTGTAGGGGGCAGAGTGGCGCAGAGGAAGAGTGCTGGGCCCATAACCCAATGGTCGATGGATTGAAACCATTCTCTGCTATCTACCTTTTCCATTAAAGCAAAAAAAAATATTCAGCTGCTCCCCACAAATATATCTCATATTTCTGTGGGAGGCACGGTGGCACAGTGGTTAGCAATGCTGCCTCATGGCACCAAGATCCCGGGATCGATCCCGGCTGTGGGTCACTGTCCGTGTAAAGTTTGTACATTCTCCCCGTGACTGCGTGGGTTTTACCTCCACAACCCAAAAGATGTGCAGGGTAGGTGGATTGGCCATGCTAAATTGCCCCTTAATTGGAAAAACAATTGGATGCTCTGAATTTATTTTAAAATAAGAGAATGTTTGTGTAAAATGGAAAATGCTTCCAGTAACTTCCCTACTGTCCCTTCACTGAGTAAGGTTTGTGTTTGCACTTGTCCTGTGGTACTGTAATAAACATTAGAGCTAACAGCCTGGCATCACCCGTCAGCAGGTTAAAAGGAACAACTGACTGAAGCCAAGTGACTCATGGGATCATAGTCAATTGATGCCCAGAATATGCGCACTCGTATACTGTAACTCTGCTATGTGATATCTTGCTCAAAAGAGAGCTAGAATTCTCTGAACAAATTTCTTTGTCAGGTGGATCTGCGTCGTCGGGAAGTTTCAAAGACTGAAGGAGAGGTTTATGCCATTGTTCAGGAACTGACTTCTGCGATCAGCACAGAGGATAGTCGCTTTCAGCCCATTTCTCATTCTGGAATTAACAACGAAAACATCAAGGTAATATCTAGATTAGAATCTCTGCTAACCTAACCTAATCTTTCTGAATCCCAGGGAAGTTCAATCCATGAACAATCTTTGCATGCAATTACTGAAGTGATAAGTCTACTTGCAAAATTCTGTTTAAATTTTCTTTTTGTTACTTTGAAGAATAGTTGTGGTATAAACAAGATTATTCTTTATCACAGTGACGTCAGTATGAAACGTGGTGGGAAAATGACTATTCAGCTAATTGGCTTTCGGAAACCGTGGCGGAATTCTCTTTTTGGGGAAAAAAAAATGTGACCTCCAGGTTGGAAACGAGGTGAGATTCCACCAGTGGATTGGCACAATCCCGATTACAAACCACCCACACTTCAAATGTTTTTGGAACCGGGGTGATTCGCGCTATGGGATCCGAAGAAGCAGCAAGGCTAGTTCCTCTGTGGCCAGGGTACCATTTTTAAAGGGCTCCCCAATCTCGGAATAACACTACAGGCTTTGCCCCCCTGGCAATGCCAAACTGCTGCCTGGCCACCTGGGAGCGACAAAGTCCTCCAAGACACCCCAGCGTGGTCGTCATGGCTATCCAGAGAATTCAACAGTGGCTGCGAGCAGATCCTCATTGAGGAACCCTTGGACTTCAAAGTCTGAGTGGTGCCAGCTACTACTATAGTGGAACAAGGTCCCCCAGTGCAGGCATGCTGTTCGGGCATCGGAGGTTGAAAAAGAGCCACTATGAAAAAATGCTCTCCCTGCACACCTTCTCTTTCAAACACTTCATAGTGGGAAAACAAAACACTCAAGACATGAGTGTCTTGAAGAGAGGAAGCATCTCCGAGTTAATGGACTGTGAAGTGCTATAAAAACAAGCAACACCAGCCTCCTTTTGAGATAGCCTTCAGCTGTCAATCAATAGACACACAAATTAATGGAGTGTAAAATAAATGCAAACAACCAAGTACAAAGGGAAAACTTCAATGGGGAGTGTAATGTTTCTCCAAGAAACCAGCTGCAAAATGGCTCTTGTCCTATGAGAGGATTTTAGGACATTCATGGTGAAGCTGTGCTTTACCCTGTTATGGGGTGTGAAACAGGATAGAAAGCAGGCTTCAAGATTTCACAGACCCAAAGAGCCCTCCTAAACCCCCAGCTCCCTTGAATGACCGCTGGAGAATCTCCTCCAATATAACTTTGAAATAAGGATGTAATGGAATCATTAGCATGTGCACCCTATTTCATTCTGATGGTAGAATACTTGTCACCCAATTTGAAGCTGTGACCAGCCAATGACTGGAACAGGACTAATGTCATTTGGAGGGGATTTTAGTATATCTTGGACTGATTGTTCAGTGGTTTGACCCAGGAAAACACTTCATCGTGGAGCAAGCGGAAAAACAGGACTGGTCTTCTGCACAATCAATGGTTCTTTACTGATCATGGGGAGTCATTACAATGTGTCAAAAGTCCTTCCTGTTTATTTCCTTTTGTAATTTTATTATTTTGGTCCATGGGCCCATGATCGAATCGAATGTATCTTTAATCAGAAGACTCCAGGTTGAAGCAGCCTGCTTATCAGGACACTGTTCCCAGAATTTGATTTGAAGAAGAGAGGCCAGACTCCTCAGCACTGAGTGGATCTAAGAAACTAGGTTTGGAGAGAGTCTGATCGATTGGTTGGCCATTGGCTTGGCTAGGGACTGTGTTCTGCCCAACAGCAGTCAGTGATTGATTGGTTCCTGCGTGACGCTTTCTGAGAGAACTGGGCAGAGACGTTCAGACTTTGGAAGTGAAAGGAACGTTTGCCCGCTCGCTCTCCCTCCTCCCTTGTTTGCTGAAGTTAAATTGCTGTATTGTTCTGAAAGCAGTGAGTGCCTGGCACATCCTTTTTTGGTGAACCTGGAATATTGCTGTGTCTGCGGATAAAGTAGACAACCTTGTCAGAGAAAACCACCTCCAGATTATAAGGAAGAATCAAAATGAAAATGGGACTGCAGAAATACACCAACTAGAAGTCATCCCAGAGCATCAAAGATCCTGAACCTTTTAATTTTATTATTTTCTTTCCCTTTCATTCACCCTTTCCCTTCTCTGTGCCTTTGTTTAATTATAATACTGTACATTATAAAAGGTCACTTGTGTTAAAGTTACAAACCTGGTGACTGCCGTTTATTGGGCTCAACCAAGTGCCTCTGATGTTTTGCGACTCTGGGTCACGTGGGGCTAGAATTAACTGTGCACTAGCCCAGGGTGTTGTGACAAATGATTGTGGAGAAGGAATGGGTTTTGCATGTACCACTGAAGAAAGAAGTTTGTTAAAAGGTAATTTTCTGGAAAAGGAATCCAAATAGATTGATTTAAATGGACAATGAAATGTTCCGAGAAATAGGGATGTTCTTCTGTATATTGGATCCCCGTGTAGCACTTGAAATTGTCCAGCACAGATGTTTTTAATTGAGAAGGATTGTGCAAGAGATGAGTTGTTTTGTGATGTTACAAATGCCTTATGTGACCAGCCATGTTAAAAAAGACTGCCACACGCTAAAGTGACGATTTCCTTTTTGCCATCTGTGATGAACTCAAAATTATTTTTATTTTTCTGCTTTTTTTTTTCTTTTTGTATTCCTGATCAACATTGGGTAAAATTTTTCCTGGAGGTTTCTGAACTCTGTTGTCAGAATTAAATGGAGATCAGAAACCTGCCCTGTGTAGGAAACAGTCACTTAATATGGCTTTCCCTGCAGTGACCAGAGGGCAGATTTGTGGTCCAATTAAGGACGCTGGGTAGACTCCAAGCTAGAGGCCTTCCAGCATGAAATAGACTTTGCCTCTTGACATTTGTTGGCATTACCATCACTGAATCTCCCGCTATCAACATCCTGGGAGTTGCTATTGAACAGAAGTTGAACTGGACTAGCCATATAAATATTGCGGCTACAAGATCATCAGAGGCTGAGAATTCTGAAACTAGTAATTCCCCTCCTGTCTTCCCCAAAACCTGTCCACGATCTGCAAGACACAAGTCAGGGTGTCATGGAATGCTCTCCCCTTGCCTGGATGAGTGCACTCAACCGACACTCAAGACGATTGACACCACCCAGGCCAAAGTAGCCTGCTTGATTGGCACCCTTGCTCTGCCCCTTCTGAAATGGCGTCATCGTGTCTTGCGCCTTTGCAATGGCGTTGGCGCATCATCGGCTGGCCGTCCCGTGATCCTCCGCCCCCAAATGTTGACAAAACATTCACTCCCTCTACCATCTACAAGATGCACTGCAGGAACTCACCAAGCATCCTTAGACAGCATGTTCCAAACCTATGACCAATCCAACGGGGAACCCATTCATTCTATTTCACATGCCCCTACTCTGTACCCACCTAACAACAGGGTGTGAACAGGGATTTGTAAAATTCAGACCAATGTATATCTTGTAGGCTCTTTATTTCCACAAAGGGCAGCTTGCCTATCCCATCCACGTCTCCCCATGGACCTTTATGCAGAATGGAATTGGAGGGAAAGAGGTAAATAACTTTAATGTCCGGCTCATTGTAGAAATAAGGAAATGAGTCTCTGGAATGGAGTGTGATTTTGTTCCACTGTCCCAAGTAAAGAACGGTCCAATGCCAAATCATTGCACAAGTTTGGGCAGGATTCGAAGAAAGAAAGTGGATTGGGTAATCTTTTTCATTGGTTTCAGTCAGAATTTGTTTGCTAATGAAAATGCACATTGTCACTTCAACTTTATCAAAGACATTATCAAGTTCTATAGAAGGAAGCCCTAGAGAACTTGCGCAAACAGGCTGATTTAAGTATATAAAGTAATGAAGGTTAACAGTCTCTCTGCATTGCTGAATTCACAAGTGACAATTCAATCACTTTTAATGCTAAGTGAATCCTTTGCTATGAATTTGAGTCAGGTTTGAAAAAACGTAGGCATTTTGACAAAAGCAGAACAATGGCTTGTCTTCCCATTAACAATATCGAAATGGATGGGAATAGAACAAACGAAAGTAAACCTTTGCGTCTGGATTCTCTGTTTCAACGACTAAGTGTTGATGCCAACGGAGCATGTGTGGTCTTTTATGACCAAAAATTCTGTGTGAAACCCTCATTGATTCCGGGACCGGTGAGGGGCTAGCACTGGCGCTGGGTGAAGCTCCCACACCAAAAACGGCCTGAGAATGGCCGGGTCTCTGTCTGTGCATGTACATAGCTGAATACTTGCAACGGTCACACCGTACAACATGGAAGTGGCTGGGCGCAGACCCGAACCACCATCCACGACCCCACAGCGCACCCACCACCAGTGGCACGGATCCCGGCCGAATGTGGCAGCGCTGGATACAGTCCACAGCCACTACGCTGTGTTCCCGCACGGCTGAGACGACACTTGTCCCATTCTGTCGGGAAATCGGCCGATTGGGGGCAGAGCATCATGGGAGGACCAGCCGATGATGCGCCAACACCATTGCAAAGGCGCATGACACGATGACGCCATTTCAGAAGGGGCAGAGCATAGCTGACCTGCGTCAAACAGGCACCGGCATCCATTTCGGCGTCTGAGTCGATTTTTGCCCGATCGCCGATTACGATATTGGCAACTGAGAATCCCGCCATGGACTTCAGAAAGCATTCGATATAGTGCCACATGGCAGGTTGGTGAACAAATTAAAAAATATATGGGATTGATCAGTCGTTGGCAGCATGGATTAGAAGTTGGCTAAGAGATAGGAAATAGAGGGGCAGCACGGTAGCATTGTGGATAGCACAATCACTTCACAGCTCCAGGGTCCCAGGTTTGATTCCGGCTTGGATCACTGTCTGTGCAGAGTCTGCATATCCTCCCCGTGTGTGCGTGGGTTTCCTCCGGGTGCTCCGGTTTCCTCACACAGTCCAAAGATGTGCAGGTTAGGTGGATTGGCCATGATAAATTGCCCTTAGTGTCCAAAATTGCCCTTAGTGTTGGGTGGGGTTACTGGGTTATGGGGATAGGGTGGAGGTGTTAACCTTAGGTAGGGTGCTCTTTCCAGGAGCCTGTGCAGACTCGATGGGCCGAATGGCCTCCTTCTGCACTGTAAATTCTATGATTCTAGATGGGCATTTCTCAGACTGGAGATGAGGTGAAAGTGGTGTTCCCCAGGGCTCTGTGTTGGGACCCTTGCTTTTCTTTACATAAATGATTTAGAAGTAGGTGTTGAGTGAAAAATTTAATTTGCAGGCAATACTAAGCTAGGGAGAATAGTGAATTGTGAGGATGATGTTGAGCAACTTTAGAGGGACGTTGACAAGTTGGCCAAATTGACAGACACCTGGCAGATGAACTTGAATGCAGCGATATGTAAGGTAATGCATTGGTCGAAGAAACATGGGGCGATAATATAGGCTCAATAGTACAACTTTGAGGCTGACATCTGGATGAGGGCTCTTTAATAATTGCCAACGGTTGAGAATATTCACCCTGCTCTGAATTGCTCTAACTTCAGTATATGAAGAGTTAAATTCAAAGTCTGCGTTAACTTACTCCTGCTACACCAAAAACATATTATCAATGACTCTCTTCAGTGTCTGAAAAACCGCTCCGAATGGCTTTGACCTGACAAAGTGAGAGGTGCAAAGGCACATTTCTGGTTAAACTATTTATCTAATTTCAATTTATTTTAGAATCATAGGGGTTTGGAGTGGGATTGCGCAGCTTCAAAACTTTTATCTACATCGACTGCGCACAGGAGTTTGGAGGAGCAAAAAAGTACGTTGCCACCAGCTAGCTTTTACTACCCTTGGTGCTGATGCATCTCTTCTACCTGATCCCTGCACCACTTTTAATGTAATGAACATTGAAGCAGTAGACAGGAAAATATCAACTGCTTCACCATCCAGGCTGTTCCTTGCGGTTTGGATGTTGAGTGTCACAAGATATGCACACTCCCCACCCCACACATCAGGAGTAGGCAATTCAGCCCCTGAAGCCGGCTCCACCTTTGAATAAGATCATGGCTGATCTCATCTCGGCCTCAACGCCACTTTCCTGACCGTTTTCCATAACCCTTCAACCCATTACTAATTAAATATCTGACTATCTCCTCCAATTTACTCAAAAGCGTGGCATCCACTGCATGCTGAATTCCATAGAGAAGAGGCCTAAACTGCTCAATCTCTCAGGACAAACCCCTCATCTCTGATCTAGTGAACCTCCTCTGAACTGCCTATAATGTAACTACATTTCTCCTCAAATTAGGGGACCAAAACTGTGCACAGCACTTCAGATGCAGTCTCACCAATGCCTTGTAAAGTTGTAACAACACTTCCCTACTTTTATACTCTAGCCCTTTAGCTATAAAAGCCAAAATTTCATTTGCCTTCCATATTACCTGCATACTAGTTTTCTGAGATTCATGCCTGAATCTGCACTGAACACTTTTCTCCATTTCGATAAGTTGCCTTATCATTTTTCTGACCAAAATGGATAACCTTCCACTTATCCACGTTAAACTCCATCTGCCATATTTTGGCCCACTCCCCTAACCTACCTATATATCCATTTGTAAATGTCTTATTTCCTCCTTGCAACTTACTATCCCACCTATTTTAGTGCCATCTGCAAATTGACTTCTATCCCTAGAGGGCGACACGGTGGCACAGTGGTGGTTAGCATTGTTGCTCACGGCGGCAGGGACTCCGGTTCATTATATCCTTGGATCACTGTCTGTGTGGAGTTTGTACGTTCTCCCCGTGTCTGCTTGGGTTTCCTCCGGTTTTCCTCCCACAGTCCAAAGATGTGCAGGTTAGGTGGATTGGCCAAGCTTAATTGTCCAGGATGTGCAGGTTAGGTTATGCCATTATGGGCTGAGGGGCGAGTGGGTCTGGGTAGAGTAGTCATTCAAAGGGTCGGAAAGAAATAAAGATAACTGAGATACAAAAAATTAAGGAAATACTTTCTGCTTTGCTGTGAATTTAACATTTAAACTGAATGAATACTGGAGCTTAATGTCAATCAAGACCATATAATGCAAACTCTAAATATTTTAAACTGTAATTGAGTCAAAGCAAATATTGTTCTCATTTGGATTTTGGATACTGTTGCATAAGTTGTGCCATTCAAAAGAATTTGAGTTGGCATGGAACTTGCCACAATTAAACGTACAGCAAACAATGTAGCTGGCGTGATATTTCCATTTAGTTGTCTTCCCTCCCCTGAGGTAATGTGTACCACTCGCACCTCTACACATTCCAGTAAAATAATTATTTACAAGCAGTAGGTTTCAGGCTAATTATCCGTCAAAATTCTTTGACCTAAGATTAACTCTTCACGGCTGAGTGCATTTGACGCCTATAATAGCACTGACTCCTACTCCACTTTTATTGACATAATTTCAGTCCGAAATAAAGTAAATTCTTCTTGAATGGGCCAAAAATCACAGTGCGTGCCATTCCTGCTCCTTATTTGCTTTACCAGCATAATTGTTTAGCCTTTTGCATGAGCGGCCTAGGTACACATCTCTTTCAAGTGGGAGCCTACTTATAAAATGCTATATTGATGTACTAAGGGGAATCACTGCAAGCTGATCCACAAGACAGTGTTTCTTTTTCTTTGCGCTCGCTTGCAGTCCAACGGAAGCTCACGTTCTCCCACAATTGTCTACTCCCTCACTCTTTATGCACACAACTTCTGGCTTGGTTTAAGGATTTCTCCCTTTGGTAAGGTAAAGTCACCATTGCCCCAGATGACCTTTGAAGGGGAGAACTGACTGTGGTGGTTTAACCTGAGGATCACCACGCCTCGGGCGACAGGAAAGGTTGAGAAGGTGGAGGCCTTCATGCATAACACTTTGATATACTGCTTACAACTGGCTGGCTGGTGGTAACTCAGTAAGGCTTAGTCCTTCAAATGGCTTGGGCTTCAAGGCAAGGACTTTGAGAAAGGGCTTGTTCCAGAGGTTCCTGCATGCAACAGCGGATGTGGTTGAAGTGGCTGCTTGCTCCATGTCCCTGTACCTGGACCGACTAGGAGACCGGACAAGTTACCCTGAGCACTTTGTCTGGAATCCATGTGGCGTTGGCGCTGAAATTCCGGTGGGGTCCCCTGGTTTGAAGTAGCGCAGTTGGGTGCGTGACCAGCGTGCGTCACAGCGGTCCTGTCGATGGCGGATCCATGCACCAATGTCCAGTATGACTAGGCTGAGGCATGTCTTGAGCCATCACCCCATCAGCATCTCCTCCAGTACCACGCCCGTGGTGGCATGAGGGGGTCTTCCAGTAGCTAAAAAGAAACTGGGCGAGCCGTGTCTCCCAGGATCTGGTGGTCAACTTCTTTATGGCCTGCTTGAAGGTTTGGACTGCAGGTTCAAGGCTGGGTGATACCGGTCAGTCCACACGTGTCGGATGCTGTTCAATGCCATGAATAACTTGAATTCTCTGCTGGTGAATTGGACTGAGCAGCGTGGCTAAGTTGGGGTTGAATTGGACTGAGCAGCGTGGCTAAGGTGGGGATGAATTGGACTGAGCAGCGTGGCTAGGTTGGGGATGAATTGGACTGAGCAGCGTGGCTAAGTTGGGGATGAATTGGACTGAGCAGCGTGGCTAAGGTGGGGATGAATTGGACTGAGCAGCGTGGCTAAGTTGGGGATGAATTGGACTGAGCAGCGTGGCTAAGTTGGGGTTGAATTGGACTGAGCAGCGTGGCTAAGGTGGGGATGAATTGGACTGAGCAGCGTGGCTAAGTTGGGGATGAATTGGACTGAGCAGCGTGGCTAAGTTGGGGATGAATTGGACTGAGCAGCGTGGCTAAGTTGGGGATGAATTGGACTGAGCAGCGTGGCTAAGGTGGGGATGAATTGGACTGAGCAGCGTGGCTAAGGTGGGGATGAATTGGACTGAGCAGCGTGGCTAAGTTGGGGTTGAATTGGACTGAGCAGCGTGGCTAAGTTGGGGTTGAATTGGACTGAGCAGCGTGGCTAAGTTGGGGATGAATTGGACTGAGCAGCGTGGCTAAGTTGGGGTTGAATTGGACTGAGCAGCGTGGCTTGGTTGGGGATGAATTGGACTGAGCAGCGTGGCTAAGTTGGGGATGAATTGGACTGAGCAGCGTGGCTAAGGTGGGGATGAATTTTCTGTAGTAATTGATGTGTCATAAAGAGCGGAGCTTGGTCTAACCTTGAGGGTTGGGAGCCTGTCAGATGACCCGCACCTGGTCTTCCACTGGGTGAAGGCTGTGACTGTCTACCCGATACCCTGTATAGGTGACCTCGGTGCATTAAAAGTGCACTTCTTGCTCTGAAGGCGGATGCCAGCCTGTTCGAACCGTATGAGGACTTCACCAGATTTTCCAAGTGCTCCTTGTCCGAGGCCCCAGCGATGAGGACATCGTCCAGGTATACCGCCACCCTCAGTAGACCAGGTAGGATGTTTGCCACCACTCGCTGGAAAATCGTACAGGCCAATGAAAGTCCAAATGATAACTGGGTGTATTTGTGCAACCCTCTTTGGGTGTTAATGGTGACGAGCCTCTGGGAGCCTGGATCTAGGGCCAGCTGCAGATACGCATGGCTCATGTTGAGTTTTGTTATCTTGTCACTGCTGAACTTGGTGTACAGACCCTTGACTAGGTAACTGTCGGAAGTAGAAACCCGGTTCAATGTCCTCTTGTAGTCTCCACACAGGCACATGGATCCGTCAGGTTTTAATGCCGGGACCACTGGCACAGCCCAGTCAGCGAAGTGGACCAGGCGGATGATCACCAGGCATTCCAAGTGATCCAACTCCGCAATGATCTTGGGCATAGTGCATATGATAAGGGGCGGACGTGAAAATAGCGGGGTTGTGCGTTTTCACCCACACTAATTTTTGCCACTGCGCCTTTTATGATGCTGAGGCCTTCAGCGAAAACTCCTGGAAATGTCGGCAGCATTCCTTCAGGCCGTGGAAGCACATACAGCAAACACGCTTTAAATTGCATAGTCACGGCCCAATAAACTGGGTCCTCTAACATAGACCACCAGCAAGGGCAAGCATGCTGACTGGTCCCCATACGTCACGGTTACGTGGGTGGTGCCTTCGATGGCCAAGGGCTCCCCAGTATATGTTGCCAAACTGGCATCAATGTCTCAAAGCCCCAAGGGCTGGAGACTGAACTGAATCATGGCAAATGTCTGGCGGGTGACTGATGACCGAGATTATCGCTCAGGTGTAGAGTTTCATATCAATGTGGTGCCTAGTTCTCTTCAGTGCTATTTGGATTGATGTGACCTGGGGGCTGTAATGCAATGCAACTACTGGTCTGGTCCTCTACATAATATGTCTGGCCTCTAGGAGGATGATATCGCCTTGGGGGGTTGATTGGGAATAGTGCCTTCACCGGGCTTGCCTGGTGTCCCTGCCCGGTCACCGGGTCCAGCCAGCTCCCTGTGGCTGCCATATTGGTGTTCCGGCTTGGGGAATCATTTTGGTCACTCCCGGGTTTGTCATGGCAATGTTTCCTGCAGCAGCTCCCGCCTTGTGGAGGCTCATGCCCCTTGGGTCTGGTCACAGTCGCTCTGACAACTGAGGTTCACGGCCGCCAGGGCCTGAAGCTCTTGAACCCATGCCCTGCACTTTCCCAGGTAATGGTGATGTCTACCGCCCATTGGAGGGTTAAGTGAGCCTCCGTTAGCAGTTTACACTGGGTGTCGGTATCACGGAGTCTACAGGCTAAATGGTCCCTCAGCGATTTGTACAAACTCGCAAGAGGAGGTGAACGTTCTCAAGCATGCCAAGATGTCGCCGTTGGATTCCCCTCGGGCTTGCGAGGTTGTGTGGAAACATTTCCGGATGACCGTTATTGGGGGCTGGAGGTTCAGATGTGCCTCGACCAAGGCTGCCATTTATAGTCCGGCCTGTCCGGGTGGGTGAGGTTTTTTATTAGCATATAGGTGGATCCCCTGACTCTGGTCAGTAGTATAATAGTTTGTTGCTCATCCCCCACCTCAATGGCATTGGACCGAAAATACTGTAGCTGCTCCATGTACTGGATCCAGTCATTGGTACCAGCATCGAACTGTTCAAGTTGCCCGGTGTGCGACTCTCTGCTCAGAGTGGAGGCCTCTCTGAGCCTGGACGAAATGGGTTAGCGGTATAATTCATGATGGCTATGGCACCTCCACTTTACACTCATTGCTAGTGTAGAATCCAGCGGGAGAGACAGACACAGGAACTATGACACTATGAATCAGTGTTTGACTTTTCCATGAGAAGTAGTTGGTGAAACATCGCGGCAGTTTGAGATTTGTAACTTCAGCAGTTGAACTCCGAGGAATTGTCCTGCTTCCTTTTCAGATGTGGCTTTTCTTACAGCAATCCGAGAGAGAGTAAAACTTTCATTTTTTACCTGTCCGAACAGGGGTGATTGCTTCTGACTTTTTTTTATTTGTTCATGGGACATGGGCGTCACAGGCTGTGCCAGCATTTATTGCCCATCCCTAATTGCCTTTTGCAGGGGCAGTTAACAGTCAACTACATTTCTTTGGGTCTGGAGTCACATGTAGGCCAGACCGGGTAAGGATGACAGATTCCCTTCCCTAAAGGACATTAGTGAACCAGATGGGTTTTTTCGACAATCGGCAATAGTTTCATGGTCATCACTAGACTTTTTAAATTCCATATATTAATTGAATTCAAATTTCACCATCTGCAGTAGCAGGATTTCAATCGGAGTCCCCAGAGCATGATTCTGGGTCCCTGGTTTACTGAGAAGGGACAATAAGTCTCCTGTGTATTCCTCGAAGAGAACCAAAACAGACCTGGGACATGGAGGATTTGATTTTTGCGGAGATAATAATTGGCTTCCATTATCTCCACAGTAGATTATTCAGTTGCTTTGTGCCTTTGATATGTCCTTGTTTGGAAAAAGGGTGTAATATTCCATTGTCCCTCAGGACTTTCAATTTAGTATCATCCACCATGGAAGAAATTCAGACAGTGATTGAATTTGCACTCTCTGAATTTACACCCTCAGCCATGGCCCTTATGTTTTTTTAATTTAAAGAGCCAAAATCCTTTTTGTTTTGTTCCAATTAAGGGGCAATTTACCATGGCAAATCCACCTAACCTGTACGTCTTTGGACTGTGGGAGGAAACCGGAGCACCCGGAGGAAACCCACGCATACACTGGGAGAACGTGCAGACTCCACACAGACAGTGACCCAAGCCGGGAATCTAACCTGGGATCCTGGTGCTGTGAAGCCACAGTGCTAACCACTATGCTACAGTGCTGCCCTAGCAATTTCCTCTCTTGCCTCCCACACAGACACAGGGAGAAAGTGCAACTCCACATAGTCATTGGAGGCCAGAATTGAACCTGGGTCCCTGGAGCTGGTGAGGCAGCAGTGAGAACCACTGTGCCACCCATCCAGGGACAAGATGGCAGAAATATAGGATAAAAGCAAATTACTGCGGATGCTGGAATCTGAAACCGAAGAGAAAATGCTGGAAAATCTCAGCAGGTCTGGCAGCATCTGTTGGGAGAGAAAAGAGCTAACGTTTCAAAGCTGACAAAGGGTCACCTGGACTCAAAGTTAGCTCTCTTCTTTTAAGAATGGGCTTGGAACCCTGGGGGACTCTGCCTCCGGCTCCGCCCACCAGGGAGTCGTATATAAGGGGCCACCCTGTAGGTGGCACCCAGTAAACACCCGTCTCGGCAACAGGCTAGTTCTCTGCTTATTAAATCCTTCTTTTACCGTTCTACTCTTTTGTGTCGTTATTGAGGGTACTACAATTTAATAAGCAGAATTACGTTAGGATGGACACAGGTCTCAAGCCAGAGAAGCTCAACCTGGAAGCACGGACACCGGAGGCAAAAAAAATGTTTAAGTACTGGCTCCGCTGCTTCGGGGTCTACCTGGAATCCTCGGAGACTCCCATCCTAGGGCCACGCAAGCTGTGCCTACTCCACGCTCGGGTGAGTCACAGAATCTCTGCCATGATCGAGAAGGCGACTACTTACGACGAGGAGGTCGACATCCTACCCAAGCGTTTTGTCAAACCCATAAATGAGGTACATGCCCAGCATCTGCTCTCTACCTGCTGGCAGCGCTTAGGGGAAACTCTAGACAAGTTCGTGGAAAAGCTCGCCAGGAACTGCAGTCATCAGGATGTGACGGCGGAAGTTCGCATGAACCTGCACATCCGAGACGCATTCGTGTCCGGCATCCGTTCCACCTATATCAGGCAGCGACGACTCGAAAATGGAGCTAAAGACCTCCAGGACGCGGTAACGCTCACCGCCTCGCTGTAAGTGGCCCGCCACAACCTAGGCACATACCCCGTGGACCCTGCGAGCCCCTCTGACTTCCCCAGACTCGGCCACGCTAAGGGCCTGCACCGCGCGGCGACCCGCCCAGACCGGGGGCACCCCGTGCTTTTTCTGTGGACAGGGCCAGCACCCACGTCCACGCTGCCCAGCCCGCTCTGCCATTTGCAGCGACTGCAGGAAGAAGGGGCATTTCGTGAGGGTCTGCCTGACCAGGCCCAGGGCCCAGAAACAAAAAGATCACCAGGCTCGGAAATCGGGCTCACAGGCCTGCAGGCCTCGCAACGCGGCTGCGCACTGACCGGACCCTCCCCTTTCTGACGCGTCATCTGCCTCGTGCGAGACATGGGGCGGCCATCTTGGCGGTGGCCATCTTCTGGGCCTGACACATGTGACCAGCGGCGGCCATTTTGTGAATCTGATTCGGCTGAGGACTCAGACTACCCGCAACTGGGAGCGATCACACTCGACCAAACGCGGCCAAAGCACCTGCAGAATTCCATGATGCAGGTTCAGGTCAACGGGCGCGATACTCCCTGCCTCTTCGAATCCGGGAGCACGGAGAGCTTTATCCACCAAGAAACGGTAAGGCGCTGTTCCTTGCGCACCTGTCCCGCGTCCCAAACCATAGCCCTTGCCTCCGGGTCCCACTCGGTCCAAATCAAGGGGTATTGTATTGCGGATCTCTCGATCCAGGGTGCCGAATACGCTTGTTTCAAACTCTGTATCCTCCCTCACCTCTGTGCCCCCCTGCTGCTCAGTCTGGAATTCCAATGCAGCCACAGAAGTCTGACACTGAAGTTCGGCGGACCCTTGCCCCCACCCCTCCCCCTCACACAGTATGCAGCCTTGCGGCACTGAAAGTCGCACCCCCCTCTCTATTCGCGGACCTCACCCCCGACTGTAAGCCCGTCGCCACTAGGAGCCGGTGGTACAGTGCCCAAGACGTGACTTTTTTTTATCAAGTCAGAGGTCCAGCGTTTATTGGGAGAGGGGGTCACTGAGGCTAGCAACAGCCCCTGGAGAGCACAAGTGGTGGTAGTATGATCCGGGGAAAAGAAACGGATGGCCGTGGACTATAGCCAGACCATAAACCGCTTCACGCAGCTCGATGCGAACCCCCTTTCCCGCATAGCAGAGATGGTCAATCAGATCACACAATATCGTGTATTCTCCACTGTCGACCTCGAATCCGCCTACCACCAGCTCCCTATCCGACCGATAGACCGCCCCTTTCCTGCTTTCAAAGCAGCTGGCCGGCTCTTCCACTTCCTCAGGGTCCCCTTCGGCGTCACAAATGGGGTCTCCATCTTCCAGAGGGCGATGGACCAAATGGTGGACAAGTACAGCTTGCGGGCTACATACCCGTACTTGGACAACGTCACCACCTGTGGCCATGATCAGCAGGACCATGACACGAACCTCAAAGTTCCTCCAGACAGCCCGAGCCCTCAACCTGACCTACAACAAGGAAAAATGCGTTTTCAACACAACCCGACTAGCCATCCTCGGCCATGTCGTGGAGAACGGGGTCCTAGGACCCGACCCCGACTGCATGTGCCCCGTTAAGGAACTTCCCCTCCCCCGTAGCCTTAAGGCCCTCAAACAGTGCTTGGGGCTTTTCTCCTATTACGCCCGGTGGGTCCCCCAAATATGCGGATAAAGCCCGACCACTCATAAAGACCACAACATTTCCCCTGATGGCTGAGGCCCGGTCGGCCTTCAGTCGCATCAAGGCCTACATCATCAAGGCCGCTATGCACGTGGTGGACGAAACCATCCCTTTCCAGGTAGAGAGCCATGCGTCAGACATCGCCCTGGCTGCTACCCTCAACCAGGCAGACAGGCCAGTAGCATTCTTCTCCAGAACCCTCACCGCCTCCGAGATTTGGCACTCTGCAGTCGAAAAGGAGGCGCAAGCCATTGTGGAGGCTGTGCGGCACCGAAGGCACTACCTAGCCGGTAGGAGGTTCACCCTCGTCACTGACCAACAGTCAGTCGCCTTCATGTTTGTTAACGCACAACAGGGCAAAATTAAAAATGATAAAATCTTGAGGTGGAGGATCGAACTCTCCACCTACACGTAGGATATCAAGTATCGTCCAGGGGAGCTCAACAAGCCACTAGATGCCCTGTCCTGCGGCACATGCGCCAACGCGCAGGAGGATCGCTTGCGGGCCATCCACAATGACCTCTGTCACCCGGGGGTTACCCAGCTCGCCCACTTTATCAAGTCCCGCAACCTACCTTACTCCACCAAGGAGGTCAAGGCCATGACTAGGGCCTGCCAGATCTGTGCGAAGTGCAAACCGCACTTCTACTGGCCAGACAAGGTTCGCCTCGTAAAGGCCTTGGGGGCCCTTTGAGCAACTAAGCGTGGACTTCAAAGACCCCCCTCCCGTCCACCAACCGCAATATCTACTTCCTAACCGTCGTCGACGAGTTCTCCCACTTCCCATCCACCGTCCCCTGTCCCGACATGACCTCGTGATAAAGGCACTGCACAGCATCTTCACACTGTTTGGTTTCCCCGCTTATATCCACAGCGACCGGGGTACATCGTTCATGAGCGATGAACTGCTCATGTATCTGCTCAGCAAGGGCATTGCCTCGAGCAGAACGACCAGCTATAACCCGCGGGGAAACGGGCAGGTGGAGAGGGAGAACGCAACAGTTTGGAAGGCTGTCCTCCTAGCCCTACGGTCAAGAAGTCTCCCAACCACCCGCTGGCAGGAGGTCCTACCCGATGCCCTGCACTCCATTAGGTCGCTCCTCTGCACGGCCACGAATGAGACCCCTCACAATCGCATGTTTGCCTTCCCCAGGAAGTAGACCTCCAGGGTCTCACTTCCACCTTGGCTGACGACTCCGAGACTTCTCCGGAGGCACGCGAGCAGCCATAAAACGGGCCCCTGGTCGAGAGGGTCCGACTACCACATGCGAACCCCCGATACGCCTATGTCGAGCACCCCGATGGCAGGCAAGACACAGTTTCCCTCCGGGATCTGGCACCCGCTGGTTCCCTCACTACAGACGCCCCCCCCCCCCCCCCCCCTTCATGGTTTCCCTGCGGGACCTGGCACCCGCTGATGCCCCCCCCAGGTCCCCCTCTACGTCGGTAGACATCGACCCCCCCCCCCCCCACACACACACTCCACGGCGGCACCGCTATCCCCCCTGCGCCCCGGCCCCCTACCCCGACCCAGACCAAAGCTCCGACCACCGTGCTCCCGGATGTACCCGCACCGAAGACGTCCGTGTCCGACGCACCACCGCCCAAGCTGAGAATGTCGACGAGGACGATCAGGCCACCGAAAAGACTAGACATGTGATTCCACTTCACCCCCTGTGGTGGTATGTATGTGAGCACTGCCATTGGTGCAGAGCATGAGTTTCCCATTGGCTCTGGCTGGTCATGTGCCTCTCGTCCGATTGGCTGGGACTAGTCATGTGACTGCTCACCAATTGGTCGAGAGGCAAGTAGACCCCGCCTCCGAGGTGGGGTATAAGTACCCAGAGTTCCCGGCGGTCAGCCTTACTCTGGAGTCGACCACCAGGCTAACAACTAGCTGATTAAAGCCACAGTTTGGATCTTAATCGTGTCTCGAGTCCAATTGAATTTTGGAATGGAGCTACGCATCAAGCCTGACTGCCTCCGCACCAGCCCGCATGCTTCAAATGCGTCTGCGATCTTTAAACACTGGCAGGCGTGTTTTAATAGTTACCTGACGACTGCAGCCGGCAAGCCCACCAAGGAGCAGAAACTCCACATCCTCCACTCATGCGTGGGCACAGCGATCTACTCAATGATTGAGGACAAAAGCGATTTTGATGCTGCCATGGAGATTCTCAAAGGACACTTTCTCCGGCTGGTCAACGAAGTATCCGCACGGCATCTCCTGACGACTAGACAACAGTTCCCTGGTGAGTCACTCGATGAGTTTTACCAGGCCGTCGCAGCTCTAGGGTGAACGTGCGCATGTCTCCAAGTTTCGGCGACTGAGCACATGGAACTTCTAATTAGAGACGCTTACGTTGCTGGCATGCAGTCTCCTTCCATCCGACAACGATTGCTGGAGAAGAACGCCCTCAGCCTAGCTGAGGCACGGACTCTTGCAACCTCCCTGGAGGTTGCTGACCTGAACGCCCGCGCATACGCCCCCAAGCCTGCGCTGCGGGTCACTCCGACAAATTAGCGGGGCCCCATTGCTATTTTTGCGGTCTCTCCAAGCACCCCCGCCCGCGCTGCCTGGCCCGCTCCGCTCTGTGCAAGAGCTGCGGGATTAAGGGCCACCACGCGGTGGTATGCCAGACCCAAGTCGGTCGCTGCTGTTCCACGCAGCGACCGCGGATTGCCCCCTCCCCCCCCCCCCGCCCCCCCCCCGGGCCCCCCTAGGGCCCAGCGCGCGCACCAACCTCTCCAACCCGCCTCCCGGCCCCCGCAACGGCCCCACGGTCCTCCCGACCCTCGCTCCCAGCTGCTCCGACCGGCCCGCAGAGGCCGCTGACACTGCCCCCAGCCGCCACGAGGTTCCAACGGGCGCCGCCATCTTGGGACCCCGACTCCACGTGCGGGTCCTGGGCGCCGCCATCTTGGGACCCCGACTCCACGTGCGGGTCCTGGGCGCCGCCATCTTGGGCCAAAATGGAAGGCCCTGCCAGCGATTACTCTGCCACCGAGGATGACCTGGAACTCTCACCACGACTTGCTTCCATCACTCTCGACCAGTCGCGACCACGCACGCTCGCCCAGACTACGACAACTATCCAGCTCAACGGACACAAAACAAGATGCCTGCTGGACTCCGGGAGCACGGAAAGTTTTGTTCGCCCCGACACGGTAAGACGCTGCGTGCTCCCCATCCATCCAGTTAAGCATAAGATTTAATTGGCCTCGGGTTCGCACTCCATCCAAATCACCGGGTGCTGCATAGCGGACCTCACGGTCCAGGGGAGGGTTTTCAAAAACTTCAAACTCCTCATCCTGCCCCGTCTATGCGCTCCGGCACTCTTGGGCCTGGATTTCCAATGCAACCTGCAGAGCTTAACCTTTCAATTCGGCAGCCCTATTCCCCCTCTTACTGTTTGCATCCTCGCTTCCCTCAAAGTGGACCCCCCTTCCTTGTTTGCTAATCTCACCCCAGATTGTAAACCTGTCGCCACTCGGAGCAGACGATACAGTGCCCAGGACCGGACCTTCATCGGGTCCGAGGTCCAGAGGCTCCTTAAGGAAGGAGTTATCGAGGCCAGCAACAGTCCCTGGCGAGCCCAAGTGCTGGTAGTTCGGACTGGGGAGAAAAACCGGATGGTCATCGATTACAGTCAGACCATCAACAGGTTTACGCAGCTGGACGCTTACCCTCTCCCCCGTATTTCCGACCTGTTTAACAGGATCGCAAAATACAAAGTCTTCTGCACGGTGGACCTTAAGTCCGCCTACCACCAGCTCCCCATCCGCGTGAGTGACCGAAAGTACACCGTGTTTGAGGCAGATGGGCGCCTCTACCACTTCCTCAAGGTTCTATTCGGTGTCACAAATGGAGTCTCGGTCTTCCAACGGGAAATGGACCGAATGGTCGACAAGCACGGTTTACGGGCCACCTTCCTGTATCTCGATAACGTCACCACTTGCGGCCACGACCAGCAGGACCACGACATCAACCTCCAAAAATTCCTCCGAACCGCAAAACTCCTTAATTTAACTTACAATAAGGATAAGTGCGTGTTTAGCACCGACCGTCTAGCCATCCTTGGCTACGTAGTGCGTAATGGAGTGATAGGGCCCGATCCCGAACGCATGCGCCCCTTGATGGAACTCCCCCCTCCCCCAACTCCCTCAAATCCCTCAAACGCTGCCTGGGCTTCTTCTCCTATTACGCCCAGTGGGTCCCCAACTACGCCGTCAAAGCCCGCCCCCTCATCCAGTCCATCTCCTTTCCCCTGTCGGTGGAGGCCCGCCAGGCCTTTAGCCGCATCAAAGCGGATATCGCAAAGGCCACGATGCATGCTATCGACAAGTCTGTCCCATTCCAGGTCGAGAGCGACGCATCTGACGTAGCTCTGGCGGCCACCCTGAACCAAGCGGGCAGACCTGTGGCCTTCTTTTCACGTACCCTCCACGCTTCCGAAAGAGTGCCCCCACTGCACAGGCCCGCCCGCAGATCGGTGGGCCCAGATCGTGGGCCAGGCCACCGTGGCCCCCCCCCCCCCCCCCCCCCCCCCCACCCCCGAGGACCGCCCCCGCTGACTTGCCTGCCAGGTCCCGCCATGTGGGACCATGTCTAACCCACGCCAGCGGGACTAGCTAAAAACGGACGGCCGCTCGGCCCATCGGGGAGAATTGCCGGGGGGGCCGTTGCCAATGGCCCCCGAGCGGTGTGGCATGAACCCCGCCTCCGCCTGAAAACCGACACCGGAGTATACGGCGGGCGGCGGGGTGGGATTCGCGCTGCCCTCCCCCGGGGGAGGGTCGGAGAATCCTGCTGCAGATCTCCCAGATATTGCCTTTCGCTTCCAAATGTTGCTGCACGCATCTTAAATATTACAGGCTCCTGACACTGCACCCTTTACAGATGCTGTTGCACTGTTGAACTGGATGGAGTATCAGGAAAGTTGAAGACAGACATTTTGTCTTTACCAATTTGGGTGAATGCACTTTCTAAAATTGGTGCTTATATATCAGGGGCCTCACGGTAGCATGGTGGTTAGCATCAATGCTTCACAGCTCCAGGGTCCCAGGTTCGATTCCCGGCTGGGTCACTGTCTGTGTGGAGTCTGCACGTCCTCCCCGTGTGTGCGTGGGTTTCCTCCGGGTGCTCCGGTTTCCTCCCACAATCCAAAGATGTGCGGGTTAGGTGGATTGGCCATGCTAAATTGCCCGTAGTGTAAGGTTAATGGGGGGATTGTTGGGTTACGGGTATAGGGGTTACGTGGGTTTAAGTAGGGTGATCATTGTTCGGCACAACATCGAGGGCCGAAGGGCCTGTTCTGTGCTGTACTGTTCTATGTTCTATGTTCTATGTTCTATATAACCACTGAGTCCCCGTATTTAAAGAAGCTTCTAGTTTCAGTAATGTGGCACAGGGCAGTCTCAATGGCATGTACAAAGGGCATGATTCGGGCTTCATGGAAGGGAGTCAATGATTGTCGGCTTCAGACGCAAGTGTTAAATATGGGACAAAGTCCAATGCCCTCTCCAGGTTAGTACTGGAGACGATTGTACCTTGCAGCTATGTGTTTATAATAATCAATCTTGCTCTTTCCCTCACTGCATTAAACAGGTCCTAAATTTGCAGATCACCAAAATTGGCACTTTTATGGACTGTGGTGGATAATAATGGATTTCAAGAGGACATGCACAGGCTAGTGAATGGGCAGACACGTGACAGATATAATTTTAATGAAGAGAAGTGTGATGTGAGACATTTTTGTAGGAAGAACTCGAAAAGGCATTATGAAATAAAGGGTAAAATTCTAAAGAGGTGCAGGAGCATAAGGGCGTGGGGTACAGATGCACAAATTGTTGGAAGATGGCAGGACAGGTTGAGAAAGTAGGTAATAAAACATGGCCCTGAGCTTTATTAATACATTAGAAAAGTGAGGAAGCTATTATGAACCTTTCTAAAATACAATAATCTCAACTGGAATATTATGTTCAGTCCAGGGCACCTACAAAGGATGTGGAGGTATTTGATATGGTGCAGAAAGATGTATGAGAATGGTTCCAAGAATGAGGAAGATATAAATTACGAAGGTAGATTGGAGAAGCTGAGGCAGCTCTCTTTTTGAGAAGAGAAGGTTGAGAGGTGACTTTTGTACAGTTGTTTAAGGGAAAACAATCTGTTCCCATTGGTGGAAGGGTCAAGAATCAGAACACTGCTTTAAGATAAATGGCAAAGGACCGGATGTAAAATGAGGAGAAATCTTTTTAAATAGCGAGTGGGTAGGATCCAGAATGCACTACCTGAGAATATGGTCGACCCAAATGAGGGACTGGATAATTATCTTAAGAAATTGTTTACATGATAACATGTAGAGCAGTGGAAGCAATGTAAATGTATCTCATTCCTCCACTTGTTCTTACCATTCAGAATACCTTCTGAAACCTAGATTGCATTCCATATGACAGTATATAGACACACACAATGTTTTTTTTTAAAGAACCAATTGTTCATCTCCAAAGACTAGGAGCTGCACCTAAAGTGGACATGCAGGTATCCACAAAGGAGCAAAGTTTTGAGCCCAGTCTACATGGCACCTCTTTAAGCTGCCATCAAAACGATGAGCCCAGCACCTCCTGCTGTTGTAAGAGAATCTGCAGGGTGATAAAAATGTTAAAGGCATCAAAGGAAAGGCACAGTGGTCTTAAACAGAACTGTAATGTGAGTGAATTGTTTTTATCACTGATGAAATATTTCAAAATGATTTGGAGCAAGATGGAAGAATGTTTGTGCAAAGGAGGGGTCAAAGATCTCTGCATGTCAACTATTTTGAGGGTGTCGGTTACAGAAAGGTAACTCTTAAAGAAGTTTTTCATCTTCAGTAGGTTAACAGCAAGTCTTTACTAGCTATTTATATCCATATCTCTAGTAAAGTTATCTCCATATCTAGGTCTTTGCTTATCTCTGCTCAATAACTCACTGATCCTGGATCTGGGTCATGTGCCTTATATCACTGAGCATTACTGTACTCGGTCCCACGTTAACCCTGTATATGCCAGACCCTTATACTACATGAACCAGCAACAGAATTGATTTATTGTCAAAGAGCCTTCTCGCTGCCGTCCCAAGTGGTATCTAGGTGCTCTTTTAATTTCCTTTTTTTATGTTCTAAGAACAAGGAAAATCATACTTTGCTGCAGATCTGATGTTGTTGCCAGAACCCTCCTTTTCTGATCCATAAATTTCAACTCGCTGAGCTTGAAACAATACTGAAAGCAAATGTGATGCAAATTACTGCTGTCATAGAAATGGCCAAGACAAAAGAGATATAACCTCCGGATTTCATTCCTAGATAATGTTGTCTAAATAAGTCATGTAGGTTCAGCCACTAAGTTTTGACGTGTTCACAGTGAGCCCACAGGAGCACTATGTACAACTGAGCAATCAGTGGCACTGGCTTCATGGCAATCAGTGTCGCATTACCTCAAAAGACCTGAACTATCTTATTTTTCTGCATTTTCTTTTGTTTCTAGTGAGATTTCAAGACAATAACATGGACATTCAAATTTGTTTTTCTCGGTTGTTTTCCATTACTGAAAATTAAAAGTTTTCGACCAGGTGGCTAGATATAGCACTTAGGGAGAATGGGTTGAACAGCTATGGGGAGAAAACAGGATTAGGCTATTGAGTTGGATGATCAGCCATGATCGTGATGAATGGCGGAGCAGGCCCGAAGGGCCAAAAGGCCTCCTCCTGCTCCTATCTTCTTTGTGTCTATGTTTTGTATGGAAAGAGATGTGCGTTTTCTTGGAATGCATATCCCAAATAAACCATTCTGCAGCAATATTTCATTAGTTTAAAGGTTATTTCTTACCTCAAATTAACAGCATCACAAACTTGATCTTGTTAACATGTGGGTGTTTGCACACACACATACAAGGATTGGATACAGATAAATATAGTGCACTTTTGCAGATTACAATTAATTTAATCTCCTGAGTTATGATTTCCAGTCTCGCTTGTGGTTTCTTGAATGGATTCAATGATGTCCCAGTCTAGGGCGGTATGATGGTTAGCACTGCTGCCTCAGTGTCAGGGATCCGGGTTCGATTCTGACCTTGGTGACTGTGTGTGGAGTTTGCACATTCTTCCTGTATCTCCGTGGGTTTCCTCCGGCTGCTCCAATTTCCTCCCACAGTCCAGAGACCGGTTAGATGGATTGGCTATGCTAAATTGTCCCTAGGTGGGGTTACGAGGTCAGAGTGTTCTTTCAGAGGGTTGGTGCCAACTCGATGGGCCAAATGATCTCTTTCTGCACTGTAGGGATTCGATGATTGGGGGTCTCGCAAAGCAAAGGGATCACAGCAGGTTTTGTGATTTCTTGTAGATTGAGAACTTGACTTGCAATAATTTTTAGTGTCTGTTTCTTAGAATGGCTGACATCGGAGAGTTCTGATGTACTTGCTGGGTCCTGGGATAATAGAGTGCAGTCGCTAAAAACAATTTCACATGACTTAAAGAACAAAGAAAATTACAGCACAGGAACAGGCCCTTCGGCCCTTCCAGCCTGCGCCGATCCAGATCCTTTATCTAAACCTGTCTCCTATTTTCCAAGGTCTACTTTCCTCTGTTCCCGCCCATTCATATACCTGTCTAGACTTTGGTTTACACTTCTGAGACTCAGCAGTCTAGATTGAATCATGGCTTTTTGAATACAATGTGAATTTGATAGAGGCCATTGAATTTTGATTTTCCTCTTTGTCCAGTATGAAACATGGAGATTTGCAGTTTGGAAACTCCATAGTGTTTAGACCTTAACTCCTCCTTAGATGTATGAATTCCACAAATGCCTGGGAGGTACCGTCGCTCATGTCCACACCTAATTAGGGTATTCTCTGGAGACTTGTTATGATCTGCAGTCCAAATCATATAACTTGCAGAAGCATATGACTAACAACTTCTTTTGTGTCCAATTTCTTTGAAATATTGTCACAATGTTCATAATATGACATGCCTGCACTAGACAGAGCCAAAGGAAGATTTGAAGAAGGGGTTGAGGAAACCTGTGCATTTAAATACTTTACAAATATCTAAGAATTTTCTGTATTGGAATAAATATTTGATATTACAAATTTATCTTGTATTCTGAAAAGTTTTCCATTTTCTCTAACAGCTTTGTAAGAGATTTCTTACTCTCGCTTCTGATTTTAAATTCATGGTTTGATTTTTATCTTTCTTTCTAAAGAGCATGTTCCATTTGTTTTGCTAGGACCAGCAAGCTGTAGTGGCTAAATGGTCATCTATTCTGACAGGAAAACGAGCCCAACATGCTTCTATCCAGGTACACATCACAGTGATTAGCTCCCACAGCCCATCCTCGCATCCCAACATTTTTCCAGTCCCCCACTTCCTCGACTCCAGTTCCTAGTGCATCATAATACCCTCCTGTAATTTGATCTGCACCTCCTGCTTATTGAACTCCAGATTACCATGATCTTTTCCTAGTCCATCCTGACTATGCGTCTGACTTTTCTTTTAAATTCCATCCCACCATTTTGTACAATTAACTTGCTGTTTGTGTGAAACCAAAATATTAAATGTTCCACACCCTTTCTTCTGCCTGAGTAAAAATGATCAGTTCTTCCCATGATGCTCCTATATGTGTCTGAGTGATTTGATGACAAAAATGTGTTGTTAAGTTCATAGTGAAAAGAACAAAACAAATACTTGCCCACGAATAGTTTGCATGTGGATTGACGTTTGGTCCGCAGAGTTTGAAGATATCTGTGAGCATTTCTAAAAATTGGGACATAAAGCTGAGCAACCATAAATTAAATCCTCCTGCAGCCTTTCAATTCTTCTCCTCTGCAGGCATTGGCAATATTGCTATTAGTGTATGGATTAGAACATTAATATGAAAACAGCAGTCCATGTCCAAATGCAGCAAGACCTGGACAATATTCAGCCTTAGGCTGATATGTGGTAAGTTACATTCGCGCCACACTAGTGTCAGGCATAACCATTTCTGATTTAATAAGGGGCTGGTTTAGCACAGGGCCAAATCGCTGGCTTTGAAAGCAGACCAAGGCAGTCCAGCAGCACGGTTCAATTCCCGTACCAGCTTCCCCGAACAGGTGCCGGAATGTGGCGACTAGGGGCTTTTCACAGTAACTTCATTTGAAGCCTACTTGTGACAATAAGTGATTTTTCATTTCATTTCCTCCAGGAGAGTATCTTGCCATCACCCCTTGATGTTCAATTGCATTACCAATGCTGAATCCCCCACAATCAACATCCTGGGGGTTACCATTGATCAGAATCTAAACTGGACTAGCCACATTAATACTATGGCTACCAAAGCAGATCAAAGGCTAGGAATCTTACAGCGAGTAACTCACCTCCTGAACCCCCTATGTCCACCATCTACAAGCCACAAGTCAGGAATGTAATGGAATACTATCCATTTGCCTGATGAGAGCAGCTCCAACAACAGCACTGCCTGGAGGTTCCCCTCCAAGTCACTCACCATCTTGACTTGGAAATATATCGCTGTCTGTTCACTGTCGCATGGGTCAAATTCCTGGAACTCCCTCCTAACAGCACTGTGGGTGCTCCTACACCTCAGGGACTGAAGCAGTTCAAGAAGGCAACTCACCACCAGTTCTAACTGGCAACTAGGGATGGGCAATAAATGCTGGCCTAATTAGCGATTCCCTCATCCCATAGATGATTTTTAAAATTTCAATTGCATATAATGGATTCGACTTCTGAAGTATGGCAAATATGCAACAACAGTAAAAGCAAAAATGGGATGAGAACCACCTGTAATAAAATCTTCAATTTTCAGTACTCTTTGACATGCATCATGATGCATCCACTCTGCTAAATTTATCTCACACAGGGCTCCCTTACTATGTCTGTAGTTCTAATACATTAGAAAGTGATGCAAATTAATTAGGAGTAGGGCCCCTCCAGTCTGCTCTGCTATTCAATGAGATCACGATTGATTTGATCACAAATGCAACTCCACATTTCCACCTACCCCCGATATAATCATTAACCACCCCCCCCCCCCCCCCCCCCCCATGCTTATCAAGAATCTATCTACCTCTGCCTTAAAAATACTCCGACTTTGCTTTCACTGCTTTTTGAAGAATAGAGTTCTGAAGATTCATGACGCTTAGAAAGAAAATAATTCTCAATTTTCCTTGGAACAAAGACCATTGAGAGGATGGCATGATTTATGGTATACAAAATAGTGAGGGATAAAGATCGAGTAGACAGCACGAACCTGTTGCCCTTGGCAGAGAGTTAAAGTGGCAGAAGGATTAGAGGGGCCATGAGGAAAGACCTTTTTACGCAGGGGGTGGTGGGTGTCTGGAATTCACTGCCTGAGGTGGTGGTGGAGGCAGAAGCTTAAAATCTTTTTAAAAAGTAATTGGATCTGCACCTTAAAGTGTTGTAAGCTGCAGGGCTATGGGCTATAGGCCATGTGCAGTGAGATGGGATTAGAAAGGGCAACTGTGTGTCTTTTGGTTGGTATGGACAGGATGAACCTACTGGGCCCCCTTGCGTGCCGTATTATTTCTATGGTTCTATCTTTGTTTCTATTAAGCCATCTCATTATAAGTCATCCTGAAATGAAGAGCTTGTCTTATGAGGAACGGTTGAGGACTCTGGGTCTGTACTCGTTGGAGTTTAGAAGGATGAGGGGGAATCTTATTGAAACTTGCAGGATACTGCAAGGCCGAGATAGAGTGGACATGAAGAGGAGGTTTCCACTTGTAGGGAAAAACTAGAAGCAGAGGATGCAATCTCAGACTAAAGGGACAATCCTTTAAAACAGAGAGGAGGAGGAATTTCTTCAGCCAGAGGGTGATGAATCTGTGGAACTCATTGCCGTAGAAGGCTGTGGAGGCCAAATCACTGAGTATCTTTAAGACAGAGATGGATAGGTTTTTGATTAATAAGGAAATGAGGGGTTATGGGAGAAGGCAGGAGAATGGGGATGAGAAAAATATCAGCCGTGATTGAATGGCGGAGCAGATTCGATGGGCCCAGTGGCCTAATTCTGCTCCTATGTCTGATGGTCTTATTTACTCTCCTCAACTCCAGTAGATACAAGCCTAGCCAATCCAATATTTCCTCTTAAGATAACCTGCCCATTCCAGATATTAGTCTCGTAAACCTTCTCTGAGCTGCTTCCAATGCATTTACAGCCTTCCTCAAATAATAAAGAATGGAAATAGTGATGTTTTCCATATCATTCACGGTATTTTCCCCCAAAATCAAGTTCTCGATTAAAATTAGTTTCCTTTCACCAAAGGTGAATTTGATCAGCAAACCTCTTATCCTAATAAAAGCAAACACCTATTGCTGAGAGTTTTGTTCTCGGTTGAATGCAATAAAACTGTTAGTTCTTTTTGACTATCACTAGTTGTACACGTATCAAAGAATGCTGCAGCAATGTAGACCTATTCTCAAAATCAAATCTCCCAAATCAGATTGTAATAAAATAGACTTTTATGATACTCATTATTATAAGACACCCTATAGACATTCATTCCCATGTCCAACACAATGTGTAGGATTTTCCGGCCGTTCCTGCCGGTGGGATCTTCTGGACCTGTTGATGTTGATCTCCCCCCACCCCCTCCCAAACCACTGTGGGTTCCCCGGTGACAGTGAAAGGATCGGAAGATCTGACCAATGGCAGGCTGCCTCCACCACTGCAAAATAAGCTGGGGGGGGGGGGGGGGGGGGGGGGGGGGGTTGCATAAAATCCTGCTGAATGACTACTTGAATTAAGAGGCTGACCGATATGTGATATGTGGTGTCGTAATACACCAGTCCCGAAGTGTAGAAAATCCGTGAAGGAAAAATGCAAAGAGGAAATATGTTTGATATGTGGACAGAGAATCATTTTGTTTTTGGCTAATTAATTTTAAATGCCCTCCAGTGTACAACCCTTTTATTTATGTGCCTTTTGTTTACAAAATAAATCATCTTGCCAAACGCTCTGTATGCATTGATTTAACTTTTTATTCTATTTTACACATTACTATGCTCTGGCTCAATTATAATCTTACTCTCATAAACAAGCTATTGATTATTAATGACATTGGTGTCATCACATCTGTGATACATGGGACAGCGCATGTGTTTTGCCTCTAGCTGCTTCTGTCAGCCATGCTGTCTGATTTTCGCTGTGCTCATTCAGACATATTTTTGCAAAAGCAATGGTGTAGCTAATCATTCTAGCTGAGGCACTTTGCATCTAGTTTGTCATATTCTCAAATTCATAATCATAACTAAATAGAAGAAAACCCAATTACTTCAGTTGCGTGTTCAAGCCTCAGTACCGACTGTAATGCTTGAAAGGGAATGCTAGTTTCCAAGTGGTGTTCTGCTTTCTCTCAGGTTCAGTCACCAACACAGTTTTTCATTATGGTTCCGGTCCGAGGTCTGGCAGCTTACACAGAACGGAAGGTACGCCAGTGGCGCTATTATACCTTGACTGGTTCCAAACTCATCTCGCCTGTTCAAGAGCCCGAGAAGCTTCATCAGTGGTTGGAGGTGGATCAGTTCCTTAAGAGTTCTCAAGAATGGCACCAGTCAGATGTGACTATTGAAGGTGACATTGTTCCTTCGAAAGTAGTTGCTATCTTTAAAGCACTGCTTGAGAAACCACTCCAGGCCTCAAATTTTCACGGTAAGTAGAGGATCAAAATGATCCGTTTAATTTTAAACATTGACTAAGATATAGATTTTGCAGTCAGCAGCAAAGCAAGGGTGTTCATCGCCGACCTTGAAAGCTGCCCAAAAGATCCAGTGATGCCTTTGGCATGTTTTTCCCTAATTAATGCAGTTAATACGCTTTTAAAACTTAGTTGCACCTCATTTGACTAGGTGTAGATTTTTCAAAAGGCTTTTACAGCAAAACTATCATTGTAAGAGTGGAAGTTTGCCAAATCATAATTGCAATGATTGCAGTCTGTGGTAACCTCTATGGTGCATCCCAATGAGGAACATAGACTGTACAAATGTTTGTCAAACATGCAATATTTATCCCTCAATCAACACCACAAAAACATATTATCTGATCATTGTGAGACTGCTGTTTGTGGGAGCTTGATGATGTGTACATATTGGCTGGTACATTTCCTACATTACAACACAGACCATACTTCAAAAGTACCAGGATAAAAGGTGCTATGAGATGTATGATAGTCATGAAAAACACTATATAAATGCAAGTCTTTATTTTCTAATTTCACCACAATGTATTTGATCACCTCGCTTTGAGCCTGGCATTGAAATATTGTTTACTTTTAGAAATTTCCACAAAATGTTCCACACAATGGATTGATCCAGTTAGTACAGTACATTACTGTTCTAAAATCTATATCTACGATGAACAGAGATTGTGTGATGGTAGTAGCTAAACCACAAGTTAATGAATGTGTTACATAGTGATCTATCCTCATTATCCAGTGAGTAAACTGTCTGGTACCAAGCCACAGTATATGTTGGTCTTTGCCAAGTTAGCTATTCTCACCTGGGCAATAGGCTTCAGGGCCATGGAGGAGAAAGTTCATCCTAGTTTCCTACTTCCGATCACTGACCCATCACACTGGCATGTGTGTGGATATTAGTTAAGGTTATGATTGGGTTGAGATCTGTTCCCTGTCATGATGAAAAAGCATGCAGAAACCCTTTGGGTGGATTTTAATCAATTAAAAAGCAATTATGCTCTTGCTTATTTTACACTGTTGCCAACATCCTCATTGTCTGCTCACAAGTGAAGTATGATGACTACTGAGGTATTTTGAGATCTGTGAAACAACACCCCATCATCATAAACTGCACATTCAGGAGAGGAGAAAATATGGAGAAAGCTTTTAATAATGGCTTATGTAGAAGACTTCAGTAAAACTATGATAGAGCAGTGAGAGATCAGACACGATCATTATTTTGCTCTGAACTCTGAGGCGACCAGGCACGGAAACCAGGGTTGGATTTACAGCCCTTTGTGAGATGAGATGGGCAGGAAACATGGCAAGGAGAAGGCATCAGGAGAGGTGCTGCCATCTTCCATCTGCAATGGCATATTACCGCAGTGCTTCCGTCTGCTGAGGTTGAGGGGGGGGGGGGGGGGGAATGGTGTTGTGTTTTTTTTTATACCTCTTGAGTTCTGAGTTGGATTTTAACCAGGCATGCTCGTTGGAAGAGCTGACTCTTCATATTGTTGCACTGACCCCAGTGGTGGGAACTTCAGTGGCACAACCACCCATTGGTCACCTCCCACTCCTGGCATTTTACCAGTGATGGGTGAACTGCTGCTACATGGGGCGATACCAGGCAAATCCTGCGGGTTCTTGGGGATGTCCCTCCTTTATGGCCACTTCAGAGCCAACATGGGAGACCCCAGGCGAAAATGGCTCCTTCCGCGGCTAACGTGCCACTGCTGAATATGTACTCTGCCCAACAATTGATAGGCCGCTGGTTTGGCTGCGGTTGCTGAAAAATTCTTGCCGTGGGTTCAAGGATGCCTCACATGTAGATGGCCTCTTCCTCAGCTTTCATCGTGGCCACCATTAGTGGTGCCTGTTCTACCTGTTAAATGCCACCTCAGGCTCCCTCTCGGACCGGCATGTGGTTGGCCCTCGTTTCCAGTCTTGGTTGTGGGACATCTGCCCTGGTCAAAACATTCTGTCCCAGGTTTTGGTATGAAGTGTAAATTGGTCCAAAGAGATCAACTCTCCAAAGTCTTGGGTTAATAAGCACCTTGGACAAAAGTTCTTGATAGACCTATTGAGACAGCTTTGGCTGGGGAGTCCTTTGGGAACATAATCCAGGACTTGGGAAACTCAGCAGCTGGAGAGTGGCAAAGACAGCTTCAGGGAGAAGTCAAGTGCTTTCTTTTCACTCGCCCATACTCGATCTCTTCGACCCAAGGGAATGATAACCATGGAATGCCTACCCACCTCCCTGTCACCGGGAGAGGAATCAAACCATCTGGGGCCATATTCACCCCTCCTACGGGTTAGGAATCTGTCCTTATCAATGCTTCCATTAGCAGCCACATGCAACTTATCTATGGCCCCCCACAATGCCTGTCCATTAATTTAATTTCCAAGGCAAGCCATCTGTCAAAGCGAAGTAAGACTGTTGGTGGAAGCAGGTGATGCTGGTGATTTTGATGGGGGAGTGGGGTTGGAATTGCCGATCACTTTAATTCAGTGTCATCAGGTTCTTCACCCTTCCACCAATGGAACAATTTCCCCTTATCTACTCTGTCCATACCCATTATGGTTATGAAAACGTCCATCAAATCCCCTCGCAATCTTCTTCCTGAGCTGTGTAGTCACACCTTCTCCAAACTATTCACCTAACTGAAACCCCGCATCCTCAGAACCATTCTCATGAATATTTCCTGCAAACAGCACTCCTTCCTAAAGTACAGTGCTCAGAATGCCCACAATATTTCATTTGAGGCTGGATAATTGTCTTTACAAAAGTTTATCATCTCTTTTATTGCTTCTATGCCTCTATTGATGAAATTCAAGATCCCATTTGCCTTTTTAACCACTTGCTCACTGTCAGTTTATCATCCTCGGCTCCTGCACTCCTGTTAGAATTGTATCCTTTATTTTATATTGCCTTACTACCAAAATGTACCACTTCACACTTCTTTGCAATAAATCTCATGTGCTCTATGTCAGCCTATTCCACCAGCCTAGGTGCTCTAGAATTCTATCACTATCCTCTTCAAAGTTCACAACATTTCCAAGCTTTGTATCATCTGCAAATTTTGAAATTGTGCCCTGTACACCAAAATCTAGGTCATTCCTCTAGATTAGGAAAAGTAGTCATAGTGTCAACCTCTGGAGAACCCCACTATGCACCAACCTCCAGTCTGAAAACCAACCATTCATCACTACTTTCTGTTTCCTGTTACAGAGCCAACTTTGTATCCATGCTGCAGTTATCCCTTTTATTGCATGGGTTTCGGCTTTACTGGCAAACCCATTATATGGCACTTTATGCAAATTTTGGAAGTTCACATACACCACATCAACCATACTGCCTGATCATCTTTAACTGCTACCTCACACTGCTGCCTCATTAAAATACCTGATGAAGTTAATTTTATCACAATTTGTTTGAACAAGCATTTACATTCTTCAAACCTCTGGAACCAGGAGGATTAAGGAAGTTAGAAGATTGTGGCCAGTACCTATATGATTTCCATTCCTAATCTGAGTAACCTCAAATGCTTCCCATCCAGTCCTGGTGCCTTATCCACTAAGTATAAGTACTGTCGGCCTTATACTTTCGCTTGGGCCAGTTTGTTTAGTCTCAACTATTCTCTTTCACCATAACATTGGCAGAACCTTCTTCCTTGTTAAAGGCAGATATAATGTACCCATTTATTGCCCATCATGTATATCCCATGTTTGTTTCCTAGTTGGCTCCACCTCTCCTCTTACTACCCTTTGACAATTTCTAGCCTATTGAAGGCTTGTGGATTCCCTTTTATGTTAGCTGCCAATCTCTTTTCATGCTCTCTACTTCTCATTTTCTTTCTCACCTCTCCTCTGAACTTGCTACATTCAGATTAGTTCTTTCTTATATTATCAACCTGACCTCTGGCATATGCAGTTCTTTTTGCTGCTTCACGTTTCTCTTTCTCTTTCATCACTTGAAGCTCTGCCTTTGTTTGTCCACCTTTCCCCACTCTATCCGAAACATCCCCACTTTAAAGACAGCCCATTCTTCTCTTGTAGTTTTGCCTGCATGACTTTGGGTGGGATGTGGGCGGGACTGGAAATTCCCATCCAAAGTCTACAGGCTGCCGCCGATTTGTGTGACAGGCGGGACCAGAAGATCCCGCCCTTGGATCCAGTTTATCTGGGACAGATCTGTTTTCAACCCACTGAAACTGGCCCTCCTCTAACTAACTATTTTTTACTCTGATTGTTCTTTAGCTAACCTAAACCATATAATATTGTGATCATAATTTCATAGATGTTCCCCAATGGACATTTGATCCACTTGATCCTCCTCGTTCCCCAGAACCAGATTCAGAAATTCTTCCTTATCAGACCTATCACATAGTGTACTGTTCAGAACTATTCTCCTGAACACACTTCAGAAACTCCTCTCCCTCTCTGCCCTTTACGGTATTACTATCACAAGTCTATGCTGGGACTTGATATTATGCCTTGATGACAAAATAGTCCACAAACTCTTTGGACATTTTAGAGCTGAAGGCAATGTCAGGGTCACAGATTTTAGGAAGCAAGTTTGGAGGTAACCTTTGCTCTCCAGGGTAATGCTGGAGTACTGGTATAAGAAGCCCAATATATTTAATGCCATCCAGGCAGGTCTGATGATGAATGATTAAGCCAGTTTGCACCCTTTGGACTTGAGGAAGTAAAGACAATGTCACTGGCAAATAGCCAAAATGGAGATGGTGAAGGTTTTATTGGGCACAGGGCTATCAAAGCAGAAGGTGAAGGAATAGCTGAGCAAATCGATGGTTGTAGAAGTATTGTAGTGAGTGGAGGGCAAGTTGGAAGTTTGAAATTGTAGTTATATGTGATTATGGGAAAGAGTTTCTTTTTCCATGGTTGGATACCAGAAGGTGTGGTGTTGGAAGAGGGTAAGTGACATAGTGAGGGCCACAAGGAAATGATCAATGATTAAGACCATAGGCATAGGGGCAGCACGGTGGCCTAGTGGTTAGCACAACCGCCTCACGGCGCTGAGGTCCCAGGTTCGATCCCGGCTCTGGGTCACTGTCCGTGTGGAGTTTGCACATTCTCCCCGTGTCTGCGTGGGTTTCGCCCCCACAACCCAAAAATGTGCAGAGTAGGTGGATTGGCCACACTAAATTGCCCCTTAATTGGAAAAAATAATTGGGTAATCTAAATTTATAAAAAAAAAAGAAGAAAATAAAAAGAAAAAAAAAAAAAAAAAAAAAAGACCATAGGCATCGAGGAGGAAGGAGTAAGTCAGGTTTCCATTCGAGATTGGTGTTCAGATGATTATTTGGGAGAATAGCACTGTACAGGCCAGCACAATAGTTAGAGATTCTACCACCAGTTGTCAATCTCTCTCTGGTTATAGGTTGTTGTTTCCTTCCCAAAGAATGCAGAAGTTGGGAATGACCCCAGGTTGCCATGAGATGCAGTCAAGCCTGCTGTATGGACAGGCGCATGTACAAATCAATGATGTCTGACATAAGGGGCAGGATGCTTTGACCCCCCGCAGAATCGCCGGCGGTCGGCGTGAATCCTGCCCCCGCCGGCTGCCGAATTCTCCAGCACCGGAGAATCGGCGGGGGCGAGAATTGCACCGCACCGGTCCGCGCCCCCGCCCCCCCTGGCGATTCTCCGACCCGCGATGGGCCGAAGACCCGCTCGTTCTATGCAGGTCCTGCCGGCATAAATTGGACTAGGTCCCTTACTGGCGGGACCTAGCGGCGCGGAGGCTCCAGGGTCCTGGGGGCGTGGGGGGGGTGGGGCGATACCGCCCCAGGGGGTGCCCCCCACGGTGGCCTGGCCCGCGATCGGGGCCCACCGATCTGCGGGGCGGGCCTGTGCCGTGGGGGCACTCTATTCCTACGCGTCAGCCACGTAAGCCTCCGCCATAGCCGACGCATAGGTGAAAACCTCCACGCATGCGCAGGGATGACGTCAACAACCGTTGACGTCCCGCGCATGCGCGGTCCCGCGCCGGCCGGTGGAGTCCCTTCAGCCCCGGCTGGCACGGCACCAAAGGCCTTCCACGCCGGCCGGCGGGGCACCAACCACTCCGGGGTGGGCCTAGCCCCTAGTTCACGCCACTCCGTCCCGCCAGGTATGGG
The DNA here is from genome assembly GCF_902713615.1 of Scyliorhinus canicula. Classification (NCBI taxonomy): domain Eukaryota; kingdom Metazoa; phylum Chordata; class Chondrichthyes; order Carcharhiniformes; family Scyliorhinidae; genus Scyliorhinus; species Scyliorhinus canicula. The sequence goes on along the minus strand of NC_052152.1, from coordinate 53,316,322 downwards.
AGAATCCCGCCCAAGGTTTCAAACTAAGTGCTTGTGTGCAAGTTTGTAAATAAAGGATCATGTTCAGGTGATGGTTGTGATGTGCTGAATGGTATCTGGGCAATAAATGGAACTATTTTAACACAGGCTGAGAAAAGGGCTCTTTAAATCAGCTCAGCAGCTATTGTGATTTGTTACTGGTATTCAAAAACCAGAGTGTAAAAATAGATGGAGTACATCTAGTAGAACATAATTTACTTCATAGAGGAAAAAAACCTTGGAACCTTGGCAATGAAGTGATGCTTGTTCACTCATGAGTGAAATAATCTCAATGGGCTGCATTTTATGGGGGGGGGGGGGGGGGGGGGGGGGGTGGACTGCTTGCCCTGCCAGAAGTTAACAGTGGCATTTCCACCCCTCGGTGGAAGCTGCAGGCCAATCTGATTGGTCGGTAGCCCCATCAGGCCCAATGGTGCCAGATCCCAGAAGTGGGCACGACTGGGATTGCAGGAAGAAGCCCAAACAGGATCATAGCTGCCCAGATAGGTCAGTCCCAGGATTCTAGGGCAGGAAGGGATCATAAAGCCCAGCGAGGGAGAAGAGGCAGGGTGTGGCTGGGTTTTGTAGGACATGCAGTGCGGAACTAAAGGGCATGGTAACATTTTGGGGGTTCCCTGCCCCCTCACCATTGAGCACACGGCAATCCCACTCTCAGCCCCCCTTGCCCCCCCATTCTCGTGTAGGCTTTAAATAAAAATGCCCTGACCACTCCAACCTAAATGCTTATGCCACCCCCATCCTCCCACCCCACAACCAAAAACACACTTGGGTGGGGGAGAGAGGGGGGGGGGGGGGGGGGGGGGGTGGGGGGGGGGGAGGGAGACGCATGTAAAATCCAGCTGTGGCATACCATTATGCTACAATATGCACACCACACTTTCTTTGTGTATGAGCTAAATATAATATGCAGTGATTTTGGTGAAACACATGGGAAATTGTCATGAAGGTGCAATTAAGTTAGAATGCATTATACATCAATGAATAACCAATTATTTCCACGCAGAGTAGGTTATGTACAGAAGGTACATTTAAAATGTATTCATGCCCTCCCATCCATCTCTGCACGGAAGCCTGCAGGTATACCAATGCTATTTCACAAAAGTTGTCCTCTGACTTGTATTATGTTGCTGAGGAAGCCTGCCTATTGATCTTCGGATTTCCCAGGTTTACTGTTTCGCAATCCTTTCTGCGTCATGACACAATGTAAAAGATCAGCACTATAAAACCGATTAACAGGTGTAACTCAGTTAAGGCAATGTTGTACGCTAATTACGCTGTGAGATAAATTAATTAATGCAGTAGAAGTCTGTTTGTACCAATCTCAATCAGGCTGATTGCTCAAAGCACACCTTGCCTGCAACCAGATACAATTATGTCATTTTAAACAATGGGTAGGATTTTAATGCTGGCTATTTAGTCCGGATTTGGCCCCTGCTCAATCCAATTTATACCATCATTTCTGATTGAAAATTGTGAGCTGAAACAGTTGGTGGTTTAATGCTGGCGACCGAAAGGACCTGCTTCACTGCATTTAGTTCCTCTGAGCAATTGCTTTAACTAGGTGAATATAATGATGAGTCCTGGAAAGCATAATGCCACAGCATCAAGGGAAATAAGTAGAGTTTCAACAGTCTCGAGTTCCAAGCCGTTTTGTTTGAGTAATAGCCTAGTTACATTGCCAAGAGCAAACCACAGAGTCTCCAGAAGGAATATGCCAGTGGAAATGCTGCCAATTACACTCTGACAGATGGAAATTCATTCCGGGTGTGTATCTATGCATGTGGGGCCAGATTGTTTGGCATCTTGCAGATACCCATTAGTCACCTGTGGTGAGAACTTTCATAACACATAAATGTTGCACTTGATTAGTTTCTTGTCAACATCAAAGTTTTCTGCTCTGCTTCACCATTGGAACTGAGAAAGCAGGATGAGTGACAAATCTTAACTCTCCCAGATTGCATGCAAAATGTAGTCTCATTTGGCAAAATCAAATCTGGATTTGGGCAAACTATTCATTATTTAAAAATCTAACAGGATGCGCAACGGGGCAAAACGTTCCCTCTGCATAGACAAGCCTATTTTGGAACATCAAGGCTTCAGAATGTTTTTTCTAGTTGTGCCTCTTTAAAAAGTAATAAGTTCCTTTTTCAAAATGTGATATGTGTTTGAGTCCCTGATGATTTTATGAAATTCTTACTGAATAGTGACTCCTTACAAGATTTTTATTTAGATTTGATTACACTCTAACTATAAGTATTTAAAACCGCACCCTTATGCTGAGATAATTGAATGGATTTTTGATTAAAATATGTAAGTTGTTGTAAAAATGATTTCTTTCTCCTCACCTTTCCTTTCGTTTGCACTATTTTCTTTATTCTCTCTTCCCCCTCTCTCTCTCTCTCCCCCTCTCTCTCTTCCCCCTCTCTCGCTTCCCCCTCCCTCTCTTCCCCCTCTCTTTCTTTCTCCCCCCACTCTCTCCCCACTCACTCTCTTTCTCCCCCCTCACTCTCTTACTCCCTTCCTCTCTTAACCCGTAATGCACTATCAATTACCACAAAGACGAGAATAGTGGAACAATCGAGGCTTTATTGAGCAAGATGTTGTGCCTCCTGTAGCTGGAACCAGAATGGCTGCAGCACAGGAGAGTACACACATTTATACGCCGCCTGCTGGGCGGAGCCAGCAGGCAGGGATTTACCCTTGTACCTCTAATATACGGGCAGTGCCGTAATATATGTAATGTACTACTAGTGGTAACTACCACATTCACCTCCTGTTTTAAAGAAAAAAAAGAGTCCGGCGGGGGTGGTGGAAAATATTACCAATTAAGTCTGTCGGGGGCCTTAACCCTCCTGCGATCGCCTCAGCCATGGTGGTGATGTGGGCGCCGACTTGGTCACCTGCGACTCCGGGAGCGTGTCGTCCTTGTCTTCGTCACCCCTAAGTGGAACCAGTGGGAGGACGGATCCTGCTGGGGAGGGGGCTGCGGTGAGGTTCGCTGGAGGGATGGTGAGTGGTGCAGGGGTGAAAGAGGCAACCGGGGGGAGAGGGGGCGGTGTCAGGTCGGGGGTCATGGGTGGGGATCCAGCGGGTGCCAGGTCCCGGAGGGAGACTAAGTCCTGGCGCCCGTCAGGGTGTGCCACATAGGCGTAGTGCGGGTTAGCATGTAAGAGGTGGACTTTTTCAACCAAGGGGTCTGACTTATGGGTCCGCACATGCTTCCAAAGGAGGACGGGTCCAGGAACTGTCAGCCATGTTGGGAGCGAGACTCCGGAGGTGGGCTTTCTGGGGAAGGCAAACACATGTTCGTGAGGGGTCTCGTTAGCTGCAGTGCAGAGGAGCGATCGGATGGAGTGGAGCGCGTCGGGGAGTGCCTCCTGCCAGCGGGAGACCGGGAGATTTATGGACTGCAGGGCCAGCAGGACGGCCTTCTAGACCAGGGGTGGGCAAACTGCGGCCCGCCACAGGTCTTTATGCGGCCCACCAAGATCAAGTCATAAAAAAAAAAGGTTAATGGGGGAGGCTGTTGGGTTACTGGTATAGGGTGGATACGTTGACTTGAGTAGGGTGATCATTGCTCGGCACAACATCGAGGGCCGAAGGGCCTGTTCTGTGCTGTACTGTTCTATGTTCTATATGAGGCGCCCAGAATCATAACCGGGTGAAGCGCCATTTTTGAAAAGTAGAGAAAAAGAGGGCTAAAGGCAGGATGCCGCCGGGGGAAGCGCTGAGGTATTTTTTCTTTAAACTGAGTTACTTTGTTTTCCAAATAAATGTGTTTCATGTAAAGTTTCTACTTTAAAATATTAATTAATAAAAATTAATTGCTTTTTTGTCCTTTAAAAACCTTTTATTTTGGCTATTTTAAATATTAATTATTTTACTTAATATACTATGCGGCCCTTTAAAATTGTGAATTTCTGAATGTGGCCCTTGCACGGAAAAGTTTGCCCACCCCTGTTCTAGACCGTCCCGTTCTCCCTCTCCACCTGCCCGTTTCTCCGGGGGTTGTAGCTGGTCGTCCTGCTCGAGGCGATGCCCTTGCTGAGCAGGAACTGACAGCTCATCGCTCATAAAAGGGGATCCCCGATCGCTGTGGATGTGGGTGGGGAAACCGAACGGAATGAAGATGCTATGCAGGGCTTTCATTACCGTGGCGGAAGTCTTATCAGGGCATGGGATGGCAAAAGGGAACCGGGAGTACTCATCAATCACATTCAGAAAGTACGTGTTGCGGTCGGTGGAGAGGAGAAGCCCTTTAAAGTCCACGCTGAGGCGTTCGAAAGGGCGGGAGGCCTTCACCAGGTGCGCTCGATCTGGCTGGTAGAAGTGCGGCTTGCACTCTGCGCCGACTTGGCAGTCTCTGATGGCTGTCCTGACCTCCTCAATGGAGTAGGGCAGGTTGCGGGCCTTGTGGAAATGGAAGAACCGGGTGACCGCCAGGTGGCAGAGGTCATAGTGGAGAGCCCGGAATCGGTCCACTTGTTCGCTGGCACATGTACCGTGGGATAGGGAAACAGGGGGCTCGTTGAGCTTCCCCGGGCGATACAAAATCTCGTAACTAAAGGTGGAGAGCTAGATTCTCCACCTCAAGATCTTGTCATTTTTGATTTTGCCCCGCTGTGTATTATTGAACATGAAGGCAACCGACCGTTGGTCAGTGAGGAGAGTGAATCTCCTGCCGGCCAGGTAATGCCTCCAATGTCACACAGCTTCCAAATGGCTTGGGCCTCCTTTTTGACAGAGGAGTGCCGAATTTCGGAGGCATGGAGGGTGCGGGAAAAGAAGGCCACGGGCCTGCCCGCCTGGTTGAGGGTGGCGGCCAGAGCGACGTCTGATGCATCGCTCTCCACCTGAAAGGGGAGGGACTTGTCAACCGTGTGCATCGTGGCCTTGGCGATGTCTGCCTTGATGCAGTTGAAGGCCTGGCGGGCCTCAGCCGCCAGGGGGAAAACTGTGGATTAAATGAGTGGGCGGGCCTTGTCCACATCATTAGGGACCTACTGAGCGTAATAGGAGAAAAACCCCAGGCATAGGTTCAGGGCCTTGGGGCAGTGGGGGAGAGGGAGTTCCAGGAGGGGGCGCATGAGGTCGGGGTCGGGCTCTAGGACTCCATTTTCCACGACATAGCCAAGGATGGCTAAGCGGTTGGTGCGGTACACCCATTTCTCCTTATTGTCTGTGAGATTAAGGAGTTTGGCGGTCTGGAGGAATTTTTGGAGGTTTGCATCGTGGTCCTGCTGATCGTGGCCGCAGATGGTGACGTTATTTAGGTACGGGAACGTGGCCCGCAGTCCGTACCGGTCAACCATTCGGTCCATCTCTCACTGGAAGACCGAGACCCCATTAGTGACGCCGATGGGAACCGTAAGGAAGTGATAGAGGTGGCCATCTGCTTTGAATGCAGAATATTGGCGGTCCTCAGGGCGGATGGGGAGCTGGTGGTAGGCGGACTTCATGTCCACTGTGGAAAAGACCCAGTACTGTGCAATGTCAGATATGCATGGGAGGGGCTACGCCTCGAGCTACGTGTACCGATTGATGGTCTGACTGTAGTCGATGACCATCCTGTGCTTCTCCCCAGTCTTTGCTACTCCCACTTGAGCTCTCCAGGGGCTGTTGCTGGCCTCAATGACCCCTTCCTGCAGAAGCTGTTGGATCTCCGACCTGATCAAGGTCCTGTCCTGGGCATTGTACCATCTGCTCCTGGTGACGACGGGTTTGCAATCCGGGGTGAGGTTCGCAAACAGGGAAAGTGGGTCGCCTTAAGGGTTGTGAGGCTGCAGACGGTGAGGGCGGGTAGAGGTCCGTCGAATTTTAAAGTTCGGCTTTGGAGATGGCACTGAAAATCCAGGCCGAGTAACAGGGCAGCGCAGAGGTGGGGAGGACATAGAGCCGGAAGTTGCTAAACTCTATGCCTTGGACGGTGAGGGTCGCGATGCAGTACCCCCGGATTTCCACGGAATGGGATCTGGAGGCTAGGGAGATTTTCTGGGTGACTGGGTGTACCGGGAGGAAGCAGCGCCTTACCGAAGTGGGGTGGATGACGTTCTCTGTGCTCCCGGAGTCAAAAAGGCAGATCGTCTCATGCCCATTGATCTTCACCGTCATTATCGCTGTCGCGAGGTTGCGGGACCAGGCCTGGTCCAGAGTGATAGAGGCGAGCTGCGGCAGATGCTGGGAGGTCCTGGGCTGGTCAGCGGTGGCGGAGGGTGATGAACGGCCAGACGAGCAGGGGTCCTGAGACACCGTCCAAAATGGCGCCGAAGATGGCAGCGCCCACGGTGTGTACATGGCGGGCGGCATCAAAGATAGTGGCGCCCACGGGCCGCACGTGGCTCGAGGTGAGGAAGATGGCGGTGCCCACGGGCAGCACGTAGCTTGCGATGAGGAAGATGGCGGCGCCCCTGGGTCGCACGAGGGGGATGTTGGGGCCAGGAAACAGCGGCGACCGACCGGGCCTGGCAAACAGAAGCGAAATGTCCTTTCTTCCCACACTCGTTGCAGGTAGCACTCCGCGCCAGGCAGCGGTGCCTGGGATGTTTGTTTTGCCCGCAAAAATTAACACTTTTGGAGGGGGGGGGGGCCCAGAGTTGGCTGGATGCTGCGCGGTGCAGGCTTGCGGTGAGCTGGAGTCGGCAGCTGCTGGGGCCCACGATGCCCACAAGGGTGCCGCGCGGTCGGGGGCGTAGGACTGAATGCTACGGGAGGCCACTTCTAACGAGTTAGCGAGCTGCCTCGTTCCCGCAAGATCGAGCGTACCCCCTTCCAGTAGCCGCTGGCGGACGTACGCAGACCTCATGCCCGTGACGTAAGCATCTGTAATTAAATGTTCTGTGTGCTGGACTGCCAAAACTGCCTGGCAGTCACAGTTCCTACCCAGGATGTGCAGGGCACGCCAGAAATCATCCAGAGACTCCCGAGTTGCTGTCTCGTGGCCAGGAGGTGCCTGGCATATACTTTATTTACTGGTCGAAAGTAATGTCACTTCAGGAGCTCCATCGCTTCGGAGTAGTTGGGTGCATCCCGGATGAGTGGAAAATGTCAGGGCTCACCCATGAATAGAGGATTTGGAGCTTCTGTGAGTCCCAGGGTTCCTCAGCGGCTGCTCTGAGGTAGCTTTCGAAGCAGGCTAGCCAGTGGTCAAAGGTGGACGTAGCATTGGCTTCTTGAGGGCTCAGCTGCAGGCGATCAGGCTTGATGCGGAGATCCATCGTTTAAAAAATCTTGCTCAATAAATTGATGGACTATCAATTACCACAAAGACGAGAATAGTGGAACAATCGAGGCTTTATTGACCAAGATGTTGTGCCTCTTGTAGCTGGAACCAGAATGGCTGCAGCACAGGAGAGCACACACATTTATACACTGCCTACTGGGCGGAGCCAGCAGGCAGGGATTTACCCTTGTACCTCTAATATACGGGCAGTGCCGTAATACATGTAATATACTACTAGTGGTGATCTACCACACCCCCTCCCTCTCTTACGCCCTTCCTCTCTTGCCCCCTCCCTCTCTTACCCCTCCCTCTCTTACCCCCTCCCTCTCTTACCCCCTCACTCTCTTACCCCCCTCTCTTACCCCCTCCCTCTCTTACCCCCTCCCTCTCTTACCCCCTCCCTCTCTTACCCCCTCCCTCTCTTACCCCCTCCCCTCTTACCCCCACCCCCACCCTCCCTCTCTTACCCCCACCCTCCCTCTCTTGCCCCCACCCTCCCTCTCTTGCCCCCACCCTCCCTCTCTTGACCCCACCCTCCCTCTCTGACCTCACCCTCCCTCGCTGACCTCACCCTCCCTCTCTGACCTCACCCTCCCTCTCTGACCCCCACCCTCCCCCTCTGACCCCTCCCTCCCTTTCCCCCTCCCTCCCTTTCCCCCTCCCTTCCTTTCCCCTCCCTCTCTTTTCCCCCTCCCTCTCTTTTTCCCCTCACTCTCTTTTCCCCCTCACTCTCCTTTCCCCCTCGCTCTCTTTCCCCCTCGCTCTCTTTCCCCCTCGCTCTCTTTCCCCCTCGCTCTCTTTCCCCCTCGCTCTCTTTCCCCCTCACTCTCTTTCCCCCTCACTCTCTTTCCCCCTCACTCTCTTTCCCCCTCGCTCTCTTTCCCCCTCACTCTCTTTCCCCCTCACTCTCTTTCCCCCTCACTCTCTTTCCCCCTCACTCTCTTTCCCCCTCACTCTCTTTCCCCTCACTCTCTTTCCCCCTCACTCTCTTTCCCCCTCACCTCTCTTTCCCCCTCACTCTCTTTCCCCCTCCTCTCTTTCCCCTCACTCTCTTTTCCCCCTCACTCTCTTTCCCCCTCACCTCTCTTTCCCCCTCACTCTCTTTCCCCCTCACTCTCTTTCCCCTCACTCTCTTTCCCCCTCACTCTCTTTCCCCCTCACTCTCTTTCCCCCTCACTCTCTTTCCCCCTCACTCTCTTTCCCCCTCACTCTCTTTCCCCCTCACTCTCTTTCCCCCTCACTCTCTTTTCCCCTCACTCTCTTTCCCCCCTCACTCTCTTTCCCCCTCACTCTCTTTCCCCCTCACTCTCTTTCCCCCTCACTCTCTTTCCCCCTCATTCTCTTTCCCCCTCACTCTCTTTCCCCCTCACTCTCCTTTCCCCCTCACTCTCCTTTCCCCCTCACTCTCCTTTCCCCCCTCACTCTCCTTCCCCCTCACTCTCCTTCCCCCCTCACGCTCTTTCCCCCCTCACTCTCTTTCCCCCTCACTCTCTTTCCCCCTCACTCTCTTTCCCCCTCACTCTCTTTCCCCCCTCACTCTCTTTCCCCCCCTCACTCTCTTTTCCCCTCACTCTCTTTTCCCCCTCACTCTCTTTTCCCCCTCACTCTCTTTTCCCCCTCACTCTCTTTTCCCCCTCACTCTCTTTTCCCCCTCACTCTCTTTTCCCCCCTCACTCTCTTTCCCCCTCACTCTCTTTTCCCCCTCACTCTCTTTTCCCCCTCACTCTCTTTTCCCCCTCACTCTCTTTTCCCCCTCACTCTCTTTTCCCCCCTCACTCTCTTTTCCCCCTCACTCTCTTTTCCCCCTCACTCTCTTTTCCCCCTCACTCTCTTTTCCCCCTCACTCTCTTTTCCCCCTCACTCTCTTTTCCCCCTCACTCTCTTTTCCCCCTCACTCTCTTTTCCCCCTCACTCTCTTTCCCCCTCACTCTCTTTCCCCCTCACTCTCTTTTCCCCCTCACTCTCTTTTCCCCCCTCACTCTCTTTTCCCCCTCACTCTCTTTTCCCCCTCACTCTCTTTTCCCCCTCACTCTCTTTTCCCCCACTCTCTTCCCCTCCCTCTCTTTTCCCCCTCACTCTCTTTTCCCCCTCACTCTCTTTTTCCCCCTCACTCTCTTTTCCCCCTCACTCTCTTTTCCCCCCCTCACTCTCTTTTCCCCCTCACTCTCTTTTCCCCCTCACTCTCTTTTCCCCCTCACTCTCCCCCTCCCCTCCCTCTTCCCCTTCCCTCTCTCTTCCTCTTCCCTCCTTCTTCACCTTCCCTCCTTCTTTACCCCTCCCCTCCCCTCCCTCTTTACCCCTCCCCTCCCTCTTTCTCTCCTCCACTTTGGTTTTCTTTGTTCTCCTTCTCGTACGTGATAATGCCTTCAAACATCAACCTATTGAGTAAGCAAAATTCTATTCTGTCTCCAGGAAAACTCAATGTTCTGGAAAGCGTTGGCCCGACAATACGACTTGCTGTGGAAACAACTGAGCAGCATGTTGAAGTGGAGATTGTGCCAGCCATTGAAATCGCCAATCTCTGGCCCAAAAAAGCACGTTGGCCACGGTTTCTGAAACGCTGGCCGTCAAAAGAAAAGGCTCGAACTGTCAAGGTACTAAATGAAGAAAATGCACTTTAACATTATAAAAACTTGCTGGTAAATCTTTCTGTCTTAAGGGAGATCTCTTATTTTTGAACTATGTTCCCTAGCTCTTGTCTCTCCCACAAGGGGAAACAGCCTTTCAGCATCTCCCTGTCCAGGATCTTATATGTTTCTTTAAGATAACCTCTCAATCTTCTAAACCTCTCGTCCCTCTTATGGTGAACTTGATTTTTCTAGGTGGAGGAGCCCTGCCAAGTTGCCGAACTTGGCAGAATTAGGAACAAACCTGTGGTTGTCGCAAATTGACACCCACAGGGACGTGCTTTCCATCCGACAGTGTTGCTGACATTGATTCCACATCCTCGGCGCGATACAACCACCGGGCTCGTGGGGTACCTGGCCTGCGAGAACGGAAAAGGTGCCAACAATAGCACCCTCAAACCCCAGTATCATCTTATTCACCCTACTAAAAAAAGACTTGGGAATCAAAATCAGGAGATTCTGAAACATAGAACAAACATTTCTGCACCCTTCCCGCCAACGACAAAGGCAACTCATCTCACCTCCTCTCATTCACTCCACCAGTTTTTCCAGATTCAACTTGTAAGCTGGGCCCAGCTCTGCGCCACATGTATCCCAAGATACCGAAAGCCCGCCCCTATCAACCGAAATGGAAGCCTCCTTAGACGTGTATCCCCAGTTACCTGAACTTGGTTTGGGTCTTTTTAAATGCTAGTTCTTCCAGCTCTGCTCCTCCCTCTCGGGGATTCACCGGGTATTTTTTGCTCTTTCCCAAGTTGAGTTTGTAACCTGAGAAGGCACCAAACATCCTACGAAGTCCTGTTATCTTTCCCATGCTGGCTAGGGGGTTTGACAAGCAGAGGAGCAGGTCATCCGCATCGAGGGAAACTCTTGTGATCACTGCCCCCTCTTCAAACGCCCGTCCACCACTCCGCCTATCGAAGGGCGATGGCCAGTGGTCCAATTGCCAATGCGAACAGAAGCCGGAATAGTGAGCACCCCTGCAGCGTTCCCCTGTGCAGTCGAAAGTATCTGGAGCTGGTAGCATTCGGCCGTATGCTTGCTGTGGGTGCTTCACCCACACGGTGAACCTTGTACCAAACCCAAACCGTTCAAGCACCTCCATTAGGCACCGCCATTCTACACAACTGCAAGCTTTCTCAGCGTCCAGGGAGACGATCACCTCTGGTGCCCTCTGCCCAGGTGGGGTTATTATTCCATTCAACAGGCGGTCGATGTTCACTGTTAGTTGTCTGCCCTTCACAAACCCGGTCTGATCTTCCTCGATTATGTCAGGCAGGCAGCTTTCCAGGTGCCTCACCAGTGCTTTCGCTTGGACTTTTGCATCAGTTTTTAAGCGAGAGATGGATCTGTATGATCCACACTCTGTTGGCCTTTGTCCTTGTTGGGGATCAGTGAGATTGAGGCCTGGGCCAGTGTGGGTGGCAGGGCCCACTTTGACAGTGAGTCGTTGAACGTCTCCCACACGTGCAGCTCTGCAAATTTTTTATAAAAGTGTACTGGGAGTCCTCCTGGCACTTACCCTGGCTGCATGGAATCGATGCATTCCACAATTTCATCCAGTTCTAGTGGTGCTTTCAGCCCTTGTTTCCTGTCCTCCCCCACCACCGGTATGTTTAGTCTGTCCGGCCCCCCCCCCCCCCCCCCCCCCCCCCCCCCCCGGTTGGGGTCGAGTACTGCCGGTCCACCTCCAGTATGGAGTCCATCAGCCGCTGCTTGGCTGCTGTTTCATTCCTGTCCTGTCCCTCAGGTATGATTTTGCCCCTGATCACTGCCTTCAGTGCTTCCCAGAATGTGGAAGGTGAGACTTCCCTGTTCTGGTTACAGGTTACATAACTGTCGATGGCTTGGGATATCTTTCTGCAAAATTCCTTGTCGGTGAGGGGGTGTTAGGCCCAGCCCTTCTCCAAACCATGCAATGTGGCACGTGATCAGAAACTACAATTGGAGTAATCCGCCTTTGTTACCCCTGGAAGCACCCTTTCTCTACGACAAAGGTTTATAAGTGAGTAGGCCTTGTGCAAGTGGGAGAAGTAGGAGAATTGTTTTTTACTCAGGTGCATAGATAAGGTAAATAGTCAACATCTTTTCCCAAAGGTAGAGGACTCTAAAACTAGAGGAGGTGAGAGGGAAGAGATACAAAAGGGACCAGGGGGGAAATCTTTTCACACAGGGTGGTGAGCATCTGGAACGAGCTGCCAGAGGCAGTGGTAGAGGCGGGTACAATTTTATCCTTTTTAAAAAAAACAGTTAGACAGTTATATGGGCAGGGTGGGTATAGAGGGATATGGGCCAAATGTGGGCAAGTGGGACTGGCTTAGTGATAGAAACTGGGCGGCATGGACAAGCTGGGCCGAAGGGCCTGTTTCCATGCTGTAAACATCTATGACTCCTCCCCACCTGCTCCATAAAGGCGTTCACTTCTCATGTCATACCTGAGAAGTTCCTGTCCTGGGTTGGACCTGACCATTGTCGGGACCCGACACTTCACCACGATAAGTCAATGGATGTCTGGGTCCTGGATTTCGGCCATATTTTCTTTGACGAGTTCTGCGCCGTCCCAGTTCGGGGCATATATCTTTATCAAGACTAAAGAGGTCCCTTCTAGGGTCCCGCTGACCATAAGGTGTCATGCCCCTGGGTCCGTCACCATGCTCGTCACTAAATGAAACTGTCCTGTTGATTAGTATGGCCGTCCCCTTTGTCCTGGTGTCAAAACATGAATGAAACATTTGTCCTACCCAACCCTTCCTTCGCCGCAGTCGGTTCATCTCTCTTGGATGTGTGTTCTTAAGAAAGCTACGCCTACCCTTAGACTCTTGAGATGGCCGAGGACTCTGGATCTCTTCACCGACCCGATGAGGCCCCTCACGTTCAATGGCAACACCCCCATGGGGTCAACCATACTCGCCCTCTGGGCTTGTCCCTGTTCATCTGACAGTCTATTCAAGATGGCTGCCGACTACTTCCTCATTTTCTCCATCTCCACATGTCATCCTATGCAACCAGTGCTCTATCCTCCACTCCCAAGCCCCCAGCTGTCCCCTTCCTCGCCCCTTGGCTTTACCCGCTTCTGTATCTCCCTGACCTCCCGTGTTCGTCCTTTGTTTCACCTGAAGTTCACTCTGCCAGGGCTTCCCTCCTTGGGGGAGGCACGCCACAGCTGCCTCCTTCGCTGTACCAGCCTGCTCATTAGTGTAGCAGCTCCCTTAACAGTCGGATTCCCCTATTTAACCCCTGTCTACTCCTCTTCCCCCCCCCCCCCCCCCGGCTCTGTGGTTGCACATTCCGCTCTCTAATTCTTGCAGCCCGCATTCTGGCAATTGCCCTCTATCATTGATTGCCTGGCCCATTTTTCTGGACAAACTTGTTGGTCGTCTCCTGGGCATCAAAATATTGTTTGTTACCCTGGTACATGACCCAAAGCTTTGCAGGGCAGAGCATGCCAAACTGCATCCAACTTTTGTAGAGCACAGGTTTGGCACCGTTGAATTCTGCCCTGCGCTTGGCCAGGTCAGCGCCAATGTCCGGGTACAAACGGATGGAATGTCCTTCCCACTTGTACCCTCTCCCGCTCTTCGTCCACCTCTGGATACGCTCTTTGTCCTGGTACTTTGCAGCCTCATGATTATCGCCCACGGTGGTTCCCCAGGCCTGGGCTGCTGCCGAAGCGGCCTGTGGGCGTGGTTTATTTCCAGGGGTTGATGAAGTCACCCTCACCGACCAGCTTCCCGAGCTTCGCTGTTATGTATTCTGTGGGGTTTCTCCACTCCGTTTCCTCCGGCAGCCCCACGATTCTCTGGTTTTGCCTGCACGATCGCTTCTCTTGGTCGTCAACTTTATCCTTCAATCCCTTCTGAGTCTTGACCAGCCTTGGCATCTCGGCCTCGAGTGCCACAGTCTGGTCCCCTTGGCCCGTGGTGGCTTTTTCGAGGTCCCGTGCTGTCTTTACCTGGGCCTCGAGCCTTCTCTCCATATCGTCCATTGCCTCCCTTGTGGGGGCCGTCGCTGCCGCGACGACTGCCAGAAAGTCTTTTCTCATCTCGCCTCACTATCCAGATGTGGTTTCACCAAAACCCTATACAACTGCAGAAAAACAGTCCTACTTTTATATTCCACTCCCCTTGCAATAAACAACACATTCTATTTGCCTTGATAATGATTTGCTGACCGGCTTACTAACTTGTGATTCATGTACCAGGATAGCCGGATTCCTCTGTATCTCAGAGATCTGCAATTTCTCCGTATTTAAATAATATGCTGCTTTTCTACTCTTTCTGCTAAAGTGAACAAGCCCATTGTAATGTATCTGTGTCCCATTACAGGCTCCTTGTGTCCTCTGCACAAATTACTATCCGACCTATCTTTGTGTCATTTAATGCAGGTCATTGAAATAAATTGTAACCAGCACTGATCACAGTCCACTACACGCATCAGATCTTTCTAATCCAAAAATGACCTATTTGTGTCTCCTCCCTGTTTCCTGTTAGCTATCTTCTATACATATACCATAAACTCTTACTTTGTGCAGTAACATTTTGGTGTGGCATCTTGCCAAATGCCTTTTGGAAATCTAAATGCAGCACTTTCACTGCTTCCCCTTTATCCGCATTTCTTGCTGTATAAACCTAAAAGAATGAATCAAACGTGGTTTCCCTTTCTCAAAACCATGTTGACTCTGCCTGATTGCATTGAGATTTTCCAAGTGCCCCACTATAATCTCTTTCATAATAAACTCCAGCAATTTCTTTGCACAGATGTTAAGCCAACTGCCCTGTAGTTTCCTGCTTTCTGTCTCTCTCCTTTCTTGAATAGAGGAGTCACAATTGTTATTTTCAAACCTGATGGGACCTTTCCAGAATCTAGGAAATTTGGGGGGAAATTAAACCAATGCATCTATGTTTTTAAGACTCTAGGATAAAATCCATCAGGAACTGTGGACTTGTCAGTTTTTAGTTTAAATGATTTTCTGAGTACCTCCCTTTCCCTGGTGAGTGCAAGCATTTTAAGTTCTTCCCTTCCTTTCACCTTGGGCACAAGGCTCCCAAAGTGTGGTCTCTGGTGGGGAAAGAAGTTGTGATTCCCATTGGGTGGATCAGTGTGATCCAGACTGTATTTCACCCACACAGAAAATGTTTTTGGAGCCAGGGATGATTCGCGCCGTGGTACTCAAAGAAACCGACATGCCAGATCCTCCAGATTGGGACGCCAGTTTTAAAGGGTGCCCCGATCTGAGAATAATACTACAGCACCACCCCCCAGTCCCCCAATCACTGGCAAGACCCCCCCCCCCCACTTTCAGGTCCACTCCTCAGGCCCTGCCCCTTGGCAGTGCCAGGTGCATAGTGCCATGTGGCAGCACTCCAACAGAGAACCTTGTCTTTCTAAGAAGGACTTCAGAACAGAGGAAATCCAGCAGAGAGAAACAATCGTTAGAAACAACACCTACTCAAAAGAAGAAATACTTAATCGACAGTGAAGAGCTATCAAAACAAACAAAGCAAATCCCTCTTTGAGATAGCCTGGATGTATCGATCAAGAGGCTTGTAAAATGTAATGGACAGTGAAATTGAACGTAAACAATGTAGTTCAAAGCATTTAGGTTTCTGAGCAAAGCCAGAGGCTTGAAAAAGTTTAAGGGGAATGAAATTGAATGTGAAAAAAGCACATCAAAGGTTTCTAACACATCAAAGGGAAGAGTTTTACAAATCATCGATATTGACATGCTGGGAGAGAATTTAAAGGTTTTCATGGCTACAGCGGACAGACTTGCCACATGAACCCCATCCCAGGAAAGACCCCCCCCCCCCTCCACCACCTGAGCCCCTCTAGTCCAGCCCAATCCCTCCCCCTGACCCGCATCTTGCATGAAGGACCCCCTTTGATACCCTAGAGGTAAGTGTAAAGAGAGTACTCACCCACTTGCTCCCCGCTGTGTGTTCCTGGCACTTGGTTCCTGATTTTAGGGATCAGTAATGATTCCCACCCATGGAACCTCCAGCTGGGGGAGCAGCAGCATCCTTGGACGGCGCAGTACTTCATGTCCATGGATGCAAATCAGTTTTGATCAGGTTCTCCCTTTTCTGGGCAAGAACTTGATTGCACCAGGGGAGAGGGCCGGGAGACACGCGTCGGGTTTGACACCAGGCGAGAATCCCATTTTGGGCTTCACGCCCGATTTAACGGACCAGTGAGAATCCTGGCTATGGGTAGTTGCGCCGGGCCAGGGGGGCAGTGTATGAATATGCGGAGAAGGCAAGTGGGATGCTGGCCCATCAGTTGAGGAAACAGGCAGTGGCTAGGGAAATTGGTACATTGAGGGACAAGGGGGGGTATGGTGACGATGATCCAGAGGGGGTGAGTGGGTGTTTGAGACCTTCTATAGGAGCCTTTATGAGTCGGCCCCTGACAGGGGAAGAGGCGTTGAAGTGGTTCCTGGATGGGTTGGTGTTTCCCAGCGTGCAGGGCCTGGAGACCTCGATTGGGTGGCGCGAGGTGATGGATAACATGGGGGCGATGCAGGCGGGGAAGGCCCTGAGTGGACGGATTCCAGTGGAGTTTATCAGACTTTCGGGGGGTTGGTGGGTGGGGGGGGGGGGGGGGGGGGGGGGGGGGTGGTGGCTTGCGTTGTCGATTTGCTAAATTAATATTGGGCTGCAAACATTGCGATGATGAGGAAAAGGGCCGTGGAGTACTGGACAGCCTTCTTCGAGGCTATGTCCAAAGTGGTGGGGGTGAGGGTGGAGCCATGCCTGATAGTGGCGGTCTTCAGGGTTTCAGACCAGCCAGATCTATTCCTGGGGAGGTGGGCGGACGCCCTTGCCTTTGCCTCCCTGATCTACGCCCGCCGTAGAATCCTGTTTGGCTGGCGGTCAGCAGCACCGCCCAGAGCTGCAGACTGGCTGTCCGACCTCTCGGAATCTCTCCAAATGGAGAAAATCAAATTCGCCATCCAAGGGTCAGACGACGGCTTCCACAAAACGTGTGAGCCATTCATGCAACTGTTCCGGGACCTGTTTGTGGCCAACGAACAAGAGGAAGAATAGCCGGGTGGCCAAGAATCAGGGGAAAATGGACGGGAATCGGGGGAAGGTAGCCGGGGGAGGGGGGAGGGCTACGGATTCGATATGGGGGTTTGTTCTCATGGTTTTATGCTTATTTCTTTTTCTTGTTAATTTATTGTTTTTGTATTGGAGGGGAGGGGTTACTGTTTTTCTCTGTTGTGATAAAATTTGTTGTTGAAAACTTGAATAAAAATTATTTCAAAAAAAAATGTTGGAGGGACTCCAAGCCGCCAGAGGCAGGGGTGTGGGTGAGCGACCTGACAGAATTACTGTGGTTAGAGAAGATCAAGTTTGCTCTGCAGGGGTTGGTGGAAGCGTTCACTCAGAGGTGGAAACCGGTCATCGATTTCTTGAAGGAGGATTGAGGGGTCGGGGGAGTGGTTTAAAAGGAAAAGGCGGGACGTGGTTGAGAGTTGGTATCAGAAGGGCTGGCGAGTTGGTGTTGTTGAGTGGATATTTTTTAAATGTATTTTATTACAAACATGTATCGAAATAGGTTACAGCAAATAGGGTTGTTGGGTGGATTGATGTTCTTTTGATATTTGTTTTTTTTGTATGAAAAGCCTTGCATAAAAATGTTTTGGTTTTTTTTTTAAATCCCCATTCTCACTCTGTAGAGGGCCAATACTCAGTTTCTTTTTAAATACCTGTCGAACTCTTATTGTTTTTGTGTTCCTAGCTAACTTTCTCTTATGCTCTAATTTCTCCCTCTTATTAATAATTTTGTCAATTTTTGCTGTTCTTTATGTTCTTCCCAATCTTCTGATCTGCCACTTGTCTTTGTGGAATTATATGCTTCCGTGATACCATCCTTACCTTCCTTAGTTAGCCATGGATCATGTGTCTTTTCTTCTCACTGGAATGTATATTTTCTGAATATTCTGACGTACCTCCTTAAATGTCTGTCACTGCATTTCTACTAACTTATCCTTTAACCTAATTTCCCAGTTCACTTTAGCCAACTCTGTCTTCATGCCCTCATAATTGCTCTTATTTAAGTTTAAAACTCTAGTCTTGGATCTAGTCTTAGAGGTCTACGGCACAGAAAAGGTCCTTCGGCCCATTGGGTCTGCACCGGTCAAAAACACCCGCCAAAGTATTCTAATCCCATTTTCCAGCACTTGGCCTATTGCCTTGTGTGCCTTGCTATCACAAGTGTCCATCTAAATACTTCTTAAATGTTACGAGGGTCTCTGCCTCCCCCACCCTTTCAGTCAGTGAGTTCCAAACCTCCCCACCCTCTGGGTGAAAAGAGTTTTCCTCACAGCCCCTCTAAACCTTTTGCCCTTACTTTAAATCTAAGTGTCCTGGTCATTGATCCCACATCCAAAGGGAAAAGTTTCTTCTTGTCTACTCCATCTATGTACCTCCTAATTTTATACATCTCCATCTACTGCTGTCTCTCAAATTGAATATGAAATTCAATCATACCATTACTGTTACCTAGTGGTACCTTAATATGAGGTTGTTGATTGATCCTGTCTCATTGCACATTACCAGCTATCCCTGCAGTAATAAATGAAATCTCCTGGTCTTGAGATAAATGATTTCTTCTTGGAAAAGAAGAAATGATATGGAAAAGATGGTCAACATTATGACTAATTGGTGGAACCAAACCAAATGTTTTTCTGACATTTCATTATGGCTTCTGAGAGAAAATTGTCTGATTGTTGTCAGTATGATCATCTTTCACTTCTCATCTAATATGTGCAACGTTATTTTTCAACAATTTTTGTTTGTTTTTGGTGCTTGATGGGTTACTGAAGCCAGTTCTCAGCCAATCAAAGACCATTTTATATTTGTCCTGATTAGAGGGAAAGTAATTAGAATGGAATAAATTGGGTGGGGAATAAGTTATCTATGTTTAAAATTAAGATGGGAAGGCGAGACTCAAGAATGTGAGGAGAACATGAGCAGAAGTAAAGTATTAAAATAATTATAAATGTTTTTGCTTTTTAGCTTAGGGTTATTACATTAATAAATTTCTGCCTAACATATCAGCGTACCCTTAATAGTGTTTTTTTATGTATAAATGCACCAAATTTAATTACAGGTTTCCATAAAATTACATTTTTTTTTACAAATAAACACAAAATATGTTATCAGTCAGAAAACATACACGTGAATACCAGAAAAATCAAAAAAAATGTAGATGAATAGACCAGAAATTGCCTGTGGACAAATGCTTTTATTCAATAAATTAGTGTTGCAAAGTCTTCTTCGCACATTTTAAAAGGACCTGTGAAGCTTTGGAAAAGAAGTCCAGCTTGTTCTTTATAGATACAGTAATAAGTCTTACAACACCAGGTTAAAGTCCAATATGTTTGTTTCAAACACTAACTTTGGGAGCACTGCTCCTTCCTCAGGTGAATGATTCAGCTGAGGAAGGAGCAGTGCTCCGAAAGCTAGTGTTTGAAACAAACCTGTTGGACTTTAACCTGGTGTTGTAAGACTTCTTACTGTGCTCACTCCAGTCCAACGCCGGCATCTCCACGTCTTTTTAGATAAACATCGAGGTATATACCTTATCATTGGTGAACATAGATTTACTCAAGTTTCTGTAGGCATATGACCACAACTCAGAAAATCTGTGTTCACTGAAAAAAGTGATTCTTTGCAAAAAGGATTAATAAGAATAATTCCAGTGTCTACATTTGTGCATTCAGAGGGGATTGATGTTCAGGTAGATGGTCCTCTGATGTTTCATCTGACTGGATTTCTCTTGGAAGTTCCTCAGCATGTCTGTTGAAATAATCCGTAGTGATTGATTTGGTCCAATAACTTGAATTGTTTTCAAGGTTTGATGACTTCCTCTTTTAGCTGGTGCTGGTTTAGCTAACCAGGCTAAATCGCTGGCTTTTAAAGCAGACCAAGCAGGCCAGCAGCACGGTTCAATTCCCGTACCAGCCTCCCCGGACAGGCGCCGGAATGTGGCGACTAGGGGCTTTTCACAGTAACTTCATTGAAGCCTACTTGTGACAATAAGCGATTTTCATTTCATTTTCATTTTCATTTTTCTGCATACAGCACGCTGTAAGTAAAAACAGTGACCCAAATGGCATGCCACACATTCTTGAATGTCTTGTGATCTTATCGAAAGACCTCAAAAGTTGTTGCTCATCTCTTAATGTGTGCTCCAGGTGCCTTGGGTGGTGGCCAGAGCATCAACTTTTATTTAAATAAATAATAGAAGATCAGCATATAGAGACTAGAAGCTCCACACCACCATGATGTACACACTGTAGACATAGTGAAGATCTCGGAGCAGTGGTAGAGGTTCAATCATAAGCACAAAGCACAGGGCTGCAAAGGAAGGCAGCCTTAGAGTTCCTGTTTTCTACCCTAACTGGGAACTTTCTTTTTTTTTCACCTCTCCCAGTCTCCTTGGCTTCTGCTGCCTTCTTTGTGTTTTTGCTTTTTGCTCTGGTGCTCAGGGTCTTTGTCTTCAACTCTGTGGTCAGCGTTTCCAATTCACTAGTGTTCTTTAACCACAAAATGGGTAAATTCTAATTGGGGTCGGCAGTCAGTCTGAGGGTTAAAATCGTGGGCTGGATTCTCCGATTCCCCCAGCCGCGTGTTTCTGGTTGGCGCGCTGTTCGCTGGAGACAGGGTTCTTCCATTGCTTGTCGATGGATTTTCCCATTGAAGCCATCCCACTCCACCAGGAAACCCACGGGCGGGGGTGCACTGCCGGCAGGAACAGGGAATCCCAATGCCCAGAGAATTCCGACCCATGTTTTTTTATTGTTTCAGTTTAGAACCATAAAAGAACCTCAAAATAGGCACCTGGCATCTGTTACTCCACTAGGATTAACATACAAAGATGTGTAGAGCCCTTTTTGTTTGATTTTAAAACTTTCTTGTCTTTAGACATAATTGTAATTAACTTAGAAGAACATGAACCCTGAAAAATAGATTCAGTTGACCCACAATAATTCACCAGAGAAGGATGGCTACCTTTATATCTGAGGTCCTGACTGAAATATCCACCAGTTAGTTGGCTGTGGCTATTACTCAAGACTAATATCCTGAGCGCTAACCAACTGCAATATGTTTGATTTAGTGTACCCATCTTCCACCAGCAGCCTTTTCACAATTTAAATAGCTTCCATAAAAAATAAAACTGTCTGTATTTCCAGTCCAATAGTCCAGGTATTCTTTACTGGATGTATTCCTTAACTAGGATAAACCTGTATGCCACGCCTCAAGATACCAGAGTGTGCCACCAGGATGAGACCTCAGTTTAATGTATTCTATATTACAATAGTGGTCTCAAGATTCTACCTTGCACTGATCAATGACTCTGTAAATGTAAAGCCATGATGTGGAGATGCTGGCGTTGGACTGGGGTGAGCACAGTAAGAAGTCTTACAACACCAGGTTAAAGTCCATCATGTTTGTTTCAAACATGAGCTTTCAGAGCACTGCTCCTTCCTCAGGTGAATAGAACAGTACAGCACAGAACAGGCCCTTCGGCCCTCAATGTTGTGCCGAGCCATGATCACC
Source organism: Scyliorhinus canicula (assembly GCF_902713615.1). Classification (NCBI taxonomy): domain Eukaryota; kingdom Metazoa; phylum Chordata; class Chondrichthyes; order Carcharhiniformes; family Scyliorhinidae; genus Scyliorhinus; species Scyliorhinus canicula. The sequence continues at coordinate 53,294,867 of NC_052152.1, read as the reverse complement.
CTACTCAAACCCACGTATCCACCCTATACCCATAACCCAACAACCCCCCCCCCCCCCCCCCTAACCTTACTTTTATTAGGACACTACGGGCAATTTAGCATGGCCAATCCACCTAACCCGCACATCTTTGGACTGTGGGAGGAAACCGGAGCACCCGGAGGAAACCCACGCACACAGGGGGAGGACGTGCAGACTCCACACAGACAGTGACCCAGCTGGGAATCAAACCTGGGACCCTGGAGCTGTGAAGCATTTATGCTAACCACCATGCTACCCTGCTGCCCTGCAATGAAGAGGTATGTTTCAGAAACATTTATAAGCATTGTCTGGCATCTCTGACTTTGTCTATATAAATGTTTCTGGAACATACCTCTTCATTCACCTGAGGAAGGAGCAGAGCTCCGAAAGCTCGTGTTTGAAACAAACCTGTTGGACTTTAACCTGGTGTTGTAAGACTTCTTACTCTGTAAATGTAACAATAGGTAACCAAATGATTACAGTGGGATCACAAAGTGAAGTGATAGCTCTTAACTGAACACAGAGGAATCCCGAGTATTAACCTTTCAGGCTAAATTTCCCCTACTGAAAACCCATCCACTATCCAGGAGGGATCACTCGATGCACAGATATCGGCCACCCACTAATATGCTGAGCCACAATTTACACATATCCAATAAGAAAGGTTGCAGACACCTTTCCTCCTTCCTACCAGCCTGGTGCATGTTGAGGCCTTTCTACCCATTCTGATGGGCATGGTTTTGTCTTCCTCCATTCCCTCAACTAGTTACCTCTACACTATTGGTAAACAAATCTTTAACCCCTTCTCTTTCCCCCCCACCGTCTGCTGAGTAGATTTGCCTCCTTCACTCTCCTTTGCCCTGCCGTATGGAGCTCGGATCAGGAACTCAATTTGTGAAATGAGAACAGAGCAACCTGAAGAGTTCTTGGCGGATGTTAGTTGGAATTCAGTGAGTCCAAATGACAGTCGATTATCAGGGAACCTGAAGCACCAGCAGCCAAGTGGAATGAGCAACAAATTCCAACTGGAAATAATTTACCCGATGAGTGAATACAACCCCTTCCCAAACCTAGACTTTAATGTAATCATTGAGCAGGAATTATATCCCTCATTAAGTGATTGATTTACTTCTTTCCGCCCCACCCTCCCTGCTGGCTACATTTTTCCAGTTCAAACCGATCAATTCGCTGCCACCCTCGCAACTAATTCCATCCTCTTCCTGCACCCCCCTCTCTAGCACCACACCAACTGGCTTCACAAACTAAACCTATCCTGCATAATTTCACCTTTAACAATATTGCCTCCTTTCCTTGGCTGCATTTCCCATCTACAGTCTACCGTCTCCTCCCATTTACTCACTGGGATTCTCTGTCCGTGGGCTCCTCCGCTTCGCCGGCAGCGCACTCACGCCTGGGGATTTCCCGATGGCATGGGGGTGCTCACAATGGGAAACCCCATTGGCCGGTTGGCGGGACAGGGGATCCTGCTGCCAGTGGCGGCATGCCCCACCAGAAAACTGGTATGGCGGGACGGAGAATCCCGCCTGATGTATTTCCCCAAAAGCTGGCTATCTCCTGACTCAATCTCTGTATTCCCATTGATTTTAAATTCTCCTCCTTAATACTCTCTCCTTTTCCCCTACTCTCTCCCTCGTTCCTTTCTTCTCCAGTCTCCCTTCATCCATCCTTCCTTCTTCTCTCCCCTCCTCTTCCTCTCACTTCATCCTCTTGCTTCCTTTCCCCTCCTCGTCCTCAGTGTCTTCCGTTTCCCTGTACCTCTTCATCCCTTTCCTCCTCCTCTCCTGCTGTCTTCTCTCTCCTGTCCCCCCCCCCCCCCTCCTATTTACCTCTACCTCTTTCTCCTGCCTTGACCACCTCGTTGGTTCAATTGCGCTAGACCATCTAACCATGCCATGACCTGAAAAATTCAAATTGGTATTCTGCGCCGTGGGAAATCAGTATATTAAAAATCCAATTGAGTTGAACTTCGCTCACGAGGAGTTGAATTCACAGGATAGTCGGGATGGCAGATATTGATTAAATTTAAGAGAAAGTGTCTGAACCAATACGCTATAAACAATGAAAGATAATGTGACCAGTGGGATCATTGACACTCATTGCTGCAGTGTCAACTCCATTAATTTATACCAGCGGGGATAATTGCCAAGTCAAGGTTTTAAAAATCTGAGAGCTGTGAAGAGCAAGAAATAATAGTCAAACACCAAAGTGCTGTGAGAAGGTTGGAATACAAGAGATGGGGATTAGGAAATTAGCTTCAACAGTAACAATAATATGCAGTTAGCACCTTTAATATTGTAAAATGTCCCCAGGCGAACAACAGGAGTGGAATTAGGCAAGATTTGGCACAAAGGGGGATTAGTATAGTTTGTTCATTATTTTTACATTAACAGAAGCTATATTGATGTATGTAAGTATATGCAGTCATGATTATTGTTCTGTAAAATCACTTAATGGAAAACTGTGCATTGGGAACTGGGAGACACCGCAAATAGAAGGCAACTTTTGACAACTTCTGGCATGTTCCATGCCAATCCCTTGTTCCAGAATCACTAAGATTGAGCAGCTTGTAGCGTCAGTCAGGGTCTAACTCTGAGTCGATGTCTGACCTCCCCATCTAAACCTTGCCGTCATGTCGTTGCCCTCTCTTAAACACAAATAGCTGAATGTGTTCAAGAGCCTCCCTACAATCACCATTAAAGGGATCACTGTTCAACTTCCAGGAGAGGGACTCTTGACTTTCTTTTCCTGAAGCAGTGAGTGCAACTGTGTACGGTGTCAAAGGAGGAGTTGGCATTAGTTCTTTCAGTTTGATAGAAGTGGTGCTGGACATTTGCAAAGGGCGGTGTAGTTTTGGAAGGACTCTTAAGCAGAAAGCTAATTGCCAGCATGAGATCTGGAGTTGTAGTTCCCCCTGGACTACAGCATGATTGAGAACAGAGGAGTTGCTCACAAATAAAGGTGAGAAGGGCTCTCGACGGAAGGTTTTTATATGCTGATGGTCTTCTCCGAGCAATTCCCCTACCTCCATCTCCACCAGAAGCAATATCTGCAGAGGCAACAGTTCACCAAGGAGGTGTCCATTGAACTATGCCACCTCTTCAAACTGGATCTGGAGCAGCAGGGCAAGAGAACATATTGCTGCCAGTGACCATGATGATCATGGCGGTCCTCCATTTCTGTACCAGTGGATTCTTCCGGGCCGGAGCCAGTGAATTCCCAACATCTTCCAGTTTGCTGTGCATTGCTAAAGCAGATAGCTGACAGAGGCCCTGTATACCAGGACAGGGGATTTCATTATATTCTCTCTACCCAGAGAGAAGCAGGAAGGGTGAGCATTTGTTTTTTCCAGGGTGGGGGAATTCCCAATGATGCAGGGAACCAGCAACTAAACATCCACTGCCCTCAGAACCCTGCGTCTCAATGGGAAGATGTTTCATAATTACAAAGGGTTCCACACCCTCTATATAAAGTTGGTGTGTGACCATGTTCTGTGCATTGTGTTAGTATATTCCTGCCATGCTGGCAACAGTCATGGTGCTTCCATCATGTGCCAGTCATCTGTTCCTGCCATCTTCCAGCCACTGTGCAGCTAGGCTATAAGCTATATCTGCTCTACACATGATTAATGAATCTTCTCCACCGCATAGACAGTGGGCGGGATTTACCCTCTGTTCACGCTGGCAGGATATTCTGGTCCCATGCCAGCACACGGGTTTCCCGGCAACTAGGGGTGCAGTTAATAGAAAATCCCATTGGCAACAGTGGGACCGGTAGAACCCGCTGGCGGGCTGGTGGGTAAATCCCACCCAGTGCTCCTATAATGACAACCATGCTGTGAACAGGGAGCAAACCATTAGTGCTGATTCAATGGGTCTGTTACCCGGACTGCTTGGGAGGATGCTCGGCCTCGGGCACCTGTTGGTGCATGTCTCGCCAATAATGGCACTTTGCTGCATCCTGCGCAACTGACAATCATGAGGGCACAGCCCAGTGACCTTTCCATCTATCTGTCCTGGACCATCACAGTTCGTCTTGGCCAAAGGTTACTTCAAACCACTCATTCCTCACCGACTTCATCCGTTAATATATACTAAATCAAACTATTTTTCTTTATTCAGTGCCTGCCTTGTAGGTGCTTTTGTCTAGCTTTGCATTCAAATACAGTACTACCCTGGTGGCTGCAGTATGATTGATAGAAGGCTGCTGACTTTCAACAAGGGCGACTACAGATGGTTTTGTAGGATGCCCTTGGGCAGCTCTTGAGCCTCGAGTGCCTGGCTTTGGACCCCACCACCTTGGCATGGGTGGCAATAGTTCAGAATGCCTGACTGATGGGAGCGCCAGAGGTGCTGGCTGAGCCCCAATGGTGGGATTCGAATGCTGTCATTCAAGGAGAGGACAGCAGGTTCCCACTGCCTCGGTCATGGCCGTAGAATCATGAGAGGCCAGGCCAATAATGCTGAACAGCATCTCCTCCAAGGGGGAGTGTGAACTTTCAGCCACGCCTGAACCCCTCAATTCTTTGTTCCCTTCTGTTACCTGTCACCTGGTCCTGCAAGAGATGGGGAGTGTGTTGCAATGTATAACGTGAGAGCCCTGTTATGGCTGAGTGATTGGAGATATGTGGAAGCTATGAGATGTGGATATGAGGTTTGCAGTTTGTGCGATATTGAGATGGAGCATATGAATGTTGGGTACGTGTCCTCATTGCTAGAGATTGTTACTGGATGCTGATGGGAATGTGGTGCATGGAGCAATGTGTGAGGCTGGTGATGCAATTGGTGAGATACAGCATTTGAAGATATATTCAATGACCTTTACCACTTGTGTGAAATCATTAAATTTCTTGCAAAAGTCCAGGTCCTCTGGGCCAGATTCCTGACACTGATCTCCTTGGCCACCTACTTTCCTTCACACTGTCTTGGCTGGAGGACAGAATTGTCAGCGCAAATAGTGTCATGTACCATCAGAATCGCCCCTTGTCTCGCTATTACTATTGGATGTGTTCAGGGAAGAGGTTGCAATCCCTCAGATGGAGGATAAATCAGTTCTTGAACTCATTTGTGCCCTTGTTTATAAGACTTTTTAACAGGAATTGGATGAATGGATGAGGATATGCATTCGTGGTGGGGCTCACCAACCGATGAATGCATTGAGTGACTAATGCAGAATGTTAGATATATTGTATTATAAACATTTAGCAATTTAAGGGTGAGAGTGTGTTTGAATGCAGTATTCATGTTTAAACAAAATCTTGCTTTGAAAGACCAGAAAGCTTTTTAGGAGCTAGAGGTGAAATTGACCATAAACCAAGGGCCTGGGCTCCTTCACTGTTTGATTAGGGGGGAGTCCCTGGGGAGTTAATGTGTTTTCAGCCTGAGAGCTGATTTGTTTTCAGCTTGGGGTGATGATGTCATTGTTGGGTGGAACTACGGTATTCAGATATTTTGAGAGAGCTTTGGAATTGAGCTCTGAAATGACCACCAGTAAGGCATTTTGTTCTCCCAGTAGGTTTAAAAAGATGCATAGTATTTAAATCAGTGCATACTTTTCTGAGGACAAGGGGAAAGTAGTAACAAATCAACTGAAACAGCTTTTTGAAGATATCCAGGCAGAGTCTGCAGGGATTCTAACAGGGGCCAAATCTGTTCTGGAAAGCAAGTATTACTCTGCGCCATTGGGATGTGGGAAGGATTGAGAGCTGTATGTTTTTCTCTTTCTCCATGTTTAATTGGGAATAGAGATATAACTAAGGGTACTGCATTTACTGTATTGAGTAGTATTGTTTATTGTAAGCTATTTTCAAGGTGATGTTTAATATTGTGTTAATAAAGTTTGGTTTTAAAATACCAAATCCCTATTTCTTTGTGCAATCACTCCTGGAGTGAAGTATTCTTTCCACACAGTCTTACAAAATAAACTGGATGTCCAGTATCCTAGCCACTGTTTGGGTCTGGGCTGGGATTGTAATTGGAATCGCTCTTAAATACATTTAAAATAAAGTCAGACCTCTCGGGTAATTGTCTTTCTTTTAATTTTAACTATTCATTTATATATTTTTTTGAAGGAATGTGCTCTGGGAAACTCCGGGAAGAAAATGCCCGTTCCGGCAACTGTGCCCAAATCGGAAACTCTTAATCATATTGCCATTCCTCGATTTGTTACATCTGTTCCTTCTTTTAGTATATTCCCTGGAATTTTAATCTCCAGCATTTACCAATGCACATGCCATTGGGCAGCACGGTGGTCAGAAACTGAGATAGTGGGACTATTTTAGCTGACATCCCAGCCAGGCTGGATGCGAGGGGAGGTGGTTTATGAAGAGGGGCAAAGGGGATTAAAGCCATTTGTTTACCAGCCTATGTTCAGTTATTTTCTTCTCTCTTGAAAGCCCTCTTTCATTCCATTAAAGATAGTGTTGGCGGGGGGATTTTCTGCCCATTCCTGTTGGAGGGAGCTTCTGGTCCCACCGAAGGTACCCACCCCACAGCGTGTCCCCGAGGAAAGGACTGGTGAGCCATGCAAATCGTAATAGTCGTTGGCAGGAGTGGACGGTCCCACCGGCAGCCAAAGACGCGTCGCTTCGGCTGCTGTAGAACATGTCTTTGGGGGGAGGGGAGGGGCTGGATAATCCCGCCCAATTGGGACCTGAGACGGAAGGTCGGTAGTTTCTCGCCACTGGTCAGTGTCTCAACGCACAGCATGTTGGCGCCTCAGGGCTATTTGTGAAGATGCCAGATTTTGGGGGGGGTGGTGGGGAGTCTAAAAACCCCTTGCAGACCAGTAGCTAATTAGGCTTCTTCAGTGCCTATTAGAGTCACTTTCTGATGCTAACTCAATTTTCCAGTTGGCATGTACATTCCCTGCTGAGGCCGAAACTTGGCTGAGGGATGGAGGTGGCCTCCTGGCAGCCTTCTCTCAATAATTAAGTCTCCCCCACACTCAATAAACAAGGAGCCACAGGCCACCCTGTGGCAGGTTTTCCATGCACAATGATGGCCTGATACCTGTGGCCTCTTATTTTATAGTTTGCAAAAATTATTCAGGTGGTGCCTCCATCTTGTGGCTCCCTATCTGTTTCACCTATCTCTACCTTGCCTGTTTCCACCTCTGATGGTGAGTCTTCCAATCCTAGTGCTGAACTGGGCCTCCTATTGGCATCCCGACCACTGTCCTTCGTTGCATGGGAAGGGTCACCACTTCCTCAAAACATTTTCCAGCATCCCACTACCAATAGATCCAGGTTATTGATCTGGAATTTTTTTTTTTCTGCTTATTGTCACGAGTAGGCTTCAATGAAGTTACTGTGAAAAGCCCCTAGTCGCCACATTCCACTCGGCATTGGTTTTGCACCCCTGGAATGAAATTCCAGACGAATATCCATAGAAGCATAGAATCCCTACAGTACAGAAGGAGGCCATTCAGCCCACCGAGTCTGCACCGACCCTCTGAAAAAGCTCCCTACTTCATCCCACTCCCCCATTTTATCCCTGTAACCCCACCTAAACTGCACATCTTTGGACAGTAATTTAGTGTGGCCAATCCAGTGAGAGGAAACCAGAGCACCCGGAGGAAACCCATGCAGACACGGGGAAGATAGTCACCCAAGTTCGGAATTAAACCCAGGTCCCTGGTCCTGTGAGGCAGCAGTGCTAACCACTGTGTCACCGTGTCACCCTTTATCTGTTCCTGTGCTGTACGCTTTTTCCTTAATGGTGTATCGGGTTTGTGTTGTTAGGAGAAGCTCTATCAGGAGAGGAAATTAAAACCTTCATATTGGAATGTTAAAATGTGTTTAGTAAATCTATTAGCGATCTATTATTTAATACCCAATGCTTTCGACCTTGGCAGTCTTTTGGATTTAATTTATTGGCAAGATCGAATTACCACTGGCAGCTCTCATTCACACGTGCGGAGAGGGAGCTATTGGAGGATATGGATGAAGATGGAGGCTACCGTCTAAGATGTTTACAGGTCATAAGAAAGCTGAAAGAAGATCACTGGTGCCCTGGAAATAAACCAGTCATCACATTCTATCACCTACAGGTAACCAATGTGCTCTGGTTTACGAAGCAGATGATTTATAATGTTACTATTATAATGTTACATCATTTTAACAAAGTGGATTTACAGAGAAATGGAGGATGGTAGTTTAGCTTAACCTAACCTATGGCTTCTAGAAGCATCACTGAAAGGGGAGGTATATTACAATCACTGATAAAAGTATATTCTAAGACCATCACAGCTGTGAACCTGTCCAGATGCTTCCTTTACTTACCTATGATTCCAAGTTCTAAATCCTTCCTTCAGATCTATAGTCATGCCTAAGTCAGGAGAAAGCACTAAGAATCTCGTGGCCTCTGGTTCCAGGCTGACATCTTTCCTTCTTGCCAACATTCCATTATGGACTCTGCTTTTATGCCAATCTGCCTTTTAATCTTCAGGCAGTTTCCTTAATCTCATTGGGGATAAGCTTACTGTAATGACTGATATAATAATATTTACAGTATGTGCACCAGATCCGGTTCACCCATCACTCTGGTGTTTGCCGATCTACATTACAGGGGCTGGTTTAGCTCACTGGGCTAAATCGCTGGCTTTGAAAACAGACCAAGCAGGCCAGCAGCACGGTTCGATTCCCGTACCAGCCTCCCCGGACAGGCGCCGGAATTTGGGGACTAGGGGCTTTTCACAATAACTTCATTGAAGCCTACTCGTGACAATAAGCGATTTTCATTTTCATTTTCATTTTCATTTCACATTAGCTCCCAATTAAACCTCGATTTACAACTCTCATGAGCTGAATTCTCCGCTGTCGGGATTCTCCGTTTTGCCAGCATCCCACGGGTTTCCGCACAACGTGGGGCTGCCCCACAATGGGAAACCCCATTGACCAGAACTCTGGTGTGGCGGGACGGTGAAACCCGCCCCATACCTCTGAGATATCGGCACTACTTCAATTCTGGCTTCTTGAGCATCCCCAATTTTAATCGCTTTTTAGCACTAGTGCCTCCACGTGTGGCTGCCAATGTCTTAAGCTCTATAACTCCTTCTCTAAAGTCAGTGCTTCTCTAATTCTCTTTTCTCCTTTACGATACTCATTAAAATCTACCTCTTTGAGGAACCTTTTGATCATCTCTCCTAATATCTCTCATGTGGCACGACGTCAAATTTTGTTCGATAATGCTCCCATGAAGCATATGATCAAATGTACGAACAAAATGAATCAGTAGCCTGCTCGGCCCCTTGAACCTGCGCCACCATTCAATATGTCATGGCTGGCCTGCTTGTAACTTCAACCCTACATTCCTGCCTACACCTGAAGCCCCCCCCCCCAGTCTTGATGATTGAACCAAAAGGGGGCCAGAAGCAACATGATGTGGGGTTTATATTCCATGGTGTGTCGGGAAGCCCCAACTATGGTGAACTAAGGACATGAGTAGAGGAGAGGAAGAAAAGTTAAAGATAGCATCTTATGGTCAATACTGTAGGTTGAATGCAGAAGCAGAAACCCACATTTTAAAGGAAGGGGGCTGGTTTAGCACAGTGGGCTAAACAGCTGGCTTGTAGTGCAGAACAAGGCCATCAGCGCAGGTTCAATTCCTTGTACCGGCCTCCCCGAACAGCTGCTGGAATGTGGCGACTCGGGGCTTTTCACAGTAACTTCATTGAAGCCTACGTGTGACAATAAGTGATTATTATTATTAAAATTAAATCTCACTCATCAGCTCTAGGCCTCAATAGAGTTTCATTAATAAAGTGTTAACTACTTCCTTTCTCCTTCCCAGACACTCTTGTTTTGGACCTGCGAGAAATATCCACGATCTAAAGATTGGAAAAATTTCCAGAAATGCTTTCTGCGCTTGGTAAAGAAACTTCAGAAGTGTGTACTACAGCGATACCTCCGACATTACTTTGTGAAAAGCTTTAATCTGCTTAAATATGCTAACACAAGTGAACTGGATGTAACATCTCAGAAAATTAACAATTTCTTAATTAACCCTGGCGTGTACTTCCACTAAATTCTACTGACTTTTTAAATGATTGACAGGTTTCAATGTGCCAAATCTTGCTGATTTTGAGACTCTCCATTTTTACCTGAATTAAGAGTTACGAGTTAATATTAATACTGAGAAGAACAATGGAAATTACTAATGGCATTATTATCGTACGAGTCGTATGAGTATTTGTATCAGATTCCTCTGTGATATTCTCGTGGTGGCATAACCTCCATTAATATGTGAAAGGGGCAAATGTAATAGGATCATGTTATGAATTCATGCAGTAACATTGCTGATAGTATTTCTGTCCTATAATGTGCATAAAAGGTTTAGACATCTTTATTTGAGATGTTTCTTTGCTTTGTACTTTTATGCCTTGAAGAATAATAATGTTCAGTTTAAAATTTCATTTGTTCCTACTGTGCGACACTTTAAAAAAAATGTTTGACCTGTAGCCATTATTTAGTGTTTAATAAATCGTTCTGTTACAAAGGGCTGCGCAATGTCATTGAGTTCATGAAATGCACATTTATCCTTCAGCAAAATCTCACTGAATTAAAGACAGATGTTCTGTGCCTGTGATTTAAGCCGTAGGTTCATTGTTCTTTTTTCACCTTTACGAAGATGCATGTATTTCCAATTGAACATCTTGAGCCAAAAAAGTACTCTTTTGCCCTTGCAAGTACAAATGCTAATTCTAATTGAATTTACAAAGCCAGTAAAATCGAACAAATTCCAATTCTGTCTTTATAATTGTTGAAATTATTGGGCAAAGTGCCCAATTGCTTGGAAATGTATGTTGTGGATAATATATATGCATCATTTAATGGACAAAATTCTCCTTTTGGAAGGCTAGATGTTGACACTGTGGAGCAATTCAGGACTGCTAATAGGCCAACAATCTGCCCACATGAGAAATTCTCATGCCCATTGGCATCGGATTCACTGGGGCCAGAATTGGTGCTGGAGAATTTGACAAGCTAGTGCTGCTTATAAGCACTGCACTCCCCACACACCCTCATTCCAGGCAAGAAGGTGGCCCAGAGAAGAGCAGTACCAGGCTTCACCGACTCACAGCTCGATACAATGTTGGATGTGGGAGAAGAGGGATACCCATTTCCCTAGGTGGGCAGAAGACTCCCACTAGTGGTCGTCACCCCAATTTGGGAAGAGGTGGCCGAGCGCTAACTGACCTGGGCCAGTCACAGAGTGACCTGACCGAGGCAGTGAGGGACATGACTCACTTGTTGAGGGACATGGTCCATTCTCTGTGCTCCATGGTTCCACCTGGAAGCAGCAATAGGCTAGCTCAGGCTCCATGCCAGGTTCTTCCTTGTTCATCCTCCTCATCAGATGAGGACTGGTGTTCTTCCTCCTCCTCCAGCATATCCCCCTCTACTGGATGATGTGCAGGATACAGCAGGCCAGCAAGGTGTTCAAGACTCTCCTGGGGCTATATTGGAGAGCCCCACCGGAGTGGTCCAGGCATTGGAAGCGCATCTTGAGAACGCTGATGCACTTCTCAATGATGCCCCTGGTTGCTGCATAGACATAGTTACAACAGTTCTCTTCATTGATCTGGGGCCTTCGGATAGGTGTAATAGCCAAGACCTCAGCGGGTAACCCTTGCTGCCCAAGAGTAACCCTTCACACAAGGGAGTATATGGAAGGCTCCGGGATGCAACGGGTGCACCCAGGACATATGCGTTGTGCATGCTGCCACGATATGGACACAAATGTGCATGATGTGCAGCTGGTAGTAACACACCAGCTGCACATTCAGGGAATGGAACCCCTTTCTACTGATGAGCTGGTGCTCTTAGGGGGACATGTGTGCCATCAATTGCCCCTGGACCTGATGCGTGCTGGCAACGGTGGCAAATCCTGCTGCCTAGGCCCCCTGATGTGCTTGGTCCAGAATGAAGTTTATATAATCTACTACCCAGGTGCATAGGGTACCCATCACAGCGTGGATGCATCTATGTACAGATGTCTGAGAGTTCCCAGACTCGTCCCCGCTTGACCCCTGGAAAGGTTCAGAGGCATAAATGTTCAGGGCGACCGTCACTTTGCCGGTCACTGGGAGTGGGTATTCACCTCCATACCCCGTGCCATAATCTCGCATGGTCTCCCTGGTTAGCCAAAACCTTGGTGGCACACGCAGTCCAGCATCTTCTTGAAGGACAGACGCGGACGGTATACATATGGCCTGAAGCAGCGCTTCCTTCGCACCTTGTCAGCCTATTGGACAGCCGGCACTCAAGCCTCACGGGCTGGCCCATGCTCTTCCAGTGCAGGCTCCTCCCGTGCAGGGTCCTTCCCGAGCGGGTCCTGTGCCTCCAGCCTCCGTGCATCCACAACGGCAGCCACGGCCATGTAGATTGCAAACATTCCTGGCTGTGCTCCGAAATTCATTCTCCAGGGGGGAACAGAGAAGACGTGTTTGCACGATGAGTTTCCCTTCCCAGTCCAAATCCAACAGCTACACAGTGACCTTGAGTTGCACTTCAGTTCCATCCTCCACATGTACCCCCAAATCAACCCCCACCCCTCAGCCGTTCCCCCCCGATACGTTGTCTTCCACACTGCATCCCTGTCCCCATCAATGAGTGGTACCAGGGAGTCTCTATCCTCACCACCCGTCCCTGACAATAGGGGCACCGGTAGCTGCCACAACCAGTGGCAGCGATAGGCTCTGCGGCCCCTGTCCTGCATCCCAACTGGGGTCTCCTGTGGATGTCATCATTCGGGGGCCATGTTTTATCCCCACCTGGTTGTGGGGTGGAAGGATCATAATGTACAACCAAGAGCCACCATGCTTAGAGGCTTATGTGTGGGCATAGCCTACTGATGGGGGTGAGGCAGGGAAGTGTGAGTCTGCTGGGAGCTTAGCTTCAGTGCGATGTGGGTCCTGGGTGTGACAAACTGTCCGGGTGCAGGATGGGTGGGAGCAGGGGTGCGGTGGGCAGGCAGGGCTTGGAGACAGCTAGTGGTCTTGAGCAATGGGCTAGCTGATAGTGTAACTGTTGAGGCATCTGCCCTAAGAGGGGCAGTGTGCCATGGAGTATGTCAAAGGCCATGGTGCATGTGTCCTTTGGGCTGAGCTCTGCTATTGCCCTGCTTCCCCTGCAGTGGGGCTGTGCTTCTGATGAGCACACTGAGGAGTGGCAGCACCTCGTGTGCCACTGATTGAGCTTGGCCACACCCATCCCGTTGATGGGTCAGCTGGGGCATGAGGGTTTCCAGAGGTGTGGCCTGGGTGGGCTCTCAAATGACCAGAGGCTCTGTGAACATTTACAGGACACAGTGAGTAGTCCACAGAATGAGCAGCAAGGGGCCTGTAACTTGTACCAAATAATAATAATCTTTCTTATTGTCTCAAGTAGGCTGACATTATCATTGCAATGAAGTTACTGTGAAAATCCCCTAGTCGCCACACTCCGGTGCCTTTGTTTTGCATGTGGGAGCAGAGGCCTTTAGGCATGATGTATGGTTATGTTATTTGATGCTCTCGAACCTAAGACTACCCTTAGGAGATTCCTGGATTCCATAAAATCCTGTTCAGGTACACAGGGAGAAGTGAGAATGTCCAATTCACCGAACAAGCACGTCTTTCAGGGACTTGTGGGAGAAACCGACGGAAACACATGCAGAAATGGGGAAAACGTGCAGACTCCACCGCGCAGTGACCCAAGCTGGGAATTCAACCCGGGTCGCTGGTGCTGTGAAGCAACAGTGCTAACCACTTTGCTGTGGGTGTATTTAAAACAAATGCTACAGCAATGGCTGCCTGAGCCAGGCCACCCCGATCCCAAGGGGGACTGGCCGAATCCACGGAGCTGTCACCAAGTCGCTCCCCGTTTTCCCCCCGCTGGTCACCCCCCAGCAGACGCTACAATTTTAACAGGTTTTTCAAACGGCTTACCCTCTCTTCCTCCCCCCAGCAGCCATGCTGCCCAGTCCACTTTTGTAAATACCTGTGGTAAAACACGGCCCGTGACTTCTACCTGAGGGGGTGGAGCATTGCAGAGGCCCAGAGAAAATGCAGTAATCACGTTTAAATGAATGCAAATGCAGGTTTGCGGGCTGAAAACCTTTTTATCGCCACCTGTGAGAGATCGGAGCATGGCGCCCGAATCAATGCGGTCCTCTATTTTGGTCGGATACCTGACTCTCCGCCCGATCATGGTTCCGATTTGAGGTGCCGTGAGGTTTATAATTTAGCCCAATCTGTTTCCAAGGTTCATATCCCAGACAATGCCCATCAGTCATCGCATCACCTCTTGCCAATGTGCTTCTGCTTAAAATGATTGGTTGGATCCACCCTCTCACCAGATCATTGTGTGTAGAAACCATCCAGTGGCATATAGCGTAAACAGGAAAGGCATCTGCTGTCTACTATTCCTACTCTCTGTCACTGTAGAGAATTTCATTATAGGGCATGTTATGATCCTGGACTAGCCCCCAACCTTTTGGTATGATTTGCTTAGGGACCTGTAATGTTTTGTTTAAAGAAGACAAAATTTGTGGAATAAAGCTACAAGCATTCACAGTTGGTGAACAAACAAAATAGATTTTACTATATAAGAGTCAGAAAAGTAAAACAATTTACAATGTTTAGCGTATATTCTAGCATTCAAAATTAACGTAAGGTACACGTGAATTAACATGCAAACTATGGTCGAACACGCCATACTGCACAATACATGGCAGATGCTACCAAGACTGACTTCATGGATTTCTAGGCAACCCACCCAGATATCAGTGTTCATTGTGGGTTATCCAATTTTTTGAAACTCTGTCTCTGGCATCAGTGATTTCAAACTTTTCACTTTTGAAGATAAAATCTCTGACTTCCCTCAAAGCCACTCTGACTCGGACTGCCTTAGCAATTGCTCACATCCTATGCTTCCAATCTCAGCTTTCAAGACTACGTCTGGATTCCAAAGTCTGCACTCCAGCACAACTCACAGGCAAAGCCTCAGCTCCTTAGTGTCACTGAGAAGTATATCAGTGCTCCAAAGGGTTACCTTTGCCCTAATGGTCCACAGCACAGAGTCACTTACATTTCACTGCTTTTTCAGCTCTCCAGGGCTTATTCCGACCCCTTACTGTTTGCAGCCTGTCAACCACAGCACTTCTACTGTTGAATCCTCCTTCTTTGCTTTTCTCCCCAGTGGTACACCCCGGTGGATCGTAGTGGTGGTCTGTTCCTGGTAGGCTTCTCCTCCTGATTGTCACCTCCCAGTGGCTCTTTCGCTGATTCTCTCTTTATCTCTCCCTTGAACTGCTCCCTGTCTCAGACCTCTTCACGTTACAGAGCCCAACTCCCAGATCCCATGAATTGGTTTTCGTGACAATTTTTGTCCCATGCAGGCTCCTTGGGCATTTGCCTCCAGCACAAAGAGCTCAGAACACTGAACAGTGCATGCATAGCCTGCTCCCCAACATGCTCAAAATCTTACAGTCTGCTGGGAAAAGAAGCCCCCGGTAAGTTCATATTTCTTGACACCCTGAAATTCTGCAGTATGTATATGCCTTAGTGGTCCCACTGGAATTTGTAGAATAAATTGAGAACATATCTAATTGCCATGGGGCATGTGGGCGTGAGGACCGCTATGTGCTGTCGGGGTCTATCTGCCCCACTTGGTTGGATATTTAGTGCCTGTCTGTCTGTGAAAGTCTTACAAGGTCCCAAAAACGGCTGATTCCCAGCAAAGACACAATGAACTGAATGGCCTCCTTCTGTGACATACATTTTAACGTTCCTGTTTCCTGTAGGATACTCCAAGGAGGAAACTGCTTCCCTTGAACCGCTGCATTTGTTGGGGAGATAGTTCTCCCTTAATGCCATTTGTGTAGAGAATTCTAGAATATCCATCGAACAACACCCAAGGGACAACAAGATATCTGACGCAAGATGTTGAATGACAAGGAGCACTTGGTGATGATGATGCTCCTCCTTTGGCATTGCTCCATTTATCCTTGTCGCTAAAGATCTCCAGAAAACAAAATAATATTTAAATAACCTTGGTGAGTTAGTAAATCCTGTCGATTGTACAACCACAGCTTGCTGGTGATGGGTGGGGTGAACATTGAATCCAGTAGCAAGGACATCAATAAAACAAACTGCGCAGTCCCAGATAGTTTCAAAGTTCTTGAGTGTTATTGTGAGTACATCATCCAGGTACATGTTTGGGTAAGTCTCCATCACATTGATAGAATTCAGTATAATATGCTTCTTCTTAATACAAATGATAAGCTTTCTGTTTATGTATGTCATAATCTGTTTAACCACTGATATTGGATTGGATTTGTTTATTTTCATGTGTACTGAGGTAGAGTGAAAAGTATTGTTCTGCATGCAGCTCAGGCAGATCATTTCGTACATGAAAAAAATACATAGGACAAACATAAAATACACAATGTAAATACATAGACACAGGCATTGGAAGCATACAGGAGTGTCGTACTACTCAGTAGAGAAGATGTGTGAAGAGGTCAGTTCAGTCCATAAGAGGGCCATGTAGAAGCCTGGTAACAGCAGGGAAGAAGCTGTTTTTGAATCTATATGATTGAAGAACAAGTTTCCACTCACCCCAAACCTCTCCTGTCCTCCACGGAACTTGATGCTGAACGCGAAGGAGAATTTGAAAGGAATTCTGGGGCAGCTGGGATGACCTGAGTGTCAGAATTCACTAAAAAGTTTGAACATGAAATGGATGTGGTATTTTATTCTGTAGCTTTCTGTGATGGGAGAAAATTCAGTTTCAATTGAATTGTACTTTTCTATTTTCCGTCATTGTTGCTATTTGTTCTTGCATTAATCTGCATAAACAGCAGAGAATGAAGATACAATGATTTAAGTTGGCTCTTTCCAGGTTGCCTGGTTAAGTGGTAGTCAATCATTATGTCATCCAGTTTTCAGAAGGTTCCAAAGACGTGCAATACTTTCAGATAGTTTGCACTGAAACCAAAACATAATCTACTAATTAATGCTTCAGATTATTACGTGATGTCCTTTGATTGTGATATTTGCAGTGATTTGGTACACTGTTGAAATCTTCCATGACACTTGCTGATCAAAATCAGACTTGTCCAACCTGTGGCCAGAAGGCTGTGTGCAGATGGTGAAGTCCCCCGGAACGCGTGTTGAATTGCTGATAAGGCGGCTCAGTGAGTTGGAAGATTTCTTCAGGGGCCTGCTTCTTCAATCACAACCTGATTTTCTCCAACATTTGCAATACAAAGGAGGTTTCTTTTTTTTTAAGTTATCATTGACCTTTTAAAGCCTTTATTAGACATACTACATAGGTTTTGTTACTTCAATGCAGTGTATAGCGGGTACGACCATAGAAATGCCATTGCTTGGCAGGGTGAACATGTGGCTCTATAAGGGTTGTTTGGGGCCATACCTTGTCATGGGGAAATTAGGGATTCGGGGGCATAGCTTGGCATGGGGGCATGCGGGACCATAGAAGGTGGGTGGGGGGCATGAGGTGGCATGGATGGGATGGGTCGAAGAATCCCCGGGGAGCGGCGCGAATCCCGCTCCGCTGCCCCAATGCCGGCTGCCGTATTCTCCGGCACTGGTTTTCAGGCAGGGGCGGGATTCACGTCACGCGGTCGGGGGCTGTTGGCAGCGCCCCCCCCCCCCCCCCGGAAATTCTCCGGGTCCCGATGGGCTGAGCGGCCGTCCATTTTTGACCAGTCCCGCCGGTGTGGGTAACGCATGGTCCCAGACGGCGGGACTTGACATGTAAGTCAGCGGAGGTGGTCCTTGGGGGGGTCGAGGGGGGATCCGACCCCGGGGGGGGGCACGGTGGCCTGGCCCGCAATCGGGGCCCACCAATCTGAGGGCGGGCCTGTGCCGTGAGGGAATTCCTTCCTTCCGCGCCGGCTCCTGTAGGGCTCTGCCATGGCCAGCGCGAAGAAGACAACCCCCCCCCATACATGCGCCAAAACACATCGGCAGTTCCGCGCATGCGTGAGATCACACCGGCCCTTCGGCGCATGCGCGAACTCATGCAGTCCCTTCGGTGCCGGTTGGAGCAACACCAACCCCTCCAACATCCACCTAGACCCCAGAAGTGCAGAGAATGGTGCTGTTGATGCCGGAGTGGTTGGCGCCGGTTGTCTTGCCGGCGTAGGGACTTAGTCCCCAGAAGGGAGAATCTCGGCTGAGGAGTTTGTGTGAGGGTAGCAGGTGTGGGGTGAGAGCTGGAGGGCCTTTCTGTTTTTAGTATAAATGGATCAAAGTTCCACAGCACCGAGATGGGCCCTTTGAACAGCCTGCCTCGGCACCCAGCAGCCCCTGTGGCTGCCTCCAAACTGTTTACCGGGTCAGTTTGCTCAGCTGCGGCCTGCACCCATCCTGGCTCATCCCCCCCAAACCCCACAATGAAATGGCCATCCATGCGGGCAGTTGAAGCAAGTAGGCCGGGCTGGAAATTTTCCTGACTCCTAAAACCCACCTCAAGGGTGAGAATTCAGCCCAGTTTCCACTTGCAGGGAATGTCGTCAATATAAGATAGTCGTTCTGAAATCCAGTGAGTGGTTGACCCAATAGTAAGAGACTGGGCTAGTAATCGAGAGCCTCGGGCAATGCTTCGGGGACCCAGGTTCGAATCCCACCATGGCAAATTTGACTTAAATATAAATATGAAATTAAAAGTCTAATGATAACCATGCAACAATGCCAATGGTTGTAAAAACCCAACTGGTTCCTTCCTTTAGGAAGGAAATCTGCCAAGCTTACCTGGTCTGGCCTACATGTGACTCCAGATCCATAGTAATGTGATAGACACTTAAATACCCTCTGAAATGGCCAAGCAGACCTCTGAGGTCAAGATGTTGGTGCAGCCAGCTACACCTACTCCCATGAAACAATTTTTTTTTTAAAGTATTTAACGGGAATTTAATGAGCATATGAGGGAGAAGGGAATAGAGAATTAAATTATAGATTTAGGAAAGGAGAAATGGGAGAAAGCTCAAGTGGAGTTTAAATGCCAGCATGGACTGGATGGGCTGTATATTTCTGTGCCATATATCCTATGTAACCCAAAGTAATGTAGTCCTATGCATGTCTGTTTGTCAGTGTCAATGCCCATCTTGAATAAGGTTTGTCAAAATCATCTAACTTCAGAGCACCTAGACATTCGTTCCTACATTTTGTAACACTAATGAAAACACCACTCAACCTGTGATGTGATTTGGAAGAAGTCCACAGCAGGGTTCATTTTAATGGCTTCTTTTCTCACTTTCTTTTGGCAGTGGAGACAAGCTATCAGATTCAATATAAATCAAATGATTATAGCTGGAATGGAATAAAAGTTTCCAACAGCATATTACAATATTCCACAGTTTCTTTCAATTCTCTGCAAAAGGCATATTTCACAAAATAAAATATACAAGGGAAGGTGAAGCGATAATTAACTGACAAATTACAACGACCTAGGCATTTTCTTCCCAGGGGTAAAGAAAGGAGCATGTTCTGTCTTGGGCCTCTAGTGCAGGCATCAATCACTCTCAGGTCAGGTTATCACAGGTACAGCAACTTATCATGACCAGCGGCATAATGAGGAAAGAACTACAATGGGCATTTGAAGGTTGACCATTCATCTCTGTTGTGCAAGAATAAATGTCGGGTAACTGGATGCCAATCAAGTGACCGAACCTGCAGGAATTAGCTCAACTAGATTTGGAACCCCTAGCTGAGAGCCCCGTCTGCGGTGATATGCGTACATGCATATCTGTATATAACTGTACAAATATGTAAAGCCATTTATCAATGTATGTCATCACGGATGACACGGATCGCGGATAGGACCTCCGGCCAGTGGGTGGCGCCAGACATGCATCATTGGTTGACACAACTCAGCAGTTGGTGGTAGTATGGACAGTAGGACAGTCACACGTAGAGTAGCTCCCAAGGAACTTGAATAACTTATTTGTATATAGATCTGTGAGTTACCTTCCCACGTGTTTAACAACAAAACATTGTTCTAGTTGAACACATTCATGTTCTGTTTGTGTCTTCGTCATCGGGGGAGCCATGGAACACAACACCGTCCACCAAAAGTTGTTTGGGGTGGGGGCATACCTTGGCCTGGGGCACTGTTCTGTTCCTGTTGTGTTTTATTTTCAGGCGTTCATCTGAGCTGGTGGTCAGAGATCTGCCTGAAGCTGGCGGGGTCTCCTTTAAATATGCTGATCAGGATCTGATTGCACGTCCCTGCTAGGTAAAAATAGTGGGGTGAGGAGCTTGATCCGGAGAGGCCGAAACAATAAGTTTTCTTCAACTTTTCCTTAAAAAAAAAACTTTCCATGTTGGTCTCCAAGTTAAAATCTATCCATTTTGAGACTTGTCAGAGTTGTAATCAATAGTATGTAAGTCTTAAGTCTTTATTTAACAGTTCTTGCAGATAGCAAACAATATTCCTTTCATTTACTGTTTAGAAGAAATGGGAAAATGAATTATCTCCAGAAATTGCACATCTGGGAGTAACTGTTGAGTGATTTATTTCGAGCCTATAATTTTTCTTCAAAACATGTGTTACATAATTGTTGTACTCCATCTTTCCAGTAGATGGCAGTTTGTGCCAGGATAAAGACACCTAAAGTCACAGGCTGGATGGAGTACAGTACACTGGCGGACTTTTAACAAGAAGTGGAAATCCACTCCCAGAATAAAGCATGTATCATCCAAGCTATACATATATCAATCGTAAGAGAGACAAACAAAAAATGCTGCCAATACTGTTAACCTCCAGTTGACTTGACTGCATTATTGAGGGGAAACGTTTCAGGATCAGTATTGTCTGCTTGGTTAAAGAAATTTGAGGGCTGGCGAGCATATTATTTTGGAAAGCAAACAGACATACATGGGAATCCTAATCATTGTTTTTGACAGCCATCACAGTGTACAACCTCTGCCACTCTTGGATTGAGTGTTTTTAAACACCCAGTGAGAAAAATTTATAAGCAGGACATTTGGAAGACCTGTTTGAAATGTTTCTTGAATACTCATTTGGCTTCATTTGCAGTTCAGAATGGAATAAGATCTTAGGCAGGATAAAAGGTATTAAATTACGTAATTAAGAAATTCTCAGAGGTTTGTGGTAATTATTCCAAAGTAGTCTCAGAGTTGAGGGAAGGTTGATGGGGAAGGCACATGAAGACCCCCCTTCTCAAACTTGCCCTCGTCTGAGGTGTGATGACCCTCAGGGTAAATCACCACCAGTCAGCTCTCCCCCCTCAAAGGGGAAAAGCAGCCTATGGTCATCTGAGACTATGGCGACTTCACCTCACCTTATTGACTACAAGCGAACATGGTGCCTATTTTCAGAAGTGCTTAAAAATAGACTCAGGCAAAAACAACCAATTTGTTATGTAAAATAATAGAATTGACATAATAGCCTAGGAAACAGCAGTTCATAAGGATTCTGAAAGGAAAGACCCTGCCTAACCTCCCTTGACGTCTTCGAGAAAGGAATCACTCATTTGGAATTGGAAAGTGTTATCCCATTGTGTATCTTGGCTCTCACAAGGCTTTTACCACCTTTTCTGGTAATACTCTTTCCAAACTACATATCTCTTTATCTCGCGCCATTAAAGATTGACTTGCTCCTATTTCCCTTAAAATCTTAATCTCCTTACTTACTCCACCCTGTACACACAAGTTAACCTGCTTATCGACCAACCTCTGAACAGGCTGGACACTCTGTTGCACCTTTTCCACTGGGACAATGTTTTTTCTTCCCACTTTAATAAACCCTGCTTATCCTGTTTTACCAAATCTGTCTTCCCAGTACTTAAAGCACTAATGCTGCGACTTGGCATGTCCAACTTTATTACAATAAAAACACTTTTTCTTATCTCTCTTCCATTATCAAATGGGTTCCTTTTTACTCTGACGCACACTCTCCTTAACATCACCAACTAAACCTCCTTTGCATTAACTACCTGTGAATTTCCCATTCTCCAGTTTCTATCCTTCACAGATTGAAATTTATATGCAAAACTAGACGTTTTGCTTTGCGAACCAATTCAAAATCATCTGCCATTTCTGCCGCCAGTTTAGCAGTTTTAAACCTTTGCTCTTCCACATGAATTCGCACTACTGTGGGAAGTGAATCTTTAAATTTCTCCAAAGTAATTGCTACCTTGTCATCTGTCTGGTCTATTTTTAATGCTCTTATCCACCCATCAAAATTATTTTGTTCAATTCTTTCGAATTCTATATATGTCTGACCTGGTTCTTTCCTTAGATTTCTAAACTTTAGCCTGTAGGCTTCTGGCACTGGTTCATATGGCACTTAATATATTTTTTCTCATCTCATCATAATCCCTAAATACCTCCTCTGATAGTGATGCAAACGCTTCACTAACTCTACCTACTAACTTTGTTTGAACCAACATTACCCACATGCGGCTGGATTCTCCATTCCTGAGACAAGTGACTGGGACAGGGGCTGGTTTAGCTCACTGGGCTAAATAGCTGGCTTTTAAAGCAGGCCAGCAGCACGGTTCGATTCCCGTACCAGCCTCCCCGGACAGGCGCCGGAATGTGGCGACTAGGGGCTTTTCACAGTAACTTCATTGAAGCCTACTCGTGACAATAAGCGATTTTCATTTTCATTTCAAGTGTTGACACCGGGGCAGGATCCGTGGACCTCCATGACAGCAAAACTGGCGCTGCATCTGGACCGATTCAGCGACTGTTGAGGGGTTAGCACCGGCGCCACGTTGGAACACAATCGATTCCAATGAGAAAGGAGGCAGGATTTGCCGGATTCGCAATTTACACTCAGGAGGCTGACAAGCTGCAGCCGCATATACACATTTCACTCCCTACACACACCATCCCGGCCAACCAGATGGCAGCGAGGAGAGCGGCACCAAGGTTCACAGGTGCCGAGCTCGAGATACTGCTAGACATCGTGGAGGAGAAGCCAATGACCCTGTACCCCAGCCCGGGAAGGAGGCTGCCAGCCACTGCAGTTCGCCGTGCCTGGGCACAGGTGGCAGAGGCGGTGTATGCCATGAGCAACACCGTTCGGATGGGCCAGCAGTGCCATAAAAAACTGCACGACCTCCTCAGGTCAGCCAGGGTGAGTAGGTAATACTGTGCCCCTGGCAGTAATCCACATCCCACACCCCGTGACCCTACCACCACCTTCGCCCCCCCCCCCCCTCCCCCCCCCCCCCCCCCCCCCCCCCGCACAGAGTTCAGCCAAACCCACCCTGCACCACATGTCAACAACTATACTGGCCGCCACGGCTGGGGGTCCTTGGCCACTGAAGGCACCAGCTATCCACCCTCTGGGCTACACGCGTCAGACTGTCTAACACTGTGTATTTTCTGTGTCGGGATCGATAATTACACTGATTGTCCATCACAGCTGTCTCCCAACACCCTTCACCATCCAGAGTCACTCACCTCGGTTTGGCATGTTAGTTAAGAGGCTCCTGAGGTACTATTTGGTATTATTTGCCAATCCAAGAGGGGTAGAGGTTGTGCACTGTGATGGCTGTCAAAAACAATGATGAAGATTCCCATGCATGTCTGCTGGCTTTCCAAAATAATATGCTCACCAGCCCTCAAATTTCTTTACCCAGTAGCAACCCCTGAGGGAGCAGGAGGCAGGCCGACCCCAGGAACTAGCTGCCGTCCAGACAGGTTTCAGGCTCTGGAACGGACAGTCCCATTGATCATAGAGATGCAGTCGTAGAGCCAGGGACTGCATGAGGGGTTTCAGCGAGCATCAAGTGCCTGCAGACGCAGATGGAGGAGTCCAACTGTGTGCAGGAGCAGGAGGTGGTGCCGGCCATGCGTGCCACCCAAGCCAACACCGCACGAGTGGCTGTAGATCAGCATGTCCAGTCCTGGGGCAATCTGCACAGGCAGTGGCTGAGGCCCAGGACAGGGTTGCCCTCTCACAGGCAGCCATGTGCCAGAGCCACCTGGACATTGCTGCAGCACTCCTGAGAATGACCCAGTCATGGGCTCAGTATTGGCGGCATTGTCCAGGTGCTGGCCGACATGTCACAGACACAGAGGGAGGTGACTGGTCCCAGAGGGAGCTGGCGCTGTCACTGGCTGATATGGCACAGACCCAGAAGGTGGCACAGTCAATGGGTGATGTGGCGTAGTCCCAGACGAAGGTGGTTCACTCCCTGTGCTCCAGGCCGCAAGCATGCAGACCCTGGCCGAGATGAGAGTGGACCTCCAGGACTGGCAGCGGCAGGTGGGGGGGGAGGGGGGGGGGTGCCTCAGGGGATAGCTTGGCTCGCACCCCAGTCCCATGGAGTAGCCCGGGGCCATCGGGTACCCAGAGAGAAGAGTTTGTGATGAGGCCCATACCGGTGACTCCCGCAGGGCAGGTGTTGGAACACCACAACACCCCTTACTCAACCGGCGGCTCCTTGAATGACAAGGCGTTGCCTGTTCATGCGAGGCCTAATGCAGCACCTCCTCCTCGTCCTCCTCGGCCTGTTCAATGTCCAGATCTCCATCCTCAGTTGCTGCCTCCTGTTCCGCTGCTGCATGCTCCTTTGCCGTAGCTTCCTCCTCCTCAAACATGTGCAGTCCCAGGACATCCCCCAGGGCTGCAGTGACTAGGAGAAAGACCACCATTGCTGGTTGAATTCCAATGTCTATTGTCTGAAGGGGGTGAACAGCCAACATGTTAGCATGGTGCATACTCCGTGCCCAACTAGGTCCAACGTGCTACACGGTGGCCCTGGTTGGCACAATGGACTCTGCCCCACATACCCTGGCCATCCCCCTTCCCCTGGGCCTGTCGATGCCCGGCACCATGTGTGCCATCTAGCCCTGGTGCCTGTCCCTGCTGGCAGGAGCACTGTCGGCTGGTGCTGTCCTTGCCAGCGGAACACTCCGCACCCCGTCCGGCATCCCCTGTAGAGTCTATTATGGGCAGTGTGCTTGGATGGGTGGCGTGATGCCCTGCCGGCAGGTAGTCACCGTTTGGGGGGAGGGTTTGCTATGGTGGAGGGTGGGGTGTGGGTGATGGGTGGGAGAGTTAGGCTGAGATCTGAATTCCCCCTAGTGGAGGCGGGCAATTGTGGCGGCCCTGGAGAATACAGGTCATGCCGGTTAATTATATGCAAACGGCTTTTACTGTACGTGCGGAGTGGGAGGTGCAATGATGGCTGTCGAGGCACCGGCGATTTGGTGTGAAACCGGCACCCGCCACGATTTTGGGTTCAAAACCGATTTTCTGCCCAATCGCATTTCCCGATTCGGGCGTCTGCCGACAGAGGATCCCGCCCATGGACTTTGGCCTATTAAGTGTTTATCCACTTTCTCAATGCTTCCATGTCTTTCTCATCAAATCTTGGTAATGCTTGAATATATTTAAACATATCTCGACTTAAATTTTGACTAGGAAGCATCTCTCCTTCCCCAGACCTTCCTCAGCTTTTGCCTTTAACTCCAACATTTTACATTGATTCTACTTGCAGTTCTAATTTCCGAAGTTCAAATTCTCTCTTTTTCCTCATTCCTTTCTTCATTGGCTAATCATTCCATTTCTACTTCAAGCTTCCTCCTTCTCATTTCCTTTTGCAATGCCCTCTCTTTTTCCTTTCCTTCCATTTCCATTTTCTTCACTTCTATTTGTAATTGAGTTCTAGCTAATTCCAATGATTCAGGCTGTGACTCCGGCAAATTTAACTCTTGAGCTTTAGCTTGTATTATCTCGACCTTCCTCACCCTTTAGATAAGGTTAATTGCAGCTTCTCCACCAAACCCAAAAGTTCTGTCTCAGTTTCCTTTGTAAACTATCCCGAGTAATCTCTTCCACATCCAGGAAATGGTTTGCAACTGAAAGAGTCACTCCCTATTTAAAGTTCAAAACCTGAAAAAATGCAATTGTTCCACTCACATTCTTTTTTTTTTTTCTTTTTTTTTTAAATAAATTTAGATTAGCCAATTATTTTTTCCAATTAAGGGGCAATTTAGCGTGGCCAATCCACCTACTCTGCACATTTTTGGGTTGTGGGGGCGAAACCCACGCAGACACGGGGAGAATGTGCAAACTCCACACGGACAGTGACCCAGCCACTCACATTCACTGGGCTGGATTCTCTGCAGCCCCGCGCTGAAATAGCGTTTGGCGCCGGTGAGGAGAATCAAAGTTTATGACGGGATCGGGCCAGGCGCTGACCCGCAATTTTCCGGGCCCCGAATATCCGTGCATCTGCGAATTACAGCACGCAGCTCGAGGGACCATTGCCAGAGGTCCGTCCAGCGATACTCCACTCCTAGCAGACCCATCGGCGTGGTCACATATGGCCGGTCGGGAACCTTGAGTGCCGGCTGCGGACTCAGTCCGCGGCCGCCTTCATGTGGAGCGGTGGGATTGAGCACCGGGGGGAGGCCTTATGGGCGGCCGGGGCAGCGATCGGGCCAAAAGGACCCTCGGGCATGCGGCCATCGGTGGGGGGGGGCTTGTTTATTGGCGTTCGTCCGCGGTCCAAGTCCGACACGGTGCTCGGAGCAGCCGCTGGACGCCGCCGCCATGCGCGGTCTGGGAACCGGAGGTGCGTTGCCCGTATCCGCAGCTAAAGCTACGTGAAGCACTCCGGTTGCTGCTGGCCCCTTGAAGGTAAGTGAATTGGTTATTTTTGATCTCGGAAACTCTTGAGTACAATGCCTGCGTTTTTACGCCGGCATGGGGACATAGCCCCATTTTGGGAGAATCCAGCCCACCGTCTTTAAGTTCAATAACCCCAAGCCAAACAAGGTATGATACTTAAGATCGCAGACGTGCCTCCAATTTTATTACGATCCCAGACCAGTGCCCAACAGTGGTCCAAAACCCCAATATTTTAATTTATTTTGTAACACTGACTGGAAGGAATACTTTGCTCCAGGAGTGATTGCATGAAGAAATAGGGATTTGGTATATTAAAACAGAACTTTATTATTGACACAGTATTAAACTCTTTAACATCACACCCGAAAATAGCTTACCATTACCCCTTAAACAATACCACTCAAAACAGTACAGTAAATGCAATACCCTTAATTACTATCTCTATTCCCAATTGCAAGGAAAAAACATACAGCTTTCAATCCCTCCTATATCCCTATGGCACAGAGTAATATTTGTTTTCTAGGACCAATTTTACTCTTGGTAGAACCCCTGTTGACTCTGGCTGGATGACTTCATACAATCTGTTCAACTGATTTGTTTCAGCTGCCCCCTCTTCCTCAGACAAGTCTGCACTGCTTTAAATGCTATTAATCATTTTTTAACTGTCCTACATTGAGAGAAAACTGTCTTACTTGTGGACTCCACATTAGCCAGATCAGAACTCAATGCCAAAGCTTTCTCAAAATGTTTGAATACATTAGTTCCATCCAGCAATGACATCATCTCCCCAGCCTGAAAACACATTAACTCCGCCCCCCAATCAAACAACAGTGCCTCAGCCCAGGCTTATATATATTTTTAAACAATATTTTATAACAAACTTGTATCAAAGCAGGTTACAGCAAGTGAACACCCCAGGAAACATACTTCCCAACAATCAACTATACAGTCTGTGACTTCCGGTTGCGGCTATGACCAGCTAAGTCGCACATTTGGCAGCTCCTGCGACAAAGGTGTTTAAGGGCCGATTGGAGGGCCCCGACGGTACTGTAAAGACGAATCCCGGTGGGGGAAGGCTCCCTGAGGAGAGTGAGACCAACTTTATGGTCGGTACTCGGAGTGGGGCGACAAAAAAAGCGGCAGCAGCTCCCCGAAAAAAGCGGGGGAAGAGGACCAAAATGGCGGCCGGTGGCGCACTAGAAGATTGGAGAAAATGGGCGGAGGAGCAGCAGGCCGCTCTCCTCCGGTGTTTTACGGAGCTGAAAGTGGAACTCTTAGAGTCTATGAACGCGACGACCACAAGGCTGATGGGGGCCCAGGCGACCCAAGAGGCGTCGATAAGAGAGCTGCAGCAGGAGATGACTGCAAGGGAGGAGGAGGCCACGGTCCTCGTGGGAAAGGTGGAGGTGCACGAGGCACTCCACCTGAAATGGCAGAGCCGCTTTGAGGAGCTGGACACTCGAATGAGGCGGAAGAACTTGAGGATCCTGGGCCTAGCAGAAGGCCTGGAGGGGCCTGATCTCCCGAAATATGTAGCGGAGATGCTGAGCTCCCTGATGGGAGAGGGGGCCGGTCCATCGCCCCTGGAGCTGGAAGAAGCATATCGGGTCATGGCTAGGCGGCCTAGGGCGAACGAGCCCCCGAGGGCGGTGCTGGTGCGATTCCAGCGTTTCTGTGATCGGGAGAAAGTGCTGAGGTGGGCCAAGAGGGAGAAAAGCAGCAAATGGGAGAATTCGACGGTGCGGATATATCAGGACTGGAGTGCGGAGGTGGCAAAGCGGCGGGCCCGGTTTAACCGGACGAAGGCGGTGCTGCACGCAAAGAGGATCAAGTTCGGAATGCTGCAGCCAGCGCGCTTGTGGGTCACCTACAAGGACCAGCACCATTACTTTGAGACCCCAGAGGAGGCATGGACTTTTGTTCGGGAGGAAAAGCTGGACCTGAACTAGAACTTGGGAACGCCGGCGGTCGAGGCCGCCCGAGTACCCTTGACTGATCAAGTGGCCCATGTCTTTCTTAGGCCAGGTCGGAACTTGGTTAAAGTTGATGGATCGTTTGGTTTCTTTGAAACTTGTGTTATGGGGGGTTTCTTTGTTCCTTTTTGTGTGTCTCTTCCCGTTGCCAACTTCCCTTAATTATTGTTGTTGTAGGGGGGGCTTTTTTTACTGTTTTTTGATCTGTTCTTTAAGGGTTATGGTTACTGTTCTGTTCGATGGAGGGTGATGGTTAAATACGTTATTATTGGGTAGTTATTTAGTTATGCAGGCATAGTTATGTATTTATGTATTTATTTGAGATTTGTTATTTATATTGTTATATTGTTAAGTTGGGGAGGCGGGACGGGGGGGGTGCAAGTTGGTTATGCGTGTTTTCTTTTTCTCTTTTTTCTTCCTCTCGTTTTAAGGGGGCTTTTTTATGGGCTTGGATGGGGACGGGGGTGGAATTGAAGATGGCGGGGTAGGGTGTGGCCGGGCGAAAGCGCGGGCTTTCCCCTGTTTCCCGCGCGCGGGACGGAGGAAGGGGGAGGAGAGAAGAGTGGGGTGTGGCCAGCAATGGCGGCTTTTCCCGCGCTGAAGCGGGGTCAGAGAGGGATGGCAAGGGGGGGGGGAGGCCCCTCCCCCCCCACATCGGGAGGAGTCGGAGTGTGGCAGGGGCAGCCGGGTCAGCGAAAACCAGCTGACTCTCGGGAGTACGATGGTGGATACACCGCGGCTAGGAGGGGTCCTAGCCGGGGGGGGGGGGGGGGGGGGGGGAGGGGGGGTTAGGGGGGGATACCGGGTTGCTGCTGGAAAGGCCGAGGACGGGAAGGGAAGAACGGGAGGAGAGAGGGGGGGGGGCCATCGCCATGGGGAACGGGTCAGAAGGGGAGGGTCGACCCGGGGCGAACAGGGGACAGGACATGGCTAATAGACAGGGGAAAGGGACGGGTCGCTCCGCGACCCGGTTGATTACTTGGAACGTGAGGGGGCTGAATGGGCCGGTCAAGAGATCAAGGGTTTTTTTCACACCTAAAGGGACTGCAGGCGGATGTGGCAATGTTGCAGGAGACTCACTTGAGAGTAGTAGACCAGGTACGCCTGAGAAGGGGGTGGGTGGGACAGGTGTTCCACTCAGGCTTGGACGCAAAGAACCGGGGGGTGGCGATTTTGGTGGGAAAGAGGGTGTCGTTCGTGGCGGCGCAGGTGGTAGCAGATAAGGAGGGTAGGTACGTGATGGTGAAGGGTAGGCTGCAGGGAGAGAATGTGGTGCTGGTGAATGTGTATGCCCCGAATTGGGATGACGCGGGTTTTATGAGGCGCCTGTTGGGCCTCATTCCGGGTCTGGAGGCAGGGGGCCTGATCATGGGGGGGGACTTCAATACAGTGCTCGACCCTGGGCTGGACAGATCGAGTTCCAGGACGAATAGGAGGCCGGCAGCGGCAGAGGTGCTAAGGGGGTTCATGGAGCAGATGGGGGGGGTAGACCCTTGGAGATTTGGCAGGCCAAGGGCGAGGGAGTATTCTTTTTTCTCCCACGTCCACAGGGTGTACTCCAGAATAGACTTTTTTGTACTGAGCAGGGGGCTGATTTCGAGAGTGCAGGACACGGAGTACTCGGCCATTGCGATTTCGGACCATGCACCACACTGGGTAGAGGTAGAACTGGGGGAAGCACGGGACCAGCGCCCGTTGTGGCGCCTGGATGTGGGGCTGCTGGCGGACGATGAGGTGTGCGGAAGGGTCCGGAAGGGCATTGAGAGATATCTGGGCACGAACGACACGGGCGAGGTGAAGGTGGGGGTAGTCTGGGAGGCCCTGAAAGCAGTGATCAGAGGAGAGTTGATCTCCATAAGGGCACACAGAGAAAGGAAGGAGAGGCAGGAGAGGGAGAGACTGGTGGGGGAACTTATAGAAGTGGACAGGAGATATGCGGAGACACCAGAGGAGGGGCTGTTGAGGGAGCGGCGCAGTTTACAGGCCCAGTTTGACCTACTGACCACTAGGAAGGCGGAGACGCAATGGAGAAGGGCACAGGGCGCGGTCTATGAGTACGGGGAAAAGGCGAGCAGGATGCTAGCACACCAGCTGCGCAAGCGAGATGCAGCCAGAGAGATTGGGGGAGTGAGAGAGAAGGGAGGGAACGTAGTGCAGAAGGGGCAAGAGGTGAACGGGGTCTTCAGGGATTTCTACAGGGAATTGTACCGGTCTGAGCCGCCCAGGAGGAGGGGGGGAATGGAGAACTTCCTCGATAGATTGAGGTTCCCAAAGGTCCAGGAGGAACGGGTGGAGGGGCTGGGGGCGCCGATAGAGCTGCAGGAGCTAGTTAAAGGGATAGGCCAGATGCAGGCGGGGAAGGCGCCGGGGCCGGATGGGTTCCCGGTGGAATTTTATAAGAAGTATGTGGACTTGGTGGGTCCAGTGCTGGTGCGAGCCTTCAATGAGGCGCGAGAGGGGGGGGTTCTGCCCCCGACAATGTCACAGGCCCTGATCTCCTTGATCCTGAAGCGGGACAAAGACCCTGTACAGTGCGGGTCCTACAGGCCTATCTCCCTCTTGAATGTAGATGCCAAACTGTTGGCAAAGGTCCTGGCAACCAGAATAGAGGATTGTGTGCCAGGGGTAATCCATGAGGACCAGACGGGGTTCGTAAAGGGACGACAACTTAACACAAATGTCCGGAGACTGTTGAATGTGATTATGATGCCAGCAGTGGAGGGGGAGGCTGAGATAGTGGTAGCACTGGATGCGGAGAAGGCATTCGATAGGGTGGAGTGGGAATACCTGTGGGAGACGCTGGAACGGTTTGGGTTTGGGGAGGGATTTATCAAGTGGGTGAAGCTGCTGTATTCGGCCCCGATGGCGAGTGTGGTTACAAACGGGAGGAGGTCAGAGTATTTTGGGCTCCATCGAGGTACCAGGCAGGGATGCCCCCTATCCCCCTTACTATTTGCATTAGCGATCGAACCGTTGGCGATGGCACTGAGGGGTTCAGGGGGGTGGAGAGGACTGACAAGGGGAGGGGAGGAACATCGGGTATCACTCTATGCGGATGATTTGTTGTTATATGTGGCGGACCCGGAAGGGGGAATGCCGGAGGTAATGGAAATACTAGCGGAGTTTGGGGACTTTTCGGGATATAAATTAAATGTGGGTAAAAGTGAGGTCTTTGTGATACACCCAGGAGATCAGGGGGAGGGAATTGGGCGGCTCCCCTTTAAGAGAGCAGTAAAGAGCTTCAGGTACTTGGGGGTGCAGGTGGCAAGGAACTGGGGGACCCTCCACAAGCTGAACTTTTCAAGGCTGGTGGAGCAGATGGAGGAGGAGTTCAAGAGGTGGGACATGGTACCGCTGTCGCTAGCAGGGAGGGTGCAGTCAGTCAAAATGACGGTCCTCCCGAGGTTCTTGTTTCTGTTCCAGTGCTTGCCCATCTTTCTCCCCAGGGCCTTCTTCAAGAAGGTAACTAGCAGCATTATGGGCTATGTGTGGGCACATGGCACCCCTAGAGTGAGAAGGATTTTCTTGGAACGGAGTAGGGACAGTGGAGGATTAGCGCTACCCAATCTTTCCGGATACTACTGGGCGGCGAACGCATCGATGGTGCGCAAGTGGGTGATGGAGGGGGAGGGGGCAGCTTGGAAACGTATGGAGAGGGCGTCCTGCGGCAATACAAGCCTGGGGGCGCTAGTAACGGCACCATGGCCGCTCCCCCCCACAAGGTATACCACGAGTCCGGTAGTGGCGGCCACCCTTAAAATCTGGGGGCAGTGGAGGCGACACAGGGGGGAAGTGGGGGGTCTGATGGCGGCGCCACTGAGAGGGAACCACAGATTTGTCCCGGGGAACACTGGCGGGGGATTCCAGAGCTGGCACAGGGCGGGCATCAGGCAACTGAGGGACATGTTCATAGAGGGGAGGTTTGCGAGCCTGGGAGAGCTGGAGGAGAAATTTGAGCTCCCCCCGGGGAACACGTTTAGATACCTGCAGGTGAAGGCATTTGCCAGACGACAGGTGGAAGGATTTCCCTTGCTTCCCGATAGAGGGGTGAGTGATAGGGTGCTGTCAGGGGTCTGGGTCGGAGAAGGGAAGGTCTCGGACATCTACAAAATAATGCAGGAGGTGGAGGAGGTATCGATAGAGGAGCTGAAAGACAAGTGGGAAGCGGAGCTGGGAGAGCAGATAGAAGATGGGACATGGGCGGATGCCTTAGAGAGGGTCAATTCGTCGTCGTCGTGCGCAAGGTTGGGCCTCATCCAATTTAAGGTGCTGCACAGAGCCCATATGACGGGGACTAGGATGAGTCGGTTCTTCGGGGGTGAGGACAGGTGTGTTAGGTGTTCGGGAAGCCCTGCGAACCATGTACATATGTTCTGGATGTGCCCGGCACTGGAAGAGTTCTGGGAGGGGGTGGCGGGGACGGTATCGAGAGTGGTGGGAACCAGGGTCAAACCAGGGTGGGGGCTAGCGATTTTTGGGGTTGGGGTGGAGCCAGGAGTACAGGAGGCAGGGGAGGCCGGAATATTGGCCTTTGCGTCCTTGGTAGCTCGGAGAAGGATCTTGATTCAGTGGAGGGACACAAGGCCACCAAGTGTTAACACCTGGTTAAACGACATGGCAAGCTTCATCCAATTGGAAAGAATCAAATTCGCCCTGAGAGGGTCGGTACAGGGGTTCTTCCGGCGGTGGCAGCCCTTCCTTGACTTTCTGGATCAGAGATAGGAACTGGAGGCCGAAACAGCAGCAACCCGGGGAGAAAGGGGGGGGGGAAGGGAGGGGGGGGGGGGATAGCAACGAAGGGAGCACGTCAGCGGGGGGTCGCGGGCAATGACTGCCCGAGGCCATCGGCAGAAAGGGAAAAACGGTTTGGTTGCTAGACTGGTAGCGCGGGGGGGGGGGGAGAGGGAGGGGGGGGTGCGCGCGGGGGAGGGCGTGGGGAGGATTTTCCAGGGGGGATTTGTTGTGTTATAATTTAAAATGTAGTAGGGGTAAATGTTTGTATCGAAAAATTTCAATAAAAATTATTTAAAAAAAAAAACTATACAGTCTGTACAGGTGTTTCTACTTTTTCACCTCCCCTCCCCATCTCCCACCCCCCACCCCCCTGTGACAAATAGTTCCTCAAACACAGTCACAAACATCCCCCACCTTTTCTCAAAGTCCCCCGCTGAGCCCCTTAAATCATACTTTATCTTCTCCAACCGCAGGAAGTCATACAGGTCACCGACTCAAGCTGCTGCCACCAGTGGCGATGCCAACCGCCACTCCAGCAAAATTTGTCACCGTGCAATCAGAGAGGCGAAGGCCACGGCATCGGCTTTCCTCCTCTCCATGAGCTCCGGCTTCTCTGAAACCCCAAATATCGCCACCAAAGGGTCCGGGTCCACTCCCTCCTTCACTATACTGGCTAAGATCACGAACAGGGGAGGGGTATTTATCGGAATGGAGTGGAGCATCGGGTATCGCTTTATGTGGGCAACTTTCCTTTTGTACATTACCGACCCGACTCCCTCCATAGCTAATATAATGAAGACACTCACTACATTTGGTACCTACTCCTGCTATAAACTAAACGTCGGTAAGAGGGAGTGTTTTCCAGTGAATCCACCTTCTAGAGGAACTCAAATTAGCTTGTTGCCGTTTCGTCTCTCGAATACCAGCTTCTGCTACTTGGGAGTCAATGTAGCCATAATTTAACTTCACAAGTTAAATTATTGAGGCCTCATCAGTAATGTCAGGGCAGATCTCCAGAGGTGGAGTACGCTCCCTATGTCCCTGGCAGGTAGGATCCAAACAATTAAAATGAATGTACTTCTCAGATTTTCCCTTTTCTTTCAATGTATCCCTATTGTTTTGCCCACATCATTTTTTATGAAGTTCCACAAATTAATTTCAGCTTTCATTTGGGTGGGTAAATGTCCCAGAGTCCGCTTCAGAGAGACAGAGTATTGGGAGGCTTGGGTCTCCAGAATCTTTTTGTTTTACTGTTGGGCTGCCAACATGTCCTTCAGTGGCTTAGCGACCCTGACTTGATCTGGGACAAGATGGAGGCCCGCTCACACACCATCTCCTCTCTTCATGTTACAATTACTGCACCACTGTCTTTCTACCCTGCAGATTTTTCCCTCAAATTCTGTGGTGATTACCTCCCTCAGGATTTGGAAACAGTTTCTGCAGAATTTCAAACTTTTCTCCCTGTCTTTTCTAGTCCCTATTTGCAATAACCACCTCTTTTTGCCTTTGGGCTTGGATCTTTAGTTTAAGTCTTGGAAGGCAAAGGGACTTGTGCATTTTGGAGATCTATTCGTAGAGGGGAGTTTTGCCAGTTTTGAGGAGCTGACTGACAAATTTCACTTGCCCAATTCAAACCTCTTTCATTATTTTCAAATACGTGACTTTTCACATTTCCTTCTTTTCCTTTAGCCCTTCCCACCTCCTTGCTGAAGAGGGTTTTGTCCTCTCTCTCTCTCTTTGTCGGTTCCCATCTGGCCGACCTTATATACAACATGGTACCAGCCCCAGAGTTAGCAGGGGAGCTCATTCTCCTCGAGCCACGGTGGGGAAACAATCAACCCAGCCCCATGTGTTCCATGAAGGTTATTACAAGTTCTGCTGGTGGAACTCTCGTTATTGCATGTGGAGTGGTCTCACATCAGCCTTTGTCTACGCCACCTGCCGTCCATGTACAGGAAGCTGAATCTCTTCCTGTACATCCTTCGTTCCAAGTAATATCTTGCCCTCCTCTTCCTTGCTGATCTGCCTGGCTGCTCTGCCACTTAATGTCCTGGTACCATGGCTCTAGCCATACGTCACTGCCAGCATCTTTCCTCCAGATGGCACATGTGTGACGGTGCTGCGCCCATTTCAGCAAACTTCCTTTCTCCGTGGCTTACACACTCCAAATCTAGTTTGTACTGTCACTCACTTGGCTGATGAAGCAAAAACTGATGAGCAGGAGCCCACATGGATGAGCCTTTTGTCTTTTACAGACATCCCGTCCCCTTTTCCCTGAGTGCAAACACCGGCCCCTATCTCAGAGTGGGGTTCAGTTTTGAAGCTGCTGCTTCACACAGTTCAGTATAAAGCTCACAATCATTTAACTCTGTCCTTTGGATATGTCCATGCCTCCAACACTAAATTGTGTAACACACACTCTGAAGTCTGGAAGATTTGAGGATAAAAATTACTGCTCCCTGATCTGCTCTATCTCTATCGGACAGCTGATTCATAACTGCTGCATGTGCAATTTGCAACCCGTCCCCTTTTGCACAGTTACCAATATAGGAAACACCAAGAATGGGGGCAGAAATTCTGGGTCCGAGTCCTGCCTGCCATTTTCTTTTTTTTAAGTATTTTTATTAGAGATTTTCCATTTTTACAAACAATACAACACACGCTCAAAACTAGTACAGTACAGCGTGATCAATGTCAGAAGGAGCCGTAGGTTCAATAAACCTACAAAAATGTAGAGATGACAGGTAACAGCGTGTGAGTACCAAGGGTAAAGCCATGAAAGCATGGCAAAGTAGTGCACACCCTCACGTCTAATATATTAGAGGTGGCACTACATAACCTACGCAAAACCTCATCAGAGTAAATCAGACATTATGGAACCCAGGTATTTGAGATAGAGACCCCATACTTTTTGGAATGCATCCGAATTGGATTAGAGTATACGGCCACCTGCCATTTTCAGTGCTCCACAGAGTTTCCCCCAACTCCATGGAAATACAACTGGCCATTACCTTTGTTTAGAGAATGGAGCTGAAGCCAGAAATCTACAGCTACAGACTCAGTGAACTTTTAAATCATGTCATTGGCAAACCAGCGCAGTTGCCACAGAGTAAAATGTTGGAAGAGTCTCTGTGCAGTTACACTGAAATGGAAGCTATAGTTGCAGTTACAAAGAGGGGAAGTAAGGGAGAGATAACCCTGAAAGAGCCAATGCAGGCCACACTACTTTTAAAATACTTCCGATGGGCCTGTCAAAAAGGCTTGTCAAAGAAGTAAACTGTGACTGATAATTAGGTGTGGCATGAAACATGCATCGTTTATTCCTGGCAGATTAGAACCACAATTGCAATGTTGTCATATTGTTTGAAATAACTTTACATGACTGTGGTTTTAATCACACAGGGAAAGTTCACAATCAGCTTTTTAAAGCTACATGCTGGGGATGGATGATAAACTACAGGGACATTCAGTCATCTTCTGAAAAAAGACTGAACAAGAAACGGAAACGCATTGCCTTCAGTACATCACTGAATCTTCCTGTCATAGGCACCTCATGATCTGGTGCTGCAAAACTTGTTGATCTTATGGATTTACAGTCGATTTGCTGACTGGTATTCTTGTCAGTTTGTGTTTCTTTCAGGAGGAGGCTTGTGATGACAGTCTACATGAAATAAAAGCTGTAAAACTATGAATAGCTCCTGGTGCTGGAGAGGAGTCTACCATGTCTTCACATTAGCTGCATGAAGTATTTATATGCCATTTTTCTTCTCCAATAACTTATACAGTATATACCAAGTTTACAGAAATAAATGCCATAGGTGTAGATTTACGAAAATGTTATTTTAGATACAGGTATTTGCAGGGAAGGCATATTTGCTTTCCACCTGAAGGATGAAAAGTTGGCTCCTTTTAATTAAGTACCCTAATCGTCTCCTAAACTTGTAGATAGAGTTTTTTGTAGCATTGGCAAACCTTTGTTTGTTCTTCTTCAAAGTGAAAAGATATTTCTTCAGTGAGTTTCCCAGAATGTTTTTGGTAACATTGTGGAGTGTTAGGCAGGTCACACTATCATTGCAAACACCAGTCTTTTAGCTGGTTCTGAAGTATTATTCTAATAACTTAAATGAGCTCATGTAGTGCTCATTGTTTCTATGAAAGTGCTATTGTCCCTCAAAGTAAAATGTTTATAGAAAAGGAAAAGCTTATCCCTATCCTAAAAATAAACCTGGCTGTACTTCCGGCAATGACATACGAGAGCAAGTTGCACAAACGTTGGCTCCTGCCAGGGTCCTTGTATTTTGATCTCTTTTGCCAGGTTTTTCGGGAGATTTTGGGCTCCAACCCAGCATATTGGTGTGGGTAACGGAGGCTGACAGAGGAACGTCAAAAGCTTTGGCGACAAAGGGCAAGGGAGGGCATGAAGTGTTCTCCCCTCCGGAATTGAATAGGGCTCATCGGGCTCTGCGACAGACGCCACGACCGAATTATCCACCACGGGTGGAGATCGTCCACTTTCTCATTTTTCAGAGGAAGCAGCGGGCGCTGGAGTGGGCCAAGAAAAATCGGCACAATGATTTAGATGAGCACACGGTGCACATCCATCCGGAATTGGTGCCGAGCTGGCAAAATGGCAGGCGGCCTTTAATAAGACAAAGGTGCTGCTGCACAATAAGGGTGTGCAGTTCGGAGTGGTGTATCCAGCAAGACTGAGAGTGACAATGTACTTGAAGGACCATTACTTTGGCACTCCGGAGCAGGCTGAGGCCTTCATCAAAGATAAAGGAATGGGACTGATTTGAGGGGGGTTGGTGAGATTTTGTGTGTGAAAGTCGGGTGAGATTGGTTGTAAATATTGCAATGTATTGTGTTATGTCTTTGTTCTTCTTTTTCATGGAGGTTGGTGAGGGGATTTCCCTTTGGGCCAGGGTAATGGGGAATGGTAAAGTAGGGGGATTGATATGGTAATTGGAATAAAAGTGGAGCACGGTAAGAATGCTGGGATTTGTCAAGGGAGTAGGAAGGATGTGCTAAGGGGATAGTGTTGTTGGCCTTCTGTGGTTGTTTTTTTGGGAGGGACCTTGGGGGGGGGGGGGGGGGATCACGTTGCCAGCACTATGAGGTAGGCTAGTGAACAGGAGTTGTGTGACGGGTGGGGGGAGGCTGCACATTTGGTGCATGGAAAGAGAAAGGGCTGGAGACTGAGCAATTTATTCCTGGAAGGGGGGTTTGCCAGCCTGGAGAAATTGAAGGATAAATTTGGGCTGTCAGACTTGGACATGATTAGGTACCTCCTGATACGGAGTTTTGTTAAGAGGGTGTTCAGCGGATTTCCCTGTGGTGCCATCATCGGTCTTGTTGGAGAGGATTCTCTCCTGTTCAGGGTCGGAGGAGGGCATGTATGAACAGACTGTAGGGTGAAGAGTTAGACCGGTTGAAGGAGTAAAGGCTAAATGAATAGAGGAATTGGGGCCAATACTGGAGGAGTAAACATGGAGTGAGGCACTGCAGAGGGTGAACACCATGTCGCTGTATATGAGATTGTGCCTGATCCAGCTAAAGGTAGTGTGTCGAGCATACCTCACTGAGGCTAGGATGAGTCATTTTTTTGAGTGGGTGGAGGACAGGTGTGAACACCACACACACGTGTTCTGGTCCTGTTCCAAGCTGGTGAGTTTTTGGAGGTCCTTTTTAGCACCATGTCGGCGATCCTAAATATTGAGCTAGAGCCCTGTCCTTGGGAACTATCTTTGGGTTTCAGATGTGCCGGTGCAGCAGAGGGGGGCAGGGGCTGATGTCGATGCCTTTGCCTAATTGGTGACGCAGAGGTGGATCCTGTTGGGCTGGAGGCTGGCAATACCACTGAGTGCTTCAACATGGTTAGGGGATCTAATGGAGCTTTTGCACCTCGAGAAGGTGAAATACATAGTGAGGGGCCGATTGAAGGGTACTACAGGAGATGGCGGCCGTTTATATTGTATTTCATAGAGTTGGCCACTGTTAGCTGTTCGAGGGGGGGTTGAAGGAGTGCAAACAGGGGTGGGGGTTTAGTTGGTGAGTGAGTATGGGGGCTTGTTATGGGCCAGTATTTAGAGAACCCCAAAGTGTATCATGGAGTTCAACTGGCACACGACCTTTACTAGATTGTGGTATGGGGCGCACAAGGCCCACTCTACAGGTGTGGTACAGCAGAAATTGAAAAGTATCTTTTTAAAGCAAACAATGTTTATTCTATGAACTCAAGTTACCCTTTTTAAAACATACAGTGAACATCTTAGAAAACATTAATTCAAATGCAACCCCCAAAGAATACAACACTAAGTAATCCTTAATAAATTCCCAAACAGCATCCAGAAGACAAAAGAAACACCTTTTAACAGAAGCACATCGGGTTTACATTCACTACTGAGAATATTTATAATTCTGAATTCACCAAATGATCAAGAGATAGTCCTTTCATGGCAGAGAGAACAACGGTACACCTGCTTTGTCTGGCTTCAGCTCCAACACTGAAACGAAACCAAAAAAACACAGACACACCCAAGCTTTTCTCAAAGTGAAACTAAAAAGCAGAGCCAGAGCTCAGCTCCACCCACAACCTGACATCACTGCAGTAATGTGAGCAGCCAAACATTGCTTAAAGTGACATTCTCATGACAGGCTTTTCTTACTTGGATTGATGGGTGGTTTTGGGGGTTCTGCGTTTGGTCAAGGGTTATTATTTGTATTTTTTGTAATTTTGTATAAAACGTTAAAACTTTAATAAAGACATTTTTTAAATGACCAACTTTATGTGCTGTGAAAACCAGATTTGACACATTCGCAGAAAGGTAGCAAAATACAAGAGATCGCAGACAGAATTTGACAAGTGACATGCACGCACGGCAGATGGAACTGGATGCGTTTCCCAGTCCCACATGACATCAATTAAAGATCATGATATTACGCTGGCTGTCCACTCAAGTGTCAGTCAAGGTCATTTGCATCTGAATTGGATCAGTGTGGTCGGCGGGCGCAAAGCGGCCCCGGGTATTTTGGCAGCCTGACGTGAAGGCACCTCCCTGAGGCTTCCAAAGACAACGGAGGAGCCAGAGGGTGCTATTGGTAGCAGCAGGAAGTCACACCAGGTGGGGCGGAAGCTCAGGCAGGCAGTAAGACCCCCATTTCTCTGACGATTGTCTGCAAACCCTGATGGAGGCAATGACAGCCGGGAAGGATATCCTCATGCCCAGGGATGGAAGGAGGAGGACACTCCACATAACTAAGAAGACCTGGGCAGAGGTGGCAGCCAAGGTTAGTGGGCATAACCTGGTCCAGCATACCTGGATCCAGTGCCGGAAACAGTTCAATGAACATCTGCACTCGGCAAAGGTGAGTTCTGAATGGGCATTGTCCAGTGTGGGGGGCTGAGAGAGAATGTCCGTCCATAGTTGCAATTAAGTGTCTGGGATTCAGGGAGTCTCAGAACACACAACTGCCAGTGCATCTCAAGGCTGAAGAGAAGATCTGAAGCCCTGGGATCATCAAAGGGTCAGGTGTCAAAAGGGGTGGGAAAATTCACAAGCTCCCCTGGGGTGATCTGGGCTGGGGAACAGTATGGTACGTCACTGAAGATAGAGAGTTGGATATCCAATGGAGCTCTGAACATACTGGAGAAACAGAGCCACATCAACAAGGAGAGATCTGTCACTGGTGATGGGGTGCCTGACCTAACGATCCTCACCAGCCAAGAGCTGGGAGCACTGAGCTCAAATGCATTGCAGGGAGGGAGGTCCTAGGTTGCAGAGAGGCTGCAGTCTCTGAGGAAGGTAAGAGCCCAGTGGGCTGAAGTGGAACAGGCTGAGAGTGAAAAGAATGTATCGGCGTCTCATCCTTCATTGGGCTTCACTAACGCGCCAATCACTGAGGCACTGTAATACCATTGAAAGTAATTGCACTGGGCAGTGTATTATGGAACCTAACTCTGTGTGAGACTAATAGTTATGACCGATTGTTTTCATCCCTAGATAAGCCATCCATCAGAGCCAGTCAGGAGCCGATGGCCCTCCATTGACACCGAAGCGGGCGACAATAGAAGATACACCTGTGGCACATCCTCACACAGAACCATGCACCAGGTCAGATATTGGCACGTTGGTGGGCAATAGCCTGTTGGCTCAGATTGTAGTGCACAGTGCACCCAGATCATGTTCGCTGGGGCAGATAGTGGAGGCAGAAAGTGCCCAAGGTACTGACTGTTGGAAGACAGTTGGAGATCACGACCATGCTGAGTCCAATGATGTTGATGAGCCTCTGGAGTTGTGAATCAGGCAGCAGATGCTGAATGTTCTGTGGGATGTGCGGGAGATCTGCCGGAGATCCCTGCGGGTCTACGTAACACAGTCTCTGTCATTGAGGCGTCCTTGTGGAACATGACCGCTGCATTGACCCTTATCTCTGAGCACACAGCCTCATTCATTGAGAGAGGTGTGATTCTCATGGAGAGGCAGCTCCAGGAGCGGCTCCTGGGTTTGCGTCCAGCCCTGCAATCCCTCACACAGGCGCTGACCTCTGGAGTTCATTGCTAGTGCGG
This sequence comes from Scyliorhinus canicula, assembly GCF_902713615.1. Taxonomy (NCBI): domain Eukaryota; kingdom Metazoa; phylum Chordata; class Chondrichthyes; order Carcharhiniformes; family Scyliorhinidae; genus Scyliorhinus; species Scyliorhinus canicula. The sequence continues at coordinate 53,252,929 of NC_052152.1, read as the reverse complement.
TAGAAAGATGAGGCAATCAGTCTCGCAGAGGGTGCCTAATCGTCACTTGTGAAGAGGCAGGTGAAGATACACTTTACAATGGCAGACAAGCTGTCATTTGTCTCTGGGGCCTCTTCTCACAGCACCTCCACCTCTCTACCAGACACCGTGCCATCCTCCAAGTCCCCGGTGACTGAGGAGTGCCCAGTCATGTTGCCGAGTGCAACTTTCCAGGTGGTGCCTGCTCAGGCCATGCCAGCCAGAGGATGATCGTCAAGGTCATCAACGTCAGCAGGGCAGCACAGTCAACAACCTGGGTGGGGGGTAGGGGGAAGTTGTTTGGTCCGCTAGGAACCTGGAAGTTATGGACCATTGGTCATTTTATAATGTGCAAACCTGCTTCACAAGATGTAATAATTTCCATAAAAACCTGATTGATGAAAAATAGACCAATCATGTATGACCAACTTTAGTGTGGTATTAAATGCTTTGCTTTAGGCTCATGTATAAACTTTGCAGATTGACATGGGACAATTCAGTGAGTGGAAGGGGATAGATCAGGTCAACTTTCCGAGAATCGGCATTAGTGGAGCATCGTACTTTGGGCCGTAGGAAATCTGACTTGGGACTGCAAATCCAGGTGGGTAGGGGGGCAGAAGGTGGTTCCCATTGTGTCCCCGTTGTGCTTTGCCTCTGTCAAAAAATGAAATGTCAGTGGAAGAAAACACAGAATTAGCCAAATTTCAAATGGGTATTCATATTATTCCACTTACAGATGAGGGGAAGCATGACATGGCACATGTTCACTTGCAATGGAATATGTCATTGTTCTAGCTTTAGTGATTGGCCAGTTGTGTTGGTTGACATTCTGAAGCTGATGTCAGTGTTGCAATGAAGATTGTGTTGAAATCTTTTGCAATAGAAAAGGTATTTTCTTGATTGCAGGACATCACTCAGCATTGTCAATTGTTGCCCAGATTATCAAAGCAAGTCTTTTGTTCATCGACATCGGAGTGGCTCAAGATTGAAATTCTCTTCATTTGCGAGCTGCCCAGCAGGAGTCATGAAGGTCTATGTAATTCAGACCCAAGGGCCATGTTTAGATGTGCCATGGGCCAATCCATTCAATTTGTGCCAGCTAATTGTGTTCATGCCAGCCCAACTTTGCATTTGCAAAAACCCCAATTTGCACGTGCAAATGACTTAAAACCTGTTTAAGATTGAACCTTGAATGCCTCTGTTCCTGCCTTTACAAACGTGGCACACTTCCAGCAGGCATTGGGTGCATGTGCCAAGCCAACACATTAGATGTTTACTTGCACTTTTTGTGCCTGGATAATGGTTGTGTTGTCACTGAATTACAAGCCTACGCTATTTCTATTTAAAATGGTTGTGAGGGGCAGCACGGTGGCCTAGTGGTTAGCACAGCTGCCTCACGGCGCTGAGGTCCCAGGTTCGATCCCAGCTCTGGGTCACTGTCCGTGTGGAGTTTGCACATTCTCCCCGTGTCTGCGTGGGTTTCGCCCCCACAACCCAAAAAATGTGCAGAGTAGGTGGATTGGCCACACTAAATTGCCCCTTAATTGGAAAAAATAATTGGGTAATCTAAAATGGTTGTGAGAGCAGTTATCTTTCTGATGACATGCTGTGCTGCGGTATGTGGAATATTACCTCTGCCCTACAGTATTTAAATTGTTAATAAATATTATAAGTAGTCCCAGCCTGATCAGTGTTTTGAGATTCATGTTCTCAGGGTGTGGGCGACACCTGGAAAGTGATATTTATTGCCCATCCCTAGTCGTCTAAATAACAATTGCTTGTACAACTGTGTAGTTGTGAGGCTCTTTCAGTGAGTACTGAATCACAGAGCAGGAAGGTGTGGCGACTATGTAGCTTTCTACGAAGGTCATTGGTGAGCCAGTTTGGATTAAATCACAATCCAGCAGTCTCCTTGAACATTTGTTCTGGTACTAGCTTTCAAAATTACTCGATTTGTTTCAATCAATTTTCAGAATTTGGCATGGTGGGATTTAAAACTAATAAACATGATGTTACTAACCCAGCATCATAACCATTCCTGCAGTTTTAATACACAATTTACTGTAGTTGGCATTGCTCACATTGAGCAGAATCTTCCTGACCCCACAGGGTGCTGGTAGGGGGAACCAGGAAGGAAGTATAAGCATTGGGCCAGTGGGACAACACCTTTCCTTCTCTGGTCGATCTTCCCGATGGCAAACCCACCCCCAGACTGAGGGCCAAACTGGATCACTGCTTGGAGGTGGCTTGTTGGTGGCTGGTGGAGGTGGGGAGGTAGGAGTCGGTTGCTTTAGGGCTTCGCTTCTGAACTCTCCCACTGGGGCAGCATTGGGAATGAAAAAAATCAGCCAGGGTCTCCACTTGTGATTGCTATCCAAAGATTCTTGATGAAATCACCACGTGTGTAGATATAGGGCAGGATTTTCCGCTCCTGCCCACCCCAGGATTGAAAATTCCTGCCTGAGGTCAACGGACCTTTTGCTCGTATGCCGAGTTCTCCATCCCACCTGTGACGATTCCCGTGGTGGATGGTGTGATGAAATGCATAAAGTAAGTTTGTACATAATGTTATGCATGACCTCCGGCTACTAGGTGGCAGTGTAAACCCACCACGTCATCCTGTGGTCTGGGGTTGGGAGTAGGTCGTGCTGGAGGATAGACGTATTTTGCAGTAGCTCTACAGTAGTTAATTAGTTGTAGTTGTTTATTATTTTATTTATCCTAGTTATCTTATCACGCAGTTGTTCCACAATACATTATTTAAATTAGATGTTCTGTAGCTCATCATTCACTTCGGCCAGTCTACAGAACATGACAGGTGGGACTGGAGGATTCAGGCCCTAGTTTCAGAATATAGAATTTGAATGTGATGCCCACTGCAGGTGAATAGTCGGCCAGCATTCACTATTTAGGATTACTTTGTGTAAAAGTAAAGTCGCCATAATGCCAGATGACCATAGGCTGTTTTCCCCTTTGGTGGGGGTGGAGTGGGGGGAGAGCCTGATTGAACCTGAGGATTACCACACCTCAGGCAAGAGGAAGGTTAAGAAGGCAGGGTCTGCATGAAAGGCCTCAGCTGGTATGGGAATTGAAACCATGCTGTTGGCATTGGCTCTGCATCACAAACCAGCCGTCCAGCCAACTGAGCTAAACTATGAGTCACGGTCAGGAGAAAATCTGCATCCCATTTCGGGAAATGGCAGTAGGCAATAGTTCAAGAAATTGACTCTCTCACTACCTTCCCAAGGGCAGTCAGGGATGGATGATAAATACTGACCTTGCCTTGAACATCCCTGAATGAATTTTTTTTTAATTAAAACGTAACAGCCACCCCTAAAGCTATGAAGAAGTAAGTCATAATGCTGCAGGAAGTGCCTCTCTGAGCTTGAACTAAAGGCACATTGTTGAAATGGTGTAGCTTTGCCCTTGATCTAACCTTTGCTATAAATGACACAGAAATGCATGCCATCAGCTCCAACTTGGAAAGTTTTCCATTTCCTGGCATACGTATGATGTGCAAAATTCACTGAAACATGAGAGCAGAAATGTAAATCTCTCCCGGAGGGTTATGTGTAAGAGTAGCCTCTGTTGTAATCATGGTTGAGCAACACTGCTTTGCTTTACATCCGGGTTTCGTTGGTTTGTAATGGTACAGTGAAGTGTATGATAAAGAGCCCTGTTTGATGTTGGCAAGTTGCATGTTAACCTACTGCAGACTAAAATATAGAAATCCTGAAATCTCTTTTATTTAAAGGAACTTTTGAGTCTTTATGAAAAGAAATTTGGCAAACGTGTCAGTTTCATTCTTGGTCACAATTGTTGTTACAGACAACGAATGTAGTGATGTAAAAACAGAGAAATCTATAAGTACTCAGGAGGTTTGGCAGCTTTTGTAGTCAGAGAAACAAAGTTAACTTACTTCTCCCTCCGCAGGTGCTGCCAGACCTGCTGAGTTTATCCAGCATTTTCTGTTTTGATTTCAAATTTACAGCGTCCACAGTATTTTGCTTTTGCGATGAAATGATGTGCTTAATTGTGATTTGTAGTGTTGCATTTTATATTTTTTCACCAAAAATGGTGTCTCTTTGAATAGAATTTTGTTTTGTCCCTTTTGTATACTAAGGATTTTAAAATAACATAAGATGTTGTTTCGCAAGCTGCTCTAATGGCACTGCAGTTAAATGTATGGCTCAACGCACTACTGAGTCATAGAGATCAGGGAGGCCTCAGCTGTCATCCCAGCTCTCTACTGACTTATCTGGCGTAACACGTAAAGGTCAAGTTTACAGATGCTGCTACTGTAACAATGTAGAATTGTGGACTGCACACCAGAGATTTATTTCTCCACTTGTACTCCCAGGTGGCCATTTCTCATAACTGGACTACTCATGAGGTGACAAAAGTTTCCACTTCGGTTCAGTATCTACCAATTTCTGCTGACATACGCGAGCAGGTGAAAACAGCATTGGCCTTGATTGTGTTGCCGTGTCAACACTTCAGTGCTCCAGGACTCCACGTGAAAACTGCCCACTGTATTCAGGTGCCAGATGTCCATCTAACCATATCCCAGCGTGGGGCACTGTCTTCACAACAAGAGGAAGAGTAAGGTGGAGAGTGTTTCACTGTACAGGTGTTTTAAACCTAACCTGCATCTCAAACAGTTTGACCTGTTGGTGATTCAGCAGTAGGAATAATGCCTATCAGTGACCATATGTACGCATTTAGATGAATCATGCTGACTGGAGTTTTCATTGTCACCTTCCCTGTAATTATCTGTTGCTCATTGCAATATAAATCTGCCATGATGACGTTTTAAGTAGATTTAGAATATTTCTGTGTGCAGAACACCGACAACACTATCCACTGTAGGTTTACCACAGAAACCTCTTACCAAAAATACTGCAAAACTCAAAACATAATAGTATAAAAACAACTATTTAGTCAGCTAGCATATTACTGCTTCCAGTGGGATATATTCTCGTCCACTAACATGACAGAAAATAAAAAAAGTTAAGGATACTACCATTAAACATGTCTCAAACTTTCTCACTCCATCCAAGACAATGGTGAAATAGCAAAACTGTAAAGCTCCACAACAGAAACAAAAAGGTCCTGCTCAATAATGTCTACCTAGTTATGTAAATCATTGAATAGCATCTGTTACATTCCATCTGTTATACTCCATCTGTTACACTCCATCCAGCACACTACCAGGCATATTGTACGCATCACACTCCAGGCATCACAGTCCACCCCACACATCTGACATGGTACACTTTAAAGTGTGAAATCTCTCTCTCTTCTTCTCTCTCTTGGGCAGTCACTCAGCGTCGAAGATGACTTGCTTCCACTCCGGGGAGGTGGCTGAACAGTCCGGTCCTGGATCTGCAGACTCTGCCACAGGTTTGGCAGATGGTGTTTGATGAGGTGGGTGGGTGGGACACTCTGGATTCTGTGCTCTCCTTCCGCTTTTTACACTTGGTCTCCGCGTGCTCCACCCTACGATGCTCTAGGTGACTGGCACCTTCACAGTTACTTCTTCTCCAGTTTGTGTGTTCTAAGACAAATGATTCCCACATGTCGTTGGGGATGTTGCTTTTATTTAGGGAGGCTTCCAGAGTGACCTTGCAGTATTTCCTCTGCCCTCCTAGTGATCAGTTGCCATGGCAATAGAGCACTTGTTTTGGGAGTCTTGTGTCAGACATGCGTGAAATGTCTATAGAAGAGATAAGTGGTTACTCTGCCGTATTGTACTGTATTGTTCAGACCTAGACCTAGAAATGGTAAAGAATATGCCAATCTGCAGAACCTCTTTCACCAAACAGTAATTAAATGTGTGTGTGATGATCCTGACCAAACAGGGGTGCGGTATTGTGCGACTGAGTATGAGTGCAAACGTTCATACATCCTAATGAGGCAAGTGGGTAAGATTGTCCCCAGTTCCCTAACATCAAAAGAGGAAAATCTAGGCCACTGTGAGAATGAAATCCAATAGGCTCTTGTAAGGCCCTAAATATGTTGAAGCTGGCATAGGGTGGCACGGCAGCACAGTGGTTAGCACAGTTGCTTCACAAGGGTTCCAGGTTTGATTCCCAGCTTGGGTCACTGTCTGTGTGGAGTCTGCACGTTCCCTCTGTGTCTGTGTGCGTTTTCTCCGGGTGCTCCAGTTCCCTCCCACAGTTCAAAGATGTGCAAGTTAGGTGGATTGGCCATGCTAAATTGCCCTTAGTGTCCAAAAAGATTAGGTGGGGTTACGAGGGTAGGGTGGAGGCATGGGCTTAAGAAGTGTGCTCTTCAAAGGCCGCTGCAGACTCGATGGGCTGAATGGCCTCCTTCTGCACTGTAAATTCTATGATTCCATGAGATTATTCAGACCATATGAAAGACCTCTCAAGTTTCTCAGATAAATGTAGTCAATGTTGAAAGGTATAGATGACCTTTTTTTAAGTGCAGTCCGAATTCCTTAGAAGCCAAAGAAATACTTTTGAACATTTTTCTCAAGTCTAATAAGGGCTCTGGTGAACCCCATAATGATGCAGCTGTGGGCAACTCCACACTCTTTCACAACTGATCCTGGCGTGGGCTAGCCACCCTGATCAGCCTAAAGCCAACACCTCAGGGATTTGGGACAAGGCGTGGGTACTTCACTGTGGGTGTACTTGAGACCCAATCCATCGCACATCTGCTGAATAGGGCAATGAGGTCAATTGCTCTGCCTTGACAGCTAATGTAAATGACGTTCTTCCATTTGGAAATTTGTCCCGTTTCCATCATGGGAAACACTATAATGTTGGTGGCATTGCGGTCAATTCAGTGCCAAAGGCAGGAGGGCATTGTGGAGATCTGTGTTGTCACTTAACAGCAGTCTTGTAAACATTAAAGCCTTAAAGTGATTGGCACTCATAGAATCCCGACAGTCCAGAAGGAGGCCATTCGGCCCATCGAGACTGCACCGACCCTCTGAAAGAGCACCCTACCTAGGCCGCACTCCCCTGTAACCCCACCTAACTTTTGAACAATAAATGCAATTTTGCATGGCCAATCCACCTAACATGTACAACTTTGGATGGTGGGAGAAAACCAGAGCACCTGGAGGAAACCCATACAGACGAGGAGAGAACGTGCAAATTCCACACAGTCACAGAAGGTTGGAATCAAACCTAGGCCCCTGACATTGTACAGCAGCAGTGCTAGCCACTGTGCCACCCTGTCTGCGTCTCTTAAAAATTAAGACATTAAAGATTGTTGCTGGATTCTGCACAGAAGTGAAAAGGTAATGTTTGTTTTAAGTGACAAATTTCCCACATGGCCTGATAAGACCCTTAAGGAATTGCAGAGAATCGATGGGCTGAATGACCTCCTTCTACACTGTATGGATTCTATGATTGTACAAATAGGCATAGCAGAGACATGGTAGGACAAAAACAATAAGTATTCCTTGACTAATGAAATGAAAATAGGAGAGAGGCAAATAAAGAGGTGTTGCGAAAGAGCTTCAAAGTGCTCTTAAAGTTAGGGTGGAACTCTTTAAATAGAATATTCCCAGCAGTCTTGCACTATATCGGATAAAATATTAGGAAATTGAGTCACTGTCTAAATGACACTGTCAGACCTAATTTTAATATGAAAAGTGTTTGGAAAATCTAGCACCAATACAATAGCCAACCAGAAAACTCAATGGTACTAAATGGGCAAAAACTTGATATAATGGACTCTGTTCATCTTCCAACTGGTTACACCCTTTGTACAGCCATCCTCGTATACAAGGCAGTCACCTTCCCAACTGTTCTATACGGCCAGAAACTTGGACTACATACAGATGCCACCTCAAGGCCCTGGAGAGGTACTATCAATGCTGTCTGAGATGGATTTTCCACATCAGCAGGGAGGACAGGCGTACTAACATTAGCGTCCTTGAAGGAGCCAAGACTACCAGCATCAAGGCCATGATCATACGAAACCAACTCTGCTGGGCTGGCCACATGCTTAGGCTGCCAGAGTCCCGACAGCCAAAACAAATCTTCGCCCAAACAAGAGGAGGACAAAGGAAACGTTACAAGGACACCCTGAAGACTTACATCAAGAAATTCAATATAGACGGCAATGCCTGGTAGTTCCTTGCTCAAAAGAGACCTATTTGGATAAACCTCTCAATTGAAGGGACACATTCCTTTAAGAACTTCCAATGGCAAGAAGTGGCCTAGTAAAGGAGTCTGAGAAAGGAATACTAGTGATCTAGACTCCAAGGACTGATCCCACCTTCCGGAAATACCTGATAAGTGTGCAGTCAAAGATGGGGCTTTAGGATTGGGCTCACCAGCCACGCAAGGACCCACAGAACCAATGACCAGTGACATGGAGTTTCTTAGGTGGACAATCATGCTTGTTAGCGAGTGATCGCTGAAGAAGTCAGGGGAGGAGGAAATCAGGTGTCACATTATTTTAAATGAGTAGCTGCGTGTATTAAAAAAAACTGTAATAAGTATGTATTTTCAATAGGTGTCACTGTTCCTCATAAGAGAAATACTAGACAAATCTATCGAAACAACCCAGGTCTGTGCTGAAGCAGAATAAGGTGCACAAAATCCCAACCCAGTTAAACCTGCAAAATCCTCTTTACTGACATTTAGGGACAAGTATTCAACGTGGGAGTGCTGTCCCAAATCAAGTAATCAAGCAGCCTCATATAGTGTGCTCACAGAATCATGTCTGTCAGCCAACACCCGAGACTCACCCATCATTACCCCTGGGTATGTCATGTTCCACTGCAAAAAAGATCAAACCCACCGATGTGGGGGTAAAATGATAAAATAGTGAGTGAGGGATGGCAGTGGGTTTGGGGGCAGGGAAAGAGTCTCTTAATATTGCACTGTTCCAACTTTGGGAAAGAAAGGTGAGGCAGAAGGGTTGAGAATATTCCTTCCCATCTCATAGCTGTAGCTGCTCTTTAACCTGTGCCTGCCGTGTGCACAAGTAATCCAAACCCAGAAGTCCCAAAGGTTTAAAGGTGGCAAAGACTAGCGTTGCGGAGCTCCAGGCCCTTTCCCTCACTCTGGCTGATAACTAGCAGTTTCCCTGAGGATTATTGTCCCAACTAGTCTCCACTTGCCTGAGTTCACAGATACCACTCCCTGCTCTCCTCTCACTTCCACTTCTGGCTTTCTCCTCAAGACCATTCCCAGCTCCTTTGTTCATGTTAATCCTGAATCCCACTTGCTGCCACTCCTCTGGGCACAGAGTGACTCTTGCAGCCCTTATTGTTTTTATAGGATGTGAGCATCGCTGGCCAGGTGACCATTTATTGCCCTAATTGCCCTTGAGAAAGTGGAGGCGAGCTGTCTTCTTGAACCACTGCAGACTGTGAGGTGTTAAGGAGGGAGTTCCAGGATTTTTGACCCAGCGACAGTGAAGGAACAGTGATATATTTCCAAGTCAAGATGCTGTGTGGCTTGGAGGGGAATGTGCAGGTAGTGGGGTTCCTATGTATCTACTGCCCTTGTCCTTCTAGATGGTAGAGGTTGTGGGTTTGGAAGATGCTGTGGGCAGGGATTTTTGTGATGTGGAAGTTTTGGGAGTGGGGCGAGCTGAAGCCCATTATTGACTCAAAGGGAGAGGTAGAAGAGCACAAACATGAACTGGGAGATGGAATCGAGGATAGTCAGCTTGTGCTGAAGAGGGAAGCAAGAATATCAGCATGATCTGGTTGGTTGGTGCAAGGTGGAGGTGACCGGCCCCCGGAAAAACCCAGAAGTCCCCTTTAGCACACAAACCCCACACACACACCCACACCCCAAAGAACCCTCATTATGACTGAAACTCCCATTTCTTCCCTTGTCCAAATATACACAATGTTGGCACCTATAGCCCATACACCAGCACGCAGTGAAACAAAAAAAGAGAAAAAATACAGTCATGAGGCTACATCGGTACAAGACCATTTCTTAATTCTGCCACAGTCCTTCTGCCTTCTCAAACTCCTCCACTGCTTCCACCGTCCCAAAATAAAAGTCCTTGAACTTGTAGTTCACCCTCAGCTTCGCTGGATATACAATGCCGCACTGCACTTTGCTAATGAACAGTTCCCTCTTCACCCGGTTGAAGGCAGCCCGCCTCCTCGCCAGCTCCACCATAAAGTCCTGTATACGTGTATACCAGCTCCAGCCCACTGCACCACCCGCTTCTGCCCAGCACAGGACCTTCTCCTTTACACTGTACCTACGGAAGCACAGAGTCACTACTCTTGGCGGCTCACTCGCCTTTGGTACAGGCCTCCAAGACCGATGAGACCCGATCCAGTTCATATTGGGAGGGATCCTCCTCCTCTCCCAATAGTCTCGCCAACATCGTAGCCAAATACTCAGTCGGCCTCGGTCCTTCCACTCCTTCGGGCAGCCCCACAATCCTCAAATTCTGTCACCTGGATCTATTTTCCGGGTCTTCCATTTTGCCTCGCAGATCCTTGTTGATCTCTATCACCTTCCGCATCTCCTTCCCCATCGAGGTAAGTTGATCACTGTGCTGCAATGATGCCGCTTCCACTTCCTTCAGCTCCTCGCCTTGCTCCCACACCTCCGCCACTGGGCTCGCCACCGCCATCCTCACTGGGGTAATCGCCTCCTCCACCAGCACTTTCAAAACTGCCCCCATCTCCTTCCTCATTGCCTGCGTGTGCTTTGTAAACTGCCTTTCGACTTCCACGGCCATCACCTTAGATATTTCTTCAGCCGTAAGCAATGCAGCCTCCTCTGCTGCTCCAGCCTCCATTTTCTTTACTGACCCCGCGGTGACCTTTCCACTCCCCGACGGACTTTCAGCCGCTTTTTTCACGGCCGTTGTTTTGCTGGACTTCGACATTTCCTCCCCCTGTGCTGTCTCCCGACTTTTGCTGCCTCCGCTGCCTTAGGACCGGGCGTTACCCCCCGACAATGCCGTTCCCGAGCAGGAGCCCTCCAACACGCGGCTGCCTCCCGCCCACCGTCACCGGAAGTCGGGTATATTGCATTTTAAGTTAATATAGGTCTGCGCCACACTGCACTTTCAATGTTTCTAAAGACATTTAAATTGTATTTATATAGTACTTTTAATGGAAAGACACATCTTGAGGTGTTTCACAATAGGGAAAGGAGACAAACATTGAGGGAAGAGACCAGGAGTTGTGACTGGAAGTACGGTTGAAAAGATAGGTTTAAAGGAAAATTCTAAACATGGAGAGAGAATTGGAAGAGCAGAGGGGTTTAGGGAAGGAGTACATGTCACCAAGAGTAGAAACTAGGCAGTCAGTGGAAATTTCCATTCCCTAGCATTCACATTACGCATGCAAGGCTCACTGAGGCAGAAAAAACAAAACTGCCTCTGAGAGTTCAACTCTGCCCTGTGTAAGAGTAACCTCTGTTCGAATTATTTCAGAGCACCACTGCTTTGTTTCATACCCTGGTTTGTTCAGTTTTCAAATGGTTCAGTGGAGTGTACAGTGAAGGGCGTTGTTTGATGTTGCTGAGTGTTAAATCCACTCCAGACTAAGATATAGAAATCTGTCTTTCATCTTGGTCATGCAGTCTAACAGCATTACATTCCCTGACTCCCTTTGATTCCTGGCTGTTCAATCAGTGTTAGAGGTAAATGAGAGTGTGTAATTTTTGAAAACACTGGCGGCTTACCTACCCTAACTGAGAGTCCAATGAGCAGCAGAATTTGCCTGCTTGTACATGAGGGGCAACTAACGCAAGGGGGTCGATTTTGACTCCCTTTGTCTGGCGTTAAGGTGCCAGGAACAGCTTCAAAATGGGCTGGGTAGCACTGCAATCCTTTGACATTGACCATGGAGAAATAGCCATTGTTTTTAAAATAAATGTAGAGTACCCAATTCTTTTTTTTCCCAATTAAAGGTCAATTGAGAGTGGCAAATCTACCTCGCCTGCACATCTGTGTGTTGTGGGGGCGAGACTCACGCAGATACAGGGAGAATGTGCAAACTCCACACGGACAGTGACCCAGGTCCAGGATCGAACCCGGGTCCTCAGCGGCATGAGGCAGCAGTGCCAACCACTGTGCCACAGTGCCGCCCCAGAAGCTGCCATCTGAAAGGGTATCCCCCACTGGGTATCAGATTCAGACAATAGGTTACTTTTAATATGGAAATAAGAGTCCTATGGTGGGATTTTGAAAAAAAATTTTTAGAGTATCCAATTCATTTTTCCAATTAGGGAGAAATTAGCATCGCCAATCCACCTACCCTGCACATAATTTGGGTTGTGGGGGCGAAACCCACGCAAACACGGGGAGAATGTGAAAACTCCACATGGGCTGTGACTCAAAGCCGGGATCGAACCTGGGACCTCAGCGCCGTGAGGCTGCAGTGTTACTCACTGCGCCACTGTGCTGCCCACCTATGATGGGATTTAGTACAGGTTTTAACCAGTTCCTAGGATGATGAAAGAGGAGAGGTCTAGTAAAAGTAATCCTGCATCTTGGAAGAGTAAGGATGCTGTGAATAAATATCTGAAAATAAAATATTTTCTTTTTCCACACATACTCATTATGAATATTCCACATTAAAATGTTGAGTGATGGAAACAACACTGTGCACCAATTATTGGCTGGGTAGGCTAATATGAAGATATATTTTTAGTCATTTGGTAATACAAAACTTGAGTATTGCTGAAAATAGAGACATGCTGTCAAAGCTTTTCATCTTGCACTCACCAGGATAGCTCCTGATTTTCCAATAATAGCAGATGACCAACAATTTATACTGCATGATTAGAGAATGCTGATTGTGAACAGCATGGAACAGTTAACTGCTCAGCTTTGTTTAAATTCAAATTGGACAGGTTGACTCTGGATGGACAAGGCACTGCCCTCAGAATGAACCTGGGAATGACTTACCCCTAAGCTTTTGTTTATTTGAGAAAGGTGCAAAGTGCAGACATGTTTCTTTTCAAAAGATCCCCTAAGAAGCTCATAAAACTGTCAATCAAAACAAAGCTGACAGTCTCCTTCACGGCTGTACCAACAACACTTCACAGAATTGTTACAACACTGAAAGAGACCTTTCAGCCTGACCTGTCAGCACTGGCTCTCCAATTGAGCAATTCATCCAGTTCCATTCCCTTACCTACTTACCTTAGCCCCAAACATTCTTCCTTTTCAAATAACAGTTTAATCCCTTTTCAATGCCTTGATTTAACCTGTCCCCACAACACTCTCAGGTTGTGCGTTCCATACCTTAAAAACTTACCACATGAAAAGTTTTTCCTCACATTGCTTTGTCTTCTTTTGCCAATTATTTCACATATGTGCCCTGCATTCGCAATCCTTTCACAAGTGATGAGTTCAATCCATTAATGGTATTTGGAGCTCAGCCAAACATTCAATATGAGATTCCATTGCATAACTGTGTCAACAAATCATCCAGAGATGAGTACATTAAAATCTTTGAACTGGCAGAACAGATGGTCCACTGCTTCAAAGGTTAAATAGATAATTGACGGGCAGCACTGTGGTGCTTTGGGTTAACCCTGCAGCCTCACTGCGCCGAGGTCCCAGGTTCGATCCCACCTCTGGGTCACTGTCCGTGTGGAGTTTGCTCATTCTCCCCATGTTTGCGTGGGTTTCGCGCCCACAACCCAAAGATGTGCAGGCTAGGTGAATTGGCCACACTAAATTGCCCCTTAATTGGAAAAAATTAATTGGGTACACTAAATTTATAAAGAAAAAGATAATCGACATGTCAATCAATGTGAAGCTCAAAGCACAGGTTCCACTTGAAACATTGAAATTTGAATTTCAATACTGTTGAACGTTGAACAATACTTTATCCGCGGGAGATTTTTCTAATTTCATATTGCTGGTAAATTTAATGGTCACTTATTTTTCCTAAACAAACCCAATCATCAATCACTGCATTAAAACTAAACTTATCAGACAACGTCTAGTTATGCAATGAGAAGTTTTGAACTTACCTATCAAACGATCCATGTTTCTAGACTAGATTTCACTCATTGTTCGCAGCACCACTGGACATGAACCGCATTGCCCACCAAAATGGGCCCAACTTCATGCAATAGTGAAGGGTCTAAAATGCTCACTCCCTCAATGGTGTTCGACAAGGCCAGGATTGCTGCATGTGAGCTCGCAGCCTGAACCCTATCCTGCACCATTAACAATTCCACATGGTGGGAATGAGTTGAGAATCCCAGAATCAGGCTCCGTTCGACATTCTTAAATCATCTGCCTCCATGCCAACACAGCCAGAGGCAAGAAGTTCCGGCCCAAAATGTTTGACACCATCAAGACTAAGCACCCCATTTGATTGGCACCCCATCTACTATTGTAAGCATTCACCCCCTCCAACACCAACACGCAGTGGCAGCAGTCTGTACTATATACAAGATACACTGCAGAAACTCACCAAGGCTCCTTGGATAATACATTGCAAACTTGCGATCTCCAAGGCCCTGAAAGAAAAGGGCAGCAGGTACATGGGAACACCACCACCTGAATGTTCCATTCCAAATCACACACCATCCTGGCTTGGAAATATATTGTTGTTTTGTTCACCATGACTGGGTCAAAATCATTGAACTCCCTGCCTAACAGCACTGTGGGTGTACCCACACCACATGGTCTGCAGCAGTTCATAGCCACCCTCTCAAGGGCAATTTGGAATGTAAATAAATGCTTGCCTTGCCCTAGATGCTCACATCCCATTAACCAATAAATATAGGTAGATCCCACAGGAGAGAGGCTTGTATCTTACCTACGGGCAGCACGATAGCACTATGGGCAGCATGGTAGCACTGTTGCTTCACATTTGTTTGTGTTGTTCGTTACATTTTGACATTACTTTGTTTCAGATGACTTCAAGGATGGACAATAATTGCAGACGAAATAAAAACCATGCATTGTGTCCACATTTATCGTTACCTCAGACCCGCCTTTTACAAGCTGACATAGCCTTCACAAAGTGGTTTCCACATGGTTATACTATCTCTTGGAGACCAACCTAAAGTAAACGCATACCATAAAAATAGGTCAATACATGGGACATTGGTTGAACATTTCCATGTTGGGTCTTTCAATTCACCAATGATGATGTATACTGGCCGGCTAGGTTACACAAGTGGTCATTTGCGTTATTAATTTTATCTGTGGAAAGGGGACATCAACCCCGAGTAAGGCACAGAATATTTCCCAGTTGGAGAGCATTGGTGCTAAAAACCCAAAATCAAGTGTTCTTCCCTAAATCGGTGCCCTGAAGTGTCAAGCAGGTGATGGCAACACCAACACCTGCAGGTACTCCTCCAAGCCACAAACCATCCTGACTTGGAGCTATATTGTTATTCCTCTACTGTTGCTGGATCAAAATCCTGGAATTCCCTTCCTCATTCCCATCTCATGCAGCAATATGTCCACTTTGACAGTAGACAAGCATGGAACTGGATGCTGATAATATTCTCTCACTTGGTTCTACTTTCACAGTTGGTTTGGCTTACACTTAGCTTTTGCCTGGCAAATATTCACTTCTATCGTCCCTTCTGGCCCTCCCCATATACCTTCTCACTCCTGTGCCCTCCACCTTTCACCAGCATTGGATGAGAAATACACCCGTATGTGGGAATTTACCTTTAAGTGCGGTCATTGTCTTAGATTTGAGATGCTGCTCAGATTTTGCATCTCCTCATTAGGCTAGCTGCCTGGTCAAGGAAGCAGCTGTGCTGGAAACTAATTATCCAAATCATCTAACCTTGAATAATTGGATTTGTATGGGCCAGGCAGTCAGCCAGTACCGGCAGAGGATTTTACTAGTTCAACAAAACATGTCCCCTTGAACTATACCTCATTTTGTGCAAGGTCACATGATTGTTGGAGCCAGGTTGTTTACCTTGTCCTGAAATATGCTGGATGGAGGCAAAAGCTGAGGAGAAAGACAGGGTAGGAGAAATATACCAGAAGAAAGATTGAGAAAAATATACAGAGAAAATATGTTGGGCGCGATCTACAGTCAATGTTGCGCTCGAGGAGAGTGCAATGTGGCTGGTACATCTCGGGAGGTCCCTGGAGAGGCTTCCGGCGGGCTTCCAGGCAGCCTTTACACCTCACAGGATATACCTAAGTCCCGCGAGGAGTCAAAATCAGAATCCCGTGGCACGACCAAACTGCGCGCACCTAAGTAGGTTTCAAACCTTCTTAGGTAAGCTTACCCAGGATCTACCGGCCTAAGGGCCTCAACCTACCTCCCCAGCGAGGCCGCAGCCGGGCGCCGTTCAGTACTGGCCCACACAAACGTGGTCCATCAGAGGTCCCTGAGTGTCCAGGTATAGTGCAGGGTCGCTCCCTGGCCCTCCCCGTGGATGCTGGGCACTGTCACTCTGGCACTGTCAAACTCGGGCCAATGGAGGAGGAGAATCGCGGAGGCCCTGGAGAATACCTGGCCGGGCCTGCTGATGATATGCAAAAGGTGTTTAATGTATGTGCATTCCGGAATGCATTGGCGCCACTGTCGAGGTGATGGTGAATCACAATTTGCCGTCAAATCTATGCCAGCCACGATTTTGGCGTCGAAACCTAGGTCGGTATTCTCCCCCACCCCCCCCCCCCGACCGGGTGGGAGAACCGCCAGGGCGCGACTCGCCCCTCCATCCTTCACGGGGGGGGGGGTCTCCGATGGGGTCTGGCCTGCGATCGGGATTCACCGATCGGCGGGCCGGCCTCTCCCCTCCCCCAGGCCTACCTCCTTCCGCGGCCGGCCGCAGAACACCGGAGCCATGTTAGTGAGGGGCTAGCAGGTGTAAGAAGTTCCCCACGCATGCGCAGGATGGCACGGCCCAAATGGAGCCCATTTCCCGGCGGCAAATGGGCTCCGCGCATGCGCGGGTTGGCGCGGAGCCCATTTGCCGCCGGGAAAGGAGGTTGGAGCAGCGTGAACCGCTGCAGCTCCGTGCTGGCCCCCTATGGGGGCCAGAATAGGTCGTGCCCAGGCCCTGTTCGCGGCGTTGTGAAATGCAGGAGAATACCGCCCCTATTATCCACCCAATCGCATTTTGTGATTTTGGCTTCGGCAAACGGAGAATCCCCCCCTTGTGTTCCAATGTCACTTTGAATAAACCAGCAGCAAATGTATGGACTTCACCCTGGTAATCTGCTGACAATCATTTTAGAATTCTGAATATTTAATCTTGCATCAATGAGTCGTTAACTCCTGCAGAGAGATTAAAATTAACCCAAGGCTCTAATTTAACTAGCTGTTGATGCTATTTGCCAAGAAGCATTTAAACAATAACCTGAGCTATGGTTCAGTGTACTCTGCACAGTACAGGTGCAGAGTGCAAAATATGGATTCATTTTTATGGCTTTGAGGCAGTTACGATACAAATTATATTACACTTCTTTGCTTTCATTTCTTTTAAATCTGTTTTACGAGAATGACAAGGACAAAGTTTGGACTTGCGAGCACCTAACTTGAAATGACATTAGTTTTTTTTCTTGCTTGCCATTTAACACGTTTCCCCTTTCATTTGATGCAATAGAGTTTCTTTTAGACATGTTTTTCAAATCAATCTGCTGCAGGTGTTTTTATCCCAGTGAAGAATGTGAGTACTAAAGAATTAAATATTTTTAACACTGGGCTCATATTGAGAACATAAAGCAACTTGGATCAAATATAAAGCATATAATACAATTCAAGGGTGGCACGGTGGCACAGTGGTTAGCACTGCTGCCTCACAGCTCCAGGGACCCAGGTTCAATTCCAGCCTCAGGTGACTGTGTGTGTGTGGAGTCTGCACCTTCTCTCTGTGTCTGCGTGGGTTTCCTCCGGGTGCTCCAGTTTCCTCCCACAGTCCAAAGACTGCAGATTATGTGCATTGGCTATGCTAAATTATCACTTGGGAGTGTTCAAAGATATGCAGGTAAAATGGAGTGGTCATGCTAAATTTCCCTGAGTGTCAAGATTGAGATTAGGGGATAGGGAGTGGGACTATGTAGGGTGCTCTTTCAGGGGGTGAGTACAGACTTGATGGGCTGAATGACCTCCTTATGCACTGTCGGGATTCAATGATTCTACAACATTCCTGCTACCTTAACCTGAGAGTCAGTTCCAAACCCAGTTTCTTCTATTTGCCTTGAGCGGCATCCGCACATTTCCATCTTATATTTTGTTTTCTAGGCTTCAGTATTCAGGTATTCAGCATTGGACAACATTCAGTTTTGTGCTGATAATTGGTTGGAAACATGAACATCACACTAATGGCATGACATTCAGTGGTATGAACATCGCTGAATCACCCACTATAAACATCCGGGGGTGGGGGGTGTTGAGGGGGGGTGGGGGGGGGGGGAGTTATCATTGATTAGAAAATTCATTGGATCAGCCATTTAAATACTGTGGTTAAATGAGCAGGCCAAAGGAAGGGAATTCTGGGGGGAATAACTCAGCAACTGACTTCCCAAAGTCAGGCGTGTAATGGAATACTCTTCACTTGCTTGGATGAGTGCAGCTCCAGCAACACATAAGAAACGCGACACTGTCCAGGACAAAGCAGTTGGCTTGATTGGCACCCCATCCACAATCTTCAACATTCATTCCCTCCAACCACCCATGCATAGTGGCACAAATGTGTACAATCTACAAGATATCCTGCAGCAACTCACCAATGTTCTTTCGATAACACACTCTGGCCATGTGACCTCTATCACCTTAAAACATAATTGCAGCAGATGTATGGGAACGTCAACACCTGGAGGTTCCCCTCCAAGCCACTCACTATCTTAACTTGGAATTACATTGTTGTTTCTTCACCGTCGCTGGGTTAAAATCCTGGGACTGCTTCCCTAACAGCACAGTGGGTGTACCTACATCACATTGACTCCAGCGGTTCAAGAAGGCAGCTCACCACCACCTTCTCAAGGGCAATTAGAGATGGGCAATAAAGGCTGAACTTGCCAGTGATGTTCACAATCCATGAATCAATAAATATAGAACTGAGATCGCACAGGAGAGAGGCTAATGTCTTGCCTATTCTATCCCCATTGCTTTTTATCAGCTGCCTTTAATGTTAAATTGCTCAAAGGTAATTTTTCTGAGGCCAGGAGCCTCACTTTGGACAAGAGATGTTTGTAAAATCATTCCTGTGCAGCAGAGGGACAGCAGGCCACATTAGTGACAAAGGAAAAGTGAGTAGTCTGTCAGACTATGTTGTGAATCCACTAGAGATATTGAAACATAGAAAATAGATGCAGGAGGAGGCCATTTGGCCCTTAGAGCCTACTCCACATCCATTATGATCATGGATGCTCATCCAACTCAGGAACCTGTTCCGGCTTTCCCCCCATATCCTTTGATCACTTTAGCCCCAAGAGTTATCTCTAACTCCTTCTTGAAAACATTCAGCAGTGGATTCTACATTGCCCGACACCAGTATCCAGATTCACAATTGGATGGAGAATTGATCAGGTTGCCTAAAAAAGGGAATCGGCACTGGGTGCCAGACCCGTTGCAATGCTCTGCTGCCCCACATCGGCGGCACCATGCAAACCCACAAATTGCTTGTATTTAAATCTGATTAACGAGCTGGAAGCTCGAATCCCCAGCCCCCAGTTAGGCTACACCCCTTGCAGCTGGGAGTTTTGCGGACGTGCTTTGGTGCCTGTATTTACAAGTGGGGCCTCTGTGATGTTAAGAGAAAGCAAGGAAATCAGAAAGCTTTTGAAACTTTTTGTATTTTCTGGGACGTATATGCCTGGATCTCAGGGAGTAGCAAGGAATGACTTGGTGACAAGAGTATAGATTGGGGTGCCCCCTCAGAGTCAGGGTACCCTGGCTGAGACCCTCCCAATTGATGCATAAATTAATTTAAAACCAACCTCTAGCTGCAACGTACAGGCTCCTGACTGTTGTGACTGCTGACAGTATCCTCCAAATGTTTATAAATACCCTTGCTATGATTGACAGCTCCTCACCACATCAAAAACAGGAAGTGGTTTCATTTCCTCTTTTTCACAGCAGGAAGCATTGAGCTTCTTTTGATGCGGCGAGGAGCTGTCAATCATAGCAAGGGTGTTTATAAACATTGTTGCTAGCATCTAAATAGGGTAGTGGAGATGCATTCAAGTGTGAAGGGAAAGATCAATAAAAAAATCTACCAAGCAGCTGTGCCAGAACCTTAAAACTATCAATCACAGATGAGTGAAAGTTTTTCACAGTGAAATTGAATGGGAGGTGTGTATTTCAAAGCTGTCAGGGGATTTGAAGCCCTTTCAAGTGTTCTGGGTTGTTACGGAATCCTCTGGTACTTGTAAAAGATGCAGCTTTAAAGACTTTTGTCTGAGGCAGCAAATACTTGGAAAGGGTGATTGAAAATGCAATGATTTTTCACTGTACTGCTCTTAAGCTTTCAGGCAGGGTTGAATGATGGGAGGGGTATGACAGAGGTCTCTGATTGGGAAGCCTGATGGGGGGGGTTTGATGGGATAGTCGGTGAGGGGGTCGGGGGGGGGTGGAATCGGGTCATCCTCATGCATGCGTACTGTTGGGGTGGGTGGCATGTTATTTCTGAGGTGGGTGGAGGATGCCACTCCTTGTTTGTGGGGGGGGGGGTGCAGGATTAGCGTTGTGGGGCAGAGGGTGGCCTGCTCAAAATGGTGGCTTGATACCAGGATTCCAGTGGAATCCAGTGAACTATCCACCATGCATATATTTGAATGGTTAAGGAGTGAGATACGTATCTGCGCTCCGCTCCCTGCACCAGTGGAGAACAATCCCGATTCTCCACTGGCAGGAGCACTTAGGCTCCGGAAAGTGTGAGGAAGAGTTGGGGGGGGGGGGGGCATGGAGGAGGGGTTGTGGTGTGAGGTACTCCGGAGGGTGAATACTTCAACTTAATGCACGAGGTTGGGGCTGATACAGCTGAAGATGGTGTATAGGGCGCACCTCACAAAGACGAGGATGAGCCGACACTTTGAGGGGTAGAGGATGTTTGTGAACGCTGTGGGAGGGGCCCACAAACAGATTCATATGTTTTGGACCTGTCCAAAGCTGGAGGGTTATTGGAGGGAGGTGTTCAGGGTAATTTTGAAGGTGATACATGTGAGACTTGAGCCAGGTGCTCTGGAGGCCATATTCGGGGAATTGGATCAGCCGGGGTTGGAAGCAAGTGCAGAGGCAGATGTCTTTGCCTTTGCCTCATTGATCGCCCGAAGGCGGGTCCTGTTTAGTTGGAGGTCAGCTTCTCTGCCCTGTGCCCTGGCGTGGCGGGGGATCTGTTGGAGTTCTTAACACTTGAGAAAGTGAAGTTTGAGTTGAGGGGAAGGATGGAAGATTTAATTATTGGGCTTTGTTTATTATGCACTTTCAAGAATTGGATGACATCGAACATTAGTGGTGGTGGGGGGGGGGGGGGGGGGGGGGGTGGACTGTGTATGCTGTTGGTGACTACATATGGAGTAATGGTGGATTCCTGATTCTTTTTCTTTGATGTTTGTATTTAAAATGTTGGATGTTGTTTGGGGGTTGGCGGGAGGGAGGGTTTGTTGGTCAGGGGATTGACATTGTATTTGTTACAATCGATTGTTCATTGGTGGGTGTAAATTTGGATGAAAATGTGGAAAAGGAGGAGAATAAAAATATATATTTTTTTAAAGATCTAGCAAGGTGTAAGTACCATCGGATATTCTGGGAGGATCCTCTCCTGGGAACTACCGGCCGCATCCAGCCCCAATTCTTGCAGGACGCGACCGGTGGATCATGCCCAGTGTCTATTCACCTCATCAAAGATCAACTTCCCTCAGGTAATAGTATGAAATACTGCCAAGATGGTAATCTCTTTAAACTCAGTTGCTTCTGTGCTAAAACTAAACTGACCACCATAGATATTCATGAAACTAGTTTGTGGATGACTCTAGTGTTATTGCCCACTCTGCTCCAGATTTTCAAGCCATTTTCAATCTCTTTAATTCTACATACAAGAAAAATGACCTGTCCTTGAATGTAGCCAAAACAAAACTCATATCAACCCACACATGGTCAGCCAAATATTCCACCTCCCATATCTGCTGAAGAAGAGATTCCAAAATATGTTGAGCATTCCCATAGTTTATCTTACCAGGTATATATTCTTTCAAAAGGCCACCATTGATGAGATGATCGAACATTGGATCAATAGTGCCAGCTCAGCCTGATATAAAGTGAGTGTTTGACAACAAAGGCCTCCACAAGGCAACAAAAATCCAAGTGTACAGAGCAGGTTGTCATTACCACACTCCTGTACTGCAATGAGACTGGACTGTGTCTCAGTGACACATAAGAACGCTAGAGAAATTACAGCTGCCAAGCTTCCACCACATCATCTGGGTACAATGGGAGAACCATTGAGCAACTGCTAGTGTTGAAGCCAGTTCCACAAACATTCAGGCAAAACCCCAACAAAATCAACTTGGATGGCCAAAAAACATCTCTCCACCAGATATTATTTTATCAACTTCAAATTGCCATTGTTCCAGGGGAGGACCGAGAAAACACTTCAAAAACACTCTGAAGCTCTTCTTGAAGTGTGGCAGCATTGTGACTGGGAGGAGCCCGCTACCTATCATTCAAAATGGCGACAACTTGGCCATCAAGCCATTGTCATGCTTTGAGCCTCACCATCTTAATGATGAGGCAGAGCAGCAGCAGAGAAGGAAAGAAAGGGGGACAAATCCTGCATTCCAGATCCCACTACTTTGTGGGATATTTTGCCCTGTGCACTCAAAGATCTGTGGGTTGAGAAATGGCTTGTTCGGACTCATGAATCCCCATGACAGAAACTCGTAACCCTGAGTAGACAACAACCTTGAATCAAGGGATAGACTGTACAGACTTGCAGGCTTGCAAAAATGACCACTTGGCCAGTGAGTGCCTGAGAATTCAAAGTCAAGTATGAGGCTATGCTTTATGAAAATATTGAAGGGAGTAATAATAATTTTAGTTTTGTTACTAATTTCTGTTTGTAATACTTGTATGGTGTCGCTGGGCTAGACAACTCCAGAATGCCATGGGATGGAGTCATGCTGAATTATAGTATTAAAACTAACAACAGACTACTCAAGACAGGCAGGTAAAATATCAACTGGACTTCCTATTCACTTTAACCCAATGAGCTCTCCCAGAAAGGACACGTGCATGGATATTTGAGAACCAGATCAGACTCTCGTGCAGATGCCCTTACAGTGAACAATCTTTTTTGTCTTTGCATCAAAAATGACTACTTAAGTGAGATACTGAAGTGCTAATGAAAATGGAACTGTTCAGTAGGACGGCTGATGGAAAACTATGAGAAGGTGAAAGGACTCCAGTTAGTAATTGCTTTTTAATTTTTGGCACT
Source organism: Scyliorhinus canicula (assembly GCF_902713615.1). Lineage (NCBI taxonomy): Eukaryota > Metazoa > Chordata > Chondrichthyes > Carcharhiniformes > Scyliorhinidae > Scyliorhinus > Scyliorhinus canicula. The sequence goes on along the minus strand of NC_052152.1, from coordinate 53,229,554 downwards.
CTGTGTGGAATTTAAACTGCATTAAATGGAAGTTAAACATTACCCAAAGTTGTGAGAACTTTTCAATTAACCTAATGTAACTAGCCATTTATATTATGCACCAGAGGTAACTAAGACAGTTAACTATTAACCCGAGTCATAAGTAATACTGCATAATGCTGAGGCAGAGTGCAAAATGCTGTTCTCTGGATATTTTACAATCTGGTTATTTTTGGCTCACTTATGGGGAAGTTCTCCTTGTATGTTACTGATCACATTTATGGTTGTCACAGGACTCATTCCAAGAGTTTGACTTGTAGGGTGAAACTTTTATTACTTTTATTAATGAATTCCATGCATCACGGGGAATGGTTCAACGTATTAAAGATGGACCTTCAGTCAGTTTTTCATACAGAATTATATTTCAGTTCCAATTCTGCATGTCTACATAAGTGAAGGGAAGGTATTGTACGTTAGGTGAAAAAAATGTTTTTAGTGCTTTGCATCCGGCATTTTGCACCAAGCAAGTCGAGCAAAGCATTCAAATCAAGTGTAACGTGGAGCTTTTCTGATGACAAGAGAACATTCCCAAATCACCTCCAATTCCAAACCAGCTTGCAGGAGCACCATATAAATGTGGCAGATAGTCACCTCCATAGTGATTGTATTGTAATAACCAGAACTCACTTCAATTACAGTTCTTAAATCAAATATAAAATATTTTCTTCATGCTCCAAAGAATGAAGAGGAAAACCATAACCTCCAAAGTCAAGTCTCCTATTTTCCTGTCCCAATGTGCATTGGTTTCATGTTGGAGGGGAAGTGGAGAAATGTGCAGCGGGATTCTCGTCGGTGGGATCCTCCACTTCGCCGGCAGCGCACTCACACCTTCGGATTTCCCGACAGCATGGGGGCGGTGATGATGGGATGCCCCATTGGCCGGTTGAAGGATTGGAGGGTCCGGCTGCTGGCGGGGGTGCACCGCACCAGGAAATGGGTCTGGCGGGATGGAGAATCCCACGCCTGTTATTTGTTCCTCTCGTCTGAGGAATCTGAGCTTCATTCACTATTCAGAGTTAACTTGCTGTACATTTGTTTTATTCCTTCTTGTGATGTGAGCTTCACTGGTGAGGACAGCATTTGCTATTCATCCCTAATTTCACTTGAGAAGCAGTGGTGAGCTGCCTTCTTGAACTGCTCAATCAATGTGGTGTCGGTACAAGGGCAGCAGGCACAAGGGAACACCACCACCTGCAAGTCCCTCTCCAAGTCAGACTCCATCCTGACTTGCAACTATATCACTGCTCCTTTACTGCGCCTGGGTCAAAATCCTGGAACTCCCTCCCTAACATCCAGCAAGATTAACCTCACTGTAAAAGTTCAAGAAGGTGGTTCACCCCCACTCTCTGAAGGGGGTGAATAATAAATGCTGGGTTTGCCAATGCTGTCCATCCCATGAATGAATGACAAAAGGAGAGGAACAGTAGTTGAGTATTTAATGCGAGAATCAAACAAAGATGTAGAGATATAGGACAATGGGCATCATGTTGTGTCAACAATGAACCAACATATACAGAATGGGCCAATGCATGTTGCAAATTCATATCTAAAAATGAAAGCAATAGTGCACACATTTTTAAAAATCTTTTTTTAAAATACATGAATCACCCTCTTCTGATCCATACCGGAATTTTCCAGTCCACCAGTTGCATTTTCCTGCGTGGCATGTTCCCGCCGGCAGCCGGCCAATGGGGTTTCCTTTTGTGAGCCACTCCATGACGTTGGGTAACACGCAGGCCTTGGTGTATTGCCGGCAGACTGGAAGATCCGACGGGTGGAGAATTCCGCAGATGAACTCTTCAAAGGTAAGTTCGACAATTCTCAACAACTACTTCTTGACGCCATCGGAAATGCCGTTGCGTTTCTCGACGGCGTCAACACGGCCTCAGGATCAGCAATTTTGGCCCCTGCAGGGGGACAACACGGCACTGAAGCGGATCACGCCACTCCAGCTGCTGATCTCGGCGTCAACTGGGCACTGCAGGATCCGCGCTGCGCCGTGGCAATGGCGCCAACGTGTGCATACGCAGTGGCTTCCTTCAACGCGCCGGCCCCGACGCAACATGGCGCAGGACTACAGGTGCCGGCGGCGGAAGAAAGGAGGCCCCAAGCCAGAGGCTGGCCCGCCGATCGGTGGGCCCCAATCACGGGCCAAGCCACATAGGAGGCTGCCCCCGGGGTCCCCCCCCCTCCCCCCCCCCACAGGCCGCCCCCCGACCCTTCCACGCCGAGTTCCCGCCACCTGAGAGCCGGTGTGGACGGCGCCAGCGGGACTCGGCTTTTTTATGACAGCCGCATGCCCCATCCCGGGCCGAGAATCGGCGGGCCAGCCGCGTAGAGTGGCTCCCGACCGGCGCCACGCCAACCATGCCGGCGCCAATGGTGCCAATTCTCTGCTCTGCGGAGAATCACGTGCCGCGTCAGGTTGGTGTGGCGCGATTATCGCGGGATGTAAGCCTGCTTGTGATACTAATAAAGATTATTATTATATCAGGAAAAGCAAGGGTTGCAATACCTATGTCTGCAGAAATCGACTACAAATCTTCCTTTGCACGGAAATCATCCACAATCAACATCCTGGGGTTACCATTGATCAGAAATTGAATTGGACTAGCCACATTAATACTGTGGCTACTAGGGCAGGTCAAAGGCTCGGAGTAACTCACCTCCTGACCCACCAAAGCCTGTCCACCATCTACAAGGCACAAGTCAGGAGTGTAATGGAATACTCTCCACTTGCCTGGATAAGTGCACCTCCCTGGTTTAGCACAATGGGCTAAATCGCTGGCTTTGGAAGCAGACCAAGGCAGGCCAGCAGCACGGTTCAATTCCCGTACCAGCCTCCCCGAACAGGCGTCGGAATGTGGCGACTAGAGGCTTTTCACAGTAACTTAATTGAAGCCTACTTGTGACAATAAGCGATTTTCATTTCATTTCATTTCAATAACACTCAAGAAGCTTGACACTATCCAGGACAAAGCAGCCCGCTTGACTGCTCCTCCTTCCACAAACATTCAAACCCTCCACCACCGGCGAACAGTGGCAGCCATATGTACCATTTACAAGATGCACTGCAGTAACTTGCCCAAGGTTCCTTCGACAGCACCTTCCAAATCCGCGACCACTACCATTTAGAAGGACAAGAGCAGCAGATACCTGGGAATCCCACCACCTGGAGGTCCCCTCCAAGTCGATCACCATCCTCACTTGAAATATATCACCGTTCTTTCGCTGTCGCTGGGGCAAAACCCTGGAATTCCCTCCCTGACAGCACAGTGGGTGTACCTACACCTCAAGGACTGCAGCGGTTCAAGAAAGCAACTCACCACTACCTTCTGAAGGGCATCTAAGGATGGGCAATAAATGTTGACCTAACCAGTGATGCCCACATCCTGCAAATTATTATTTTTTTTTTAATTAACCACTACTCTCTATTTCCTGTCACTCGGCCAATTCTGTATTCATGTTGCCACTGTCTCTTTTATTCCATGAGCTATACCTTTGCTCACAAGTCTGTTGAATGGCATTGTATTGAATGCCTTTGGAAAGTTCATGTATACATCAATAGCATTGCCCTCATCAACTCCTCATTAGGGGGCCTCACGGTAGCATGGTGGTTAGCATCAATGCTTCACAGCTCCAGGGTCCCAGGTTCGATTCCCGGCTGGGTCACTGTCTGTGTGGAGTCTGCACGTCCTCCCTGTGTGTGCGTGGGTTTCCTCCGGGTGCTCCGGTTTCCTCCCACAGTCCAAAGATGTGCGGGTTAGGTGGATTGGCCATGGTAAATTGCCCGTAGTGTAAGGTTAATGGGGGGATTGTTGGGTTACGGGTATACGGGTTACGTGGGTTTAAAGTAGGGTGATCATTGTTCGGCACAACATTGAGGGCCGAAGGGCCTGTTCTGTGCTGTACTGTTCTATGTTCTATGTTCTAACTCTCTCTTTTAACTCTTCAAAAAACACCAAAATGTTAGGTAAATATAACTTGGCCTTTAGAAATCCAGGCTGGTTTTCCTAAACTCTCATTTGTCCACGTGACTGTTAATTTTGTCCCAGGTTATTGTTTCTAGATGCCGCCCCATCACCAAAGTTAAATAGCCTGGTCTGTCATTACTGGGTTTATCTTCACCCCCTTTTGGGGGTGCATTCTGGCTTCAGGCAAGGCAGAAGCCAATTGAGCAACATTGGAAAACTTTCAGGATGGACAGAAATGGCATAACATCCAACAGAGAAAGCCCCCCGGTTTTGGGTTATTGCTCTGGAGTCACTGGTGCAGGAGATTGACTAGAGGAGAGAGGTTCCCTTCTGTCAGGGAGCCTGGAGGCCCTCCACACAAGTGCACAGAAGGGAGTGAAAGCAGCTGCCTCTAGCAGTCAGTGCCATTAGCCTGGAGTCAAGGATACAGTGTCACAAAACATTTAATAGCCTCACAAAAGTGTTCAAGGTCAATGAATGAATCCTTATATACCAATTCCTGTTGACTGCATCAGTAGCCTCATAAGTGGCTCTAATCACCATTCCCACTTTGCTCACCACCCAACAAGCTATATTAACCTTGCCTCAAACCTTACATTCATTTCAATTAGCATTGCTTCACGTTGCACAACCGCATCTCAGAGCTTGCACATACTGCCAACTATTCAACTATGAAAGGCACATCACCCACATGCATTGCAACATGCTCAGACTGCCCTCTCTTTAGCAAGACAAAGTCATCCATAATAGATCGTTTTCATGGGTTTTATAGAATCCCTACAGTGCAGAAGCAGGTCATTCGGTCCATTGAGTCTTCCCCGGCCCTTGGAAAGAGCACTCTATTTAAGCCCGTGCCTCCACCCTATCTCCGTAACCCAGTAACCTCACCTAAACTTTTGAGCACTAACGGGCAATTTTGGCATGGCCAACCCACCTAACCACATCTTTGGGCTGTGGGAGAAAACCTGGTGTAAACCCATGCAGACACAGGGAAAAAGTGCAAACTCCACACAGTCACCCGAGGCCAGAATTGAACCCGGGTCCCTGGAGCTGTGAGGCAGCAGCACTATCGATTGTGTTACCGTGCCACCATCCCACAGTTTCCTCCCACAGTCCGAAGATGTGCAGGTTAGATGGACTGACAATATTAAATTTGCCCCTTAGAAGCCAAAGATGTCCGGGGCGGTGTAGTTACATGGATAGGACAGGAGAACGTGCCTAGGTAGGGTTCTTTCACAGGGTCTGTGCAGACTTGATGGACTAAATGGCCTCTGTCTCCACTGTAAAAATTCTATGATTCCTTGAATGGTGTGAAAGATGTCAGGCTCAGCATGAAATCAACATTTCACTCTGACTCACACCATAATCTGCCTATTCTGTAAAGGTCAGGCGCGTGCACAAAACACCCGTGCTATCACTCTCAAAAACATGGGGCATGATTCTCCCATACCCGGTGGGGCGGTGGGTCCCGGCGGGACGGAGTGGCGTGAACCACTCCGGGGTCGGCCCGCCTCGAAGGTGTGGAATCCTCCGTACCTTCAGAGGCTAGGCCGCCGCCAGAGTGGTTTGCGTCCCGCCGGCTGGCATGGAAGGCCTTTGACGCCACGTTGCAGGGGCCGAAGGGACTCCGCTGGCCGGCCCGAGTCCGTCCATGCGCGGGAGCGTCAGCGGCTGCTGACGTCATCCCTGCGCATGCGCGGGGGGGGGGGTTCACCTACGCATCGGCCATGGTGGAGGCTGGCACGGCCGACGCGTAGGAAACGGGTTCCCCCACGGCACAGGCCTGCCCGTGGATCGGTGGGCCCCACCGGGTATGGGAGAATCAGATTGCCCCCCTCCAGGACCCCAGAGCCAGCCCGCGCCGCCAGGTCCCGCCGGTAAGGGACCTAGTGTAATCTACGCCGGCAGGACTGGCAAAGAACCACCGGGACTTTGGCCCATCGCGGGTCGGAGAATCGCCGGGGGGGGGGGGGGGCAACCGGTGCGGCGCGATTCCCGCCCCGGCCGAATCTCCGGTGCCGGAGAATTCGGCGGCCGGCTGGGGTGGGATTCACGCCGCCCTCCGGCAATTCTCCGACCCGGTGGGGCGTCTGAGAATCCCGCCCATGGTAATTGTCACAGATAGGGTCAGAATCAGCAATCTGGCAATATATTTTATCTCTACTGGCTCCCACCATGCTGAAACCTTTATTAATGTTTATAGAGAACTGGAGCAATTGTTGAAAATTTAATTCATAGAATAGAATACCTACAGTACAGGAGGCCATTCGGCCCATTGAATCTGTACCAACCCTCTGAAAGTGCACCCCACCCAGGCCCACACCACTGCCCCATCCCCTCAATCCAACCTAACCTTTGAACACTAAGGGCAATTTAGCATATACAATCCACCGAACCGGCACATCTTTTGACTGTGGGGGGAAACCGGAGCACCCGAGGAAACCTACGCACACACAAGGAGAATGTGCAAACTCCACACAGACAGTCGCCCAAGGCTGCAATTGAACCTGGGTCATTGGCACTGTGAGGCAGCAATGCTAACCACTGTGCCACCGTGCCGCTCTTAAAATCAAAGTGGAAAATTTGTGTTGGAACGGGAAAGAATAGTTAGTACTCTGCCGTTTTTCAATATTTATGCCATAACTGAGCCAAACTTTACAAACAGGAAATGATCAGTTATATTTTAGGCACTTTTCTTATGTTTAAAATGCTTTAAGTATTATGACATACTGCCAGGAATTACATGTGCTATTTATACATTTATGTGAATTAAAAGAAAGCATTCATTTCGCTAGTATTGAAGCCTATCATTTAGTTCTGTGTATATTTTAAGGTTATAATTTCAGAATTAAATAGTTTTAAAGGTTCTAATTTTAGTTTAGATGTCTTTGAAGATCATAATAAGGAAAATAAAGCTGGAACATACGCATAGGGAAGTGCGGTAGGTGAAACGGTAGCACGGTGGGCGGCACGGTAGCACAATGGTTAGCATTGTTGCTTCACAGCGCCAGGGTCCCAGGTTCGATTCCCAGCTTGGGTCACTGTCTGTGCAGAGTCTGCACGTTATCCCTGTGTCTGAGTGGGTTTACTCCAGATGCTCCAATTTCCTCCCACAAGTCCCGAAAGACGTGCTATTAGGAAATTTGGACATTCTGAATTCTCCCTCAGTCCATCCGAACAGGCGCCGGAAGGTGGCGACTAGGGGCTTTTCACAGTAAGTTCATTGTAGTGACAATAAGCCTACTTGTGACAATAAAAAGATTATTAAGTCGTAATAATTCCCAGTATAATCGCATGAAAGATGCCAGAAGAAATGCTCCATAGAATCGAAATACATAAAAGGGGGGATATTCATTATCTGTGCTGGAGCATAATGATGAGTGCGATATATAAAGGAAATTAACTCAAGGAAATAAACTGGACCGAAGAACAGGGTTTTATTTTTTAGACCAATTCCTATTAACTGGAGTGCTCTCATTTAGTCCCTGAAAAAGAAAGGATCTCTTTGTTGTCAAAGGATAAGGCTGTACATGAACATTAACTCTAGCATGCCCATCATTGTAGATAACACCTTTGATGTCTGAGCCATTGCAAAGTGTAGGTTCTCCATATCATTAGGATGAAAGTTATCAAGGGATTAAACATGGCAGAGTTTGTTTTCTTTATCCCAACCCAGCAAAGTAACGGTTTGCTTCCACTTTGTATTCTTGCTTAATCTTACACTAAAGGAAATAACTTTGGCATTGGGCGACAGTGTTTAATGGGTCTTTTCAATCCATTATAGATCTCTCCTAAATGTGAAGCTGAATCAACATCATCCATTTTGCAGTATCATCTAAGTTAACCTAATTAAGTGGGTAACATCTGCCTGTCTGCTGTAGGGAACTTGCTATTGTGCAGACGGTCATTGGCATACAAGGTTCTCTTTCTGTGGGGTTTCCCCAAGATGAGGAAGCTGGCACCATCCAAAAGCTGGAATTAACTCAATGATGTCTACAGTGGTCCAGACCACTCCAGCACCAGCTCAGATACAGTCAGATCAGTGAAAATCATGAAGGAGTTCCAGGTGAAGCAAGGTAAAAAGGAGTAAGTGGAAGTGGTGACAGACGAACAACAACAAGAAAACAGGAGGGATTAGACAACATAGCAGCTGCTTTGGGAGCTACAGATTTGTACGTCACAAGGGCAGCATAGAGAGTTGCACTAATTAACCAGCAGAAGCTCATCATGCAATCCTTTGAGAATCTTCAAAGCTCCCTGCTTGGAATGTTGGAGAATAAACAGCAGTGTTGCTCTGACATCAGTGTAGCCATGCAAGAGGGCATGAGGAACCTGCAAGTCACCATGGCGTGAGTGGTGACTCAAAGGCATTTTGTGGAGATGGAAAACTCAGGGATGATGGAGCACTGTGTCTGACACTATTCAGGCCAAGGTCACCAATGTACAGGATGCTTTTGCTTCTGCCTTCTATCATAGAATCCCGACAGTGCAGAAAGAAGCGATTTAGCCTATTAAGTCTGCACCCACCCTCTGAAAGAGAACCCTACCCAGGCCCAATCCCCTGCCCTATACCCGTAACCCCACCTAACAGTTGGACTCTAAGTGGCAATTTAGCATGGCCAATCAACCTAACCTGCACATCTTTGGACTGTGGGAAGAAACCAGAGCACCCGGAGGAAACACACAGAGACATGGGGATAAAGTGCAAACTCCACACAGTCACCCAAGGTCGGAATCGAACCCGGGTCCCTGGCACTGTGAGGCAGCAGTGCTAACCACTGTGCTACCATGCCACCATTGTCATCTAGTCATCTGCAAAGGAGCAGCCAACATCAGGAAAATGGCACCAAAAATTAACCTATCTATTACTTTGAGGACTCTGGCCGCTTTTCTCTGGAGAAGCAGATGTGGCACAGTAGCCTTCCAGCACAGATGCCAGAGTGCTGGGAATAATGACAGAGCCATCTCATGACCCAGTATAATTGGGTTGTTATGGAGAGAATGTAGCAGGGTACATTATTTTTTTTTCTCCCACAGAGACAGTTTAGCACAGAGCGAGTACAAGTATTCTACATTTTCCCCAAGGCCAACCATCAGGAAAATGAGCTGGGGCGGGGCAAACATGTGAGCAGAGAAATAAACTGATTGTACCTTCCTGGAGAAATCATGCCTTTTATAACTAGCTTGGAGCTGGGGGCAGAAACAGAACTTTCCAAAATTTGAGATGGTACCAAAAGGCACTGCAATAACACTGGGAACAGGCTGATAACACAGCAGGACCTGAATAGATTAGGAAGCTGCACTGATTAGTGATAGGTATTATTTTATCTGTTAAGATGGGGAAAACCCTTAAATTTGGAATGAATAATAAATGCTATTATTTTACAGGTCCTCTCCCAGCTCCATTGACAATCCTGGCCTTGTGAGGGGAAGGTTCCAACTGACCTTTACATGGGCGATATTTCCCATCTGATGTTGGAAACTGGTGTATTGGGAGGTAAATCCACATTTTGTTGCATTTTCCCAAAACAATTGCATCCAAAATTCATCTACTCCACAAGTTATGACTCCATCTAATTTAATTTTAAATGTAAAAATGAATGTCTGAGCAAGTTTAAGTTCAAGCCTATTCTTGTCATTAATCGTTTAATAGTACCCCTTAGACTCTGTGTGGCTTCTGCTGATCCTCTGCTCTAACTCTCAGTTTTCACTCCCATAAGACCATAAGACCATAGGAGCAGAATTAGACCACTTGGCCCATCGAGTCTGCTCCGCCATTCAATCATGGCTGATATTTTCTCATCCCCGTTCTCCTGCCTTCTCCCCATAACCCCTTATTAATCACGAACCTATCTAGCTCTGTCTTAAAGACACTCAGTGAATTGGCCTCCACAGCCTCTCTGCGGCAAAGAGTTCCACAGATTCACCACCCTCTGGTTGAAAAAAATCCTCCTCATCTCTGTTTTAAAGGATTGTCCCTTTAATCTGAGATGGTTTCCTCTGGTTCTATTTTCTCCTACAAGTGGAAACATCCTCTCCATGTCCATTCTATCCAGGCCTCGCAGTATCTTGTACATTTCAATAAGATTCCCTCTCATCCTTCTAAACTCCAAGTACAGATCCAGAGTCCTCAAACGTTCCTCATACGACAAGTTCTTCATTCCAGGGATCATTCTTCTGAACCTCCTCTGGACCTTTCCAAGGCCAACACATCCTTCCTTAGATATGGGGCCCAAAACTGCTCACAATACTCCAAATGGGGTCTGACCAGAGCCTTATACAGCCTCAGAAGTACATCCCTGGTCTTGTATTCTAGCCCTGTTGAATGTCCCGGCTTGGTATCGTCTGCAAATCTGCAGTGAACTGCCTGAGGAACAGTGTTTGCACGGGAATATAGAGCTGGGATTCTTCTCCCGAACTCTGAGGATTGCAGCAGACCAACTTTTTCCTAAAAATCACAAGCTCCATGGCTGGATTGCCGAAATCTACATCAATTCTACTTGATAAGTGGCACTTAACTGGTTGTGAGGTTAGAAAGCTGGATTATTGCAGTTTGATCACATTTAGCCAGCTTTTCCCCATTTCTGTAATGGATATGTATTGCATAAAGTATTCACAGCAAAATTATGACCACTCTGTCTCTTTAAAAGGAGCAAAGAGGGGGCAATTAGTTTGTAGACTTTATTTCAGAAAGAATCACTTGCCTGTTAAGAGATATATGATCAAACACACCCAATAATTAAAGGCAGGTAAAAGCTTGTGATGCATCAGCTAGGACCTGCTATGAACAGCACTGAAAAGAGAATGATTCACATTCTTTTCATTCCTGGAAGCTAGTCTTGATCTGCCATTCAGTCGTTATTTCAGTCCTTGCTGGGTGCACATCCAGTCTCTACAATTTGAATGAGTCTCAGCTGTGTCCCCTGGCAGAATGTATACTTGGTCAGGCGAACCGAGTGTAGGCAATCTAGGAGCATAGTTCGTTAACACATGAGTTAATGCCAGGTTGGTACACATCAAACAGACTACTGCTTTTAGTCCAGAATATACAATGCAGAAACTTGCTAATAATTTCTGTGTCTGTCTGTAAGTCTGGTATTGATTGGTCAAGAGGCATGCAATATTTCTAAATATTCAGACTTAGCAGCAAACTATTTAAATATCAGTAACTAGGAAATCTGCTCCACTTGAACAGGATGTGGAGATGCCGGCGTTGGACTGGGGTGAGCACAGTAAGAAGTCTTACAACACCAGGTAAAAGTCCAACAGGTTTGTTTCAAATACTAGCTTTTGAGCACTGCTCCTTCCTCAGGTGAATTCACCTGAGGAAGGAGCTGCGCTCCGAAAGCTAGTGCTTGAAACAAACCTGTTGGACTTTTACCTGGTGTTGTAAGACTTCCCACTTGAACAGAGCAGTACCTTGACCCAGCCTAGCCCTAGGCCCAAGGCTTCATGGTAAATCCCAAAGAGTATAGAAAGTATTTAACTTGACAAATAAAACAGCACAGACTCAGCCTTATATCCAGCAGTACCACTGCCAGATAATGATTGAATTTGGGCCAATTTTCCTGAGGTTTACACCTGGGGACTGCCTATTCTTTAAACACAAAGGACAAAAGAAAGGAAACAGGGGTACATAATATTCGATACTCACTCCCTTTATTACTATCCCCGTGGGAACAGCTATGATATCCCTTCCAAACCTTTTTTATATTCCCTATTTGCACCTCATTACTTTCTCTGTATCCTTTGGTCCACTTTTACCTGTATTTGTGTAACCCTTACCTCAGTTGTTGACCGTGATCACATAACTCCACAAGTGGAGTCTTCACCATTTCGAAATCTGCACTGTTTTTGTATCATACCAAACAATTATGCTTGCCACTGCTTAGCTGTAGGATTACCCATTAACAGTTCCCTTCAGCTTTCTGGAGGTAATTCATTTCCCATCCTTTAAAGTTGGCTTTACTTAATATAACTTTGGCTTGTGACTTACCCTTATCCATCATATTCCTCATATAATGGTTATTATTTGCAAGTCATTTCAGACAGATTGTTAATTAATTCTGGTTCATTTACACATCAATGGATCCAGTATGGACTATTCCCTTGTTGGTTCCAAGGTACAAAGTACATTATAGAAAAAATCATACTTTTCTACTTGAACTGTTTCATCTTTTCCAGTCTATGTGAAAATTGAAACCTCATAATAACCAAGCTTTTTTTTTTTAAATTTAGATTAGCCAATTATTTTTTCTAATTAAGGGGCAATTTAGTGTGGCCAATCCACCTACTTTGCACATTTTTGGGTTGTGGGGGCGAAACCCACGCAGACACGGGAAGAATGTGCAAACTCCACACGGACAGTGACCCAGAGCCGGGATCGAACCTGGGACCTCAGCGCCGTGAGGCGGTTGTGCTAACCACTAGGCCACCGTGCTGCCCTATAATAACCAAGCTGATTTTACTAAATGCTTCCCAAATCTCTGTATTTAGCCAGTCCCCCATTACAGGCAGGCAGGATATTCCGGTTCCCCCAGCGGTCGGCATCGTGGTGGGCAGGAGCGGAAGAGTGCAGCCAAAAGTCAGTTTTCCACAATCGTAAATACGAGTTGCAATTTCCTACTCCTATCTTTCATGGAGGTCGGGTTGTCTGACACGCCATGTCTGGAACTAATATGCCTAGGCATCTCATGAACGCTCATTAGAAACCCAGCTTGCCAAAATCATCCCCCCCCACTCCAAGTCTAATGACCATGTCAATGGCTAATTAGACTGGCGTGAATCACAACCGGATATAATTGATGTGCTCCTGGTAAACTGCATTTCAACTCGAGACTTTGAGGCTTGTGTGCGGAGCGAACACCTACCTTTCACTATGTTGCTCTCATTGCTGATTTGGCTCCATGACAAGACAGCTCAGGCAAGACTAATGAGAAGGGTAAGGGCTGGAAGGTCCTCCTTGCCTGGGGGAGGGGCAACTACCCAGAGGCAAGGGAAGGGGCTGGAAGGCATATGCTTGGCTGGAGCGGGTGAAGATAGGATGAACGGAAACAGTTGGAGTTGCCGGGGTTACAGGTAGAGGGGGCTTAGAGCAGCCCGAAAGCCCTGGGTGTCTTGCCCTCGGATGCCCGGCTGACTCTCCTCCATTTAAAAAATTTTTTTTAAGAGTGCCCAATAATTTCTTTTCCAATTAAGGTGCAATTTAGCGTGCCCAATCCCCCTAACCTGTACATCTTTGGGTTGTAGGGGTGAAACCCACACAGACACGGGGAGAATCTGCAAACTCCACACGGACAGTGACCAAGATCCGGGATTCGAACCCGGGTCCTCAGCCCCGTAGGCAGCAATGCTAACCATTGTGTCACATGCCGCCCCAGACTCTCCTCCTCCTTGTGGGTGCCCTAACACCCCTCCCTGATTCCTTGCAGAGAAAGAATCCTGGAAGAGGGTCAAGGTGTTCTGTCCCCCTCTCACATAGCTACTGGTGGATGCCACTCATGGCTATAGTGATGGTGTGCAGGTCCAAGCACTTATCTGGCAGTAACTGGGCATTTTGCTGAACCAGGATCTCCCTGGCAGCCGACACCCTTCCAATGGTGACCGTAATGTGCTGGCACCTTGGAGAGCCAAACTCTTAGCAACAATTGATGACGCTCTGCTGCCTTCTGAAATAAATAAACTGATGCAATAGTTATCTGATGTGTGTAAGTAAATATGATGCACTGACTTAAATTCATAAAACCTTCAAGGTATCTGGATATGGCCAGTGTCAAAAACATTTCAAAGCAAGGAAATATGGTCGTCATTGGCGGTTCCTGGAAATCGAGGATGATGCCTGTCAGGTTTGGTGAGTCTACAGATGACCGCGGAGCACAATTCTGGAGCCATAGGTTCTTCTGTACTGGGGACATGTTGTCGCACGAGGGAGTGGAATTCTCAGCCCTGGGTTGGCTTTCTCGCCTTCTTCTGCTGCCACTATCAAGTCTATTCTGCTTTTTCCCTTGGCTGCACTTAGAGTATTGGCCAATGGAGAGCTAGAGAAAGAGAGCCTGTCGAGGGACACAGTTTCCTGGCATCTGGTTGCCATAGTCCGTCCAATGTGTGATGAATGTAGCAAATAATTATATATTATACTTTATATTATGTTGCAGTAATGTTATTAAAAAACCTGGTTTAAAATATCTATTGGCATTAGGTCTACTAAAACTGTAATTAAGGTGTCATAAAAGTGAGTTAATTATTGATTCTAACCATATACTTATTTACTTCTAGCGAGCTAATGGAATATTGTTAATGTTTTTGTAGGTTCCATTGGATTAAATAATTAATGAGGGAAGATGTTTAGTCCTAGCTAAGTTCGTGGTCATCTTAGTGAGATACAGATGATGTAATTAATGGGAGGAGCCAGGTCTGTCTTTAGTTTTGGCAGTTTTGTCATAGAACATGAATCTGACAAGACAGAAGGATTTTCAGGTTGTTCTGAAGGTCCGCATATGAACAGCAAGTAGCCCTGATTGATAACTTTATTTATGAGTGGAATTTCAACACTATTGGGTCGTTTTGTTCGTATACATATAGTGGCAGGTGTAGGTAGTGAGTTCAGCTTTTTCCTTTTATTTAAGAACTGGTCAACTGTTAATTGTAAAGCTATTTCTTTGATGTAAACGTGGTTAATTCTGTGTTTAAAGTCAAAGGGCGAAATTCTCCCCTACCCGGCAGGGCAGGGGTTCCCGGCGTAGCGGAGTGGCGCCAACCACTCCGGCGTCGGGCCTCCCCAAAGGTACGGAATTCTCTGCACCTTTAGGGGCTAAGCACGCGCTGGAGTGGCTCCCGCTCTGCCGACTGGCGGCAAAACTGGCGCCAACGGCCTTTGGTGCTACGCCGATCGGCGTCAGGGCTGGCCGAAAGGCCTTCGCCGGTCGGCGTGAGTCCGCGCATGCGCCGGAGCGTCAACGGCCGCTGACATCACCACCGGCACATGTGCGGTGGAGGGGGTCTCTTCCGCCTCTGCCATGGTGGAGGCCGTGACGGCGGCGGAAGAAAAAGAGTGGCCCCATGGCACAGGCCCGCCCGCCGATCGGTGGGCCCCGAGCATGGGCCAGGCCAGCGTGGGGGCACCCCCCGGGGTCCGATCACCCCGCGCCCCCTCAGGACCCCGGGGTCCCGCTCGCGCTGCCAATCCCGCCAGCACAGAGGTGGTTTAAACCACGTCGGTGGGAGAGGTCTGACAGCGGTGGGACTTCGGCCCATCGAGGGCTGGAGCTGGAGAATCGCCGCGGGGGGCACGCTGATCGGCGCGGGGGGCCCGTCGACCGACGAGGCGTGATTCCCACCACCGCCGATTCCCGGGTGGCGGAGAATTCCAGCCACGGCGGAGGCGGGATTTACGCCAGCCCCAGGCGATGGGGGGTCGGAGAATTCCGCCCAAATTCATTTTAACATAATAGCATTTTAACATAATAACTATTGGTGATAGTTATCACTCTGGTGTGGTGAAGTATCCTTTCCTCGCAGTTTTACAAATTGTAAATAATTTAGGGTTTCTCATCCAATATCCTAACAAAAAATTAGGGCCTGGTCCAGTATCCTAACAAAAATTGAGGTCTAATCTGGTATCCTAGCAATTGGAGTTGGTTCTGCAGGAGCAGGGCTTCAATGTTGGTAGACAGAGTTTCATGGAGGACCTTAACGCTGGCCTGGTGGTCCTCTCATTTGGTCCCCAGGATTCAACGTAAGCACTGCTGATGGACGCTCTCGAGGATCTCAATGTGGCATTGATAGACAGTTCAGGTCTCACTATAGTAAAGGATGTGGAGATGCCGGCGTTGGACTGGGGTGAGCACAGTAAGAAGTCTTACAACACCAGGTTAAAGTCCAACAGGTTTGTTTCAAACACGAGCTATCGGAGCACGGCTCCTTCTTCACCTGAAGAAGGAGCCGTGCTCCGATAGCTCGTGTTTGAAACAAACCTGTTGGACTTTAACCTGGTGTTGTAAGACTTCTTACTATAGTAAAGGAGGCATGGGTTTAAGTGGGGTGCTCTTTCCAAAGGCCGGTGCAGACTCGATGGGCTAAATGACCTTCTTCTGCACTGTAAATTCTATGATTCTATGATTCTATGATTCTATGATTCTATGATTCTATGATTCTATGATTCTATGATTCTATGATTCTATGATTCTATGAACAGAAGGGCTTTATAAACCAGGATCCCGGTTGAATTCTAAAGTCCCTGCTGTCAAAGGCACGTTGACTTGAATAGGGCAGCACTGGCACAGTTGGCTCATTGATTGTAGTCCCTTGGGAGAGGTGAGCGCCGAGATATGGGAAGTGCTGCACAAACTCCGGCCGCTGACATCACCACCGGCACATGTGCGGTGGAGGGGGTCTCTTCCGCCTCTGCCATGGTGGAGGCCGTGACGGCGGCGGAAGAAAAAGAGTGGCCCCATGGCACAGGCCCGCCCGCCGATCGGTGGGCCCCGAGCATGGGCCAGGCCAGCGTGGGGGCACCCCCCGGGGTCCGATCACCCCGCGCCCCCTCAGGACCCCGGGGTCCCGCTCGCGCTGCCAATCCCGCCAGCACAGAGGTGGTTTAAACCACGTCGGTGGGAGAGGTCTGACAGCGGTGGGACTTCGGCCCATCGAGGGCTGGAGCTGGAGAATCGCCGCGGGGGGCACGCTGATCGGCGCGGGGGGCCCGTCGACCGACGAGGCGTGATTCCCACCACCGCCGATTCCCGGGTGGCGGAGAATTCCAGCCACGGCGGAGGCGGGATTTACGCCAGCCCCAGGCGATGGGGGGTCGGAGAATTCCGCCCAAATTCATTTTAACATAATAGCATTTTAACATAATAACTATTGGTGATAGTTATCACTCTGGTGTGGTGAAGTATCCTTTCCTCGCAGTTTTACAAATTGTAAATAATTTAGGGTTTCTCATCCAATATCCTAACAAAAAATTAGGGCCTGGTCCAGTATCCTAACAAAAATTGAGGTCTAATCTGGTATCCTAGCAATTGGAGTTGGTTCTGCAGGAGCAGGGCTTCAATGTTGGTAGACAGAGTTTCATGGAGGACCTTAACGCTGGCCTGGTGGTCCTCTCATTTGGTCCCCAGGATTCAACGTAAGCACTGCTGATGGACGCTCTCGAGGATCTCAATGTGGCATTGATAGACAGTTCAGGTCTCACTATAGTAAAGGATGTGGAGATGCCGGCGTTGGACTGGGGTGAGCACAGTAAGAAGTCTTACAACACCAGGTTAAAGTCCAACAGGTTTGTTTCAAACACGAGCTATCGGAGCACGGCTCCTTCTTCAGGTGAAGAAGGAGCCGTGCTCCGATAGCTCGTGTTTGAAACAAACCTGTTGGACTTTAACCTGGTGTTGTAAGACTTCTTACTATAGTAAAGGAGGCATGGGTTTAAGTGGGGTGCTCTTTCCAAAGGCCGGTGCAGACTCGATGGGCTAAATGACCTTCTTCTGCACTGTAAATTCTATGATTCTATGATTCTATGATTCTATGATTCTATGATTCTATGATTCTATGATTCTATGATTCTATGATTCTATGAACAGAAGGGCTTTATAAACCAGGATCCCGGTTGAATTCTAAAGTCCCTGCTGTCAAAGGCACGTTGACTTGAATAGGGCAGCACTGGCACAGTTGGCTCATTGATTGTAGTCCCTTGGGAGAGGTGAGCGCCGAGATATGGGAAGTGCTGCACAAACTCCGGAGCCACCCCGTCTATGTGGATGGTGCAGGGATTGCTCATCTGGCCGGTGAAGGACCTTCGTCGTGAAAATGTTTAAAGATAGGCCATGCCTCTTATCGGAAGTGTTGAAGAGGTTAACCATCCTTGCATGTCCTGCACAGAGTGAGACGTTGGCCAGCAGTCATCCTCAATATGAAGGTGGTGAATGTTCAAGGTGGTCAATTTAGTTTTATCCGGAAGCGATCAAGGCTGAAAAGCTTCCTGTCCAGGAGATACTGGATGCTGGCACCAGCTGGTAGGTCATCTCGGATGAGGTGAATGATGAAGGTCAGATAAATGGTGAACAAGGTGGGGGCGATCGCTCAACTTTGTTAAACCCCATCGCGGATGTGAAAAGTATCAGATCCTCCATTCAGGACGGTGACGGTCTTCTTGTCATGCAGAGGTCTCAGGGTGGTGACGAACATCAACAGGCAGCCAAAGCATTGGAGGATAATTCAAAGAGCTTCATGATTTAACGCCTGCGTCAGGTTGGTGAAGATGAGGAACAATTCTTGGTTTTGCTCCCAGCATTTTCCCCCGACCTGCCTAGACACAAAGACCATGGGCTGGATTCTCTGATTTGCAGACTAAGTGCTGACGCTGGCATAGGAACAGTGGCATTTTACGCTAGAATAAACGGCGCAATAGCTGCACCGATTCGGGGACCGCTGGGGGGCTTATAGCTGCACTGGGTAAAGTTCCTGGCTCCCACGCCAAAAACGGCTGGAGAATGGCCGGGTTCATGGCCGAGCAACATGGCACCGGCCACGCTCGGACCCAGCCAGCCAAATAATGTCCCCCTGTAGCCAGCCTTGCCACCCCTGAACCACCCCTCCACCGGTGCCCCCAGCCCCCGCCAAAGCCCCCCCTGCCTGCGGAACGGCTCTCCCCCCTCTCCCAACTGTGGCGCCGCTGGACTCAGTCTGCAGCCTCCACGCGGGGTCCACCAAAAAAATACCATGAGTGATCCAGGTCGTCGGGAACTCGGCCCATCGGGGGCGGAGCATCGGGGCGGGCCTGAGGTGATGTCCTGAGATCGTTCTGACGGCATGTGGCGTACTCCTCGAGTATGTCTTTTATGAGGAGGTGGAGCATCGCAAAAGCGGTGCCGCCCCCGATTGTGCCGCAAACGGGGATTCTCCGGCCGATCGCCGAACGTGATTCCAGCGTCGGCGACCAGAGAATCCTGCCCCATGTCTGCAGTACCCTGGGATGATCAGAATCTACACTGGGTTTCCAGGAGGATACCCTCAGCGACAGGATGAAGGTGGTTTTGGAGGAATCAGGCCAGAACATTACCCATGATAGACACGAGGGAACTCCCCCTGTAATTTTCACAATTAGATTTATCCACCGTCTTGTGGATAATAACGATGGTAGCAGTCTTGAGATCCTGGGGGACGTCCTCTTCGATGAAGAGGTGGAGGATGATTGGTGGAGATGTGATGTGAGCTGACAGCTGCCGGGATGGCATCGTCTGCAGATATACCATCTGGCCGGCAAGCTTTGTTGGCTTTCATCTGTTAGATGGCATGGTTAAACTCATTGACGGTTGGTGGATCGCCGAAGTCATCTTCCACAGAGTGTTGTCGGATGGCTTGGCTGGTTTCCTCCAGAATGGTGGACACCCAGTTGAGGAGCAGCTCAAAGTGTACCTTTTAAAAGGAAATATGGTATACATTCAGAAAACAGCGGTGTTGCATCCTATTCTGGGACATAACATTTTGAAAGAATGTGAATGCTTTAGAGATGGTGAAAAAAAGATTTATGAAAATGGTTTGAGAGATGAGAGACTTTACTTGTGTGGATTGTTTGTAGAAACTGGGGCTGTTCTCCTTAGAGAAAGTTGAGAGAAGGATTGGTGCAGTGTTCAAAATCATGAAGGGCCTGGACAGAGTAAATGGAAGAAGCCATTCCCAATGAAAGAACGGCCAAGAACCAAGGTGAATGGCTATAGAATCAATTGGGACATAAGAAAATAGGTTTTACGTGGTAAGTGCTTAGGATCTGGAATGCACTATATGAGGCTGTGGGGGATTTCCTCAGGGTAGTAGACCCAACCATCTTCAGTTGCTTCATCAGTTGATGTAGTCTACATGAACTTCAATAAGGCGTTGGCTATGGCGTTGAGGGAGTCAGGGTTGGCTATGGCGTTGAGGGAGTCAGGGAGATGGAGGGGTCTGGTGCGGGGTGGGGAGGAACATCGTGTATCGCTGTATGCGGACGACCTGCTGTTGTATGTGGCGGATCCAGAAGGGGGAATGCCGGGGGTGATGGAGCTGTGAGCGGAATTTGGCGGCTTCTCGGGCTATAAGTTAAATTTAGGCAAGAGTGAGGTATTTGTAGTACACCCGGGTGATCAGGAGGAGGGAATCGGGAGACTCCCATTTAAGAGGGCAGTGAAGAGTTTCAGATACCTGGGGGTGCAGGTGGCCAGGAGTTGGGGGACTCTCCATAAGCTTAATTTTACCAGGCTGGTGGAGCAGATGGAAGAGGAATTTAAAAGGTGGGACATGGTGCTGCTATCGTTGGCGGGTAGAGTGCAGTCCGTCAAAATGACGGTTCTCCCGAGGTTCTTGTTCCTTTTCCAGTGTTTGCCCATCTTTATCCCTAGGGCCTTTTTTAGAAGGGTTACGAGCAGCATCATGAGCTTTGTTTGGGCGCATGGGACCCCGAGGGTGAAGAGGGTCTTCTTGGAGCGGGGTAGAGATGGTAGGGGGCTGGCATACCCAATCTCTCGGGGTATTATTGGGCGGCCAATGTGTCGATGGTGCGCAAGTGGGTAATGGAGGGGGAGGGGGCAGCATGGAAACGGATGGAGAGGGCGTCCTGTGGCGATACAAGCCTGGGGGCCCTGGTAACGGCGCCGTGGCCGTTCCCTCCTACGAGGTATACCACGAGTCCGGTGGTGGCGGCTACCCTCAAGATTTGGGGGCAGTGGAGGCGACATAGGGGAGAAGTGGGGGGGGCTCGATGGAGGCTCCGTTAAGGGGGAACCATAGGTTCGTCCCGGGGAACATTGATGGGGGATTTCAGGGTTGGCACAGAGCGGGCATCAGACAGCTGAGGGACCTGTTTATTGATGGGAGGTTTGCGAGCCTGGGGGAGTTGGAGGAGAAATTTGGGCTCCCCCCGGGGAACATGTTCAGGTATCTGCAGGTAAAGGCATTTGCTAGGCGGCAGGTGGAGGGATTCCCTTCGCTTCCCGCGAGGGGGGTGAGCGACAGGGTGCTTTCGGGGGTCTGGGTCGGAGAGGGGAAGATATCTGATATCTACAAGGTTATGCAGGAGGCGGAGGAGGCGTCAGTAGAGGAGCTGAAAACGAAGTGGGAGGGGGAACTGGGGGAACAGATCGAAGACGGGACATGGGCTGATGCCCTGGAGAGGGTTAATTCTTCCTCCTCGTGTGCGCGGCTTAGCCTCATCCAATTCAAGGTGCTGCACCGGGCCCACATGACTGGGACGAGGATGAGTAGGTTCTTTGGGGGTGAGGACAGGTGTGTCAGGTGCTCGGGGAGTCCAGCAAACCATGCCCATATGTTCTGGGCATGCCCGGCACTGGAGGAGTTCTGGAAGGGGGTGGCGAGGACGGTGTCGAGGGTGGCGGGATCCAGGGTCAAGCCAGGATGGGGACTCGCGATTTTTGGGGTTGGGGTGGAGCCGGGAGTGCAGGAGGCGAAAGAGGCCGGTGTGCTGGCCTTTGCGTCCCTAGTAGCCCGGCGAAGGATCTTGCTACAATGGAAGGATGCGAGGCCCCCAAGCGTGGAGACCTGGATCAATGACATGGCGGGTTTCATTAAGCTAGAGAAGGTCAAATTCGCCCTGAGAGGGTCGGTACAAGGGTTCTTTAGGCGGTGGCAGCCTTTTCTCGACTTTCTGGCTCAACGATAGGGTACGGGGACAGTAGCAGCAGCAACCCGGGGAGGGAAAAGGGGAGGGAAAAGGGGAGGGAAAAGGGGGGGGGGGCCGACAATGACTATGTTTGTTTATTTAATTTTAATATTTTTTAAGTTCTTTTGTTGTTCATTAGGGTTGGGGGGGGGGGGGGGTGGGGGGATGTGATACATGCGCCGATACGGTCTGGGGGTGTCACAGTTATTATGGGTTATTTTGTTGCATTTCATTGTTTGTCGTTATGTTTTATATTTTCTGTAAAAAATTCCAATAAAAATTATATAAAAAAAAAAAATGAACTTCAATAAGGCTTTTGACAATGTCCTTCATGGAAGATTGGACAAGAAGGTCCTTGCCCATGGGATCCAGGGCAATTTGGCAAATTGGATCCAAAATTGGTCTACTGTTTGGAGGCAGAGGGTGTTGTTCGAAGGTTGTTTTTTGTGACTGGAAACTTGTGTCCAGTGGTATTCCGCAAGGATTGGTGCTGGGACCCTTGCTGTTTGTAGTAATCCTTAATGATCTGTACGTGAAAGCTGGAGGTATTATTAGAAAGTTTGCAGATGAATTGGTGGTGTAATAAATAGCAAGGAGTAAAGCTTTAGATTACAGGATGACATAGATGGGCTAGTCAGATGGGCAGAACAGTGACAAATGGAATTTAACCATGAAAAGTGTGAGGTGAAGTATTTTGGGAGGACTAAAAAGGCAAAGGAATAGACAATGAATGGTAGGATGCTAGCAAGTGCAGAGCACCAGAGAACCTTAGGGTGCATGTCAGTAGATCCCTGAAGTTAGCAGGAAAGGAAGAGGAAGATAAGGTGGTTAGGAAGACATATGCGATACTTACCTTTATCACCAAGGCAAAGAGTACAAGAGCAGAAAGGTTATGATGAAGCTGCATAAAACACTCATTGGGCCACAGTCAGAGTACTGCGTACAGTTCTGTTTGCCACACTATTGGAAGGATGTGATTGCACTGGAGAGGGTGCAGAGGAGATTCACCAGGATGGACTGGGGCATTCCAGTAAAGAAAGGCTGGTTAGGCTGGGATTGTTCTCCTTAGAGTAGTGAAGGTTGAGAGGGGACCTTATGGTTGTGTACAAAATTATGAGGGATATAGATAAGGTAGATAGGAAGAAACACTTCCCCTTAGTTGAGGGGTCAATAACCAGGGGGCATTGGGCAGGAGACTTAGAGGGGACATTAGGAAAAACTCTTTCACCCAGGGACTTTGGAACTCAATGCCTACAAGGGTGATAGATGCAGGAACCCTCACAACATTTAAGAAGCATTTAGATGAACGCTTGAAACGCCATAGCATACAAAGCTACGGACCAAATGCTGGAAAATGGGATTAGAATGGATAGGTGCTTGATGGCCGGCACAGACACGATGGGCTGAAGAGCTTCTTTCTGTGCTATGAATCTCTATGGCTCTATGATATTCCTTCCAACAAAAGGTCAGAAATGGGGTTGTTCTGCTCTCCACCCAGTTCCCTGTTCTCTGCCACACACAGGGAGAGAGACTACATTTCCCAGCAAGTGCAGTGGGACCCTCTTTCTTGGGTTCGGCCTGATGTTGCTTGTGGACCAAATGGGCCAACCACACTCAATTAGATCAATGAAATATTGTTTTAAAATCCTCTATAAAACTTTATTTGGGTACAGGGGGATTGATGCCAATTTCAGGAGACTCCCAGCCATTCCGGGAGGGTTGGCTGCCCTGGCACCAAAAATACATGGACTACAGCAGTGCAGGAAAGTGATGCACCTCCACCATCTCATAGGCAATTATAGAAATTGACAACAAATCTTGACCGTTTCAGCAGCGATCACATCATATGAAGGAATATCCAAAAATGTTCAAGAAGCAATTTTTACTTCTCAATTACAATGTAGAACTATTGTACCTACAGCTCTTTAGTTTTTTAAAATTCAGTTACGGGATGTGGGCGTCACTGGTTAGGCCAGCATTTATTGCCCATCCCTAGTTTCCCTTCAGAATATGGTGCTGAGTTGCTTTCTTGAACCGCTGCAGTCCTTGAGGTGTAGGTACACCCATGTGCTGTTAGGGAGGGAGTTCCAGGATTTTGCCCCAGTGACAGTGAAGGAACAGCGATATTTTTCCAAATCAGGGTGGAGAGTGATTTGGAGAGGAACCTCCAGGTGGTGGGGTTCCCAGGTATCTGCTGCTCTTGTCCTTCTAGATGGTAGCGGTCGTCGTTTTGGATGGTGCTGTCGAAGGAATCTTGATGAGTTTTATTCTCCTCCTTTTTCACATTTTCATCATATTTACAACAACAAATATTCTTTGTTCTTTAAGGCACCTTGACAAACACATGGATAGGATGGGTATAGAGGGATACAGCACAAGGAAGTGCTGAGGGTTTTGGCAAAGGTTGATATCATGACCGGTATAGGCTTGGAGGGCCGAAGGGCCTGTTCCTGTGTTGGATTGCTCTTTCTTCTTTAAGATAAATAATTAACAAATAACAACAAATATAATGGCAATCCCCTATCCGACAATCCGCTCATCCCACCCACCCTCAAACAGCTCCCAACATTTTGAATACAAAACACAGATGAAAAAGAATCATCATTAATTTATACATTCCAACCCCCGTCCCCCCTAATGTTCGATGTCATCCAATTAGTGAAATGCATGATGAACAAGTTGTGGAACCCTTCCATCCGCCCCCTCAACTCGAACTACGCAGGGCCGGATGGGTTTCCAGTGGAGCACGATAAAAATTTAGGGATAAGCTGGCGCCGCTGATGGTGGGGCTGTTTGAGGAGGCGATAGGGAAGGGGGTGTTGCCACAGACTTTGAGGCAGGAATCAATCTGGGAAGTTGTCTGTAAGGTTTGATTTCGTAAGTATGACTATGTCAGGCTGTTGCTTAACGAGTCTGTGAGAGAGATCTTCCAACTTTTGCACAAGCCCCCAGATTTTAGTAAGGAGGACTTTGCAGGGTGACAGGGTTGGGTTTACTGTTGTCGTTTCCGGTGCCTGGTGGTCTATCCAGTCCATCCGGTTTCATGTCTTTTTGTGGCAGTTGAATACAACTGAGTGGCACATGTAGAACAGACCAGGTAAGGATGGGAGATTTCCTTCCTTAAAGGACATTATTGAACCCGATGGGTTTTACGACAATCGACAATGGTTTCACAGTTTCATGGTCATCATTAGACTTTTCATTCCAGATATTTTATTCAGTTTAAATTCCACCACCTGCCGTGGTGGGATTCGAACCCGGATCATTATCCTGTGTCTCTGGATTACTAGTCCAGTGACGATACCATTATGCCACCGTCTCCCATAGTAACATTTTAAATTTCATTGGCATTCAGTTGCAAGTTTCCAGATTACAAGTAAACATTCTGCTTTCACGTCACTTTGAAGCAGTTATCCGTCTTGAATTTATACCTGCAGGGTGTCTGTAACAAGATAATGCAAAATGAAGCAAGTTAAATTGACAGCTTGGAGGTAGTTCGTTTGAATAGCTGATATTTTTGCGAACAAGAAAAACAGGTTTCTGTGCATTCTAAACATGCAATTGCAAATCATATAATCACTGTGTGAGCCACTTGTAAAACTAAACAGCATCAGGCTGATGACATTAAGACTGATGAATGTAATAATCTGATCCATGCAAATACCTACATTAGACATCAGAATGAACTATTAAGATCAGGGCTTCAGTTTTAACATATCTTCCAGGGATTAGCATAAGTGGAAAGTGTCAAGTATTAACCCATATCAGGCCAGCATGGTGGCGCAGTGGTTAGCGCTGCTGCCTCACGGCGCCGAGGTCCCAGGTTCGATCGCGGCTCTGGGTCACTGTCCGTGTGGAGTTTGCACATTCTCTCTGTGTTTGCATGGGTTTCGCCCCCACCACCTAAAGATGTGCAGGCTAGGTGGATTGGCCATGCTAAATTGCCCCTTAATTGGAAAAAATTAATTGGGTACTCTAAATTTATTTTTAAAAAGTACTAACCCATATCAATAATGGGAGTGCAATATATCCCTCGTCTATGATTATTGCATTTGTCTCACTTGGGGACAGGTAGATTAGTTTTCAGAATTTAGAAACCTGTTCAGCAAATTTGCTAGTTGCATTGCTAAATTTGAATTTCCTGCACTCTTGAGGGTCACACAATCTGTAAGTTCGGGAGAACATAGAACATACAGTGCAGAAGGAGGCCAAGAAATGTGAATTTCCTGATTGAACTATAAATGCTGTTAAGCAGCTTGTTATTCAGTAAATTCCCACAATGGGCCCATTGTGTGTTGAGCAAGTGAGGCTAAAGCACTTCTATCCCATTTATTCTCCCAATTTCCAATGTCTCTTCCATCTGCCTGATTGTGATGATTGACCCTTTAAGGGGAACACAGCAGAGTAAGGGTCATCTGATCTGGGTGACCAATAGGGACTCAGAGTGGGAACCTGAGACCAATAGGGATTTGTGATGTTGGACAGCATGAATGCCACCAGAACTACTTTACATTTCGGGGTTTCTGCAGCCCTCTGCAAGAAAGAATTCCACAGATTCCCTACCTTCTCAGAGAAGGAATTACTTCTCAGCTCTCTCTTAAATGGGTGGCCCCTTACACTGAGATTACTGTCCTCATAGACTCTCCCACAAAGGGGAAACAAGCTCTCAGCTTCTATCCCGTCAAGCCCCTGAGAATTCTATGTCTCAATAAGGTCACCTCTCATTCTTCTAAACTCCAGTAAGTACAGGCCTAACCTACTCAACCTCTCCTCATAAGAAAATCCCTCCATTCCCGAGATCAACCTAATGAACCTTCTCTAACGAAGTGCCTCAAATGCCAATATATCTTTCATTAGATAAGGGGACCAAAACTGTTCACAGTATTCCAGGTGTGGTCTAACCAGTGCCTTATATGGTTTTAGCAGGACTTCCCTATTTTAATATTCCATTCCCTTTGAAATAAAGGCCAACATTCTATTTGCTTTCCTTATTACCTGCTGAACTTGCCTGCTAGCTTTTTGTGAATTATGTACAAGGACCTTCAAATCTCTCTGTGCTGCTGCTTTCTGAAGTCTTTCTCCATTTGAATAATAGTGCGCTCCTTTATTCTTCCTACCAAAGTGCATAACTTCACATTTTCCTGCATCATATTCCATCTTCGAAGTTTTTAGCCACTCACTTAACCTGTCAATAACCCTTTGTAGATTATGTGCCATTGTTACCATTTGCTTTCCCACCTATTTTTATGTCATCCGCAAACTTCACTTCCAAGTCATTAATATACATTGGAAATAATTGTGGCCCCAGCACTGATCCTTGCAGCACTCCATTAGTTACAGGTTGCCATCCCGAAAATGCCCCTCTTATCCCAACCTTCTGCCTTCTATTAGTTAGCCAATCCTCTATCCATGCTAATATACTACGCCAACACCATGGGTTCTTATCTTATTAAGTAGCCTTTTGTGCGATCCCTTATTGAATGCTTTTTGGATATCCAGGTATTTCCTTTACCTGTCCTGCTTGTTCCCACTTCACAGAATTCTAATAAATTTGCCAGGCATGATTTTCTCTTCATGAAACCTTGATGATTCTACTTGATCGTATTTCTTTTTTTTTATAAATTTAGATTACCCAATTATTTTTTCCAATTAAGGGGCAATTTAGCGTGGCCAATCCACCTACTCTGCACATTTTTGGGTTGTGGGGGCGAAACCCACGCAGACACGGGGAGAATGTGCAAACTCCACACGGACAGTGACCCAGAGCCGGGATTGAACCTGGGACCTCAGCGCTGTGAGGCGGTTGTGCTAACCACTAGGCCACCGTGCTGCCCTCTGATCGTATTTCTAAATGCTATTACATCCTTTATAATTGTCACGTCTTCTAAATGACAGATGGTACGCTAACTGGCCTATAGTTATATGTTTTTTTGCCTCCCTCCCTTTTTGAATAAGGGTGTTACATGTTACATTGGCAGTTTTTCAATCCTCTGGGCCTTTTCTAAAATATCTGGATTATTGGAAGATTACTACCAGTGCATCCACTATATCTCTAGCTACTTCCGGCTGGTTTAGCTCACAAGGCTAAATCGCTGGCTTTTAAAGCAGACCAAGCAGGCCAGCAGCACGGTTCGATTCCCGTACCAGCCTCCCCGGACAGGCGCCGGAATGTGGCGACTAGGGACTTTTCACAGTAACTTCATTGAAGTCTACTCGTGACAATAAGCGATTTTCATTTCATTTCATTTCATAATATCCTAAGTTGCAACCGATCAAGTGCAGGGGTCTGAAAATTGGTACCAATATCAATTGGCAGGTGGGGGGCGGGCAGGAAGTAAGTTCCCAGCCTCTGACTTGGTCTTGTGGCTGCAGCATTTATGTGATAGGTTACTGGTCAGTGGAGATGCCCAGAATGATGAGAGTGGTAGATTTGGCCCATCATATCTGCACCATCTCAGTACGACTTTGTCAGGTGCCTGTTTAGTTGATTAGACAGCTGGTTTGTGATGCAGAGTGAGGCCGGCAGCATGGGTTCAATCCCTATACCAGCTAAGGTTTTTCACAAAGGCCCACCTTCTCAACCTTACCCCTCACCTGAGGTGTGATGATCCTCAGGTTAAATCACCACCAGTCAGCTCTCCCACTCAAAGGGGAATGCAGCCAATGGTCATCTGGGACTATGGTGAGTTTACTTTACCGTGACTTATGTGATGAATGTAGAAATTTCAGATATATTGTATTATAGGTATTTTCTGCAGTACGGGTTAAAACCAATGGTTCTTGGTGTTTTTAAAGAACCCTGGGTTGAAAGATTTTGGGAGCCAGGTATGCAATTAAAGCATCGTAAAAAGCTTGGGTTAATTGATGGTTGTTTGGATTCTCTGTGCAGTTAATTACATTTCATCTTGGGAAGGTAATGTAATTACTGGGAGGAGCCAAGGTATCAGGCATTTTGCAGAAAAGTAGTCAGTTGAAGATGTGAGCAGAAGTCAATCATCTCAGTTCACTTAAAAGATACGTCTGTGACTTCGAGTGGCGGCCATGGAGTGAGAGGTCTCTTATTTGGTAGCTCCTACTCGTGTTGGAATCTTGGGACCTTTTCCCACGATTTATGGGAGATTTGATCGGAAAAATTGGCAACTGGTGAGGTAGAGAAGAGGAATCCCCCACAGGTTTATGGAGTCATGGCCCAGTAGCAGTCTGCAAAGAAGAGATTCTTGAGCAAAGAAGAGAGTGGGGTCTGCAGCACAGGAAAACATGGCGGATGCTCAGGGACTGGGATTGCCGGCGCAGTGGTCAACGGAGCAGCTGGTGGAATTCCTTCAGGAGAGATTTGCTAAGCAAAGACAAGAGTGCCTGGACCCAATTAAGACGGGGATTGACTGGGTGGAGCAAAGACTGGAGGCCCATGGACTGGCGATCCAGAAGGTGGAAGAGAAGGTGGCTGAGCACGAAGACCAGCTAACCTCAATGGCAGTGAAGATGGATCTGATGAGGGACCACCAGAAAAGGCTGCAAGAGACGGTGGAGGATTTGGAGAACAGGTTGCACAGGAAGAATTTGAGGATCGTTGGCTTCCTGGAGGGCATTGAAGGATCGGACGCAGGGGCATACGTGGCGCATATGTTTGAGAAGCTGCTGGGCGACGATGCATTTGCTCGACCCTTGGAAGTGGTCAGGGCGCATAGGGCGCTTGCGAGGAAGTCATGGATGAATGAGTCGCCGAGGGCCATGGTGGTGTGGATGCACCAGTTCTTGGATAAGAAACAGATCTTGAGGTGGGCCAGGCAGATGAGGAGCTGCAAATGGGAAAACAAGGAGCTGAACATTTATCAGGACTTGGGTACGGAGCTGGCCAAAAGAAGGGCGAGCTTTAACAAAGTTAAATCGGCCCTCTTCAAGAGGTTCGGCATGTTGTACCAAGCACGTTTGTGAGTCACTTGCGAGGGTCAAGAACTGTATTTCGGACCGCCGGATGAGGCGATGAACTTTGTTCAGGACAGGGGACTGGGAGGTGATGGAGGACATTGAACTTGGGGGCGAGTAACTACCTATGCTGCTAAATTTCTTTTTTTTATGGGCTGTACATGAAGTGTTTTTGTACCAATTGTTTGGGCAGTTGCACAGTTTTGTGTGTTGGTTAACTTTGTTCTTTTGGGGGGATGGTGGGTGGAATTTTCTTCTTTGTGTTTGTTGGGAATTGTTATGGTTTGCATATGTATGTTGGAGCGGAGGGGGAGGGAGATCAGTGGGGGGTAGGATGTTTGGCGCCATGGGCAGGGGCTACCAGGCTAGCTGGGTGGGCTAGCTCACGGAAGCGCAGTGCGAGGGGGCGAGCAGGTGATAAGTTTGCTGAGCGGAGTTGGGATTGTTGTTTTGTTAGTGGGGGGAGGGGGGAGGGAGTGAATTGTTCTGCTGACATGGAGGGGCTGGTGTGGGGTTACAGATTGGCGGTCAAGGATGGTTGATAACCAAGGACGGGCCTGAGGAGGCACGGGATGCAAGCTGGGGGCTGGCCTAAGAAGGATGATGGTTGATCAGCAGGGGGAGTGGGGAGGCGGGTGGGGGGGAGGGGGGGGGGGGGGGGGGGGGGTAGGCGTGCCTCCTGACCAGGCTGATCACAGGGAACGTGAGAGGGCTGAATGGGCTGGTCAAGACGGCATGCGTATTTGTGCATTTGAGGAGGTTGAAGGCGGATGTGGCAATGCTACAAGAGACACACCTGAGGGTAGTGGATCAGACTAGGCTGAGGAAGGGGTGGGTCGTGCAGGTATTCCATTTGGGGCTAAACTCTAAAACTAGGGAGTTTGCGATCTTGATTAATAAGCTGGTGTCATTTGAGGTAGGGAATATGGTGGCGGACTCAGGGAGTAGGTATATCATGGTGAGTGCAAAGTTGGAGGGGATGCCGGTGGTACTAGTAAATATTTACACACCAAATTGGGACGACGCGGAGTTTATGAGGTGGGTGTTAGAGAAGATTCCAGACCTGGACCTGGATCGGTCGAGTCCAAGGACAGGGAGGTTGCCAGCTGCAGCGAAGGAGCTAAAGGGGTTTATGGAACAGATGGGGGGCCTGGACCCGTGGAGGTTCGGAAAGCCAAGAGCGAAGGAGTTTTCTTTTCCTTCCTACATACATAAAGTGTACTCCCGGATAGATTTTTTCATTTTGAACAGAGCTTTACTGGCGGGGGTGGTGGATAACGAATATTCGGCGATTGTTGTGTCGGACCATGCCCCACACTGGGTGGATTTGCGGATGAGTAAAGAGGGGGGGTCAGCGCCCGCAATGGAGATTGGATGTAGGACTGTTAGCAGATGAGGGGGTGTGCGGGCAGGTGAGGGAGGCCATTCAGAACTATTTGGAGATAAATGATACGGGGGAGGTTTCGGCAGCAACAGTATGGGAAGTGCTGAAGGCCGTGGATAGGGGGGGAGCTAATTACGATACGGGCTCATAGGTAGAAGGTGGAGCGGGTAGAGGTGGATAGGCTGGTTAAGGAAATATTCCAGATGGACAGAAGGTATTCTGAAGCCCCGGAGGCGGGATTGTTGAAGGAGTGGCAGAAGCTGCAGATGTCGTTTGGTCTGTTGTCTAAAGGGAAGGCAGTGGGGCAGTAGAGGAAGGCGAGGGGGCGGTATATGAGTATGGGGAGAAGGCCAGTAGGATGCTAGCACACCAGCTAAGAAAGAGAGAGGCGGCAAGGGAGATAGGAAGAGTGAAGGACAGAGGGGGGAATACGGTCTTGGACCTAGACGGAATGAATGGGGTGTTCAAGGAGTTTATAGTCGGCTGTATGAGTCGGAACCCCAGCTGGGGTGGAGGAGATGAGGCAGATTTTGGTTGGAGTTTCCGAAGGTGGGGGAAAGGTCAGTGATCGGGATTGTAGAAGTAGTAGTGATTGGAGGCCATGCAATCGGGCAAGGCCCCGGGCATTGAGTATAAAAGTTGGCAAGTCATGTTGCAGCTGTATAGAACCTTAGTTAGGCCACACTTGGAGTATAGTGTTCAATTCTGGTCGCCACACTACCAGAAGGATGTGGAGGCTTTAGAGAGGGTGCAGAAGAGAATTACCAGGATGTTGCCTGGTATGAAGGGCTTTAGCTATGAGGAGAGGTTGAATAAACTTGGTTTGTTCTCACTGGAACGAAGGAGGTTGAGGGGCAACCTGATAGAGGTCTACAAAATTATGAGGGGCATAGACAGAGTGGATAGTCACAGGTTTTTTCCCAGGGTAGAGGGTCAATTACTAGGGGGCATAGGTTTAAGGTGCGAGGGGCAAAGTTTAGAGGAGATGTACAAGGCAAGTTTTTTACACAGAGGGTAGTGGGTGCCTGGAACTCGCTGCCGGAGGAGGTGGTGAAAGCAGGGACGATAGTGACATTTAATGGGCATCTTGACAAGTACATGAATAGGACAGGAATGCGGATCCCGGAAGTATAGAAGATTTTAGTTTAAACGGGCAGCATGGTCGGCGCAGGCTTAGAGGGCCGAAGGGCCTGTTTCTGTGCTGTACTTTTCTTTGTTCTTTGTTCTTTGACCAGATGGCTACCCTGTGGAATTTTACAAGAAGTTTTCTAGGATGCTGGGCCAGCTGCTGGTGAGGGCATTTAATGAGGCGAGTGAGCAAGGTGTCCTTTTCCAACAATGTCGCAGGCTTCGATCTCATTGATCCTGAAGCGGGAATAGGACCCAGAGCAATGTGGGTCAGATAGACCAATCTGCCGACTGAATGTCGATGACAAATTGCTGGCCAAAAGTTTGGCCTCAAGGGTAGAAGACTGTGTTCCGGGGGTGAGGGTAAGACCAGACAGGGTTGTTAAAGGCAGGGAGCTAATGGCCAATGTTAGAAGACTCCTAAATGTGATCATGATGCCCTCCAAGGGGAGGGAGGTGGAGGTAGTGGTCGCTATAGACATGGAAAAGGCCTTCGACCGAGTGGAATGGAATTGTTTGTGGGAGGTCCTGGGACAATTTTAGTTTGGGCAGGGCTTTATTGACTGGGTTTGGTTGCTGTACCAGACACCAATGGCGAGTGTGCGGACGAACCGGGTTAGTTCCGACTACTTTAGACTGAACCGGGGAAAGAGGCAAGGATGTCCTCTCTCCCCACTGTTGTTTGCATTGGCTATAGAGCCATTGGCGATGGCGCTGAGAGCTTCAAAGGACTGGAAGGGGCTAATCCAGGGGGAGGTGGAACACAGGGTCTCGCTATATTTAGATGACCTACTCCTATATATTTCTGACCCGTTAGGAGGGGGAATGGGGTAGATTATGCGGATCTTAGGGGAATTTGGCTGGTTCTCGGGGTACAAATTGAATATGGGTAAGAATGAGGTTTTTGTGATCCAGGCGAGGGAGCAGGAGAGGAGACTGGGGGCGTTGTTTTTTTTTATAAATTTAGATTACCCAATTATTTTTTCCAATTAAGGGGCAATTTAGCGTGGCCAATCCACCTACTCTGCACATTTTTGGGTTGTGGGGGCGAAACCCACGCAGACACGGGGAGAATGTGCAAACTCCACACGGACAGTGACCCAGAGCCGGGATCGAACCTGGGACCTCAGCGCCGTGAGGCGGTTGTACTAACCACTAGGCCACCGTGCTGCCCTTGGGGCGTTGTTTTTTAAAGTGGTGGGAGGGAGCTTCCATTATTTGGGAGTTCAGGTGGCACGGGGATGAGAGCAGTTACATAAATTAAACTTGACCCGGTTAGTTCAACAAATGAGGGAGGGCTTTGGGAGGTGGCACATGCTCCCGCTGTCACTGGCAGCGAGGGTACAGACCGAAAAAATGACGGTCCTCCCGAGATTTCTGTTTGTTTTTCAGTGCTTCCCTATTTTTATACCAAAGTCCTTTTTTAAGTGGGTGAATAGGGTAATCTCTGGTTTTTTGTGGGCGGGTAAAATCCCGTGAGTAAAGAAAGTCCTGTTAAAGCGGAGCCAAGTGGGGGTGGGCTGGCACTGTCGAACCTTAGGAACTATTACTGGGCGGCTGTTATAGGCCAGGGTTTAGAGAACCCCAGAGTGTATCATGCAGTTCACCTGACCCACGACTTTTACTAGATTGTGGTATGGGGAGCACACGCCCACTCTACAGGTGTGGTGCAACAAAGCTTTACAGCACTTTTAAATTAAAACAATGTTTATTTATGAAACCAGTTAACACTTTATAAACCCACAGTAAACATCTTACAACTATCAATACCAATAAATCCCCAAAGAATATAGTACTCGATAGATAACCATTAATAAATTCCCAAACAATGTCCGGAAGACAAAAGACCCTTTTCAACACAGAGATCAGGTTTAAATTCACTATTGAGAGCAGTCAGCACCTTGAAATCACCCAATTGATTTGGAGACAGTCTTTACTTTGCAGAGAAATCCTTATGCAGCTCCTTGCTTTGCCTTCAGCTGTCCAACTCTCAAAACAAAACTAACCACCCCCTGCAGCAAACAGCCGAAAACAAAAGTAAAGCAGACAGACAGCCCAGCTCCACCCAGTCTCTGACATCACTGCAGCTCTCTAATAAACACCCATTTCTTAAAGGTACACCCACTACAGCTATTCGATAAACCCCCATTTCTTAAAAGGTACTCTCATATCTCCGGCAAATATAGCCATGGTTAGGAAGTGGGTAGTGGGGGTGTGGGGGGGGGGGGGGGGGCGATGTGGGAGCAGGTAAAGGTGGCCTTGTGTAAGGGCACAGGTTTGGGGGCATTGGTAATGGCTCCTCTGCCGTTCTCCACAAGCCCAGTGGCAATGGTGGCTCTGAGAGTTTGGGGTCAGTGGCGGAAGCATATGGGAGTGGAGGGTGCGTCGGTGTGGGCTCCAAATTGTGGAAACCACCGGTTTGTCCCGGTGAGGCTAAAGTTTGCTTTAATATACCATTTTTGTTCATGAAATCACTCCTGGAGTGAGGTATTCTTTCTTCACAGTCTTACAAAATTTAAATTAAATATTGGGGTTTCAGCCCAGTATCCTAGCCACTGTCCGGGTCTAGTCTGGGATTGTAATACTTTGCACCATTTCCCTGCCTTTTTTCCTGTACCCTTACACATTGGTTCCATTCAAGTAATCATCTAATACCCTCTTGAATGCTTCAATTGAACCTACCTCCATCACACTTGCAGACAGTGCATTCCAGACCCAAACCACACATTGTGTGAAGAAGATCTTTCCCACATCACATTTAAATTGTTTTGTGGTACTGTAAGGTTCTCTAATTCTATTTTTTCACACCTACCATTCCAGTTTACTTTTGTTACACAGAAAACATTGCA
The DNA here is from genome assembly GCF_902713615.1 of Scyliorhinus canicula. NCBI lineage: Eukaryota > Metazoa > Chordata > Chondrichthyes > Carcharhiniformes > Scyliorhinidae > Scyliorhinus > Scyliorhinus canicula. The sequence goes on along the minus strand of NC_052152.1, from coordinate 53,194,607 downwards.
CATTTCTAGAATTTAAAAAAAGACACAAGTACTGTTTGAACACTGTTATGGCCATGAAAAGGTAATTAAAAGGCTCAAAGTGACCATTTATACTGCCCCAACCTGAATACAAAAAATAGAGGAAATTCTTTTATTTTTTATTTTTAGAGTACCCAATTATCTTTTCCAATTAAGGGGAAATTTAGCATGGCCAATCCACCTATCCTGCACATCTTTGGGTTGTGGGGGTGAAACCCACGCAGACACGGGGAGAATGTGCAAACTCCACACGGACAGTGGCCCAGGGCCGGGATTCGAACCCAGGTCCTCAGCGCCGTAGGCAGCAATGCTAACCACTGTGCCACCATGCTGCCCTAAATAGAGGAAATTCTAATAAAACATTTCTTTGACAAAATGTGTACAAGTCAGTCACTTGATGAAATTTCCTGTTAATATTTACATTCCTTTAGGGTGGCATGGCGGTGCAGTGGTTAGCACTGCTGCCTCACAATGTCGAGGACTCAGGTTTGATAGCAGTCCCGGGTCACTCTTCGTGTGGAGTTTGCACATTCTCCCCATGCCTGTGTGGGTCTCATCCCCACAATCTAAAGATTTCCAGATAGGTGGATTCGCCACGCGAAATTGCCCCTTAATTGGAAAAAAAGAATTGGGAACTTTAAATTTATTTATTTTTAATTGCATTCCTTTAATACTCTGATTGCTACAAGCATGTCATAATTTAATGTGACACGGTGACTCTCTCGCTGGGCGAATGCTGAAATGGTATCATAGCTCACAGGTTATTAGCACTGAAAGGAATAGGATTTTGGACTGAGGGAGTGGCGATAGCCAAACTATTTCAACCTTTCAATGTCATAAGCACTACTATCAACTAATCAGTGAACTGTACATTTTCCAACAAGTCATGTGGGCAACCCTTTGAGTATTAGGGCTGCTTTTGTGCCTGAGAGCAATTTAAAAATATTTCTTGACAATGTAATTTTCTCTGAATGTAGCCCATCAACTTTAAAACAACGAACATCGAAATTTTTAATTCACTGAGATTGAACAGAAGACAATGGTAGACACTCTCTTAACTGAGGTACATATAAACGTCTAGGCTTTTACTAATAGATCACTCAGCTGTCAGCAAATCTGCGTAATTTACAACGAAACCTTTAAAGATCAAACCACAGTGCTAAACCATCTGGGAATCAGATTTTGCTCCCTCATGTATTTCTCAAGGACCAAAACAACAGAAACAAAACATAAACCATTATCACTGTTGTAGCAGCCACCACAGACAGGACACATTTACCCAATTCTGCTGACACCACAACACAATCTGGCTGGATATGAAAATGACAATGGATGTACAAGAACAAATTCTTCTCTGCAATCCACCTACTGTCCATCGGACCTTTCACATTTCTGGCATATAATGTAAAAATGCAGTAGCATTGCCTGCTATTTCCCATCCATTTATATCAATGGATAGAAAACCACAGGCAATATATCCACAATTATCCAATATGTGCTAGTTTATTGTAAGGGCCTGTTGATAGCGCAAGGCATAGAAGATTTACTTCAAAGCTTCTAACTATGAATGACCTTTCTGATTACAGGACTATACTGAATGGTGTATGTGCAGGAAGAACTCACCCAGGAGACCCTACAGTCCTTTGTATCACACATGAACATCGTACCCCTCAACCTCGTATTCCCTGGCAAAAATGTACAGTATTGATGTCAAATTGAAGTCAATGGAAATCAGGGGAATCTCTCCACATACCTAATACAAAAGAAGATGTTTTGGTTTTTGGAATTCAATTATCTGAGTCACATCACATCACCTCAGGATCGTGTCCTCGGCTCAGCGATCTTCAGCTGCTTCATCAAAGACCTTCCCTTCATCAGAAGTTCAGAAGTGGGGATGTTCACTGAAGTTCAGCACCACGCGCAACTCTTCAGACACTGAAGCAGTCTGTGTCCATCAGCAATAAGACCTCGACAACAGGCTTGGGTTGATATGTGGAACATAAATTTCGCACCACACAAGTGCCAGCCAATGGCCATCTCCAACAAAAGGGAAGTTAACTACTTCCCCAGCTTGACATTCATTGGCATTATGACTGCTGAATCCCCCACTGTCAACATCCTGGGGGTTACTATTGACAAAAAACTGATCTGAGGCTGGAAATTCTGAGGCAAGTAACAGACCCCCTCACTCCTCAAAGTTTGTCCACAATCTGCAAGATCCAGGTCAGGGATCTGATGGAATACTCTTGACCTGCCTGGGTGAGTGCAACTCCAACAACACACAAGGAGGTGGGTGATTGGTGTTATAAAGGGATGGACCAATTAGGCTCCCTATGAGTCTCGTTGAATATAAGCTCCCCTGCTGAGGGAAGGTGGCCCATTAGCGAAGTAAATAGACTCTAGCTTAAAAACCTACCCAGATGAGAGTCGTGCACGTGTAGACCCGACTGGAACCTGAAATGTACTGTGTAAAACAAAACCTGCTTTCTTCACGCCTCTCATTTGCACCCCTTTGTGGCCACTAAATTGGAGACGAGGGTAAAAGTGGAGCTACAGTCAGTGCTGCTTGCTGTTGGAAGAACAGTCATCTCCTTTCGAATAAGATTTGCACTGATTTCAAAATGCTGCTCTTTGGGAGACGTGATGGAAACAATGCTAAAATGGAGGATTGAACGTAATACGCAGAGTGTTTGCAATGCTTTTTCAGGGCTAACCCTATAAGTGGTGATGAGCGACAGACAGTAATACCTGTGGAGCCCCCACCTTCAGCATAAAAAGCTTCACGTTTCCCACAGCCCCGGACTCCAAGACTTTGAAGAACTGGTAGTGTTGCCAATTAATAATAATGCTCTTTAGAGTTGCCAGCTATCAAATGATATCACCACAAGGCTTTACCGGATATCGATCAAAGGACCACACAACCAGTTAGTCAGTTCAAGTTCAAAGATGGTTTATTTACACACAGGGATTACTTCAACATGTAACACAAAACACTACAAGTTAAACTACACCTAACAACTACAATAACATATACTTCACTTCAGGGCAACTGGCTCTATGCCGATGGACAAGGCCATTGTCCGGATCTTGCGTGGCTGGGTGGAAGAAGTGGCTCTGTTTCTGCTGGCCTTATCCTTCTGGTAGCGATTGTTAGTCTTGAACTTGTCTGTCTGGTCGTTATGCTGCACTTGGGTTGGTATAGGCCGGATCCAATAGAGACTGAGCACATGGCTGTGTCTCTTCTTATCCCTCTGGAATTTTGCGCTCTTTGGGCATTCCTTAACTTGGACCCAATAATTCAACAGGCTTCAATCACCTGCCTTCGATTTTGGTCAATAAAGGGGCGGGTGCCTTGATGGCTGGGTGTGTCCTTAGCGGTCATTGACCTTGGCTGTTTAGGCTCCCTGGGTAAAGGGAGTGGCGCCGATTAGTCTGTACCTGTATCGGTTACCTGAGTATAGTTCTTTTGTTCTAGGGAAATGGGCCATTAGGATGCAAATGAGCGGGGGTTTCGATCACGTCTAGCTATCTGGGTTGCAAATACATACACAAGCTCTGAGTCCTGGATTGGCCATAATTCCCATGGTCCATTGCAGGTGGCCATCTGAGATGGCTACATCGCCATGAAGGGATTTAAACGTAATGATAAGAATTTAAAATTGAACATGATGAGCAGTCAGGAGCTAGCGTATGTCAGCCAGTGGTACATAAGATTTAGGAGCAGGAGTAGACCATTCAGCACTTCGGGCCTGCATTACCATTCAGTAATATCATGGTTGATTTGTATATAGTCTAAACTCCACTTTCCGGTCTCCTCCCCCCCCCCCCCCCCCCCTCCCTCTACCATAGGCAGCACGGTAGCATAGTGGTTAGCACAAATGCTTCACAGCTCCAGGGTCCCAGGTTCGAATCCCGGCTTGGGTCACTGTCTGTGTGGAGTCTGCACGTTCTCCCCGTGTGTGCGTGGGTTTCCTCCGGGTGCTCCGGTTTCCTCCCACAGTCCAAAGATGTGCAGGTTAGGTGAATTGGCCAGGCTAAATTGCCCTCAGGATCCAAATTGCCCTTAGTGTTAGGTGGGGTTACTGGGTTATAGGGATAGGGTGGAGGTATGGGCTTGGGTAGGGCGCTCTTTCCAAGAGCCAGTGCAGACTCAAAGGGCCGAATGGCCTCCTTCTGCACTGTAAATTAGATGAAAAAATAACCCTGACTCCCTTGTCTATTAATAATCTATCTATCTCAGTCTTACATAGAACATAGAACATACAGTGCAGGACGCTATTTGGCCCATCGAGTCTGCACTGACTCACTTAAGCCCTCACTTCCACCCTATCCCCATAACCTAATAACCCCTCCTCACCTTTTTTGGTCACTAAGGGCAATGTAGCATGGCCAATCCACCTAACCTGCATGTCTTTGGATTGTGGGAGGAAACCGGAGCACCCGGAGGAAACCCACGCAGACACGAGGAGAACATGCAGACTCCGCACAGACAGTGACCCAGCGGGGAATTGAACCTGGGACCCTGGCGCTGTGAAGCCACAGTGCTAATCACTTGTGCTGCCCACTGGTCTTGAATAACTTCAATGTCTCAGCCTCCATTGCTCTTTGGGGACTAATGAACCTCTTAGAAAAAATTATCCTCATTTAACTGTGTCACTTAGTTCAAGTAGTTGAAATCAACCATGATTGAATGGTGGAGTGGACTCGATGGGCCAAATGGCCTTACTTCCACTCCTATGTCTTATGGCAGGGGTGGGCAAACTTTTCCGTGCAAGGGCCACATTCAGAAATTCACAATTTTAAAGGGCCGCATAGTATATTAAGTAAAATAATTACTTCACCCGGTTATGATTCTGGGCGCCTCATATAGAACACAGAACATAGAACAGTACAGCACAGAACAGGCCCGTCGGCCCTCGATGTTGTGCCGAGCAATGATCACCCTACTCAAGTCAACGTATCCACCCTATACCAGTAAGTAACCCAACAGCACCCCCCATTAACCTTAAAAAAAAAATTTTTTTTTTAAATAAAATTTTTTTTTTTCTTTTTTTTAATGACTTGGTGGGCCGCATAAAGACCTTTGGTGGGCCGCATGCGGCCCGCGGGCCATAGTTTGCCCACCCCTGTCTTATGGTCTTAAGTCTCCCCCATGAGTGGAAACATCCTCCTGGTATCCACCCGATGTTTCAATAAGACCACCTCTCATTCTTCTGAACTCGAGTGGGGTATTGGCTGTTGGGTGAGAGATACAAGAAACAGTGTTTTGCAGGAGCTGAATTTTATGTAATGTAGAAGCCAGATTGCAAGCCACTGGAATAGTCAAGTTCAGAGGTTACAAAAGCATGGGTGAGTGATTCAGCTGCAAAAAGGCTGAGGCATGGACAGAACTGATTAGTGATACAAAGGTAGAAACAGACAGTCTTTGCTAATGTTGGTGAAGCTATTCATTTTGCACTCATCAGATCAATCACAAGAATACCAGTGGTAGAGGAAACAACAACTTTATACTGTATGAGGCGAGAGTGATTGATTGGAAAGTTGAGTCTGACTGGGAGAGGCATTGCTATAGAGAATGCTCCGATTGATGGTGACTGACAGTTTAATGCCAAGCATTGCTTGAAATTTAAACCAGTAACCTGACTCTCATTGGTCAAGGCAATGCCCTGTGGAATGAACTAGCGAATGGCTGTCACTTACTTTGTTTTGCTGAAACAGGTGCAAACTGTGTAAAGTTCTTTCTGTCTGCCAAGGATATGTAGCTTCCAATTCACGCAAATACGTCACACTGTGAGCCTGGCTGACAATCTTAATTAAAAGCAAATTGCTACGGATGCTGGAATCTGAAACCAAAAAGAAAATGCTGGAAAATCTCGGCAGGTCTGGCAGCATCAATAGGGAGAGAAAAGATCTAATGTTTTGAGTCCAGATGGCCCTTTGTCAAAACCAAAGACAGAGGAAGTGGGAAATATTTATATTGTGGAGTGAGAGAATGAAAGATGAGTCACGGCCACAGAAACCCAGGGAAACGGGGTGCTAATAGCCACAGAAATCGAGGGGAAAGAGTGCTAATGACAGTCCCCAGAGAGAACAAAAGGTGTGAAAGGCCAAACTGCAGAGAAACTAACATCAGAGGGTAAACTGTGACAGATGTAGATGCAGGGGGAGGGGAAGGGGGAAGCAAAGGGGAGAAAGGGTAAGGAAAGGTGGATAAGGTGGGGGGGGGGGTGAATATATATAAAGTACGACAAGTGAGAAAGAAATGGTAAAAAACAGTTCAAATGAATTGGGATGAAAACAAATGGGTCGAGGCGGGGTAGAGCTTATCATCTGAAATTGGTGAATTCGATGTTGGGACCGGAAGGCTGTAGCGTGCCTAACCGGAAGATGAGATGTTGTTCCTCCAGTTTGTGTTGAGCTTCACTGGAACATTGTAGCAGCCAAGGACAGACATGTGGGCATGGGAGCAGGGTCTTGTGTTAAAATGGCAAGCAACGGGAAGGTCAGGGTCCTGAATGCACACAGACCGAAGGTGCTCAGCAAAGCGATCACCCAGTCTGTGTTTGGTCTCTCCAATATAGAGGAGACCACATTGGGAGCAGCGAATGCAATAGACCAAATTGGAAGAGATGCACAGACAGTGACCCAAGCTGGGAATCGAACCCGGGACCCTGGAGCTATGAAGCAGCTGTGCTAACCACTGTGCTAGCGTGCTGCTCAGGTCCAGGTTCAGCGTCAATTTTGCTGTTGTGAAAGTCCATGAATCATGCCCCGGCATCAACACTTGGTCTCAGGAACGGAGAATCCAGTCAAACGTCTTCAAACTTTCCAATTTTATCTGCAGGAGTTACGGCTCACCCAGGACCAAACACTGAGCAAGCAGTGGAGAATTGCTAAAAGTTATGGAGGAACAGAACTGGATATTGTCAACATATATTCTTTGTTCATTTTTTATTATTCATTCTATACCCAAAGAGTGGTGAATATATGGAACTCTGAATCATAGGGAGTGGTGGAAGCAAATAGTATTAATGCATTTAAGGAGAAGCATATCAGGGAGAAGGGAATAGATGGTTATAATGATAGATTTAGATCAGGATAGAAGAGAGGAGTGGTGCATAAATGCCAACGTGAACTTTTGAGGCTGAATAGTGTATTCCTGTGCCATATATTCACTGTAATTCTAAGTACAAATGGAAACTGACCACAAATCCTTGGACAATGTCACCAAGGAGCAGCATGTAGATAATGAAGAGGAAAGGACCCATGGTTAATTCTTTGGAAGATTCCAGAGCCACGTGCACAGTGGCCAATAGAGAAATCTTTGCTGGAGATCCTGGATGCTGTGATCAACACCACGAATGACTTGCATGACTTGCATGGAGGTCAAGATTGATGAATAGGGATAGTGCACTGTCATAATCAGTCAACACGGATGCAGTTGTGACTAGAGCTGATTCAGGACTGTGGCAGCGGCAGAAACTTGATTAGAGAGGTTCAAGAGTTCAGTTGCAGGAAGAGGACAGAGGGATCAAGAGATGTTTTTTTTTACAGAGTGGAATGATGGCAGTGGTTTAAAAAGGGATGGGATAGTAGATGTGGAGAAAAAAAGTCAACTCAACATTAGAGAAGGGTATTAAGGCCAGTGAGAATGTTTACCACAAATCTGCCAGGATTATATCAGAGATAGGAAATTACAGGCATGAGGATATCTTGAAATATTTAAACTATTCTTATTGAAGCAACAAGGTCAGGTTTAACAGAAGTTTTAAGGTTATGAAGTGATTTGAAAGAAAGATATAGAAATGGCAAATGGAGTTGAAAGAAATGGCAAATGGAGTTTAATCCAGACAAATGTGAGGTAATGGACGTTGGTAGTTCTAACATAGCGGGGAAATATACCGTAAATGGAAAAACTCTCAGGAATATGGAAAGTCAGAGAGATCTAGGCCTGCAGGTCCACAGATCTTTGAAAGTGGCCACACAATTGGACAAGGTAGTCAAGAAAGAATACGGAATGATTGCCTTCATTGGATCGGGCATCGAGTATAAAAACTGGCAAGTCATGCTGCAGTTGTAAAGAACCTTGGTACGGTTGCACCTGGAATATTGCGTGCAATTCTGGTCGCCACACTATCAGACGGATGTGGAGGCTTTGGAGAGAGTGCAGAGGAGGTTTACCAGGACGTTGCCTTGTCTGGAGGGTGTTAGCTATGCAGAGAGGCTGAATAGACTCAGACTGTTTTAATTAGAACGACGGAGGTTGAGGTGTGACCTGATAGAGGTCTACAAGATTATGGGGGCATGGATAGAGTGGATGGGCAGACACTCTTTCCCAGGGTGGAGGGGTCAGTCACCAGGGAGCATAGGTTTAAGGTCCATGGGGCAAAATTTAGAGGAGGTGTGCGAGGTAGGCATTTTACACAGAGGGTGGTGAGTGCCTGGAAAGCTTTGCCAGGGGAGGTTGTGGAAGCAGATACATTAATGGCATTCAAAAGGCATTTTGATAAATACATGGATAGGATGGGTATAGAGGGATACGACACAAGAGTTTTGGCCAAGGTTGATATCATGACCGGTGCAGGCTTGGAGATCAGAAGGGCCTGTTCCTGTGCTGTATTATTCTTTGTTTTTTGAATACTTTCTTTAGCTAAGAATCAATGATGATGGGTGATTGATTTAAAATCATCACTAGCCGTCGCACTAGCAAACATAACGTGAATGGGAGCGAGGTGTGGGGAGGGACCACAGACATTGGAACCTGTATAGACAGATTTCGATGGGCCTGGGAGATATGAATGGTGGGGGAATGGGGTCTATATTGGGGGTGAGGTGTTTTCGAGAAGTCATAGAGGAGTTGCTGGGAATGGGGGGGGGGGGGGGGCGGGGGGGTTGATGAGAGACCCCCTGTCAGAGTGGTGATGTGGAACATAAGAGGGTTAGGAGTATTGGTGAAGAGCGCACAAGTTTTCTCGCATTTAAAGAGCCTGAAAGTGGACATGGTGCTGTTGCAGGAGACCCATGTGAGGGTAAAGGACCAGTTGAGGCTGAGGAAGGGCTGGGTGAACCAGGTATTCCAGTCTATCTTTGATAGTAGGGCACGGGCGGTGGCGATGCTGGTGGGTAAATGGGTGAGGTTCCAGATGAAGAAGGTGGCGGAGGACCAGGGGGGCAGGTGTGTGATGGTGACAGGTGCATTATAGGGTAGATTAGTAGTGTTGTTCTGCGTGTTTGCCCCAAGCTGGGATGACGCTGGTTTTGTGAGGAGAATTCTGGCAGCCATACCGGACCTGGACACTCACTAGTTAATACGGGGGCGGTGGGGGAGATTGGAATATGTTGATGGACCCAAGGATAGATAGGTCTCATTGCGCTCACTCGTTCCTTCGGGGGAGTAGGGGGGTTATGAAGGAGATGAGTGGGACGAATCCGTAGAGGGTTTTGCACCCACGGGATAGGGAGTACTCATTCTTCTCTCCAGTACACAAAGGGTACTCGAGGATCTACTTTTTTGTGGCAGGGAAGGCGCTGCTGGCTGGGGTAAAGAAGGCGGAGTACTCACTGATCATCATATCGGATCATGTGCTGCACTGAATGGAAGTGGTCTTGGAGAAGGGTCCAGCCCAGAGGCTGGCACAGAGGCTAGATATCGGCCTGTTGGCGGACCAGAATTCTTGCATTAAGATGAGGAGGGTATCGTTTCTCAGCCTTTTGGCTAAGCTGAGCGTGAGGTCAGGTGTAATACCTGGATCTGGAACTCAGTGACCTTTCATTCAATCATAAACTATAAAGAAAACACTAAAACAGGTTTAAATAACAAACAATACTTGCTGGAAATGTCCATGCATGTGTTGCTATGAGGTGAGAGACAGCTTTAATGTACCCCATGATATACGCCCTATTGACCCTCATTGTCAAGGCTCCCAGGTATGATTGGACACTAGGGTGAGGTGACAGAGTACAACCCAATAAATCACCAACTGCTTCAACAGAAAAGGAGAAGAAAATTGGCAAGATCTTGCCTACTACACTTGTGTACATTTTTGTTTGATAGTAAATCGTGTCTTATCACCATGATAATCACGTTTATTGATTATTTAATGCTGAAGCAGAATAAATTAGTGCCAACAAGTTCTGATTGGGGTAAAAAATTAACTGGATATAGTTTATAGTGCACTAGTCTCATTGGTAAAATCTGCAAGGGTGAAGTTAATTGTTTCATCGGTAGGCGTCTAAGAGGAAATTTTATTGTACCTAGTTTCTACCTTCAGTCTCCATGACCTCTTGTAGACAATGACCTTTCCAAGTTTTACGTGAGTTGGATCAGATTCAAAATCAAATATTAACTTGGTGTTGGGTTGGACTCCTGCAGAGCAAGAACAATCAGCTGCTCATTCACAGTAACCCTTTCCTTGACCAAGATTATCAATGAACAACTTCAGATTGGCACACATTTACAGCTAGAGAGCTTTCCATTTTTAGTGCAATTAGTTTGCAAATTGCATGATATTTATTACCTCCCGTAATAAAAATAGTTGGTTTTGTTCAGTTTGTTTGCCACTGTAAAGAACCTCAGTTGTCATGTCTTAACTTTGCACCAGCCTGTGAATAAGCTTTGAGGGTGTTTTTGAGCAGGTTGCCGGCATCTCTGCTGAACCTTATTTACCTCATCTGGTTTTCAGACACACACAAATCCAATTCTAAGCAAGAATCATTGGACAGCAATTTTATTGGATTGCCCCCTCCTTGGGCTAGGGATCATCTTCTTCTGCAGTTTTCTTCTCTAAGGCAGGTCCAACCCATAGCACCATGAGCTCCATCACAGGTAGAATAAGAAGGCAGGCCACATATTCACCTCAGCTGGAACTGGAATCAAACCCCATGCCATTGGCAACAATCCTGGGGGTTACCATTGATGAGAAGCTGAACTGGACTAGCCATATTAATACTGTGGCTACCAAAGCAGGTCAAAGGATAGGAATCCAATGGTGTTTAACTTGCCTCCTGACCCCCAAAGCCTGTCCACCATCTACAAGGCACAAGTCAGGCATGTAATGGAATACTCTTCACTTGCCTGGATGCGTGCAGCTCCAACAACACTCAAGGTGCTTGACACCATCCAGGACAAAGCAGCCCTCTTGATCGCTCCCCCTTCCGCAAACATTCCACCACCACCGATGAACAGTGGCAGCCATGTGTACCATCTACGAGATGCACTGCAGTAACCTACCAAGGTTCCTTAGACAGCACCTTCCAAAGTACCTTCCAAACCCATGAGCACTACTATCTGGAAGGACAAGACCAGCAGATACCTGGGAACCCCAACACCTGGAGGTTCCCCTCCAAGTCACTCACCACCCTGACTTCGAAATATATTACTGTTCCTTCACTGTCACTGGATCAACATCCTGGAGCTCCATCCCTAACAGCACAATGGGTGTACCTACACTTCAAGGACTACACTTTAAGAAGACAGTTCACCGCCACCTTCTGAAGGGCAGCGACGGATGGGCAATAAATGCTGGCTTAATCAGCGACGCCCGCATCTTAGAACATAGAACATAGAACAGTACAGCACAGAACAGGCCCTTCGGCCCTCGATGTTATGCCGAGCAATGATCACATTACTCAAACCCACGTATCCACCCTATACCCGTAACCCAAACACCCCCCCTTAACCTTACTTTTTAGGACACTACGGGCAATTTAGCATGGCCACTCCACCTAACCCGCACATCTTTGGACTGCACATCTTGTTGAATTAATTTTAAGAAAATCTGATCCACTGCCATCCATCCAATTATAAACCTTGCATAGGTTTAAGGTGAGACGGGAGAAATACAAAAGAGACCAGAAGGGAAATTATTTCAGAGGATGATGAGCATCTGGAATGAGCTGCCACAGGCAGTGGCAGAGGAGGGTCCATTTTTTTTCCTTTAAAAAACAGACAGTTACATGGGTAGGGTGGGTATAGAGGGATTTGGGCCAATTGCGGGCAAGTGGGACTAGCTTAGTGATAGAAACTGGGCAGCATAGACAAGCTGGGCCGAAGGGCCTGTTTCCATGCTGTGAACATCTATGACTGTATGACTCTATGACTGTGCTTCCCCCAAGCGGCTCCCCATGTCCCTCTTTGACTTACTCTGGTGCTTCTCCCAGATGCCACATGAAGGTCAGTGGGAGAGGTTGGCTGCTTATACATTACAAATGAGTTATAAAATTGAGGTGGCAGTTTTTCTGATTTGAGCCTGGTCAGCCTGTCTGTCTCTCTCTTTTGGCTTTTCCCATGTTACAGGGGGTCACCACAAATCACCCTTCTCCATTTCCATTCATAGCGACCATATTTTGGATTTGTCGGCAGGGGGAGTGGGGGGTTACTGACAGATGCCCTCCTTGCCACAAACCTTCTCATTTCTTACTCGCAACTATAAGTCCACCAGGAATCAATTGCAGGCTGCACCGGCGGAGCTTTTTCCCTGAGCAGTCAACCAGGAAACTTTAGTATAATTATCAGTTCACCGTGTCTGTCTGATCCAATTCCCAATATGGAAATTAAAGGCAAATCTTTATTTTAAGGACATTGGCATCCATTTTTGTTGCATTACACCAGAAGCACAGGTCCACTGTTCCAGATCCACTCACAACATCTAAACAGACACTCATCACAAGAACACGGGCTGATTTGGAGTTCATTTCCCAATATGTATTTCATTATATTGTTGTCCACCTGTGCACGTGGCTTACCCATGCTTCCTTTTTGCAGAGCTAAACCTAAAACATTTCATGTACTGTGAGGAAGAATTTAAAAGGAATGTATCATGGGGTTGATTTAGCTCACTGGGCTAAATCGCTGGCTTTTAAAGCAGACCAAGCAGGCCAGCAGCACTGTTCGATTCCCGTACCAGCCTCGCCGGAATGTGGCGACTAGTGGCTTTTCACAGTAACTTCATTGAAGCCGACTCGTGACAATAAGCGATTATCATTTTCATTTCATTTCAATGGATATTAAGCAATACCGGGAGGAACCTTTCAATAGCCACATACATAATAATAGTGATAATTAAGCAATACTGTTTGAGGTCAAGTCTGAATGTACAGTATAGCATTTCTCAAGAAATATCTTACGCAAAAAGATTTCAGTCAATAATTAACAGTGATCGTAATGATTGAGAAAGAACTGTTGCTGACATTCAACGATAAAATTCCAGTCCTCAAGACCAAGCAAGGATGCAGCATCTTTACTACTGGACGTTATTTTAAAAAAAATATTTTTATCCTCCTCCTTTCCAACATTTACTCCAAATTTTACACCCACCAACAATAAACAATCATCAGTAACAAATATGTAAACCCCTATATCAATAACAACGATCCCATCCTCCTGTTACGGGCCAGGGTTTAGAGAACCCCAAAGTGTATCATGGGGTTCACCTGATCCACAACTTTTAATAGATTGTGGTATGGGGAGCACACAGCCCACTCTACAGGTGTGGTACAGCAGAAATGGAAAAGTATTTTTTCAAGCAAAACAATGTTTATTCTATGAACTCAAGTTAACATTTTTAAAACATACAGTGAACATCTTAGTAACCATCAATTGAAATATAACCCCCAAATATAATCCTTAAACTGTCCTTTTAACATCCATAAGACTTCTTAAAAAACTTTTAACAAAAGCGAATCAGGTTAAAGCCACTGAACGGATCGATTTACAGTCTTTAGATTACAGAGAGAGAGAGGCTAATACACCTTCTGCCTGTGACTGCAGCTATCCAGCTCTGAAAACGAAACTAAAACACACCCTGCAGCAAACAGCCTAAAACAAAAGTAAAATCCTGAGAGACAGCCCAGCTCCACCCACACTCTGACATCACTGAGAAACACCCATTTCTTAAAGGTACATTTCTTAATCACCCATTTCTTGAAGGTACTCTCACATTACACCTCCCCCCAAGAAAAAAAATAAACCATCAACTTCAAGATCGTTTCATTTTTCACCTTTTGAAAATGAAAATGAAAATCGCTTATTGTCACGAGTAGGCTTCAATGAAGTTACTGTGAAAAGCCCCTAGTCGCCACATTCCGGCGCCTGTCCGGGGAGGCTGATACGGGAATCGAACCGTGCTGTTGGCCTGCTTGGTCTGCTTTAAAAGCCAGCGATTTAGCCCAGTGAGCTAAATCAGCCCCTAAATCCAGCCCTAAATCAGCATTTCCTTTAAGAAATGCACACAGTAAATATACTTTTTTTGTTTCAAAAAACAACACACACAAACAGGTATAATAATATAGTCCATTTTTGTTCTTCCTCCAACTGGAATCCTTCTTGATTGACAGTCTCTTTGAACAAAAAGGTCTTTACACGATCCGTCCATTTCTCTACGCCTCAACATTTCTTTTTAAAGTCAGATAATGTTTATTCTATGAACTCAAGTTAACATTTTTAAAACATACAGTGAACATCTTAGCAACCATCAATTGAAATATAACCCCCAAAGAATACAACACTAAGTAATCCTTAAGCTGTCCTTTTAACATCCATAAGACTTAAAACAAATCTTTTAACAGAAGCACATCAGGTTAAAGTTTACTGAGAGCAGTTATTAATTTTGAATCACCAAATGATCGATTTACAGTCTTTAGATTACAGGGAGAGACTATAATATACCTTTTGCCTGTGACTGCAGATATCCAGCTCTGAAAACGAAACTAAAACACACCCTGCAGCAAACAGCCTAAAATGAAAGTAAAAAGCTGACAGATGGCCCAGATCCACCCACACTCTGACATCACTGATAAACACCCATTTCGTAAAGGTACTCTCACATGACACTCCCACTGAACCCCAAATATTAGCCCGCATGTTCACATAAACAAATGACAAGAAGGAATCAAGACTCACCCATCGTCACCGTTAACACACACATGCCCCCTGCCCCAAACTCTCCCACCCACCCGCCCCAACTAATGTTCGATGTTATCCAGTTCTTGAAAGTGCATAATGAATAACGCCCATGAATTGTAGAACCCCTCCATCCTTCCCCTCACTTCAAACCTAACCTCAAGAGTCAAGAATTCCAACAGGTGCCCCCACCACACCTGGGCACAGGGTGGAGCGGTTGCTCTCCAACCTATCAGGATCTGCCTTCGGGCAATCAATGAGGCAAAGGCCACAACATCTGCCTCCGCACCTTTTTCCAACCCTGGCTGGTCGAACACCCTGAATATGGCCTCCCGGGGTGCCCGGGTCCAGTTTCACGTGCACCACTTTAGAAATTACCCTAAAAACCTCCTTCCAGTAATCCTCTAGCTTTGGACAGGACCAAAACATATGAACGTGATAAGCACCCCCCCCCCCCCCCCCCCCCCCCGCAACGTTTACGTACTTCTTCTACTCCTTCAAAGAATCGGCTCATCCTCACCCTTGTAAGGTGCGCTCTGTATACCACCTTCAGTTGTATCAGCCCCAACCTCGCACACGAGGTGGAGGCGTTCACTCTCCGGAGCACCTCACACCAGAACCCCTCCTCCATATCTTCTCCCAACTCTTCTTCCCACTTTGCTTTGATCCCTTCCAGTGGTGCCTTCTCCACTTCCAAAATAGCTCCGTAAACCGCCGACACTTCCCCCTTCTCCAGTTCCCGTGTCGTCAGCACCTCCTCCAGCAATGTGGACGTCAGCTCCACCAGGAAGCTCTGAATCTCCTTTCTGGCAAAATCTCGAACCTGCATGTATCTGAACACTTCTCCCTGCTCCAGTCCATACTTCGCTTACAGCTCCTTCAATCCTGCAAACCGACCCCTAAGAAACAAATCTTTTAGTGTCTTAATCCCCATCTCCTCCCATTTACGAAAATTTCCATCCCACCTCCCTGACTGAAATCTGTGGTTACCCCGAATCGGCATTTCGCTTGACCCTGCCCCCAACCCGAATGTCTGCGAAACTGCCTCCAAATTCTCAACGAAGCTATTATTACCGGACTCCCTGAGTATTTCCCCGGGGCTATCGGGAGCGGCTCTGTTGCTAGTGCTTTCAGTCCCGACCCCCTGCACAAACTCTCCTCCATTCTGACCCACTGGGAATCAACCCCTCTGACCCAGCTCCGCACCATCTCCACATGTGCCGCCCAGTAGTAATACATCAGGTTTGGAAGGCCCAAGCCCCCGACCTGCCTTCCCCTCTGTAGCAGCACCTTTCTCACTCTGGCCACCTTCCCTCCCCATTTGAACAAAGTAATCATTCCCTCAATCTCTCTAAAAAAAGCCTTTGGCAGGAAAATCGGCAGAAAATTTGGAAAATAAAGAGAAATCACGGCAACACGTTCATTTTAACCACCTGAACCCGACCCGCCAGTGACAGAGGGAGACCATCCCACCTTGCCAGATCAGCTTTCAGTCTCCCCACCAAACTAGAAATGTTGTACCTGCGGGGCCCAGCCCCCCCCCCCCCCCCCCCCCCCCCCCCCCCCCCCACCCTCCCCCCCCACACTCCCGGGCAACCTGCACCCCCAGGTCATAATATCCACTCATGTATATCATGAGATGCAGACAGGCAGTGATTGACACACAGGATAACCAATGAACACACACGAACCAATCACCAGACAGGACACCACCACTATAAAGCCCACAGGGCATTAAGGCTCTCCTTCTCTCACAGGACACGGCCAGGGAGATAGTTGCAGTGCACAGGCCAATGAACATCATCACCATGTGATAGAGAGCTAGTCTGGTCAAGCCAGTAGGAGGTTATCAGTTAGGTTAATAGAGTGTCAACCCACAGCAGATTATCTACAGCAATCAACAGGTTCAATAAAACAGTGTTGGACCATCTCCTGTGCCGGAAGCCTGTTTCTCGTTTTACTGCATCCAGTTGCAGTCGATGTTAGACCAACACAAATAACACATCATGGTACCAGAGATATTAACTCTAACGAAACTACCTTGAGTGAATCTACAACGACCAGCACGCAGCCATTCAGCGGCATGGATAAGATCCAACCTCCTCCGCAACTCCGGATCTCCGGCAACCTTGGCGCCAACTGGAAAGTCTTCAAACAGAAGTTCCTCCTGTATATCGAGGCCTCTGACCTCAAGGCAGCATCAGATGCCTGAAAGATCGTGCTGTTCCTGTCGACTGCGGGGTACCATGCCATCCACATCTATAACTCGCTCACGTTTGCCGATGGCGAAGACAAGATGAAGTTCAAGACGGTCCTGCTGAAATTCGACAACCACTGCGACATTGAGGTGAATGAGAGCTTTGAACGGTACATCTTCCAACAGAGGCTTCAGGGTAAGGATGAACCTTTTCAGTCCTTCTTGACCCACCTCCGCATCCTAGCGCAGTCATGTAATTATGACGCGACGGCTGATTCCATGATCCGGATCAGATCTTTTTCGGGGTCCAGTCCGACTCCCAGCGGGAGCAGCTCCTCAAAATCAAACAGTTGGCCCTCTCCATCGCAATCGAAACATGCATTGTCCATGAGCGTGCCAGGAATCGTTACTCCCGCATCAGGGCGGCAGAAAATGCAAAAACTAGTCTCCCACGAGGCAGAAAGGGTGCAGGCCATAGCAAAAATGCAAGGCCTGAGCATCGAGGAGAGTGGCCGTTTTGCGCGCTTTTCCTGGGTCCCTACACGCCACGACTGAGTGGATGACATGGCCAAAGACCCCGATGCGCATGTGCCAAAGTTGGCCGACCGCACTGCGCATGCGCGATGGCGCACGGAACGCGCTGACGTCAGCGTCATGACGTGTCCAAATTGCGGCTCCGCCCATTTAAAGTGGCAATGTCCAGACAAAGGAAGGCAATGTCTACAGTGTGGAAAGCCTGGGCATTTCGCAGCCTTATGCAGGTCCGCTCCACCAGCCAACAGCCAGCGATCCCAGCTGCAGTGCAGACGTGTCCGCTGTGTACAACAAGGCATGCAGGATTCGGATCCCGACAGCCCAACGGACCCCGATGCTGACTGCCTCGAGTCTCCATATCGGGTGGGCATAATCACCACGCGCGAGCTGGCATACGCCTCCAGGGCCTTGACTCCAACCGAACGACAGTCTGCCCAGATCGAAAAGGAGTGCTTGGGAATTGTCAAGTTTCATGACTACGTGTACGGCCTGCCAAAGCCCACGGTGGAAACAGACCACAGGCCTTTAGTCCACATAATCCAAAAGGATTTAAATGACATGACACCTCGGCTGCAGCAAATTCTTCTTCGTCTCCACTGTTGCACGTTTTACTATGGGCGTAAAACGCGTTTATTGGGGTGTATTAACTTCCAAGTGCTTAACACCGCTAGGCTCTGTTGTATGTATTTATTCAGCTTTAGGAGTCGCCAGTTGCCGTATAGACAACGTCACTAGTATTCCAAGGTCAAGTTCAAAGTAATAAAGACGATACACCGATTAGTAAGGTCCAAACGATAATATTTATTATACAGTAATAATAAATATTCATGCACACACTAAGAGACTAAGCTATGACTAAACTAAAGAAATCAGAATACTTATCTAACAGGAACAGGCAAGGTCAGGGAGCGAGGCCTTCGTCCTGGTCTTGGGCTGCAACCTTCAGCAAGCATTCTGGTCACTGGGGGTTCTAGCGGGCTTAGTTCGCGTAGCGAGCGTCGTACTGGCACTTACGGTTCGGCGGCTGGTGCTCAACGGCTGGAGTCAGTGGATCTTCTAAGTCGTGGTCAGAGCCGGAGCACGGAAAAACAGACCGGACAACACGAGGTCCCTATCTTTTATAGGGGTTCCATTGTCCTTCCCTCTTCTTGGGCGGGCTCTACCTATTGGATCAATTTCTTATCGATACTGGATTAATTCCCCAATGCGAGGGGGTCTCCGTGATGGAGGGGGCGTTTCTTATGTCCTTTTGTTTGGAGGTTTCTGGTGCCTCGATGTCTGGGCCTTGATTAGAATGTGTCCATTCAGAACCAAATGTATCTATTGTGTGGGTGTTCAAATCTGATTGCCTCATTAGCATGCAAAGCGTTTTGCCATTTGCACCTAGCTAAGGTCTTCTCACCTGAGCCCAAAACTGGTTTCTGCTGCTGCAGAATGCAAAATGCTCTTTGCAGACTGCTGTTCTGGCTAAACTGTCTGTTTCCCAGCAGTCTTAGCGCTTGACCTATTTTGTAGCTCAGCATCCATTTTAGGTGGCTACACCACTGATATGACTTCGAACTTGTCTACACACCTGGTAAGGAGCTGATCGTCGCGGATGCCCTATCCCAATCCGTCACCATGCCGTGTGAACAGGACAACTTCATTCACCACATTGAAGCACAGGTGCAGCTGTGTGCCAGCAACCTCCCAGCCACTGATGAACGAGTTGTACAAACACGCGAAGAAACTGCCAAAGATCCCCTGCTGCAGTGCATGATGAAGCATCTCACTCATGGTTGGCAAAAGGGGCAGTGCCCCCAGTTCTTCAACGTTAAGGACGAGCTGACAGTTGTTGAGGGGATCCTTCTTAAACTAGATAGAATCGTCATTCCACAAAGCATGCAAAATATGGTGCTCAGACAGATCCATGGGGGTCACCTGGGGGTCGAGAAATGTCGACGCAGAGCTCGGCAGGCAATTTACTGGCCTGGCATCAGCCAGGACATTGCCAACACAGTCCTCAACTGCACAACATGTCAGAAGTTTCAACCAGCTCAGCCCAAGGAAACACTGAAACAGCACGAGATTGGGACCTCTCCGTGGTCCAAGGTGGGGATAGACCTCTTTTGCGCCAATGGGCGTGATTACGTGCTCCTGGTCGACTACTTCTCCAGCTACCCGGAAGTGGTGAAACTGTCGGGCCTCACGTCAAAGTCCGTCATCAAAGCCTGCAAAGAGACGTTTGCTAGGCATGGGATACCACTCACGGTAATGAGTGACAACGGTCCATGTTTCTACAGCCAAGAGTGGTCCGACTTTGCACGATCGTACCACTTTAGTCACATCACATCCAGTCCCCATTATCCGCAATCAAACAGGAAGGCCTAGAAAGGGGCCCACATTGTCAAGTGGTTGCTGTGCAAGGCTGCAGACTCAGCCTCGGATTTCAATCTGGCGCTATTGGCATACAGGGCAACCCCTCTGTCGACTGGTTTGTCTCCAGCGCAGTTGCTCATGAACCGCAACCTGAGGACGACTGTTCCAGCCATTCATGTTCCAAACCTTGACCATCTCACGGTGCTGCAGAGAGTGCAGTGACACAGGGGCCAGCAAAAGATCATGTATGATGCTCATGCCACGGATCTGCCTGCGCTGGCTCCAGACGATGTTGTTCACGTTCAGCTGCCTGAGGGAGGTTGGTCAGCCCCAGCTGTTGTTGTCAGACAGGCTGCTCCCAGGTCTTTCGTTGTCCAAATGGCTGATGGCTCCATTTTACGGCGCAACAGGAGGGTGCTGCGTAAAGTTCCCTGCCCATCACCCGACCGCACTTCTCCGCATTGTTGCTCGTTATGCTCTCTCCTTAATTGGCTCTGTTTATGACGGTTAATATGGTCGCCGTCCTTAATTCTAATTATGCTTGCCCAAGAGTCACCAGGTATCTTTCCGATACCGCCACAAGGTTCAAAACCGAATATTGATCAAAGACTCGATACAACAGTTAGTAAGTTCAAAATCAATATTCATTTATTTACACACACAGTCAATTATACTCATGCACAAACTCTACTAACTAAACTATAACTACTACTAAAAACCTATACTTAGCTTCGGGTGCCCACTCAGTCAGAGGAACAATGGCCGTCGTCCGGTTCTGAGGCTGCTGGCATCGAACTTGTATAGAATAGTAGCTAGGAGCGTCTATCTCGTAGCGTGCGTTGACTTTGGACTGACTGGGGCAGCACGGTGGCACAGTGGTTAGCATTGCTGCCTACGGCGCTGAGGACCCGGGTTCGAATTCTGGGTCACTGTCCGTGAGGAGTTTGCACATTCTCCCCGTGTCTGCGTGGGTTTCACCCCCATAACCCAAAAGATGTGCAGGATAGGTGGATTGGTCACGCTAAATTGCCCCTTAATTGGAAAAAATAATTGGGTACTCTAAATTTAAAAAAAAAAAAGACTTTGGACTGTCTTGTCTGGTGCAGCTGCTAGGCAGGTCTCTCGCTGCTGAGAGCCAAGGCCAAGAAGGACAATTCTTGCTTGGGGGATTCCTTTATACCCCAAAGGGGCTTCGCGCACTTTTGGGCAGGCCTTGAACTTGACCCCAATTAATTGGACCGTATCCTAATCATCGGTATTGATTTTCTCCAATAAAGGGGTGGCTGCCTGATCGCTGGGCGGGCCTTAGGTGACCGTTGGCCTGCTTTGTTTTAGTCTCCATTGGCGCCAGGGTGTCTGCTTTGGTATTGTTTGCTTAAATGTTTCTCTTTTGTCCCCGGAGATGGCTCATTAGTATGCCAATGGCTTTGCAGTATCGGTCTTGTCTGGGAGTTGCAAACTTCAATCCACAGACAAACCTTGCACCTGCTTGCTTTCTCAGCATTGTCCAATTTTCCTTTATTCTCGGCAAGTGTCCATTTTGTAATCGGGACGTGGCCACCCCAGGTGGCTACAGCATGTCATCATGCCTCCTCCGGACCTCTTGCACCACAAGGCCACCGATCTGGCAGCGATCCCACCTTTCCACAAGGCCACCGAGATGGCAGCCATCCCTCCTGTCCAGGTACTGGCGTCCCCCCCTCCACCTCTGCGGCGATCAACGAGAATTTGTCACCCATCACAAAGATTGAATCTATAGACTTAAATCTTGTAAATTTTGTTCAGTTTGCTCTGTATCTGCACGATAAACACCTTCCCATGTACATATGTTCATTCATTCCCAACTTGTACATAGTTATGCATGCATATACAGCCACATTCCAAAATTTATTTTAAAAGGGGAGATGTCATAATATCCACTCATGTATATCATGAGATGCAGACAGGCAGTGATTGATACACACGATAACCAATGAGCAAACACAACACAGAACAACCAATCACCAGACAGGACACCACCACTATAAAGCCCACAGGGCATTAAGGCTCTCTCTCTCTCTCACAAGACACAGCTACTGAGATAGTTAGTGCACAGGCCAATGAACATCATCACCATGTGATAGAGAGCTAGTCTGGTCAAGCCAGTAGGAGGTTATCCGTTAGGTTAATAGAGTGTCAACCCACAACAGATTATGTACAACAATCAACAGGTTCAATAAAACAGTATTAGACCATCTCCAGTGTCGGAAGCCTGTTTCTCGTTTTACTGCATCCAGTTGCAGTTGATGTTAGACCAACACATCAAGTCCCTGCCCTACGGAATGGCACTCCCCCCACTCCTGCCCCACCCCTGGCCGACACCACAAAATACTCACTCTTGTCTTGATTTACTTTGTACCCTGAGAAAGACCAAACACCCGTAGCAGCTCCAATACTCCCCCTATCGACACACTCGGTTCCGACAGGTATAACAGCTACGACTGGACTTATTATTCTGATATTCACTTGTGAGAAGAGGCAGAATCAGCAAAAGCACTTGGTCTGAGGGGGGTCAGATTTGTCGGCTGAGATATGGCCCTCGGCAGTTAATAAGGTCATCCATGAAGCAGCCATCAAATTCAAGGGCATTCCCCGAGCCATATAAGATCCTGTGGGATCGTGACAGGGTGATGCTTTGTCCTGTGGGAGAATCTAGAACTGAGGGTCACGGTTTTAAAATAAGGGGTCGCCATTTAAAATGGAGATGAGGCGAAATTATTTCTGTCAGAAGGTCTCGAGACTTTGGAACTCACTTCCTAAAAACGCGGTGGAAGCAGGTCTTTGAATAATTTTTAGGCAGAGGTGGATAGATACTTGAAGAGCAAAGGGGGTGATAGGTTATTGGGGATAGGTGGGATGCAGATTTGAGGTTTATGTCAGATCTACCATGATCTTATTAAATGGAGGAGCAAGCTCGAGGGGCTGAATGGCCTACTCCTGCTCCGTGTTTGTATGTGTGAATGCCAATATTATCTGCAGCAGGACGAATCATCCGTCTCATATGAACATCTGTTCTCATATGTTACATTTGTGTGGCTATGTTTTAAGTTCTATTTGCTTTGTCGTGACTCTTGAAGTTTCTTTACATGTGCAAAGTCTGCCATTTTGAGGATCGCATTACTGTTAACAGAAACATTAGATATTTCTACAGCCTTTCAGAAAACATTTTCTGACTCCACCCTTCCCCCGGCGAAACATGATATAAGAAATATTTAATATGTTCGCAGTACCATTACATATATCCAATATGGTAAGAAGTCTGACAACACCAGGTTAAAGTCCAACAGGTTTGTTTCAAACCTGGTGTTGTAAGACTTCTTACTGTGCTCACCCCAGTCCAATGCTGGTATCACCACATCATATATCCAATATAGCACAGTGGGCTAAACAAAGGCTTGTAATGCAGGACAATGCCAGCAGCGTGGGTTCAATTACTGTACCTGCCTTCCTGAACAGGTGCCGGAATCTGGCGGCTTTTCACTTTGTTGAAGCCTACTTGTGACAGTAAGTTTTTTAAAAAATTTAGATTAGCCAATTAGTTTTTCCAATTAAGGGGCAATTTAGCGTGACCAATCCACCTACTCTGCACATCTTTGGGTTGTGGGGGTGAAACCCACGCAGACACGGGGAGAATGTGCAAACTCCACACGGACAGTGACCCAGAGCCGGGATCAAACCTGGGACCGCAGCGCCGTGAGGCGGTTGTGCTAACCACTAGGCCACCGTGCTGCCCTTTGTGACGGTAAGTTATTATTATATTTGTTGGATGAAGCTGCAGCAAAGGAGCACTTGGGGCAATTTGAAACAATTATAGGAAAGCCTTTATGAACAGCAGTTGCAAGTGCTGCACACACAGCAGGACAATAAATAGAAATTTCAACGGAGTAATGTGATGAACATTTTATCCTCCAGTTTCTCTTCCTCTACTTCCGTTTTGTAGATGTTACATGCTTGAGCAGGGGTAGAGTTCATTAGAACATGGGGTTAGGAGTAGCAGTCGGCCATTAGGTCCTTCAAATCCATTCCGCTTTTTGGTAAGGTAATGACATGACTCACTGGATTGTGGTCTCAAATTAACTTTCCTGTATACCCGGCGCGGGACATAAACCTCAATTTGAGTATGACGTCCAATTCCCTACCCGACCGCGAATCCGGGGCTGGATTCTCCGCACCTCGACACCGAAATCGCGTTCGGCGACGGGATGGTGAATCCGTGTTTGCGCACAAAATCGGGAGCGGCACCAGTTCTTCAATTCTCCGCCCCCCAAAAATCGGCGTACTCTTGGAGTATGCCCCTCTGAGTACCCACCGCCTCGGGCTGTTGCCAGAGGCCCACCCCGCGATGCTCCGTCCCTGACCGGCCGAATTCCCGACGGCTTGGCCCTCATGGTCCCACCGTCTGTGATCCTCACTTGGCGACAGTGAACTCAGTCCAGGGCCGCCACAGTTGAGGGAGGGGCAATCGGCAGGCAGGGGGTGCTTCATTCGGGCCTGGGGGCAATGTGTGCGGGTGGTCCGGGGCGCGCGAGCGGCTGATGCGGGGCACTATTTTGCCGGTCCAGGTCCACATCCGCGGGCATGCGCGCCCTCTGACCCGGAAGTGCGGGGGTCGTATCGGCAGCTAGAGCTGCGAGCTCTACGACGGCTGCCTGCAAAACGGGGAATCAGTGGCCTTTTGACGCCAATTTTCCTGGCGTAAAAGACCACAGTTTTCCCGACGGCGTGGGGACTTCGTTTCAAAAATGGAGAATCCAGCCCCACATTCCCGGAGTTGGAAGGCGGAGAATCCAGCTTCGTAGTACACTTGGATTTAATGATGGAGGCAAGGTGCACAACTGAGATAACAAAATGAATACTTGGCATTGATATTTATAAAGGAAAAAGCTGTGGCAAAGGAGGGGACTTTGGATCATATGGGTTGGTTGGTGGGTTTGTGAGAAGAGAAGCTGGTAGGTTTGGGGTTCTGGTGTGGGATGCATTCCTGCTCCACCTGGCCGGCAAGGAGTGCTGTAAGAAGGAACTTCTCTGCTGAGTCTGACCTTTCTTGCTCCCTTCAGCTGTTTGGTCCTCTTAAGCCCTTGACAGCTGACTCACATTCCTTAAATCTAAAAGTCTGTTAAAATGTGAGGCACACAGCTTCATTAGCAGATTTAAATAACTGATATGCCTCTCGAAAGTAGATTAACCACTTGCCCCTCCTCCCCTTCAACCACACTTATTAAAACTGAAAGTGGGTACATATGTGGTGTTAGGTTTCAGACATTTGAAATTTAATTATCCCTTACCCCGTCCGTGGGTCA
The DNA here is from genome assembly GCF_902713615.1 of Scyliorhinus canicula. NCBI lineage: Eukaryota > Metazoa > Chordata > Chondrichthyes > Carcharhiniformes > Scyliorhinidae > Scyliorhinus > Scyliorhinus canicula. Next base: position 53,169,262 of record NC_052152.1, on the reverse strand, counting down.
CTGTCTGTGCGGTGTCTGCACATTCTCCCCATGTCTGCGTGCGTTTCCTCTGGGCACTCCGATTATTCCCACAAGTCCCGAAAGACGTGCTTGGACATTCTGAATTCTCCCTCTGTGTATCCGAACAGGCGCCGTAGTGTGGCGACTAGGGGATTTTCACAGTAACTTCATTGCGGTGTTAATGTAAGCCTACGTGTGACTCTAATAAAGATTATTATTATTATTGTTCCTCCTTCATTTACACTAATTTTCTTACTTTTTCTCCTTTCTCCCGTTGAGGAACACTGGGTCAAACAGTTACAATCCATATATACCAGCAGCCTTTCAGAATTTACCCAGACAACCTTTCTCTGCAGGCTACCCTATTCAGTGAGTATTGAAGGTGCAGCACGGTGGCACAGTGGTTAGCACTGCTGCCTCACAGCACCAGTGACCCGGGTTCAGTTCCGACCTCAGGTGACTGTGTGGAATTTGCACTTTCTCCCCGTATATGCGTGGGTTTCCTCCTGGTGCTCCGGTTTCCTCCTATAGTCCAAAGATGTCCATGACAAAATTGCCCCTTAGTTTCCAGGGTTATGCAGGTTGGGTGGGGTTGTGGGGATGGGGTGGGGAATGGGCCGAGATAGGGTGCTCTCACAGAGAGCCGGTGCAGACTCGATGGGCCTCCTTCTACGCTGTAGGGATTCTATCAGTTTATGAAACAGCATCAAATCTGACCTCGTCCCTCCTTCATCCGAAGTTCAGAGTCGTGCCACTTCCAACAGGGATCCCTCGTGATCAATGGCTATGTTCTCCATTCTTTAGTCAGAGGGATTTGAAGCCCATCGCAGTGTGCACACTTTCAACAGTTTTGCTTCATGAAACAACTGGAGGTAGGGAAATATATTTAGTTCTCAGTGGCTATATTTGTATTCACACACATTCCTCCACATACTTACATTCTGTTTCAGCAAAGAAGGCTACTTTAAAAAAAAACAACCACGGGATTAGAAACGACAGTGAATGTATTATGTTTAGTCCAAATCACAGTGTGAGTACAAACCCACCACTTTACTGTTCTATATTCATGTTTATGAAATGTTTCTTTGTGGCATATGTATCAGGAGACAGGAAGTAATATGCCACAACCTTTACAAAGAAGCAATTCAAAGGAGCAGAGCATAATGTGTGACAAGAGGAAAGAGCATGGCATGAATAATTTATAACCTATGTCTGGGAGAAGCATTTTGACAATCATAAGAGACAAGTAAACTGCATTAGAACAATGGCTGCTGTTACAAAGGAATGCTTAGACATGTTGACAGAAAGGTTCTGTGGTTAATGTGACAATTTTGTTCCCAATTCAATTCTGGGAACTTGGTAAAAGAAGCATTATTTTCTCAGATTTCACATTCAGCATTTTTGGATTCTCAGTCAATTAGGTAGATTGGATTAGGTACCATTATAACATTAACATTAAATCCTAGATTAATGGTACTTATGGTATCAACTTGAATAGCGCCTTATTGAGTAAAAACAGCACTTTGTGTAGTTGTACACAGCAAAAGTTGGGAAGAGAACTTCCAACGCAGCAATAAGACAATGCTTGAGGAGGCAGTGAATGACAATGTTTTAAACCGCACCTCCCCCCCCCTAAACTCCTTCCATGCAGTGAAAGATTTAATGACATCACAAGGGCAACGTACAATTACACAATGCTGGGCTTATTGAGGAAGTTTGTAAATCTCCCTGCAATATGGTGCAATATTCTTAAGGGGGCTATGAGCTGAACCATATATGGTCCCCTTGTCCAAGCAGAAATATACTGGCATTGCAGGTAGTCCAGAGAAGGTTCACTAGGTTTTTAAAAAAAATTTAGAATAGCCAATTATTTTGCTTTTCCAATTAAGGGGCAATTTAGCATGCCTAATCCATCTAATCAGATCATCTTTGGGTTGTGGGGGTGAAACGCATGCAGACGTGGGGAGAGTGTGCAAACTCCACACGGACAGTGACCCAGGGCCGGGATTTGAACCCAGGTCCTCAACACCGCAGTCCCAGTGCTAGCCACTGCGCCACATGTGGCATGGTTATTCCTGGGTGTGGAGGGATTTTCTTATGAGGAGTAGAATAGATTGGGCCTGTACCCATTGGAGTTTAGAAGACTTTATTGAGACATCTAAGATTATCAGGGGGCTTGAGAGGGCAGATACTGAGAGGGCATTTGCCCTTGTGGGAGAGTTTAGGACTAGAGATGAGGAGGAATTTCTTCTCTGAGATGATAGTGGAATACTTTACCACAGAGGGCTGTAGAGGCTGTGTTGATCAGTATGTTCAAGGCTGAGTTAAACAGATTTTTAATCAGTCAGGGAATCAAGAGTTATGGGGACAAGGTGGGAAAGTGGAGTTGAGGTTTATCATATCAGATAAGTCATGATCAGGGCAGCACGGTGGCGCAGTGGTTAGCATTGCTGCCTCACGGCGCCGAGGTCCCAGGTTCGATCCCAGCTCTGGGTCACTGTTTTGTGTGGAGTTTGCTCATTCTCCCCGTGTTTGCGTGGGTTTCGCCCCCACAACCCAAAAATGAGCAGGTTAGGTTGATTGGCCACTGTAAAATTGCCCTTTAATTGGAAAAAATGAATTGGGTACTCTAAATTTATAAAAAAACAGATAAGTCATGATCTCATTGAATGATAGAGCAGGCTCGATGGGCTGAGTGGCCTACTTCTGCTCCTATGTCTTATGATCTTTATTGTATCCTTACACATAACTCCAGGAAAATATTAAAATAAGATCTCTGGGTTTGTACACTCAGGGAGGGTCTGAGTCATTTGTGCAGTTGCTCTATGAATCGGGCCTCCAGGTTTTGCTGGTGAGCCTTCAGCAAAATCTTTGTATCCCAGAAAGAGGGGAATCCCACTAAGTATCCATATTGTAGTCTGCTAATGTATTTTCCAACAGTAACAAAAACAATATACATCTTTTTACATAGCAAAATCAAAAGAATAATAGCAAGCAAAATTTAGCCATGATATCAGGAGAGATGACTGAAACTAGGTCACAAGAGGCACCTTATAGGAGGAGAGAAAGGTAAAGAAACACAGAGGCATCTGGAGGGAATTATGGAGTTTAGGGCCTTGGCATCTGAAGGCATGTGGCCTATTGTGGAGTAATTAAAACTGAGGATACAAAACAGGTCAGAATTAGAGGAGCACAGCAGAATTATAGGGCTGGTGATACCGGGTTGGTGGGACTGCCCTAAGAGGAGAGATTAAACAGGTTGAGTTTGTACTCCCTGGAGTTCAGAAGAATGAGGAGGTGATATGATTGAAACAGATAGGAATCTTAGGGGGGTTAGAGAGGGCAAATGTAGGGAGGATGTTTCCACACATGGGAGAGTATCGGGCCAGAATGGTCACAGAATAAGGGGGAGCTCATTTAAGACCAATTTGAGGCAGAATTTCTGCTCTCAAAAAGGGATGAATCTTTAGAATTCTTCACTCCAGAGAGAGGCCGAGATCGCTAGGTTGTTTAATCAGTAGGAAAATTAAAGGTTAGGGAGATAAGGCTTGGAGAGTGTTCGATCAGGCATGGTCTTATTAAATGGCGAGGCAGGCTCGAAGGGCTGAATGGCCTCTGTCGTGAGAGGTACACTGGTCTAACACTGGCTGCAGCTTAGATCAGAAAGATATTCCAGATTTTGAAGTTAGTTCAATCAGGTTTATTGAACTAATAGCACAGTTAGCACAGTTCTCTGTGAGTTCGACTCTCTGTTAACTTAAGTGTCTGACTAAACCAGACTAGCTCTTAGTCACATGGTGGAGGTGTGAGATTGTAACAACACCGTTGACTGACTCTCTAGATGTTCATCAGTGGAAAGAGGCGGAGTGTGAGTGCCTCCTGTCTTTTATAGTCAGATCCCACCCCTGAGTGTCCTGCCTGCTTATTGGTAATGTCCTGTTTTCTGTGTCCATTAGCTGCTTGTCTGTATATCATTATGTGTGTGTCTGCATATCATGACAGTCTCATCCTGTTGCTAGTCCTTATGGTCTTATTACAGAGATTTGGAAAAGGTGTGACTATGAAGTGTTTTCTAAATAAAGATAGGAAATGTAAAATTGAGGCATTTCTGAATCTGGGGCCAATGCAGGTCAGCAAGTACAGTGGGTGATGGGTAAATGGTACCTACTGCCAGTTAGATACAGGGAGCAGAATTCTGGATGGGTTCTGGTTTATGTATGCAAGTTGGAAGGTCATACCAAAGACCATTGGAATGGTCAAATCTAGAGGTTACAAAGGCATGGATGAGGGCTTCGGCCGCAGATGAGCGGAGGCAATGTTGCAGAAAACTTTGTTAAATGTCTAAACAAGGAAGAGTTACATAAGAAACTAAAATAAGGAGCAAAACTTTTTTTTTGGACTGAAGTCTTATCTAGAGGAAAGTTGTGAGACCCTCGTGATAGAACAATGAAATGCAACAATTCATTCCTGGGTTCCAAACATCAACTATTCTACATCATCCTTGTTTCATAGTGGCATAAACTGGATGGACAGATCCTAAGGCTACATTGAGGACTGACGATGCCATCCCATCTATCATTTGTATGGCTTCATCTTAATCTGGCTGGATGCATCCTATATCCTCACTCATCTCCAATGAAATGTATTGCTGACCTTGCAGAGTGTGAAAAATGAGTAAATTATTAGACCTCCCATATTCTAACCCACTAGCCAGCTCCAGCCCCCCCCCCCCCCCCCCCCCCCCCACCTCCCCTCAACCATGACAGATAGATCCATTGTGTTTAGTGGACCTTCAGAGTCTTGCTTTTCATAAATTCATTTTACATAGATATATCTCCCCCATGAATTTGTTTGATGGGAAATGGCTTTTATTCTTCCATATTTATCTCTTCTTTTAACAAAAAATGGCAAAAGACAGATTGAACTTCAAAACCAAACATAAACATCCACCTCCATCTCAATCAACAGTTTATATTGGAAATGCAATAAAATTGGCCTGATAATATAATGAAGAGCTGATGAAAATCCAGTCACAAGCACTTCAACAAAGTTTATCAAGGTTATTTATTCATATTGATGAATGAGTAATTTAATAGCCTTAATGAAAAGAACATTCACTCTTTGTTTATGTCCTGGAACAAGAAGGAAGGTCAGGACATGATCAAGCGGCTTTATGAAGTTAAAAAAATTAACGCCACAAGCGTGGAATGTTTATGATCTTGGTCAATTAAACCAGAAAATAAGAAGGCCTGTTAACTAGCAAATAATCTTTCATTATTTCTTAATTTGCAATCCTTTGCCCGCTTCCCCCATTTGGTTTTCTTGGCTGCATCAAATCTTTGTTCCAGCTCTCCTTTGCCTTTCTGATTTTGATCTCTATTAATCCTGAAACAGGTTACTAAAGGAGGGTTAAGTAAGACTGGGAAAACTTAAATATCCGGGTCTTACCTCTGGGGTGCAATTGACAAGGATGGAAATAATAGGAGTACAATATTTTGCATGGGCATGGTTATGTTCCAAAGTATTTTCAATGAGCTTCATTTTACAGAGAGTAGAGGCTAGTAGGAAGAACATTAAAACAGTCAGTACTGAACTTGATAAAGATATGGGGTGCAATTAACCGGACAAAATCAATGTCCGCTTTTGGGCACTTTTAGCAGGGTGTTTCTCAGTGGCTGCAGCACTGAGAAACACCTTACTATTCAACGGCATTGTGCCCTTTTCTTTAGCCTTGGCGAGTTTTTCTCCATTGAGGCCGCACTGAGAGTGATTTCCTGCTAGTGGGCCAACCAGCAAAGGCCCCTCGCAGATTGGGGAGCCGTTTTCTCCCCCGGTTTTTGACTGTTCCATCTACCCCTGGGAACAGCCCCTCACCTCCCCCCCCTCCATCTGATAAGGCTCCCTGTGCCCAATCCTGGTAGTGTCAACTTGGCACCTGGGAACCCTGGCACTGCCACCTTGGCAGTGCACTTGCATTCAGGCACACAGGGTGGCACTGCTACAGTGCCTGCATGGCACTACCAGGTTGCCCTGCTGGTAGTGCCAAAGTTCCTGGGTGCCAGAGTGAGTGTCAGGGTACCACCCTGTCCTGTCCCCAATCACCTGGGGATCTCCAATGGCCTGGGAGGATCCCCCCACCCCCCAAGGTGCCATTATGACTGGTCCACATTTGTGGAAACCAGTGGTAAACTGCGCCCTGGCGAGGTCTGCTAGGTGCGGTCATTAGGTCCCGGGCGCTGGAAGAATCCTGTGAACGTATATTTAAATGCACTTAATGACTCATTTAAATATGCGCCAGTGAGAGCGAGATCCAGAACGCAATGTCGCACGAGATTCCGTTAAATCTTGCAAAGTTTTTCGAGCATCACAAATCTCGTGAGAGGCCTCTCCTGAGATTCAATGGCCTCATGCCGATACCAAGTCGGGAGTGGCAAGGCCGTTAAATTGTGTCCATGGATTTGTGTTTTGACAACAATGGAGAATGGGGAGTTTGAGTTAAATTCCGAATAGCAGAATAGATGTGGGAAGGAAACTATTCATAAAGTATGTGCCTAGAATAGATAGCAAAATCATGCAATCATATATTAAATATATGTCAAATGGGATATAAGAACCAAGGTTCCTGCTTGATCTCATTTAATAATCTTAATAACGTTTATTATTGTCACAAGTAGGCTTACATTATCATTGCAATGAAGTTACTGTGAAAATCCCCTAGTCGCCACACTCCGGTGCCTTTGTTTTGCATGTGGGAGCAGAGGCCTTTAGGCATGATGTATGGTTATGTTATTTGATGCTCTCGAACCTAAGACTACCCTTAGGAGATTCCTGGATTCCATAAAATCTGAGGATCTTCGGAGAAGAATCATGCTTGTTGTATTCAAATTTAAGTTCAAGATATAATTGATACAGTAAGAAACAATTCAAGATCTCAAGATCCGAATCATTTAGCCCGTCTTAGCTTATCCATCCAGAAAAGCCTCTGTCATGGGGCGAAATTCTCCGACCCCCAGCAGGGTCGGAGAATCGCCTGGGGCGCCTAAACTCCCGCCCCCGCCGTGGCAGAGATTCTCCGCCACCCGGGAAGTGGCGGCGGCGGAATCTCGCCACTCCGATCGGAGAGGCCCCTGCGGTGATTCTCCGGCCCGGATGGGCCGAAGTCCTGCCGCTGGGAGGCCTCTCCCGCCGCCGAGGTTTAAACCACCTCTGGAACGGCGGGCTCAGCGGCGCGAGCAGGCCCCCGGGGTCCTGGGGGGGGGGGCGGGGGGCGATCGAACCCAGGGGGTGCCCCCACGGTGGCCTGGCCCATGATTGGGGCCCCCCGCTCAGACTCCGGGCCAGTGCCCTGGCTGCACTATTTTCCTCCGCGCCCGCCACGGCCTTCGCCATGGCGGAAGCGGAAGAGAACCCTACATCGTGCATGCGCCGGCAGTGTCGTCAGCGGCCAGCTGCCGCTGATGTCACTGCCGGCACATGCGCCGACCGGCGAAAGCCTTTCGGCCAGCCCCGCTGCCGGGGGCGCCGGTTTTTTGCGCCGGTCTTCTGGTGGCAACCGCTCCGGCACGGGGCTGGACCCCAAAGGTGGGGACCCCTGAGTGGTTGGCGCCACTCCCCTACCCTCCGTCACGCCGGGTAGGGGAGAATCCAGCCCCAGGTATCCAATTGTTTCTGACATAATTCACAGGTTTTGTCTCTGCTACCGACCTTGACATTTTGTTTGGTGATTGCTATTTTCATGAAGGTGAACCAGGATCAAAATGATTCTGACCTACAGGCAACAGGTTTAATGAAATAAACACTGGGAGTTGACCCAAAGACAAGTGGCTGTCCAAATTTAGAAAAAAAAATAAAGGCAGATTTTGTGAATGATCGTTTTAATAATTAGAATGATCTTATTAAGGATATATACAAAGCAGACACAATTAAGCTAAGCTCAATTGAGAGAACATAAAAATCAATTTTGTTCACTAATCCCCTTTAGGGAAGGAAACCTGTTGTCCTTACCTGGTCTGGCCTATATGTGTCTCCAGATCCACAACAATGTGGTTGATTCTAAATACCCCCTTGGGATGGGCAGTAAATGGTGGCCCAGCCAGCGATGCCCACATCCCATGAACGTATGAAAAAAAATCATAAAATTGTTAAATGTAAGATTGAAATTACAGAACGGATAAAATTCATTTGGAGATTAGTTTTGAGGACTTTAGCAGGAAATGATGGGGGTGGGGGGTGCGTGGGGAATGCTGCACAGAAGAAACCAAATTAAAATAACTATTTAAAGGGAAGAATGTAGAGGGAAAATAGGAGGATTTTTTTTATCAATGCAATTCATCCGAGAAACAAGTTGACTGTAAAAAGAGCGAAATGTTGTGGAAGAAGAAATGATTATGTGTCACTTCTAAACACCCCAGCTTGTGAAAAATCCTGCTTCGACAAAGAAGCATATATTAATGGACACAAGGTCCCAGGTGATGAACCCTGGAGGCAAGAACCTGAGTACCATCAAGAACAAATGAAAATGGGCAGCACAGAGGCATAGTGGTTAGCACAATTGCTTCACAGCTCCAGGGTCCCAGGTTCGATTCTTGGATGGGTAACTGTCTGTGCGAGTCTGCACCTTCTCTCCGTGTCTGCGTGGGTTTCCTCCGGGTGCTCTGGTTTCCTCCCACAGTCCAAAGATATGCGGGTTAGGTGGATTGGCCATGCTAAATTGTCCTTAGTGTCCCAAAAATGTTAAGTGGGGGTTATTGGGTTACGGGGATAGGGTAGATACGTGGGCTTCTCTAGGGTGCTCTTTGTAAGGGCCGGTGCAGAGTCGATGGGCTGAATGGCCTCCTCCTTGTGCACCGTAAATTCTATGACTCTATGACCCGGGTTTGAATCCCGACCCTGGGTCACTGTCCATGTGCAGTTTGCACATTCTTCCCATGTCTGCGTGGGTTTCACCCCCACAACCCAAAGATGTACAGGTTAGGTGGATTGGCCACGCTAAATTGCCCCTTAATTGGGAAAAAAATAATTGGGCACTCTAAATTTTAAAAAAGAACAAATGAAAACGATGGCAACCTTAAAACTGTTAAATGCATACTTTTACCTGGTCCTTAAAAATCACTGTGATATACAACTCAGCATGAGCTAGGCAGTTCTGGCTGACCTAGGTAGTCTAAAACTCCTCCAAAAGATATAGTGGGGTTATAATAAAACACCTCTTTGAAATTCCTGCACGTGGCCTACAAGAAATTCACATCAAACATTAAAGTGGCAGTGATCCAACTTACAAGTCATGACCTTTACTCTACCTGGTTTGTTTTGACCCATGAACTAGTGCGTATGGGCATTAAAAATATAATTGACCTAATTGTCTTTGGCGTTGCTTTCTTTTCCTTGATAGGTTGTTTTGAAGATCAGGATCTGCCAATTGGTTGGACCCAGTTTCTTAGTTGGACCTAATTCCAGACTTCAACAGAACACCAAAACAGAAAGGCCTAAAACAGACCCCATCCCAATAATTAACAAGCAGCTTTGCTGCAATCATCTTGAAGCATTTTATGAATAATTTTACATATCATATGCGCAAGGAACTGTACATTAAGTTCAATGTTACAGGACATTTTAAACAAATGTAATTTTGTTTAATTTTGTATCCATTTTGTTTCTTTCACTGTTCAGATTGAAAGAGGTTTCATTTACAAATTTAGCTGTTCTATTTTTATCTTGAGTTTCTGACCTTCTGAATATTCTTTATAATGGGAGGCTCGTTTAGCTCAGTTGCCTGGGGAGATGGTTCGGGATGCAGAGCAAGGCCAACAGCCTTCAATCCCCGTACCGGCTGAGGTTATTCACGAAGGCCCCTGCTTTCTCAATCTTGCCCCTCTCCTGAGGTGTGGTGATTCTCAAGTTAAATCAACACCAGTCAGCTCTCCCCCTCAAAGGGGAAAGCAGTCTCTGGCCATCTGGGACTATGGTGACTTTACATTTTACATTTATAATGGAGGAATAAATGTTTATCTTCCAATTCAGAGAGGTATGGTGGGTACCATATTTCTATAGAAAAATTATGCATTAAATGATGCCTTACATAGAAAAAGGATATAAAATACATCCCTCGGCTTTCTATCTTTCTAGAGGCAGAGGTTAAGAGGTAAAACACTGGTTAAACAACAGGATCCATGGTGCAGCACGGTGGCGTAGTGGGTACCACTGCTGCCTCACAGCACCAAAGTCCCAGGTTCGATGCCGGCTCTGTGTCCGTGCGGAGTTTGCACGTTCTCCCCATGTTTGCGTGGGTTTCGCCCCCACAACCCAAAAGATGTGCAGGGTAGGTGGATTTGCCACACTAAATTACCCCTTAATTGGAAACAAATTGGGTCCTCTAAATTTAAAAAAAAACAACAGGATCTACAGGTTTTTGAAACCAAGGTGCGGATGACAAGGTGAAGGTATCAAGAAAGGTGTGCTTTGTGTCAACAACTTTGAAAGCATTTAATTGCCTGTAAAGTGTTTTAGGAATTCTTGGAACTAACCACCAAGGAAACATTGCCCAAAGTGGGGAGAAGTTTGTTAGGGGATAAAACAGAAATATAAAGCAAATAGTAATCTACCATGTTCCAGGGTGCCAATTAACACATTCCAATATTCAACAAAGCAAGATTAGAGGGAACAGCATTTAAACAAAGGGAATGATTGGGCACATACCACAGTAGGGTGTGGAACACAGTGGGAAGTGCAGAGTATGACGTATTTCAAAGGTAACTAGAGCAAATTACTTTTTCAAGTTCAAGCCCTGGCTATGCAATAATGAAACAAATGTTAAGTAGACATTAAATGTAATGGACTGTAAAAATAAATCATGCATTTATAAAACATTGAATTCAATTTCCGAGAGCGGATTGTTTTGGCAAGAAATAATGAATTTTGTAGTTAGATACTGATACACAGACAGGTTTGCAACACTGTCTAGCTGCAGTTTTAATTTTTACATTATACATATACTGATTAAAGTTGTTTCTTGTAAAATGAGAATTGTTTTAAGGGGATATTTTGACAATATAGAAGCAATTTATCCCAGAAACACTAAGGTGCTTAAAGTTTCTAACATTGTTATTGTATTTAAGGAGGAGTAAATATCCATGTTTTCAGTTCTTGGAATACATGCCTGATTGTCCATACCTCAATATCTAGTACATTCTGCATTTCCCTGGCCAAGAACACGCTGATTTTAGGTCTTTCTGATAGATGTTTAAGCGCAGCCTGGGATGGAAGGTCTTCCAAATGTTTTCTGTACCCAGCTTGGCCCAATTTGTTGAAACTTTCCTCATGAGACAACCCCCTCATTCCAAGAATCAACCTAGTGAACCTTCTCTGCACTGCCTCCAGAGCAAAGATATCACACTGATTCAAAATTTCTAACAAGGTGATGGAGAAGGCCATGCGTCAGGTAGACATTTTGATTACCGATTTGTTCACACCAGTGTTTTTTTAAAAACCCATTTTATTCAGTAGATTACAGCAAATAAACACCCCGGGAAACATTCTTCCCAACAATGAACTATGCAGTTTGTACAGCTTTTTCTCCTTTTTCAAATGAAGTTACTGTGAAAAGCCCCTAGTCGCCATATTTCGACGCCTGTTCGGGGAGGCTGGTATGGGAATTGAACCGTGCTGCTGTCCTGCCTTGGTCTGCTTTCAAAGCCAGCGATTTAGCCCTGTACTAAACCAGCCCCGAAGTACCTAAACCTATCTCTCGCTACCGTAAATGGCGCCCCCCCCCTAAATTAGCCCGCTTGCCAGCTCATTCACCGGGAATATCGCGCTTTTCCCTACATTCAGCTTGTATCCTGAGAACCCTCCAAACCTCCCCAACAGGCCCATAATCCTTCCCATACTCCCCAACGGATCTGAAACATACAGCAAGAGGTAATCGGCAAAGAGCGACACCCGACACTCCCTCTGCCCCCTCATTATCCCCTGCCACTCTGCCACCCCCCTGAGAGCCATCACCAATGGCTTTATGGCCAGCGCAAACAGCAACGGCGATAGCGGGCACCCCTGCCTCATACCCCTGTGTAAATCAAAGCTTCGTGAGCTCTTGGCGCCACATACAGCAACCGCACCCATGCCACAAATCTCAGCCCAAACCCAAACCTTCCCAAAACTTCGAACAAGTATCGCCACTCCACCCGATCAAATGCTTTCTCCGCGTCCATGGACACCACCACCTCTGGCACCAGAGCTCTCAATGGATTCATCACCAAATTTGGCCTCCTTCTGCACTGTAAATTCTATGATAATCTGTGATAATCAACAGCCGTCTTATATTTATCGCGAGCTGTCTGCCTTTCACGAAGCCTGTTTCATCTTCTGCAACCACCCCCGGGACACAATCCTCCATCCTCTCCGCCAACAGCTTAGCCAATACTTTCACATCCGTGTTCAATAGTGATATGGGTCTATACCACCCACATTCCACCGGATCCTTCCCTTTTTTTGGGATTAGTGTGATTACTGCCTGCTTCATCGTCTCCGGCAACTCCCCCTTCTCTAGTGCCTCATTTATCTTTCCTGGCTCTGACACTAAAAACCCAACTCCAGTCCGGATCTTCAATATTTCCCTGGACACAGCCTGCCTCGGCAGCTGGTGCGCCAGCATGCAGCTAGCCTTGTCCCCATACTCATATTGCTCCCCTCTTGGCCTACGCAGTTGCCCTACTGCCCTCCCCATTGTCAGCCTGTCAAATTGCCCCTGCAACTTTTTCCTCCTCGCCAATCCCTCCACGGTGGGCACCCTCTAATATTCCCTGTCCACCTCCACTATCTCGCTCACTAGTCAGCCATGTTCCGCCCTCCTTTCCTTATTCGTACAAACCGTAAATGAGATAATTTCTCCCCGGACCACTGCCTTCAGTGCTTCCCAAAAAATGCCCGCCGACACCTCCCCATTCTGATTGAACTCCACATAATCCCTAACCGCCAACCACACCTTATCACAAAAACCTCCATCCGCCAACAACCCCGAGTCAAACCTCCACCCCGGCCTCTGCTCTCATCCCGTACTGAACCGAATATCCAGCCAGTGGGGTGCATGGTCCGAGATAACTATCCCCGCAAACTCTGCCCCCTCCACCCCAACCAAAATCTCCACACTCACTACAAAGTAATCAATTCTTGAATAAATCTTATAGACGTGTGATAAGAAGGAATACGCCCTTTCCCCTGGGTTCTGAAAGTGCCATGGATCCACCATACCCATCCTCTCCATAAACCTTCCCAGCTCCCTTGCCATTCGTAACCTACCCATCGACCTGGGACTCGATCTATCCACCCTCGGCTCCAGGATACAGTTATAATCTCCTCCCATGGTCAACTGGTACGTGGCCAAATCCGGGATTGCTGTCAGCAACCCCCTCATAAAACCCACATAATCCCAATTTGGGGCGTACACATTTACTAATACTACCGGTGCCCTTTCCAATACCCCACTCACAATCACATATCTCCCACCTGGATCTCTCACCTCCCTCGCACTTACAAATCTCATTTTTTTGCTCATTAAAATCACCACACCCCTCGATTTCAAATCAAACCCCGAGTGAAAAACCTGCCCGACCCATCCCTTCCTGGTTAACACGGAGGTGTGTCTCCTGCAAAAAGACAACCCCCGCTTTCAAGCTCCTGAGATGCACGAACACCCGCGACCTTTTAACTGGCCTATTCAGTCCCCGGATGTTCCATGTTACCAACCTTACCGGAAGCCGCCGCCTCCAATCCCCTCTACCGTCTGTCATCTTCCCCACTTAACTCCTGCCCCTTTAATTCCAGTCTGTACCTAGCGCATCCCAGATAGCCCCTTTCTTCGCCCTTGACCATGTCATCTCTCACCCCCTGCCACGTCGCAGAACTCCCCCTCTGCTTTTCCCCTTCTTCCCCCCAACTTCCCCTTCCCCCCTCCCCCCGGCCACCCCTCTTGGCCTTCTCCCCCTCCACCTCACTTCCGTTCACCAGCTTAACCTGCTAGCACAGCTGCCCCTGCCCAAAGGCACCTCCTAATGGCCTCCCCATCCCTCTCCCCCCCTACTCCTCAGCTCAAGGAGGAAGGCCTCCTGCTGGCCTTACCCTCCCCCACCCAAACAAGGACTTCCCCTGAACTCCAGGTAGCCTTCTCCAACAGCAAACAAACAGATGTTAAACACAAACAGTCCCATAAAACAGGAGGGGGGATGGGAACATCCATCTTCACAGAAACTTTTCACCCCTACAACTCCTTACAATCTCAACATTGAACAGAAACCCCCTCCCCCCCACAAAAAAAGGCGAAAATCCCCCAATCCTTACACCCACTTCAAACATGCTCCCGACCGTTACATAGTGCCAGCACCCCGGTTCCCAAGCATTGTCCGTTCAGTTCTCCCCCAGTTTATGCTCCTTAATGAAGTCTTTGGCCGCTTCTGGGGCCTTGAAATAATACTCCCGGCCTCCGAACGTCACCCATAATTTCGCCGGGTAGAGCACCCCAAATCTGATCTGCCACCGGAACAGCACCGCCTTGGCCTTTTTGAAACCTGCCTCCGTTTTGCCAACTCGGCTCCGATGTCCTGTAGAGGATGTCCTCTGTCCGGGTAGAGCACCCCAAATCTGATCTGCCGCCGGAACAGCACCGCCTTGGCCTTTTTGAAACCTGCCTCCGTTTTGCCAACTCGGCTCCGATGTCCTGATAAATCTGGACGTTATTTCCCTCCCAGTCGCAGCTATGCTTCTCCCTGGCCAACCGTAGAATTTTCACTTTCTCCACAAATTTATGGAGTCCCACGATCACCACCCATGGCGGCTCCTCAGCTCTAGGCTTTTGCCTCAGTGACCTATGCGCTCGGTCCACTTCAGGTGCCTTATCTAGCACCCCTTCTGCCACCAGTCCCGCCAGCATCCTCAAGACGTACCTCGTGGTACTCACACCTTCCACTCCTTCAGGCAGGCCCACTATTCGCAGGTTCTGTCTTCTCGAGGTATTCTCCTGCTCCTCAACCTTTGCCCTCAGCGTTTTACAAAGGTCTCCTAGGAGCCCCACCTCCGCCTCCAGAGCCACCACACGATCGCTGTGGTCAGAGATCACTCCTTCAATCTCCCAAATCTGTGACCCCTTTACCTCCAAACACCTCTCCATCCGCTCCGGGGTGCCACAGCTTCTGCAAGGCCTTTGCATGATCCTCATGCATTTCTTTCCTCTGTTTATGGAATTCCTCCTTAATAAAAGTCATCAGTTCCTGCATCTGGAGCCTTACAGCTTGCCCTTCCCCCGCCTGTATGCTGGAAGAGACTTTCTGTGAAGCACAAGACTGTTTCAACCTCTCACTGTTTTCTGCCGGGTCCGGTGATCAGAAGACATACCATTCCAGGGGTAAACTACTCCTCTAACATTCACCTACGCCTTTTCATCAAAATTCCACCTGGACCTGGGTAAAAAGAGCCCTTTTCTGTGACTTTGAAGAGGAACAGCCCTTTATGTGAACAATCACTCCATGGTCACAAGCGGAAGTCCCACATCAGTGTTGAAGGAAAGTATATTTCATGTAAAATTTAACAGGAATGCAGTCAGTTTCATTATTTCCAATTTCCCCCCTAATTTTTTTCTTCCCCCAGGATAAAGCTTTCCCCAAGAAAAACATGTCTCACAAGTGGCGAATACCTACTTAGTGCAGTTGACTGACACTTCCAACATATGAGCATGGCTGAGTAGACAATATTCAAATTTAACTTTGAGGTATTGTCCCTTTTTCATTAACATTATGCTGTTGGGTGGATTTTAATTTAACACCGTTGATCTTTTCTATGGAAACTGTGTGGAAAGTTTAGCTGTAATATGAGCACTGCAAACTGCTCAGCTGTCACCTCCGGATGTAATGATGTGCCTGGAATCTGCCAGAATGATTAGAACTAAATTCTGCTGTAATTATGCCACACTTGACCTGATTTAAGCTTAAACTAGCTGTTTATCAACCAGCTATTTAATTTCCTGATGTGCTTCTTCAAATTGCCAATACACAACTCAAATGTTTCACCATGACAAAAGACAAATCTCATTTAATTAAAATCCACTAAAGGAATATTTAAAAATTAATGAAGTAAAAAATGTCCAAATGCTAAATTCAAATGTAAATGGGATTTCCTGATCAGACCTGTTCACCATCTGTTGGTAGTACTGACAGCAGGCACTCCCATTACCCCTAGATTTAGCTTATAGACATTCTTCCCAGGAGATCAAATACTTTTATCAGTCATGCATCAAGTTATTGGCTTCTTTTTTTTAATCTCCCTGGCACAGTACATTAAACTTTAAAAAGCAAGTTAATTTAGAGGAAATTGGCCTGCTTGTTTTAATACATATATTTGCCCCAGAACACCCCTGGAGCCTTGCAATCCAGCGGGGAGGGGTAGAATCCCACTGTGACCTCGATTTCTAATTTAGAAGGTTCAGGCTTGGTCTTTTCATTATGATACCAATTGTGGACACCAGAAATCCCCCAAGAATTAAATTGAGTGTGGTCCCATTGACCCCCTTCGTAAAGGACTGCAAGCTGTGATCCTCTGGATGTACAGTATGAGCTCCCATTCTGGCATGAATCCTCAGGTGAGTCTTATTGTCTCATGCTCATGTAATTTCTGCTTTTTAACCATCTTCCAGTTCAGCATTTTACAGGTTATTCTGTTCCCCTTTTCACATATGTCTGTGTGCATGAACTTCCAACTTCTTTTCAAATGCTGTACATTTGCAGTGGATAACAACTTGCTCTTATGCAATGCCTTTAACGTAACAAAATGTCCCAAGGCATTGACTGGATCGTTATCCAACATATGGCGCCAAGCAACATTAGGGCAGTTGGCCAAAAGCATGCTCAAAGAAGTAGGTTTTATGGGGCATCTTTAAGGAGGAAAGAGAGGTACCAAGGCAGAGTGGTTTCGGGAGCAAATTTCAGACATAGGCCTTGGCATCTGGAGGCACAGCCGGCCACAATAGAGCAATCAAAATCAGAAGTAACCAAGAGGCCTGAATTGGTGGAGTGTGGCTAAATCGACTAGTTGTAGGTTTGAAGATTATACAGATAGAGAAGGGTGAGGCCATTGAAGGATTTGAAAACAAGGATGAGAATTTCAAAATTGAAGATGTGTCGTAAGATGAGTAGCACTTGGTATGAGTTGCAGTGCTCTGCATTGTAAATGCATCTATGCATAGAATGTAAATTCCCGTACTGATTAAGGTTATTCATGAAGGCCCTGCCTTCTCAACCTTGCCCTTCGCCTCAGGTGTGGTGATTCTCAGGTTAAATCACTACCAGTCTGCTCTCTCCCCCTCAAAGGGGAAAGCAGCCGATGGTCATCTGGGACTTTACTTACTTACTTACAATCTAAAATGGCTGAACGTGCACTAAATGCCTTCTACCGCCTTGCGACTCATTGTGAAGAAATTGCAGCATCCATTCAGCACCCATGGAATTCCAGATGTGCTTGTCAAGGTCAATGGAACCCCACTGACCAGCGAGGAGTTCCAGGTATTGATGCGTGCCAATGGGGTGAAACACATCCGGCCTGCACCATATTATCCATCCTCAAATGGTTTGGCTGAGTGGGCAGTCCAAACATTTAAACAGAGTATGAGGAAACAGAACACGAGTTCCCTAGAAATGAAGCTAGTATGGTTTTTAATCAACTACGAACAGGGGGAGGCATGGTGGCACAGTGGTTAACACTGCTGCCTACAGCTGACGGCCCGGGTTCGATCCCGGCCTTGGGTCACTGTCTGTGTGGAGTTTGTACATTCTCCCTTGTCTGCATGGGTTTCACCACCACGACTCAAAGTTGTGCAGGTTAGGTGTATTGGCAACACTATATTGCCCCTTAATTGGAAAAGATAATTGGGTATTCTAAATTTATCAAAACAAAACTACAAATGGCGCTGCAGGTCATGACCGAGGTGACGGAGGCAAAATTACTCATGGGACGTGCTTCCGGACTTGACTAAGGTAACGTCTCTGTGTCCTGCCAGGAAGGTAGAAATTAAGCAAGACCTCCAGAAAAGGTACCACAATTACCAAACATGTGACAGAGATTTTAAACCAGGGGATGCCATGTATGTTCGAAGTTTTGGGGACGCCGTTCAATGGGTCCCAGGGACTGCGGTGGAGAAAACAGGGCCAGTCTCTTACATGGTCAAAACCTGAGAAAGGACCACATCTTTTGTGGCAGGGAACCCACATCGGTGGACGCCATGCTGGATGAATCGGTACCTTGAACATACTGTCTGCCATCCTATAGTCTGGAAGCACTTCCTGCCAGCAACCTATGTCCGGACCAGCAGGACGTGGATGGCATGGCCTCGAATATGGACAAGGAATCCGCAGTACTCTCGGAGGACTTCACGATTGGAGATGTGTCTTCAACATTGCTACTTCATTGTTCTACACAGAAAAGACGATCCCCAATATGGTATAACCTTTGGTGGCCTAATCCTTTTTAGCATGATGACATTTGGGATGGGCTGATGATCTGCTCCATGCAGATTAGTAAAGATTCTCCAAACCTAGTTTCCTGGTTTTTCAATATGCTCAGTGATAGAATGCGAGTATACTAATATGGTTGAGTATTGAGGCCTTTCTTTGACAGGGAGGAACCAAACCCTTCAATTCAAATGCAAAAATCTCATTGGTTTTGTTGGAATAATTTCACTGGCAGCGTTGAGTTTCAGAGATACATATTTAATTATCCTGTCTGTAATCCAGATCTGTAATACCTACGGGGTGGGAATGCTTGTCTTCCCCATCCTCCTTGCGGAGTACAAGCTCCTCCGCTAGGGGCAAGATTCTCAATTACCCAGTGTAAATAAAGTCGGCCGGTAGGGGCAGCATAGTGGCACAGTGTTTAGCATTGTTGTGTACGGCGCTGAGGACCCGGGTTCAATCCCGGCCCTGGGTCACTGCCCCTGTGGAGTTTGCACATTCTCCCCGTGTCTGCGTGGATTTCGCCACCACAACCCAAAGATGTGCAGGCTCGGTGGATTGGCTGCGCTAAATTGCCCCTTAATTGGAAAAAATAATTGGTCTGTACTCGGAACTTAAAATAAATAAATAAATAAATAAATAAATAAAGTCGGCCGGTAAGGCACCGACCAAGCAGGAACCCAGAACCCCTCTCAGGATCTTCTGGGAAGTCTATATATATGTATGGTTTGTAAATAAAATGTTGTTCTTATTTTTACTCGGTGTGGACTCCCTGTGTCCTTATGGATGGATTTATTTCTGGATTTGTTTATTGTCACGTGTACCAAGGCACAGTGAAAAGTATTTTTCTGCAAGTAAACCTTATTAAACTGTCCCCATCAAATCTGCCTTGTTCCCATTAAGTAATTTGTCTGAAATCATTCCTACTCTAGCCATTTAGTTTTGACGCACCGTGTGAGAATATTACAGATTAATGCAACAGATGCATGTGTTTATTTCTACCCCGTGAGGAGGGCAAGTAAGCCCAGTGCATCATTGCTTTGGTATAAAGCAAAAATATTGCAGATGCTGGAAATGTAAAGGGGCAGCACAGTAGCATAGTGATTAGCACTATGGCTTTACAGTGGCGGGGTCCCATGTTCGATTCCCGGCTTGGGTCACTGTCTGTGTGGATTCTGCATGGGTTTCCTCCGGGTGCTCCGGTTTCCTCCTACAAGTCCCGAAGATGTGCAATAAAGTAATTTGGACATTCTGAATTCTCCCTCTGTGTACCCAAGCAGGCGCCTGAATGTGGCTACGAGGGGCTTTTCACAGTAACTTCATTGCAGTGTTAATGTAAGCCTACTTGTGACAATAAAGATTATTAAATATTATTTAAAATGTTCCGTGAAAATGCTGAAAACATACAGCAGATCTTGCAGCATATATGAAGAGAAATAGAGTTAATGGGCGGGATTCTCCCAACAGGAGACTAAGTGCCGACGCCGAAGTGAAAACCGGAGTGTTTCACTCTGGTGTCAGAGGCGGCTCCTCGCTCCCTATTCTCCTACCTCCAGGGGGCTAGGAGCAGTGCCGCATAATTTACACGCGCCAGGCCTTGGCGCCGCGTGAAAGCGGTGCTGCGTAAATTACGCAGCCGGCGCCACATAAATGACATCACCCGCGCACGCGCGGTTGCCGTCCTCCCTGCAGGCGCCCCGCAAAACATGGAGGATTGATCTTGCGGGGCGGCGGAGGAAAAGAGTGCGTCCTTTAGAGACGCCGGCCCGCCGATCGGTGGGCACCGATCGTGGGCCATGCCCCTACTGAGTGCCCCCCCGTTGCTCGATCCCCCTCCCCGCCCCACAGGCCGCCCACACAGCGTGCACGCTCTTTTCACGCCAGCAGCGACCAGGTGTGGTTGGTCCCGGCGTGAACCCATCGTATTGGGCAGGTCGTTCAGCCCATCCGGGCCAGAGAATCGCCGCTCGCCCGTTACAAACGGCGAGCGCCGATTCTCCACACAGCCTGTCGTAAAATGCGGCACACCGTTTTGGGGGGTGGGGGTGGGAGAATCGCGTGCGGGTGCCGGGGAGCGTGGCGGGAAACGCCCAGAATCCCTGCAATTCTCCTACCCGGCGTGGGGGGCGGAGAATAGCGCCCAATGTCACAGGTTGAATACTTTTGATCATGAATGGTCATGACCTGAAATATTAACTCTGTTTCTCTCTCCACAGATTGGATTTGATTTGTTTATTGTCACGTGTACCGAGGTACAGTGAAAAGTACTTTTCTGCAAGCAGCTCAACAGATCATTCAGTACATTGAAGAAAAGGGAATTAAACAAAATTCCAAGAAAATACATAATAGGGCAACACAAGATATACAATGTAACTACATAAGCATTGGTATCGGATGAAGCATACAGGGTGTAGTGTTAATGAGGTCAGTCGATAAGAGTGTAATTTAGGAGTCAGGTGACAGTGGGGAAGAAGCTGTTTTTGAGTCTGTTCGTGCATGTTCTCAGACTTCTCAGATGCTGCCAGACCTGCTGAGTTGATTTTACTTTATGTTGCTTTGGTAGTTGTATATTGTGTGACGACTGGGTGAGGAGAAATTAGTTGGCTCCCCTTTTAAGTCGACCCCCTTGGTTGGTCAGAACGAAGGTTTGTTTAAAATTCTCTCCCAATGGATATCTTTTCTCATTCCAAATATATTTACTTTTTAATAAGAAGCCAATCCAACCAGGTTTTCTTGAGTCAAAGGAAGTTTAGTTGTCACAAAAAGATAACAAAAGATGCAACAGATTCACACAGGTCATAAAGAAAGTTGAGTCCAAATAAAAGTTAAAAAGAATCGACAAGTGAGTCCTTGGCTTGTCCATCAGCCGCAAGTTATATGATTCTGGTATAACTTAGAGCCGTCCTTGTCAGCTTTGCAGCCTGTTGGAGACACTTGTTGGCTTGTCGCCAGAGGGAGAGTTGTGCTGCTTATCGCTGCAGGCGTGGCTGAGGAAGCTGCCCTGTTTTTTTCCTGCTTGCTGTCAGTCTCTGCTAAAACACACTTGCGCGCAGCAAGAGAAAGAGAGATGGCCTGCTTGTCCCTGCAGGGGTGACTTAGATTAGTGTTTCTTCTTGCTCCTGACAGAGCCAGATCCAAATTAATTTCTCTGTATTTTCCTAGGAGGGGAAATAGTTATGATTTGCATCCAAAGTCCATTTTGTTTTCATCCCAGAAACCCTTTTGACACATTCTGAGATGTAAATCAACAGGAGGTTTTTGAATGTCTGATGAGACGTTTTCCGTTGTCTTCACAAACACAGGAATATTACGGGCCAGGGTTTAGAGAACCCCAAAGTGTATCGTGGAGTTCACCTGGCCTCTCAAGGGAAAACAGCAACAGCCAAACCCGTGGCACTACGGTTGGTTCTGCTGCAGAGGGGAGGAGTAACAAGTGTGACAGTGCAATAGTTATATGGGATTCAATTGTAAGGGGAATAGACAGGTGTTTCTGTGGCCGCAAACAAGACTCCAGGAAGGTATGTTACCTCCCTGGTGCTAGGGTCAAGGATGTCTCGGAGCGGGTACAGGACATTCTAGAGGGGAAGGGTGAACAGCCAATGGTCGTGGTACACATCGGTACAAACGACATAGGTAAAAAAAAGTGATGAGGTCCTAAAAGCAGAATTCAGGGAGCTAGGAAGGAAGTTAAGAAATCGGACCTCGAAGGTAGTGATCTCAGGATTACTACCAGTGCCACTTGCTAGTCAGAGTAGAAAGGACAGGATATATAGGATGAATACGTGGCTGAAGAGATGGTGTCAGGGGGAGGGTTTCAGATTCCTGGGGCATTGGGACCGGTTCTGGGGGAGGTGGGACCTGTACAAACTGGACGGGTTACACCTGGGCAGGACTGGAACTGATATCCTAGGGGGCTATTTGCTCGAGCAGTTGGGGAGGGTTTAAACTAAAATGCCAGGGGGGTGGGAACCTACGCAAGGAGTCAGAGAAAGAGGGAGCAAGGACAAAAGCAAAAGGTAGAAAAGTGAATAAGAAAAGTGATAGGCGGAGAAACCAAGGACAAAATTCAAACAGGACAGTAGAGAAAAATATTGGGAGCAAGACAAGCATTGTGAAAAAGACAAACTTAAAGGCTCTGTGCCTTAATACACAGAGCATTTGCAATAAAGTGGATGAACTAATCGCACAGATAGATATAAATGGGTATGATATAATTGGGATTACGGAGACATGGCTGCAGGGTGAACAGGGATGGGAACTGAATGTCCCAGGGTTCTCAATAATTTGGAATGTCAGGCATAAAATTAAAGGTGGTGGCATGGCACTGCTGGTTCATGAGGAAAGTAACACAATAATGAGAAAGTATATTGGCTTTGACAATGTGGAATCTGTATGGGTAGAGTTGAGAAATACCAAGGGACAAAAAACATTAGTGGATGTCATATATAGACCCCCAAACTGCACTGGTGAGGTTGGGATTGGCATTAAACAAGAAATTAGAGGTGCATGTAATAAGGGAATATCGGTGATCATGGGTGATTTTAATCTTCACATAGATTAGGCAAATCAAATTAGCCACAATGCTGTAGAGGAGGAATTCCTGGAGTGTATATAGGATGGTTTTCTTGACCAATATGTGGAGGAACCAACTAGAGAGCAGGCCATCACTGTGTAATGAGAAGGGAATCATTGCCAATCTGGCTGTATGAGACCTCTTGGGCTGAGCGACCATAACATGATAGAATTTTTTATCAAGATGGAGTGTGAAGTAGTTGATTCGGAGACTCGGGTGCTGAATCTTAATAAAGGGAACTATGAGGATATGAGGCGTGAGTTGGCCTTGATAGATTGGGGAGAGTTACTTAAAGGGATGACAGTGGATAGACAATGGCAAACATTCAAGGAACGCATGGAGGAACTACAGTAACTGTTCATTCCTGTCTGGCACAAAAGCAGAGGGGATAAGAGGGCCAATCGATGGCTTACAAAGGAAATTAGAAATAGTATCCGATACAAGGAAGAAGCATACAGATTGGCCAAGAAAAATAATAGGTCTGAGGATTGGGAGCGGTTTAGAATTCAGCAAAGAAGGACAAAGGGATTGATTAAGAAGGGGAAAGTACATTACGAAAGGAAGCTGGAAGGGAACATAAATGCCTCTATGAGGGCATGGAAGCTGTGCTAGCTGAAGTGAACTGGGTTACAGGCTAGGTCAATAGAGAAGCAGTGGCAGACATTTAAGGGGATATTTCAAAACACTCATAATAAGCATATTCCTACTATAAAGAATAATTCTAAGGGGAGGACCAACCATCTGAAGGAGAGAATCAAACTTAAGGAAAAAACATATAACTGCACAAAGTTGAGTGACATGTCAGATGATTGGTCAGGATATGAACAATAGCAGAGAATGATTAAAAGGTTAATCAAGAGAAAGAAATTAGAGAATGAAGGGTGGCTAGATAGGAAAGTAAAAACAGATAGCAAGAGTTTCTGCAGATATTTAAAAAGGAAAAGAAAACTTCTGATGGTGGCCATGGAGTGAGTGGTCGCTTATTTGGTAGCTCCCGCTCGTAGTGGACCTTTGAGATCTTTTTCCCCGACTTATGGGGGATTTGATCGGCAAAATAGGAGACTGGTGAGGTA
This sequence comes from Scyliorhinus canicula, assembly GCF_902713615.1. Classification (NCBI taxonomy): domain Eukaryota; kingdom Metazoa; phylum Chordata; class Chondrichthyes; order Carcharhiniformes; family Scyliorhinidae; genus Scyliorhinus; species Scyliorhinus canicula. The sequence goes on along the minus strand of NC_052152.1, from coordinate 53,145,131 downwards.
GAGGAGAAGAATTCCCCACCAGTGTATGGAGTCGTGGGAAAAGGAGAGATTGTTGGGCAAAGAAGAGAGTGGGGTCTGCAGCACAGGAAAACATGGCGGAGGCTCATGGACTGGGATTGCCGGCCCAGTGGTCAACGGAGCAGCTGGTGGAATTCCTTCAGGAGAGATTTGCTAAGCAAAGACAAGAGTACCAGGACCCGATTAAGACGGGGTGAGAGGGCAGCACGGTGGCACAGTGGTTAGCATTGCTGCCTACGGCGCTGAGAACCCGGGTTCGAATCCCGGCCCTGGGTCACTGTCCGTGAGAAGTTTGCACATTCTCCCCGTGTCTGCGTGGGTTTCACCCCCACAAACCCAAAAGATGTGCAGGATAGGTGGATTGGCCACGCTAAATTGCCCCTTAATTGGAAAAAATAATTGGGTACTCTAAATTTAAAAAAAAAGACCGGATTAATCGGGTGGAGCAAAGACTGGAAGCCCAGGGCCAAGCGATCCAGAAGGTGGAAGAGGCAGTGGCTCAGCACACGGACCAGCTAACCGTGATGGCAGCGGAGGTGGGGCTGATGAGGGACCACCAGAAAAGGCTGCCGACGGTTGAAGATCTGGAGAACAGGTCACGCAGGTAGAACCTGAGGATCGTTGGCCTCCCGGAGCCACAGAGGCGGTGGTGGTACGAATTACTGATTCCTGGACAATGAACAAATTTTGAAGTGGGCCAGGCAGATGAGGAGCTGCAAATGGGAAGATAATGAGCTGCACATTTACCAGGATTTGGGTGCGAAACTGACCAAAAGAAGGGCGGGCTTCAATAAAGTTAAATCGGCCCTCTTCAAGAAGGGGGTGAAGTTCGGCATGTTGTACCCAGCTCGTTTGTGGGTTACTTACAAGGGTCAAGAACTTTATTTTGGATCGCCTGATGAGGCGATGAACTTTGTTAAGGACAGGGGACTGGCGGATGATGGAGGACATTGAGGGCGAGTAATTCTGTATCTATGCTGCTAAATTTCTTTGCTCTTTGGGTTTTGTATGTATTCTTTTTGTACCAATGTTTGGGCCGTTGGTCAGTTTTGTGTGCGGGTTAACTTTGTTCTTAATGGGGGACGGTGGGTGGAATTTTCTTTGTGTTTGTTGGAGATTGTTATGATTTGCATATGTATGTTGGAGCGGGGTGGGGGGGGGTGGGGAGGGAGATCAGTGGGGGGTAGGATGCTTGGCACAATGGGCTAGCTGGGCGGGGTAGCTCACGGAAGCGCAGTGGGGACGAGCAGGTGATCAGTTTGTTGAGGGGTATTGGGATTGCTATTTTGTTATGTGGGGGAGGGGAGGGAGGAGGGAATTGTTCTGCTGACAGGGGAGGGGCTGGTGCTTGGAGACAAATTGGAGGTCGATGATGGTGGACACCCGAGGGCGGGCCTGAGGAGGCGCGGACACGGGCTGGAGGCTGGCCTAAGGAGGGTGATGACTGATCAGCAGGGGGTGGGGGGCTGCCCCCCGACCAGGCTGATCACATGGAGGGCTGAATAGGCCGGTCAAGAGGGATTGCGTGTTCATGCATTTGAAGACAGACGTGGCAACGCTACAGCGGATACACCTGAGGGTCAGACTAGACTGAGGAAGGGGTAGGTTGGGCCGGTATTTCATTCGGGGCTAGACTCCAAAACTAGGGGCATTGTGATCTTGATCAATAAGCGGGTGTCATTTGAGGTAGTGAATCTAGTGCCGGACTCAGGGGCTAGGAATGTTATAGTGAATGGGAAGCTGCAGGGGATGCCGGTGGTATTAGTGAATATCTATGCACCAAACTGGGATGACACGGAGTTCATGAGGTGGGTGTTGGGGAAGATCCTGGACTTGGACTCACATAGGCTGATCATGGGGTGGGGGGACTTTAATACGGTCAGTGATCCGAGGTTGGATTTGTCGAGTTCAAGGACAGGGAGGGTGCCAGCAGTGGTGCATGGACTAAAAATGTTTATGGAGCAGAATGGAGGGGGAGATCCATGGAGGTTCGGATGGCCAAGAGTGAAGGAGTTTTCTTTTTTTCTCCCATGTTCACAAAGTATACTCCCGGATTGATTTCTTCATTTTGAACAGGACTTTGCTGGCGGAGTGGTAGATGCCGAATATTCGGCGATTGTCCTTTCGGACCATGCCCCACACTGGGTGGTTTTACGGGTGAGCAAGGAGGGGAAGTTAACGCCCCCAATGGAGATTGGATGTAGGACTGTTAGCAGATGAGGGGGTGTGAGGGCGGGTGAGGGAGGTCATCCAGAATTATTTGGAGATAAATGACACCAGGGAGGTTTCGGCAGCAATGGTGTGGGAGGCGCTGAAGGCAGTTGTTCGGGGGGGGGAGCTAATTTCGATATGGGCTCATAGGGAGAAGATGAGCGGGTAGAGATGGATAGGTTGGTTAGAGAGATACTCCAAGTGGACAGAAGGTATTCTGGAGCCCCAGAGGCAGGGTTGTTGAAAGAGCGGCAGAATCTGCAGATGGCGATTTGTCTGATATCCACAGGGAAGGCGGTGGGGCAGTTGAGAAAGGCGAGAGAGGCGATATATCAGTATGGTGAGAAGGCCAGTAGGATGCTAGCACACCAGCTCAGGAAAAGGGGGGCGGCCAGGGAGATAGGAAGAATGAAAGACAAGGGGGAAATACGGTCTTGGACCCAGCAGGGGTGAATGGGGTGTCCAAGGAGTTTTACAGTCAGCTGCATGTGTTGGAGCCCCCAGCTGGGGTGGAGGCGGAAGAGGCAGTTTTTGGAAGGGTTGAAGATTCCGAAGGTGGAGGAAGGGTTGGTGGACAGGTTGGGAGCCCCGATCAGGATTGTAGAAGTAGTGGAGGGATTGGAGGCTATGCAGTAGGGTAAGGCCCCGGGACCGGACAGCTACTCAGTGGAATTTTACAAGAGGTTTTCTGGAATGTTGGGCCCACTGCTGGTGAGGGTATTTAATGAGGCAAGGGAGCGTGGTGTTTTTCCTCCAACAATGTCACAGGCTTTGATCTCACTGATCCTGAAGCGGGAGAAGGACCCAGAGCTATGTAGGTCATACAGCCCAATCTCCCTACTGAATGGCGGCGCCAAATCGCTCGCCAAAATTCTGGCCTCAAGGATAGAGGATTGTGTGCCGGGTTGATAAGGGAAGACCAGACGGGGTTTGTCAAAGGCAGGGAGCTAACCGCCAGTGTCAGAAGGCTCCTGAATGTGATCATGATGCCCTCTGAGGCGGGGAGGTGGAGGTGGTTGTCGTTATGGATGCAGGGAAGGCCTTAGACTAGGTGGAATGGAATTATATATGGGAGGGTCCTGGGATAGTTTGGGTTTGGGCAGGGCTTTATTGACTAACTAGGCACCGGTGGTGAATTTGCAAATGAACCGGGTGAGTTCGGACAACTTTAGTCTGCACCGGGTGACAAGGCAAGGATGTTCTCTCACCCCACCGTTGTTTGCCTTGGCTATAGAGCCATTGGCAATGATGCTGAGAGTGTCAAAGGATTGGAAGGGGCTAGTCTGGGGTCAGGGGGTGGGGGGCTGATGGAACACAGGATCTCGTTATATGCAGATGATCTACTCCTGTATATTTCTGACCCGTTGGGAGGGGGTGGGGGAGATTATGCGGATCTTAAGGGAATTTGGTTGGTTCTCGGGGTAGAAGTTGAATATGGGTAAGAGTGAGCTTTTTGTGAGCCAGGCGAGGGGGCAGGAGAGGAGACTGGGGGAGTTGCTGTTTAAAGTGGTGGAAGGGAGTTTTCGTTACTTGGGTATTCAGGTGGCACAGGGATGGGAGTAGCTACATAATTAAACTTGATCCGGTTAGTTGAGCAAATGAAGGAAGATTTTCAGTGTTGGGATGTGCTCCCGTTGTCACTGGCGGGAGGGTACAGATCGTAAAGATGATGGTTCTCTTGAGAGTTTTGTTTGTTTTCCAGTGCCTCCCTATTTTTATACCAAATGCCTTTTTTAAGCGGGTGATCTCGGAGTTTGTGTGGGCGTATAAATGCCTGCGAGTAAAGGAAGTGCTGCTGGAGCGGAGCCGAGTGGTCAGGGGGGAGGATTGGCACTGCCGAACTGTAGAAACTACTACTGGGTGGCAAATATAGCCATGATTAGGAGGTGGGTAGTGGGAAGGCGTCGGTATGGGAGCGGGTGGAGGCGGCCACATGTAAGGGCACACGTTTAGAAGCACCGGTAACCGCTCCTCTGCCGTTCTTGCTGGTCTGGTACTCCCCAAGCCCAGTGGTAATGGCCGCCCGGAGAATTTGGGGGCAGTGGCGGAAGCTTATTGGATTGGAGGGAGCGTCGGTGTGGGCTCCAATTTGTGGTAATCACCAGGCAGGATGGATGGTGGGTTTCGGAGGTGGCAGAGAGCAGGGAGTGAGAAGCTGACGGATTTGTTTATCGATGGGAGCTTTCCCTGTTTGGAGGATCTGGAAGAGGAGTTTGAATTGCTGGGAGGGAATGGATTTTGTTATCTGCAGGTGACGGATTTTGTGCGAAGGCAGGTTTCGACCTTTCCGCTTCTACCACCGCAGGGGATACAGGATAAGGTAGTCTCTAGAACGGGTGTGGGAGAGGGGAAGGTATCGAAATCTATAAAGAACTTATAGAGTGGGAGGAAATCTAGATAGGTGAGCTGAAGCGTAAATGTGAAGATGAGTTGGGAAAGGTGTTAGAGGCGGGTCTGTGAGAGGATGCTCTAAGCAGAGTCAATGCGACCTCATCACGTGCCAGGCTCAGCCTGATACAATTCAAGGTGGTTCACCGGGCACAAATGACGGTGGCCTGGTGAGCAGGTTTTTTGGGGTGGAGGACAGGTGTGCAGGAGGGCCCGCAAATCATGTCCGAAGCTCAGGGGATTCTGACAGGGATTTGCAGATGTCATGTTTACGGTACTAAAAATATGGTCCAAAGATGTGCGGGTTAGGTGGATTGGCCATGCTAAATTGCCCGTAGTGTCCTAAAAAAGTAAGGTTGGGGGGGGGGGTTGATGGGTTACGGGTATAGGGTGGATACGTGGGGTTGAGTAGGGTGATCATTGCTCGGCACAACATCGAGGGCCGAAGGGCCTGTTCTGTGCTGTACTGTTTTATGTTCTATGTTCTATGGGTGGCACCAAGTCCACAGGTGGCGATTTTGAGTGTAGGAAGACCCAGGAGTCCAGGGGGCGAGAGAGGCCAATGTTTTGGCCTTTACCTCCTTGGTCGACCAGAGACGGATCTTACCAGCACGGAGGGAGTCGAAGCCCCTAAAATCAAGGGCTGGGTTTCCAAGGTTTGAGAAAATAAAGTTCGCCCCGAGACGATCAATGTTAGGCTTCGTTCGGAGGTGGCAGCCGTTTTTTTTATTTTTTTTTTAAATTAAAATTTTTTTTTTACATTACCCAATTATTTTTTCCAATTAAGGGGCAATTTAGCGTGGCCAATCCACCTACCCTGCACATCTTTGGGTTGTGGGGGGCGAAACCCACGCAGACACGGGGAGAATGTGCGAACTCCACATGGACAGTGACCCAGAACCGGGATCGAACCTAGGACCTCAGCACCGTGAGGCAGTTGTGCTAACCACTAGGCCACCATGCTTGGCAGCCGTTATATTGACTTCTTCGGGGAAAACTAAACTGTTAGCAGATTTAAGAAGTGGGGTGGGGTTAGGGAGGGACAGGGGGAGTTAGGTTATTTTTGGCTAGCTTAGGCAGGAACAGTGGGAGATGGAGTGTATTACGCACTGAATTATGCTTACATTTGTATTTCTATCTTTTGTGGTTATAAAGCCGTAAATGTCTTAATAACATGTCTGTTAAAAAAAAGGGAAATGAGTAAGTAAAGTGAGTATTGGTCCTCTAGAGTGACAATGTTGAGTTAATAGTAGATAATAAGGAAATGGCAGACAAACTGAACTGAGCTTGCTTGTCTTCACTTGAGGGTACAAAAAACAATCACATAATACTGTAGCTGTGGGAGTGAAATTACAAACACCAGGGAAGCTGGACTGAGCAAACCGATGGAGTTGCGGATCCTGAAAGACTCCATCCTAGGGTCTTAAAAGGAGGTGCCAAATGAGGTATTAATTTTCCAAAATTCTCTACGTTCCATCAGACTATAAAGTAGCAAATATAACCCCCCTGATTTAAGAAGGAAGGCAGAAAACAGTATATTGGCCTGTTACCTTGTCAACTGTCATGGGGAAGGATTTTAAAAATTCATTTACAGGTTTGGGTGTTGCTGGTTAGGCCAGCATTTATTACCCATCACTAATTTCCCTTGAGGTGGTATTGGGAGTGCTGCCTTCTTGAATCACTGGCAGTCCCTGTGGTGTAGGTGCACCCATGGTGTTGTTAGAGAGTGCCAGGATTTTGAAGGAACAGCAATATATTTCCAAAGCAGGATGGTAAGTGGCTTGAAGGTTAACTTCCAAGGTGGTGGTGTCCCCATATTTATGCAGCCCTTACCCTTCTAGGTGGTAAGAGTTGTGGGTTTGTAAAATGTTGCCGAAGAGCCTTGGTGAATTCCTGCAGTGCCCTTGTAGATTGTACACACTGCTGCTACTGTGTATCCGTGGTGAAGGGGGTGACTGTTTGTGAATAGGCTGCTTTTTCCTGATGGGGTCGCACTTCTGGAGTGTTGTTGGGGCTACATTCATCAAGGCAAGTGGGGAGCATTCCATCACATTCTTGATGTGTGACTTGCAGATGGTGGACAGGTTTTGGAGAGCCAGGATTTAGGATTCTTTTCATAGAATTTAAAAAAATAGAATCACTACAGTGCAGGAGGCCATTCAGCCCATCGTGTCTGCACCAACCCTCTGAAAGAGCATCCCGTGTAGGCCCACTCCCCTGCCCCATCCCCGTAACCCCACCTAACCTGCACATCCCTGGGCAGCACAGTAGCCTTGTGGATAGCACAATCGCTTCACAGCTCCAGGGTCCCAGGTTCGATTCGGGCTTGGGTCACTGTCTGTGCGGAGTCTGCACATCCTCCCCGTGTGCACGTGGGTTTCCTCCGGGTGCTCCGGTTTCCTCCCACAGTCCAAAGATGTGCAGGTTAGGTGGATTGGCCTTGATAAATTGCGCTTAGTGTCCCTTAGTGTTGGGTGGGTTTACTGGGTTATGGGGATAGGGTGGAGGTGTTAACCTTGGGTAGGGTGCTCTTTCCAGGAGCCGGTGCAGACTCGATGGGCCGAATGGCCTCCTTCTGCACTGTAAATTCTATGATCTAAGGGGCAATTTTACCATGGGCAATCCACCAAACCTGCATATTTTTGGACTGCGGGATGAAATCGGAGCACCGGGAGGAAAACCCACACAGAAACGGGGAGAAAATGCAAAGTCCACAGTCACCCAAGGCCAGAATTGAACCCTGCCCTGGCGCTGTGAGGTAACAGTGCTAACCACTGTGCCACTGTGGTTTTACTTCCTAGCCTGCTCTTGTAGCTACAGTATTTATATGGCAGGACCAGTTTCTGGTCAGTGGTAACCCGCAGGATGTTGAAAGTAGTGGATTCGGCGATGGTAATGCCATTGAATGTTAAGGGTCAATGGTTAGATATCTCTTGTTGGAGATGGTAACTGCCTAGCACTTGTGTAGCGTAAATGTTACTTGCCACTGATCGGCTCAAGGCTGGAAATTGTCCAGGCTATGCTGCATTTAGACTTGGACTGTTTCAGTATCTGAGGAGTTTCAAATGGTGCTGACATAGTGCAATCATCCCTTTCGTACCTTATGATTATGAAGGTCATTGATGAAGCAGCTGAAGTTGGGTCTATGGCAGTTCTCTGAGGAACTCCTGCAGCGATGTCGGGCCCGGGCTTGGGATGATTGACTTCCAACACAACACAACCAGGATGTGGCCAGGAATAAAATAGTGCAGTCTGGTAACTGCAGACCTTGTCAACTGTTTTTTGACAGTTTAAGTGTATAGCAAAGTACATCTCTAAATAACAGACGATAGTCTGATATTTAAAAAATGAAACGTTAGAAAGGTTCAGATTTGATCTGATGATATGGAAGTCTGAAGAAAGGTTTCTAATTCAATTACAGGGGGCTGTTGGAAACTGCTAGTAAACAGTGAGGAAAATAAGTTAAACTTAATGCACGAATATCATTGTAACCTCCCCCATCACCTCCCCAGCGTGCACATTTAATCGGAAGAGGCGGGTGGTGTAAAGCTGCACAATAAACCTGGATAAACATTCACTAATCCAGAGTCCTGGTAAAGCACAAAGCAGGTTGATTTCATGATTATGCAAAGTCTAAAGGTTTCAAAAGTGCGTGCTAATGAACAAGTGAGAAGTCAAAAACTGCAGTCAGTGTACTTTTGACATTCCTGCGTTATTAATGAGAGCACATTTCCAACAGTAAAAAGATATAATTCCATCCATTCATTGCTGATATGGTTAAAAAAAATAAAATAAATGAGAGCCAGGGATGAAATCAGAAACTAATGGTACAAAACGCAGCCATCTTGATCTGCATTGGCTGAAGAAAGCTATCCAGCCTAATCTCATTTTGAAGCTCTTGGTCTGTACTCTCATGAATTTCAAATGTATATCCACGTAGTTCTAAAATGGATCTTCTTCTAACTGCTATCAGGAAGTGATTTCAATGTATATTAATATTTTGTAGAAGTAGTACTGTTCAGTCTAAGGATGCATAAGATACCCACAACAGGCCTATTTCAGACAGGAATTATAACCAGTACTGGTAAGTAAAAGAAAAACAAACCAATACCTAATGCAAATGGTGTGAATTAAACAGCTGTGTAATTAAGTAAAATATGAAAGCATTGCACACAGACTGACATAATCCAATTTATTTAAATTATACTTGTAAAAAGTTTATATAAAACCACTGACGTTTTCAGTTTTGTTTCTTACAAAACAGTCCATCTCCATTCACCACAATTAGCACTTTAGTAAATGTTTAATAGTTAAGGCAGACAAACAAACTGATGAAATGTATGAGCATTTGTTCTTCTAATAATACGTTTCCTGCTCCACCCAACCTAGTAACAAAAAGGAAAAGAAGTTAGGCAACACATTTTTATGAAAGGTAAAGTCCAAGATAAACAAAACTGAGGTCAATTCAAAAGTCATTACATAACTCATATTTTTTTTGCAACAATTTATTGCCCTCTTTCTGTTCATCCCCTCTTGCTCTCCTGAAGGAAGTAACAGTGTGGTGGTCCTACAGTGTGGTGGTTCCACAGCCAAACAGGCATTGCCCAGTAAATATACCACCTATATATGGCTGTTTTTCATGCCTAAGGCAAGACAGCAAATGCCAGCAGGAAGGTTGCAGTCATTTCCCACCTGAGGTGAACTTGTACTTGTTCAACTCCCACATTCATGCATTTCCAAGACTTCACTGGACAACAATTGGGAGCCAAATCTAGGTGATTTCCTATCACCTCTGCCAATATCCCTAGCCCAGGAGAGCTAGTTGACCACCTGTTTCTGATCAGCAGAGACACCTGCTTTATATGTCCCATAGCACAACTATCTAGCTTATTTACAAATCTACATTAAATACTTCCAAACACAATGTTACAAACGGTTCTAAATTACCTCCAGGGTTCCTACGGATGATGAACCTTCGCATTTCATCATAAAGAAATATGATAAGACTGTATGGAAAGGCACAGAACCACCAGCTAGGCCTGAAAGAAAGCAAAATAGATTAAAGACCGAAGGAGGAGGATGCTTACCAAAAGTAGAACGGCCACAGCACAGAAAATCGGAACACGAGAAGGTGCTTGTTATTTTGAACTAAAAGCAGCCATTAGGTAGGAATCAGGACAGAAAATGAGAACTACTTACTTGAGTGGGTACATCCTCAGCGCTATATCAGTACCAGGGCAGTATGAAAGGAAAGCAGCAAGTGCTGTCTCTTCAAACAAACCAAAGATGAGAATTTTGTTCCTGTGAAATAATGAAATGTGTTATTGAAGGAAGGAAGGCAACAGAGCGCACTCAGCACCCAAAGCACTAGGATTCCCATTACTGAACACAAACTCAAAACTGGGGCAGTTTCATTGGGGCTGGCAACTTGGGGTAACAAGCTGAATGGCCATTATCCATTTATAAGCTAGGCGCCATCAGGTTATTCCATCAGTGACTTTGACTCAATCCTTGAATTACTTTCACGATGCACTTTACTGAAATAAAGTCACAATGCACTTTACTGAAAAAGGAGTTGGGAGGACAATATTAAACCAATGGATAACCAGTTCCATGAAACCTGGTTGATTTCAACTCTCCCTGGTCCAAGGTATAGATGCCAATTATATCGCAACTTGGATCAGATAACTTGGTACAGACCAGATACTGAAATGATGACAATTTGCAGCAACATACTGCAGCATACAGCACATTCGCTTATAACATAAATGGGTGACCGTACATCCATTGTAAGAAGTCTTACAACACCAGGTTAAAGTCCACCAGGTTTGATTCAAACACGAGCTTTCGGAGCGCAGCTCCTTCCTCAGGTGAATCCATTCTATCAGATGAATAGCTCTACCCACCTCAACCCCTTTGTTTTCATCCCATTTCATTTTAACTGTCTTTTACCATTTCTTTCTTTCTTGTCTTTCTTTCTATATATCCCCCCACCTTATCCACCCTTTCCTCCTCATTGCTTCCCGCTTCCCCTCCCCCCACATCTACATCTGTCACAGTTTATCCTTTGATGTTCGGCCTTTCACACTTTTTATTCTCTCTGGGAACTGCCATTAGCAATCCTTTCCCTCGGTTTCTGTGGTTCTGACTCGTCTTTCTTTCTTTCACTCCACAGTATAAATATTTCTGTCTGTGCAGAGTCTGCACGTCCTCCCCGTGTGTGCGTGGGTTTCCTCCGGGTGCTCCGGTTTCCTCCCACAGTCCAAAGATGTGCGGGTTAGGTGGATTGGCCATGCTAAATTGCCCGTAGTGTCCTAAAAAGTAAGGTTAAGGGGGAAGTTGTTGGGTTGCGGGTATAGGGTGGATATGTGAGTTTGAGTAGGGTGATCATTGCTCGGCACAACATCGAGGGCCGAAGGGCCTGTTCTGTGCTGTACTGTTCTAAATCTAAGTCTTTTAGCTTTGACAAAGGGTCATCTGGACTCCAAACTTTAGCTCTTTTCTCCCCCTACAGATGCTACCAGACCTGCTGAGATTTTCCAGCATTTTCTCTTTGGTTCCATTCTATCAGGTTTGTCCATGCCAGACTCTACCCTGCAGTAGTCTCATTTACATCCATTGGAATAAATGAGAAAGAGAAGATTTAATTCTGAAATGATTTTGTCAAAGGTGTCAATTGTAACTTCTCCCCCCACCACCCCTGGAAATATTAGTTAAATATTTACTTCATTCCCTGCTGGAAGACAGAGTTCCTTCTGGTCTTACAGATTACTAAGTCAGCCCACTGCACAACCACAATGCTGATGAAGAATGAAGTGTGGCACGTGAACTCCACAATTTTCCGCTGTTCGTAAGTCTGAAAAAGGACAGAAATATTAAGAGGGAAGTTGACTTAAATGCTAAATATGCTCAGAGATGATACAGTCAGGGAACTCAATCTTGATAAGACAAAGTAGTGTGATAAGACTTTGAAGTATTTATTTTATTTCACTGGACAAACTCCAACCCAGTGATGGAAATTTGTGCATTAGGGGCAGCAAATACAACATTCCAGCTCAGATAAGAAAGCAGTTCACACATTCTAATTACATTTCCCCTTTATCTTCGATTTCTTTCCAGAGTGAAAATGTAACTGCTCCTCTTATCTCCATCCTAAAACCTTGATTATTCATTATAATAGAGGGACCCTCCCACAAAGTGAATTGGTTATTTTCTGATGGAATATTAAGTAATCAAGTGCCTACTGACTCCAATTTTTCCATCTTAGAAAGAGTCTTGAAAAGAGAAGTTACCAGCATCGTCAATCCCACTGCTGTCCTAGAGCCTCAAGGCTCAACAGCAGGAATGTACAGAATTAAATTCCACAAGGATTTGGATATAATCATTTGTATTGAAAGATCAAGAGTCTGCTTTAATTAATTAAAAGTGTTTAATTTTGTAAATTAGGCCCAAACTGCATAAACGATTTCCCGGTTCCACTGTAAAACAAAAATAGTTCCTTTCAATAAGTTGCCCTAGATGATGCTCAAAGCGGTGTGTTAGAAAAGGTACTATTACAATCATCAGCTTCCAAAGTAATTATTGAGGGATGCCGTGTCCCCAAAGTCTAAATTGACTATATTACAGGAAACCAGCCATTGGTTCTCACCAATACATTAGTAGGAGGCTAGTACCTACCCACTGTTGACCATAGCTATCTTCTACATCACTTAACCATCGGTCGTCCCATTTCACACGCTTTCCAAGTAGATCCCCTGGGAGGAATCCATTCTCAGCCAAGATCACAAAATATGTGAAAAAACCACCCAAAGCCTGGATCATTCCTGGATAAAAGGAATTACAGTTGTCTTTAATTCTTGCCCCTAAGCATACAATGAAGTCCAGCAACATTGATAAAAGTACACTATTACAACAATTGAAAAAAAGAGGTATCAGTATATTTGGAACGGTTTCCTCTGACAATGCTTACTCCAACATTGGAACAGGCAATACGAGCTGTGTAACAAGCCAGAATTAGCAATCGGATAGTAAGGGAACATCTTGTAAGCGGTTACCATAACATGATCAATTTAATCTTAATTATGAGACAGCGAAGAGTATAAAACTTAACAAAGGTTAAGGGCAGAGGCATGAACTTGCTACAGCAAACCTGCCTTACTGAAGGAGATATTTGGTACAATCCAAGACCTATCAAGGCAAAAGTACCACTTGTGTAATCAACAAATGAGATAAGATACAGTATAAATCTACAACAGATTTATATAAATGCATAAAAATGTAAAAATCCAGCTGACAGATATAAAAAGCAATAAAGTTTTTAAGTTTTAAGAGCTGCAACAAAAGAAATATATGAGAATAAGTACTTGAAAAGGCTATAAATACAAATAATAAAATTGTTATATAAAAGCAAATAAGGAACATGTAGACTTTTAAAAGAGAGACTGATGTGATGCAGTAAATCACAATGTAAATGGTGCCACAGTCCCACAGGATGATAGGCTGCTCTCCACTTTGAGAGCTGGTTGGTGGTGATTTAACCCGAGGGTCACCACAGTTTAGGCAAGGACAGGGTTGAGAAGGAGGGACATTCATGAGTAACCTCAGCCAGTACGGGAATTGAACCTGCACAGTTGCTGTCACTCCGCATGACAAACCAGCCATCCAGCCAACTGAGCTAACCAACCCCCAGTTATTGACAATAAAGGAAAGGCAGCTTGTTAAAGGAGTACTTTGCATCTACACAGTCGAAGGACAAAATACCTGCAGGTTATTAAAACTAAATCAATGGGAGAAACTTGATTACAATCTGTCATCGGGGACAATGACTGAGCTGGTCAGAAAGTCACTGTGGAGTTGTGATAAGTAATTATGTTTGAATAATCTGGTTAAATGTTTTTGAGAAGATTAACTTGTTTAGGAGTGTACTTACAGGATGTTGTCTATACATACTGACAGAAAGCATTTGTTATGGTTTCATGCAAGAGATTGACAAGCAAAAATAAGAGCGACACAAATAGAGGCAAATCAGTTGAGAAGTGGAGATAAAAAAAAGAGTTGTGGCAAAGGGTATGCACCCCAATTGGCAGGGTGTGACCAACAGTGTTCCCCTAAGGATTTGTACTGGAGACTCTGCTTTCAGCTTATTTAGCTCTTCTCAAACATGCCCACCATTAAGTCTGGCAACAAAGGTTGGATTTGACGCATATTACTTGCTGTTGCAAAACAGTAACATTTGAGAAAAGATATTTCAGGGTCTTGGAAGATTTCTCAAGTTTCACACTATGGGCGGGATTCTCTGGTCCCGCTGTAGTGAATGGGAGATTTGGCTGAGCGTCAAATTCTCCATCCTGACAGCAGCGGTAGCATTGAGTGCAGAGCATGCCTACCTATATAACAGGACCTTTCAGAGATAGATTGAACTAACTTCTAGAATTGTTTCAAAAACAGCCAACACATAGCAAATGTAATTGTATAGAAGCCGCCAGAAGCAGTACAGGAGTATGTACTGAATTAGGCAGCATGGTAGCATTGTGGATAGCACAATTGCTTCACAGCTCCAGGGTCCCAGGTTCGATTCCGACTTGGGTCACTGTCTGTGCGGAATCTGCACATCCTCCCAGTGTGTGCGTGGGTTTCCTCCGGGTGCTCCGGTTTCCTCCCACAGTCCAAAAATGTGCAGGTTAGGTGGATTGGCCATGCTAAATTACCCTTAGTGTCCAAAATTGCCCTAGTGTTGGGTGTGGTTATTAGGTTATGGGGATAGGGTGGAGGTGTGGACCTTGGGTAGGATGCTCTTTCCAAGAGCCGGTGCAGACTCGATGGGCCGAATGGCCTCCTTCTGCACTGTAAATTCTATGACCAATTTGCACTCATCAAATTCCAACTGAACTAACTGTTGAAATAAATCCAAACATAAAGCAGTCACTCAAAATCAATGAGACTCATGTTAGGCATAGTTTGGGGAAATTATCTGGCATGAGAACAGTATTTCTGAGTACAAGGCAATTTTGTGCGAGCATTACAGTGGGCGGTACGGTAGCAGTGGGTAGCACTGTTGCTGCACAGAGCCAGGGCCCCAGGTTCGATTCCCGGCTTGGGTCACTCTGTGCGGAGTCTGCACGTTCTCCCTGTGTTTGTGTGAGTTTCCTCCGGTTTCCTCCCACAAGTCCCGAAAGACTGGCTGTTAGATAAATTGTTTGGACATTCTGAATTCTCCATCAGTGTACTCGAACAGGCGCCTGAATGTGGCGACTAGGGGCTTTTCACAGTAACTTCATTGCAGTGTTAATGTAAGCCTATTTGTGACAATAAAGATTATTATTATACAGTTTTGGATAAATGGGTCCAAAAACTGATAGAGAGGATTTTAGTTTGATCAAAACCTTGTCACTTGCTGGAACAAATAATCTGCTCCAATCATGCTGCTACTCAGTTCATCTTCAACAGCAAAGTGTGCCATTTGTCTCTTCCCTGAATTTCATACATGCTTCCTCTGCAGGTGCTGACCCGGTATTGTTCTGGGATTGCCTCAATTTGCTGCAGTGCATTGTTATACACCTTCTAAGTACATTATTTAAATGTCCACTGAAACTCTAGTGAGCAGGAGCTGCATATTGTGAGTATAGGGCTCTATCCTGCTCTTATGTGACAGTCATTCCCAGGGTCAGAGCTGCAGTCCAAGAATGGACAATTTGGCTAACATTCCAGCCCAAGGCTAGTGTCATTCAAGACAAATACAGCACCACTGCAAGCTTGGCTGGACTCAACCCAGACTGAAGTTTGAAACAGTCATTCTTGGCCTGGGTATCCTGCACTAAATGGAACTGTGCGTTTTGCCATACTGAATATGCTGGAGGCTATGTGGAACAAATTAACCATTTTATTGTGCGCAATATCTGTAGATTTATCAAAATAGTGAAAAGTTAGAATGGCCAACCAAATCATAGCTCACCAATCTGTCCATAGGCCATACTGATCAATCTCTCATTCACCAGTTTGTCGGTCTTGGGGTTACGGGGCTCTCTCTTCATTATATCACTTTCAGCCTGTTCATAAGCAAGAGAGATGGCAGGGACCTGCAAAGAACAGCAACCATTGGTGAAACCATTGTACCAAACTCCACTGTGATAGCATTACTTATTTACATGCAACTAGCTTCAACAATTTGCAGTTATCCATTTAATTGTCAGGGCAGCAGAACAGCAATGTGCAGATGTCATTACAGAAAGGGGAAATTGTTTGTGGGTCATTCTCCTATCGCTGACTCAAAAGAAGGATAAACCTACTGGTTGAAAAAGAGAGAAGAAAATATCAACCCAATCTTAGAGCTTAAAACATCCCCCTCAATAAAAATAACTCGAAAAGGAATCGACTACAAACTCACCATGTCAGTACCCAGGTCAATGCAGAGGATGGTAACAGTTCCAAGTGGCAGTGGGACATTTCCAATGATGAAAACCAGAAAAGGTGTGATTTCAGGGATATTGCTGGTTAAAGTGTAAGCAATGGATTTCTTTAGATTATCAAAAATCAGGCGACCTGTAAAATGATCAGATCAAAATTTGAAGTCATTAAATAAATCACCACACCTGCACAAGCTGGGCTCTGATTTTGTATTTCTTGTAAAACTGCAAGGCACTCCAAACAACAATTGCCTATGGGAAGTTACATAAAACACCAAAGATAGACCATTAAATTGTTAATCTTGAAAAAGGCATCGGCATTATTTAGCCCAAGACAAAATAGTGATGGGCACTCCACAGGTTTAAATATTAAGCATGCCCTGAATATCAAAAAACTCATTTATTTCCCTTCCAACTTTCTGCCCTTGTCCTTCATCTCAAGGTGGTCTGTTACGCTGGGCACATTACCGCAGCTGGCAGCAAACCTGCAGTAGCTTACTTACAGGCATTCTTCATATGAAGCAGGACAGCCAAGTGCCCAAGAAGTTATTTATCATTAAAACATCACAGCCGAGTTAATGTCATTCTGATTTTAAAAAACACGTGCACATTTTTTTGCAGAGTTACAGAACACAGGAAGAACCGCAGTCCTGCTGATTGACCCCCCCCCCCCCCCCCCCCCTTCCTCACTTAAGCCTTAAACATTAATATCCCACAACAACCCAAGTTGCAGTCAGCTAACTTAAACAAGTTGTGTATTCCCTATTTGTATTAAGTATTCTCTACAGATCTTGACCAACTGGAAGACATGTGTTAAGCACAGGATTAAAAAGTGAAAAATGTACAGGTGCTGCAAATCTGAAATAAAAATGGAAAGTGCTGGGAGTAAATAGCATTGTTTTAGATCTTCAGAATTTTCCATTTATATGTTAGAAATGGAAAAATTCCAAACGCCAAAACTATGCATCAGCTTCAAATATTACCCTCACCTTCCTCCACACCGGTGACAATGGAAGCAAAGTTATCATCTAGCAGGATCATGTCAGCAGCTTGCTTGGACACATCAGAGCCAGCAATACCCATTGCAACACCAATATCAGCCTTCTTCAGAGCAGGAGAGTCATTCACTCCATCACCTGTCACAGCTACAATGGCACCCTGCAGAGATATAAATCACAATATCATCAAACCGTGTGTCAACCTTGGTTCAATTAGTAGCACTCTCACCTCTCAGTTGCAAGTTCAAGTCCCACTCCAGCAGTTCAGCGTAAAACCCAAAGTTGCACTCCACTGCAGTACTGAAGGGCTGCTGTGCTGTTAGGTGGTTGCTCGTGGGCAAGATGCTAACCCAAAGCCCTGTATGCTCCCTTGAGGATATAAAAGATCCGATGACACTATTTTGAAGAACACCTGGGGAGTTACCCAACTGGCAATATTTATCCCTGAACGAACATCACAAAAATAAATATTCTGGTCGTGTTCACTGTGTTATTTGTGCCATGCATAAACTGGCTTCTGCACTGCCTACATCATAAGAATCACTGCAGTTCAAAAGTATGTCATTCATTTAATGTGATTTTGTGGCAATCTGGGGCTGTAAATGGTACAATATATAAATGCAAGTTTTTTTTTGTGTGATGTCCTTTATGAGGAAAGTACATTTGCGGAGGCAAAATGACTGCAGATGCTGGAATCTGAAACAAAAACAGAAAATACTGGACAATCTCATCACAGCATCTGTGGAACGAGAAGGGAGCTAATGTAGAGTCTGGATGACTTTGTCAAAGCCTCCTTTCGGAGGTGCCATCATTTGGATGAGACAATAAATTTGGCCCATCAGGTCTTCACCGACCCTCTGAAGCAGCACCCCACCTAGGCCCAATCCCCCACCCTATCCCATAACCCCACCTAGCCTTTGGACATGAAGGGGCAATTGATCATGGTCATGGTCATTTCATACAACCTGCACATTTTTAGATTGTGGGAGGAAACCAGTGCACCCGGAGGAAACCCACGCAGACATGGGGCGAATGTGAAAACTCCACAGTCACCCGAGGTCAGAATCGAACTCGGGTGCTGTGAGGCAGCACTGCAAATCACTGCGCCACTCTACACCCAATACTTGTTCAAACTCAGTCTTTCATAGCTACTCCCATCTTGAAGGGTTAGATTTTACAAGAAAACTCCGCTCTCTCCCCACTATCCTCGGGCAAACTTCGCTGCTGTGTTTGCCACCAGTGACATTAGTGATAGGGTAACCCTGGACAAGATACCTGGTTCATACGTAGTGTCTTGCACTGCTAGGTGAAAGGTGGAATTTAGTTTTCTTTCAAATTCAGAAAGTCTGTGCATTGGACCTCAAAAGATTTGTGTAGTCGAATTCTATTAACCATAAATTCTAAGGTTTACTTGCAGCTTAAAGGCTGCTGACTGTGCCACAATGTGGCACAGTTTGGAAGCTGACCGTTCTTAGGCCTTATACAAGACTGGCTCTGCAGCAAAGGTTGAAAATCCAATCAAAGTGATGTAAATTACTCAGGTTCGCGTCTTGGGTGTGATGGAACCTCTGCTTGCAGCATAGACTAGCCTCCCATCATGATACACTTTGCAAGTGCATCATGATGGGAGGCTATTCTATGCTGCAGGCAGAGGTTTCATCACACCCAAGACGTGAACCCTGAGCAAAATCTAAGATTTTGCATATATCATTTGAATAGGAGACTTCACTTGAATAATTTCTGCATTACACAAGTTAATGCTCACAATGCAATATTGTTTAAACGCAAGTCTTTCTCTTGCTTTTCCACTCTCAACTATTATATGGAGTAGATTGCAATATGACAAAATACTGCACAATCATTTGATGAATGGGGAGGGAAAAAGAACTGCATCTCATTCAGAGGTTTCTTACCTGTCGCTGACAACCTTCCACGATGATCAGTTTCTGTTGGGGAGAAGTTCTAGCAAAGACTATCTCGGTATGATAGTGTAAGATGTCATCTAGTTGCTCGACGGTTAGGTCTTTGAGGTCTGTACCATGGATAACACAGGCTTTGGCATCCCTATGTCACAAGAATTCCAACAGGAGGCTCAGTAACATGGCAATACTTATGGAAACTATTCTTTGACCAGCATTTACATTTTTAAAAAATATTTTTTTATTCTCCTCCTTTTTCACATTTCTCCCAAATTTACACCCAACAATAAACAATAATCAGCAACGAATGCAACATCAATCCCCATATCATTAACAACGATCCCATCCTCACACCAAACCCCAGACATTGGCCCGCATGTCAACATAAACAAATGACAAAGGGGAATCAGGAATCATCCACAGTCACCATTAACACATACAGTCCACCTCCCCCCAACCCCGTTAATGTTCGATGTAATCCAATTCTTGCAAGTGCATAATGAATAACACCCATGAATTTTAGAATCCCTCCATCCTTCCCCTCAGTTCAAATTTGACCGTTTCAAGCATTAAGAATTCCAGGGCACAGGGTGGAGAGGTTGATCGCCACCCTAACAGGACCCGCCTTCGGGCGATCAACGAGGCGAAGGCTACAACATCTGCCTCCGCGCCCATTTCCAACCCTGGCTGGTCCGACACCCTGAATATGGCCTCCCGAGGGCCCGGGTCCAGTTTCACGTGCACCACTTTAGAGATTACCCTAAACACCTCCTTCCAGTAATCCTCTAGCTTTGGACAGGCCCAAAACATATGACCGTGGTTTGCAGAGCTTCCCCAGCAACATTCACACACATCTTCTACCCCATCAAAGAGCCGGCTCATCCTTGCCCTTGTAAGGTGCGCTCTGTACACCACCTTCAGCTGTATCACCCCAACCTCACACACGAGGTGGAGGCGTTCACCCTCCGGAGCACCTCACACAGAACCCCTCCTCCATACCCTCTCCCAACTCTTCCTCCCACTTTGCCTTGATCCCTTCTAGTGGCACCGTTTCTTCCTCCAATATAGCCCCTGTAAACTGGCGATACTACCCCCTTCCCCCTGTCGTCAGCACCTCCTCCAGCAATGTGGAAGCCGGCTCTACTGGGAAGCTCTGTATCTCCTTTCTGGCAAAATCTCAAACCTGCATAAATCTAATTATTTTCCCCTGCTCCAGCCCATGCTTCGCTCCCAGCTCCTTCAATCCTGCAAAACAACCCACCCATGAAATAAAACTTTTAGAGTTCTAATTCCTTTCTCCTCCCAGCTCTGAAAATTTCCATCCCCCAAGAAATAAATCTTTTAGTGTTCCCCAAGAAATAAACCTTTTCGTGTACCAGCATTCACATTTTAACATAGGTTGTCGAGCCATTGAAAAGAGTCGCAGGTGAGACTGATCCTACCCTCACCTGATATTTTCCCACGAGGGGGAGGGGGGGGGTCACTGGATAGCAATTAGGAACAAGCTTCCTGTTGATTCCCTCCCACCATCTAGCTTCAGGGACAGAATCCAGTCTCTGGGGAGCAGTATTGAAATTAATTCACAGCATATACTAGGAATTGAACCGTATGATCTGTTAGCCTAGTTACGTGTGCTTTTATTTATCAAGTCATTGAAGGAGTTGCAGTGAGTTTTAAATTAAGTGGATCTCAGGAAAGAGAGAAACTCTGCTTTGTACACTGAAAGAACTCAGATTCCATATCCATCCAGTTCTGAGTTGGGCAATCTTAGTCTGGGTGGCAGCAAAGATATTACAATTGGCCTCAGCAACACAGAGCTATGAAAGGAAAACTCAACCAAGCTTCCAGCTTCTTCTTACCTGGGATTAACTTGACTACTGGGAATGTTCAAACGAGCAGCAATGTCTTCTACAGTCTCATTTCCTTCAGAGATGATACCCACACCCTTAGCAATGGCTTTAGCTGTGATTGGATGGTCACCAGTTACCATAATCACCTATAACATACAAGTTGAAAAACAGGAAAAGAATATATATCTTTGCTTAGAGATAATTGGAGCAGTCTCTGGCAAGCAAATTATCAATGGTAGTGGTTCTGCGCGAGACCAATTTACCAATAGTTTCCTGCAGTTATCAGTGTTTGAACATTTCTCTCAATCTTTGTTAGCTATCCGGTTGGTGGCTTTGGGAGAATTAGTCAGAAGTTTCCAATGATGCAAAGAATTTTGAACTTGGAGAAGAAGTGGACTGATGTAATTTAACACAATTTAAAAAAAAAATTTGTTCATAGGATGAGGGCCAGCATTTATTGCCCATCCCTAATTGCCCTCGAGTCACATGTAGGCCAGACCAAATAAAGATGGCAGATTTCCTTCCCTAAAGGACATTAGTGAACCAGATGGGTTTTTAACGACAATCGGCAATGGTTTCATGATCCTCATGAGGATTTTAATTCCAGATTTTATTATTGAATTCAAATTTCACCATAGGCAGTGGTGGGATTCGAACCCGGGTCCCCAGAGCATTACCCTGGGTTTCTAGTTTCTAGTCCAGTGACAATATCACCAGGCCACTACCTCCCCAATGTATTATTACCTCTGTTGGTTAGCTTAATATCAACCATATTTATAACACGCAACATTCAAAGCTGAATATTCAGCAAGAGTGATTTAAATGTTATAGAGCATTAATGTTTAATTAACTAGAAGCATGAGGCTATACCATAGCAAATGGGAGTAATAGGATGCATTACAAAAGTGATTCAATATAAAGTAAAAACATCATTTCTGCCCTTTTGTATACAATATTGTGTTCAGTTTTTGTCCTTTCACAGAATGGGTGACAGAGGCAGCTAGAAACAGTTAATGAATGACATTAAAAACCCTTAGATTATCATGATCAGATTAGAGCTGGATCTGCTTTTAAAAAGCATAAACATTAGGCAAATAGAAAGGAGATCTAAGGAATCAGTCCATGTCCAGCAGTATGACTATTTGTCTTGGAAACGGGAGAAAAATAGGGGACACGTGCAAGTTATGCAAGCATAGAACTAGGTAATGCCAGGTTTCTCTCTCTCACGGGGGCACTGACATTTGGAACAAGCTACCAGGTCATGTATTGAAGGTGGATACAGTGCAAATATTACAAAGGGAATGAATCTCCTCCAGCTCAGAATGCAGCTGATATTGCAGTACAAAAAAAACAAGTGAGGTATTAGGCTATGTGATACATGGAACTCGCATTAAACGGTCAAGAATAATTTCCCAGTTGCTTTTTCCCCTCTGAATTGGTTTTTTGAACTGGTTTTCAAAAATACATTGCATTTTGTATCACATGAAAACTGATGCCAGTATCGGAGCTGCCTCACTACTGTACAATTATCACCTGGCTAACCTCTAGCTGAGTGTTTATGTAGAGCTCATTTTACATTAGTTTCCTGTGCTTTGGTGTAACTCAAAATAAATCATTTTTACCTTGATCCCAGCACTTCTGCATTTGCCAACAGCATCCGGTACAGCAGCACGGGGTGGATCAATCATAGACATCAGTCCAACAAAGCATAGATCGGTTAGGGGGAAATTGGGCTCATCTCCATCAAATGGAAATCCTTCTCCATATGTATCTTCAGGCAATGCAAAATGGCAGAATCCTACAAGCAAATAATGAGAGTTCATCAGGGAAAATTGCACTTGATTTCTCAATTATTTATACAAAACAAATAACTACAAGTCCAACTTAAGATTTTCTTCAGAGAAGAATAAATTATTTAGAAGGTACAAAGATGTGGTGCAGTGAGCGATGGGTCGTGGATTGCAACCCATCTCAGACAGAACTAAAGTTTTGTCTGCCAGCAGTTAGACCCAATATATATTCAATTTAGGGAGTCATTTCAATTTTCATTTCATGGCCGAGCTAAATCCACATTTGACATGTAGGAGCCTTTTAAAGACCAGTTGATTAGAGTGCAGGCATGTGCCTGTGAAAATGAAGGACAGAATTGGCAGGATTAAGTAACCATGGATGACAGGGGAAATCGCGAGACTAGTTAAGAAGAAAAGCAAGCATACACAAGGTCTAGGAAACTAAAAACAAACAAAGCTTTTGAGGA
Organism: Scyliorhinus canicula; assembly: GCF_902713615.1. Classification (NCBI taxonomy): domain Eukaryota; kingdom Metazoa; phylum Chordata; class Chondrichthyes; order Carcharhiniformes; family Scyliorhinidae; genus Scyliorhinus; species Scyliorhinus canicula. The sequence continues at coordinate 53,122,088 of NC_052152.1, read as the reverse complement.
ATATAGGAAAAGTAGGAACAAACTCAAGCAGGGAGCTAGGAGGGCCAAAAGGGGCCATGAAAGATCATTGGCAAATAGGGTCAAGGAAAATCCCATGGTCTTTTAAATATTATATCTAAGGAGCAAGAGGGAAAGAGTAGCCACACTCGAGGACAAAGGAGGAATGTTATGTGTGGAGTCAGAGCAAGTGCGAGATCCTTAATGAGTACTTGCATCGGTATTCACCACCGAGAGGAACATGATGGATGTTGATGTTAGGGATGGATGTATGTTGAACGTTATGATGATGCCGGCGGTGGAAGGGGAGGCGGAGATAGTGGTGGCGCTAGATGCGGAGAAGGCCTTTGATAGGGTCGAGTGGGGGTACTTGTGGGAGGTGCTGGAAAGGTTCGGGTTTGGGGAGGGGTTTGTCAGTTGGGTGAGGCTGTTGTATGAGGCCCCGATGGCGAGTGTGGCCACGAATAAGAGGAAGTTGGAGTATTTTCGACTATACCGAGGGACGAGGCAGGGGTATCCCCTGTCCTCCCTACTTTTTGCGCTGGTAATTGAACCCCTGGCTATGGCGCTGAGGGAGTCGGGGGATTGGAGGGGGCTGGTCCGGGGTGGGGAGGAGCACAGAGTGTCGCTCTATGCGGATGACCTATTGTTGTATGTGGCGGACCCGGTGGGGGGAATGCCGGTGGTGATGGGGATTCTCCGGGAATCTGGGGATTTCTCAGGGTATAAGCTTAACTTTGGGAAAAGCGAACTGTTTGTGGTACACCCGGGGGGGGGGGGGGGGGTGAGTGATGATTGGGAGACTCCCACTGAGAAGGGCGGAGAGGAGCTTCAGGTACTTGGGAGTTCAGGTGGCCAGGAGCTGGGGGGCCTTGCACAAGCTAAACCTCAAGGCTGGTGGAGCAAATGGAGGAGGAGTTTAAGAGGTAGGACATGCTGCCGCTGTCTTTGGCGGGTAGGGTGCAGTCAGTCAAGATAACAGTGCTCCCAAGGTTTCTGTTCCTCTTCCAGTGCCTCCCCATCCTTATCCCGAAGGCTTTTTTCAGGCGGGTTAACAGGAGCATTACGGGGTTTGTGTGGGCGCACGGGACTCCAAGGGTGAGACGGGTGTTCTTGGAGCGGGGGGGGGGGGGGGGGTGCTGGCGTTGCCCAACCTGGGGGTATTATTGGGCTGCCAACGCAGCGATGGTGCGTAAGTGAGTAATGGACGGGGAGGGGGCGGCATGGAAGAGGCTGGAGATGGCATCCTGTGTGGGTACGAGCCTGGAAGCGCTCGCAACGGCGCCACTGCCTCCGACGAGGTATACCACGAGCCCGGTGGTGGCAGCTACCCTCAAGATTTGGGGGCAATGGAGGCGGCCCATGGGGGAGGTGGGGGCCTCGATGGGGTCCCCAATACGGGGGAACCACCGGTTTGTTCCAGGGAGAATTGATGGCGGGTTCCTGAGTTGGCACAGGGCAGGTGTCAGGAGGCTGGGGGACCGGTTCATAGACGGGAAGTTTGCGAGCCTGGGTGAGCTGGAAGGGAAGTTCAGGCTCCCCCCGGGGAACACCTTTAGGTACATGCAAGTAAGGGCGTTTGTCAGGCGGCAGGTGGCGGTGTTCCCCCTGCCGCCGCCGCGTGGGGTCCAGGACAGGGTGCTCTCGGGGGTGTGGGTTGGAGAGGGGAGGATCTCGGAAGTGTACCAGGTGATGCAGGAGGTAGACAAGGCCTCTGTGGAGGAGCTGAAAGATAAATGGGAGGAGGAGCTGGGTGAGGAGATTGAGGGGGGGACGTGGGCGGAATCCCTAGAAAGGGTGAACTCCTCCTCTTGTGTGCGAGGCTTAGCCTCATAGAGTTTAAGGTACTGCATAGGGCTCATATGATCGGGACAAGGATGAGCCGGTTTTTTGGGACCGAAGACAGGTGTATTAGGTGCGCAGGGAGCCCAGCAAACCATGTCCACATGTTCTGGACATGCCCAGCGCTGGGGGAATTTTGGAAGGATGTAGTAAGGACGGTATCGAGGGTGGTAGGATCCAGGGTCAATCCAGGCTGGGGACTCGCAATATTTGGGGTTGCAGTGGAGCCGGGAGTGCAGGAGGCAAAAGAGGCCGGTGTTCTGGCCTTTGCGTCCCTAGTAGCCCGGTGGAGGATTCTTTTAGTGGAAGGATGCGAGGCCCCCAAGCGTGGAGGCCTGGGTCAACGATATGGCAGGGTTTATTAAATTGGAGAGGGTGGAATTTGCCCTAAGGGGGTCAATGCAGGGGTTTTTCAGGAGATGGCAAACATTCCTAGATCTCCTGGCAGAACAGTAAAAACAAAAGGTCAGCAGCAGCAGCAACCTTGGCGGGTCGGGGGGGGGGGGGGGGGGGGGGGGTGTTGTCTCTTTGTTTTTGTTTTGGGTTGAATATCTGTTATTTGCCAATGACGGTGTTAATTTATTATTTCTCTTTTGTATTTACCTGGGGGGGGGGGGGGGGGGGGCTGTTTTTTTTGTTAGAATTTTCTGTTATTGTTTTCTTTTTTGTGAAAATGTGAAAATGTGAATGAAAATTATTGTTAAAAAAAAAGGGGATGGATGTGTGAGTATTCCAGATCATGTCAGTTTAATGAAGGAGGAAGTGTTGACTATCTTAAAATTCATTAAGGTATGGGATGGGATATATCACAGATTACTGTAAGATGCAAGAGAAGAAATAGCTGGGGACTTAACACATATCTTTGAACCATCGTTTACCACAGGTCAGGTTCCAGAGGACTGGAGAATAGCCAATGTTGTCCCTTTGTTTAAGAAGGGAAGCAGGGATAATCCAGGTAATAATAGACCAAGAAGCCTGATGTCAATAGTGGGGAACTGTTGGAGAAGATACTGAGGGACAGGGTTTATTCACATTTGGCGAATGGACTTGTTAGTGATAGCACGGTTGCATGGTGGTTAGCGTCAATGCTTCACAGCTCCATGGTCCCAGGTTCAGTTCCCGGCTGGGTCACTGTCTGTGCGGAGTCTGCACGTCCTCCCAGTGTGTGCGTGGGTTTCCTCCGGGTGCTTCGGTTTCCTCCCACAGTCCAAAGATGTGCGGGTTAGGTGGATTGGCCATGCTAAATTGCCCGTAGTGTCCTAAAAAGTAAGGTTAAGGGGGGGGTTGTTGGGTTACGGGTATAGGGTGGATACGTGGGTTTGAGTAGGGTGATCATTGCTCGGCACAACATCGAGGGCCGAAGGGCCTGTTCTGTGCTGTACTGTTCTATGTTCTATGATGGGTAACATGGTTTTGTGCGGGAAGGCCATGTCTCACCAAGTTGGTAAAGTCTTTTGAGGCGGTGACAAAATTAATTGATGAGGGAAAGGCTGTGGATGTCATCTCCATGGACTTTTGTAAGGCGTTTGACAAGGTCCCTCATGGCAGACTGGTACAAAAGGTAAAGTGGCATGGGATTCGGGGTGTGCTAGCTAGATGGATAAAGAACTGGCTTGGCAACAGGAGACAGAGAGAAGGGAGGTTTTCCAAAGGGATAAGTGCTCAGATCACTTTGTAATATATACATACAAATAAGTCCAACAGGTTTATTTAGAATCATGAGTGTTTGAAGCATAGCTCCTTCTCAGATAGTCACTAAGATAGGTGGAGTTGCAGAGAGTGAAGAGGACGGTCCAAGAGTACAGCAGAATATTGATAGATTGGAGAGTTGGAATGAGCAATGGCAGATGGAGTTCAATCCGGAGAAACGTGAGGTGATACATTTTGGAAGATCAAATTTAGGTGTGAATTGTACAGTAAAAGGAACCCTCAGGAACATTGACATACAGAGGGATATGGCTGTTCAGGTCCATAGTTCCATGAAAGTAGCAATGCAGGTGGATAAGGTACCCAAGAAGGCACACAGCATGCTTACCGTCATCAGCTAGGGCACTGGGTACAAGAGTTGACATGTCATGTTACAGTTGCATAAAACTTTAGTTAGGCCACATTTGGACTATTGCGTGCAGTTCTGGTTGCCACACTACCAGAAGGATGTGGATGCTTTGTAGAGAGGTTTACCAGGATGTTGCTTCGTCTCAAGGATGTGAACTATGAAGAGAGGTTGAATAAACTCGGATTGTTTTCGTTGGAAAGACAGAGGCTGACGGGAGACCTGATTGAGGTGCACAATATTTTGAGGTATAGATAGGGTGAATAATCGGAAGCTTTTTCCCCAGGGTGGAAGACTCAATTACAAAGGGGCATAAGTTTCAGGGCCAGAGGGAGAAAGGTTTGGGAAGTTTAGCAGGGAAGGTTTTTTTATGCAGAGGGTGATGGGTGCCTGGAACGCATCATCCAGTGAAAGCGGTGATAACAATTTTTTAAGATGCATCTTGATAAGACACATGCGGGGAATGAAAGAATACAGATCGTTTAGGCAATAAGTAGTAGGTCTAAATAACAAATCTGGATTGGTACAGGCTTAGTGGGCCAAAGGACCTGTTCCTGTGACGTAATGTTCTTTGTTCACAGTTTGTAACTACTCACAATTTGGGATATTTCAGAAAAATTTTGCCTATGCAACATTTATTGCACATCAAAAAATCAATCCACTGTAGGATGTTTTGATCTAAAAGATACAAATATAACTGCAGGTATTAAAATAAAAACATTTAAAAAATTTGGGTTGATTTTCCTCTCTGATCACAAAGGTCAAATGTGACAATCCTCATCCTATCACAACAGCTGATGCTTCAGAGACTAAGAATTAAATCTGCAGCTTTGTTTCATTTTTTTCAATGTTTAAGATTCAAGAGGCTTAAGTGCTCAAAGGTTCGTTGAATTTGTGTCATTACCTTCTCCAGCACGTCTACCCCTGCCACTGACCCACACCTCATTCCTTACCTAGCACTCGCTCTCCCAAGCCACCCAGCTCCAAGTAAGCATTCTGGAATGCTTCTTTCATCTCCTCAGTCAATTCCTGTTCTTCACCATTCAGAAGGATTTTGGAACAACGGTCTAGAATTCGTTCTGGTGCCCCCTTCATCACTAACAGGTAGCGACTTTCACCGGGTTTTTCACACTCATGGATGGATAGCTGAAGGCAGAATCATTGAAATTTAGAAAGTCAGAAACATCACTTAATTGTATCTGCTAAAAATTGTTCCATCAGGTGAAAATTTATTTTAACCTCACCAGACAGAATTAAACTGTTACAAGGTATAAAGTTTCTGGAACGAGGAAACAGGGCAAAGAAGTAGGGAGCAAAAAGGAAAGTTTTCAACCGATGCGACCAGGTCAGTTATTCATGCAAATTTAAATGGAATTGGAAAGCTCAGGTTATAAAGGCAGTCTTTACACCAACCATGACACTTCACATTAATTTGTGCTGGGTTGTTAACTTTGGGTAAGAGAAACATTCTTCCACCACCACAAACTATTTGGTGCAATTGAAAGAAGTTGATCTAGTCTTCAGTCTCATGGTCTCAAGAATCAGCAAATACTGCAGCACAGCCCCAAAGGTTTATTTCCTGGTCTACCACCCACTTAGCATAGCATTCTACTTGGATCCAGGTTTCCCGAAAGTAATGCTCAGCTCTTTAGAATGTCCTCGATACCTGATATTTATTGGTGGAGTTGAATGGAATTTCCACAATCTTTGGGTTTTTGTCCCTCATTTGCTGAACTGATCCACAGCAAAGTTCAATACACTTCAGGAGGGCAGATTCAGAAGCATCTCCAGCAACACTTCGCTACATGAAAATAGGAAATACAATTAATGGTGGCCGATTTAACATCAGAAAAACAAATATCTGCACTCAATGGGTGTAAGTAAAAGTTTCAATGCAGTAATCAAGTGTTTTCTCTCAATAAATCCCCATTACCCAAAATTAAATGTAATAGTACGTCAGGTTTCACCATGTGCTCCTGAATGCAGTTTGCAATTTACATACTCACCTCAAGGGTGGCACAGTAACACAGTGGTTAGCACTGCTGCTGCACAGCACCAGGTACCCAGGTTCAATTCTGGCATTGGGTGACTGTGTGGAATTTGTACTTTCCCCCCGTATCTGTGTGGGTTTCCTCCGGGTGCTCCGTTTTCCTCCCAGTCCAAAGACGTGCAAGTTAGGTGGATTGGCTATGATAAATTGCCCCTTTGTGTCCAAAGGTGTGCAGGTTAGGTGGGATGAAGGCCATTGGGGGAGGGGGGGTGGGGGTGCGCTAGATAGGGGGTTCTTTCAGTGGTTCAGTGCAGATTTGATGGGTCTATTGGCTGCCTTCCACACTGTAGGAATTTCATAGCTATTAGCTATTACCTAGTATACAGAATGCAAGCAATGTCAGAGAAATTGGGAGTAAAATGCAAAACGTTAAGCAGCTTTTACATTACACTTAATTCTGATCTTGGCATTTGTGCTGCTAAATTAGACTCTTATCTCAGCGGCCGATGAATAAGAAATTGCAAGCCTGCGACCAAGGATTATCTGTTTGAATGAGAACAGTTCATGTTTATCACATTGCAAGAACTCAAATTAAAATAGTATCAATACACAAATAGGTGATATCAGCCGGTGAAAAATCCAAATCAAAAGACTTAATTTTGTAGCCACCTCCAACGGCCAGTTTTTAAATAAAATCTCTCAACAACACAATTTTATTGTTTAGAACAGTCTGAATGCAAGTATGAAAGTGGGAGGCAGTGGCGTAATGTTATTGTCACTGTATTAGTAATCCGGAGACCTAGGGTCATGCGCTGGGAACCTGGCTTCGATTCCAACCTCCGGTAACTGTCTGTTTGCACTTTCTCCCCATGGCTGCGTGGGTTTCCTCCGTGTGCTCCGGTTTTCTTCCACAGTCCAAAGATGTGCAGGTTAGGTGGATTGACCATGTTAAATTGCCCCTTAGGGTAGAGTTTCAGGAATAGGGTGGGAGATTGGGCCTAGGTAGGGTGGTCTTTCGAAGGGTCGGTGCAAACTCGATGGGCAGAATGGCCTCCTAGTGCACTGTAGGAATTCTATTCTATCTTCACTGCAGATTGCACCATTATGCATCAAAGGTAATTAATCATCACCTCTGATGGAATCTGACAAACCTAGTCCTCAAATTTGAGCTGTATTATGTCGTAATCATGAAATTTCCAGTGGAGAGAGCACAAGTTTGAAACCATCGGAATTTATGTCACAAAATTAAACTCACCTTCAGAATTGGCAAATTTTCTTGACCTGCATGGAAAACAGCACGGTTGCACAATGCTGCAACACGGGATAGTGCAGACCAAGTGGGAGAAGTCTTGTCAAAGGCAGCACCTACAAAAGTCAGGCACTGATCGTTAAATCTCAATTATACCATTTTCGAGGGTTCAAATTTTTATAATTTCAAAGCAAGCAATATTTATGCCATTTTATCTTATGCAACTTTTGAAACATTAATTTATAAGGACAGCGTTTAGGTGCGAGTTTAAAAAAAAAGGATCAAGCCAACATGAAGCAGTCTGCAGAATAGTTAACTGCAGTTAGTCCACATGTTCATACATGTAGCAGAGAACAGTCTCATGAAAAGAGAAAGGCAGTTAACTCAACTGTCCCAAGTGCTGAAGGTTTGTAAACTTTGCGAAATAATCATTGCCTGGCAATAGATCAGCCTGGTTGCCACCTTCCTTTCCTCTTTTGTACTTTATTACCAAAAATGACTGCTATCACATGAATTTTACTCAAAATTTGGAAGCTGACGAAATTCATTTAACCAGCAGACAAGTACTCGAGTACAAAACTCAAAGCCATCCAAGATTACTGAGGGCTTATGACAATTTCTCCCCAAATAACTATGCGCACCAACTTATCTCAGTGTTTCAAACGAGGAAGCCCAAATCTTTGAGATTAGAACAGGTCTCCTTATCTAAAATGATGCAGCCAGTGAAATCTATGTTTTAAAAGATTGAGCACTTATACTAAGGAAACTATTCCTCTCACCTGACTGGTTCTCAGTAGTATCAGCTTCATGGATCTGGTTGTCAAACCACATGTGAGCGACGGTCATTCGATTCTGTGTTAGTGTTCCAGTCTTGTCAGAACAGATAGTGGAGGTTGATCCAAGTGTTTCCACAGCTTCAAGATTCTTCACTAAGCAATTTTTCCGAGCCATACGTTTGGCAGTCAGGGTTAGACACACCTGGAGAGGAGATAAAAGGTTCAAATTCTTATTTGCTTCACCTCCCTAATAATTTGCTCCCTATTTCTTCAAAAGATGCTGCTTGTATTTTGAAATCAACAGAACGAACATTGAACAGGTTCTACAACAATCTGTGCCACCAAATTACTTCCGAGGTAAAGATGAAAATGGGCCCACTAAGTTCAATGCCATCTCATACCGTGACAGTAGCAAGTAAGCCCTCTGGCACATTGGCAACAATGATTCCAATCAAGAAGATGACTGCTTCAAGCCAGCTGTATCCAAGAATGAGGGACAGAATGAAGAAGCTGACGCCAAGGAACACTGCCACTCCGGTGATGATGTGGATGAAATGTTCGATTTCAATGGCAATTGGAGTTCGTCCAACCTCCAGTCCAGATGCTAGAGTTGCAATCCTACCCATGACAGTACGGTCACCTGTACAGATGACAATACCACGAGCAGTACCTACATGAACAGCAAGTTTGATATTAATATTTCAAGAAAATATCTCGAGGTTGCCAAAACTTTTACACATCCTATTGAATGCGCTCAAAATGTAGTCACTGTTGGATAGCCAATTTTCATGTAAGCCCGCCACTATCAGCAGTAAGAAATTATATATCTTTCGGAGGACGTTGATGAAAGAATAATAGCTGGCCAGGAAATCAGGAGACTGCAATGATCTTTTTCAAATAAATGCCAAGGAGTTCTTGTATCCCTCTCAAGAGATACACTGAAAGTAGTTGCAGCACTCTCAGTGCAGCACTATAGTGCAGTAATTTAAAAAAAAAAAAAATTTAGAGTAGCCAATTATTTCTTCCAATTAAAGGGCAATTTAGCATGGCCAATCCACCTAACCTGCACGTCTTTGGGTTGTGGGGGTGAAACCCACGCAGACACGGGGAGAACGTGCAAACTCCACACGGACAGTGACCCAGTGCCGGGATTCGAACCCGGGTCCTCAGCGCCGTAGGCAGCAATGCTAACCACTGTGCCACCATGCTGCCCTCTATAGTGCAGTAATAAGGCCAATGGCCCAACTTTGTCGACCCAATGCAGAATTGGACTCTACCCCCATATCCTGTGGTCCTTTAGCCCCAAGAGCTATATCTAACTCTTCCTTGAAATTACACCACGTTTTGGTCTCAACTACTTTCTGTGGTAGCGAATTCCACGGACTCACCACTCTGGGTGATGAAATTCTTCCTCACCTCGGTCCGAAAAGGTATTCCCGTTATCCTCAAACTATACCCCTTCGTTCTGGACTCCCCCTCCATCAGGAACATTCTCTCTGAATATCCTCCGTCTAATCCTGTTAGAATTTTGTAAGTTTCTATGAGATCCCCTCTCACTTTTCTAAACTCCAATGAATCTAGCCCTAACCGATTTAGTCTCTCATATGACATCCCAGCAATCATCCTGGTAAACCTTTGCTGCACTCCCTCCATAGCAAGAACATCCTTCCTCAGATAAGGACACCAAAACTGCACATAATACTTCAGGTATGGCCTCACCAATGTCCTACACAATTACAGTAAAACATCTTTATTCCTATACTCAAATCCTTTCACTATGAAGTCCAACATACCATTTGCCTTCTTTACTGCCTGCTGCACCTGCGCATTTACTTTCAGCAACTGATGCACAAGGACACTAAGGTCTTGCAGAGAGTATCCACCGCTCTCAATTTATATCTATTCAAATAATAATCTGTCTTCCTATTTTTGCTACCAAAGCAGATAACCTCACATTTATCCACATTATACTGCATCTGCCATGCATGTGCCCACTCACTCAGCCTGCCCAAATCCCGCTGAAGCATCTCGGCATCTTCCTCACAGCTCACCCTCTCACACAACTTTATATCATCTGCAAATTTGGAGATAATATATTTACTTCCCTCGTCCAAATCATTAATATATAATGTGAACAGTTGAGGTTCTAACACAGATCCCTGTGGTACCCCACTAGATCTCTACCTGCCAATCAGAAAAAGACTCATTTATTCCAACCTTTTGCTTTTCATCTGCTAACCAGATTTCTATCCATCTCAAGACATTACTTGTAATCCCATGCTCTTTAACTTTACAGATTAATCTGGTATGGGAGACCTTGTCGAAAGCCTTCTGAAAGTCTAAATAAACTAAATCCACTGGTTCTTCCTGGTCATCTCTACTAGTTACATCTTCAAAGAATTCTAGTAGATTTGTCAAGCATGATTTTCCTTTCATAAATCCATGCTGACTTTGTCTGATTACACCAATGCTTTAAAAATGCTGTGCTATGAAATCCTTGATAATGTACACTAGCAACTTCCCTACTACTTATGTTAGGTTCACTGGTTTATAGTTCCCTGTTTTCGCTCTACCTTCCTTTTTAAATAACAGGGTTACATTCACTGCCCTCCAATCTGTAGAAACCATTCCAGAGTCCAAAGAATTTTAAACAGGACATTGGAAGCTAATCGATCGCATTTAAACGGATCGATTGCTGTGGATGATAATTTATAGACAACAACAGTGTCGGCCAAATCAGGTGCTCAGGTCTCAGTATGGCTAGGACCCACAATCTTCTCGCATCCAATTCTTTTTTTTTAACTAATTTAGGGGCAATTTAGCGTGGCCAATCCATCTCCCCTGCACATCTTTAGGTTGTGGAGGTGAGACACACGTAAACATGGGGAGAATGTGCACACTCCACATGGACAGTGAACCAGGGCCGGGATCGAATCCGGGTCCTCAGCGCATTGAGATAGCAGTGCTAACCACTGCACCACCGTGCTGTCCGCACCCACAATCTTCTAACTCAGCAGCAAGAGTGCTACTAATAAGCCAAATCTGACTGGATTTTCCTAATAGGAATCTAGTCATACCTTCAACGCAATTGATGGAGAAGAAAACAATGTTTTGTGTCTCCAGGGGGTTCTCATTGGTACATTCAGGTGACCGAGTCTGAGGCTCAGATTCTCCAGTCAAGAGGAATTGTAGTCATACCTTCAACACAATTGGTGGAGAAGAAAGCAATGTTCCGTGTCTCCAGGGGGTTATCACTGGTACAATCAGGTGACCGGGTCTGAGGCTCAGATTCTCCAGTCAATGAAGAATTGTCCACCTAAATGAAAACATAAAAGTGCAGTAGGTTTTGGGTAGCAAGGATCATTTTGCTTTTATACAATTGAATCACGAATTGGAATTCCAAATTCACTCTGAGGCTGTACTTATATCCTCTGCTCTTTGCAGACCCCCTTTCAGAAGCAAATAACTACACTCCGAACATATAGAGCTGCTTAACATAGTTATCCTGGTGACATCCTGGGACCTTGCCACTGACCAGGAACTGAAATTGACCAACAATATAAATACTGTGGCTACAAAAGCAGGTTGAAAGCTAGGAGCTCTCATCTTCTGACTCTACAAAGCGTGTTGACCATCTGCAAGGCACAAGGAGGGATTCATTGATGACCTCATAGTTATGGATCCTCTAGGGAATAGTAACCATTGTGAGATTCAGTTTGGGAACGAGGAAGTGGGGTCCCACACTAGTCTTCCGGAATTAAACATAGGTAATTGCATAGGCACAATGACATATTTGGTGCGAGTAGAGTTGACAGGAAGGCTAAAAGGTGGGCAGATAACGAGCAGTGGAAGTTGTTTAAGGAGATACACAATTCCTCACACTCAAATATATTCTAGAGATAGAGAAAAATGGTAAGAGGGGTAAAAAAAAAATCCATGGCTAGGCAAGGAGATTAGGGACAATACAAAGACAAAAACTAAAGTATACCACGTTGTAAAAGTCAGTGGCAGGCTGGAAGATTAGGAAACTTTCAAACATAAGCAAACAGTTAATTAAAATGTAATAAAAAGAGCTAATGTAAATTACAAAAGAAAGCTAACCCAAAGTATCAAAAAGGATAGCAAAGGCTTCTGTAAGTACATAAAAGTATAGAGAGTCACTAAAGTGAATGTTAGTTCCCTTGGAAGATGAAACCGGAGAGTTGATAATGGAGAATACAGAAATGGCAGAGATGCTACACTAATATTTTGCCTCAGCTTTCATGGTGGAGGACACTAGTACCATCCTTACAGGAATGGGTAATTCAGAGGTAATAGAAAGGGTGGAATTTAGAACAATCAGCTTCAATAGGGAAACCGCACTCAACAAACTATTGGGATGGAAGCCAAACAAGTCCCCATAGCCTGATGGCCTACATCTTAGGGTGTCAAAGGAAGTGGCAGCAGAGATAGTGGATCCAATATTCCAAAATTCCCTGGACACGGGCAAGGTTCCAATGGATTGGGTAAAATGCTAATGTAATGCCCTTATTCAAAAAGGGAGGGATGCAGAATGTAGGAAATTACAGAAAGTTAGTTTAACATCTGTTGTTGGGAAATTGTTAGAATCCATTACTAAGGAAGTAATATCAGGACATTTGGAAAGTCAAAGCGTAATCCATTAAGAGTCAGCATGGTTGTCTGAAGGGTAAATAGTGGTTGACTATTACGCCTTCAAAGATGTAACAAGTCAAGTGGATTAAGGGGGATCCTGTAGATGCAGTATATAGAACATAGAACAGTACAGCACAGAACAGGCCCTTCGGCCCTCAATGTTGTGCCGAGCAATGATCACCCCACTCAAACCCATGTATCCACCCTATACCCGTAACCCAACAACCCCACCCCCTTAACCTTACTTTTTAGGACACTACGGGCAATTTATCATGGCCAATCTACCTAACCCGCACATCTTTGGACTGTGGGAGGAAACCGGAGCACCCGGAGGAAACCCACACACACACGGGGAGGACGTGCAGACTCCGCACAGAGAGTGACCCAGCCGGGAATCGAACCTGGGACCCTGGAGCTGTGAAGCATTTATGCTAACCACCATGCTACCGTGCTGACTTCTGGAAGCATTTGATAAGGTTTCACACAGAAGGTTAATACACAAGCTTAGATAATATGGGGGTTAGTGTTAATTTATTAGCTTGGATAGAAGACTGGCTGATGGACAGAAGAGTCGGAATAAATGGGTCTTTTTCTGGATGACAAGATGTAAGTAGTGGGATGCCAAAGGGTCAGCCCTTAGGCCCAACTATTTACAATCTTGGATATAGGAATAGAAGGTTCTATAGTCAAATTTGCTGATGACACTAAAATAGGTGGGACAGTTAGTTGCAATGAGGAAATAAGGATCTTACAAATGACTATGGATAGATAGGTTAGGTGAGTGAGCCAAAATGTGGCAGATGGAGTTTAATGGGGATAAGTGTGAGGTCACCCACTCTGGGCGGACAAATGGAAAGGCAATTTATTATCTAAATGGGGAGAGACTTTGGGGTGCTACGGTGCAGAGGGATCTGGGTGTCCTCGTGCATGAGTCACAGAAAACTAGCATGCAGGTTGTTCTTGAAAATACAGAAAAATGTGTCATTTGAAACATGGAAGTCTGGCAATATCTGGTTTGAGAGGGTACAGGGAAAGATCCCACAAAAGTTTCATAGCAGCTGCAAAGAGCAGGGTTGTAAAATGCAGATTCTTGCTCACAAGCTTTAGCAAACACACAGGTTTCATGTGGGAAGCTAAAACAATGGCTCACACCTTCATGGAATGTAACTATCTCAGGAAGCATCTGGAAAAGCATGGATGAGAGTTTCAATAGCATTAAGTGACGAATGTTTAAAACAGGCAAGTCTTTCAAGTCATAACCAAGTTAAATTTTAGCATACAGCTAAGAGCAACGTTTCACACCTTAATTGAAATAAACTCTCTTAGTAAACAGCTGGAAAGGATGGAAGATGCCAGCAGAAGCCGAACAGCAACAGCAGAGAGAGAGAGAGAGAGAGAGAGAGAGAGAGAGAGCGCGAGAGAGCGAGAGAGAGAGAGAGAGAGAGCTCGGTCATAGGAAAGACAGGGCAAGCAGCCGAGTTTAAACAGTTATACATCTAAGGAAGACTAGAATTTAAACAGGAGTCAGAGTCAGCTTAGAGATAGCTAGCAGAGCCAGCTCTCACAGCTCGGTGCATGGGAAGAACAGGACACAGCAACCGAGTTCACCAGCGAATACAACTCAAGAAGACCAGATTTTAAGAAGATCGATTGCCAAGGTGGGCCTGAAGCATCCAGCAGCAGCATCCAGAAGCAAGATCTTTTTACCTTTCTGTAAAGAAAGTGTTTGCAGCTTTTAAAAGAAAAAATTATAATAATAAAATAACTTAACTTAACCTGAAAAAGTTGTTATTAGCTTACTTCACTTCCTTAATAACGCAGGACCCAGGACATCGATGCTATTAAGGGGTAAGTAGGTAAAATTCTTCGGTGAAGGTATGGGTTATACTGGGGGATAACTTGAAAAGATAGTTTGACCTGAATAGCACCCACAGAAGCCTGCATTGGAGTCAGGGAGTGAGAATCCCTGTTCACCATTTAGAATATCAACCTTTTTTTTTGTATAGGGGGAATTCTAAGAATAGTGGTGAGTTTTAACTTCAAGGTACAGCAGATAATACAGAAAGGAAATGGAACATTGGCATTTGTAGCTAGAGGAATAAAGTATAAAGACAAGGTAGCATTGTTGCAACATACAAGGCATTGGAGAGACCGCACCTGCAGCATTGTGCACAGTTTTGGTCCCCTTATTTTGAGGAAAGATGCAGTGGCATTGGTGGCAGTTCAGAAGAGGCTCACTAGATTGACTCCAGAGATGAGGGGGTTTGTTTTATGAAGAGAGATTGAGCAGCTTAGGCCAATGCTCTCCAGAGTTTAGAAGAATGAGGGGAGATCCAATTGAGGCAAACAAGATGATAAAAGGTATGGATAAAATAGATGTGGAGCAAATGCTTCCTCTTGTGGGGAATTCTAGAACGAGAGACCATGGGCACGATTCTCCGCTGCCCACGACGGGTCGGAGAATACCGGGAGGGCCTTCCCGACAATTTTCACGCCCTCCCGCTATTCTCCTCCCCCCCCCCCACGGAAAAGGCTGGAGAATGGGGGATGAGCAACATATTAGCCATGATAGAATGGCGGAGCAGACCCGATGGGCTGAATGGCCTAATTCTTCTTGTCTAATTCAGGATGTGGTGGCAAACTGCCACTTGCCTGACTGAGTACAGCACGAACAACACTCAAACTTGACATCATCCAGGACAAAGCAGCCCACATGACTCGCACCCCACCCCACTTGCCATTTTAAACAGTCATTCCCTCTTTCACTGGTAGATAACTTGCCGAGACTCCTTCATTGTTGCTGGGTCAAAATCCTGGAACATTCTTTCTTAAAGCATGTTGTGTGGCCTTACACCATATGGAATGCAATGGTTCAAGAATGTAGCTCATCACCTTCTTGAGGGCAATTAGCAATGAGCAATAAATGCTGGTCTAGCCAGCAACACTAACATCCGGTTAATGAATAAAGTAAATAAAAACTCTGAACACAACTAAACAAAAGGCATACACAAGCTGCATACACTAATCTCAATTTCATAGAATTCCTACAGTGCAGAAGGATGCCATTCAGCCCATTGAGTCTGCACCGACCCACTGAAAGATTCTCATATTGCAATAGCCATACACACCTTGCAACCATGTGCAGAGATGATTCGCAAATCTGCAGGGATCCTGTCACCACCTTTAACCTCCACCAAATCTCCAGCAACTACATGCTCAGCATTGATGGTACTCTTCTCACCTTCTCGGATAACAAGGGCTTGCTGGAATGGAGAGAATCAAATTGTCACAGCAGCCATATTTACACTTTTCAGAAAAATATCTTTCGTTTAGTTGGATCACAGAGATTACATACCTGAGGCACCATGTTCTTGAAAGACTCCATGATTTTTGAGCTCTTAGCTTCTTGGTAGTATGAGAAACAACCAGTTACTATGACCACAGTGGACAATACAACTCCAAGGTATAACTGCAGAAATCACAAGATACACATAAGGAGAAGAAATATATCAAAACCAAGATGGCAACATAATTCATACAGCATAATTTCAACTATAGGGTAGGAAAATAGTTTCACTTACATTATCATTGGCTGGCTCATCCTCTGTTGCAGCCTGAATACCATAAGCTATAAAGCAAAGAAGTGCACCAATCCACAGTAGAATTGAGAAGCCACCAAAGAGCTGCCTACAGAACTTTATCCACTCAGGAGTGGTGGGTGGAGGTGTTAGTGCATTAGGACCATCACGAGCAAAAACCTCTTTAACCTTTGCATGCGTGAGACCCTAAAAGGACAAATATCACATAAGCACTAATGAAACAGCAATCCTCTTTCATATTTTTAACTTTCAATTTTTAAATACTTTTTCTCCCTTCTTTTAATAGTATCCATGATGTGGAGATGCCAGCGTTGGACTGGGGTGGGCACAGTAAGCAGTCTTACAACACCAGGTTAAAGTCATTCACCTGATGAAGGAGCTGCGCTCCGAAAGCTCGTGATTCGAAACAAACCTGTTGGACTTTAACCTGGTGTTGTAAGACTTCTTACTTCATTAAGAGTTCCAAAGGTACCAGATGCCCCACTACCCCCAGCTGCTCAGCTAACTGGCCATTCTTCATGGATAAACCCAAATGTTACCATGCTCTTCAACCACTACAAATGTTACCATGCTCTTCAACCACTAGATCTTCACAGTCAAACCAAATTCTCATTAAGGGAAAACTCTATGCATGCAATCACTGGAAAAAGGTAGATTAGGATCCTTAGCCAATTCCACCCTTTACCCTAGTTCAGGAGCACTGTTGTACCTCAACAAATTCTTAGCAGTGGGGATTATATTTGAGATCTTCTTGTTTTATATGACACTGTTCCAGAATGGGCAACATATTTACCAGAGGAATTGTTAGAGCTACATTTACCAAATGAGTAGGAACTACTTCCCTGATCCAAAAAGCTCAATGAGAAAAATAGTAAGCACACGTTGTTTGGACAAAATGAATGAGGGCAAAAGGTGCAGAAACATAGGGCAATTCTGTCTCCTCCTTTCCTTCACAACAAACTCACAGGTAGTCCCGGGCGGGCTTGAAGTATCCTTAGTTCGCAGACCTTTACTGAGACTGTGGCCAATAATCAATGTCACTCAACCAAACACTGGCTACAGAAACACTTGTTTTCAGTTTTAAGGATTTGGAATCCTTTCATGTGAGAGAGACTGAACAATTTGCCCAACTAGATTCAAGTCATGTCAGTCAATCGAGTCTCTGTTTTAGCTAAATGGAATAGCATAACTTTTGAGATTAGTTTTCCATGATTGTGAGCCAAGCCGTTTTAATGATAAAATGCAACACTATCAAAGTAAATGATCTCAGAGAGTGACCAGGCAACAAATTAGATAAGGGTGAGATCGAACAAAGTCCCACTTAGTTGGTGGGATTTTCCAGTCCCACCCATCCCATGACCAGAAATTCCACCCGAGGTCATTGTACTTACCGTACTGCCCACAGTGCTTCCTGCAGTGGGCTGGACTGGAAGATTTAGGCCAGTAAATGTGATACAAAACAACTGACAATACATTATGTTTGGTCTGTAAGACTCCATATCAAGAAACTCCCAAATATTGAAAAGAATTTCTCCTTTTAACCGGACAATCAAAATAAGAAGGTAGTCTGTTGAAGAAGCCACGAGATTTTAAAGTTCTCATACTCTTCGGCAATAGATAATCTGCACAAGCAAGCAGGAAGTGATCTGCAACATGACAGGATTCAAAATTCCAAATCACTAAACCAGGAAGTCTTATTCATAGCGGAAACTACTGATACAAACTTTGTTGTGCATGTGATTCTTCCAGGAAGAGGATACAATGACCTTGAACTCCTGAACTCTCCTATCATTATATAAATAGTGCTACATAGGCAGTTTTCCTTCATATGAAATAAACATAGCTTGATGACATCTGTGCTAATTCTGGAGGTTAAAAAACACTCCTTCACAATTCGGCTAGTTTAAACTGCGTACCGCGATGTCTCAATGAAAATTGAAACAGCCTGAATCTCCACCGGGTTACAATCAGAGACGGATTGCCACTCAGGTCCTACTTCCTTGCTTTGAGGTTTTTCTGAATCCTGTTTCACCAACCCAACCCCCCCCCCCCCCAATCTTTTTTTTTTACAGCACTGGTTTCCGACAATCAGATGATTTAAAAGGTCCAGCCACTTTTAATCAGGGAGAAGGCAGGTTTGTCAGATAAGTTGTTAAGAGTTTGAGTGGGGGGAATTAAAAGGGATGGGTCAGCAAGTCTAGGGTGGAGGTGGGGAAACCACGCAGTTGGTGAAGGGAGGTCAGTGCATATTAGTTTGGGGTGGGGGGGGGGGGGAGAAAGAGAGATCTGCATTTAGACCAGGGCGAGGGGGATGGTGAGGAGTAGCTGGGGCCCTGTAGGGGATCAGGGGTATGAGGGAGTTAGTGTGGGTCTGTACAATAGTTACCCAAGTTTGCTGACGACGATACGACCATAGTGGGCAGGATCTCAAATAACGACGAGTCCGAATACAGGAGGGAGATAGAGAACCTAGTGGAGTGGCATAACGACAACAATCTCTCCCTCAATGCCAGCAAAACTAAAGAGCTGGTCATCGACTTCAGGAAGCAAAGTACTGTACACACCTCTGTCAGCATCAACGGGGCCGAGGTGGAGATGGTTAGCAGTTTCAAATTCCTAGGGGTGCACATCACCAAAAATCTGTCCTGGTCCACTCACGTCGACGCTATCACCAAGGAAGCACAACAGCGCCTAAACCCCCTCAGGAAACTAAGGAAATTCGGCATGTCCACATTAACCCTTACCAACATTTACAGATGCACCATAGAAAGCATCCTATTGGGTTGCATCACAGCCTGGTATGGCAACTGCTCGGCCCAGGACCGCAAGGAACTTCAGAGTCGTGAATAACGCCCAGTCCATCACACAAACCTGCCTCCCATCCATGGACTCCATCTACACCTCCCGCTGCCTGGGGGAAAGCAGGCAGCATAATCAAGGATCCCTCCCTTTTCACTTACTCACTTTTCCAACTTCTTCCATCGGGCAGGAGATACAGAAGTCTGAGAACACGCACGAACAGATTCAAAAACAGCTTCTTCCCCACTGTCACCAGACTCCTAAATGACCCTCTTATTGACTGACCTCATTAACACTACACCCTGCATGCTTCAACCGATGCCAATGCTTATGTAGTTACATTGTATATCTTGTGTTGCCCTATTATGTATTCTCATGTATTTTCTTGAATTTTGTTTAATTCCCTTTTCTTCCATGTACTGAATGATCTGTTGAGCTGCTTGCAGAAAAATACTTTTCACTGTACCTCGGTACACGTGACAATAAACAAATCCAATCCAATCCAAAAGTTCTGACAGTCAGAACCATCCGAGGTTTGTGATTTAAATCACATTATCAGGTGGTTTCCAGTGCAGGGCAATTGCTGTGCAATCCTTACCCGGAAATGTCCGGATGGGGCATGTGTCCCCCAGCAGATCTCGGGGTACCCCTCTCAAAAATAACACCATGGAGCTCAGAGGTTATGGCCCATAGTCAAAATAAAAGTATGTGCAGTGAACAGCAATTTCTTTGGTTTGACTTTAAACTATCATTTTCGTGACAATGTAAACCAGAAAGCTTGCCCTATGACTACTTCCTTACTGCAGTACAGAAAGTCACATAATTAAATTGTCTATTCTCGAAATATTGAGTGGATGAGCTCATGAGCTCGCCACATTAAATGGATCAACTAAAAACACCAACTTGGATAGCACTTGGGTGCTTGAAAGTGCTACAGTTTCTTCTTCAAACCACAAGTCTCTACGAAAGAAAAACATATTTGAACATCAGGCAGGAACAGAGCAATGCTCAAATGTGATGTGTCCTCAAAGTTAAACCCCCCTCCCCCAGAAGTTTCCAGGTAAAGATCCGGGGAAGCGCAAACTTCCGGCAGGCAACAACCCTGCACTAGCAACTTCTCACTGTGTTACATCAGGTTACCCAGGAAAGGTTAAAACCATTTCTAGTTTCTTGGTAGCCACTGTAAAGGCCCATGCTACCCCCCCCCCCGCCAGAGGACTCTTCACACAACCTCACCCCACAAGGGACATACATTAAACCCCAAGAGACTCTCCCATACCCAGCTATCCTCCCCCACAAGACTCCCCCGTTCCCCGACTACCTCTCCTCGGTCCTAACCCGCCCTCCACTCCCCTATCATATGCCGGCCCTCCCCCCGCTGACTGCCTGGCACCCTCCATTTCCCGGACTGTCCAGTCCTCTTTCCTCGACTGCCACACCCCCCTACCCTGATTACCCGATAAGTCCCTACTCTCCAAATTCTAAGCACTCACCCGACAAAGCTACCTTCCTGCCTGGCTTGAAAGTGGCTGCACCTAAACTCATCTTATTTACGGCAGCTGGTGTGGTTAAAAAAAAACAGGGACTCGGCCTCCTTACTTCCAATTCTGCAGTGCTCGACTGAAAGCCTCAGGATTGCACTGTCCTATGTAGACCTCGCAGAGTCGAAAGGTCGGGCGAAATAGAATAGAGATTTCCAGTTAAGAAAGTAGCAGTGGAATGGCAGAGTGGAAGTTATTCTCAACATATTCATCAGACAGTAAGGGCCACACATATATTTTGTTAAGAGAAAGAAAGTACAGGACCTAAAATTTTAAATAGTCAATAACTTTCGCTTATTTACTTCACAGAAATGTAATTCAGCAAAAAAATGGACAAAGCCAGATACTTGGAGGTGGACTTTAGGGCCTCAAAGGGGATGAAGATGCTGAGAGGTTTTTGGAGCGACTTTCGACTTCTAATGACAGGACAAACCAACAAGGTTTGAAGAGGATGAAATTTACAATAATCAGTTAATTAAAATTATGGGAGAGGTGAGGAGGTTTAGGGTTGGAGGCAGTTACAAGGATGGGGAACAGCAAAGCTATGAAGGGGCTCACACT
This sequence comes from Scyliorhinus canicula, assembly GCF_902713615.1. Taxonomy (NCBI): domain Eukaryota; kingdom Metazoa; phylum Chordata; class Chondrichthyes; order Carcharhiniformes; family Scyliorhinidae; genus Scyliorhinus; species Scyliorhinus canicula. The sequence goes on along the minus strand of NC_052152.1, from coordinate 53,101,028 downwards.
CCAGGGAGGAATTTTAAATTGGGTAGTGTTTCAAATTCAGGAACCAATGTTGGTCAGCAACAAGCAAGTTGATGGGCAAAAGAACATGGTGCAAGGCAGGGCACAGACAATTTGAAGGAGTGACATCATAATCAGAGATCAGTATGTAACAGGATACCAAGCTTGCAAACTAGATCGTGTCTGGGCAAAATGTCTGGATCACTATTTTAGCCACAAGCAAACTGGCATAGGATAAATATGATCAGAGAACTGAATGCATGGCTCAAAGATTAGTGTGGGGGATTGTTATGGTTTCAATTCATGCAGCTCTATTCTTTCTCGTGCTCAGGTTATCGCCCCTGGCACCACTCAGTCTCGCTCTTTCCTCCTACCAGATTCGCTCACTATGATGTGATATATACAAAGGTATAATTGCAAAGTGACCACAGCGGGAACCTGAACATTCAAGGGAATTGGACATTTCGGAAGAATAAGAAGGAAAAGGAGGTTGGGAAGCTCCAATCAGGGATCAGTACATTGATCTTGGTTCAGAGGATCAAAATGGATGGAACTAAGAAATAGCAAAGGAAAACAGTCACAGGTGAGAATGGTTTATCGGCCCCTAACAGTCTTTACATTGTAGCATAAATTAAGAAATAATAGAGCCTTAAAGAAAGGCTCTGTAATAATAGTGGGCAATCCGGATGATCATTTTGATTGGACAAATCAAATTGGCAAAGATAACCTGGATGATGAGTTTATGGTCAAGATATGTACAGTAGGGAACAGGCTATTTTAGACCTGGTAATGTGTAATGAGACAAGATTAATAAATGACCTCTAGTAAAGGATCCTCTAGGTAATAGTGATTACATTAGAATGTCACATTCAGTTTGAGAATGAGAAATTTGGGACCAAAACTAGTGTCTTAAACGTAAAGACAATTACAAGGGTATGAAGACAGTCTTGGCTAAATTAGGATGGGAAAATAGGTTAAAAGGTAGTAGAGAAGCAATGGCAGACACTTAACAAGATATTTGGTAACTCTCAACAAAGATATATTCTGGCTTTTCACAGCAACTTCATTGCAGTGTTAATGTAAGCTTACTTGTGACAATAAAGATTATTATTATTGATAAAGAAAGACTCTGAGGCGGATGCACCATCTGTGCTATCTAAGGAAAGTTAAGGACAGTATTAAATTGAAACAAAAGATTTCAATGATGCAGTGATTAGTGGTAGGTAGAAGATTGGGAAAATTCTAGAAAAGACCAAAGGATGATCTTATTTGAAACATACAAGACTCTGAGGGGGCTTGGCAGGGTAAATGCTGAATGTTCTCTCTTGTGGGGGAAATCTAGAACCAGGGAGCAAAGTTTAAAAATAATAGGTCTCCTATTCAAAGGGATCAAGAGGAATTTCTTCGGAGTGTTTTTGGAATTCTCTTTCTCAAAAAGGACTGGTGGCTGGGTCACTGAATATATTTGAGGTAGAGTTAGACTTATGATTGACAAGGGAGCCAAATGGGAACAGGCAAGGAATTGAAGTTCAGGCCACAATAAGATCAGCCATGATCTTATTGAATAGCAAAGGCAGCTTGGTGGGCCTACACCTGCTACTATTTCTTATGAAGATGGAGTTTGTGTTAGGAGCTGAAAATGATGATTTTGGACTTCTCGATGCTTAAACTGCAGAAAACGGCAGCACATCCCAAAACAGGTGGCAGACAAGGAACAGAACAGTGCAGAGACAACAGAAGAACTGAGTTGGCAGAGCTGAGTATTGGTAGTGTGCGTATGAAGAATGGAACGTAGAACTAGTAACCTATTAAAATGGCACACGTCATTTTTTTTCAACAACATGAGTTAAAGGTCTACAGACTAAACATGACATTTGTAGAAAATACAGACAGAAGGTTACTGAACAAATAACCATTGATAAGCATTCCCTACCCGATTCAGGTCGGTACCATATTTCTGCTGAAGTTCATCCAAAGTAATTTTATGATCGTCCTGGAACAGAAAAGTTGAGTATTATATAATCTCAAACAGTTTTCACATGGATTAGGGAGACATTAAAAACACCAAATAAAATTAATATGCGCATTCTCAAGACCAAAAAAAATGAAACATTGTTCTGTACCAGAGAGACTTCCTTCTTAAGTTCATCCAAATTCTTTTTTTTTGATTGCTTATCTTTCTTCTTGGATTTGGTGGCATTTTCTGATGTTGCTGCAGGCTCATATTTGTCACTTGCAGTCTGGAGAGAAAATAATTTAAATATATTATAAAGACGCATATGCACACAACTAATCACATCTTGGAAAATCTACCTAGAAACTACAAGAACGCTATTCTTTAACCACAGTCGATTGTTAAATAGTTATATCAATGCCACAAAATTCTGTGCACCATGCAATTCACCCTTGCAAGAGGCCGTACCTTAAACCCAAGGAGATATTTGGATATTTTCAAGATATTGCAAAGTCCAAAAATTATAATTTTTAGCTCCCACCACAAGCTCCATTCTCTTCATAAGATCATAAGCAGTAAGAGTTGGCCTTTTGGCCCACTGAGGCTGCATAGTCTTTTGATAAGATCGTGGCTGATCGGATTGTGGCCCCAACTCTACTTTCTTGCCTGTTCCTTGAAACCACTGATTCGCAAGGTATCGTGGAAGATTTAACTTTAGCAAAACTTGAAATTCAGCCCGAGAGATTGTATTCCAATTTGAGCTCCTCAAACTGTAGTTTGTTACCAACTTCATTCTGACCTGCTTGATCATTGCTGAAGGCAGTGACTTACAGTGCAGCTGAGCAAATCACTTGGATCAGTATCTTCATTCTACTCAGAATGCACTTTGCATGCTCGAGCGTTTGAGTTTGTGTGCAGCTAATGTAAATACATCAACATCCTAATGGGAAAGGAATCCACTCAAGTCTGCCAGTTGTGCTGCCTGCTGCCCTCCACTGTTCAGACTCTAAATTCCCTCCTTTACAATATTTCATTATGGTTGTGGTTATTTTTTTTTTTTTTTAAAAACAATTTTTGCAGAGTCACTTTTTCCAGGTTATACAGAGTTCAAAAGTACACCTTTGAACAAAGCAGTGAACATTAATGAGGTGATATGCCTTGATTCAAAACAATTACTGGAATCATCCAGCAATATAATAGGCACAGCTGAGTGAACCCATTAATGACTTCACTGCACTAAGGTCAATGAATAGATAAAATAGCAACCAAATATTTAGTTGGCTAGAAAATTGATCTTTTAAAAATTAGAGATTTTCTTCAAGTTTTAATGTGTTGCTTCTTTTTCATCAATTATTTTGAATAGAAAATAGAGCTGATTGTAAGAGACACAAAATGGCCACAAATGAATGTCTGTTTGGGAATATAATTATCTACAGTAGCCGTCAATTGAGGAACAGTAAATGAGAGGTTGGGGTCAACTTTTCACACGCTTCTGCCACCTTCTGCATTTGCTGCCAGATTTTCACACATTGTATTTTTAATTTTTTTCTCACTTCCTTCTGTTTTGCAAATTTTTCAGTTTTTGCAATTTCTTGTTCGCTGTCTTGATCTCAATTGTTTCACCATACCCACAGCGCCACTGATTTAATTTCCGGCTCAAATCACTGACACTAGCAGCAACCAATAATCTGTTCTGAAACAAGAAAGTGCCTCTAGGGAAATCATAGAATTCACAGTGCAGGAGGCAGCCATTCGGCCCATCGAGTCTGCACCGGCTCTTGGAAAGAGCACCCTACCCAAGGTCCGTGTCACACCTCCACCCTATCCCCATAACCTAGTAACCCCACCCGACACTAAGGGCAATTTTGGACACCAAGGGCAATTTAGCATGGCCAATCCACCCAACCTGCACATCTTTGGATTGCGGGAGGAAACCGGAGCACTCGGAGGAAACCCAATTAGGCACGAGGAGAAAGTGCAAACTCCACAGACAGTCATCCAAAGCAGGAATTGAACCCGGGTCCCTGGTGCTGTGAGGCCGCAGTACTAACCACTGTGCTGCCCTACCAACAGTAAATGTTGCATATACATGTCCGGCTGAAACCATTCTGGTTGCAGGTTTGGCCCACTGGACATTTTCTCATGGGCATGAATTACGTAACATTTTATTCAGTAAAACACTTCAAGAGGCTTAACAAGAATTGTCAATTTAAAAGAAAACACACCAAGCCACGTAGGGTGATATTAGAACCAATGCCCAAAAAGGTATCAAAAAGATAAGTTTTAGGGAGCATCTTAAAAGATGCAGCAAATTTTAGAGGGAACTTTAAGAGTTCAGGCAAAGGTAGCTAAAGCACAGTTGACAATGGTGGAGAGATTAAAATCAGTGATGAGCAAGAGTCCTGAATTGGAGTAGCAAAGAGATTTCAAAGACTTGTAGGATTTTAGGAAGCTACACAGACAGGGCTAGGACATCTGTTGCAGACTCAGTGGGCTGAATGGCCTCATTCTGCACTGTAGGGATTCTATGATTTTAACACCTGGGTATTGCCGGAATGAAAGTCAGCAAATACAGGCAATGGGTGAATGAAATTCAGAACAGGTTAAGTCACATGCAGTAGTAACCTATGAGCCCAAGTTTGTGTGTGAGATGAAGAGCCAGCCAGGAATGCATGAGAATAACCAAATCTAGGGATAATAAAGCTACATGTGAGGGTTTCAGCAGACGATTCAAAGCCACAGTTGAGTCAAGCTAAGCTATGCAGCTATAAGCAGTCTTGGTGATAGTGCCATGTGTGGCTGGAAACTCATCTTGGTTCAAACATAACACCAAGGTTAAGACATCTCACCCAGTTTAAGTGATGCCAGGGATTGATGTCGTAGTTATGGAGTTTCTGACGGAACTAAAGCTTCAGTCTTCCCAATATTTAGTTGGGAGAAATTACTGCTCATCCGATGTTGGCCATGACGTATGACAAATCAGAGAGCGAGGGGATCTAAGGTGGTGAAACAGAGCATACTGTTGCTGGCACATGTGGGACCTGATGTGTTTTTGGATGATACCACTGAAGGATGAGAAATAGAATGGTGCCAAGGATGGGTCCTTCGAGGACTCCAGAAGTAACAGTGCAAGAATGGAAAAAAATACTGCAGACAATCCCAACTACATTTTTTTGATAAATACAAATGCAACCAAACAAATGCAGTTCCGCTCAGCTGGATGACAAAGGGGTGCTGGAGGAGAATGACGTCAAAAAATGGCAGATAAGACACAAAGGATGAGGGAGGTTAGTTTGTCAAAGTCATATAAAATGTCATTATGTATAAGCCGGAAATCTGACTGGAGGGTTTTGAACATAGAATTGTAGAAAAGATGGGCACGGATTTGGGATTGGACAAAATGCCAGAGGTTGAATAAGATGGGAAAGAGTCTGCAGGAAAAACCAGAGAACATTTAGGGAGTTTCTCCCTGTGGACTGGGGAAAAGAGAAGTAGCAGCTGTAGCTCAGTGGATGGTCCATATATTTGGTGACAACAAAATCCGTAAGCTCCTTCCCATTCATTGGTGGAGGTGGTTGTGGGGAAGAGAATGTGGTTCAAGTAGATGCTTAGTGGTGAAGTGAAGGTGTGGATTATCTTTGCAATCCCATGCGATTTTACAATAAACGGCAGTTCTAACAATGGAAAGCATATTCGGCAGCGATTCAAGTGGTCCAAGCAGATCTGGCCATAGATGGTTAAACAAGTTGTTTACCAAAGGTGTTCAAATCTTCCTCCCCGGTTTTTAAGGGAGCCAAGCTGAGGGAAATCTGGTTGGACGATAAGCATGAAAGAGAGCAAGAGTTCTAATGGAGACAAGGGGATTATAGGTTATGGTTTAGTAAATTGGTTAGATTAAATTCAGCTAGAATGGTGCTTAATATAAATCTGTACATCTATAAATTGACATGGATTGTATTTGTATTTTGAGGGAATAGAAGGGCATATGGAAAAAAAGTCAGTACAATTGTATTGCTCCATATTTAACTCAAGTCAGAGTCGTGGATTGGAACAGCCCTCCTGTCAAGAGAGTCAAATGTAAAAACTTTCACTTAACAGCTCCACATGTGTTTGGTCCCTACACTCAATCAGCTAAAAACTCAGATTGGTTTTGAAAGCATTATCTACCATTTGCTCCGCAACTTGATTGACTGTTAAACTGAAAGAAAATTTCCAACGTTTATAATCACGAGATGTAAAGGGTTTGCATTTTTCATCCCCACAGACAATGCTGTTTTTTTCTGGTTTAAAAAAAAATTAGCAGCACATATTCCTAGTTAGAACCTTGGCTCTATTGGGTTTAATTACCATTAAAAAAAATGTCTCATTCACGAGACGGACTTCAGCAAACATGACTACTCAGAATCCCATATGAAAGCAAAATTCTAAGGACGCTGCCAGGTCTAAAATTGAAATGAAAAATGCAGGAATTATACAGTAGGTTTGGCAGAATCTGTGGAGAGAGAAGCAGAGTTAATGTTTCGGGTAAATATCATCAACCTAAAACATTAACAATGTTTCTCTCTCCTGATAGTGCCAGATGTGTTTTTATTCTGAGCCCAAACCAGACTTATAATTTGAGTTGTAGGTAGCTTTATAGTTGAACTACGCTGATCTCTTATTTAACAACCAGACCTCTTCCAATCGCTTGCACGTTGGCACCAGTCTCAAGATTTAATTTACTCTCATGTAAAGTTTAAGTGAATGCTGCTACCGAGCAGCCTCTCTCACCTGCACTGCAGAAAAACAGCCCAAATCAGAACCTACCCTCCAAGGTAGGGGAGTTCAGAACCCGAGAACACACTGTATACAAAAGAATCTCTCGACAGTTGCCTAATGCAAGTGATGTTTCAAGGTGGAATCGATCATTACCATATTTTACAATCCTAGTATATAGCTCTCAACAGCTGCAGGGGTGGGTTCTTGAGGGGGAATTAACGATAATCATGATCAGTTGAATTAACTACGGCTGCCTCCAGCTTTCCTTCCAACATCAAAAGTTTCACTGTAGAACAAAGTGGCCAGTCAGCTACTGAGCCTGCTATGCAATTCATTTGATCATGACAATCCATATCTCAACTCTCCGTCCTTGCCTTTTATTCCCATCACTTAAGCCCCTTACTAAACAAAAATCTATCAATCTCACACCAAGATGCAGCATCTAAGGGCAGCACGGTAGCATGGTGGTTAGCATAAATGCTTCACAGCTCCAGGGTCCCAGGTTCGATTCGCGGCTGGGTCACTGTCTGTGCGGAGTCTGCACGTCCTCCCCGTGTGTGCGTGGGTTTCCTCCGGGTGCTCCGGTTTCCTCCCACAGTCCAAAGATGTGCGGGTTAGGTGGATTGGCCATGCTAAATTGCCCGTAGTGTCCTAAAAAGTAAGTTTAGGGGGGGGGGGGTTGTTGGGTTACGGGTATAGGGTGGATACGTGGGTTTGAGTAGGGTGTTAATTGCTCGGCACAACATCGAGGGCCGAAGGGCCTGTTCTGTGCTGTACTGTTCTATGCTCTATGCTCTATGCTTTATCAGCACTTGAACGTCTTACAAAAAGTACTACAAAACTATGGTCTATATGGAATGAAGTGAAACCAGAGCATTACACTTCAACCCACAAGAAAATCTAATTAATTGTATTAAAAATTGACATCTTTGGTGCCTAGTCACTTTACAACACTAGTGTATGCTCATAAAAGTAAAACGCAAATACAGCAGTCATTAACATTTGATAAGTCCATTTTACAGTGGTAACAATTTACCCGATTAATAAATCTGAATGATTTAAATGGAGGGACTATCCTCCATTTTGTCACTTCAGAATGGCAAAATTATTAAGTAAATATTCTGCAAAAATTGGTTATTTAGAGAACAAACAATCCAAGCAAATAAGAGACAAACTGCTCTCAATGTCAGTACAAGACATTGAGAAATTTTAATCTCTGGCGAGACTGCAAGGGTTAGAATTTCTTCCTCCTGCAAATTGTGTTATTTTCACAGCCTCCGTCTAAACATGAGCTTTCTCAGCAAATTCTTGTAGATAATAGCTAAATGTTTTGAAAACTGCAGCCTCTGCACCCCAGAATAGATATTAACAGCATCAAGCGGGAAAAAAAAATGGAATCAGGAAAACTTTGAAGGAATTCAGTGACCTTACATTCTTGCCCACAAATTGGACAAAAGGAAAATGTAATGATCTCCCTGTCCTCACACTTGGTGAAGGAGCTCGGAGATTTACCCCACTCCACATAGCCTCGTCGCTCAGTTCAATAAAGGAGCATTCAGAAACATGAACACTGAAAAGATGCCTTTGAGGATTAGATTCTGGGAATTGTAATTTGGGTCAACTTAAAGTCAGCTGATACACATTAAGTAACCTTTTTAATGAGCCCGGATAACACCACTCCAGTCCATTCGAATAAACAGTTCACTTGGATAAGGTCTTAATTTTTGAAAGGTGACAAGTCTAGCCAACTGCACAAATGTCTAAAACGTCTTTACTGCACTGAAACAAGGAATATACAGTCAATCTTCAGTTTGACTGGGGTCAGTACATTTGAAGCAGAGCTGATCTTTTATCCTGAATAACATGGGCATGCATTGTAAGCACGGGATCACAATAGTAGTATACATTACATGCACATTAAAAGCTGAATTTGGCAGGCATGCAGTGCATTAGATTTTGGCTCTGCTCATTACCCACTGGCTGCTAATTCGTGTCAGAACAGTATGTCCAATGAGCATGGCAATGAAAAAATATGTTTTTTTCTACACCTGTAGAATCACGCGTGTACAAAATTGGGAGAAATCGATCTTGCCAAATTTCTCAATTCAAGAGGAATTCTCCAGAGGTATTCAGTTAGTCGTGTCTAGGTAAAACTTTGAAATGCAACCTCTCACTCACTGTATATACCAATGTAAAAATCAAATTTTGAGGAGAGTGTTTTAGCCAAAAGTCAAGGGGCTGGAATCTCCGATTCTCGGGCTATGTCCCCACGCCAGTGTGAGAACGGTGGCATTTTACGCCAGACAAAATGGTGCGAAACATCAAATTCCCCGTTTTGCTGGGGGCTAGCAGGATGGCAGCATAGAGGACCCGGCTCTAGCTGCCAATATGCCCCGGAGAATACCCAGGTCCGTGGCAGCGCATGTGCATGGAGGCAGTCTGCAGCGGCCACATATGCAACATGGCAGAGGCTGCTCGCGGACTAGGCCACAAAATAGTTCCCCTCTTCCACCAGCTCGTGCACGAAGGAGTGCCCCCAACCCCAAATAATGTCCCCCCCCTGCCCACAGATCGGTCCTCCCCCAACTGTGGCGGCGCTGGACTGAGTCCACAGCGGCCACACCAAGTTCCCGATGGGTGAGACCACACGCAGCCCACAATGTTTTGTACTCGGCCGGTATGGGGCGGAGCATCGGGACGGGCCTCAGACAATGTCCTGAGGCCGTCGATACGTGGCGCGGCGTTGGAGGGAGTGGCACATCGCAAAAAGGGCGCCGCCTCAGATTTGGTTGGGATCTGATATTCTCCGGCTCAACAAGATTTTGGCATTGCCAACCGGAGAATCCCGCCCAAGACTTTAACACGGGTAACATTTTCAACAGTGCTAGATTTGGGCCCAAAACAGACTGTTGCAATGGAACAAAGTAAAAACCAACAACATTAAATGACCGACATTAATTATCATTCATAATCTGATCATTTTATTAGTAAAAATAAAACTTCAACGTATAAATGTTTTAAGCATAAATTCATTTTCATTAGTATTTATGCATTTACAATGAAGATGAATCATTAACATCTCTAGGATTATACATTAGATCTGAAATTTCTGAGCTTTGATCCCTGAAAAACTAAGTTGGGTTTTTACACAAGGTACTTGAAAAATTAAATTTTTAGGGCCAGAAATCATGGGGGTCAACTTTTTACATGACTCAAGAAAAACGGCATGTTTGAAGTGCGTGCACCAACAGTTATCATCCAAACATTGGTCTCTCGCCCCTCCTCAAATTCTACCATTAAGCATTTGATCATCTGTCCTAATCTTTCCTTGTTTGGCTTAGTGTACACTTTTGGCTGACATGTGCCTGTGAACCATAGTTAAATATTTTACTAATTTAAAAGGGCTATATAAATGCAAGTTACTGTTAAAAGCGGTTTCTTGAATACACAGGACATGCGGCATATTTACTTCACTTATCAAAAGATACATCATTTGGGACTTCCGGTTGCGGCTATGACCAGCTAACTCGCACGTTTGGCTGCTCCTGTTAGGAAGGTGTTTTCGGGCCGATTGGAGGGCCCCTAACGGCGCTGGAACGGCAATTCCCGGTGGGGGAAGGTTCTCAGAGGAGAACCCCGTCAAATTTATGGTCGTCACCCGAAGTGGGGCAGGAAAAAAAGCGGCAGCAGCTCCCCGAAAAAAGCGGGGGAAGAAATCCAAAATGGCGGCCGGCGGCGCACCCGAGGACTGGAGGAAATGGGCGGAGGAGCAGCAGGCCGCTCTCCTGCGCTTCTTCACGGAGCTGAAAGTGGAGCTGCTGGAGTCGATGAACGCGACGACCACCAGGCTGATGGGGGCACAGGCGACCCAAGAGGCGTCAATTCGGGAGCTGCAGCAGGAGATGACTGTGAGGGAGGAGGAGGCCACGGTCCTCGTGGGAAAGGTGGAGGTGCACGAGGCACTCCACCTGAGATGGCAAAACCGATTGGAGGAGATGGATACCCGCATGAGGCGGAAAAACCTGAGGATCCTGGGCCTGGCAGAAGGGCTGGAGGGGTCGGACCTCCAGGGGTATGTAGCAGAAATGCTGGGCTCACTGATGGGGGCAGGGGCCGTCCCTTCGCCCCTGGAATTGGAGGAGGCCTACAGAGTAATGGCCAGGAAGCCAAGAGCAAACGAACCCCCGAGGGCGGTGCTGGTTCGGTTCCAGCGATTCAGTGACCGGGAGAGGGTGCTGAGGTGGGCCAAGAGAGAGAGGAGCAGCAAATGGGAGAACTCGACGGTGAGGATCTTTCAGGACTGGAGTGCGGAGGTGGCAAAGCGGCGGGCCCGGTTCAACCGGACGAAGGCGGTGCTGCATGCCAAGAGAATTAGATTCGGGATGCTGCAGCCAGCGCGCTTGTGGGTGACCTACAAGGACCAGCACCACTATTTCGAGTCCCCGGAGGAGGCGTGGGCCTTTGTCCAGGAAGAAAAGCTGGACTCGAACTAGAACCAGGGGATACTTGGCGGTCGTTGCCGCTCTGGTACTTTAAGCTGGACACGTGGCTTTCTGTTGGTTGGATTTTCACTTGGCCGTATTTTTGGACCCTTTTTGTTCTCTATACCAGTTTTTTCTCTCCTTTTCCTGTTATTTATAATGTTATGGTGGGAGGGCGGGGTGGGGGGGGGGGGGGGGGGGGGGGGGGGGGGGGAGTGCCGGGGGTATGTGTTTCTTGTGGGGTGTTTGGTTGTTTTGTATTTATCGGTGGGAGATCGGGGACGGGGGTGGAACTGAAGATGGAGGGGCGGGGAGGGGCAGGGCGAAAGCGCGGGCTTTCCTCTGGTTTCCCGCGCACGGGGCAGAGGAGGGAGGGGGGTGGGAGTAAGGGGCGTGGTCAGCAATGGCTCCCTTTCCCGCGCTGGAGCGGGGTCAAGGAGGGGTGGTAAGGGGGGGGACGTCCCCCCATGCCGGGAGGAGCCTGAGTGTGGCAGGGGCAGCCGGGTCAGCGTAAACCAGCTGACTCACGGAAGTACTATGGAGGGTGCGTCGCGGCTAGGAAGGGTCCTAGCCTGGGGGGGGGGGGGGGGGGGGAAGGGGGAGGGGGGAAGGGGGGGGCACCGGGTTGCTGCTGAAAAGGCCAGGGAGGAGAAGTTGAGGACTGGAGGGGTGGGGGGGGGGGGGGGCGCCATCGCCATGGGGAGCGGGTCAGAAAGGGAGGCTGACTCGGGGCGAGCAGGTGACAGGATATGGCTAGTCGGCGGGGGAAAGGGGCGGGCTGCCCTTCGACCCGGCTGATCACTTGGAATGTGAGGGGGCTGAATGGGCCGGTCAAGAGAACGAGAGTAATCTCGCATTTGAAGGGGCTGAAGGCGGATGTAGCAATGCTACAAGAGACCCATTTGAAGGTGGCGGACCCAGGTCCGCCTGAGAAGGGGGTGGGTGGGACAAGTGTTCCACTCAGGACTGGATGTAAAGAACCGAGGGATGGCGATCCTGGTAGGGAAGAGGGTGTGTTCGTGGCGGCGGAGGTGGTGGCGGATAAAGAGGGTAGATATGTCATGGTGAAGGGTAGGCTGCAGGGGGAGAAAGTGGTGATGGTTAACGTGTATGCCCCGAACTGGGACGACGCTGGCTTCATGAGGCGCCTACTGGGCCTCATTCCGGACCTGGAGGCAGGGGGCCTGATCATGGGGGGGGACTTCAACACAGTGCTGGACCCCGTGTTGGACAGATCGAGTTCAAGGGAAAAGTAGGAGGCCGGCAGCGGCAGAAGTGTTAAAGGGGTTTATGGAGCAGATGGGAGGGGTGGACCCCTGGAGGTTTGGGAGGCCGAGGGCGAGGGAGTATTCCTTTTTCTCCCATGTCCACAGAGTCTATTCTAGAATTGACTTTTTGTATTAAGCAGGGGACTGATCCCGAAAGTACGGGAAGTGGAGTACTCGGCCATAGCGGTCTCAGACCACGCGCCACACTGGGTAGATTTGGAAATGGGAGAGGTGCGAGACCAGCGTCCACTGTGGCGTCTGGATGTGGGGTTGCTGGCGGATGAGGAGGTGTATAAGAGGGTCCGGAAGAGCATTGAGAGATATCTGGACATTAATGACACGGGGGAGGTGCAGGTGGGGATGGTATGGGAGGCACTGAAGGCGGTGATCCGGGGGGAGCTGATCTCCATACGGGCACATAGGGAAAGGAGGGAGAGACAGGAGAGGGAGAGGCTGGTGGGGGAGCTTCTGGACGTGGATAGGAAATATGCGGAGGCACCAGAGGAGGGGCTGCTGGGGGAACGGCGTAGTTTTGCAGGCTGAGTTTGACCTGTTGACCACCAGAAAGGCGGAGACACAGTGGAGAAGGGCGCAGGGCGCGATTTATGAGTATGGGGAGAAGGCGAGTAGGATGCTGGCGCATCAGCTCCGCAAGCGGGATGCGGCTAGAGAAATTGGGGGAGTGAGGGAGAGGGGTGGGAACATAGTGCAGAAGGGGCAGAAGTAAATGGGGTTTTCAGAGACTTCTATAAGGAGCTGTATCGGTCAGAGCCGTCGACGAGGGAAGGGGGGATGGAGGGCTTCTTGAACAAACTGAGGTTCCCCAAGGTCCAAGAGGAGCTGGTAGAGGGGCTGGGGGTGCAGATAGGGCTAGAGGAGCTAGTCAAGGGGATTGGGCATATGCAGTCGGGGAAGGCGCCGGGGCCAGACGGGTTCCCGGTGGAATTTTACAAAAATATGCGGATCTGGTGGGCCCTGTGCTGGTGCGAGCCTTCAACGAGGCATGGGAGGGGGGGGCTCTGCCCCGACAATGTCGCAGGCACTGATCTCTCTGATCTTGAAGCGGGATAAGGACCCCGTGCAGTGTGGGTCATATAGGCCTATCTCGCTCCTGAATGTGGACGCCAAGCTGCTGGCAAAGATCCTGGCTACCAGGATAGAGGATTGTGTGCCAGGGGTGATACACGAGGACCCAGACGGGTTTTGTGAAAGGGCGGCAGCTTAATACGAACGTGCGGAGACTGCTAAACGTCATCATGATGCCGGCAGTGGAGGGGGAGGCGGAGATAGTGGTGGCATTGGACGCGGAGAAAGCATTTGATAGGGTGGAGTGGAAGTACCTGTGGGAGGCGCTGGAGCGGTTGGATTTGGGGAGGGATTTATTAAATGGGTGAAGCTGCTCTATTCGGCCCCGACGGCAAGTGTAGTGACGAATGGTAGGAGATCGGAGTATTTTGGGCTCCACCGGGGGACCAGACAGGGGTTGCCCCTTGTCCCCCCTGCTCTTTGCACTGGCAATGAACCGTTGGCGATGGCACTGAGGGGCTCAGGGGGGTGGAGAGGGCTGACAAGGGGCGGGGAGGAGCACGGGTATCGCTATACGCGGACGACCTGGCTGCTATCGTGGCAGACCCAGAAGGGGGAATGCGGAGGTGATGGAACTGCTAGCAGAATTCGGGGACTTTTCGGGGTACAAGCTAAACTTGGGTAAGAGTGAGGTATTTGTGATACACCCAGGGGACCAGGAAGAGGGAATCGGGAGACTCCCGTTGAAGAGAGCAGGAAAGAGTTTTAGATATTTAGGGGTGCAGGTGGCAAGGAACTGGGGGACTCTCCACAAGTTGAACTTCTCTAGGCTAGTGGAACAGATGGAGGAGGAATTTAAAAGGTGGGACATGGTGCCGCTGTCTATGGCGGGCAGAGTGCAGTCCGTTAAAATGACGGTCCTCCCAAGGTTTTTGTTTTTATTTCAGTGCTTGCCCATCTTCCTCCCTAGGACCTTCTTCAAAAAGGTGACGAGCAGCATCATGAGCTACGTGTGGGCGCATGGCACCCCAAGGGTGAGGAGGGTCTTCTTGGAGCGGAGTAGGGAGAGTGGAGGGCTGGCATTACCCAACCTTTCGGGGTATTACTGGGCGGCTAATGTGGCGATGGTGCGCAAGTGGATGATGGAAGGGGAGGGGGCAGCTTGGAAACGAATGGAGAGGGCGTCCTGTGGCAACATAAGCCTGGGGGCCCTAGTAACGGCGCCATGGCCGCTCCCTCCCACGAGGTACACCACGAGCCCGGTGGTGGCGGCCACCCTCAAGATCTGGGGGCAGTGGAGGCGACACAGGGGGGAAGTGGGAGGTCTGATGGAGGCACGTTAAGAGGGAACCATAGATTCATCCGGGGGAACATGGACGGGGATTTCAGAGCTGGCACAGGGTGGGCATCAGGCAGCTGAAGGATCTGTTTGTAGATGGGAGGTTTGCGAGCCTGAGAGAGCTGGAGGAGAAATTCGGGCTCCCCCCGGGAAACGTGTTTCGACATTTGCAGGTGAAGGCATTTGCTAGCCGCCAGGTGGAAGGGTCCCCTTGCTCCCCAGCAGGGGGGCGAGCGATAGGGTGCTCTCGGGGGTCTGGGTCGGAGGGGGGAGGATATCGGACATATACAAAGTAATGCAGGAGGCTAAGGAGGCATCAGTAGAGGAGCTGAAAGCCAAGTGGGAGGGGGAGCTGGGAGAGCAGATAGAGGATGGGACATGGGCTGATGCCCTGGAGAGGGTTAATTCTTCCTCCTCGTGTGCGAGGCTTAGCCTCATTCAATTTAAGGTGCTACATAGAGCCATATGACGGGGACAAGGATGAGTCGGTTCTTTGGGGGTGAGGACAGATGTGTCAGGTGTTCGGGAAGTCCAGCGAACCATGTCCATATGTTTTGGGCATGTCCGGCACTGGAGGAGTTCTGGAAGGGGGGTGGCAAGGACGGTGTCGAGGGTGGTGGGATCCAGGGTCAAACCAGGATGGGGACTAGCGATCTTTGGGGTTGGGGTGGAGCCGGGGGTACAGGAGGCGAGAGAGGCCGGAATACTGGCCTTTGCGTCCCTAGTTGCGCGAAGAAGGATACTGATACAGTGGAAGGACGCGAGGCCTCCAAGCGTGGAAACTTGGATTAATGACATGGCCAGCTTTATCCAGTTGGAAAGGGTCAAATTCGCCCTGAGAGGGTCGGTACAAGGGTTCTTCAGGCGGTGGCAGCCTTTCCTCGACTTTTTGGCCCAAAGATAGGGTGCAGAGGTCGCAAGCAGCAGCAACCCGGGGGGGGGGGGGGGGGGGGGGGGTGGCAACAACGGGCTGTGGTGGGTATTTAAGGGTGTAATGCGGACAAATTTGTTCGCAGTTCATGTTTGATGTTAATTGTTGCTTTGTTTGTTTTTTTGGGGGGGGGGGGGGAGGGACAGCGCACGCGGGGGGGTCGGGGGGGGGGATATCTGTTAAGAGGGAATATTGTGTAATAGTCTACGGTTAGGGGGGGGGTAAATATTGTCATGTAAAAAATCTCTTCAATAAAAATTATTTTTAAAAAAAGATACATCATTTGCAAATAATTTAACCATTGCTCAAGCAATTTGGTACGAGAATATTTCAGAATATTTATTTGCACCAAATACTGACATTTGAGAGCAACCAAAATTTCAGATTCGATGGGATGATCAGGATTAAGAACAAAGGTAAGCACGGTGGCACAGTGGTTAGCATTGCGCTGAGGACCCGGGTTCGAATCCCAGCCCTGGGTCACTGTCCGTGTGGAGTTTTGCACATTCTCCCCGTGCCTGCTTGGGTTTCACCCCCACAACCCAAAGATGTGCAGGATAGGTAGAATGGCCACTCTAAATTGCCCCTTAATTGGAAAAAATAATTGGGTACTCTAAATTTAAAAAAGAAAGAACAAAGGCCCTCCAAGCCTGTACCGGTCACGATACCAACCTTAGCAAAAACCTTCAGCACTTCCTTGTGCCGTATCCCTCTATACCCATCCTATCCATGTATTTGTCAAGATGCCTTTTGAACACCGTTAATGTAACTGCTTCCACAACCTTCCCTGGCAACGCGTACCAGGCACTCACCACCCTCTGCGTAAAAAATCTGCCTCATACATCTCCTCTAAACTTTGCCCCACAGACCTTAAACCTATGCCCCCTGGTGGACTGACCCCCTCCACCTTGGGAAAGAATGCCTGCCATCCACTCTATCCATTCCCCTCATAATCTTATAGACCTCTATCAGGTCACCCCTCAACCTCCGTCGTTCTTATGAAAATAGTCCGAGTCTATTCCGCTTCTCCACATAGCTGCACCCTCTCCAAAGCTTCCACATCCTTCTGGTAGTGTGGCGACCAGAATTATACGCAATATTCCAAGTGCGGCCGTACTAAGGTTCTATACAACTGCAGCATGACTTGCCAGTTTTATACTCTATGTCCCATCCAATGAAGGCAAGCATTCCGTATTCTTTCTTGACTACCTTGTCCACTTGTGTTGCCACTTTCAAAGATCCATGGACCTGCACACCCAGATCTCTCCGAATTTCCATATTCCTAAGAGTTTTGCCATATGTACAATTTAATAAACTGGTAACATTCATAATACCAAAGTTTTTGACAGAATAAAATTAACTTCATTCCACCAAAATTCTAATTATTTGGGACATTTATTAACAAGTTGGGCTCTGACCTCACTTCAGGCCCCCATTTAGTGTTGTGACTAAGTTTTCAGATACCCCTTTATCGTCTTAGCTATATAACACTCCATCACATCAGCATTTTTTGGTAAGTTCCATTGCAGCACTAGTGTGAATCACCACCCTCTTCCTGCCTTTGAACAGTCTGCACTGTACAGACTTGTTCCTGTTCACTCCACACCACACCCAAAACAACTACGGTGAAATGCCTCAGGAGAGTGAAATTTAACCAAAGGACTTTTAAAGGGTTGGTCATTTGAGTGGTTTTCGGATTCATTCATGATGTGTTTAATAGTGTTAAGACAATGAAGAGAATTCCAGGTTTTTTTTGATCTTGACCCAAAACAACTGAGCGCACAAACAAAGGGAATTATGATTTACCTGGTCAGAAAGACTGAGGCAAACTTTGAACTGTTCTCAAGTGCAACACCAATCAAGCGAAAACATTGCAGTTTGTAGCTTGCCAAGAACAACATGGGTTACTTAACTGGAACCTCTTCAGTCTACCCCTTAAATCACAAAATAAGTAAAGAGCCCGAGTTGACCTGTTTTACAGTAATAAAAGATTCCCATGGGGAATGTCTGGCAAAACATCAGCCCTATGCCGTGCTAGCTAGGCCAGACCAGCAGCTGTATACAACGCCTGCTTAGCATTGTACACAGCAAGCTTGTCCAAGGCAAAACTAAACACTATTTCCCCCATGACAGAATGATAGCTTTCTCTGCTAATATTGCTGTACATTTTCCATTCAGAGGTTATTTATATTTTGTACTGGGTAAATAGTTTCCAAATACCTCACTTTCCTGTTGCCTGTTTAAGGCAATTCAGCATTTCTGTCATTTTTTGTGTACAAATTACAGTGTAACCATTTTGCACCTTTATATCTCATTGTTCTCAGCTTGAAGTACTAGAGAAGTAATTGACAATTGGCCAAAGGCCTGTCAGTTGATTTTATCCATCTCCGGTTAATAAACTCAACACACATATTTACAAAGTTGTAACCTAGCCTACATAGTTTTCAAATAAAACGGAGTCCAGTATCCATTTCTGCTTTGCACCAATTTGAAACAACAATCAAAACGCAACAGCCAACTCAAAGCAGACAGGCAGCACGAGACTCCGACAACACTGAATTATATTGTTCTTGCAAATAGAATGGACATAGAACAAAGCAACCAATAGGAGTTTTGAAAATCAAATGATCTAATCTCCTGATGAAAACTAGGAAGTCAGGTGATGAATTAATTCCCTACTTACTGACAAATTTGAGAAGTTTGATTAACTCAAAAGATCAGTGATTTCCCTCAATTACTAATATGTAAAAGATAACACAGAAATGAGTTCCACTGATCAGAAAGTCCGACCGTTAAACCTCAATGTGTACTAAGTTAGCTGGCCACAGGAGCACTTCAATTACCATCAGCACCTTTGGTTCAGGGATGACTTATGGACTTCAGATTTGGATCCCGTATGGCTGTGGTGGTCCCATACTTAAAGAATATATAAAAATTCACCTAGGACAAATAGCCACGTAAGGAATGGAACAAAGAACAAATTAATCTTCATTGCATTAAACCAAACCAAGTGGGTTGCACTGTTGCTTCACAGCACAAGGGACACGGGTTCGATTCCCAGCTTGGGTCACCTTCTGTGCGGAGTCTGTACATTCTCCCAGTGTCTGTGTGGGTTTCCTCTGGGCGCTCCGGTTTCCCCCCACAAGTGCCGAAAGACGTGCTTGTTAGGTGAATTGGACATTCTGAATTCTCCCTCAGTGTACCCGAACAGGTATCGGAGTGTGGCGACGACTAGGGGCTTTTCACAGTAACTTCACTGCAGCGTTGACGTAAGCCTACTTGTAACACTAATAAAGATTATTATGGCTTTCGACTATTCTGTTCCTCAGTTTTCCGTGTACAGAAGGACATTGCACATTAGATCAAAGCAACATTCCTCAATAAAGATGTTTTTAAACTTTAGCACTGTATTGAGGGGTGCATGTATCTCAATGGCTGCAACATTCCAGCAAGCAGAGCGAACAGCACACTTAACATAAAGTTCCTTGAATAATCCTATGCTCTTCCCCACTTCATTGTGTACAGGTTTATTATACCACGAAAATACTTCAGTAAGCACATCTTGCAATTACTCCCTTACAGGTACATATATTTTTCAAGGTACAATTCCTCCCTTGAATTAACTAAGTGCAAGTGAGGAATTGGAAGTCATGTATGAACACATCTGCATCTTGGACCCCCATACCAGATTGCTAACAAAAAAGTGAATGCAGATTCAGAATGCAGGTAAAGCAGAAACAATCAATCGCTAACATTCCAGATCTGTTCAGCAACAGGATTTCAAAACCAAATGCAGCCGCTGGCCTAAACCACAGAAGTAGTGAGAAAAGAAAAACATTCCAAATTGCCTATATGAAACAAGCCTAAACTTGCTTTTTGAATACTACCGTGATAAACACATCCATGAATGACAATTTGACTGTGAGAAAGTACAAACCCACGAGAGAAAACTAATTTTTAATCCTTCCCACAAATGTAACATTGTTGGCCCCAGGGCATCATTCTCTGGGTGACCAATCAGGAACACAAACCATCTTTAAATGGAGCTCTCACAATAACCACTAGGAATCATACAAGAGTTCAAGCTGACTTATCCATTGACATCATGAAGAAATATCAGTATCTTCTCAATATCACAGGCATAAACATATAACATAATACATTGTGGCACAGTACACTGCAGCACCGATGTATTTGTTCACATTTATTCATGAAAAAATGGACTGCAGTATTTGTATATTTACCATGAACTTGTAGTATTACTAAGGGGCCACTAGCAGAATAAGGAGGGGCAAGATTGGATGCGAGACAAGAGGCAAAGTTGCAATAAAAAGTATTTTCTCTAACTGGTGGGGTGATAAGTGGTGTTCTCCAAGGATCTGTACTGGGGCCTCAGCATTTCACCAAATTAATTAACACCTTGGATAAAGGGATAAAGTTGCATATAAAGTTTGCAGACAACGCTTAAGTTAAAAGGCACAACAAGTTGTGTGGATGACAACAGCAGGTTAAAAAGAGATGTTAACTAAGGAAAGGTACAGCACATCAGAGTTAAATATGGAAAGTGTGAGGTCATCAACTTTGGATCTTAAGAAAATATGCTGATTTGATTTCCCAATAGCAGAGATTTGGACCTGTGGAAAAGCAAAAGGGATTGAGGTGTCCATATCCATCAATCATTAAAAGCTAATGAATAGGAACACATCTTAATCAAAAGATCAATGGAATGCTGACCTTGATCTAAAAGGGAGTGGTGGTCAAATGTGATGGCCATCTGGATAAATCACAGGAAAGGTATTCTGGCTTTGGAGGAGTAGTTGGGAGTTATTCAGAATGATACCAGGGTTAGAATGTGATGGCCGTTTATACAAATGTGGCTTGTATTCTCTTGATTTTAAACGACCATGTTGTGATCGAGCGGAAGTGATTAAAATAATAAAGACAAGCAAGAGGGTAGTTCTAGAGAAACTAGTATGAGAATCCGGAATAAAAGGGCACAAGATTTAAAAGTAGAATGAGTGCATTTAGAAGTGCAATTAGGAAGCGCTTTTTCATGCAAATGTTAGTTTAAATCCAAAACTCTCACCCTGAAAAGCTGTGGATTCTGGGTCAACTGAAACTTAAGAATTGATTTTCTTGGTTAAGGATAGTTAGGGGCAGCAGGGTAGCATAGTGGTTAGCATAAATGCTTCACAGCTCCAGGGTCCCAGGTTCAATTCCCGGCTGGGTCACTGTCTGTGTGGAGTCTGCACGTCCTCCCCCTGTGTGCGTGGGTTTCCTCCGGGTGCTCCGGTTTCCTCCCACAGTCCAAAGATGTGCGGGTTAGGTGGATTGGCCATGCTAAATTGCCCGTAGTGTCCTAATAAAAAAAGTAAGGTTAAGGGGGGTTGTTCGGTTACGGGTATAGGGTGGATACGTGGGTTTGAGTAGGGTGATCATGGCTCGGCACAACATTGAGGGCCGAAGGGCCTGTTCTGTGCTGTACTGTTCTATGTTCTATGATAACAAGGAATATGGAGCAAAAGCAGATGAAATGAAAAATGAAAATTGCTTATTGTCACGAGTAGGCTTCAATGAAGTTACTGTGAAAAGCCCCTAGTCGCCACATTCCGGCGCCTGTCCAGGGAGGCTGGTACGGGAATCGAACCATGCTGCTGGCCTGCTTGGTCTGCTTTAAAAGCCAGCGATTTAGCCTTGTGAGCTAAACCAGATGAATGAAGCTGAGGTTCAGATCAGCAATGATCAAACTGAAAAGCAAAACAAGGTAAAAGAGCTGAATGGACTACTCCTGTTTTTTATGGCCCAGAGTCAGGTTGAGACTGCAAAATAAAAAACTCAGAAGTAATTTTTACGTGAAAGACTTATTAATGTGCAACCGCAAATTACATTTTGCACCATCCCAATTATTATTTTGCATCTCTTGCTTTACATTATTACCCCGTTCATGCAATTCAGAGACTGGTAAAGTTATAGAAAGTTTAAAGAAAAGTGATGTTAAAGCTTAAAGCTGATCTCCTGGGAAAAACGTGGTGGCAAGATGGCACACTGGTTAGCACTACTGCCTTACAGCGCCTGGGTCGTGGGTTCAATACCGACCTCGGGTAACTGTGTGGAGTTTGTATGTTCTCCCAGAGTCTCTGTGGGTGTCCTCCAGGTGCTCCGATTTTCTCCTACAGCCCAAAGATGTGGAGGTTAGGTGAATGGGCCATGTTAAATTGCCCCCAAGTGTCCAGTGGTTGGGTGGGGTTATGGAGGATAAAGCGGGTGAATGGAACTAGGTAGGGTGCTCTTCAGAGGGTCGTGCAGACTTGATGGGCCTAATGGCCTCCTTTTATACTGTAGGGATTCTATGAAAAAGTGAAATGAGAAAGGCTACTTATTTCCATATTTCTTCAGCTCAGCCAATGAGATGTGACTCGTGTGATTGAACATCATGTTACCACACGAGAGCCTTAGATATGGCAAGGTGACAGCTTTCAGAACCATACCTGAAACAAAACTTTCAAATTTCATTCAGTCTTACACAGCCATCACCTCATTTGCACCACATTTAAAATATACAAAATTTCTCTATAATTCCTCTGCCCACATTCATCCTAAATGGACCCTTGATCAGTGTCACAATTATACAGACCATGACACTGACTGTAAGTGTAAAGCCAAAAGGCACAAAATAAGGTTGTGGTAAAAGCAAAATATATTACCTCAATTTTTCAGCCTAGCACAACTTACAGAGCAGGAATCAATATGACCGGTGTAGGTGTAGTAGGCATAATGACATTGGTTTGGTGGAATTAAACTCACGATTTTAGTTACAAAAATAATCAAGGTTACAACAGGTCAGAACTTCTGAGGAGTGGCAATCACAGTCCGATGATGATGCTACTCATTTTGACTTACCTTAGGCAGGAGCTATGCATTTTGCACTCAAACCTCTGGCTCAAGCCTCCTCAGGAGTGCAGCAAGTTCCTGGGGCCTTCAATCTAGGTCAGCAGAGTTGGAGGAAAGGAAGCTATGCCCCACTTTTATGAAACCTGCTGCTGTAAAGCAGGTAGTTTTGAAGGTCCAAGCAGCTTCGAGAAGCCAGGGTGAAGGCAAATGGGTGTGATGGGGCAGATAGGATAGAGTGAATGGGGTGGTCAGTTAGATGCTGACTTGTGGGGGTGTAAGATGTGCTGAATAGTTAGAAGGATGACAGATGGTCAGTGGGGGTGTCAGGAGGTAACCTGGGGATGGGGTGTGAAGGTAGTTGAGGGTTTGGAAGGTGTGCAGGTGAATGGGAGCGGGGGAAGAAGAGGTGCTGTGGTGGTCAGTATTATAATTATCTTGGAGCCAAAAGTGGTTTTAATCGCTTCAACTTTTCCTGGGTAACCATACTGCTCAGACAGTTGGAACCATTGGAGTCTCCAATTAAAATCGGAGCATCAGATAGTTCCCGTGCAGGATAATTGGCCGTAAGAGGTTTGAACCTCCGGGGAAATTCACGTGTAGTCCTTGTATGGGGGAGGGGGGTGTTTAACCAGCACTTCTCCGAAAGGTATCTCCTGGTATGACCCTCCAGAGATCGGAATTCATGAGCCATTATACTAACAGCACTGAAACAGATCATTCCAGCCAACAGGTCATGCTGATGTATCACACAAGCCTCTTAGCAACTCTTTTTTTCTTACCCCATTGACAAATCCTTTTATTTCTTTCCCCCTCATATGTCTATCTAGCTTCCCCTTAAACACACCCATTGCTAATCAGCTCAACTATTCCCGAGGTAGCCAGTCCCACATTCACTTTCTGGGTAAAACAATTCCTCCTAAATTCCCTATGACTGACAATCTTCAGCTTTGAATCTATCAAATTTTTTCATAATCTCAAAAGACCACTGTCAGGCCACTCTTTGATCTCTTTTCTGGGAGAATATGACTCACTCTGTTTAATCATTCCCAATAGATGTACTGTTATAGTTATAGCAAATCTTGCACCTTCTCCAATGCTTCTATATCTTTTTAGTAACCTGGAAGCCAGAATTGATCACTGCACTCCAAGTATGCACTAACCAAGCAAGTTAACATAACACTTTTTTTTCAATTCTATGCATGCAGAAAATAATTTCAGTGCTTTGTTTGCTTTTTGCTATGGCCTATGTACTGTTAGTCTTGGGAATGTTGTGAATCTGTACAAGTCCACTCCCTACCCCAATGTTATGTCCCTCTATTCCATTCAGACATTTATTTCCCAAGATGCATGCGGTCTTTCCTTACTCTTGCGATCAAAACGTAATCACCTCACATTTATCTGTATTGACTTCCACTTTCCTAATACAGACCTATTCTGCAAGTTTATGAATAAATACCTTCCTATGTTTTGTCTAAGTTTTCCCTCTATATTAACTGCACCTCTTAATCAGTGCTGTGTAGCTACTCGGTGAACAATGGCCATTCTATAAAACTGACAAAACATCCCTTTCGCTAACAAGTTACATAGGAGACCTACCAGCAGGACCCTGCATCTTGTGGTTCAATCATGATATAAACAACAGGATCGTTCACTCCCATACAATCTCACCAGTTATACACTAATGCCCTTTCACAATGCATTCACCACCAAACGATAATCATTGTACAATCCCTCTATCTGGGATGACAACCTGGAAGTAAATTATTTTACCTCATTCCTCGTAACACATATCTGACATGTCACAATTAAACTTACTGGTTGTGAGGACGATCCAAGCTTTAGAGGATGCCCAATGTAACCTGCAACCTCCCCCTCAAAAATCTGCTGCCCATTGACTGGACAATCAGCTGTCAAACTCCTCTTATGGTCATATTGCACAGGCTCCAGTATTGGTAACTTCAATTCCTCTTAGGACTGTGTTCCTTCAGGCTGATCACGAAGCCCAGGTACATACCGCTTATGTGCTTACTGTGCATACTTCATCCCTCAGGCAATGCAATGGATCCTGCCCGAATGCCCCAATTACCCTGCCCCGAGTCCGGAAACTTTTTGGGGCCTCCCCAGGTTCCCTCAGCAACTTATACCAGCTCCACACACATGCAAACATCGCCTTTACTTACCCCTTTCCCCATGTCTCCTTCAGGTTATGGTCAGATTATAAATAAAGTTGTATTTTAAAAAAAAAATTAAATAAAAAGAAATGAAATGCTCGTTCTCCCCCCCCACACGTGGGGCCCCCCACCCAGAGAAATTTCCTTCACCACCGGAACCGGATGAAATGTGCGGGAAGGGCGGGTGCCGGCCTTTAAATAAACTCTCGCCGCCTCGTCCCGCCCAGCGCACTCACGTCCCGCCTGTCAATCATTGCCAGGCTGTGACACGTTGCCGGGCTGTCCAATCCGTGCGCGGGTTTGTGACGCGGGCAACAGGTGATTGACAGGCCGCGGGGGAGGGGGCGGGGACCAGGCAGGGGGGGTTGGGCGGGGCTGGGTGACTGACATGCTGTGATGGCGGGCCGGGGTGATTGGCATGCCGCCGCAGTGGGCGAGGCGGGGAGCACGGTGTGCGGCGGGGGAAAGAGGCGGAGTGATTGACAGGCCGCGGGGGCGGGGCTTGGTGATTGGCAGGCCGCGGAGTGGGGGTGTGTGTGTGTGTGGTGTGAGGACCGCGCCATCGCGAGCCTGGCCCCTGGGGTCGATTGGCAAACGGAGGAAAATCATAGCATCAGGAATACACGGAGCACATTCACCCGGCCACCAAAACTTCCCCTGCCGGGGGGGGGGGGGGGGGTGCTGAGGGCAAAGCCAGTGATGCACATCCACTTGATGCACAAACCGCAGGGTTCAAGGCGCACAATTTTAGCCACAACTCCTGTTTCTCTTCAAACTATAACCTTAGTATAGTGTCTCGGGGGGGGGGGGGGGGGGATCGCAGTGAACTGATTGTCGATCCTGAACACTGAGATTGAGATGATGTTTATATAGAAAGGCATTGCCCTTTTAGTATTGTACAATACTCTGTGCGGAATTCCCTTCGCGCGTTTATGAAACAAATCTTCGAGTAGCAGAAGTGTGAGAAAATGCTTCCTTTGTGATTTCTAGGAAATGTTTCGAGGGAGGGGGGGGGGGGGGGGTGCTTTCGTTCGCGGTGGCAATCGCCATCTCAAGAGCAGTGGAGAGTGAAGCGACCCTCGAAAAATGGCATTGTCGACGGGACTGGAATTAAAATTATTCAGGGAAGGTTTGTCTTTGTTCGCCCTCTGCTGGAAGCTGTCCCTTTTGCACAGAACATGTGCCAGCCGCGCCTCACCTTCCACAACCATTCTTGTATGTTCCCACAAGCTTGAATATAGCAAGAGGTCGTTTGACTGTTGGCAAAGTTTTGATCAACCCAATCCTTGGGCTCAGGACGTCCACCTCATTGTCTGTAAATGCGCTTTCCAGCAAGGGTGGATAGCAATCAGGAAGGAGGCCTGGAGCTTGGATGATTTATTCTCTTCCCTTTCCCTAATCCGAGGACGCTGTGATAAATTGTGGTGCTTGCTAACACCGTCAGGAAATTCCGCAGATCAGGAATTGAAACTGCTTGCCTTGCTGTTCTGTAAGACCGACTAACACACCACACGAGAAGTGTTGGAGCTCCAACACTTTTGTGGTCTAATCACACAACAAACAACGAGAAACTAAATAGCAGTTGCTGCCTTCATGATGCTTTCATAGATGTTCATAGAATTTACAGTGCAGAAGGAGGCCATTCGGCCCATTGAGTCTGCACCGCCTCTTGGAAAGAGCCTATCCAACCCAAGTCCACACCACCCTATACCCATAACCCAGTAACCCCACTCAACCAACACAAAGGGCAATTTTGGTCATTAAGGGCAATTTAGCATGGCCAACCCACCTAACCTGCACATCTTTGGACTGTGGGAGGAAACCGGATCACCCGGAGGAAACCCACGCAGACACGGGGAGAATGTGCAGAATCCACACAGTCAGTGACCCAAGCCGGGAATCGAACCTGGGACCCTGGAGCTGTGAACCAATGTATTGGCTTTTGCCTCCCTGATAGCCCGGAGACGGATCTTGATGAGCTGGTGGGACCCGGAGCCAGGGTGTGGGTGAGCGACCTGGCAAAATGCCTGCATTTGGTGATGGTCAACTTCGCCTTACAAGCGGACAGAGGATGGGTTCACCCGGAGGTGGAAGACATTTATCGATTTCTTCAAGGTGAATTGAAGTGTCAGCGGGGGGTGGGGGAGGTGGGAGATGTTGGGGGAGGTGGTGGGTGGTGGGGGGAGAAAATTTAAGAGGGCAGGGTGAGTTTGGGTTGGTATTGGGGGATTTTGGGGCATGTGTTCTCTGTTCCTGTTGATGCTTGGTCCTCTGATTTTTTATGTACATATGCAAAATGCTTTTAATAAAAATATTTTTAAAAAAGAAAATCTTTTTGAGTTATAATAAATTAATGTTCACCAAATAAAGATTGATGTTAATACACTGTCGGATCTTGTTACATAGTATTTTCGCAAATGTGTGCATGCTGTGAGCCTGGAGTGAGGTGCCAGCAAGATATTCAGCTATTGTGTCAAACTTGTTGTCACATGACATTTGCATTTTGTTATAAAATCAAGTGGGGAAGGGGAGAGCAATGGACTGTAGTGATCTCTATATGTGCATGTACACAAGGGGTTAAAGTGTAATCAGTAGAACCACATGATCACTAGAGGGCCGGACCAACGGGTATAAAAGGCAACCACATTGGGTCTCTGGCTCTCTGGAGTGCACTGTGACCATGGCAATAGCAGAGTAGTTCAGATGGCTAGTGGAGTTACGTATAGTTACTGTAGTTAGATCTTGTTAACTTTATCACTAGTATCAAAGTTAAAGTAAAGAACTCAGGCAATTATTGTTCTAGTTACTCAATAAACCTTTTGTTACTACTGAATAAGTTAGCGTTTTCTTCATCGAGATTCAGAAGACCTCTTCATTAGCCAAGGAATGAGTAGCACATGTTACCTACCACACGTAACAAAACATGGACCAGATTTAACTATAGAAATGAGTTGAGACTGACAAGGCACACCGTTATTTAAATTGGACAGCAACATCTGGCAAAACCTCATAGAAACCATAATATCGCTATCCGGGTTACCTGGTTCCTTCAGGAGTTTTGTTTCACCAGTATCTCATTGAGAGAAATATAATTGAAATACATGAGGTGAAGTTGCTGGACCTATGTGATATATTCTCACTAGACTTGCCAGAAATGGTTAGGTGCTGTTCATTCAGTGTCAATGAGTCATTACTGGTACGATAAGTCTTAATTACATCTAGACAACATCTCTCTGACACTTAAAACAAACCTATGCAGCGTGGGACCTCATTCATTCATTCATATTTTAATTATTGTTGGAGATTTAAAACAGTAATAGGTATCTTTTTTACATTTTCTTGTGGGTGGATATTTTGGCCCCGATCCTGGCATATTTGAAGGTTAGGGAGCTTGTAAAATAAAATGATTGGCCTTCTCACTGCCTTCCACTGCAGATCTATCCTTGCTTTGAAAATAGTAGTGTGTTCCGGAGGTGTAAGAATATTGACGCACCATCAAGGAGCAGTATTTTCGAAATGCCCCGGACCAGCCCATGAACAGGAGTATCACGGGATTTGTGTGGGCGCATGGGACTCCGAGGGTTAGAAGAGTGATCCTGGAACTAGGCAGGGATAGGGGGGGGCTGGCGTTGCCCAACCTCTGTGGGTACTATTGGGCTGCCAATGCAGCGATGGTGCGTAAGTGGGTAATGGACGAGGAGGGGGCAGCATGGAAGAGGATGGAGGCAGCGTCTTGTGTGGGCACGAGCTTGGAGGCGCTAGTAACGGCGCCATTGCCGCTCCCTCCAATGAGGTATACCACGAGCCCGGTGGTGGCGGCTACCCTCAAAATTTGGGAGCAATGGAGATGGCACAGGGGAGAAATGGGGGGCTCAAAGGAGGCCCCGATACGGGGGAACCATCGGTTTGTCCCAGGGAGCATTGATGGCGGATTTCTGGGCTGGCACAGGGCAGGGGTTAGGAGGTTGAGGGACCTGTTGTGGAGGGGAGGTTCGCGAGCTTGGGGGAGTTAGAGGGGAAGTTTGGGCTCCCCCCGGGGAACATGTTTCGGTACATGCAGGTTAGGGCGTTTGCCAGGCGGCAGATGGAGGGGTTCCCCTTGTTGCCCCCACGTGGGGTACGGGACAGGGTGCTCTCGGGGGTGTGGGTTGGAGGAGGGAGGATTTCGGACATATACCGGGTAATGCAGGAGGTAGACGAGGCCTCGGTGGAGGAACTGAAGGGTAAATGGGAAGAGGAGCTGGGTGAGGAGATTGAGGAGGGGACGTGGGCGGATGCCCTGGAGAGAGTGAATTTCTCCTTTTCCTGTGCGAGGCTTAGCCTCATACAGTTCAAGGTGCTGCATAGGGCCCACATGACTGGGTCGAGGATGAGTAGGTTTTTCGGGGGCGAGGACAGGTGTGCTAGGTGCTCGGGGAGCCCAGCGAATCACGCCCATATGTTTGGGCGTGCCCAGCGTTGGGGGAGTTTTGGAAGGGGGTAGCAAGGACGGTGTCGAGGGTGGTGGGATCCAGGGTCGAGCCAGGCTGGGGACTCGCAATTTTTGGGGTGGCAGTGGAGCCGGGAGTGCAGGAGGCGATAGACGCCGGTGTTCTGGCCTTTGTGTCCCTAGTAGCCCGGCGGAGGATCTTGCTCCAATGGAAGGATGCGAGGCCCCCAAGCGTGGAGGCCTGGATCAATGATATGGCGGGGTTCATTAAATTGGAGAGGGTGAAATTTGCCCTGAGAGGATCAGTTCAAGGGTCTTTCAGGCGGTGGCAGCCTTTCTTGGACTTCCTGGCGGAACGGTAGGGAAATAGGCCGACAGCAGCAGCAACACGGGGGGGGGGGGGGGGGGGGGAGGGAGGGAAGGGGGGGTTTTGGATTGGGGGGAGGGAGAACTGTGTACATGGGTCTGTGGGATGTGGCGGGTGCTATCTCTTTCCCTTTTGTTGTTGGGGATCTTTTTTTTCTTTTTCCTTTTGTTTGAAGTTGCTCTTGAAGTTGGGGGGGGGGGGGGTATTGTTCTTGGGGTGTTACCGCGGTTGTTTGTTAATAGAGTTAAGATGTTTATATTTTGTAAAAATTCCAATAAAAATTATTAAAAAAAGAAAAAGAAAATCCAGCCCATGGAGTTTGAGAGAACACAAAGCAATTAATAAAATCTCTCGGTTATTCATTCAGTACATTTTATGTATTGGCCAATTTGGTGTAGTACTGAGGCATACAAATTGGGAAATTCATGATCCAATGGGCTGAATTTTATTCTCCGTGGTGCATAAAGTGTCAGTTAGAATATTGAATTAAATGTTAATTCTTACCCTAACTAGCTTCATTGAAAATGGTTTTGAAAATAACCTCAAAACAGATGCTTTCTTCCTTGATCTCACTGTAACATAAACATGGTCTGGCACACTGGTCTCCTTGTCAAAATCTCAAGACTCCCACCGCCATGCATCACTGACACCATCAAACTATTACTTCAAGATAGAGAGTTCTGGGTGTACGTGGGTGATGAGGCAGGCTCCTGGAGGAAACAACCAAATAGGCTTCCACACGGATCTGTTCAAACCCCAATCTCTATATCAACCACCTGCCTCTAGCCCTGTCTCGGAAGTCCACCCATGCTGACGATGTCTGCTGTGACTCTCAGTCTCGGACATTTTCTAAGCTCGGGCCAACACTAAACAATGATGTTGCAAAGCTGGGCCAATTATTATAAGACATGGTGCCTTAAGCACAGCAGCAACAACTCAGTCACCTCCTCCACAATGCCAAGAGGGAACTCAACATCTCCTTAAATGTCAAGGGACTGAATCATAAACAACATCCCGTTTATCTTGGTGTTACTCTTGACCAAATACTGACATACAAAAACATCTGAGCTAGACAGCAGCAAAGATCGAAACGTAAAGCACTTCCTCAGCAAACTCGCTGGTTCGTCATGAGGTGTAGATGCACAAACATTGAGGACCTCATTAAGAATTGGGGAAAATGTAGGTTAAAAATGAAATTGGGATAAAATAAAATAAAAAGAGAATTGAAGGACAGATGTTTGAAGGGATTTTGATACGTGAATTAGCACATCAGCGAGGAAAGCAAGTGTTACCCATGTGACTAGAGGAAAATAATGGTGTACAGAAGAGGTCACTTCAAAGTGGAGTTTTTTTTACACTTATGTTAAAAGTGGATTTCACTTTGGGGTGGCATGGTGGTACAGTGGTTAGCACTGCTTCCTCACAGCTCCAGGCACCTGAGTTTGATTCCGACCTCGGATGACAGTCCATATGGAGTTTGCACATTCTCCCTGTGTCTGCGTGGGTTTCCTCCAGGAGTTCTGGTTTCCTCCCACAGTCCAAAGATGTGGAGGTTAGCTGGATTAGTCATGCTAAATGACCACTACGTATCGGTGGGTTTACGGGGATAGTGTGAGGTATTGGCCTAGGTAGAGTGCTCTTTCGGAGGGTGGTGCAGCCTTGATGGGCCGATTGGCCTCCTTCTGCATTGTAGGGATTCTATGAATGTCAAAGGGAAGAATTACATATCTACAGTACAATAACTGGAGAAAGAGATACAGTAGCAGTTACATCACAGCTGCACCCAGTTACAGAAAAAGTCTCCTGAAAATAAGTTATTGCTGAACAGGCAACCTATTAAGATACAAAACTCAAACAAGTTGCTACTGAATTAAAGTGTTATAACAAAAGGGTTTATTCAAACCAAGGCACTCAAATGGTGGACAAAGTTTTCATTGCTGAAGCAGTTAACCGTGATTAACCACATTTCCATGTGTATGCACCATGAGGCTGCTGGCCATGTGTTCTCCTGCCTTGTCCAATCTACAAGCCCAATCATAGCCGCTATCTGCCTGGAAGAATTGAATCCCACCTACAAGCAATGCTGGGTGCCACTGATTTTGCCCTGGGCTTGCCTCCAACCCAGTTAGGGTCTTGGCATTCTTAAATACCTGGATGGGCATTGGCATGGGACCAGGACCCAGAAGTCCCTACCCCAGATTAAAAATCTAGCCCCATTCCTCAAAAGAGTTTTTTTAATGTTGTGTCATAATAATACTTTTTCATTCCTGCTCAGAAAGTTTAAAGTTTAACCCTGATGAGCTTAATTCCTTTCACATTCAGAAAGACAGGCCAGAGCAGGTTAAAACCTACAGATCCTGCCTTGAACAGTGTGTTGTACTGTGGGTCATTTCTTAAATTTTGCCCATTTGAGCGGTCTATTGAACAGCGTATTGTACTGTTGGTCATTTCTAAAATTCTCCCTACTTTGGATAGCAAAGGAAGAGAGAGATTGAGTGCCACATTTGAATTGCTGCCAATTCACGACCTGTTGATGTAATTTGAACCCTTCCTCATTTACCTTTACTCCGAACAAGATTGTATTTCAACCACAGTAATTCATGAGATCAGAACCACCTAATTATCAGATCAGATTGTCTGCATTTTGCATCAATATACAAGCATAAATATAAAATGTTTTCAAAGTACTTTAATCCCTATTACAAAGAAAATAATTTGAATTTATCAAAGGTATTAGGATATGTCGGACATGTTAGAGAATTGAGGGTTAATAATCAGACCAACACACGAGAACATGAATAAAGAGGGCCTATTCCGCGCTAAATAACTGCTTATCAGTGGGAATGCAGGGGAGTGCTGGCTAGAGTAAATCAACCATGACAGAGTATAGTAGAATAATGGAGCACTAAGATTCTTAGTATGGATGGTATGAAGTAAACAAGGAGCTTAATCTCAGAGGAATTAGTAATCTAACAGCCTGTCTACACATGAATTGCCATTTTAGTGGTAAACAAGCAGTGTATAAGAAGGGGTGGGGTTGCAAGGTTGTTGGAGAAATTCAAATTGCTACCTTTGTATTGTATGATTGTTCATCTACGCTGCACAAATAAAGTATTTTCTATACATTCAACTGTCTCATGCTTACTCAAAGTGTGTGCAAGAACCTGAAGGAAGGAGGTTCACAGGAACCAGGTAGCTTTTATTGATTTTCTTTGATGAAAGAATAGCAAAACTACTGATAGAAATTATTTTTGTCAATTTGCAAACAAAATGTAAGTGCCATAATATTACTTATCGAGATCTTGAACTGCAGGGTTGTCCTTCTCTCCTTTTCATCATCAGAACACTCGTGAAATATATAATTCTTGCCCAGGTTTTTCCTTCTTTGTTTGCCCTTTACTTTCTCACGCACTCATTAAAGGAAGAAATAATTTACATTTGTATCACGCCAATTTACATCCTCAGGATGTTTGAAAACACTTCAAAGCCAATGAATAACTTTTGGAATGTAGTCACGTTGTTTCAAAGACAAACGCAGCAGTTAATTTTCACACAGAAAGATTCCATAAACAGGAACAACTTGTATTTAAATTTAATGGAGTAAAACATCCTGAGGATCTTTACTGGAGCGTTATCAAACAATAGTTGACACTGAGTCGCATAAGAAGATATTACGGGAGAAATGTCAGATGACTAAAAGCTTGGACGTGGAGCTAGGTTTTAAGGGATATCTTAAGGGAAGAGTGGCAAAGAGAAAATGAAAATGAAATGAAAATCGCTTATTATCACGAGTAGGCTTCAATGAAGTTACTGTGAAAAGCCCCTAGATGGAGAGGTTTCGGAAGGAAATTCAAATTTGGACCTTGGATGCTGAAGACAACATCACCAACGGCAGGCTGGTTGAGATTGGGGATACTAAAGAGGCCAGATTTAGAGGTGCACAATTATCTCAGTGGGTTGTAAGGCCAGAGTGATGACAGAGATAAGGACGAGCAAACAACGTTGAAATTTTAAAATGTTAAAATTTTAAATGTTGAAATTTTAAAAGCAGCTTAACCAAGAGATAACAAACATTGTGGGAACAAAGGTAGGGTTAAGAAACAGACAGCTGAGCTTTGAGTGATTCATGCTTACTAGAGGATAAAGCATGGAATGCCGGTCAGGAATGCAGAAGAATAGCAAGTCCAGAAGTAACAAAGCCATGAATGAAGGTTTCAGCAATATATCAGCTGAGACAGAGTTGGACAATGTTGCAGAGATAGACCATAAGATCATAACATACAGGAACAGAATTAGGCTATTCGGCCCATGAGTCTGCTCCGCCATTGGATCATGGCTGATATGTTCCTCAACTCCATTCTCCTGCCTTGTCCCCATAACCCTGATCCCCTTATTAAATAAGAATTCTCCTTATTAATCAAGAACACTTGATTTGTGCTTGAGATGCTGTCACCTCCAGGGATGCAGGACTATAGACCAAGAGCTGCAAGGTGGAATTAGACAGAATAGTTCTTTCCTCGAATATAAGAACATAAGAACTATGAGCAGGAGTAGGCAATTTAGCATTTTGAGCCTGATCCACTGTTCAATACAATCATACAAAACTCCACTGTCCTGTCCGTTCTCCATAACCCTTCAACCCATTACTAATTAAAAATCGGTCGAACTCCTGCTTAAATTCACTCACTGTCCCAGCATCTAAATGAAAATAAGAATCTTAGTAATGTGACAGCTATATGGATGGAAGCTCATCTCAGAGACACGTATGGCACCAAGATTGTAAATAGTCTAGTTCAGCCTCAACAGTTCTCATGGAGGTGGATGGAGTTGGTGGTGAGGTGGGGTCCATTTGAATATCGGTTTAATAATGCACCTAATGCAAACAATGAAAGTTAAGAGTCCAGGATTAGTGCAGACAGATCTACAGTGCTGCTGGCTATTTAAAATCAAGTCTGAGATTTGTGAAAGCCTGAGTATTTCTATATCAGCATGCCATCATTGAAGGTGCTGGTTTGTGCATGTAATCTTTAACATTGGTCTTCACACCTCAGAATTAACTGCTTTAATTACTGAACAAAATTTTGCAATTGTTTTCCTGAGTGTATGTGGCTGATAGGCGTAGCCTGACAAATTATTTTTCTCGTGCTGTAATTGAGTTTACAGTTCTTTATGTTGAACAGAATTTGGGGACTAATTGAAATTCAGGAGAAAGGTTTTTCGTAATATAACAGGAGATATGGTGAATAAATGGCAGCGTCACTGGACTAGTAATCCAGGGGAGTGCTCTGGGGACATGGATTCAAATCCCACCACAGCAGCCGGTAGAATTTAAATTCAATTAAATAAATTTGGGATATAAATCTAGCCTCTGTAATGTTATGACCAGCCAGGTGAGGTTCCCCAAAATCTGCTGACCCAGGTGAGATCCCTCGCATTATGACCACTGGGATGCTCAAAATTGTTACCAACCCGGGTGAGGAGGGATGACTGGCTCCGTGTTTTTATTTAACCCACCTCTGCTGGAAGCAACAAAGATTTAGGGCATGATCTACCGGCCACGTCGCGCCGGGCAAGAGAGCGGGCGGGCTAGTTAGATAGTGGGAAATGGGTAACCACGCCGGATGGTAATGGGTTTCCAATCTAACCGGCCCACTCCCATTGGCGAGATCAGGATCCCGCTGTGGAATGGCGCTAAACCAATAATCAACAGTTAAGATCAATTTCCATCCAATTAACGGGAAGGACCCCATATCGAATGGCCACCAGTAATCTACCCGCCTCCCCAGCGAGTGGTCACGCAGCTGCCGTTTAGTACACCTTTTAAAAAACGTGAAGCTGGTGGAATAGTTGCTGTGGGGATCCGAGGCAGTCAGTAGTCATCTTTGGCATCGGGCAGTCAGCCTGGGGATCGGGGCCACATCCTAGTGCACAGGTTGGGGGAGAGCCGCACCATTAAAGTTGTTTGCCCCGGGGCAGGGGGTCTGTGCCCGTGGGCCCGGCATGCCACCCCCTGGATCGTGCATGCCCATAACGGGGGCAGCTCCAGTTGCTGCCTGTGGTCCCAATGAACGACCCATGACAGAGCCTGTCCGTGGTAAGACAGTGATGGTCACTTTATCTCCCACTGACCATGGCTGTTGCTGGCCATGTGGCTGCAGGCTATTGCTAATGGGGAATTGGCAATTCTAGCAATGGGAGCACTTCACAGCTCCCAAGTGGATTCCCATGGGTAGGCGTGGCATGAAGCAGGCAATTGTTAAAGTCAAGCATTCCAAGCAGCCCGTGAGGGCTGGACACTCTGCCTGAACCCCGGAGGCAGCAACACCACAGAGGCAGCAATCAACGTTCGAACACCCAGGGGCTGGGCCACAGCACTGGGGACATCCCCATGACCAGAGGGTGGGTGTGTGGACCGGGAAGGGAACAAGCGCCCGGTCCAGATAATATTCCCAGTGAGTGCCTGGGCCCAGGGTCAGGTGTCCAGTGCCCAGGGGACCCTGCTGTGGCCAGGGATGCATGTGCAGGGGTGTGTTTGATGGCAACATGAGGGATGGCAGCGGATGGGAGGGTGCAGGAATTCTGGGGGACCCGCGGGTCCGAGGATGGAAGCCATAGCTGATTGTTTGTCCCTAGTCCTCTCCAATTCCTTACAGATATCACATTATGGATGATATTGGGGATCCCATGGATGCTGCCACCGTGGTGCTGCTGGCAGGCCAGGTGGCCAGATGCCAGGGAAAACAGCGGCAGCAGCGTCGGCAGAGGCTTGAGCTGGTGGCCCATGTGCATGGCGCTGCCCCAAACCCTGAGGACCCGGCCGCCCATCAAATCAGTGAGGGACCTAGAGGGGGAGACTGGTGACAGCCCAAGGCCTTTCGAACAGATGACAGACAGCGTGTGCCGCAGGAGGTTCCGCCTCAACAAGGGACGTGAGGCACCTGTGCCATGTCCTTGTGGACTTGGCACCACTTGGAGGAGTGGCTCCCAGTGGCCAGCAAGATCACCACAGCCGTGAGCTTCTATATCAGGATCATCCCAGGACCTGAGTGGGAACTTGTGTGGCATATCCCAACCAACAGCCCACAAGTGTAGCTGTGAAGTCATGGATGCACTGTTTGCCTGGGCAGTTAACTAGGTAAACTTTGACTTGGCATCAGGGCCAACAGGATGCCCAGGCAGCAGGATTCTCCACAATCGCAGTGATGCCCCAGGTCAGGGACTAATAGATGGCACACATCACTCTAGACATGCACTGGGCGGTCCGGTAATGCCCTTCATCAACAGAAAGGGGTTCTACTCACTCAAATTCCAACTGGTGTGTGGCCACCATATG
Organism: Scyliorhinus canicula; assembly: GCF_902713615.1. Taxonomy (NCBI): domain Eukaryota; kingdom Metazoa; phylum Chordata; class Chondrichthyes; order Carcharhiniformes; family Scyliorhinidae; genus Scyliorhinus; species Scyliorhinus canicula. Next base: position 53,064,083 of record NC_052152.1, on the reverse strand, counting down.
AAGATCATGCACATGTGTGCTCGCTTCCCTGGGAGTGTGCACGACAGCCACACCCTGGGACAGTTGGAGATCCCCGGAATCTTCGAAGGACACCTCAGGATGACCGGGTGGCTCGTGGAACTGGCTGATGCGCCAGTACAGAAGCTGGTGACTGATGCGGAAACCCGTTATTATGAGGCCCATGTGGCCACCTGGGCTTAATTGAGTGTTGCATCGGACTGCTGAAAATGCGGTTCTGCTGCCTCAACTGCTCTGGTGGTGCACTGCAATACTTTCCCTGCCAGATTGCACATTTTGTGGTGGCCTTTTGTGCCTTCCACAACCTGGCACAGCAGCAGAGATGGAGATGGAGGAACATGATGCCACCTCCGGGGAGGAGGATGAGGAGAAACCAGACCACTAAGGGCTGGAGGATAAGCTCTGGTTGGACCCGCGGGACCAGCCAGAGGATGGAGGACAGCTTGCGGTTGTGAGGGTCCTGCCTGCCCGCAGGGCCAGGGAGCCCCTCAACTTCACCTGCTTCACATAGGACGTGGCTTCGCCCATCATTCCGCCCCCTTTCCCCTTCTACTCCCCAAACCGGTCTGCCCCACCTTCCCCCTCCATTGCCCTGACCCACCCTCCCAGAGTCTGTGCTGCATCACTCCAGGGTGATGAGCCTGTGTCGGCATTGTCAGTGGGTTGATACACAAGGCAGGAGGGTGATAACAATCTGCTGTGAGCTGAATGTGATGATATGCATTAGGCAATCTTGTATTAATCATATGCACGACCTCCGACCAGCAGGTGGCAGTGTAAACCTACCACGTGACTCTATGCCAAGGGTAGCTGGGAGTAAGTCGTGTTGGTGGATAGACGTATTTTGCAGTAGCTCTAGAATAATTAGCTAATGTTAGTAGTTTGTTATATATTTATTGCAGTTATCTTTACAATGCAGTTGTTTCACAACAAATTATTTGAACTAGATGTTCTGTGTTATGGGCCAGGGTTTAGAGAACCTCAAAGTGTATCATGGAGTTTACCTGACCCACAACTTTTAATAGATTGTGGTATGGGGAGCACACGGCCCACTGTACAGGTGTGGTACAGCAGAAATGGAAAAGTATTTTTTAAAGCAAAACAGTGTTTATTCTATGAACTCAAGTTAGCCTTTTTAAAACATACAGTGAACATACTCCTGGCGGGCGTCCTCTGGAGATCTTGTCGCTGGAGGCCGCTGCAAATGTAGCGGTGGCACATGCCTGTTCCACATGTTGACCCTGAGATGAGCCCTTATCAGGGGGATGGACACAGGAGAGCTGCTGACCGATGCCGTTTCCTTGTAAGGGGGGCTCTGGGTTGTCCTCCAGCACTCCCTCTGCCCAATATATACCCAGAGGGCCCTGGGGGTCATTTTAGGATGGAGGGGTAGCTGGATTGAGCCTGGCTGCCCTGTGACATCTGGTTTTGCCAGCCCTGGTGGCTCCCCGATTTCCGCACCATGTTGTTGATGCCTTCAGTGATGCTCCTCTGTGAGGGGCCATGTTCTGCAGTGCCTCGCCAATGTCCAGCTGTATCTGGGACATAGCTCTCAGTGACTAGGACATGCTCAGGTGCACCTCGGCAATACCCACCTGAGACAGGCTCTGATTCACCTGCGTCAAGGATATGCCCCCCAGCAACTGGGACATGCTGTAGAGGTGTTCAGCCATGGCCGTCACTGACTGAGCAATGCCTTGGATACCACTACTTATGGTGCTGATGTTGTGCTCCAGGCTGTCTACTGCGGTTGCCACCCTAGCAGTGTTGGCCTTGGTGCCATGAATTGTCACCCCCATCTCCTGCGCACATAGCCTTTGAGACTCTTCTAATCGGCTATGGATCAACTGAAGTGCCGCCGAGATCCCCCTCTGAATCTCCTGGCCGCACCCTATTGACTGCATCAGCTGCAGGATAACATGGTCCAGAGGCTCAGCATCTGACTGGGCCTCAGCTGGGTCCTGGGATCCAGCAGACCTCCGCCAGCTGCCGTCGCTGGATGTTCCTGCCTCCATTTGATCTACATCTACAACTGTGTGGTGCTCACCAGAATGTGCCCTAGAAGCCTGACCACTACCGTTGCCCACCGAGGTGTGTGTCTCTGCACTGGCGGAGGGTGGGGTTGGCAGCCATGAGGCTATCATGGTGGCATTCTCTTGGAAATGCAGGAGAATGAACATGTGGTCAGTGGGAGGGAAGGATCATCATCTTGGCATGAGCAACTCATGTGTATCAGTTCATCAGGGTGGGGGCCGGTGGATCCCCATCTCCGCAGCTTAGGCCAATCTCAACGTCAGTGAACGATCAGTCCTCGGCCACTCCTGCTACCTCCAGGACCCGCTCCTTGAAAGGGATGAGGACACTAAGGTCTGAAAGCCTGCCGCCAGTTGTAGACCAAATTCTCCTGAGAGAGAGGGCATCGTAAACCACAAGCTTCATGCATCATGGGTGCGGGCGGGGGACGGGTGGTCGGTGCATGGGGGGGGGAGATAGACAGGTGCACCACTGCTGGACAAGGGACCGGTGCTGTGATGCTGATGCCAACTCACGCGTGCGGCCTGATGGAGGTTGTTGAGCTTCTTCTGGCACTGTGTGGTGGTCCTCCTGGTCACACTCCCCGTGCTGATGGCCCCTGCCACTGCCTCCCAGACCGCACTGGCTGCCCTGTTGCTGACCCAATCCCCTCGGGGAAACAGGGTGTCCCGTCTTGGCTCCACCACGTCCATGAACTCGGCCAGGTCGATATCCCCAAATAGCAACGCTGGTCTGCTTGGTGGCATGGCAGTGTGCCGCCTGTGATATGCTCTGTGGGGCCAGTTTAAGTGCTGCTCCCCTTCGCTAACGTCCCGGCAGATCAGCTGATGAGATGGTCATTTGCGACGTGAAGCCATGGGGCCTCGTTATGTGGCCTAATTAACATTAGATATCAACGACGGCCTCGCAGATCGCCCGACGGGAAACTCACGGCATTTCCCACTCACTACGATACTTAGAACAATGTTCCCTTTCCCAGACCCAATAGTTATGTTTAAAAAGGAGCCAATTTAATCAGGCTCCCTTGAGTTAGGATAAAATATGTTTATTAATTACTAAAAAGGTAAGGGGAAATGGCAAGACACATGCACCTACATTCATAAGGATTCATAAGGAAGTAAGAATTGAGTCCAATAGTGAGTATATATAAATAAAAAGTTATATGGAACAATCCTTGAGTTGCCAGGAGTAGATGGTAATGTGTTGTGGCCTCAATAGATTGATTTCAGCAGTTCAATCTTCAGTTCAGGTGTTCTGTAGTTTTGAATGGAGATTGTAGTTTATTTTTCAGCTGTGATCCTTCTGCTGGCTGATCAGCTTTCCCAGTCAGAGAGAGAGTTTTAGATAGTCCTACAAAATATGGTTATTTTTGCAGGGGCCCTGCCTTGGCTTCGGTCTCATCTTCAATGTGGCAAAATTCTCATTGTTTTTCTTCAAGCACACACCCACAGACTGACAGACAGACTAACAGGCCGCTCTCCCAGCTAGCTTTTAACCCTTGACTTTGTGTATTCACACTGGGCGCCATTAGTCATTCTAGGCAATTATACCGAGGGTCTTTGAATTAAATGGCCATTATGTCCCTTATCAGAGATAGCCATTAGTCTTTGGATTATTAAAATTTTTTTTTAAGAGTACCCAATTCTTTTTATCCAATTAAGGGGCAATTTAGCGCGTCCAATCCTCCTACCTTGCACATCTTTGTGTTGTGGGAGCGCAACCCACGCAAACACGGGGAGAATGTGCACTCTTTGGATTATTTTTGAATAAACTTGTTTGGAGCCACAGGCAGGGGTTCCATTGTTCCTTAGAGAAACCCCTTGCAGCCATTCCTGTCTGTGTCCATTTCCAAAAAGAGAAAACGTAGGCATTTTTTAACGTGCAATATTTCCATGCACAATTGCAGAGTTTTTTTCTCCATCGTCTTAACAGTAATGGTGACCGTGAAGCTATCATCAATTGTTGTAAAGACCCATCTGGTTCTCTAATGTCCTTTAGGGGAGGAAATCTGCTGCTCTTGCCCAGTCTGGCCCACATGTGACTCCAGATCCACAGTAATGTGGTTGATTCTTTTCTTACCCAATTCATTTTATCCAATTAAGGGGCAATTTAGCATGATCAATCCACCTACCCTGCACCATCTTTTGGGTTGTGGAGACAAACCCATGCAAACACGGGGAGAATGGCAAACTCCACATGGACAGTGACCCAGAGCCGGGATCAAACCTGGGACCTCGATGCTGTGAGGCAGCAAGGCTAACCCACTGCACCACCATGCTGCCCAATGTGGTTGATTCTTAACTGCCGTCTGAAATGACCTAGCAAGCCACTCAGTTCAAGGGCAATTTGGGATGGGCAGCACGTACTGGCCTTGCCAGCGACGCTCACATCCTGTGAAAGAATTTTAAAAAATGACGGAACAACAATAAAAGCTGAAGAAGATGAAGTAGAAAGAAAAAACAGATTGAACAAATGAGGATAAGAAAATTGTCAGTGGTTGCAATGCTAATGATCAATAATTTTCTTAAGCTGTAATAAAGAAGGAAGGCCAGCCTGTGGCGAGATAGCTGACTTGAGACAGTATTACGGTCAGGGCCCGACAGATGGCTTCAGCATATTTGGAGAAAGTAGGGATAAACAGTTCTGCATTCGTCTTCCTGATCACTATCTGGTGTGCCATGTTTGAAGTGTGCTTGTACTGGTAATGGTCAAGTCAGGAAGGTGAGCGACGCAATTCTCAAATGGTGCTTAAAGCAAGTGAAAGTGAAGTCACCATAGTCCCAGATGAGCATAAACCGCTTATCCCTTTGAGGAGGAGAGCTGACTGGTGGTTATTTAACCTGAGAATCACCACAGCTCAGGTGAGGGGCAAGGTTGAGAAGGTGAGGCCTTCATGAATAACCTTGACCGATACAGAGGTTGAATGTGCACTGTTGGCATCACTGCATCATGAACCAGCTGTCCAGCCAACTGAGCTAAACTGGCAGTAATGAAGAATGAGATGACATAACTAAGAAATAGTTTTAAAGGAGCATTGATATTTAGAGTTTGAAATATGCTAATTAAAAAAAAAATGGAAGGATAGTTTGATAAAAATTGGACAAGAAATCATAAGGGTTTCCAGGCTTTATAAAGAGGTAAAGCTAATATGGCACAGTGATTAGCACTGCTGCTTCACTGCGCCAGGGGCCCGGGTCTGATTCTATCCTTGGGTGATGTCTGTGTGGTATTTGCACATTATGTGCAGATTAGGTGGATTGGTCATGCTAAAATTGCTGCTTAGTGTCCAAAAATATGCAGGTTGTTATATTACCCTTTGTGGTAATATGTTGTGTTCCTTGTCTTTTCTTCCAGAATGATCCGATGTGCTGTTGACAAAGAATCCACCAATCAAAAGATTGAAACAAAACTAATTTATTATAAAACTATTTATTAAATGAAGTTCGCACACTCTACTGAGCTAATAATTAAGTAATATTGAATCTGTCTAGCTGTACTCAATAATCTAAATAGTCACTAGGCATGGCCAATCCACTAGGATCTAACCTCGTGTTAACTCTGTCTAATCTAACCTTCTCCTAATTGCTGTCACCATGCTCTCTCCTTCAGTTACTCCTTACACTGTATCCAGAATTCCCTCAGTGTCTTATTTATGTGCAGAAAAGTGGTGGTGCCCTCTAGTGTTTGAATTACACAGAGATGTAATAATTAACCTTTCACTAACCTGACTATATACATATCATTACACAGGTTAGAGAGGGTTATGGGGATAGGAAGGCGGAGTGGGCTTAGGGAGGGTGCATTTCAGAGGGTTAGTGTAGACATGACGGGCTGAATGGCCTCCTTCTGCACTGTAGCGATTCGATAGATAAAGCTACAAAAATAATATTGGGTCACAATTAGAATAATATGGAAAAAATAATCTTTGTCTATCTGCAGAAGTTGTTTTTAAGTGTCCTTAGGGCAATAATGTCTGAAATTGTGGCTTGTATAAAGCACAAGTTCCAATTTCTATTCTATTGTGTGCAGCCCTGGGTGTCCAATGTATGACGGGCTTCAAGAATAAGGAAAGGGTTCAGAAAAGATCCATTACGTTCGCAATCTCAGTATCCGATTTAACGCTGAGCTTCTGACCATATATCCACTCCATCAAAAACACAGCCAACATCTAACTCCACATCAAAGGCCTCCCTCCGTTCCTCCAATTCTGGCATTTTATGTATTTGCCTGCCCTTCACCTCACCACCGGCAGTCATGTCACCTGTCACCTAGGCTCCATGTTTAGAATTCCTAAGTTAAACTCCGGTGCCTTAGCCATTGCTTCTTGAAGGCCCTCCTCAAAATCCATGTAACCACTTAATATATTCTTTTTTGTTTCAGCTTCCAGATTTTTCTATACCTTCGAATGTCTTGATCTGCTTTTTAAATGAAAGTCGTTGATACATATGGGTGCAAGGCCAAGGTAGAACAGTTTGAAGTGAATTGTTGTAAATAGGCCACAAATGCTGGATGGGAAGATCTTGAGGTACAGAAAACTATTTGTCTCTAATTAGCCACCTTTAGTCTTTTAAATTTTTTTTTCCTATTAAGGGGCAATTTAGCATGGCCAATCCACCTACCCTGCACATCTTTGGGTTGTTGGGGTGAGACCCACACAGACACGGGGAGAATGTGCAAACTCAACACGGACAGAATCGAACCCAGGTCCTCAGCATCATGAAGCAGCAGCGCTACCCACATCGCCACCGTGATGCCCTATCGTCCTCTTTAGTGACACTGCATTGAGTTGCTTAAGGCTTTCCTTATTGTAAAGGAGGGTACTTGCACTTCCTTCAGTTATGTCACTTCTTCATGTTTGGCAAGTCAATTGCTTGACTAGTTATTGACTGGTGGGTTCCTTTTAAAGACACAGAAATCTTTTAAATTTTCAGCTATGTTAATAGTCCAGGCTCCAGTAACTGTTTTCCCTGTGCAATGCTCAATTTACACTGGTACCACATACGTAATACTTATCTTTGTAGATCTCACAACATACTTGGTTTACAACATCAACCTAAACTGTAACCATTTTCTGGTAGCTCTCGTCACCATGACTCGGTTACAAAATTTAGCTTTCTGTTCCTGCAGGAACCATTGAGACAGAGGCCCTTGTAAGGCAGATAAACATTTGAAGCAAAGGAAGATACAAATGGCACAAGGAGACAGCAGGACAAGTGAGATTCATGTTGCATTATTTGAGCGAAGAATCAGTGCTGACATGATGGACTGAATGGCCTATTTCAAAGCTGCTGGCTCCCATTATTCTAAGGACTACACACTGCTTACAGAAGAGAAGGCGATGAGAAAATGAACAAGGAAATGTTATAAAAATGTATTTTAACATGGCTTCTTATCAGTGCAGATGTTTATAAGCAAATAAAATTGGGAGTGTATTGTGATTCCACGATATCTTCAATCAACATAATCCTGCTACGTAGGCAGGAAATTATTACAGGCAGCTCTACCTCACATTGCAAATAGAGTTAACTGGCAGACTGCAAATAGATCCACTGAGAAACAGGCAGTAATGTTATTTCATAGTGGGGAAAATCACAAAGCCTTGGGAGGTATAATGAGAGGAGTTTGCTGTAATGATTGTATTTATCTGTCAGCGCTGAAGCTAAAAGACTGACTTCACAGGAATGAGTGCTGTGACTCTTGGTAGGAAGCTGTGTTGGCTTGCCATGTCCTATTTATTTTAGAAACCCCGTCAGCAATCCATTGTTCTCATCGAAAAACTTATGTGATACCGCTGGGCACTGACTGGTGGGAGGTTTTGTTTGAAGTTTGTTTTTTTTCCATACTAGACTGTTTTTTTTGCTCCAAAGATTCTATACAAGATCTGTAGCGATTGATAGTCTTTTCATTCCCAGACATCTGCAGGCTTAAACATACATGAAAACCTGTCTAGGAGGTGCATGGTCATGTGGAGATTTGAATACTTTAGCAAGAAAGGTGCTGCCAGAAATAATAAGAAGTATGATCAGTTTTTCCTGAATGGTTATAAGGATTCAGATCATCTTGGATATTGCCATTTGTTCTGCATAGTGAATAATGTAATAAATAACTGAATATATATAAAATAGAGAAGTATTTGTTAAAAGAATCGCTGGAACCATGCATCACAGTCCAGGAAAGGACATGCTCTGATCCAATCGGTGCTCAATTATCTGCGATGGAATTCTCCGTTTCAGAAACGAAGGGTGGGATTCCCCAGCAGCTGACGTCGAAATCGGGAAAGGCGATTGGGCGGTGAATCAGTCTGGGTGGCAGAATCATGGGGGCACCGGGTTCACGCCAAATCATAATTCTCCGGTGCTATGACAGTGGCATCAACGCTTTCCACTCCGCACGTACAGTAAACGCCGTTTGCATATCATTAGTGGGCCTGATCCGGTATTCTCAGGGGCCTCTGTGATTCTCCATCTCCACTCGTGGGAATTCCAGATGGTGAGGTTCACTTGTGCTTTTAAAAATCGAGATACGGGAGCCCTGGCTGATGAGGGAGAGAGAGGAGGTAGGGGATGCAGAGGCACCAGTGTGGGCTGCCAGTCCTGAAACTGGTAAGAAGTCTTACAACACCAGGTTAAAGTCCAACAGGTTTGTTTCAAACACGAGCTTTCGGAGCACGGCTCCTTCTTCAGGTGAATGGAAAGGCTTGTTCCAGAAATGTTTATATAGACACAGTCAGAGATGCCCCGGAATGCGAGCACCTGCAGGCAATCAAATCATCAAAGATGCAGAGAGAGAGGAAACTCCAGGTTAAAGAGGTGTGAATTGTCCAAAGCCAGTTCAGTCGGTAGGCCTCTGCAAGTCCAGGCTTGTTGGTGGGGGCCGAATGTAATGCGACATGAATCCCAGATCCCGGTTGAGTCCGCATTCATGCGTGCGGAACTTAGCTATAAGTTTTTGCTCAGCAATTTTGCGTTGTCGCGTCTCCTGAAGGCCTCCTTGTAGAATGCTGACCCGGAGATCAGAGGCTGAATGTCCTTGACTGCTGAAGTGTTCCCCAACTGGAAGGGAACAGTCCTGCCTGTTGATAGTCGCACGATGCCCGTTTATTCGTTGTCGCAGTGTCTGCATGGTCTCGCCAATGTACCACGCTTCGGGACATCCTTTCCTGCAGCGTATGAGGTAGACTACAGGAAAGGATGACTATCAACAGGCAGGACTGTTCCCTTCCAGTTGGGGAACACTTCAGCAGTCAAGGACATTCAGCCTCTGATCTCCGGGTCAGCATTCTACAAGGAGGCCTTCAGGAGACGCGACAACGCAAAATTGCTGAGCAAAAACTTATAGCTAAGTTCCGCACGCATGAATGCGGACTCAACCGGGATCTGGGATTCATGTCGCATTACATTCGGCCCCCACCAACAAGCCTGGACTTGCAGAGGCCTACCGACTGAACTGGCTTGGGACAATTCACACCTCTTTAACCTGGAGTTACCTCTCTCTCTGCATCTTTGATGATTTGATTGCCTGCAGGTGCTCGCATTCCGGGGCATCTCTGACTGTGTCTATATAAACATTTCTGGAACAAGCCTTTCCATTCACCTGAAGAAGGAGCCGTGCTCCAAAAGCTCGTGTTTGAAACAAACCTGTTGGACTTTAACCTGGTGTTGTAAGACTTCTTACTGTGCTCACCCCAGTCCAACGCCGGCATCTCCACATCAGTCCTGAAACTGGCCAGGCTGGCTGGGGACAGGTGATGGGGGACGAGCGAGGGAGCCGGGGTGATCCTCCACGGGACTGGATTTTAACATGGGGGAAAACAGAAAATTGTAAGCATGAATATATCTGAATCATAGAATCATAGAATTTACAGTACAGAAGGAGGACATTCGGCCCATCAAGTCTGCACCGGCCCTTGGAAAGACTTACGCCCATGCCTCCACCCTATCCCCATTACCCAGTAACCCACCTAACCTATGTTTTGGACACTAAGGGCAATTTAGCCTGGCCAATTCACCAAACCTGCACATCTGTGGACTGTGGGAGAAAACCAGAGCACTCAAAGGAAACTCACGCAGACACGGGGAGAACGTGCAGACTCCACACAGACAGTGACCCAACCTGGGAATCGAACCTGGGACTTTGGAGCTGTGAAGCAACTGTGCTAACCACTGTGCTACCTTGCTGCCTACCTAGGCTAACATGTCAGCCTTTCAACCCCTGCAGACAATGGATATCGGAATACAACCAGCAATGGTTCTACTTGTACTTACTTGCAGCTGGAGCTTGTTAATTAGTTAATTGCATTAGGCCAGTTTTCAGAGGCTAGAGTCACAGAATAAATAGGAGCTAGTTACAGTACAGACTTTGTTTGCACTGGAGTGCTGAGCTTGTGGCATTTGAGTGCCACAGTGAGAGTTTGGTGACTGAGGGAGTTAGGTGAGGAGGGAGTAAGCTGAAATGAAATGAAATGAAAATCGCTTATTGTCACGAGTAGGCTTCAATGAAGTTACTGTGAAAAGCCCCTAGTCGCCACATTCCGGCGCCTGTCCGGGGAGGCTGGTACGGGAATCGAACCGTGCTGCTGGCCTGCTTGGTCTGCTTTAAAAGCCAGCGATTTAGCCGAGTGAGCTAAACCAGCCCCTTACATTGCTCCTTACATTTCATTTCCTATATTTATCAAAGAGCGTGAAGGGAGCCAGGAGTTTAGAGTACAGCTGACTGGAAGCAGAGTCGGAGGGCGGAGGTCCAGTTGGTCCACGGGGCAGCTAATTCAGTAAAGTAAGAGGGGATGGAGGCTAGGGCAATTGCATGCTCCTCCTGTAGGATGTGGGTGGTGAGGGACACCACTGGTGTCCCTGCTGACTATACCTGCGGGAAGTGCACCCAACTCCAGCTCCTCAGAGACCGTGTTAAGGAACTGGAGCTGGAGCTGGATGAACTTCGGATCATCCGGGAGGCAGAGGGGGTTATCGAGAAGAGTTACAGGGAGGTAGCCACACCAAAGGTACTGGACAAGAGTAGCTGGGTTACAGTCAGGGGAAAGAAAACTAACAGGCAGACAGTGCAGGGATCCCTCGTGGCCATTCCCCTTCAAAACAAGTATACCGTTTTGGATGCTGTTGGGGGGGGGGATGACCTACCGGGGAAGGCCCCAGCGGCCAGGTCTCTGGCACTGAGTCTGGCTCTGGGGCTCAGAAGGGAAGGGGGGAGCATAGAAAAGCAATAGTAATAGGAGATTCAATGGTTAGGGGAATAGATAGGAGATTCTGTGGTCGCGAGCGAGACTCCCGAAAGGTATGTTGCCTCCCGGGTGCCAGGGATGTCTCGGATCGTGTCTTCAGGATCCTGAAGGGGGAGGGTGAGCAGCCAAAAGTCGTGGTGCACATTGGTACCAATGACGTAGGTAGGAAAAAGGGTGTGGCGGTAATAAACAAGTTTAGGGAGTTAGGCTGGAAGTTAAAGACCAGGACAGACAGAGTTGTCATCTCTGGTTTGTTGCTGGTGCCACGTGATAGCGAGGCTAGGAATCGGGAGAGAGTGCAGTTGAACACGTGGCTGCAGGAATGGTGTAGGAGGGAGGGCTTCAGGTATTTGGATAATTGGAGCGCATTCTGGGGAAGGTGGGACCTGTACAAGCAGGACGGGTTGCATCTGAACCAGAGGGGCACCAATATCCTGGGGGGGGAGGTTTTCTAGTACTCTTCGGGAGGGTTTAAACTAATTTGGCAGGGGAATGGGAACCGGATCTGTAGTCCAGCAACTAAGGAAGCCGATATTCAGGATGCCAAAGCACGTAGTGATGCAGTGGGGAAGGTAACACTGACAAAGGAGAGTACTTGCAGGCAAGGAGATGGGTTGAAGTGTGTATACTTTAATGCAAGAAGCATCAGGAATAATGTGGGTGAACATAAGGCATGGATCGGTACTTGGGACTACGATGTGGTGGCCATCACGGAAACTTGGATAGAAGAGGGGCAGAAATGGTTGTTGGAGGTCCCTGGTTATAGATGTTTCAACAAGATTAGGGAGGATGGTAGGGGGGGGGGGTGGCATTGTTAATTAGAGATAGTATAACAGCTGCAGAAAGGCAGTTCGAGGGGGATCTGCCTACTGAGGTAATATGGGTTGAAGTCAGAAATAGGAAAGGAGCAGTCACCTTGTTGGGAGTTTTCTATCGGCCCCCCAATAGCAGCAGAGATGCGGAGGAACAAATTGGGAAACAGATTTTGGAAAGGTGCAGAAGTCACAGGGTAGTAGCCATGGGTGACTTCAACTTCCCAAACATTGAGTGGAAACTCTTTAGATCAAATAGTTTGTGCAGTGTGTCCAGGAAGCTTTTCTAACACAGTATGTAGATTGTCCGACCAGAGGGGAGGCCATATTGGATTTAGTACTTGGTAATGAACCAGGGCAGGTGATAGATTTGTTAGTGGGGGAGCATTTTGGAGGTAGTGACCACAATTCTGTGACTTTCACTTTAGTTATGGAGAGGGATAGGTGCGTGCAACAGGGCAAGGTTTATAATTGGGGGAAGGGTAAATACAATGCCGTCAGACAAGAATTGAAGTGCAGAAGTTGGGAACATAGGCTGTCAGGGAAGGACACAAGTGAAATGTGGAACTTGTTCAAGGAACAGGTACTGCGTTTCTTTGATATGTATGTCCCTGTCAGGCAGGGAAGAGATGGTCAAGTGAGGGAACCATGGTTGACAAGAGAGGTTGAATGTCTTGTTAAGAGGAAAAAGGAGACTCATGTAAGGCTGAAGAAACAAGGTTCAGACAGGGCGCTGGAGGGATACAAGATAGCCAGGAGGGAACTGAAGAAAGGGATTAGGAGAGCTAAGAGAGGGCATGAAAAATCTTTGGCAGGTAGGATCAAGGAAAACCCCAAGGCCTTTTACACATATGTGAGAAATATGAGAATGACTAGAGCGAGGGTAGGTCCAATTAAGGACAGTAGCGGGAGATTGTGTATTGAGTCTGAAGAGATAGGAGAGGTCTTGAACAAGTATTTTTCTTCAGTATTTACAAACGAGAGGGGCCATATTGTTGGAGAGGACAGTGTGAAACAGACTGATAAGCTCGAGGAGATACTTGTCAGGAAGGAAGATGTGTTGCGCGTTTTGAAAAACTTGAGGATAGACAAGTCCCCCGGGCCTGATGGGATATATCCAAGGATTCTATGGGAAGCAAGAAATGAAATTGCAGAGCCGTTGGCAATGATCTTTTCGTCCTCGCTGTCAACAGGGGTGGTACCAGAGGATTGGAGAGTGGCGAATGTCGTGCGCCTGTTCAAAAAAGGGAATAGGGATAACCCTGGGAATTACAGGCCAGTTAGTCTTACTTCGGTGGTAGGCAAAGTAATGGAAAGGGTACTGAGGGATAGGATTTCTGAGCATCTGGAAAGGCACTGCTTGATTAGGGATAGTCAGCACGGATTTGTGAGGGGTAGGTCTTGCCTTACAAGTCTTATTGACTTCTTTGAGGAGGTGACCAAGCATGTGGATAAAGGTAAAGCAGTGGATGTAGTGTACATGGATTTTAGTAAGGCATTCGATAAGGTTCCCCATTGTAGGCTTGTGCAGAAAGTAAGGAGGCATGGGATAGTGGGAAATTTGGCCAGTTGGATAACAAACTGGCTAACCGATAGAAGACAGAGAGTGGTGGTGGATGGCAAATATTCAGCCTGGAGCCCAGTTATCAGTGGCATATCGCAGGGATCAGTTCTGGGTCCTCTGCTGTTTGTGATTTTTGTTAACGACTTGGATGAGGGAGTTGAAGGGTGGGTCAGTAAATTTGCAGATGATACGAAGATTGGTGGAGTTGTGGATAGTGAGGAGGGCTGTTCTCGACTTCAAAGAGACATAGATAGAATGCAGAGCTGGGCTGAGAAGTGGCAGATGGAGTTTAACTCTGACAAGTGTGAGGTTGTCCATTTTGGAAGGACAAATATGAATGCGGAATACAGGGTTAACGGTAGGGTTCTTGGCAATGTGGAGGAGCAGAGAGATCTTGGGGTTTATGTTCATAGATCTTTGAAAGTTGCCACTCAAGTGGATAGAGCTGTGAAGAAGGCCTATGGTGTGCTAGCGTTCATTAGCAGAGGGATTGAATTTAAGAGCCGTGAGGTGATGATGCAGCTGTACAAAACCTTGGTCAGGCCACATTTGGAGTACTGTGTGCAGTTCTGGTCGCCTCATTTTAGGAAGGATGTGGAAGCTTTGGAAAAAGTGCAAAGGAGATTTACCAGGATGTTGCCTGGAATGGAGAGTAGGTCTTACGAGGAAAGGTTGAGGGTGCTAGGCCTTTTCTCATTAGAACGGAGAAGGATGAGGGGCGACTTGATAGAGGTTTATAAGATGATTAGGGGAATAGATAGAGTAGACAGTCAGAGACTTTTTCCCCGGGTGGAACACACCATTACAAGGGGACATAAATTTAAGATAAATGGTGGAAGATATAGAGGGGATGTCAGAGGTAGGTTCTTTACCCAGAGAGTAGTGGGGGCATGGAATGCACTGCCTGTGGAAGTAGTTGAGTCGGAAACGTTAGGGACCTTCAAGCGGCTATTGGATAGGTACATGGATTAGGGTAGAATAATGGAGTGTAGGTTAACTTCTTAAGGGCAGCACGGTAGCATTGTGGATAGCACAATTGCTTCACAGCTCCTGGGTCCCAGGTTCGATTTCAACTTGGGTCACTGCCTGTGTGGAGTCTGCACGAGAGGGGGAGAGCGGGAGAGGGGGAGAGGGGGAGAGGGGGAGAGAGAATAAGCAACTCAAAACTGTTAGTTCTGAGCTGAGGATTGATCATATCTTCAAGTAAACCTTGCCTCTCTGCTGGGTTTAATCCTGGAACCAATTTACTAGCAGTACGATACATCATCTTTGACGCTTGCCATCCTTTCTGCTTATCTGAATGGTAATATTGTAGAATCATAGAATCCCTACTGTACAGAAAGAGACCATTCCACCCTCGAGTCTGAACCAACCCTTTGAAAGAGCACTCCACACAAGCCCACTTCCCTGCCCTACCCCAATAGCCTCTTAACTTAACCTACACATCCCTGGACACTAAGGTGCAATTTAGCATGACCAATCTACTTAATCTGAACATTTTTGGACTGTGGGATAAAACCCACTTGGAGGAAACCACGTAGACACAGGGACAACATGCAAACTCCACACATTCACCCAAGGCCGGAATTGAACCCAGGTCCCTGGTGCTGTGAGGTAGCAGTGTAACCACTGTGCCAACGTGCCGTCCTGAAGTAAGAGCAAATAAAGTTATTTTGTCATAATCCAACAGCTTGCATTTATATAGCTCATTTGGCATTGAAAAACATTCTAAAACACTTCATAATTCTATCAAGTAAAATTTGACTGCAAACCACATAACAACAATTATATAGCACCTTTAACATAATAAAAAATATCATAAGACATTTCACAGGAGCATTATAAAACAAAATTTGACACTGACCTACAATTTAGGTCATATTAGCCAGGAGTGTGTTGAAATGGTCAAGACTAAAAGGCATGGATGAGCATTTCAGTGGCAGATAGGCTGAGATGGGCAAAGTTGGGTATAGTTACAGAGATGGAAATAGACAATCTTAGTGGCGACACAAAGGAGATTACATTAAGTTTATCTTTGGGTTGAATGTGATACGATCGGAACACGCTGGCTTAATCTGAGACTGTGGTCAGGGGGAAGGATGGAGTTGGTAGTCAGTGACAGAGTTTTGAGTAGAGATTGGAAACAAAGGGCAGCATATTACGATGGGGGTAGCAAAGCCGGTGTTGAGCTGACTTTCTGGACGCCAGCTGGCCCTGCAGCAATAGCACGTTGAGGGTGGGCTAAATAGTCGTCAATGTGACTCCCACCCCTCACTGGCAAGGACGTCCTGCCCTCAGGAGCTGCGGCCAATCTTATTGCCTGGCAGCTCCAGCAGCTCCAAGAATGCATTAGTGGGCACTGCTGGGCTGCAAGCAGGCCCACGAAGAGGGCTCATGGATCCTGCAGCAAAGCAAGTCTGAGATCTGGGGTGGAGTGGTTTGGACAGTTTGGGCAGGTTTGGGTTTGGGTGGGTGGGATGGTGTTTTATAGAGCAGGTGGGCATGAAGAAAGGGAGGCACTATCTTAGAGGGGGGGGGGGGGGCGCAATCCCTGATGTCCAAAGGGCACTCCTTGAAGCTAGCAACCCTCTTCCTTGCCTCCCTTTTAACAAGTTGTTTTTAAAAACAGCATGCCCACTCCTGCCTGACTGCCCATGCCAACCATGTTAAGGTGTGGGCAGCACATTATCAGAGGCAACTGGCTTGTTAACAAGCACAATTGACCCCTGATTATTTATTTAGATATGGTGGGTGAGTCGCCAATTTCGACACTGCCCCATATTATGCAAATGAGCTCTTGAGTGGGTGAGAGGTGGTGAGATTGCCATGCTATTTTACATGGCTCCTCCCTTCCCGCTGCCGAAAACACACCTGGCGGGGACATATAAAACCCAGCCCAAAAGCCTCAGTATTTAATCAGAGGAAACCTCTGCCCATCCAGTTCTGGATGTTGAATAAGCAGTCTGATAATGTAGCAGTGGTAGAGTCGAGAGAGGCGGTGGTGAAAGATGAAGAAAGATATTTTGCCCAAGTGGGCAAAACTTGATCAGTGGAATGGTCATAAGGAGAAGAGGTAGATGGAGCGACAGAAAGGTTTACTGAATTGGAAAAATGCTGATTTCTTGAGCGGGATTCTCCAATAATGGGGCTATGTCCCCACGCCAGCGTTTCACTCTGGACTTTCCTTAAGAAAGTCCAGGGTGATTCTCCAATTAGCAGGGGGCTAGCATGGCTCCAGATTGCTTCTCTGGCTGCGGATACCGGGCCCTGCACTTCCGGTTGGTAGTCCGCGCATGCGCCTGCCGCCCCGTGCGACATGGCAGACTCAGACCACGGAGCCACACCAGAAATGTAGGTCCCCCCGAGATCACGCGTGCCCACGGATCGGTGCTGCCGATCAACCCCCTGGCTGTCTGTGAGCCCCCCCCCCCCCCCCCCCCCCCCGGTCCCACCGTGCCCCACCAGGGCGGCCGTGACTGAGTCCGCAGCTACCGCTGGCCATTCCCAACAGGCATAGAACCATGCCGTCGGGAACTTGGCCAGTTGTCCTCACAGAATCGCTGTGGGGGCCTCTGTCAATGGCCCCCTACCCGCGCCAGGTAGACCACGCATGCGCGATTCTCCGGGGACCGGAGAATTGCAGGAGCAGCGTCGCATTAGATTTCGGCGTCAACGCCCATTCTCCGCCCCCGCGCCGATCGGAGAATCCCGCCCCTTGGCTGTTCGGCTGAGTGAGGTTACTGAGATGAATTTGAATACAAGGATGAGAAATTGAAATTTGAGGCATTGGTGGATCAAGAATGAATGTCGGCCAGCAAGCATCGGTGCTGATGGGTGAAGAGGGCTTGATGCAAATCAGAATATAGGAAGCAGAGCTTTAGGTGAGCTCATCTTCATGGAGAATGGAAAATGGGAGGCCAGCCAGGGGACTATTGGAATATTCAGATCTGCAGATAACAAAAACTTGGATGGACTCGTGTCTACTTTGTCTACTTACAGGGTGTATGCAGACAGATAAGTTAATTATGAAAATAACATACATTTACAGAACAGATACAGATCTTTAAAATCACTTTAACAACTAGCATATTACATTGGTTCTTTCATCCCACAATTTTCTTTTTCTGAAGATACTGATTTGTGCTGAGCTGCAGTTTCAACAGCCTCTTGATATTGCCAGACATTCTTCATGGGGGAGAATCACAATGCATCCACACATGCACCGTTCCAGCGAATCACTTAACACTTTGCTTTGCTGATGTTTCTCCCTTACCAATTGCGGAAGGGATTGGGTGCTTCTATTTCAGACTCCCAGCATGCAATTTGGTTCTTAGGGAGACTGCAGTTATACTCTGGTAGCTGTTCTACACTTGTTTATTAGTACTACATCTCAACAGGTTACAGAGTAGGCATGCTGCTCCTGGGCATGATTCCAAACTCTCTCTCGCATGTCGAACACGGCTGACCAGTGTCAGTGGTACATCATCATCTATGCCATTATAGCATGCCATTAGCGCGTCCCAGCTGTTAGTCCATTACACTACTCTTAAGTATGCTAAACTACTTTTTAACAACAAGATGAAACTATGGCTGGCATTTTCCCCCCTCACCGTAAGCTCTGCGATGGGAGTGGGAATCTGCTCTGTACCCTGCTGGTGGGTGGTTACACACAAATGTGCTCCCTGCCAAATTAATTATGCATGCGTGCGGTTCGTGATGCATCTCATTGTGGGGCGGGCAGGATGTCATGCGTCCCCATCATGTCTGGGTGCCATATGTAAAAGGCCAGACAACCAGTTATTTAGCACACCAGAACTTCAGAGCAGCAAGATAACCTTGAGAAGGCAGTGAGCCTCAGCCTCATGCTTCAGCAATGCCTCCCCAGGGACTCTTCTCCAGACTGCGGGATCTTTCCCAGGGATGAGAGAGGGGGGGCCACATGACTCATCACATGGACCTGGGAGGATGTTCCAGGATGGTCAGTGTTAGAGGGGTGTGGAGGAAGACCAGCCTGCAGTGCAGGAAATGGTTGAGTCATTTAATCTGCACCGCCATGTTAAATTAGCCTCTACTCTCCAAATTCACCGCACCATGTTTCCAAATCTGGCAAGGGCCATGGACATCAATGGCATGGCCAGTATCTGTGCTATCCATCCCTAAATGCCCTTCAGAAGGTCTGAGGTGCTGCCTTATTGCCCCACTGCTGGTAGGGTGGCATCTGGGGGTTGCTGACCCACACCAAAGGCACAGCCATTGTGGGGGGCAGGGGTGGCGGTGCAGGACAGGGTTTGAAGTAGAGGGCAACTTGAAGATGCTGCTGATGTCATTGCCTCTGCTGCCCTCGTCGTTCCAGCTCTAGAACTCGCAGGTCTTGTGGGAGATGCCAAAGTAGCCGTGGAGACTAGCAGCCGCATATCTTTCACACAGCACACACATCTGCCTCTATGGGTCCAAGACACCAGAGATTTCATCAGGTGTATCTATCAACAAGAACAATGAATCATTCTCTCGGACCTAAACCTCTCACTCAGTGCTACAAGGATTTCTTCCTCATCATTCTCTAGGAAGAGCCAATTCAGGTTCCCTCCCTCTCAAGAGCAGGACTGACAGAAACTCAAATATAAAGTAAGAAGTTATCAATGATTACCCTGTCGGAGATTTATCACCAAGATTCATTGCTATACAGAGGGCGGTTGGAGGATTGTGTCTTGAGTTGTGATGTTTATGGTGTCGAAAATTACTGCCCCATAACATGAGGCACAGATTCAAGTGAAAACAAAACTGACATTCAAATTAAATAAAATGCTATGATCAGGTTTATCTCTTTGAAATTTCTAGTGAGCCTATTTGAAGCCCTAATCAATCAGGTAGGGCAAAAGCAAAGTTTATAATTGTTTCATAAAATCCCTACAATGCAGAAGGAGGCCATTGCGTCTGCACCAACCATTCGAAAGACCACCCAACACAGGCCCAATCACCGCCCTATCCCTGTAATGCCACGTAACATTTGGACACTTAGGTGCAATTTATCATGGCCAATCCACCAAATCTACACATCTTTGGACTGTGGGAGGAAACCGGAGCACCCGGAGTAAACCCACACAGACACGGAATTATGTTTTAAAATTGTATTTTGAACTGTTTTAAGCTGCAGGCAGAGGCAAATTTCAGCCACATACCTGAAGTCTTGCTTTGCAACTAAACCTAAAAAGAATTGAAATTGGACCGTCCTCTTGATTGCACAAGTTTCTGGGACAGCCTGTGTTTTAATCTGAGTTTGTTGTCCTGTTATGGTTAATGCTGCTTCTTTGATTTACTGTTTATTTTTCCAGTTATCACAGAAAGGACTAAATGGGCAGCACAGTAGCACGAGTGATTAGCACTGCAGCTTCACAGCGCCAGGGTCCCAGGTTCGATTCCCTACTGGGTCACTGTCTTGTGGAGTCTGCACGTTCTCACCGTGTCTGTGTGGGTTTTCTCCGGGTGCTCTGGTTTCCACCCACAGTCCAAAGACATGCAGGTTAGGTGGATTGGCCATGATAAATTGCCCTTAGTGATCAAAAAAGGTTAGGAGGGGTTATTGGGTTAGGGGGATAGTGGAAGTGAAGGCTTAAGTGGGTCGGTGCAGACTTGATGGGTCGAATGGCCTCCTTCTGCACTGTATGTTCTATGTTCTAATGCATTGTATTGTTCTGTGTATTTATTTAAGCATGGGTGTATAGGTCTAACTTTATTGTTATTGGCACTCAAGTGTCTATGTGTGGATTTTGGGTTGTTTTGGTTGCCTCCAATTTTCCATGATAAATTACTTGCCTTCGATTGGGCTCATTGAGCACAGCAATTGGTGAAAACAGAAAATGACACAGTAAAATTTAAAGGGACAGGGACAATTAAAGAGAGAGTCACAATAGGCTTATGTGTGTACATACATCACATGGCCTGCAGCGGTCCAAGAAGGCGGTTCACCACCACCTTCTCGAGGGCATTTGGGATGGACAATAAATGTTGGCCTGCTTTTTAACCATGCTGTTGATGCTATGATCATCATATCTGATTGAAGTCATGTTTTTGTTCATGCAGTGTTGCTCAAAGTATCATTTACCGTGCTTGGGGTACATATTGCTACTGGCCCAGTCAGGTCACAACCTCCACTCGAAATAGAAATTTCTGTCATTATGACGTTTCTGCCAAAGTACAATCTGTTCACCTCTGTCTGCATACACTGAGAGGTATGGAAGAATTAGATAGGTTAAGGGACAGAGAAAGAGCTGCCAGCACCTAATTGGGAACCATACCTGTGTTGGAGGAGACGGGGGGAATTTTAATCCTCACAAACGAATGGATTGGAAAAGGTACCAGAGGTGTGAAGAATTTAAAAAAAATCTTTAAACCTAAGTATTATAATGAGATTTTGGAGGGGATTTTCTGTCCATTCTCGCCAGCGGGATATTCTGGTCCCACCGGTAACGAACCCCCGCCATGGGTTTCCTGGCGGCATGGGGTGGATTCAATGGAAAATACCATTCACAGCGGCCTGACCAAAAGATGCTGCTGCCAGCCAATGGCAGGCTGCCTCCCACCACCGAGAAACATGCCGTGGGAGTGAGTGGCAAATCCCCCCTCCCCCCGGCCTATGTGTCCACGCTTCACTATTTTCCAGGTTTAGCCCTGGCTGCATGACTTTCCTGGGCCTCAGGAGTCGTGACTAACTGTGAGATTTTGACCACACCTGTAGCCTGAGGCATAAAACTTGACGCAACCACTGGCTTTCTGATCCTTCCTAAGCTCAGAGGTTGCCATTGTGACTGCAGCAAGTAGTAGCTTTCAGCTCTGGGCAGCGTGGTACCCTGGCATCCCTGATGCCACCTGGACACTTTGGCACAGCCAGCATCACACTCTGGAACTGCCAGGGTGCCTGGGTGGCACCACCAGGTTGGCAGGGGTATTGTCAGGCTGCCAGGCTGGCAGTGTCATGGTGCCCAGGTGGCATCTTGCCCACACCAGGGATCATGCCCAGGAGTGCACTTATCAAGTGGGATGCGGGGGGCTCGAGGACCCCCCCCATTTCGGGTGATGGGGGGTCCGAAGGCTGTGGTGGGGGGGGTTCAGAGGTTGGGGCATCATTTAATAATGGCGCTCCGATTTCTTCCTGCGCTGGCAAGCGGAACACATGAGTGCAGGAAATGGGACTAAGTGTGGCCTCGATGGGACGTCCTCGCCGAGGCCCAGAAATGAAGGAGAGCCCTGTTTTATTAGCGGGGTTCTTCATGGCACTGCCAGCACCGGGAAACACAAAGCTAAATGTGCCCGACACCAGGACTCTGTTTCATTTCCGTTAAATCGTGCCCATAGTCTCCTCTCTCTTTTGGAAGCTTGCTCTGATGCTCTCTGCTCATTCTGCCAGTTATGTTGGATTCCAAGAAGATGTCAGCACCCAATTTTGTGGGCAATAGATTTGTGCAGTAACCTTGATGTCTGGATCAAGTCTCTTAGTACCTGCCAAATCACTCCTTGTAATTTTAAAGAACTCTAGAAAGAACAAATCATTTGTACAATTACCAACAACTAGAAGAAATCAATTAGCAACCAATCTATAGGATGGTTGTTCTTTCTGTTATGAACCTGGACCAGACCCCAACATTTATTCCAAAATAATTGTTTCCCAAAGGCAATCATATATTTGGTCTATTTTTACTTTTCTGATCCATCTATCAAAATTATTTTATTTAATTCTTTCAAATTCTATATATGTCTGACCTGGTTCTTTCCTTAGATTTCTAAACTTCTGCCTGTAGGCATGTTGTGCATTTTCTGTACTACTACATAGTTTTCTGTGACTCTGTTCCAATAAGGGAAATCAATGAATTTGCCGCCTTTCTATATTGTCTATGTCTGAATGCTTAGAGTCGCCAGGTATTGAATGAGACCACCACAAGTTTCAACCGGCTATCGATCAAAGAGCCAAACACCAGTTAGTTAGTTCAAGGTCAAGGGTACTTTATTTACATACAATCAATCATGCAACATAAACACTACTAGTTAACTACACCTATTACTAAGACAACCTATACTTAACTTCGGGCACCCGGTTTAGGTCAGGAAACAGTGGCCGCTGTTCAATTCTGCATCTCTCGGGTTCAAAGTGGTAACTGCTGCTCAGCTGGGCTCATCTGTCTGGTAGTGGGTGTTGAACTCGAACTTGCTTCTGGTGTTGTTGCGATTGGCGATGACCGTGACCGGGGTACCAATGCCAAAAGAGAGCGAACATATGGCAAACTCTTCCTTTATACTTGGGGGGCTTTCGCGCTCTTTTGGGCGGTCCATCGATTTGGGCCTTACTAATTGGGTGATCCCTGATCACTCCGTTCGATTCCTTAACCAATAAGTGGGTGGGGATCTGGATGACTGGGTGTGTCTCAAGCGGTCATTGACCCCGTTGTTTGCGTTTCCCTTGGACAGGGAGTCGCGCCAAAATGTCTGGGACTGTCCCGGTTGCTGGAGTACCAGTCCTTTGTGTTGGGGGAGATGGGCCATCACCTGCTAATCGGCCTGATTAACATGCTAATGGGACAGAGTTTCGATACCGTCTGGACTTTGCTGAAAAATATGCATTTCAGGCTCTGAGCCTGCCTGATTCTTGGCTTATCCATTTTACCCATCAGTCTTTGCAAGTTGCTCTGTACCTAGTTGGAAATGGCCATCCCAGATGGCTACAGGCTTCCCACGAGTTCATATTATTATTATATGCACTTTATATGGCTTTTCCCGCCTCATCACAATCCCTAGATACCTCCTCTGATGGTGATGCAAACACTTCACTAGCTCTAACTACCAACTTTGCTTGAACTAACAATACACATTTAATCTTTTAAAAAAATATTTGTATTCTCCTCCTTTTTCACATTTTCTTCCAAATTTACACCCAACAATAAACAATAATCAGTAACGAATGCAATGCCAATCCCCATATCAATAACAACGATCCCATCCTCCCACCAAACCCCCAAACACTAGCACACATGTTAACATAAACAAATGACAAAAAGGAATCAGGAATCACCCATTGTCACCATTAATACAACCTGGGACCCTGGCGCTGTGAAACCACAGTGCTAGCCACTTGTGCTACCATGCTGTCTTCTATCCCCTCAAACAGCCGGCTCATCCTCGCCCTTGTAAGGTGTGCTCTATATACCACCTTCAGCTGTATCAGCCCCAACCTCCACACGAAGTGGAGGCTTTCACCCTCCTGAGCTCCTCACACCAGAACCTCTCCTCCATACTCTCTCCCAACTCTTCCTCCCACTTTGCCTTGATCCCTTCCAGCGGCGCCTTCTCCTCTTCCAAAATAGCCCCGTAAACCGCCGATACTACCCCCTTCTCCAGTCCCCCTGTCGTCAGCACCTCCTCCAGCAATGTTGAAGCCGGCTCTACTGGGAAGCTCTGTATCTCCTTTATGGCAAAGTCTCGAACCTGCATGTATCTAAATATTTCCCCCTGCTCCAGCCCATACTTTGCTTCCAGCTCCTTCAATCCTGCAAACTGACCCCCAAGAAACAAATCCTTTAGTGTCCTAATTCCTTTCTCCTCCCATCTCCGAAAATTTCCATCCCACTTCCCTGACTCAAATCTATGGTTCCCCAAATCGGCATTTCCCTTGACCCTGCCCCCAACCCGAAGTACTGGCGAACGTGCCTCCAAATTCTCAACGAAGCTATTACTACCGGACTCACTGAGTATCTCCCCGGGGCTATCGGGAGCAGCGCTGTTGCTAGCGCCTTCAATCCCGACCCTCTACACAAACTCTCCTCCATTCCGACCCATTGGGAGTCAACCCCTCTGACCCAACTCTGTATCTTCTCCACATTCGCCGCCCAGTAATAATCCATCAGGTTCGGAATACCCAAACCCCCTGCCTGCCTTCCTTTCCGTAGTAGCACCTTTCTAATTTTGGCCACCTTTGCTCCCCATATGAACAAAGTAATCATCCCTTCAATCTCTCAAAAAAAATGCTTTTGACAGGAAAATCGGCAGGCATTGGAAAATAAACAGGAATCGCGGCAACACATTCATTTTAACCGCCTGTACCCGACCCACCAGTGACAGAGGGAGACCATCCCACCTTGCCAGATCAGCTTTCACCCTCCCCACCAAACTAGAAATGTTGTACCTACGGAGCACTGTACCATTGGGGCAGCACGGTAGCATTGTGGATAGCACAATCGCTTCACAGCTCCAGGGTTCCAGGTCCCAGGTTCAATTCCGGCTTGGGTCACTGTCTGTGCGGAGTCTGCACATCCTCCCCGTGTGTGCGTGGGTTTCCTCCGGGTGCTCCGGTTTCCTCCCACAGTCCAAAAGATGTGCAGGTTAGGTGGATTGGCCATGATAAATTGCCCTTAGTGTCCAAAATTGCCCTTAGTGTTGGGTGGGGTTAGTGGGTTATGGGGATAGGGTGGAGGTGTTGACCTTGGGTAGGGTGCTCTTTCAGAGCCGGTGCAGACTCGATGGGCTGAATGGCCTCCTTCTGCACTGTAAATTCTATGAAATTCCTGAGCAACCTGCACCCCAGGTATCTAAAGTAAGTCCCTGCCCTATGGAATGGCAGCCCCCCCCCCCCACCCCTGCCCCCACCCTCAGCCGAGACACCACACAATATTCACTCTTGCCTAGATTTAATTTGTAACCCGAGAAATACCCAAACACCCTTAGCCATTCCTGTATTCTCCCTATTGATACACTCAGCTCCAACACCTATAATAACAAGTCATCGGCATATGAGGACACCCTATGCTCTGTGTCCCCCCCCCCCCCCCCCCGCACTATCCCTTTCCATATTCCTGAACTTCTTAATGCGACGGCCAATGGCTCAATCGCGAGTGCAAACAACAGGGGGAACATAAGACATCCCTGCCTAGTCCCACGCTGGAGAGAAAGGTATTCTGAGCTGATGTTATTTGTGCAGACACTCGCCCTCGGCTCCTTATATAGTAGCTTTACCCAGTCCACAAATCTTGGTCCAATCCCAAACCGCTCCAGAACTGCTATCAAGTACCCCCATTCTACAATACGCATCTTTGGCCAATTCAAATGTTCAGCTACTTTCGCAAATGGTATAAAAGGAAGCTTCCACGTCACATCTTTCTTATCAAACCTTGGCAATGCTGGAATGTATTTAAACATATCCCCACGTGGCCTGACATGCAGGGCCGCATATCGACAGCCGGAGCTGCGTGGAGCACTTCGGCGCCGTGCTGGCCCCCTGTGGGCCACAGAATCGCTGGGCCAAGAGGCCCAAGAGACACTTTCTGCCTTTAACTCCCACATTTTCCACAGATGTTCTTATTGCAGTTCCAGTTTTCAAAGTTCAAATTCTCTCCTTTCTCTTATCCCTTTCTTCACTTGCTAATCTTTCTATTTCTACATCAAGTTTCCTTTTTTCAATTTTCTTTTGAAAAGCCCTTTCTTTTTCCTTTTCTTCTGCAATTGCCTTTCTCTCTCTTTCCTTTTCCTCTGCCATAGCCACTCTCTACTTTTCTTGCATTTCCAAATGTTTCATTTGTAATTGAATTCTAACTAATTCTATTGCTTCAGGCTGTGCTTCCAGCAAGTTTAATTGCTGAGTTATTGTTTGTAATATCTCTAGCTTCATCACCCCTTCAGGTAAAGTCAACTGTAGCTTAACCGCCAAACCCAGAAGTTTTGTTTTAACTACCCTTTGTAAACCAGCCCGAGTGATCTTTTCCACATCCAGGAACATCTTTGCAACTGAAAGATCCATCGTTCCAGTCACTCTCTACTTAAACTTCATCACCTGAAATAAAGCACCACTTCCATACACACTCACTATCTTAAATTCAATAATCCCAACCCAAGCAATGAATTATACTTCTAAATCCTGGTAAAAAGCCCCCAATTTTATGACAATCCCGGACCAGACCCCAACAGTTACTAGGATACCGGACAGAAACCCCCAATATTCTATTTAATTTGTAAGATTGTAAGGAAAGGATATCTTGCTCCAGCAGTAATTCCATGCATAAATAAGGATATGGTATTTAAAAAAAATAAATTTAGAGTACCCAATTATTTTTTCCAATTAAGGGGCAATTTAGCATGGCCAATCCACCTACCCTGCACATCTTTTGGGTTGTGGGGGCGAAACCCACGCAGACATGGGGAGAATGTGCAAACTCCACACGGACAGTGACCCAGGGCCGGGATTCGAACCCGGGTCCTCAGCGCCGTAGGCAGCAGTGCTAACCACTGTGCCACCGTGCTGCCCAGGATATGGTATATTAAAACAAACTTTATTATTAACACGGGATTAAAATAGGGTGGAACGGTGGCACATTGGTTAGCACTGATGCCTCACAGCGTCAGGGACATGGGTTCAATTCCGGCCTTGGGTGAATGTGTGAAGTTTCTACCTTCTCCCCGTGCCTGCGTGGCTTACCTCTGGGTGCTACAGTTTCCTCCCACAGTCCAAAGATGTGCAGGTTAGGTGAATTGGGAATGCTAAATTGCCCCTTCATGTCCAAAGTTGTGCAGGTTAGGTAGGATTATGGGGATAGGGTAGAGTAGTGAGCTTAGGTAGACTGCTCTTTCAGAGGGCCGGTGCAGACTTGATGGGCCGAATGGCCCCCTTCTGCATTGTCGGAACTCTATGGTTCTAAAATAACTTTAACCTCATACAAAGGGTTACAATTACTAATTAAACAATGTTTAACAATACAATGAAACAATAAATCCTAATTGCTATATTTTATCTCCACTCATGCAAAATGTATCTCAGGTCAAAACCCATTTTTAAATACAGTTGGCAGACCCAGGAGTACTTGCTTAATAGAGATCCTTTAAAAGACTGATTGGAGAGAGAGAAATATGGTGAGGAAACAGCCTGCAGATTCTTGTCTGTCTCAGAGTACTGATTAACTTGTGAACTTTCGAGAAACTGCTCCTGTCCTGTTCACGGGCAAATCTTTAACTCACTATTTTTTTTTTTTTTTTTAAATTTAGATTACCCAATTATATTTTCCAATTAAGGGGCAATTTAGCATGGCCAATCCACCTACTCTGCACATCTTTGGGTTGTGGGGGTGAAACCCACGCAGACACGGGGAGAATGTGCAAACTCCACACGGACAGTGACCCAGAGCCGGGATCAAACCTGGGACCTCAGCGCCGTGAGGCGGTTGTGCTAACCACTAGGCCACCGTGCTGCCCTTTTAACTCACTATTTTGAGAGAAACTGCTAGTCTGTGTACAATCAAACCTTTAACTAAACTTTAAAACTCAATACCTGATTGCTTCAGCCCCTGGTTCCTCCCATTAACTACATAATCTTACCAAACTAAACACAATGGGCATGATCTATCAGCCACACTGCACCCAAAAAGCAGCGTGTCGCAGCGCAATGTGGCCGGTAAATAACAGGAGACCCTGTTTCCGGGATCTACCCGGCTCACCATGCCTAGTGAGATCTAACATGCAAGTGCAGGGAAACACATGGCTAAACAGGCTCGCTATGGGACATAGTTCCCATTTGGTTAAATCGCGTCCAATGTCTCTAATTATCTACTCCCCAGGGAACTTCCCTTGAATAAACAAAATTCCATTAGTCCAACTTTTATGATGCTTTAATTGCACCTCTGTATCCAAAAAGCCTGCTGCTTTTCAAACCAGGATCCAAAACATGGCTGCAGCAGCCACATACTAAGCCAGGTTTTTAACCTTTATTACATAGCAACATGTAATACATTATATCTGAAATTCCTACATTCATCGCATTTCTACTGAACACATGTTAAATTGTGCATGATTTAGAGAGGAAG
Organism: Scyliorhinus canicula; assembly: GCF_902713615.1. NCBI lineage: Eukaryota > Metazoa > Chordata > Chondrichthyes > Carcharhiniformes > Scyliorhinidae > Scyliorhinus > Scyliorhinus canicula. Next base: position 53,035,589 of record NC_052152.1, on the reverse strand, counting down.
TTAGGTGGAGCAATGAGCTCCTAAATAGCAATGTTGATGCCAAAATAGCTTTACGCACTGGTTGATGTCATGATCTGCCTACTCTGCATACTTACAATATATATTCCTTATGTGCACAGTACTGTCCTCACCAATATAGTGCTTGGTGCAACTCGCATGAGAAATGTGCATGCACACCATGGACACCTTGGATCAATAAGACCACTTGTAGCATGCCAAAGATGAGTGCTGCCCAACTGTGCTGCTGGCATTTGCCTCTAACATCACTGAGTGAAAGGATATCCTGAGGAATGTTGCATTGTTTCCTGTGGAACTACTACAGGACATTTACTGTGAATTCAAGGTGATTACCATCGGGCAGCTGGAGGAATGAGAGGGGATTTGTTTTGTTACATTACTGTCCAAGTGGCATTCTTGAAAATGACCCCCATTGTATCCAATTTATTAATCAGTAAAAATGATACAGACCAGCTTGCCTTTCGTCTTTCTCTCTCTTTCTCTCTTCAATTTCTCCTTTGGAATTTTCCTAATACTGTATATCCAACTTCATCCCTTCCCATAACAACCACAACTCTGCCATCCAACAAGCAAGTACCTCAGAATCATTATGCTGTGATATATGGGCAAGCTGGTATGTAAATGGAATGTAAGTAGTTTATATCTGAGACAATGTACACTAGCCTAAATGACGGTAATAACTACCCGATCAGTATAGATGTCCCCCACACGTACTGCGACTCAGAGCTGAGCAGCCCCACCGAACATCATTGGAGCCTACAATAATCTAACCAGAACCATGTGATTATAAGGACCAAGGAATGAGGTTTTGATAAATGGGATTTGAGCAGCGTGATCATTACAAAGGAATCCCACCAACTAAGCTTTTGAGGACATGAACATCAACTCACCACATAGTTTCCCTTGTATCTGGGGGTAAAATACTACAGGGTAAAAGTAAGTGGGCATCATTTTATTTTAGTTCCAAGGAGGTTGAGTATTTTCATATTATTGACTGGTAGGCACCCATCTCTCACCACTGATGAAATGTCGATCACCGAAATAACAATTATGAACATTATATTTGAGTAACTACCCACATGCCGCTTTCACTTCATCAGTGGCCTGCCCGAAGGTGATCCCCCGGTCAACGTCCACTGTTGCTTCATCCTGAGCTGATTTTCCTTGGCAGCGGTTTGCAATTGCTCCTCAGGGCTGGGGTGAGGAGTCAGGTCCCACAGGGATCGAAACCACACTGTCAGTACTATTCTAAGCCATTCACTAGCCACCTAGCCAATTGAGTTAACCAGCCCCCTGTATGTACTGACTTAATATTTCCACGCTGTCAAAGGTAAGCAACACTATGGGCTTCTTGATATCTAGTTATAGGAAAGCTAGAGTTTTTAGTTCCAAAGGAGAAAGTAATTTTTGCAGAAACGGTTCAAGGAAAGCCACACGAGGGGATTTGACCTGTCTGTCACCACACACTTGCAACCGTGTTGTTTTTGTCTGGAAGAACCAGAATCTTGTCTCATCGTCCAGTTTGTGGAAGTTTCATCCGGATTTTATGAATGTGTTTTCATCTTTTTTTTAAAGCCTATTATTGAAAGATTTGAGATTATGGTTTTGTTTTTAAACCTGTCTGTCCATGTGATGCAGCATGCATGTCAGTGACCTGGGAGTGTGCTGAAAGGGCTGCAAATGAGACTGGAACATGATCAGCGTGGTTTCAGCCTGCGTCAGGATTTCAGTGGAGGTTGGTACGAGGTGGAGTCTCTGCCCACCCCAAAGGCCTGTGATATTAGAGGAGGAAAGCTGGTGACTGGTACACTCCATATTGCATCCTTTCTGTAGCCTGTTGGGTCACTCAGTGAGTGGCAGGTATCTCTGACACACTCATTGTGGCGTGAGTGTCTACCATTGGGAATTAGATGAGAGAACAACCCACTGGTCCCAGAAAGCACATCAGGATCAGTGATGAATAGTCTCAGCAAGTGTGCTGTCACACTTATGTTGAGGTATAGTAATTGCCAATTTTCAGTTCCCATGGCTGGGATTCTCTGAGACTCCGCACTGAAATCGCACTCGGCGCGGGGGTGGAGAATGGGACGTCAGACCCGTGATCGGGTCCGATGCCTGGAAGTGAACCTCCGGCGACCGGAGAATTAGCCCCAGTCACGCGCACACGGTCGACTCAGCGGCGGTCGGGGGCCGTTGAAAGAGGCCCCTGCGGCGATTCTCCGAGGTCAACCGGCTGAGATCCTGCCAGTGTGGTTCACGTATGGTTCCACCTGCCAAGAGTTCGGTATCGTGGCTGTGGTGGTCATCCTGGTGGGGGGCGGGGGGATCCGCCTCTAGGGGGGGCTTCCATGACGGCCAGGCCCGCGATTAGGGGCCACCGGTCGGCGGGCGTGTGCGATCTAGGGGAGCGTACCTTCTTCCACGCCGGCCCGCTCTGTAGGTCCGCCATGTTGCGCGGAGCTGGCGCGGAAGCGGCCGGCGCGGAAGCGGCCGGCGCGCGCATGCGCGGACCTGTGACCTGAAGTGCAGGGCCGCGTATCGACAGCCGGAGCTGCATGGACACTTCAGCGCAGTGCTGGCCCCCTGTGGGCCACGGAGTCGCTGGGCCAAGAGGCCCATTGATGCTGCAGTGAAACACTCTGGTGTTTACGCCAGCGTCAACACTTAGCCGCTGTTTTGAAGAATCCCAGCCGATATCTTCCATACCTCTCGAAGGCAAACATTTATTGATTCGTTGATAACAATTGATTATCTGATAAAAAGAGGTTTCCTCAGATTGAACACAGCAGAACTGTGTATTCGAGGTAAATTATACTTTTCTAATGAAGGCTCTTCAGAAACAAGATTAAATGTTAGTCAAACATAAATAGCAAAGAAGCCTTTCAGATGACATTGAAAGAGAGTGAGTGAGAGGGTCGCTCGGAATCTGACATGGTTTCGGAGAACAAATCTTTGCATTTAATCAGAATGTAAACAATGGACAACGCAAAAGTCAATTCTCATTGATACAGGGATAATTGCAGAACTATGTCAACACTGGGTAGGGTTGAATACAACACTGAAGGAAAGATTAGAAGCCATGCACAACCATATAACACAATGTTTGTGCAGTCAACATGCTTGAACTTTTAACACGTTAACAAAAACTATCTGAAGCAACTTCCAAGGGGTGGAAAAGCAAAATGCTGCAGATGCTGCAAATCTGCAATAAAACCAGAAAATGTTCGAGATACCCAGCAGTTCAGGTAGCAGAGAAACAGAGATGACCATTCAGACCATCATTTCCATGGCTGCTGAAAATGAGCTACTAGCCCATATCCCACTTTCCAGCTCTTGGCTTGTAGCCCTGTGGGTTTCAGCATTTCAAGTGCATTTCCAAAGATTTTTTAAAAATACAGTGCAGGTTTCTGCCTCCACCAGACCCCCAACCATTCTCTGAGTGATAAGAAAAACTTCAAAATTTCAAACAATCCTTCTACCAATTACTTTAAATCTATTAATTCCTCTGGGTTAGTAACATCTTTGCTAAGGGAAATATACCCCTCAAACCGCTCTAGGTAGACCCCTCATAGTTTTATACACCTCAATTCAATCTCACATTAGCGCCTTCTGTTCCATAAAAAAAACAGGTATATAGTCTTTCCCAATAGCTACAATTCCCCAGTCTTGGCAACATCCTGGTAAATCTCGTTTGTATTCTCTGGAGTGTGATCACATTTTCCCTCATGTCTCTCCCTCAGGCAATCCCTTGAGATTGAGGTAATTTGCTTCCACTCCATTTCGATGGGTTCCGAGATGGCTGATGAGTCCAATGCATGACTTGAAGACTCTGTCACATGTGGGACAGGTGGTGTTTGAAGGGTTGGATGTTTGGGTTTGTTTGAAGGTTTATCCAATCCCTCCAACACCTCAACGTCACCTCTGCATCACCCTAACAAATTCTGTTGATGTCTTCACTGCCTTCCCTTCGCCATTTTGGTCAATCAGGGATCAAAGATTCCCACTGACCTCTTCAGGAAGGCTTTGCGGACATTCCTAAAGTGTCGCTGTTCTACTGGGCATTACCCACCGTGACCAGTTTTGCAGTAGAGCAGTTGCTTTGGACGTCTGGTGTCAGACATATGAAGGACATGTCCCACCTAGTTGGAGCTGGTTTTGTGTAATTAGTGCCTCAATGCTGGACAAGTTGGCTTGGGATAGAATTCTGCTGTTGGATTGGTTCTCTGCCATTGGATTTGAAGGATTTTGTGAAGGCACTGCTGGTGCTTTGAGGTACCTGCTGTAGGTTGACCAAGACTCCGAGTGCAGGGATCACTGTTGTCTTGGGTTTGAGATCCAATACTCTCTTCCTTAGTTGGCCGAAGGCTGAGTTGGCAAATTTCCCACAGGCTTGAAGATAATCTACAGAACAGGGGGGGGAAATCTGTTCAACCTACTACACCTCCAATCAAAAAACAAAACTACTCCAACCTCAGTCATGGAGTTTCATTATGTAGATGACACTTATGTGTGCACTCACTTATTCAGAAAATGAACTCCAGGTCATTGTTGACTCCTTCTCCAAAGCCTATGAGAAATGGGCTTTTCACTAAATACCCTGAAAACTAAGATGTATTTTCAACACGCCCCCACAGCACCACGCCTCCCTTGTGGATTAAGGTCAACGATAGGTTCCGCGAAAATCTTGACTATTTTCCATATGTTAGGTGTCTCCTCTCGATGAAGGCAGACATAAATGACAAAATTCACCTACCAGAACTGTATGCAATACTCTAGCTGCAATCTAGCTAGTGTTTTATGGAGCTTTAGCGTAGCATCTCTGATCTTATATTCTGTGCCTTGACTAAGTATCTTGTTAGCCTTCCCAATAATCTTAATCAATAGAGTAACAAACTACTGAGTTATGAGATGATTTTGAATGAAAATGAGAGCCTCATGTTGTTTATTTAAGGTAAGGCCAGTCATATTAAGTGCCATTCAACCACTTAACTGAGCAACAATGAGCTTTACCTGGGTTGAACTGCTAATGTTGAATTTGTGTTGCAATGAATTGCGTGTCTTAATTTGGTAATCAAGCACAGCTGTCTCCAATTAGGGAACCATTGCAAGAGAATACAAACCAGTTCACGTCTGGGAGAGTCTGCGACTTTGTTGTGTTGTCATGGAAATAAACCTGTTTTAAATTACAAACTCAGTAGTTTGTTATTCTATTGATTACAGGCCAGCTTCAGACTCATTCTTCCTCAAGATGTGGAGATACCAACGTTGGAGTGGAGTGGGCACAGAATAAGTCTTACAACACCAGATTAAAGTCCAACAGGTTTGTTTTGAATCACTAGCTTTCGGAGCACTGCTCCTTTGTCAGATTGGTGATTCTTCATCAGAGTGGTGATTCTTCCTCAACATCAAGAACCCTGAGAACAGAAGTCACACTGAACAAGAGCTGCTGGCCAATCAGACGGTGGCAGATGTATTGGATGGCAACACCACCAGGGGGTTGGTGGCTGCTGCAGTACGACACCCACCCAAGGCCCAGGTTCATCATGGACCCATGTCACAGGTAAGTAATGGCAAGAGTTGTGGAAGGGGGCAGCACGGTGGCCTAGTGGTTAGCACAACCGCCTCACGGCGCTGAGGTCCCAGGTTCGATCCCGGCTCTGGGTCACTGTCCGTGTGGAGTTTGCACATTCTCCCCGTGTCTGCGTGGGTTTCGCCCCCACAACCCAAAAATGTGCAGAGTAGGTAGGTGGATTGGCCACGCTAAATTGCCCCTTAATAGAAAAAAATAATTGGGTAATCTAAATTTAAAAAAAAAAAAACAAATATTAAAAAAAAAAGAGTTGTGGAAGAGGGGAAGTTAGCAACAAAGGCAGGGGGGTAGCTCTCAACATGGCTCTCTTTCTAATGTAGGGCCCATCCATCAAGCACTGGGTGTCTTTAAAAAAGGGTGCACCCCCACCGTGAGCAAACCCACACAGGTTGCTCACTTAAAAGCCACAACTAGTGGTGGAACAGAAAGTGCACAGGCCTACACCTCATGAACTTAACCAACATGAAGGCAGGAAAGTGGAAGGATCCCCATCCATCACCCTCCCATCTGATTAAATGCACACCTAGCACAAAACCCGCCTAGGGGGAAAGTATTAAATTTTGCCCAATGTTTCAGATCGATGATCTTTGTTGTGTTTGGCCTCTGGTACTTTTCTGAAGTAACTCAACAAAACTTTGATCTGTCCAAACCAAGATACTTTTATTGTGTCTCATGCGGTAGGATGGCAATCTGATACAGTGCATGTAATCATGGAGTCTTGCTACTCCTCTGGAACTTACAACTTCTGCTGACCTGTTACATGCAACAGGGGCTGGTTTAGCTCACTCGGCTAAATCGCTGGCTTTTAAAGCAGACCAAGCAGGCCAGCAGCACGGTTCGATTCCCGTACCAGCCTCCCCGGACAGGCGCCGGAATGTGGCGACTAGGGGCTTTTCACAGTAACCTCATTGAAGCCTACTTGTGACAATAAGCGATTTTCATTTTTCATTTTCATGTGCATCTTATTACCCTCTAGCTCATGTTTGACTCTAGATGGCCGGATGAGCCTCTCTTTATATACAGGTCCCAGGTCACGTGACCTTGGTCTTGAGACTGCATGGTGTGTCTGTACCACCACCTGCTGGTTGGAGATCTCACACTATCCAATTATGATATGACCCATAGGCATATCATCACAATCTTTCTTCAGAAATGCAGTTCAGACATATTGATCAGGGCGTGCACTGGAAAGGCTGAAAATTAGGCAAGAACTTGCATAAGCCTGGCCTCCACCCACATCAGAAATTCTATGAATTTTATATGGGGTGGCCTCTTCACCCATCTCAAATAAGGCCAGTGGTGATGGTGGAAGATAGTTCTGACAAATTGATCCAAAACATTAATGTTTCTCTCTCTACCGATGTTGCCTGTCCTGAGTATTCACAGCATGTCCTGTTATCCAATGGCAGTATACAATAATTATTTTTAGCTTGCCTTCATTTAGCTATTCCCACTAAATTTTTTGTAGGTTTGTTACATTTCATGCAATATGTTTGCACAAGAGGACTGCCAGGCTAGCTGTTCCCTGGTCCCCACCACTGCCGGTGTTCAGCTAGCCACCAGAGTTGCACGAGCTGACCCAGCCATGCAATTTTCTTCCATGTCAACTTATGTTCTTGTTTGTCACTTCCCCTGGTTGCCATGGACGAGAAGCAAAGCTTGCCGTCTGTACTCGGGGCAGAGATGGATGGATATCTGTCACTGCATCTTCCGACATTTCGGAGACATTAAAAAAGCTTCAATAGTTTGAAATACAGGGAGTAGCTTTAACCCTTTCAGAAACAGTAACCTATTTTAAAGCATTGCCGGATTGCACCACAGAGAGTATTAACTTACACAGCAATTCAAGCTGCTACCTTAAATTATAGCAATGGCAACAACTTGTGTTTATGTAGCATCTTTAATGGTAAAGTGCTTAAAGGTGCTTCGCAGGAATGCTATCAAACTAAAATTGACACAGAGTCACATGAGGACGCACTTGTTTAAAGGTGCAGGATTTAAGGCAAGTCTTCAAGAAGGAAAGGTGGAGGGAATGAATTCCAGAGATAAAGGCCTTGACAGCTGAAGATATGGCCGCTAATGAAGATTGGGGATATCTAAGATCCCAAATTGAAGGAGCGCAGAGATATTAAAACAATACCAGTGTCACAGCTAGAGGACATTTTATGAATGAGGTGCATCAAGGAAATGTTTCTGACATAATTAAAATAATATTATTTAGATTTAACAGTTAAAAGCAACATTCTGGGATGAGGGGTAATTTTAATTGAGTTTACTGGGCAGGGAATGGACAAGATTCAGTGGAAAGTCATTTTTAAAATTTATTTTTATTTTTATGCCTCACAAAATTTAGTCTATGGCAGGAAGAAACATGGCAGCTGGGCCCACTGAATCACGGGAGAGGCTGAGCATCAGGCTGCTGGTGGCAAGAAAACCTGCTGTAATTTGGGCGGAGGACGGAAGGGGCTCATGTGAAAAACTCTGCTTGCAAGCGGGATGTCAATTAGGATCAATAATGATCAGGTTAGTACCAATTATCCCTGAGCAAACTAGAATCAGTGGTGGCTCAGGGATTAAATGGGGTTTGCACAGATTTCCTGTGCCTCATGAAGGCAGTCCAGCAAACACTGTCAAGTCTGCCCACAGACTAGGAGGAGTGGGGATCCCTCATTTTTCAGGCAAGGGACCCGGCGTTGGGAGAGGTTGAGGGCACTGAAAACCACTAAACTGCCCACTCCTGCTCTCACTAACTAACTTGGATCCAGCGATGATTCCAGGAACATTACCAGCAGCAGCATTCCTGGTGGCACTGCAGCAATGGACAACTGCTGCCCTCTGATTGGCAGGCAGTTCTTGGGGGTGAGAATTCTGCCTCTGGTTTCCAAATCCCAGGAAAGGCCCGATGCTGGCCAGTTAAGGTCGCGCAGGTCCGATGACAGCAATACAGATATTCCAATTGGTGTGTAAGAACTCTACCTTTGACTCTAAATCTAGCCCAATATTATTCTATTAGCTTTGTCAACTTGTGTCTGGTATTCCCAACTGGCACTAATACCTCCTTCACCAAGAAGGAGGTGCAACAAGCTGGAAGAAAATAAATTTAATCACTTGCTCACACCTCTTAGCTGGAGACAGAATACAATTGGCATAGTCTGTGCCATAGCTGATGTGCATAGGAAGCCTATTACTTACACCTGACTGATGTTGGTGCCAATTATTTATACAGGAAATGAGTAGAAATGGACCTGTTGTGCAATTACCAATTTACCAAACTTCAAGTGTAGATTAAAGGCTCAAGGTCCCCATTGGCTTAACGTTAGCTTTCAGTTACACAGTGTGCAACTGAACCTGAATGACAAAACATCCAATAATGAATCCCCAATCCTTGTTGGTTAACCTCAACTGGAGAGGTGGAATGTTACACTTTTGGCCTGAGTGTTCCCGAACTAGAAGGAGCAAATCGGCTTGAGTATCGAATCTTGATCATTGTTCAGTGAATGTCAGTGCAAATGGCAGAGTTTAAGTCAGTTGCACTGTTTCCATCTGCCAGTACCCCCCTGCCCCCACCCTTCTCTGTCAAGCAAATAACCTTTTAGCCCTAGCTCAAAGTCAAATCTGTTGCATTAAGAAATGGGTGAGGTGGCAGAGTCCTGTCATTGACTATGGAGCTGCAGTTCAGTGGGAGTCAGAATCTTCCAGAGAGAGAAAAGTGGAAAGCTTTTAAAGTGAGCTTGCTGCTGATGTGAAGTGAAAACTGGTGCAAGTTATCTTTCTGGCTCTAGGGGGCGGCACGATGACGCAGTGGGTACACTGCTGCCTACGGCGCTGAGGTCCCAGGTTCAATCCTGACCCCAGGTCACTGTTCGTGTGGAGTTTTCACATTCTCCCCGTGTTTGCGTGGGTCTCACCCCCACAACCCAAAGATGGGCAGGGTAGGTGGATTGCACACGCTAAATTGTCCCTTAATTGGAAAAACAATAATTGGATACTCTAAATTTATTTTTAAAAATCTTTCTGGCTCTGACTCTGAATTTTACTGGTCGTTTTATGCTGACTTTTTATGGCACTGGTGTACTGAAAATCTCACTTTTGTGTCAACACAAAATAACAGTAACATGATGTAAAACCAAAACTTTCTAAGTTAATCACTGGTATCCATGGCTGGTCAGAGTTTCCAAAGGATCACAGACAAAACCATTCAAAGGGCAATGATTATGGATTTTAAAAATGACAACTGATTCACATGGTGACACCAGCTGCCCACCCTCATCCTGGTGCCACCATTATTCCCATCACCCATATTTACATTCAAACATTTCTGCTTAAGAAGCCAAATATCTATGTTGACAGTGGCCTTTTAGGTTGTTTCAAAATGTCAACATAATCGAGTGCAAGGTCATAAGGAACATATAATTCTTTTAATCAGGGCAGCCTGGAATGCAGAGTTGCCCTCCCAAATTGTTAAACCCCTCATCGACGTTTGTTGTTTGTAATGAATCTATTATGGAAGGTTCAACCTGCCACAGAGGATTTCTACACCATCAAACCAGCTTTCATAATTTTCCCTGCAATGGGATTTACCATAAGGCTTGCTCCCCTGTTTGAAGTGTTTTTATGCCACGCACAAATATCCTGAGACAATTCAGTCAGGAGACTGGACCTCTTGGATGTCTCTTTGAGCTGGACACGAGAGAAAAATGTTCAATGCAGTGAAACCTGATGCATTCCTTAAATATGTTGAAACATCCAGCACAATATCACACCTCCACTACTCCTTCTAAATTCCCAAAAAAAAGTACAAGCCCCTTAAAACTCCTCTCTGCTCACTTTGGGAAAATAGGCGTATTTTTCAATTTCACTAATTGGGTGGTTAAACTTATCCAATATTCAGTCTCATTGATTCCTAATATTGGCGGGTTCTCGACTGGGCTGGCAAACCACATTGCAAGTTCGCTGCCCAGCAGATATCCCCGACATATTTTGACTGTAATAAGCAAAATATTGTTGATGCTTGAATCTGAAACAAGAACAGAGGGTATTGGAAAAAATCTCAGCAGGTCTGGATCTATAATGAGAGAAAGCTGAGTTAATGTTGAGTCATTTTGGCTCTTTGTTTGCTCTCTTCAGTTCTGACCTACAGCCAAAAGAACAGACGCTGTCATATTTTGACTGCACCTCTGCTTCACCCCTCTTATTTTGAGGGCATTGATTCCATTTAGACATAGTTTCCCAGATGCCAGGGCAGTATTCTTGTGGTACACTACCTTCTCAAGGGCAATTAGGCATCAACAGTAAATGCTGGTGTAAGGATCCTCGTGTCAATTCCTGTTTGTGCCTTGTTTATTCCCTTTATTTTTTTTGTTTTAGCTTTTAGAATTTTTGTTTCTGGACAACAATTCTATGGACAACAATTCACCAATGCTTTAAAGATGGACTTCATCTGTAATTTAACAAAAATGAACCTCCAGCAGCCTTTGCAGTGCCTGTGAAATCAATGATGACACATTTTGATGGACTTGGCTGTCGGTTAATAGACTGCTTCAGCAGGGCCTTATCAATGAATCATGCTGATTGGTCAATATTTATTTCTGGAATGTTCCTTACTCTGTGGGTCTGTGTTTTTTGCTTTTAGTTTTGTCTTGAACAGAAGCTGGAGGATCAGAGCTCTGATTTTTCTCTTATCTGATGTATCTTTCTGAAGGTCCAGAGTAAAGACCTTTCTCTCTGCACAGCCAGTTTGAACTGCAGAAAAATACAGTCCAGCACCAGCCGCAGACAGGGTCAGTTGTTGTAAAACCCTTTTTGAAATCTTGTGTAGTGAACTCTGTTCTCATCTGAGAAGGGCTGCGAGACATTCTGGTGGAGTTGGACACAAATAATAATTACACAAGCCTGAGGCTGTTGTTTTTGAGTGAAGGCCCAGGTTAATGAAAGGTAAAGTGACTCACCAGAGAGAATCCCACAGCCTAAGAGCACTGTCTGAATGCTCCAGCCAGAAGATCCTTGGTACACCTCTCTGCATTTGAAAGGACAGTCTGCTGAAATAACAACTTCAGCATCCAAGCAAGGAATTATCTTCCATTTCATATCTTAATTCCTATTATTATTCCCCATCCTCCTTCTGTGTGTGTGCGTGTGTATGTCTTATGTGTGTTTCGGTAGAGGATGGGACGGTAAAAGTGGGGCAGTGGTCGATTAGCTGCCCGTTATTCCTGTATAATTATTGCATGTCTTATCTCTATTTCTGTTATAAATAAACTGTTGTTGTGTTTCACTTGCAAATCTGGTGCCTGTAAGTCATTGGAGCAGTCAAGGGCCAAAGATCACAGAAACGTCAATCAAATTATTGGTTAACTCAGTTGTGTTGGGACTCTAGGGTCTGTGGGACTGGAATTGACCATGCATTAACCCAGGGTGTTGTAACCACTGGCCTTTCCATCACATCCCAAGAGCAATGGAACAAAAGCACACAACTGCGATTGAAAACTCTGTTTTTTCTTTCTTCACCTGAGGAACACTTTTGAAGTCAGCAAAAAGAGGGAATTGTACCCAAGAACTATATGATCAATTTAGTTCAATATCACATTTATAAATTGCACTAGAGTAGAAATGTCATTCGTTGTCTAGTCCAAGACTTCACTGAAATAAATGAGGGAGTGATACTTCAGCTACATTTATGCTTACAATTTTATGCTATCCCCATGTTAAAATGCCAACGGAAAGGTTTCGGAGCTGGAAGCATCAATATGCTTTTCTCTGGGGGAAAGAAGAGTAAAAATCATGGCAGTGTGAATGTGGCACCAGAAATATGACGGTGTGGAAATTTCATTCAGGTTGCTGACTCCATGGTATGCCTGCCCTAAATTCAAGGAACAGTCATATAAATATAGAGGCAGCACATGGGGACACTTAATCAGAAAACCAGTTGGGAGTTGTGGAGTGGTGCTGAAGGAGAGGAAGAGCGAGGTTGAGGGAAAGAGACTGGAGGTTGACTTTCTCAGATTCTTTTCGGTGTTAAACAGTCTCTGGGGTGATCAATGTACGACCTAAAGCTGAAAGGTCAATTTAGCTGCCAATTATTGAAAGTTGAAGCTATGTTATGGTCGGCTTCTCACAGAAATGTTAAGCAGCTGATTACCAATTAAATAGCCTTATAGCAGTCAAAGAAGAAACTTAACTCGAGAACAAATAAGTTTCAAGGTGACTTCTTGGGTAATATTTTTGTCAGTTGTGCCAGAGCAAATAAGGATGCAAAGCCCGTTATGTGTTTTATGCAGGGAAGTACTGGCAAATGAGAGGAGTTTCAGATTTTCAAAGAGAAGTGGTGGGTGAAAAATTCATTTTGAGGTTGAGACACCAGAGTCAGTTATTAACTTACAGCTGACTCCAAATGAAAAGATTAAGCTGTTATACCTGAACTGTGATACCACATTAACACCATACCAAAAGCCCATGAGGCTGTCAGCATTAGGAGTAGCATCTCCCAGGAGTGTAAAGTGATGAGTAAAATTAGCGTTTTGTTGTTATTGTCCTTCATGACAACCTACATGCGAGAGGTTAGATTTTCCGTTCTCACAAAGATGAAGATGACACAAAGGAACTGGCTGAAGTCAGGTATGCGCATTGCCCTCTCCTCCTCCTGAACCTGAATGGAGTGAGATTGTGAGGACCAGGAAGGCTCCCCTTTCACATTAAAGGTAAGCGAACGTGGCATGTTTCGCGAAGGTTGGCCGGTGCGGGTCGCGAAGGCTGGCCTGTGCGGGCCGTGTAGGTTGGCTGGTGTGGGCGCGAAAGTCAGCTGACATGGGTCATGAAGGTCAGTCGGTTTGCAAAAGTGGGTCCTAGGAAAAGAAAGTTCAAAAAGCTTGAAATTAAAGAGGCTGCACAGCATTTTGGTGGCCAACACTTTACCTAACACTCTCGCCTAACAGAAATTGGCTGATTGACAGTATAAGCTATAGATGCTACATTAAGGTTATTCACCATTTCCTGTTCATGTGCTGTTGGAGCTGTGACAAAAGTTGTGAAATCTTTTAGGGAACTTTCTCGGACACTTTGTCAAGAAACATTTATTTTAGGAATTCTTTGAGACATTCACCTACAGTGTTGTACAGCTTCACTTTATGGGACATCTTAAAGGAGATACCGGGAGTAAAGGAATACTTAATCATGGGCATCTTGATAGGGGTCCTCTTGGTCTGGAGGAGGAATGGGATGAAAGCATGAGGCACGCAGAGCAGTATAGGCTGCTGTGTTACAGGAGGGTGAGATGGGGGCATCTCTGGTGTATTTGAAGGCATCGGGCATGTAAAATCAAGTGAGTTACCAGCTTGCCATCTTCCTGCCCATCGCCAACCTGTCCTCCTAATTACATGTAGTGGGTAAGGCATCAGGCACCCAACCTTCGGCTTGTAAGGGTACCACTTAAGAGCCCATTTCACCTCCACCACATTCTTTGATCTGCAGGGGAAAGTGGAAGGAATGCAAGCAACCCGATAGCTTTGACAGTGTGGGCTGCCGGTGGGCAGGAAATAGGGGCCTGCTGTGACCACTGGGAGCATCGCCTTCAAGATCGTATACCCCCTTTTGACCCCATTCCTGCTCTCACTAACAGTCCTGTGATGAATCATAGAATTCCTACAGTGCCAAATGAGGCCATTCAGCACATCCAAGTCTACACCGACTCTCTGAAAGAGCATCCTACCTAGGCACCCTCCCGGTCCTATCTCTGTAACCCCATAGCCCCACCTAACCTTTGGACACTAAGGGACAATTTAGCATGCCAATCTACCTGACCTGCATATCTTCGGACGTGTAAGAATCTCAGATATATTATATTATATGTATCTGGTGCAGTACTGGTTAAAACTGCTAGGTTAGTGTGTATGTGACTGCTGCAGTCATGTTTTAAAAAAAAATCCTGGTTTATAAGACAGATAGATACTCTGGCTCCAGAAAGGATAATTAAAGCATCATAAAAGTAAGATAATAATTCATTCCAACCATGTATATTGTTTACTGAAATAGGGCTAATGGAATTTTGTTTATAAAAAGGTTCCCTGGGGAGTTGATAATTAAAGAAATTTTGTTTAGCCATAGTAAAATGGTCATAACCCAGTTACTGGGATAGAGATTATGTAGTTAATGGGAGGAGCCAGGGGCTGAAGCAGTCAGGTGTGTAGGTTTCAGGTTAGATCTTGCTGCGAACAGAACAGGAGTTTGTCCCAAATGCTGGGAAGTTAAACAGTAGTTTGACACAAGTAAGAATCTGTAGGCTGTTTCCCAAAGAATCTCTCTTTCTCAAAACAGTTTATCCAAGGCATCTCCATCCGGCAAGTATTCCTGTGTTTGCTAACTGTATTTAAAAGTGGGTTTTGACCTGAGATGGGTTTTAATTGATTGGAGATAAAAAAAGATAGCAGTTGGGAGTTAAAGTGTTTCATTTTATTGTTCAGCATTGTTTAATTACTAATTGTAAGCTATTTCTTGTCTGATATTAAAGTTAGTTTCATACTGTGTTAATAGTAAGGTTTGTTTTAGGGCGTCCTGTGGAGGCACGAGCCTGAAGGCACTGGTAATGGAGCCGTTGCCGCTCCCTCCAACGAGGTACACTATGAGCCCGGTGGTGGCGGCTACCCTCAAAATCTGGGGGCAGTGGAGGCGACACAGGGGGGAAGTGGGGGGCTCGGTTGAGGCCCCGCTGCGGGGGAACCACCGGTTTGTCCCAGGGAACATTGATGGCGGGTTCCTGGGGTGGCACAGGGCAGGCATTAGGAAGTTGGGAGACCTGTTCATTGACGGGAGGTTTGCGAGCCTGGGTGAACTGGAGGAGAATTTTGAGCTCCCCCTGGGGAATATGTTCAGGTACCTTCAGGTCAAGGCGTTTGCTAGGCAACAGGTGGAGGGGTTCCCTTCGCTGCCCCCGTGGGGGGTAAGGGATAGGGTGCTTTCGGGGGTGTGGGTCAGGGATGGGAAGGTGTCTGACATCTACCAGGTGATGCAGGAGGTGGAGGAGGCGTCGGTAGAGGAGCTGAAGGCTAAGTGGGAAGTGGAGCTGGGGGAGCAGATTGAGGAGGGGACATGGGCGGACGCCCTGGAGAGGGTGAACTCCTCCTCTTCATGTGCGAGGCTTAGCCTCATCCAGCTCAAGGTACTGCACAGGGCTCATATCTCCGGGATGAGGATGAGCAAGTTTTTTGGGGGTGAGGACAGGTGCATTAGGTGTTCGGGGAGCCCAGCGAACCATGCCCATATGTTTTGGGCATGCCCGGCACTGGGGGAATTCTGGCACGGGGTGGCGAGGACGGTGTCGAGGGTGGTAGGGTCCAGGGTCAAGCCAGCCTGGGGACTCACGATATTTGGGGTTGGGGTGGAGCCGGGAGTGCAGGAGGCGAAGGAAGCCGATGTTTTGGCCTTTGCGTCCCTAGTAGCCCGACGGAGGATTTTGCTGCAGTGGAAAGATGCGAGACCTCCGAGCGTGGAGACCTGGATCAATGACATGGCGGGATTCATTAAGCTGGAGAGGGTCAAATTCGCCGTGAGGGTGTCGGTACAAGGGTTCTTTAGGAGGTGGCAGCCTTTCCTCGACTTTCTGGCTCAACAATAAGGAACTAGGTCAGCAGCAGCAGCAAACCGGGGGGGAGGGGGGAAAGGGGGGGGGGGGTCTCAGGAGGGTATTGTTTAAGTTAATTTGCTTATTGTTAACTTATTTTGTTGTTTATTGGGTTGGGGGGTGGGGGTGGGGGGGGGGGTTTGTTACATGCGTTGTTACGGGTGCCGGGGGGGGGGGGGTGTTTATTATTGTTATTATTATTGTTCTGTTGATATATATTTTTCAAAAAATTCCAATAAAAATTATTTTTAAAAAAAAAGTAAGGTTTGTTTTAATATACCCTATCCCTATTTGCGTGTGGAATCACTCCTGGAGCGAAGTATTCTTTCCTCACAGTCTTACAAATTATATAAAATATTGGGGTTTCTGTCTGATATCCCAGCAACAGCTGGGGTCTGCTCCAGATTGTCATAGTCCCCTTTTAGCTGGGGCCTCCCAGATATGCCGGTCCAAAATCACCCGAAATTCAACAGACATATTTACCTAAATAAAAGCAAAATATTGCGGATGCTCGTAATCGGAAAAAACCCCAGAAAATGTTGGATAAACTCCGCATCTGTGGAGGGAGAAACACAGAGTTAACCTTTTAGGCTGAGTGACACTTATTCAGAGTTAAAGAGAGGGAAACATGTGATTGAAATGTGATCACGTTTTTCTCTCTCTCTCTCTTCTTAATGTGTTTATTTCTTCAAAGGGAATGGCTGTAGTCCCAGCAATGGCCACTACTTCATCTGGCACTGCTGGTTCTACAGACAGAACTTCCTCTCCCTGAGGGCCGAAGTCCCACTCTGCAATAGTCAAGGCCATGCCCAGTCTATTATTGGCATGAGGCAGCCAACTAACTTTTAGATAAGGGGGATGAGAGGGTGCTGTGTCCTCCCCTGTAAAATTCCCCCTGCGAACGTCTCCCATCGCCCTCCAGAAGGACCTGCTGTGCCTCAGAACTTGTGCACCCTCACACTTGGCCCCTGAGGTGAAACCTGCCGCTGAGCGTCAGCCAGCCGTTCAGTGAATGTGATTGATAGGAGCCCACATATACTGCTCCGCAAAAAATTGTGCCTAGTTAGCATTTGAATGTGATCCTGTCGGGATCTGATGTAGTGTTTTCAGGCAAGTTTAAATTATAATAATCAGCAATTAGACCCAAAATTGCAGACTAAAACCAGAATTTCAAACAGGCATGTATTATTAGCACAGCATCCATTTAGCACTCTGTTTCACCCTTTCCCCAAAACAGGCCCCATAGATTAGTAGACTGAAGGCTTATATGGTGCTGACTTTTGAAATAAAGTTCCCACACAGATAAACACACATGTAGACTTTTGCTCACTTACTTGGCCCCAAGTGCAGTGAGCAAATTTAAAGACAACCCAGTTTACAGCTGTTTATCGAGTAGGACAGCCTGCCTCACCGGATAGCCCACAACACCTGCAGACAGCTGACCCCTCTGTCCTAAACTGAGAGGATGTGTGGACTTGACCAATTGAGGAAACTTTCAACATTCCCTACCCAGGAATTTGAATGGGGTATGGTTCCCTCCTGCCAATTCTGATGTCACAATTCAACCCCAAAATGATGCAGGGCATCGTTCTGGCTACATTTACAAAATATAGCTGAAAAATATTGCAGACTGATTTTGGAAATAATCCAAGAGCAGTAAGGAGAGAAAAATCATTATTTTCAGAGGAGTAATGAGATCTGTTGCTCCCTGCCTTGTGCAGTCACACGTTGCCGTGGATTTGAAACAGAATGGACAAGAATTGCTTTTGGTGATATTTCTGTGTTGCCTGTTGCTTTATCAAAATAACCTGTTTTCTCGCAAGCGGCTCAGCTGGCTTAGCTTTTGCAAATGAAGTACACCCCTCTATTACACTACCCATACTTAACCTGATTTAATGCTTAATTACTGATAACGCACAGCCAATTGTTACACACAGCAAACCCCAAACAAGTATTTTATTTCTGCTTTTGGCTTTGTTCAAGCTGAGGAGCTTAGGTTTGGGAGAAACGTTAAACTTTTGCAACAGTGAGACGCAGTGTCAGCATTGTCAGGTTAGGAATTGCATTGGTTAAGAGAAAGACAAAGCTCCCTTTACTGTACCTAATATTTCTGGTTCTACCGGGGATCTGTTCCTGTACATCAAGAAAAGGCAGTGCAATATGATACTGCTATTCTATTTCCTACAAACACCACCTGAATGACATTTATCAGTTAACCTCTCAATTTAGTGTCAATCACTGTCAAAGAACAATTTTGTTTTGGAGACCAAAGAGGCAATATCATTTGTTTGGAGTTTGGCA
This sequence comes from Scyliorhinus canicula, assembly GCF_902713615.1. NCBI lineage: Eukaryota > Metazoa > Chordata > Chondrichthyes > Carcharhiniformes > Scyliorhinidae > Scyliorhinus > Scyliorhinus canicula. The sequence goes on along the minus strand of NC_052152.1, from coordinate 53,017,068 downwards.
GAACCAGTTTCGCCTGGGATTTAAGGATATCAAATAAAACCAACTTTCCCACTTTATGATGAGATGTTTAGAGACTTTTTAAAATGTATTCTTTCAAAGGATGTACATAGACCATACAGTGCAGAAGGAGGGCATTCGGCCCATCGAGTCTGCACCGACCCACTGATTCCAATAACCAATCCAATCCACCCCATAATCCAATAACCTCTCCTTACCTTTTTGGTCACTAAGGGCAATTTAGCATGGCCAATCCACCTAACCTGCACGTCTTTGGACTGTGGGAGGAAACCGGAGCACCCGGAGGAAACCCACGCAGACACGGGGAAAACGTTCAGACTCCGCACAGACAGTGACCCAAGTGGGAATTGAACCTGGGACCTTGGTGCTGTGAACTATTCTAACAGTTCTGGCACTATCCCACACATGTTGAAGAAGCTGACTGCTTATAGACAAGGGGCTATGCCTTTCACACTTAGCCCATGAATCCTCTTAGGATGCCACACTCAGTCACTGAAGATCACTATATTCAGATCCATGGCTTGACTAGAGCAAAGTGTTAGAGTCCTTTTTGTAAGGGCCATGAAGAATCCACACCGTGTTTGTTGAAACAAACAAACTTACTTTATTTACAACTACTATTCTGTACAGCTCCTACTAGGTCTTCTCTAGTCGGTGCCTTACTGGCTGACTCTATTTGTATAGCCAGGTATTGTTAAAGGTCTCTCGCCCACTTATTGGGGGAGCTCGTATTCTGCAAGATCCATGGGGTAGTTAATCATTCCTACACTGTCAGATCCGTGCAGGTTATAACACTCCTCAAGTAACCATTCTACAGGGCAGCACAGTGGCGCAGTGGGTTAACCCTGCTGCCTCACGCCGCCAAGGTCCCAGGTTCAATCCCGGCTCTGGGTCACTGTCCGTGTGAGTTTGCACATTCTCCCTGTGTTTGCGTGGGTTTCACCCCCACAACCCCACAGTGGATTGGCCATGCTAAATTGCCCCTTAATTGGAAAAAATTAATTGGGTATTCTAAATTTATTTTTAAAAAGTAACCATTCTACTGGGACAGGTGTGGTATCTTCCTGCAATATAACCTACGGAAAGTGTCTATATAATACTGGTTAACTGCATACCTTTCTCTTCATCAACAACAATGGAGCCACTAGTGGATGAGGACCTCCACATTGTGAGAAAGCCGGCACTAATGCCATTGAGGATGACAACGAAGTAGGAGGGGCTATCACACCAGCTGTAGCCATGGCTCTTCAGGGGTAGCTCATTGAAGACAGCTTCAGCTGAAGAATCCTTGCTCCCTTTCCTCAACAATCACATCTGACATCTCTCCCAATCCTTTTGCTTTCCAGTAAACTGCATATGCCCAAGTATCAATATTGACAGTAATGTCACTTACCATTGCAGTGTCAACAACGATTAAAAGAATTCTCTCTGCAAACCAAGATTTTAAAACACATGTATTGCCTTGGGCTATCAGGGCAGCCTTGTCCAGCTGGCACAGATATAGGTTGAAAGTGTGGTGAGGATACAGATGTGCTGTCATTCCGAAAGAGGGAAATATCCTTGCTTGCTTCTGCATGATGCCGCTAATTTTGCAGCTATTTGGCTAATCAGCAGGATAACAGGCTGTAGGATATCTCTGATATGGCTGCAAGCCCCTATCCATTTGATCTCCCAGCATGTCTAAGGCAGAGGAAATGGTGGAATCCAAAGCCTACATTATCCCACCATGAACATCCCTGAGAGATATTGTCATCAATGCCAGACGGGCAGCACGGTGGCACAGTGGTTAGCATTGCTGCCTACGGCGCTGAGGACCCGGGTTCGAATCCCGGCCCTGGGTCACTGTCCGTGAGGAGTTTGCACATTCTCCCCGTGTCTGCGTGGGTTTCACCCCCACAACCCAAAAGATGTGCAGGATAGGTGGATTGGCCACGCTAAATTGCCCCTTAATTGGAAAAAATAATTGGGTACTCTAAATTTATTTAAAAAAAAAAAAATCAATGCCAGAAACTGACGCAAGGAAATCCTATTGTGGCATTCATTGAGTTGACGGTCCATTCTATGCTGTGCTGATATGTGTCATCACATGTGCCAAAACCTCACACAAATTAGTTATTTGACTCCTCCGCCAACCTCAACATAGGCAGCTTCCTGGCTAGAGATCCAATACAGTCCACAATTTCTGTTGAAGTTGGGGAAAGAAACTTGATTGCTCTAATGTTGGCCTACGGGGGTGATAATTCACAATCTGTCCTTGCCCAGTCCTGTTGAGAGAGGCAGAATGGAAACATTGCGTTGTCAGCTCATCTGACTGATTGATTTCAGAGCTCAGCCAAACATGGCCTGTGTTGCCGGTTTACTGAATGCACAACAGGAGGTCCAGCAGACTGCTTCAGCTGGTTTGCACCTCTTGAAGGCAGACTGCCCCTCTTAAAGGGAGGCTGCACTCATTAGAAGGAAGTAGCTGCTGACTTTCTGTACAGGTATCGGCTGCAATGAGAAGCATTCAAATGGAGCAAAAACCAAGAAAGAGGTTTTCCAGGTTTTTCAATGCAGCACTGGAGATATTTGTCCACATGGTGCAAGGAGGCGTGCAATGTTTCCACTACTGGCCCACAAGGCAAACCTCGAGAAGGGAAGGGTTCAGGTGGCCATGGAAGTCAATTCCAAGGGATTGCCCTGAAGACCTGAATGCAGTACCACTAGAAGTTAAATGACTGTAAATGTATAGTCAAGGTCAATGATTGCATCTTCAAAATACATTTCCTACAAACATCTCAAGCTGTTCCCCGTACCACAGCCCTACAACTCACCCATCGGCAACCTCTAGCAATCGGGACTCTGGCATTTAGATACTCCATCACAACCTCACACCCAGCTCTTGCTGATTCCAAATACTTCTAACTGTTTATTCTTGGTAGGCATATCACCCAGACATAATCACTGACATTCTTCTTCCTCCCCTGTAAGACAAGGTGGTCCATAACAGGAGGCAGAAGACATGGATTCCCTACAGTGCCTAACCCATTTGGCCCATTGAGTCTGCACCGACTCTCTGAAAGAGAACTCCACCTAGGTCCACCTCCCTGCAACCCCACCTAACCTGTACATCCCTGTGTCATAATATACACATCAGTATATCATGGTGCAGACACACACTGACTGACACACTGCAAGACCAATCAACACACACAACACAGTAGCCAATCACCAGTTAGGGCACGCTCACTATAAAGCCAGAGGGCACTAGTTTTCCTGCTCATTCGGGATGCAGCCTCTAAGAAGGACAGAGTTCGCAGCTGGTAGCACAAACCTTCACCATGTGATAACAGTTCAGGATAGGCATAGTTCTTCAGTTAATCTAACATAGTGTCGACCCACAGTGCAAGTATGTTCAACAGTTCTTAGCTTAATGAAATAGTGTTGTACTATTTCAAGTGTTGGTCGCCTGTATGTGTTACTGCTGAGGTAAATACAGTCTCGACAGATCCAGAGTACCCAACACATAATGGTACCGATACGCGATGTTAGAATTTATTAGATCTACCTTCAAGTGATCTGCCTTCGACCAGCAATCAGCCATCCTGCAACATGGACAGCATCCGCGCCCCACCGCATCACCGGCAACCTCGGTGCCAACTGGAAAATCTTTAAACAGTGATTCCAGCTTTACCTTGAAGCCACAGGCCTGGAAGCTGCTTCAGACACCAGGAAGATCGCTCTCTTCCTCTCCACGGCCGGGGACCACACCATTCATATCTTTAACTTGATGGAACCATCAATTCACAAGACACGTGCTTTCAGATATGAAGAGTGGTTTTAATCTACTTACTTCAGAGTCAGCCTGTTACCCGTTGAACTCTCGATGAACTCAGGCTGGCTCTGGACATGGTTATTTATACAGCAGTCTAGGGGGAGGAGTCGTGGGCGGAGCCAAGGGTGGAGCCCTATACAAACTCCTGAGCATTCCCAGAGCTACTCCCCCTATTGGTCGGATAACGCTACTGCGCTTACAATTGTATTGGTAAATACAGTGTGAATTACTAAGTGACATTCACCACACAACTCTCTCACTTTTGCTGAAGGTGAAGACAAGTCCAAATTCAAGATGGTCCTCCTCAAATTTGACAGTCACTGTGACATCGAGGTAAATGAAAGTTTCGAGCGCTATGTCTTCCAACAGCGTTTGCAGGGTAAGGATGAAAGGATGAACCGTTTCAATCTTTTCTCACCCACCTTCGCTTCCTTGCGCAGTCCTGTAATTACGGATCCACCACCGACTCCATGATACGCGACCAGATTGTTTTCGGTGTACAGTCGGACCCCCTACGCCAGCAGCTCCACAAGGTTAAACAGCTCACCCTTGCGATTGCCATCGAGACCTGCGTTCTGCATGAGCACGCCACTAACCGATACTCGCACATTCAGGCGGCTGAAACAGCGCGGCAAGGTCCCCACGAGGCAGAACAGGTGAAAGCACTCAAGCAACTCCAGGGCCTCAGCCTGGATGAGGGCGGCCATTTTGCACACTTTTCACGGCCTCCTGCGCATGCGCGCACTGAACAAGGGGACGCCGAATCGCACTGCGCAGGCGCGCACCACGTGTGACCGCACCGCGCATGCGTGGTGGCGCACTGAGCATTCTGACATCACGATGTGTGGCAACTGTGGCTCCGCCCACTTAAAGCGGCAATGTCCTGCAAAATCCCGACGCTGCCTACAATGTGGCAAGCTTGGCCACTATGCTGCTTTATGCAGGTCTGCTCAGCCTGCCAACTCTCGTCGCTCCAGCCAGCCACGCAGGGATGTCCGCGCCATTGAACCCACGATCACCGAGTCTGATTCTGATCTGATGCCGGACCTTGACACCAAGGACCCTAAAGCACCATTTCGGGTGGGCATCATTACCGAACACAAGATGCCCCCGAAGACAAAAGTCAAGCTTCTCCCGATATTCAGCATTGATCCGGACGACGAGTGGTGTGCCACCCTCACGGTCAACCGATCCCGAATCCGATTCCGCCTGGACACCGGCGCTTCAGCCAAACTCATTGCGTGGTCTGACCTCGAAAGCCTCCATGTCAAGCCAACCATCCTGCCATCAGCCTGCCAGCTATTGGACTATAATGGTAATGCCATTGCTGCCAGTGGCTCTTGCCAGCTTGAAGTGGCGCACCGGTCGCTAAAGGCTAACATGCCATTTGAAATAGTGGGATCGTCCAAAGCCTCCCTACTTGGTGCGCAAGCATGCAAACTCCTGAACCTTGTCCAGAGGGTTCACTCCCTGTCACCTGCTGGCGCGTCTGCATCTCAGGACACTGACTTTAGGACGCAGCTGGACGCCATCATCAACCGATACCATGGTGTATTCGAGGGCATGGGCACACTCCCATACACTTATAAGATCTTGTTGAAACCAAATGCCACTCCTGTGGTACATGCACCTCGCAGGGTCCCAGCACCCCTCAAGGACCGCCTCAAGCAGCAGCTGCAGGACCTCCAGGACCAGGGCGTAATTTCAAAAGTGACGGAACCGACTGACTGGGTCAGCTCCATGGTATGCGTGAAAAAACCTTCTGGCGAATTGCGAATATGTATTGATCCCAAGGACCTCAACAGCAATATTATGAGAGAGCCCTATCCCATTCCAAAGCGCGAAGAACTCACCTGTGAGATGGCTCACACCAAGTTCTTCACCAAGCTAGAAGCATCCAAGGGGTTCTGGCAGATCCAACTTGACGCATCCAGTCGGAAGCTCTGCACCTTTAACACCCCTTTGGCCGGTATTGTTACAACCGGATGCCGTTTGGCATCATCTCTGCATCGGAAGTATTCCACAGGATTATGGAACAGATGATGGAAGGTATTGAAGGGGTTCGCGTCTATGTGGACGACATAATCGTCTGGTTTACCACCCCGCAGGAGCACATTGATCGCCCCCAACGTGTCTTCCGAAGGATCCATGAGCATGGCCTCCGCCTCAACAGGGCCAAATGCTCCTTTGGTCAAACAGAAATTAAGTTCCTCGGAGACCACATCTCACAGTTTGGCATGCAGCCGGATGCGGACAAGGTAGCTGCCATTAAGGCCATGAAGACACCGGAGGACAAAAAAGCGGTCCTCCGCTTCCTGGGCATGGTCAACTTTCTCGGGAAATTCATCCCTAACCTCGCCTCTCACATCACGGCTCTCAGGAACCTGGTCAAGAAGACAACAGAGTTCCAATGGCTCCTTGCCCATGAACACGAATGGCGGGAACTCAGGGCGAAGCTGACCACGGCCCCGGTGTTGGCATTTTTTGATCCGGCCAAAGAAACGAAGATTTCCACAGATGCCAGTCAGTCCTGCATTGGAGCAGTGCTCCTTCAATGTGACAATGCCTGATCATGGGCTCCTGTTGCATACACGTCACGTGCAATGACACCCACCGAACAGCTCTATGCGCAAATTGAAAAAGAGTGCCTGGGCCTTCTTACCGGAGTCGTTAAATTCCATGACTATGTCTATGGACTCCCAAAGTTTACAGTCGAAACAGACCACAGACCACTGGTCAATATCATTCAAAAAGACCTTAACGACATGACGCCTCGCATGCAGTGCATTCTCCTTAAGCTCAGGCGTTATGACTTTGAGCTCGTCTACACCCCGGGCAAGGAGCTCATCGTCGCTGACGCCCTCTCCCGGTCTGTCACCACACCCTGTGACCCAGCGAGATTCGTTTGCCAGGTTGATGCTCATGTGGCATTCGCTGCATCCAATCTGCCCGCCATGGATGAACGACTCATCCAGATTCATCGTGAGACGGCCGACGATCCCCTGCTACAACGTGTCATGTGCCACCTAACGGACGGGTGGCTCAAGGGCCAATGCCCTCAATTCTATAATGTTAAAGATGACCTGGCGGTAGTAGACGGGATTCTTCTCAAGCTGGACCGTATTGTCATCCCGCATAGCATACGCAACCTTGTCCTCGAGCAGCTCCATGAGGGCCACCTGAGAGTGGGGAAGTGCTGCCGATGGGCCCGTGAGGCAATGTACTGGCCTGGAATTAACGAGGACATAGTTAATGCCGTGCTCAACTGCCCAACATGTCAACGATTCCAGCCTGCACAACCAAGGGAAACCTTGCAACCCCATGAGTTGGTCACGTCTCCCTGGACCAAGTTGGGCATCGACCTGTTCCATGCGCTTGGCCGGGACTACGTCCTCATTGTGGACTATTTCTCGAACTACCCGGAGGTCGTAAGGTTGCACGACCTCGCCTCAGCTGCGGTCATTCGTGCGTGTAAGGAAACCTTCGCTCGGCATGGCATCCCACGCACGGTCATGTCTAACAATGGCCCCTGTTTAGCCAGTCAGGAGTGGTCCAACTTTGCCAGACAGTACAACTTCGGACATGTCACGTCCAGTCCCCTTTACCCCCAACCCAATGGTAAAGCAGGGAAGGGAGTGCACATCGTAAAAAGGCTCCTGTGCAAGGCGGTCGATGCTGGTTCTGATTTTTACCTTGCCTTGCTTGCCTACCGCTCCGCCCCTTTGTTCACCGGCCTGTCACCGGCTCAACTACTCATGGATTGCACGCTGCGGACGATGGTGCCGTCCATTCATGTCCCAGACCTGGACCACGTTCCGGTCCTTCACCGGATGCAGCTGACTCGGGCCCAGCACAAAACGGCCTACGACTCCCGTGCCACGGATCTCCCTGCTCTGGCTCCCAATGACAACGTCCGTGTCCAGCTTCCAGATGGTGGCTGGTCCGCCACCGCTGTGATGCTCAGACAAGTGGCCCCCCATTCAATTCTGGTTCGTCTACCGGACGGCTCTATTCTACGCCGAAATAGGTGGGCACTGCGACTCCTTCCGCGCTCGCCACGTGATCTTCAGGTCCTGCCTCGCCATCACGACGATCCCATCATGGACTTTGCAGATCTCCCTGTCGCTCTGCCACCCTCCGAGTCTGACACAGTCCAGCCCGTTCCAGCACCGGCGGCTCTTGACCCACCCTTGAGGCGGTCAACCAGAATTCGTCGCCCACCTCGGAGACTAAGTTTATGAACTGTCTGAATTCATGGACTTTCTGAATTGTTTCGTTGCTCTGTTTAATCAACTCACTGGGCTGTACATATTGTTGTTCTAGTTACTATTCTGTTGCATGCTGTCCATCTGCACTCGACACCTTCCAATGTAAATAGCTTAGTGTTTATGTACATAGTGTTGTAAATATGCTTGCACATGCCACACATAGTTAGGAACACTCTCATCATACATTATTTATTACATATCATGACCGTTCCTTTATGCCCAAATCTCACTGCCCCTGACAAAGCCATGTGCCTCCTCACCCTGATTGTCTCTGGGAAGGTGATAAAGTCATTTTTCCTGGCATAAGAGGCCTCCATCACCTCCATGACCAACAGAAGATGGTGAACTGGAAAATGTTGGCCACACAGGCCTTGCCAGACGTGGTACACCTCCCATTTACGTCTACACTGACTTCCACGGCGTTGGTTCCAGTGGACACTATGGAACCACTTTTCTGTCCCTTGTTGTTTTGAATTAGGTCTATTACTTACCAGCTGTTCTTTCTCTCTGTTCAGTTTGCTCTGTGAATTCATACCTGCAGCACATCAGGTGCCAGTATCCATGCTAGTATTTGGAAGGATTAAAGCAAGTGACTCTGCATCTTTAGGAAGGTTCCGGCCCCAGGAACGGGTGACTGCGAGCCCAATTCATTTGAAGGATCCAGTAGAAGGGCAGGGGGACGAGGGTTAGCATGATGTGGCAAAGAGAAGCATCAGTGTGATTATGTGTGTGTGCATAGAACATAGAACAGTACAGCACAGAACAGGCCCTTCGGCCCTCGATGTTGTGCCGAGCAATGATAACCCTACTCAACCCCACGAATCCACCCTACACCCGTAACCCAACACCCCCCCCCCCCAACCTTACTTTTAAGGACACTACGGGCAATTTAGCATGGTCAATCCACCTAACCCGCACATCTTTGGACTGTGGGAGGAAACCGGAGCACCCGGAGGAAACCCACGCACACACGGGGAGGACGTGCAGACTCCGCACAGACAGTGACCCAGCCGGGAACCGAACCTGGGACCCTGGAGCTGTGAAGCATTTATGCTAACCACCATGCTACCGTGCTGCCCCACGTTAGTGTGTGTGTCTGTATTTGGGTTTTGAGTTTTTTTTGGTTTGCATAATGTGTTTGTGCTTGTGCTATGCCTGTGTGTGTGTGTGTGTGTGTATATAGTGTGTCTGTCATATGTCAGTGTGTGGGACATTTGTGCACGTAGTGTGTCTGTGTGTGGTATGCCTATATTTTGTCTGTCTGTGTGTGGTGGCTGTGCATGTGGTATGTCTATGTTTGTGAGTTTGTGATTATGGCTGTATGGGTGAGTGTATCTGTGTGGGTGTGGGGTCTGTGCGTATGCATCTGTGCTCTAATGATCGGTATTCTATGTATATGTGTGAATGTGGTCTGTGTCACTGGTGTGGATCCGATATTGTGTGTATGTGAGTGTATTTATGTGTGTAAGTGAGAAAATGTACGATGAAATTGTTCAATGAAAATAGGGAAAATGGCCAAATATTCTGTTGTGCATGGACCTCAGCATTAACATGTCCAATGCTACATGCTCTCCCTTCCTCTTGATATTGATGGCCGCACCTTCCATTGTTGTCAGTGTTTACAAAGCAGCAGGACCGCTTCCTGTTCTTGAAGTCTTCCTTTGCTAGTGTGCTGTCTTCTCCTCCGAGGAGACTGGGAATGGATTAACATGTGACCAGTCAAAGAGTACTGGAGATGAGCTTACTAGCATTGTGCATATATGCAGTCTCAGAGGCAGCACGCCTGTGCAACAAGAGCCTTCAGTTGTGAGCACAATTGTAGTTGTTGAGTGTGAGAGTGGATCCAGAAGTGGGTTTTGTGAAATGACCCTGTTCCGGAATTTGGAGATAGGTTCTCCAGGCTAGAGCGAGGGTGGGTTTGGTAATTGTGTCTCACTGATCTTGCCACAGCTCAACACATTCCTGGGAATTTGGGGATGGTGGTACATATTGGGCCATGATTCAAACTTCCTCAAACGCAGCTTAATCAGATTCAATCTGCTCAGTAACTCTGTCTCAAGTAGCTGACATGCTCTGAAAGCTTGGAGCTGGCTTCAAGGGTATGGACTATTACTGTGGGCAGGAGCAGAGGCATCAGCTGAATGCTGTTCAAGCAAATATTCACACACGGGACCCACTGGATAAGAATTAGGAGCAGGGGGACTGATTTCCCCACCCAACCCAGCTCCTCCGAAGTCAATAATATCTGGCACCAACTGGCTTGTGTCCAGTTAATTCAGCACAACAACTGAAGTCAGCACCTTCTACATCTTTGGTTCAGTCTCCTATCTTTTTGTGGTTTGATAAAAATTCACTTCATAAACAATGTAATAATGAAGTAAATATTTAAACAAGGTAACTACGTCAGTGGTGCCATTTCTGGACTGAACTGCAATCTTAGGTCAGCGTCAGCTAAAGGCTGGGCCACAAAGAACCTGGAACTTTTATTGACTGGGAGCAGCAGGACTTTCTTTCCTAGACTCTCCTCGGGACCTGCTGCTTTGCACCCCGAGTTCCTGGCAAGGCTGTAACACAGTTGGGGTCTGAATGCCATCACCATACCCTGACATTTGAACGTCGATCAGGTCCTCATCACTTGGCATGAAAGCCTTGTTGTTGGGCTAGAGCAATCCGATGGGCAGGTCACTGCGTGTGTTTTAAACACGCCACGCCCCGCACGCTCCCATTTGGTGCAAAGGGTTAAAATCGGGGTTCTATGGCCTGGGAGCAGCATTTAATGCCAAACTATTTAAGTTCGCTCTTGACTCTGATGAGTTCTTGCAAAGGTGTTCAAGTGAAATGATTTATCTGAGTGAAAGTTTCACCAGCTCCTATGAATATATAGGTTTTGCAGTCTCAACAAAAGATTTGATGTAGAATTTGACCATAGTCCCTCAGTAACAGTTTGGGTTCCTCTCTACAGGGCAGCCTGAAGCAATCGCACATAATCTTCAAAATGTCAGCACCAGTTATTTTCACTGAAACACACAGGCATGAAATAATTTGAAAAGAAAATTGCCAATTATTGTACTAAAGCAAAAAGTCTGTCACTGCCACCGAGGTAATACTTTTTCTTCCACCAATTTGTTTTCCTTCCAGTTTTCTCCCTTTGTTTAACTCCCTTCTCAGATACAGTTCCACCATGCATGGCTGCCTTTCCTTCCTATGTTGAACCCAGGTGTCCGTTATTCACCTGCCAGCCTTTGACAATGACTATTAGCAAGCTGATTGACCAGGGAAGGCATCACTGCTGAACTTGATTCTGATTTTGCGCATGTGCTGATGTATATATTCACTGGGTGGATCACCCACTGTCCATGCTCACTGACCCACCAATACCTTGCTTTTAAAATTCTCATGATGTGGAGATGCCGGCGTTGGACTGGGGTGAGCGCAGTAAGAAGTCTTACAACACCAGGTTAAAGTCGAACTGGTTTGTTTCAAACGCTAGCTTTCGGAGCACTGCTCCTTCCTCAGGTTTCTCCGATTCCCTGTTTCTCATTCTCCGATTCAAATCCCTCGATGGCCTCACCCCTTCCTATTTCAATGACTTCTTTCAGGCCCACAACCTGTTAAGACTGTGGCATTCCTCCAGTTTTACCATCCGGTACGACTCCCAGTCCCATTGCTCCACTTTTGGTGATTATGCCTAGAGATATATGAAGGCCTAAACTCCAGATTCATTCCTTAAAACTCTCTGTCCCTTCACCTCACACCCTTGTCCTTTTCAGACCTCCTCCGAACATAGATTGTTGATCAAGGTTTTAGCGAGCTTACAGCAACCTAACCCTTTGGCTCAGTGTCAACGTCAGTCCGATGATGCTTCTGTGAACCATCTTCATGTTTTCATACATAAAAGATGATATATAAATGCAAGGTATCATTGGATAACCATCACGAGCATTGAGAAATTGCAGTCTCAGCTAATATTAACTAATTCATTTGCAGGCTTGGGTATTGGAAATAAGTTAGTTGTTTTCCCCAAATGACCATGTGTCATAGGTTGAAGATATAAAGAAAATGAAGAGTAAAGTTCTTGAGTGTTCTAACATTCCAACAAATGCAGATTTGGCTGGGTGTAAAGTTCTTACCTCTTAGACGGTTATAGGGTTCAAGTTCCAGTCCTGGAGTTGAGTGAATAATCTAGCTGTTATTTCAGTGTCGAAATGATGGAGTGCTGCACTATCAGAGGTTCTGAGTTTTGGCTGTGATGTTAAACCGAGGACCCTTTTAACTGCTGGTGGATAGAAAAGATCCCATGGCACAATTCAAAGAAGGGCTGGGTGTTCCCACTGAACATTGATTAACTGATTGCTTGTGACATGATAGTTTGCAGGACCATGCCTGGTGCAAATATTTATCTGGCTCTGAAGCAATTTAAACCTCTTGAGAATTGGAAGGGTGCTGTGAAAGCAAAGTATTTTCTTAATTCTAAATCAGCTGAGGAAGAAACATGCTGGTGCTACACTGACCTCTACTGGACAGGATAAACTATAACATTTGATTCCAGGTCATTTTTCTTTTGCTTTCAACTTTTGTGAATTACTTTCTCTCCCGTTTGTTTCCTATCATCAGTTCTAACTGGGTCAAGAAGCCGGAGCAAAAGTTGAAGTGTTCAGAATCGAAGGGAAAACTGGTTAGAGTCGTATCTAGTGCAAGGGAAGATAGTTGTGGTTGTTGGAGGTCAACTAGCTCAGTCCTGGGACATCACTGCAGGAGTTCCTCAGGGGAGTGGCCTAGACCCAATCATCTCCAGATGCTTCATCAGTGACATTTCTTTTGTCATAAGGTCAGAAGTGGGGATGTTCACTAATGATTGCACAGCACAATGTCCAGCACCATTCGCAACTCCTCAGATATTGCAACGGTCCATGTCCAAATGCAGCAAGACCTGGATATTATCCAGGTTTGGTCTGACAAGTGGCAAGTAACATTGCAACGGTTCAAGAAGGCGGCTCAAGAAACATTCTCAATGGAAATTAGGGATGGGCAACAAATGCTGGCTTCGGCAGCGACGTCCACATCCCACAAAAGAAAATATATCTTTTAAATAGTGCAAAGGTATGCTGACAGGCCTGTGGTAGCTCTCCCAAGTGGATATTCATCATAAGGAAAGAAAAACTTCATGGCCTAGATGGAACCTGGGATATTCCTGCTGACTGGGCTCAGTGCTGCAGCATTTCTGATTTTACAGAGACCCCTGCTGGACAATTTGAATCATACACCTGATTTTGGGTAATTTCCAACACCAACAAATCACAAGATGGATTCCAACATTGTCAGTGAATCCCAGGATGAGGTATAGTACCTCCAGGTTCGATTCCCGGCTTGGGTCACTGTCTGTGCGGAGTCTGCACGTTCTCCCTGTGTCTGTGTGGGTTTCCTCCAGGTGCTCCAGTTTCTGCTCACAAGTCCTGAAAGATATGCTATTGGGTAATTTGGACATTGTGAATTCTCCCTCTGTGTACCCGAACAGGCGCCGGAATGTGGCGACTAGGGGCTTTTCACAGTAACTTCATTGCAGTGTTAATGTAAGCCTACTTGTGACAATAAAGGTTATTGTTATTTTGTTTCTACCCTCTCTCCTACCAATACATACATTCCATCCTGATGCCCTGGGACAGTCTCACGATTTTGCACTGTTTTCCTGGGGAATTTTGTCAAAGGGAAAATGTGCCGAGAGAGAAAACATTGGATTTTCCATAGGTTGTAAACACAGCGATTGAAGGCATCCTGCAATTTCTCTCTGCTGACCACTGTGCCAGTCTTCTGTCCTGGTCCCACCTCTGCTGACCGCTGTGTGAGTCTGCTGCCCTGGTCCCACCTCTGCTGACCGCTGTGCCAGACTGCTGCCCTGGTCCTACCTCTGCTGACCGCAGTGCCAGACTGCTGCCCTGGTCCCACCTCTGCTGACCGCTGTGCCAGTCTGCTGCCCTGGTCCCACCTCTGCTGACCGCTGTGCCAGTCTGCTGCCCTGGTCCTACCTCTGCTGACCGCAGTGCCAGACTGCTGCCCTGGTCCCACCTCTGCTGACCGCTGTGCCAGTCTGCTGCCCTGGTCCCACCTCTGCTGACCGCTGTGCCAGTCTGCTGCCCTGGTCCTACCTCTGCTGACCGCAGTGCCAGACTGCTGCCCTGGTCCCACCTCTGCTGACCGCTGTGCCAGTCTGCTGCCCTGGTCCTACCTCTGCTGACCGCTGTGCCAGTCTGCTGTCCTGGTCCCACCTCTGGAAAATTTGCATTGCGGCTGCACTGGGTTTGGCAACAACCTACCCACCCCCAAGCAGTGGATAACCCATAAGTCAAGTAAATTTCTCCAGTGAGGGGACTTGTCAGAAGCCATTTGGAACATTCCAGATGGCTGAGAGGCACCGAGAACCCTTCTCACCACAATGAGGTTGAAGCTAGGCAGATGAATTGAGGTGGCTTCCAGATCCAGATTGGGAAACCATGGATGTTTCATTGAATTAAAGCCCACCCCCACTCCCCTAACAGCTAGTGTTGCCAGAGAGTCATAGCTGGTGGCACAGGTTATCCTGTGGAAGGGAGCTCCTTCCATACTGATACATCTGGCAGCTGTAGGGTATTTTTACATTTAATTTTGAAATATTACTATTTGTGGGCCTCTAACCTTAGCCCACACTTCCTCCCTGATATTGGTAGCTACACAAAAAGCAGGATAAATCCAACCCGGACAATTACCTCTGCAAACATCTACTCTCGATTATCTGCAAAAATATGGAAGGAGTTGTTGACAATGATATCAAGCACTTACACAACAATAACCTGTCCGATGACGTTTAGGTTCTACCAGCTCCTGACCTCATTATAGCCTTGGTGCCAGCTTGATCAAAAGAGCTGAACTCCAGAGGTGAGGTGAGAGTGACTGCTCTTGACATCAAGGTAGCATTTGACCGAGTTATGGCATCAAGGGGCCCTAGCTAAAGTGGTGTCAGTGGAAATAGAGAAAATAGAGAAATGCAGCACAGAACAGGCCCTTCGGCCCACGATGTTGCGCCGAACTTTTGTCCTAGGTTAATCATAGAATTTTGGACAATTTTTCATGGCCAATCCACCCAACCTGCACATCTTTGGACTGTGGGAGGAAACCGGAGTACCCAGAGGAAACCCACGCACACACGTGGAGGACGTGCAGACTCCACACAGACAGTGACCCAAGTCGAAATCGAACCTGGGACCCTGGAGCTGTGAAGCAATTGTGCTATCCACAATGCTACCATGCTGCCCTTAAGAAGTTAACCTACACTCCATTATTCTACCCTAATCCATGTACCTATCCAATAGCCGCTTGAAGGTCCCTAACGTTTCCGACTCAATTACTTCCACAGGCAGTGCATTCCATGCCCCCACTACTCTCTGGGTAAAGAACCTATCTCTGACATCCCCTCTATATCTTCCACCATTTATCTTAAATTTATGTCCCCTTGTAATGGTGTATTCCACCCGGGGAAAAAGTCTCTGACTGTCTACTCTATCTATTCCCCTCATCATCTTATAAACCTCTATCAAGTCGCCCCTCATCCTTCTCCGTTCTAATGAGAAAAGGCCTAGCACCCTCAACCTTTCCTCGTATGACCTACTCTCCATTCCAGACAACATCCTGGTAAATCTCCTTTGCACCTTTTCCAAAGCTTCCACATCCTTCCTAAAATGAGGCGACCAGAACTGCACACAGTACTCCAAATGTAGCCTGACCAAGGTTTTGTACAGCTGCATCATCACCTCACGGCTCTTAAATTCAATCCCTCTGCTAATGAACGCTAGCACACCATAGGCCTTCTTCACAGCTCTATCCACTTGAGTGGCAACTTTCAAAGATCTATGAACATAGACCCCAAGATCTCTCTGCTCCTCCACATTGCCAAGAACCCTACCGTTAACCCTGTATTCCGCATTCATATTTGCCCTTCCAAAATGGACAACCTCACACTTGTCAGGGTTAAACTCCATCTGCCACTTCTCAGCCCAACTCTGCATTCTATCTATGTCTCTTTGAAGCCGACAACAGCCCTCCTCACTATCCACAACGCCACCAATCTTCGTATCATCTGCAAATTTACTGACCCACCCTTCAACTCCCTCATCCAAGTCGTTAACGAAAATCACAAACAGCAGAGGACCCAGAACTGATCCCTGCGGTACGCCACTGATAACTGGGCTCCAGGCTGAATATTTGCCATCCACCACCACTCTCTGTCTTCTATCGGTTAGCCAGTTTGTTATCCAACTGGCCAAATTTCCCACTATCCCATGCCTCCTTACTTTCTGCACAAGCCTACAATGGGGAACCTTATCGAATGCCTTACTAAAATCCATGTACACTACACCCACTGCTTTACCTTCATCCACATGCTTGGTCACCTCCTCAAAGAAGTCAATAAGACTTGTAAGGCAAGACCTACCCCTCATAAATCCGTGCTAACTATCCCTAATCAAGCAGTGCCTTTCCAGATGCTCAGAAATCCTATCCCTCGGTACCCTTTCCATTACTTTGCCTACCACCGAAGTAAGACTAACTGGCCTGTAATTCCCAGGGTTATCCCTATTCCCTTTTTTGAACAGGGGGACGACATTCGCCACTGGTTGGAGTCATACCAAGCACCAAGGAAGATGGTTCTGCCTGTTGGAGATCAGTCATCTCAGCTCCAGGCCATCACAGCAGGTGTTCCTCAGGGTAGTGTCCTAGGCCCAACCATCTTCAGCTGCTTCATCAATGACCTTCCCTCCATCATAAGATTTGAAGTGGGGATGCACAATGTTCAACACCATTCACAACTCCTCAGATACTGAAGCAGTCCCTGTCCATATGCAGCAAGACCTGGACAACATTCACCTTGAGCTGCCAAGTGGTGAGTAAACATCATGCCACACAAGTGCCAGGCAACGATCATCTCCAACAAGAGAGAATCTACCCATCACCCCATGACTTTCAATGGCATTAGCAGCACTGAGTTCCCACTATCAATATCCTGGGCGCTACCATTGACCAGAGCAGGTCAGAGGCTGGGAATTCTGTGGAAAACAATGCACCACCTGACTCCGCAAGTCCTGTCCACCATCTATGAGGCACAAGTCAAGAGTATAATGGAATACTCTCTACTTGCCTGGATGAGTGCAGCTCTAACAACACACAAGAAACTTGACACCATCCATGATAAAGCAGCTCTATTGATTGGAACCCCAGCCACCACCTTAAACATTCACCTCCGATGCACCGTGTGTACTCCATCTAAAAGAGGCAACTCACTCACCAAGGCTTCTTTGACAGCACCTTCAAAGCCCATGACCTCTGTCACATAGAACGACAAGGGCAGCAGATGCATGGGAGCTGGAAGATCCCTCACATGTCACTCATCATCCTGACTTGGAAATATAACACCCGTTCCTTCACTGTCATTGGGTCACCATTCTGGAACTCCCTTCCCAAAGCACTATGGGCGTACACCACTTGGACTGCAACGGTTCAAGAAGGCAGATCACTACCTTCTCAGGGGCAATTAGGGATGGGCAATAAATGCTGACCTGGGTAACAAAGCCCACCTCCAGTGAATGAAGAAAAGAACAAAGATGGGGGGGCGGAATTCTCCGCTCCCGCGATAGATCGGGAAGGCCGTCGTGAACTCGGCCAAGTTTCACGACGGCCTTGGAGGCTGCTCCTCTCACCTTATTCACCCCCACTCGGGGGGCTAGGAGCAGTGCTCCGTAACTCTCGGCCGCTGGGCCTTGACGCTTGCGCCGAGAATGACGCGGCAGCGGCGCCTAAGTGACGTCAGCTGCGCATGTGCAGGTTGGCCGGCTCCAACCCCCGCATGCGCGGCTGATGTCACGACGGCTGACGGCTCAAACCCGCGCATGCGTGGTTGCCGTCTTCCCCTCCGCTGCCCCGCAAGACGTGGCGGCTTGATCTTGCGGGGCGGCGGAGAGGAAAGGGTGTGTCGCTTTGAGACGCCGGCCCGACGATCGGTGGGCACCGATCGCGGGCCAGTCCCCTCCCGAGCACGGCCATGGTGTTCACTCCCCTCTCCGCCTCCCACAAGCTTCAAACGGGCATTTGGCGCCTACGTTCACGACGGCAGCGACCAGGTGTGGTTGCCGTCGTCGTGAACCGGTCGCGAACGGCAGGCCGCTCGGCCCATCCGGGCCGGAGTTCTGTGGCCGCAACTAAATTGATTGCCTCTCTGAAAATCATCCTCTTGGTCGCAGTACAATTGTTGTGTGTTCCTGATCCATATATCTTTCCGACAGCAGGATTGCTGGGAATGAAAACCCGGCCTACAAGAATCAATTACTGGAGGGCATAGGTTTAAGGTGTGAGGGGCAAGGTTTAAAGGAGATGTACGAGGCAAGTATTTTACACAGAGGGTGGTGGGAGCCTGGAACGCGCTGCTGGGGGAGGTAGTGTAGGCAGATACGATAGTGACTTTTAAGGGGCTTCTTGACAAATACATGAATAGGATGGGAATAGAAGGAATTATCCCTGGAAGGATAGGGGTTTTTAGTTCAAACAGGCAGCGTGGTCGATGCAGGCTTGGAGGCCGAACAGCCTGTTCCTGTCCCATCATTTTCTTCATTCTTGTACTTTTGTTCTTTGTCTGAGTATTGAGTGCCACTAGTAAGTAATGGATGGTGGGGGGAGCTGAACCATGTGGGTGTCCTGCAAACTGGATCAGAGTGTACTCTGCAACCTTGGATGTTGTGGGTGTGTTTTTTTTCCTGAGTTCAGTTCACAAAATATGCTCCCCCTATCCAGTGAAAAGGGTTCCGCAGCCTATTAGTTCTTACCCTCTGAGAGTATCAATTTATCATCTTACCATTATTGTATTTAGCTATTTCTTAAATATGTCCAGCACTGGGCAGCACGGTGGCGCTGTGGTCAGCAATGCTGCCTCACAGTTCCGAGGTCCCAGGTTCGATCCCAGCTTTAGGACACTGTCCGTGTGGAGTTTGCACATTCTCCCCGAGTTTGCGTCGGTTTCGCCTCCACAACCCAAAGATGTGCCAGGTCGGTGGATTGGACATGCTAAATTGCCCCTTATTTGGAAAAAATGAACTGGGCACTCTAAATTTAAAAAAAAGAAAACAAAAAAAAAAAATGTCCAGCACTTTGAAGTGAACCACAAACTTTCCTGGCAACTAACTGCCACTTTAATCTCTCCTTCTGTTGAGAGATATATCCAGATACATTTGTTCCTTACAATGTTGAACCTGCAGATCTCCTGCTCCGCTTATTTTTGTGGGCAGCGTGTGCGTGGGTATGTTTATTGCTGATCCCTAGTTCCTCTGAGAAAGTGGTGATGGGTCTTTTCCTTAAACTGCTGTGATACTGGTATTCCCACAATTGTTTTAGTTCGGGAATTTCAGGGTACTGTGCCAGCAATGAGGAAGGCAATACACATCCAAATCAGGGCGGTGTGAGGCTTGGAGGGGGAATTGTAGGTGGTGATGTTTCCACAACATTGCTGCTCCCAGTACAGGTTGCAAGGACAGGAAGCCCATTTGGAGTAGCAATACTGAGTCACTGCAGGCCAACACGTTTCATACGTACTCCAGCCACAATGTGCTGGTGCTGGAGGGACCATGTAAAACACCACTCTGAGCTGTTTCTTTCCAGGCTTATCAAGTCCTGCCTTATATCTCTTCCCACCAGGATTGGTCTTGTTACTTTTCTAGCAATGGCTCCAGTGCCTGGATGTTCCCCTTAATTTGCAGCAACAGATTGAAAATAACACCCAGCTGCGGCCATGTCCAGGCACTGAACAGCTACAGAATGACAGCTGCTCATAAATATCCTGCTCAAGCGCTGGGGGTGGGGGAGAGACCAGGACGTCAACCTCGGAAAAGCTAGCAGGGAATGAATGGTTTTCTGTTTTTACGATTCTGACATTTTTGAAAAGTAGTACCTGGGGTGCATTGCCTTCAATGTGGTGCACAGATATATAGACGATAGATAGAATCTGCAGAAATACTTGAAAATGCTGTCAGTTTTCAAATATTGGCCTTTAGACACGAACCGGAACAGTTAAAAGGAACACAGAAGAGATAGCTTTGGAGGAAATGTAATGCAAAGTGAGAAATGTATTGAAACTTTGGAGGTGATTCAGTGATCCAGTGCTCACAGGGGGTACGTGTCAGGAAATGGTGAGTTTGCAGCCTGTGATTTTCTGCCCTGACAGAATTTGTAGTATGTGTGGCTGCAATTTCCTGAGATGTGCTCCTGTGAGTGCTACTCCATGCTGGGAGTGCCAGATTGTGCAATCACACCCTATCTTTCAGATAAGGTCATCAGCATCATCAACAGCAGTCACTTAAAGAGCAACTTTATGCCCCCAACTGGATCTCAAAGTATAAGCATGGCATTCCGACAAAATGCAGTTGGATGCTGTGGAACCATAGCACCAGACAGATGAGTTGGACGATCTCCGTACTTTTTTCACTCTCTGTTGATGTAAGGAAGAATACAAAATGTGGGGAAATGTGGAGGAATGAAATTACAGCCAACAGCTCAGAGACAGTCTGATTTCTATGTTTCCGCATTTATTATCGCAACGCAAATATTTAAATATTACCAATGTTCATCCCGGAGCATGTTGTACAAAGTATTTGTAAAAGAATGAAAGAACTGATCTAAACAGACGAGAACATCACACGACCACGGCCTTGTGTGATTAGGCACTGTCTCATAGTGCAGCTGTCAGCTGTCCAGCCTTCAGCATTGATCAAGCAACTAATCATTTTCATTTTTCACCTTTGATAAACTCAGAGACCCATAGACGACTGAGGTTTGGATTTTTGACAGACTGATATGAAATTAATTTTTTAACTCGCATATCCAGCCTGTCAGAACAATTCTGTTGATCAGCGTTGAGGCTTGGCAAGCTGACAGCTGTACCTTAGCAAGCTGCTGCCTCACGGAATATAAAATGCAAAAATAAAATAAAACCATGCAAATAATGAATTTGGTTCTTTTGTATATTTACTCTACAGGTGCGCTGCTGCAGTCCACTTAAAGGTGGTACACAGAGCAACTGATGTCTTTAATGAAGGGTTGAGATACCTTTCTGAATTAGTGGGATGCGTTGCCAAGTTGGCGACAGTATACATCTTTCAGCCGCGACTGGGGCTCAAGCAGGCGATCTCCATCCATCCACGGTGAGAATCCAGTTCCAAAGGCTCACTTTTTCTATTTTCTCAGTGTTAGTCAATCTTCTTTTTTTTTAAAATAATTTTTATTGGAATTTTTTGGAAAATATATATCAACAGAACAATAATAACAATAACAATAATAATAATAAACACCCCCGGCACCCGTAACAACGCATATAACAAACCCCCCCGCCCCCCCAAACCCAATAAACAACAAAATAAATTAACAATAAGCAAATTAACTTAAACACTATCCCCCTAAACCCCCCCCCCCCCCTTTCCCCCCCGGGTTGCTGCTGCTGACCTAGTACCTTATCGTTGAGCCAGAAAGTCGAGGAAAGGCTGCCACCTCCTAAAGAACCCTTGTACCGACCCCCTCAGGGCGAATTTGACCCTCTCCAGCTGAATGAATCCCGCCATGTCATTAATCCAGGTCTCCACGCTCGGAGATCTCGCATCTTTCCACT
The DNA here is from genome assembly GCF_902713615.1 of Scyliorhinus canicula. Lineage (NCBI taxonomy): Eukaryota > Metazoa > Chordata > Chondrichthyes > Carcharhiniformes > Scyliorhinidae > Scyliorhinus > Scyliorhinus canicula. The sequence continues at coordinate 52,995,299 of NC_052152.1, read as the reverse complement.
GCAGCAAGATCCTCCGCCGGGCTACTAGGGACGTAAAGACCAATACATCAGCCTCTTTCGCCTCCTGCACTCCCTGCTCCACCCCAACCCCATATATCGCGAGTCCCCAGCCTGGCTTGACCCTGGATCCCACCACCCTCGACACCGTCCTCGCCACCCCCTTCCAGAACTCCTCCAGTGCCGGGGATGCCCAGAACATATGGGCATGGTTCGCTGGACTCCCCGAACACCTGACGCACCTGTCTTCGCCCCCAAAGAACCTACTCATCCTGGATCTGGACATGTGGGCCCGGTGCAGCACCTTAAACTGGATGAGACTAAACCTCGCACATGAAGAGGAGGAGTTCACCCTCTCCAGGGTGTCCGCCCATGTCCCCTCTTCAATCTGCTCCCCCAGCTCCACCACCCACCTAGCCTTCAGCTCCTCTACCAACGCCTCCCCCACCTCCTGCATTACCTGGTAGATGTCAGACACCTTCCCATCCCCGACCCGAAAGCACTCTATCCCTTACCCCCCGTGGCAACAAAGGGAACCCCTCCACCTGTCGCCTAGCAAACGCCTTGACCTGAAGGTACCTAAACATATTCCCCGGGGCCAGCTCAAACTTCTCCTCCAGTTCACCAAGGCTCGCGAACCTCCCGTCAACAAACGGGTCTCCCAACCTCCTAATGCCCGCCCTGTGCCACCCCAGGAACCCGCCATCCTTGTTCCCTGGGACAAACCGGTGGTTCCCCCGCAGCGGGGCCTCCACCAAGCCCCCGACTTCCCCCCTGTGTCGCCTCCACTGCCCCCAAATTTTGAGGGTAGCCTCCACAACCGGGCTCGTAGTGTACCTCGTTGGAGGGAGTGGCAGCGGCGCCGTTACCAGTGCCTTCAGGCTTGTGCCTCCACAGGACACCATCTCCATCCGTTTCCATGCTGCCCCCTCCCCATCCATTACCTACTTACGTACCGTCGAGACGTTAGCCGCCCAATAGTACCCAGAGAGGTTGGGCAGCGCCAGCCCCCCTCTATCCCTGCCCCGCTCCAAAAAGATCTTCCTTACCCTCGGAGTCCCGTGCGCCCAAACAAATCCCAGAATGCTGCTGTTCACCCTCCTAAAAAAGGCCCTCGGAACGAAAATGGGGAGGCACTGAAACAAAAACAAAAACTTCGGGAGCACCGTCATTTTAATGGACTGTACTCTACCCGCCAACGACAACGGCAGCATGTCCCACCTTTTAGATTCCTCCTCCATCTGCTCCACCAACCTAATAAAATTGAGCTTGTGCAGAGTCCCCCAGCTCCTAGCCACCTGAACCCCCAGGTACCTAAAACTCCTCGCTGCCCTCTTTAGCGGGAGCCTACCAATCCCCTCCTCCTGATCTCCCGGGTGTACGACAAACAGCTCACTCTTGCCCAGGTTCAATTTATATCACGAGAAACTCCCGAACTCAGCAAGAATCTCCATCACCTCCGGTATTCCCCCCACCTGGTCTGCTACATACAACAGCAAGTCGTCCGCATACAGCGACACTCGGTGCTCCTCCCCACCTCGCACCAAACCCCTCCACCTCCCCGACTCCCTGAGAGCCATGGCAAGAGGCTCAATTGCCAACGCAAAAAGCAAGGGGGACAGGGGGCACCCCTGCCTCCTCCCACGGTGGAGCCTGAAGTACTCGGACCTCCTCCTATTTGTCGCTACACTCGCCATCGGGGCCTCATACAGCAACCTCACCCATTTAATAAACCCCACCCCAAACCCGAACCTCTCCAACACCTCCCACAAGTACCCCCACTCAACCATGTCAAAGGCCTTCTCCGTGTCCAATGCCACCACAATCTCCGCCTCTCCTGCCGCTGCCGGCATCGTTATCACATTTAGCAGCCTTCGCACGTTAGTGTTCAGCTGCCTCCCCTTCACAAAACCCGTCTGATCTTCATGTACCACCCCCAGCACCCAGTCCTCTACTCTAGTGGCCAAGATCTTCGCCAGCAACTTGGCGTCTACATTCAGCAGTGAAATCGGCCTGTATGATCCGCACTGCAAGAGGTCCTTATCACGCTTCAGGATCAGGGAGATTAGCGTCCGAGACATCGTCGGGGGCAGAACACCCCCCTCCCATGCCTCATTGAAGGTCCTAACCAACAGGGGGCCCAGCAGGTCCGCGTATTTCTTATAAAATTCAACCGGGAACCCATCCGGTCCCGGCGCCTTCCCCGACTGCATGTGGCCAATCCCACTGACCAACTCCTCCAACTCAATCGACGCCCCCAGTCCCTCCACCTGCTCCTCCTGCACCCTTGGAAATCGGAGCCTGTCCAAAAAACTCTCCATTCCCCCTCCCACCGCCGGCGGCTCCGACCGGTACAGTTCCCTATAAAAGTCCCTAAAGACCTCATTGACCTCTGCCCCCTGCCACACCACATTCCCATCTCTATCCTTCACTCCACCAATCTCCCTAGCCGCGTCCCGCTTATGAAGCTGATGCGCCAGCATCCTGCTCGCCTTCTCTCCATACTCATAGACCGCTCCCTGCGCCTTCCTCCACTGTGTCTCCGCCTTTCTGGTGGTCAATAAATCAAACTTGGCCTGCAAGCTACGCCGCTCCCCCAGCAATCCCTCCTCCGGGGCCTCCACGTTCCTCCTATCCACACTCAACAGCTCCTCCACCAGTCTCTCCCTCTCCCTCCTCTCCCCCCTCTCCCTATGGGCTCGGATGGAGATCAGCTCCCCCCTAATCACTGCCTTCAGAGCCTCCCACACCATCCCCACCTGGACCTCCCCAGTATCATTGACCTCGAGGTACCTCTCAATACATCCCCGGACCCTCCTGCACACCTCCTCATCAGCCAACAACCCCACGTCCAGACGCCAAAGCGGGCGCTGGTCCCGCGCCTCCCCCATCTCCAGGTCCACCCAATGCGGAGCATGGTCCGAAATCGCAATAGCCGAATACTCGGCCTCCTCCACCCTCGGGACCAGTCCCCTACTCAAAACAAAGAAATCAATACGGGAATAAACCCTGTGCACATGGGAGAAAAAGGAGTACTCCCGAGCCCTCGGCCTCCCAAACCGCCAGGGATCCACTCCTCCCATCTGGTCCATAAACCCCCTCAACACCTTGGCTGCCGCCGGCCTCCTGCCTGTCCTTGAACTAGAACGATCCAGTAGAGGATCCAGCAACGTATTGAAGTCCCCCCCCCCATGATCAAGCCCCCCACCTCCAGGCCAGGAATGCAGCCCGACATACGCCTCATGAAACCAGCATCATCCCAATTTGGGGCGTACACATTAACCAACACCACCCTCTCCCCCTGCAGCTTACCGCTCACCATCACATATCTGCCGCCACTATCAGCCTCAACCTCAGATGCCTCAAATGCCACCCTCTTCCCCACCAGGTCGCCACCCCCCGGTTCTTCGAGTCGAGCCCTGGGTGGAAAACCTGCCCACCCCTTCCTCAGACGGACCTGGTCCGCCACATTCAGGTGGGTCTCCTGGAGCATGGCCACGTCCGCCTTCAGCCCCTTCAGATGCGAAAACACCTGGGCCCGCTTAACCGGCCCATTCAACCCCCTCACGTTCCACGTAATCAGCCGGATCAGGGGGCACCCCGCCCCCCTCCCCTTTCGACTAGCCATAGCCCATCGACTGCTCGCCCCTGGCCAGCACCCATTCGGCCCGTTTCCCATGGCGATAGAACCTCACCCCGACCCGCACCAACTCCTCCCTGGCCAATCCAGCAGCAACCCGGTATCCCCCCCCCCCATCCCAAGGCTAGGACCCCTCCTAGCGGCAACTCTCCCTCCACTGTACTCCCGTGAGCCAGCTGACTTCTGCTGACCCCGGCAGCTCCCGCTCTAACTCCGACCCCTCCCGATATAAGGTCCCCCCTGCTCCCCTGCATCAGCTCCTGGGCACCGCTTCAGCGTGGGAAACCCGGTCTAATAACCACGCCCCTCGCCACCAGCTCCACCCCCTTGGCCCGCAGCGCGGGAAACCAGAGAAAAGCCCGCGCTGTCACACTGCCCCACCCCACCTACACAGCTCCCAAACCGCAGTCCCAACCCAACCACCAACTCCGTACAAACAAAGACACAGATCAACCACAAACCCTAGTACCCCCCTTAGAACATAAAACCATAACCTACATCGTCCGAAAGCGAGAGAAAAAACAGAAACACACGGAATAACCCGCTACAGCATAAAAAATGATACAAAAATAGAGAAACTCCCACAGCCCCCAATCTCTCGTTCGAGTCCAGCTTTTCAGCCTGCACAAAGGCCCACGCTTCCTCCGGGGACTCAAAGTAGTGATGCCGGTCCTTGTAGGTGACCCACAGGCGCGCAGGCGGCAACATGCCGAACTTCACCTGCTTTCCATGGAGCACTGCCTTCGTCCGGTTAAACCCGGCTCTCCGCTTGGCCACCTCCGCACTCCAGTCCTGGTAGATACGAACTACCGAATTCTCCCACTTACTGCTCCTCACCTTCTTGGCCCATCGGAGAACACACTCCCGGTCACTGAACCGATGGAACCGCACCAGCACCGCCCGCGGGGGTTCATTCGCCTTAGGCCGCCTGGCCAGTACTCTATGGGCCCCCTCCAGCTCCAGGGGCAGATGGAAGGATCCTGCCCCCACCAGCGAGTTCAACATCGCGGCCGCATAGGCCGGCAGGTCCGACCCCTCCAGCCCCTCCTCGAGGCCCAGGATCCGCAGGTTCTTCCTCCGTGACCGAAGCTCCATCTCCTCGAACTGATCTTGCCACTTTTTATGAAGTGCCTCGTGTATCTCCACCTTCCCCACGAGGGCCGAAACCTCCTCCTTGCGCTCAGAGGCCTGCTGCTGCAACTCGAGTATCGCTGCACCCTGGGTTGTCTGGGTCTCCAGCAGCTTACTCGTCGTCACCTTCAGGGATTCCAACAACTCCCCTTTCAGCTCCATGAAATAGCGCAGAAGGGCCGCCTGCTGCTCCTCAGCCCACTGCCCCCACTCCTCAGGGGGTCCACCGGCCGCCATTTTGTCCACCTTCCCCCGCTTTTCCAGGGGAGTTGCTGCCGTTTTTCTCCTCGCCCCACTTCGAGTCCGCACCATAAATCCCAGGGGGTTTTGCTCCAGACCCCTTTATCCACCGGGAATCGTCGAATCAGCGCCGTTTGGGGCCCTTAAAAGATCCCACTAGTCATATTAAAGCGGGAGCTGTAGAACGTGCGGCTTAGCTCCGCTTCGCCGCAACCAGAAGAGTGTTAGTCAACCTTCCATGACATTGCATACAATTAGGCAGGGAATATAATTATCTGTGTGTTGCTGTTTCTCGCCATCTCTCCTCTCCACTGCTTAACTCTTTTTCTTGCTTGCTCAGTGCTTTTAACTGTTGCATCTTATCCTCATACTCCAACTGAACATTAAACATTCACTTTCTCATGAGTTATCTGTACCACGTTCTTATAACCACCCAAATCTGGATCAAATAGCACAATATTTATTTCTTTAATCAGCAGTATTAAAAGAAAAACTGATTGCATGATCATAATCACGTTGCTGTTTTTGAGAACTTGCTGTGCCCTAATTGTTTGCTCTGTTTCCTAGACTACAACAGAGACGACACTTCAAAAAGTACTTTGGGTTGTAAAGCATTTGGGACATTCTGATGTCATGAAAAGCGCTAAACAAATGGAAGTCCATTCATTCATTCAAGGGAAAGCATGAAAACAATTAAGTACCAGATCCAGAAAAGGCCTTGCTGTATCCAGATTTAGTGACAGATTTTCTGTCGAGGTGGGAGGACTGCTGGCATTCTTCTCTGTTGGCCCAACACAAAGGTAGGTTGACCGTTCCTGGATATGCTTTCTCCCTAAATCAGAGCACAAATTTCCCACTGTGGCTTAAACTGGGAGTCTCTGGCTGGTGAAAGAGGGAAATGGCGACACCTCTTGTGTAGTACCAGGACGACCAGTGGCTACAACAGCTTGGCACAGGCGCCCAAGTCAAAAACAACAACCTGCAACATCACTTGGCAGCTTAGTGTGTGGCACTTGTGGCAGAACCTGACTCTCAAGGATTGACCTTCACGGCCATCAGCAGAGCTGCGCCAAAAGAGGACACGCCATCTAAATGGATTGCTTGCTGCATGCCCATCATCATTCATAGGTGGAAGGTTGCCAGCAGGGTAGAGCAAACTATTGTTCAGTAAACTCTGGTGGATGTGATACCTGGAGTAAGGGGTGAGATGAACACACTGTCAGATGCTTTGTTATTCTAAACAGCCATCATTTTCACTGAGTTGATAAGTCTAAACAAATTCTCCTTTTTAGACATAACTCTCTGACAAAAGTGCTGAAGTAATAAACAGGTCAGGCAGCACTGAAGGACAGATGAATCCCTTCGGCAGAATTGATGGAAGTTTACAGGCCGGATTTGTGACTCCCCTGCTGGTGGTCTTGAAGGCAGGGGGAGGAACATAAATTCCTACCACCCACCCGCCCATCCCCGAACTATCTGAAAATTTGCAGAAAGATGGGACAGGCGTTAAGGGTGATCTGTCCACCCTTGGGCCTATGGAGGCCCTTCAATATAGCTGATTAATGATCACTTGAAGGCCTCATAATTTCCTCCCTGATATTTTACCCACAGCAGGGGTTGGCCAAACAGGTAGACTAGGAGCTTTAGCTTTGTGGGCTGGTGCCAGGCAAAGGGCAAGGATCCTCCTTCCCTGGCATAGTGGCACAGTGATTAGCACTGCTGCCTTACGGCACCAGGGACCTGAGTTTGATCCCAGCCTTGGGTCACTGTCTTTGCGGAGTTTGCACACTCTCCCTGTGTCTGTGTGGGTTTACTCCGGGTGCTCCGGTTTCCTCCCACAGTTCAAAGATGTGCAGGTTAGGTGGATGGGTCATATTAAATTGCCCCTTCATGTCCAGGGATGTGTAGGTTAGGTTACCGGGATAGGGTGGGGTGAGCGGGGGAATGGACGTGGGCAGAGTGCTCTTTCAGAGGTGACGACACGATGGGCAGAATGGCCTCCTTCTGCACTGCAGGAATTCTGTGATTTCCCAAGGCCATTGGAAGCACCACCCAAAGGTCATTCCCGCCCCCTTAATCTTCCTCCCAGCCTCTTGATGCAAGTCTGCCACATACTCACAGAGAGCCCCATACCAGAGGTTCCTAATGGTACATGCCATAATGGTCCTACAAGTGTGCTGCAGAATAAACTTAAAAATGACTAAACATGAATGTAAATAAACTCAATCTAATCTTCATTTTTCGCTCCATGGTCGACATCTTCAAGTCTCGTGAACCTCAGGCCTCCAACGCATGCGTTGGCTGCACATTGTAGTTCAAATTTTTAAAACATTGGTCAGGCACATGTGTAAGGGCCTAACTGATGCAAAAAAGCAGAACTGCACATACGTGGCCCTTTCCCGACCACTGCATGCACAGTTCGGATTACCAACATAAAACTTTCCGAGCTGCACATGTGCAGCCCTTTCCTAGCTGACGCATAAACAGGAGATCTCAGGTTCTTTGGGAATTGGAGATGTTGACCAATGAGTTGAAGACAAAGGCCCCATGGCAAAGTGAGGAAACAGGGAGACATTGAAAGAAAAACAGGAGAAGACAGAGAAAAGTAAAAAAAAAACAAAGTTCCCAGAAAGGGAAGAAGACAGAGATAAGAAACAAGAACCAATAAAGTTAAGAAAAGGAGAAACAGGCCAATATTATATTTGACCTGCAAATGGTGATAAGAGCAGGGATTCTCCGACCCCTCCCCCCACGGAGATTCCCCGGGGGTCGGCGCGAATCCTGTCCCGCCACCCCGACGCCGGCTTCCCTATTCTCCGGCGCGGTTTCTCGGGGGTCGGCGAGATTCCCACCACGCCGGTCGTGGGCCGTTAACAGCAGCCCCCCCCCCGGCGATTCTCCGGGCTCCGATTGGCCAAGTGGCCATCAACTTTTGGCCAGTCCCACCGGCGTGAATTACTCACCTCACACACCGGTAGGACCTGGCAGGTAAGTGTGCGGGGGCCGTCCTAGGGGGGGCAGAGGGGCGGTCCGACCCCAGGGGGGTTCCCACGGTGGCCTGGCCTGCGATCGGGGCCTACGGATCGGCAGGGTGTCTGGTTCCGTGGGGGGCCTTCTTTCCTCCACCCCGGGCCCCTGTAGCTCCGCCGTATTGCACGGAGGCCGGCGCAAAGAAGGGAACCCCACGCATGCGTGGAAATACGCCGGCTGGTCTGCGCATGCGCGAGATCACGCCGGCCGATCCGCGCATGTGCGAACTCGCGCCGGCTGGAGCGGAGCCAAAGACTCCAGCATCAACCTAGCCCCCGAGAAAGTGGAGGAAAGTGGAGAATTCTTCACTTTCGGGGGGCTTTGATGAAGGAGTGGTTGGCGCTGGTTTTCCCGCTGGCGTGGGGACATAGCCCCATTTTCAGAGAATCCCGCCCAAGGATTTCATTGTGAACTTAACTAATGAAAATTGTGTTAAATGGTGGATTGACATGTTTTTAGGGGTTTCGAGAGATAAGAGTTTTGCGAAAGGGCAGTTTAGTTGGAGAAAATAGGAGGTGTGCCTCAAAATGTTTTATAATATAAAGCTGTGCCATGATGTATAAAAGGTTGGGAACCACTGTCCTAGACATCGTGGGCTCCTCAATGTGGTGACAGTGCTTGTAATCCCAGGAATGACCACCGCTCCAATGATTGGTGCTGTTGGGACTATAGAGCTGCTGGCCATCCGATAGGCTAGTATATCTCTCTGAGGTGGGATATCCTGCTGAGAAAGGGACAGAAGTCTTGCTTTAGAGCAATGAATGCTGCTCCATGCAGGGCACCCATCAGGATCGTGGGCTGACCCCTCTCTCTTTAACATTTTAGCCAGGAGGAGGGCTGGAGGGGAGTGGACTGTGGCACCCTGTAAAATCCAATGCAACATTTCAAAGCGAGCTCAGCTGTGCTGGCAATACAGAAGCAAAACGTTACTTGATGTTGGAAATCTGAAATAAAGACAGAAAATGCTGGAAATAGCCAGCAGCTCTTGCAATGTCTGTGGAGATCGAGAAATCTAACATTTTAGGTTGAAATGAAATGAAATGAAAATCGCTTATTGTCACGAGTAGACTTCAACGAAGTTACTGTGAAAAGCCCCTAGTCGCCACATTCCGGCGCCTGTCCGGGGAGGCTGGTACGGGAATGATTATGTCTGTGTCCAAATGCAGCAAGACCTGGACAATATCCGGGCTTGGGCTGACAAGTGGCAAATTACATTCGTGCCACACAAGTGCCGGGCAACGACCATTTCCTACAAGAGAGGATCTAACCACCACCCCTTGACATTTAATGGCATTATCATTGCTGAATTCCCCACAATAAACATCCTGAGGATTACCATTGATCAGAAACTGAACTGGACTAGCTAAATTAATACTGTGGCTACCAGGGAAGAAAGGTGGGAGCAAGGTGGAAATTTTAAATCACAAGTGACAGAAAGCTTGGAGTCATGCTTCCAGGTTGATAGGAGATACTCTGCAAACTGGTCACCCAATCTGTTTTTGGTGTCCCCAAAGTAGAGAAAACACATCACGAGAAGCAAATACAGCCTTCTAAATTATACATGACCTTGTCAACTGGAAGTGGCGTAAGGGGCCTTGGATAGTGAGAAGGGAGGAAGGAACATTTCACAGATTCACAGAATTGCTACAGCGCAGAAGGAGGCCATTTGGCCCATCGTGTCTGCACCAGCTCTCAAATTAACACCATTGCTTAGCGCCATTCCCCTGCCTTTTCCCTGTAGCCCTACACATTGTTTCTATTCAAATAATTGAACGTTCGTCCACCACACTTCCAGGCAGTGTATTCCACATCCAAATCATTCGTGTGGAAAAAGTGTATTTCTCACATCTCATTAGCTTGTTTTGCAAAGCACTTTAAATCAGTGCCCTCTTTTTCTTGACCATTTTATGTGTGTGTGAGGGGAGGGGGGCAGATGGGGTCATTTCTCCCTCTACTTTGTCCAGCCCCACCATGATTTTGAACATCTCTATCAAATCTCCCCTGAGCCGCTCCAATCTAGCTTCGTAACTGAAGTTTGCCTGGAAAAGTGCTGTAGGAAAGGGAATGGGTGTTGGGGGTGACTGAGGAATGGACCAGGGTGTCACAAAGGGATTCGACCCTTCAGGATGCTCAGGAGGAGGGCAGAGGATGATGTGCTTAGTGGTGGTATAATGCTGCAGCTGGTAGAAAAGGCAGAGGATGGACTGTTGAATACAGAGGCTGGATATAGGGGTGGATGGTGAGGAAAAGGGGAACCCTATCATGATTGGGTGAAGGAGCGAAAGTATGGAAAATAGATTGGACACGGTGGAGAGCCCTGTCAATCACCATGGGGAGGAGGGGAGGATCTTTGATGGAGGGAAGAGGAAAACATATTGGAAGTGCTGGTTGGGGGGTGCATTGTCTGAACAGATGTGGCAGTGGTAGAGAAACTGGAAGAATGTGATAGAATACTAACAAGAAGTGGGATGCGAGGAAGTGCAGTCAAGATAATTGTGGAAGTCCAAGGGCATGACGTGAACATTAGTTGATATTACCCCTAGAGACAGAGGGTCAAGGAAGGGAAGAGAAGAGTGAGAGATGGGACCGGTGAAGGTGAGGGAGGATGGAAACTGGAATCAAAGTCATGCACATTTTCCATCTCATTGAGTAACTAGGTGGCGGCACCAATACTGTCATCAATATACCAGAAAAGGAGATGAGGACGTGGGCCCCTGGGAATGAGGAATGTTCCACATATCCCACAAAAAACAGGGCCCATGTGTGTAGTCACAGGAAGATCTTTTATTTGCAGGAAGTCAGTGGAGTTGAAGGAGAAGTTGTTTAATGACAGAAGATGTTTAGACAGGAGGAGGAGGGTAGTGGTGGATCGGGATTGGTTGGACCTCTTTTCAAGCCCTTATATTGTGTTGGTGGGGAATGAAGGTATAGAGGGGGTGGAAGAGAATGTTGAAGGAAAGACAATTAGGACCTGAAAACTGGAAACTTGTAGACATGAATTAGAATTGTCGAAGCTGAATGACCTGCTGGTTGTTTCCAGTATTTTGTTTTTCAAATTTCCAGCATCTTTAATGTTTTTGCTGTGTATAAACGAGTTCTCTGACTCACTATAGTGCAACATCTCCATCTGTTGACAATTCATAGCAATGCAGGAACAAAACAAAACAAAACAAAAACAACTTTTCAGAGAAATATTCTCCTTCATGAAACCGCCCAAAGCCTGGTGTGGTTCTGATGGAAAATTCACCACTCCAACCGCATTTCCCTCGCCGCCCCATGCCTTCTGCGATCAGTATAGCCTACTCCTTCCCTGACCAATGTGAGCCAATGATGGTGGGTTTAGCCTGCTCCTTCCCTGCCCAATATGAGCCAATGATGGCGGGTTTAGCCTGCTCCTTCCCTGCCCAATACGAGCCAATGATGGCGGGTTTAGCCTGCTCCTTCCCTGCCCAATACGAGCCAATGATGGTGGGATAAGCCTGCTCCTTCCCTGCCCAATGCGAGCCAATGATGGTGGGGTAGCCTGCTCCTTCCCTGCCCAATGCAGCCAATGATGGTGGGGTAGCCTGCTCCTTCCCTGCCCAATACGAGCCAATGATGGTGGGTTTAGCCTGCTCCTTCCCTGCCCAATGCGAGCCAATGATGGTGGGGTAGCCTGCTCCTTCCCTGCCCAATGCAGCCAATGATGGTGGGTTTAGCCTGCTCCTTCCTTGCTCAATACGAGCCAATGATGGTGGGGTAGCCTGCTCCTTCCCTGCCCAAAGCAGCCAATGATGGTGGGTTTAGCCTGCTCCTTCCCTGCCCAAGCGAGCCAATGATGGTGGGTTTAGCCTGCTCCTTCCCTGTCCAATACGAGCCAATGATGGCGGGTTTAGCCTGCTCCTTCCCTGCCCAATACGAGCCAATGATGGTGGGTTTAGCCTGCTCCTTCCCTGCCCAATGCAGCCAATGATGGTGGGGTAGCCTGCTCCTTCCCTGCGCAATGCGAGCCAATGATGGTGGGGTAGCCTGCTCCTTCTCTGCCCAATGCAGCCAATGATGGTGGGTTTAGCCTGCTCCTTCCCTGCCCAAGCGCGCCAATGATGGTGGGGTAGCCTGCTCCTTCCCTGCCCAATGCAGCCAATGATGGTGGGTTTAGCCTGCTCCTTCCCTGCCCAAGCGAGCCAATGATGGTGGGTTTAGCCTGCTCCTTCCCTGTCCAATACGAGCCAATGATGGCGGGTTTAGCCTGCTCCTTCCCTGCCCAATACGAGCCAGTGATGGTGGGTTTAGCCTGCTCCTTCCCTGCGCAATGCGAGCCAATGATGGTGGGGTAGCCTGCTCCTTCTCTGCCCAATGCAGCCAATGATGGTGGGTTTAGCCTGCTCCTTCCCTGCCCAAGCGCGCCAATGATGGTGGGGTAGCCTGCTCCTTCCCTGCCCAATGCAGCCAATGATGGTGGGTTTAGCCTGCTCCTTCCCTGTCCAATACGAGTCAATGGTGGTGGGTTTAGCCTGCTCCTTCCCTGTCCAATACGAGCCAATGATGGTGGGTTTAGCCTGCACCTTCCCTGTCCAATACGAGCCAACGATGGTGGGGTAGCCTGCACCTTCCCTGCCCAATGCGAGGCCAACGATGGTGGGGTAGCCTGCTCCTTCCCTGCCCAATGCGAGCCAACGATGGTGGGGTAGCCTGCTGCTTCCCTGCCCAATGCGAGCCAACGATGGTGGGGTAGCCTGCTCCTTCCCTGCCCAATGTGGGCCAATGATGGTGGGTTTAACCTGCTCCTTCCCTGCCCAATGCGAGTCAATGATGGTGGGGTAGCCTGCTCCTTCCCTGCCCAATACGAGCCAATGATGGTGGGTTTAGCCTGCTCCTTCCCTGTCCAATGTGGGCCAATGATGGTGGGGTAGCCTGCTCCTTCCCTGCCCAATACGAGCCAATGATGGTGGGGTAGCCTGCTCCTTCCCTGCCCAATACGAGCCAATGATGGTGGGGTAGCCTGCTCCTTCCCTGCCCAATACGAGCCAATGATGGTGGGGTAGCCTGCTCCTTCCCTGCCCAATGTGGGCCAATGATGGTGGGGTAGCCTGCTCCTTCCCTGCCCAATGTGGGCCAATGATGGCGGGTTTAGCCTGCACCTTCCCTGCCCAATGTGGGCCAATGATGGTGGGTTTAGCCTGCTCCTTCCCTGCCCAATGCGAGCCAATGATGGTGGGGTAGCCTGCTCCTTCCCTGCCCAATGTGGGCCAATGATGGCGGGTTTAGCCTGCTCCTTCCCTGTCCAATACGAGCCAATGATGGTGGGTTTAGCCTGCTCCTTCCCTGCCCAATGCAAGCCAATGATGGTGGGGTAGCCTGCTCCTTCCCTGCCCAATGCAAGCCAATGATGGTGGGGTAGCCTGCTCCTTCCCTGTCCAATACGAGCCAACGATGGTGGGTTTAGCCTGCACCTTCCCTGTCCAATACCTGCCAATGATGGTGGGGTAGCCTGCTCCTTCCCTGTCCAATGTGGGCCAATGATGGTGGGGTAGCCTGCTCCTTCCCTGCCCAATGTGGGCCAATGATGGTGGGGTAGCCTGCTCCTTCCCTGCCCAATGTGGGCCAATGATGGTGGGGTAGCCTGCTCCTTCCCTGTCCAATACGAGCCAATGATGGTGGGTTTAGCCTGCACCTTCCCTGTCCAATTCGAGCCAACGATGGTGGGGTAGCCTGCTCCTTCCCTGCCCAATGCGAGCCAACGATGGTGGGTTTAGCCTGCTCCTTCCCTGTCCAATGCGAGCCAACGATGGTGGGGTAGCCAGCTCCTTCCCTGCCCAATGCGAGCCAGCGATGGTGGAGTAGCCTGCTCCTTCCCTGCCCAATGCGAGCCAGCGATGGTGGGGTAGCCTGCTCCTTCCCTGTCCAATACGAGCCAACGATGGTGGGGTAGCCTGCTCCTTCCCTGCCCAATGCGAGCCAATGATGGTGGGGTAGCCTGCTGCTTCCCTGCCCAATGCGAGCCACTGATGGTGGGGTAGCCTGCTCCTTCCCTGCCCAATGCGAGCCAACGATGGTGGGGTAGCCTGCTCCTTCCCTGCCCAATACGAGCCAACGATGGTGGGGTAGCCTGCTCCTTCCCTGCCCAATGTGGGCCAATGATGGTGGGGTAGCCTGCTCCTTCCCTGCCCAATGTTAGCCAACGATGGTGGGTTTAGCCTGCACCTTCCCTGCCCAATACGAGCCAATGATGGTGGGTTTAGCCTGCTCCTTCCCTGTCCAATACGAGCCAACGATGGTGGGGTAGCCTGCACCTTCCCTGCCCAATGTGAGTCAATGATGGTGGAGTAGCCTGCTCCTTCCCTGCCCAATACGAGCCAATGATGGTGGGGTAGCCTGCTCCTTCCCTGCCCAATACGAGCCAATGATGGTGGGTTTAGCCTGCTCCTTCCCTGCCCAATACGAGCCAATGATGGCAGGTTTAGCCTGCTCCTTCCCTGCCCAATACGAGCCAATGATGGTGGGTTTAGCCTGCTCCTTCCCTGCCCAATGCAAGCCAATGATGGCGGGTTTAGCCTACTCCTTCCCTGCCCAATGCGAGCCAATGATGGTGGGTTTAGCCTGCTCCTTCCCTGTCCAATACGAGCCAATGATGGTGGGGTAGCCTGCTCCTTCCCTGTCCAATACGAGCCAACGATGGTGGGTTTAGCCTGCACCTTCCCTGTCCAATACCTGCCAATGATGGTGGGGTAGCCTGCTCCTTCCCTGTCCAATGTGGGCCAATGATGGTGGGGTAGCCTGCTCCTTCCCTGCCCAATGTGGGCCAATGATGGTGGGGTAGCCTGCTCCTTCCCTGCCCAATGTGGGCCAATGATGGTGGGGTAGCCTGCTCCTTCCCTGTCCAATACGAGCCAATGATGGTGGGTTTAGCCTGCACCTTCCCTGTCCAATTCGAGCCAACGATGGTGGGGTAGCCTGCTCCTTCCCTGCCCAATGCGAGCCAACGATGGTGGGTTTAGCCTGCTCCTTCCCTGTCCAATGCGAGCCAACGATGGTGGGGTAGCCAGCTCCTTCCCTGCCCAATGCGAGCCAGCGATGGTGGAGTAGCCTGCTCCTTCCCTGCCCAATGCGAGCCAGCGATGGTGGGGTAGCCTGCTCCTTCCCTGTCCAATACGAGCCAACGATGGTGGGGTAGCCTGCTCCTTCCCTGCCCAATGCGAGCCAATGATGGTGGGGTAGCCTGCTGCTTCCCTGCCCAATGCGAGCCACTGATGGTGGGGTAGCCTGCTCCTTCCCTGCCCAATGCGAGCCAACGATGGTGGGGTAGCCTGCTCCTTCCCTGCCCAATACGAGCCAACGATGGTGGGGTAGCCTGCTCCTTCCCTGCCCAATGTGGGCCAATGATGGTGGGGTAGCCTGCTCCTTCCCTGCCCAATGTTAGCCAACGATGGTGGGTTTAGCCTGCACCTTCCCTGCCCAATACGAGCCAATGATGGTGGGTTTAGCCTGCTCCTTCCCTGTCCAATACGAGCCAACGATGGTGGGGTAGCCTGCACCTTCCCTGCCCAATGTGAGTCAATGATGGTGGAGTAGCCTGCTCCTTCCCTGCCCAATACGAGCCAATGATGGTGGGGTAGCCTGCTCCTTCCCTGCCCAATACGAGCCAATGATGGTGGGTTTAGCCTGCTCCTTCCCTGCCCAATACGAGCCAATGATGGCAGGTTTAGCCTGCTCCTTCCCTGCCCAATACGAGCCAATGATGGTGGGTTTAGCCTGCTCCTTCCCTGCCCAATGCAAGCCAATGATGGCGGGTTTAGCCTACTCCTTCCCTGCCCAATGCGAGCCAATGATGGTGGGTTTAGCCTGCTCCTTCCCTGTCCAATACGAGCCAATGATGGTGGGGTGTGAATGTTGGACTCCTGATAGATTTTCTTGATTCCTGACCCGTTTGCTGCTGATTCCAGGGTTCCTCCGTAGATGTTGGGTATAGATCCTGGGAAGCAGCAATCCATGCCCAGCTTTCCCCGAATGAGCGGCAGGGCCTAGTCAGTCAAAGATTAGCCTGTTGAAGATGAGCTTGCAGCCAGGAGGCAGCCAGCTTTTCAGTGTTGGGTCGCTTTCGTCCCGATAAGGACCCCTGTTGCTTCTTCCGACGCTGCAGTTGCATCCTCTCTGCTGCTCTGATGCCAGCAATCTGTGATGAGCCCTGAGCCAGGAAACTGTGGACCACCTGCTAAATCTCTATCCCACGGGGCAGATCCCAGCATTTTGTTTCAAAGTGAAAAAAATTAAAATGAACGACTGGCAACAACAATCTAACATTAGGCAACATATTCAACAAGAATGAAAATGTTCCAAGGTAATTCACAGCAACATTATCAAATGTTGCTACCCAGTCACAGACTGAATTGTTAGGGCAGGTGACCAAATGCTTGGGACAAGGTAACTCGGGCTGGGGGAGTATTCCTCTGACTGCTGCTAGCGGTCTTTTTCCTCAGTCTATTAAACCCCTAAATTGCCTGCTCCATCTCGGCCCACATTTCTGGACCAAGTTCCTAATATCTCCCTATCATGACACATCGCATGGCACTCTGAGAGAAGGCTGGGAATGTAAAGGCGGGGGAGGCTTGGGGTCTCGATGGTCCCGGGGTGGAAATGGTAAACGATGGTCGGTCTTTTACCCTCGCCCATTCCTTTCAGATATCACAGCGGGGGGGGGGGGGGGGGGGGGGGGGCGCAATGTGCTGCAGGTGGAGAAAGAGGAACATGTGGCCTTGTCTGAGGAGGAGGACAAGATGGGTCTGGACCAAGAGGGGCTGGAGGATGAGCACAGGGAGGGCCTGTGGGAGCAGCCAGTGGATAGAGGAATGGAAGCGCCGGTGGCAGCGATGGCCCAGCATGCCTGGAGGGCCAGGGAGGCTCTCGTCTACACCCGCTTCTCATAGGATGGAAATTCGTCTGGCATCTCACCCCCTCCCCCCGCCATCCTCCTTCCCCTCTTCCTATCCTCCCCCCTTCCCAACACATCCTCCTTCCCCACCCCCTACCATTTCCCCCCAGACTTGTTCTACCCTCCCAGGGTCCATGTAACATCACTTCAGGGTGATGGGCCTGTATCTGCACTGTCAGCGGGTCAATTTATTAAGCAGGAGTGTGATGATAACCTGCTGTGGGGTAAGCTTTGGTGATCCTCAATCGATGCCATAGTCTGACACCTGTCTTTCTGCTGACAGCATGTGTAACTTGTTCTAATTGTGTACAATCGTGTTGCTAACTGTCCCTAGCTACCAATGGCACCGCCCCCCCTCCCCCCTCCCCTCTCCCCATCTCCCAGCACCTTCTCAGTGATCCTCAATCTGCTCAGGCTTTCATGCTCTGCCGCAACATCTAGGTGTTTCTCCAGGATGCACATTGGAGGTGGAGGCAGCCCGCTGCTTTCTGCACCCTGTGGTCTTTGATGCCACTGGCATGCATCCTCTGTGGGCCCTGGGGCCGGATTGCACCGACCACCTTGCTGGTGGCACATGCCTCTCTGCATCATCCTTTTCTGCCTGCTAAACCCAAGTCGCGCTGTTGTTGGGAGGCGGGGAATAAGAGATGCCGGTGACCATCGTTGTCTCCCTGCAGGGAGGCTCCGAGATGGCCCTCAGCGCTGCTTCCTCCCAGACAATGCCTGTAGGGCCCTGGGGTCACCTTGGGATGGAGGGGCAGCTGGGGTCAGCTCCAGAGACCCCTGTGTCACCTGGCCTGCCAGCCCTGGTGGCTCCCCATTGTCTGCAGCATGGTGTTGATGCCCTAAGCGATGCCCCTCTGAGCGGCCCACGCTTTGGAGCACCTTGGCAATGCCAGCCTGTACCTGGAACAGTACACCAGAGACTGGGACATACTCTGGAGCACCTTCGCAGTGCCCGGCTGTGTCTGGGACAAGCCCGTCTGAGACTGAGACATACTCTGGAGTGCCTCGGAAATGCCCACCTGTGTCTGGGATACATTTCTCAGCAACTGGGACAGGCTATGGATCTGGAGCACCTCAGCAATGTCTGCCGATGTCTGGGACATGTTCCTCAGTGACTGGGACATACTTCAGAGCGCCTCGGCAATATCCACTTGCAAGAGTGACACATCCCCTAGCGACTGGGACATGATGTTGAGGTGCTCAGCCATGGCCACTACCGACTGAGCAATGCCTTGGATACCAGCACTCATGCTGCTGATGTGTTGGTCTCATTTGCCACACAATGCCGGTGCCATCTCCTGAGCCCGTAGCCTTTGGGTCTCCTCTAATCGGCTATGGACCCACGAGAGTGTCGATGACAACCCCGCCTGAATCTCACAACCTTGTCTTAGCGTTTGTAGCAGCTCTGGGAAACCTTGGTCCAGAGGCTTGACATCTGAGCAGGACTCAGCTGGGTCCTGGAGTACAGCAGGCCTCCGGCCATCGGCAACTATATGGTCCTCACCAGATTGTGCCCCAGAAGCCAGTCACTACCGTCACAAACTGAAGTGTGTGTCTCTGCGCTGATGCTGGGTGGGGTTGACAGCCATTATACAATAATAGTGGCATCCTCAGAGCTTTCCTCAGTGGTGTTCTTTTGGAAGACCCCTCAGCCACCCCGGATGGACCAGCACCATACGATGGAGATCCTGTAGGAGAATGGGCAAGTGGTCAGTGAGAGTGGAGGATCATGGTCTGGCATGAACAACTGTCATGAGATGGGTGATCTGGGTGGGGGCCGGTGGATTCTCACCTCTGCAGTGCAAGCCAATCTCGACGTCCATGACCGCTCTGTCCTCGGTCACCCCTGTGACCTCCAGGGCCCATTCCACTTAGGGGTGAGGGCTCTGATGTCAGGCACCCTGCCGCTTCTCTGGGCCCTTTGCTGTCGATTGTGTGGCAACTTCTCCTGCAGGGACAGGGCGAGGGCATTGTGAGCCACACACTTCATGCATCGGGTGGTGGGTGGCACTGGGGAGTGTGTGATGTTGGCGGGGGCTGGGGCGTGACTGAGTGACTGGAGCCAGGGGGCTGATGCCACCTCACCCGTATAGCCCAGTAGAGGTCATTGAGCTTCTTACGACCCTGGGTGGCGGTCCTCCTGTTGACGCTCCTCACGTAGACGGCTGCTAACACCGCCTCCTAGGTGAATTGGCCACGCTAAATTGCCCTTACTGTCCAAAAAAGGTTAGGTGGGGTTACAGTGTTATAGGGATAGGGTGGAGATTTGAGGTGCTCTTTCCAAGGGTCGGTGCAGATTCGATGGGCCGAATGGCCTCCTTCTGCACAGTAAATTCTATGTCTATGACTATTCCCGCTCGCTACCGCACTTACAAACTTTTCCGTTAGATTGCGCCCTTAATATCCTGTGGAAGAAAAACATCTCAGGGGTAGCAGGAGTTGTTGACTGCCTGTGTTGGGTAAGAGATTTCGGAAGTAGATTGAAATATTTAAAAAATAGATTCAAGAGTCTGAAGATTGTTTTCAAAGACTTTTTATATTGGACTGGACTTTCCACAAAGGATAGGATGAGAGTTGTAGACTGTAAATGTTTATGTTTAGTGTGTCTATCTACAACTTACTCCATATTTTCCTGTGTTTCTAATCAGACAAACACATCAGGAGAAACATAGGTAGTGATCTTGTACCTTTCACCTATTCCATTGACAATACCTACATTCAATACTATCCTGCCCATGCTCTGTTTTGCCATTAATCAATGGTCAGGATTTTGCAGTCCCATCCACCCAGTGGGATAATAATAATAATTTTTATTGTCATAAGTAGGCTTACATTAACACTGCAATGAAGTTACTGTGTAAAGCCCCTATTCGCCACATTCCGGAGACTGTTCGGGTACATAGAGGGAGCATTCAGGATGTCCAAATTATCTAACAGCACGTCTTTCGGGACTTGTGGGAGGAAACCGGAGCACCCGGAGGAAACCCACGCAGACGGACTTCCGGTGGCGTGGGCGAGCAGGACGGCCGCAGTAAAAAAAAGCTCCAGCCGGTGGCCATGATTTGCGGCGTCTTCGGGGATTTCCCCGAGTCATAATTCACCCCCCCGACTATCGTCGGCCTTTGGGGCCGTCACGGGCAGCTAGCGGGGCCGGTTTACAAACCGCTGAAGAACCCAGCGCGGGTGTCAGGCGGCGGGGGCTGAGGCGCTGGGCCCAGCGTGGCATGGAGGTCGGAGCAGCAGGGGCGGAGCTACAAGGAGGCCGAGGCGGCAGGCCCAAGGCCAGGGCACGATGTAGGTAGGGTGTCCCACATCGAATGGCTCCCTCCTAAGATGAAGAAAGAAGTCTGAAGTCCTGTCCCGGGGAGCTCTGGTGGAATGTAGAGGAGAAAGAAGGTATAAAGAAGTTGGGTGAAAGTTTGTTTTTTTTTCTCCCCTTTTTAAAAAAAAAGAATAATTCAGATTGATGAAGGACAGGAGGTTGAAGGGGGAGAGAAGAGAAAAGAAAGAAAAAAACAATAAGCCACTAAAGGATGTGAAGAGCAGCGTCGAAGAAAGGAGGAAACGCGGGTTCGCCGCTGAAGGAGAAGACGAGCAAAAGTGTTGACAGAATGGCGGAAGCCGAACCGTAAGGCGGGGCAGCATTACCTACAGCGGAGAAGATGACCGAGGTGATGGCGGTGGAGCTGGAAAAACAGTTTGCGAGGCACATGGAGGCCTTGAGGAAGGAGACGGCGGTCGCATTGAAGTCACTGGTGGAGGAGGCAATCGCCCTGGTGAGGGTAGCTGTGGCAAAGGTATTGGCCAAGGTGAGAGAGCAGGGCAAGAAGATGAAGGAAGTGGAGGAAGCCATGTCACGACACAGCGACCAGGTCACCTCGATGGGGGATGAGCTGCGGAGGGTTGTGGAGGTTAACAGAGGACTCCGAGCAAAGCTTGAGGACTTGGAGACCCGCTCAAGGCGGCACAATTTGAGAATTGTGGGCTTGCCCGAAGGGCCAGAGGGCCCAAGGCCAACACAATACTTCGCTGAGAAGTTGGTGGAGCTGATGGGGGAGGGTGAGAACCCCTCTCGGTACGAACTAGACCGAGCTCATCGGTCATTAAGGCCGAAGCTCAAAGTGAACGAGCCACCAAGAGCAGTAATTATCTGCTTCCATAAGTTCTGCATGAAGGAGTAGGTATTAAACTGGGCGAAGCAGAGCGTGAGGTGGTGTGGGAAGGTGCTGTGGTTCGGATCTACCAGGACTTGACAGTGGAGTTTGGGAAAAGACGAGCGGCGTTTGGGCGAGTGAAGGCGGCACTGTACAAGAAGGGGGTGGGATTTGGTATGGTGTACCCGGCGAGGGTAACGTATCACGCCAAAGACTTTTATTTTGAGACAGGCGAGGTGGCTGAGGCGTTTGTGAGGGCAGAAGGCTTGGGACAGACGTGAGGAGCGGAACTGGAAGAGAGACTGTGGACTGTGTTTGAGCAGCTGGAAAATGTATAAATGCTACAGCGTTCTTTTTACTGATGTGTATTGTAATTTACTTCTCTTTGCATTGTTACAGAGTTCAAGTTAATAGTGGGTTGATTGGTGTTCTGTGTTGCAACGGTTAAATGTTATGTCAGTGAATTGTATGGGTTGGATTGTTGGTCTTGTTTTTTTTTTCTTTCTCTGGGACTGGGTGGGAGGGGACGCTATATCGTGGTGGGGGAGCCACCCGCGCTAGCTAACTAATGTCAGCTAGTGAACGGAGGTGAGGTGAGAGGAGGGCTGTGGACGTTGGAGCCCTGATAGCAGGCTTCAATGGGCCTACAAGGCGAGCGAGGGGGGGGGGGGGGGGGGGGGGGGGATGGATGTTGGGAGATGTTGTTTCACGGGGAAATGTAGGGGGGGTTCTTGGGAGGGGGGAAGGGGTTCGAAGTTAATAATGGACATGGGCGGGTCAGGCTTATGGGGCAGGGCGCGGTGTTATGATGATGGTGGATAAGAAAGGTGGGGGGGGGGGTGAGAGACCCCCAGTAAGGATAGTCACGTGGAACGTGAGAGGGCTAGGAGGTCCGGTCAAGAGGTCAAGAGTGTTTGCACATCTTAAAAGTTGAAAGCTGATGTGGCAATGCTGCAGGAGACTCACTTGAGGGTGAAGGACCAGGCGAGACGTAAAAAGGGCTGGGTTAGCCAAGTGTTTCACTCTGGATTTGATGGAAGCGTTCGAGGGGTAGCGGTGTTGGTCAGCAAAAGGGTACGCTTCCAGCTGGAGAAGGCGGTGGCAGATCAGGGGGGTAGATATGTGATTGTGACAGGGGTACTAGAGGGGAGATTAGCGGCGTTGTTAAGCGTATACGGTCCCAATTGGGACGATGTGGGATTCCCGAAGAAGGTGTTTGGGGCCATTCCCGACTTGGACACACATGAGCTGATTGTTTGGGGGGGGGGGGGGGGGGGGGGGGGGGGGGACTGGAACTTGGTGCGGGAGCCAAGGTTGGACAGATCACGGCCGCGCTCGTTGGTCCCATCAGGGGGGGTGGGGGCGAAGGCGCTGGCTGGGTTAATGGTGGAAATGGGAGAGGCGGACCCTTGGAGGTTCCTGCACCCAAGGGAACGGGAGTACTTGTTTTTCTCAGCAGTCCATAAGATATACTCGCGGATCGGCTTTTTTGTGGTAGGAAAGACTTTGCTGGCTGGAGTCAAGGGGTCGGAATACTCGGCAATTGCTGTGTCAGATCATGCTTTGCATTGGGTGGATATGGTACTGGAGAAGGGGGTAGCTCAAGAGGCCGGGGTGGAAACTGGATGTGGGGCTTTTGGGGAACCAAGTGTTCTGTGAGAAAATTGAAAAGGTAATGAAGGAATATGTAGGTTTCAACTGTACGGGTGAGGTGTCGAAGGCAGTTGTCTGGGAGGCTCTAAAGGCAGTGGTGAGGGGTGAGGTAATTTTGTTTAAGGCCAGGGTGGACAAAGAGGAGAGGTTGGAGGGGCAGAGGGTAATAGGTGAGATGTTGGAAGTAGATAGGAGTTATGCAGAAGATGGGGACCCAGCGAAGCTGGAAAAGAGGAAGGAACTACAGGCGAGCTTTGACCGACTGTCAACCAGGAAGGCAGTGCGCCAACTGAGACGAGCAAGGGGTGCAGTTTATGAACATGGAGATAAGGCAGGGCATATCAGCTCCAGAGGGAGGCAGTGGCAAGGGAAATTCTTCAGGTGAGGGATAGGGCAGGGAAGTTGGTGGCGGCTCCGGAGCTGATTAACAAGTTTTTTGAGGAGTTCTATGAGAGGTTGTACAGATCAGAGCCACCTGGGGGAGACCGTGAGATGCAGGAATTTCTGGATGTGTTGGAGTACCCGAGGCTTGGGGAGGGGGACAGGGCTACATTAGAAGGAGCAATAGTGGAGCAGGAGATAAAGGATGCGATTGGCAGGATGCAGTCGGGGAAGGTGGCAGGGCCGGATGGGTTCCCGCTGGAATATTATAAAATTTCAAGGATAAGTTGTCACCCCTGATAGTGGGGATGTTTGAAGAGGCGATAGGGAAGGGGGTGCTGCCACAAACCTTGGGGCAGGTGAGAATGTGAAGCAAGGGTTACTAGCTAGAACAAGCCAGAATGAATATGGGATACATTAGTGGAAAATCACAAGTAGAGGAATGTGTTATTGAAGCCATTGAAGGAGAATGAACTTGCTCAGATAAGGGAGTTGATATTTGAAGTCGTGAGCCGACTCATGACTATAAGCCGAACAGCCTTGAGAAACAAGAAGCATGGCCGGATGACAGGATATGAAATGTGGGAGCTGCTTGCAACTACAGCTAACACCAGCTAATTAAGCTAAGACTGCTACACACTCATGTGCCAATAAATAACCTCAAAGTCTGTAAACTCATGTACTGGAACTATTGCAATAACAAATCTATGCTTTGTAATGGGGGCGAGCTCAAGTGAATGTAAGAGACAGCCCCTAACAATACATATAAAAAAGGATGTTTCGAGCAAAACTTTGGCACTCTCCAAGGTGGTTCTCCGGAATACCTAGAGAGCGGCCCCGATCGCAATAAAGAATATTCTGAAGTACGGACGTGTTCGAGACCGTTTCTTCCGGACTGAGAGACAAGTGAATTAGAGATGCATTCAGGCATCGATTTCACTGTTGCTAAAAGAGATAAGGATCCGACGGAGTGGGGCCGTATAGGCCCATATCACTTCTGAATGTGGACGCAAAAGTACTGGCGAAGGTACTGGCAGGTAGGCTGGAGGAGCACCTCCCAAAGGTGATTGGTGAGGACCAGACAGGGTTCGTGAAAGGGAGGCAGCTGTTTTCAAACATTAGGAGGGTTTTGAACATCGTTGCGGCACTGGCGGAAGGGAAGGAAACAGAGGTGGTTGTGGCATTGGATGCCAAGAAGACGTTTGACCGGGTAGAATGGGGATTGTTAACTGGGTAAAGCTATTATATAAGGAGCCGAAGGCGAGTTACTGCACAAACAAAATTAGCTCTAGATACTTTTCTCTCTACCGTGGGACGAGGCAGGGATATCCTATGTCCCCCCTGCTGTTTGCACATGCGATTGAGCCGTTGGCCATCGCATTAAGAAGTTCGGGAGCATGGAAAGGAATAGTGCGAGGCGGGGAGGGGGATAGAGCATAGGGTTTCCTTATATGCCAATGACTTGCTCCTGTATGTGTCGGAACCGAGTGCGTCGATAGGAGGAATATTGGAGCTACTGCGAGTATTTGGTGCACAATCTTGATGCACAACCAATGGACACGAAACGTAGATGAGATCCAAACGATAGGCTTTAATGCACAAGATGTGTGCCGGCAGCAGACGTACAGAAGAAAGGCCGACTGCCGGGACGCACGGGTTCTTATATCCTGCCTTGTAGGCGGAGCTACCTACCTCTCAGCTAATCGGCTGAGAGGCACATGACTTCCTCCGCCAATCGGCTGAGAGGCACATGACTTACCCGGGCCAATGGGCAGCGAGTCCTCTGCACCAATAGCAGCTCACTTCCAAGGTACCGTAATACCCCTAGTCATACTACCACAGGTCTTTCTCGGGGTACAAGCTGAACCTGGACAAGAGTGAGTATTTTGTGGTGTCGCGGCCGGGGGTGGGGGCAGGTGTGGGGGGGCTGCCATTCCGTAGGGCAGGGACTCACTTTAGGTATCTGGCGGTGCAGGTTGCCCGGGAGCGGGGGAGGCTTCGCAGGTACAACATCCCTAGTTTGGTGGGGAGAGTGAAAGCCGATCTGGCAAGGTGGGATGGTCTCCTTCTGTCACTGGCGGGTCACGTACAGGCGGTTAAAATTAATGTGTTGCCACGATTTCTGTTTATTTTTCAATGCGTACTGATTTTCCTGCCAAAGGCTTTTCTCAGGGAAATTGAGGGAAGGATTACCTCGTTCATATGGGGAGGGAAGGTGGCCAGAGTGAGAAAGGTGCTGCTACAGAGAGGAAGGCAGGCAGGGGGTTTGGGTCTCCCGAACCTGATGTATTACTACTGGGCGGCAAATGTAGAGAAGGTACGGACTTGGGTCAGAGGGGTTGATTCCCAGTGGGTCAGAATGGAGGAGAGTTTGTGCAAAGGGTCGGGACTGAAAGCACGAGCAACATCGCCGCTCCCGACAGCTCCGGGGAAATACTCAGGGAGTCCGGTAATAATAGCTTCATTGAGAATTTGGGGGCGGTTTTGCCAGCACTTCAGCTTGGGGGCAGGGTCAAGGGAAATGCCGATTCGGGGGAACCACAGTTTTTAGCCAGGGATGGAAGTTTTCGGAAATGGGAAGAGAAGGGGCTTAAGACGCTAAAAGATTTGTTTCTTAGGGGTCAGTTTGCAGGATTGAGGGAGCTGGAAGCGAAGTAAGGGCTGGAGAAGGGGGAAATGTTTAGATATATGCAGGTTTGGGATTTTGCCAGAAAGGAGATACCGAGCTTCCGGAAGAACCGGCCTCCACATTGCTGGAGGAAGTGCTGACGACAAGGGGACTGGAGAAGGGGGTAGTGTCAACGGTGTACGGAGCTATTTTGGAAGATTTCATATGTTTTGGTTCTGTCCAAAGCTAGAGGAGTACTGGAAGGAGGATTTTAGGGTAATTTCCAAGATGGTGCACGTGAAACTGGACCCGGGTCCCCGGGATGCCATATTCGGGGGACCAGCCAGGGTTGGAAACGGGTGCAGAGGCAGATATCGCAGCCTTCACCTCGTTGATCGCCCGAAGGCGGATCCTGCTGGGATGGAGAGCAGCCTCTCCACTCTGTGCCCTGGCGTGGTTGGAATATTTGACCCTTGAGAAGTTTGAACTGAGGGGAAGCTCGGAGGGGTTCTACAAGTCATGGGCACTATTTATTATGCACTTTCAAGAACTGGATAACATCGGACATTAGTTGGGGGTGGATGGGTGGGAGGGTTGGGGGGAGGGGGGCTGTGTATATTAAGGATGACTATGGGTAATACATGATTCCTTTTTGTCATTTGTTTCTGTAAACATGTGGGCTGATGTTTGGGGGTTTGTGGGAGGATGGGATTGTTGTTATTGTTATGGGGATTGACATATCTGTTGCTGATTATTGTTTATTGTTGGTGGGTGTAAATTCGGGAGAAAATGTGAAAAAGGAGGAGGAGAAAAATATTTGTAATAAAAAACCCACGCAGACATGCGGAGAACGTGCAGACTTCGCACAGACAGTGACCCAACCTGGGAATCGAACCTGACACCCTGACACTGTGAAGCAACAGTGACAACCACTGTGCTACTGTGTTATTATGGTCCTGTCGAAGAAAATGGCAATTTAAAATGGCCTGTTGCTTCTGCTGGTGGGAGAACCACTGTGGTGAAGTGAAAAAGCCGGAGGAATAATTCCACACCAATCGATGTAACCAAGAGATCAGATCAAGGCTCTGTAATCCTGCCACATCCAGTTATAAATGGGGATGTGAAATTAAATAACCTAAAAGGGGGAGGGACTTCACCAACAGGCACATCCTCAATGATGGGGAAGCCAGCATGTCAATGCAAAAGGCAATGCTGAGGTGGAAGTAGGTAATCGATCTTGGCCTCCACCTGAAGTCCCCATCATCATAAATGTCAGCCTTCAGTAAATTCAACTCACTCCATGTATCACTACATGTGAGATCAAACAACAGTCGAAGACATTGGATACTGCAAAGGCTGTGGGCCCTAGCAATATCATAGTTGTACTGCTGTAGACTTGGGCTCCCAAACTAGCCATGCCGCTAGACAAGTTGCTCCATTAAAGCTACCAAACTGGCATCTATACGACAATGTGGAAAATTGCCCACGTATGTCTGGACCATCAAGTCCACTAAAAGAAGGACAAATCTAATCTAGCTAATTATTGCCTTATCAATCTACTCTCAAGTTCAGCAAAGTGCTGGAAAGTGTCTTACCCACCAATCATTGATGCTTAGTTTCCATCAGGGCCTCTCAGCTCCTGACCTCATTACAGCCTTGACCTGAATATAGACAACTCCAGAGGTGAGGTGAGTCACTCCCCTTGACATCACGGCAGCATTTGACTGAGTATAGCATCAAGGAATCCCAGCAAAACTGGAGTCATCGGGAATCAGGAGAAAACTCTCTTAATACCTGGCACAAAGTAAGATGATTGTGGTTGTTGACGATCATTCATCTCAGCTCCAGGACATCACTACCTCAGGGTAGTGTCCGAGGTCCAAACACTTTCTTCATCTTCTTCAGCTGCTGGCCTACCCTCCATCGAAAGGTTAGAAGAGCGGATGTTTGCTGAAGATTGCACACTGTTCAGCTTCATTTACAACTCCTGAAATAATTAAACAGTTTGTGTCCATATGCAACAAGACCGGTGGAAATGAGGAGTGTGATGGAATCCTCTCCACTTGCCTGGATGAGTGTAGCTCCAACAACACTCAGGCTGGACATCCTCCAAGACAAAGCAGATCACTTGAAAATGAAAATCGCTTATTGTCACGAGTAGGCTTCAATGAAGTTACTGTGAAAAGCCCCTAGTCGCCACATTCCGGCGTCTGTTCAGGGAGGCTGTTACGGGAATCGAACCGTGCTGCAGGCCTGCCTTGGTCTGCTTTCAAAGCCAACGATTTAACCCAGTGTGCTAAACAGCCTCTTGACCAGCAACCACTTGACCAGCATCTCACCCGTCAATTTAAATATTCACACCCACCACGACTGTGGCAGCAATGTGTGCTTTCTACAAGATGCAGCAACTTGCCAATGTGCAAGGTGCCTTCGACAACGCCTTCCAAACCTACAATTTCTACCACCCAAAATACAACGGCTGAAGGTACATAGGAACATGGTAGAAGTCCCCTCCAAGGGCAGAATCTTGTGCACTCCCCTGTGGCGAGTTTGGTGACAGGGTAATTAATAGAGAGGTGAGAGGGGTCCCTGTCACCTTCCCACCTTCAACTTGATTCAGTCGGTGTTGAGAAGATCCACTTTAGGGTATCAGCCAACACTGCTTGTATTAATCCAGAGGTGGGTGTCAAAGAATCATTGGGCAAGTTCTTCCGGCTAGTCAAGTCAGTGGAATTTCCCGGTCCTGCCAACAGTGCACTTCCTCCATGGGTTTTCCGACGACACTAGGTAGATTCAATGGGAAATTCCATTGACAGTGGCAGGACCAGAAGATCTGGCCACCGGCCAATGGTGGGACGCCTCCCGCTGCCAGGAAACACAATGCGGGGAGCACCATAGAAAGAGGCCCCTCAGCTCATTGTGGCTGCACCAGTCATGAAGCACCTATCTATTCCAATTACATTTCCAGCATTTGGTCCATGCCCTTGTGTGCGCTGGCGTTTCAAGTGCTTATCTAAATGAATGTTGTACCCACCTCTACCAACCTTTGAAGCAGAGAGTTCCAGATTCCCATCACCCTCTGGCTAAAAAGCCTTTTCCTCAAAACCCCTCCCCTTACCTTCAATCTATGTCCCCTCGTCATTCACCCCTCTACTATAGGAAAAAAGCTTCTTCATATCTACCATATCTATGTGCCTCATAATTTTGTATGCTTCAATCAGCCACTGCTTCCTGAGGATGCTGCTGAGCATAGAAGAGCCTCAAATTGGGTGGCAACTATTGGCTGCTGAGAGTCCTGCTCACAGGGTCATTGATTCTGGGGAAAGGCTTGCAGCTGGCCTGTCAAGTGCCTGAGTGGCGAAGATGCAGTGGGTCATCACAAAGAGAGGCGACTCAGGGCTCTCACAGCCTCAGCTGATGGACAAGACTGCCACAAGATTCTTCCCCCAGTTTCACACCATGCTGACTTAGAAATACCTACTTATTCCTTCAATGTTGCATGGACAAGTCATGGAACTGCTCCTTAACAATGCTGTGGACTTACCTGTGATATTATCATAACAGTCAGCATTGCAAGGGTTAATGAAATGTCTGCAGTAGCCATTAGAGGGAGCTACAGATACAAGTATATAATGCATTGATGCTAAGCCTTATCGGATGAGAGTAGTCCAAGAGTTAGCTAGAGACAGTCAGAAGTATTATTAGTGAGTTACAGCAGATCATAGTTGAAATTAAATGAAATGAAAATCACTTATTGTCACGAGTAGGCTTCAATGAAGTTACTGTGAAAAGCCCCTCGTCGCCACATTCCGGCGCCTGTCCGGGGAGGCTGGTACGTGAATCGAACCGTGCTGCTGGCCTGCTTGATCTGCTTTAAAAGCCAGCGATTTAGCTGAGTGAGCTAAAGCAGCCCCTGTGTTTATACCAGTATTAACCAGTATTAACCAGTATTAACATTAGTTGTAGATCAGTGTAGTTTAAATGTTAACAACCAACTGTGTATTATTTAGAAGTATATGTTGAATTCAAATTAGTAATGTTAATAAATGTATAGCTTTGTTCAAGCTATTTTTTGGTCTTTGTGAACACTACGCCAGCCATGCTAAATTAAGCAACACAAAAACACCACAATGCCGACAACATATGAACTGCAGCAATTCAAGAAGGTGACTCAACATTACCTTCTCAAAGGCCACATCCCATGAACAATTAAAAAAATAACCAACTGCTGGATTTTTTCTAATGCATCTAATAATAATAATATTTATTATTGTCACAAGTAGGCTTACATTAACACTGCAATTAAGTTACTGTGAAAAGCCACACTCAGGCGGCTGTTCGGGTACACAGAGGGAGAATTCAGAATGTCCAATTCACCAAACAACCACGTCTTTTGGGACTTGTGGAAGGGAACCGGAGCACCCGGAGGAAACCCATGCAGACACGGGGAGAATGTGCAGACTCCGCACAGACAGTGACCCAAGCCGGGAATCGAACCTGGGACCCTGGCACTATGGAGCAACAGTGTTTTTATTTTATTTTAAGAGTACCCAATTATTTTTTTCCAATTAAGGGGCAATTTAGCGTGGCCAATCCACCTAGCTGGCACATTTTTAGGTTGTGGGGGCGAAAACCACGCAAACACGGGGAGAATGTGCAAACTCCACACGGGCAGTGGAGCAACAGTGTTAACTACTGTGCTTACTGCCGCCCTTACTCTTACAGTATATTTGAGCTAAAAAGATATATCTGAAGCAGCAGCTTATCAACAATTACTACTTATTAAAAAAAATTAAATACTATGAAGAAAAGAATAGCTACACTTAAATAATCCGATGGCTTTGTAACATGTCTTCCATAATTCTCATCAGCAAATACATTATCTAAATATAGCCAGGAAATGCAGTTATATATTCCTGCTATGCTAGCATTATTTTTCAGTCTCAATGCTAACAGTGTGAAAACTGGCTTAAATTCAGTAAAATCATGATAGCCTTTGATTTTAATCAAAGATGGAGCTATGAGAATATCTGCTGTTTCACTGAGGGTAACAATAAACCAGTGAAAAAATTTCGGAAAAATATGGTGCAGCATAATGAATGGTGTACTCAATTTCTCCAAATTGTCCTCCTATTTTGATCAATAGTACTCTTATATTACAGAAATGGCTACTCTTCAATCGTGCTTCTTTGGTTGTAATGGAAATATCAAGAGATATTGAAAGACTCATATACACACACACATATATATATATATATATACAGAAATGTACACTGTCTCTTTCTTTCTGACTTCAGGGTGTATCATTATAATGGCCTACGTCCTCAAATGAATCTCGGTTACTGTTTTCAGGATGGATCTTGGTAATGAATGAGATCATTTTAAGGTCTTGGGTGCACAGAGAGAGGTGGTCACTTCCTCTGGGATGCCACCATTGGATGCCACTTCCAGGAGCCTGTTGCCAATTTCCCCAGGGATACTCTGCGAAGCGGGTAATACAGGTTGGCTGAAGGTCAAACAGCCAGGCAACTGGCCATGCCGGCCAATCATCATTTACATGTAACAGAAATGGACGGCGAGCCTAATTTAAGGAAAAACTGTGGAAGAGAATTCAGCCTGGGCCTCATTGCAAATGGGGTCCAAAATTTCTAGGTATTTCTGCTCTTTTCCCATTGTAATTCTGGCAGGGCTGGAATAATCACCCTGAAAACAGCAAAGATCCAGTTGCACTGGGTTTAGGAATGAAGTTGCAAAGAGTAGAAGCAACTGAAAGATGTGTCACCTACAGTGGGACAGAAGAAGGAGGGATGCTCAGACGGCTGAATCAGAGGAATGGTGCATTCAGAAGAAAATAGTGGGTTGGAGGAGTTTTGAAAGGTGTAGGAAACGTTTTGTCGCTGAGGACAAGGAATAGAAGTATGAGGCATTTGGGTCAGGGAAGCGGGTGATGATAGAATGCTTCCCAGTAAAGGATAAAATGCATGCAGCGGAAATTGAGTTTATTGAGGGTGGAAGAAGAGAGGCCATCATGTTGAACACTGAAGGAATCAAATCTGACAAAAGAATGTGCAAAAGGGGCTGGATTTTACGCTATCCCGTATCACACTAAAATGTCAGTTGGGAGCCTGCTCTCCATGAATGACGCGGCCGGCGGCGCCTAAATGACGTCACCCGCACATGCACTGTTGCCGTCTTCCCCTCCGCCGCCCCACAAGACATGGAGGATTGATCTTGCGGGGCGGTGGAGGGAAAAGCGTGCGTCCTTCAGAGACGCCGGCCCAACAATCGGTGGGCACCGATCGCGGGCCAGACCCCTCCTGAGCACCCCCCTGGTGCTCGATTCTCCCTCCGCCCCCCACAGGCCCCACACGCAGCGGTCGCGCGCTGTTCACGCCGGCAGCGACCAGGTGTGGTTGGCGCCGGCGTGAACCGGTCGGATTAGGCAGGCCGCTTGGCCCATCCGGGCTGGAGAATCGCCGCTTGACCGGAGCAGCGATTCTCCGAGCGGCCTGTCGCAAAATGTGACATGCCGTTTTGGAGGGGGTGGGGGTGGGAGAATCGCCAGGGCGGCGTGGCGTGAATCGCCCGGCACTCCCGCGATTCTCCCACCCAGCGTGGGGGTCGGAGAATCGTGCCCTAAATGCTTGACAGAGCGTTGATTGGCTCAACTTCAGCCCCCATCTGGGAAATAAGTCACACTTTAGAGAGTTGCTCGCCAATCAGATTGGCCATCAGCTCTGTAGTCCCAGCAGTACTAGGTTGTGCAGTGGCCACTGCTGGGATTACAAGCAGTTCCTGAAGAAGAGGGAGGCTGTATTTCAGGTAAGTCCCGAATTAAAGGGTCCAGGCTGGCAGTCCCTAGCAATGTGGGTGAGGGAGTTGTGGTTCTTTGTGTTGCTTATTTAGGATGGTTGGCGTAGTGTTCCACAAAGACCACAGAATAGCTTTTACTTAAACAAAGCTATGATTTTATTTACACTACTAAACTGGGATTCAACACTTAGTCCTTAAGAATACAGAACTAATCAATAACATCTAACTACACCATCTACTGCTAATCTCACTACTGGTATAAACTATAATCTAACCTTCTCACATTAACTGCTCTTATGACCTTCACTAACTGTCTCCTGCATACACCCATCCTCTAAGGTTTAGCATCACTGCCTTACATAGTTGTATCTGCAGCTCCCTCTAGTGACTACTCACGATACTACATTAACCCTTGTAATGCTGATAGTTATGATAATACCACAGGAGTGAAAGGTCAGGTTTGCGAGACAGGCTGGGAAGGTTAAAGGCGAATTATGACCTTGGGGGAGGAGTGCCTATGATGGACACAAAGAAGCCCCAAAGTTAGTACCTCCCCTCTTGCCCAGCAAGAACAAACCCAGTAAAGATGTGGGCCTTTTCTGCTGTGGTAAAATAGTGCCAGGATCAGGGTGAGGCACTTATGCAGTCATTACTTGACCATTTAAGGGCCTCAATTGGCTCAAGGATGGACTGACCATCTGACACCTTTATCGCCTGCCGTGAAACGGGAGTCAGGTGAAGGTGGGGGAGGGGGGCTGTCGTGGGGCAATGGGTGTGAATACAGCATAAAATCTAGACCAAAGTTACAGCTGCAGAAGAACTAAGGTAAGGGTTGAGGTGAATATGCATGTAAAGCTCAGGACAAGAAATGCGAATTTTGATCCATTTGGATCAGCGTGAGAGAGGAGCTGGGAATCGGAATGGAATCAGAGAGCAGAGTTTGTGAGGAGAACTAGGAGTAGAGTATTTGGCAGTTTGGTTACTGCTCGTCAAGAAACATTGATGGCCCCACAGTAGGCCCAGTAAAGAATGCTGAGAGAGACACCGAGAGTAACCATGGAATCTTTAATATTATTCATGCTTATTATTTTCTTGCCTGCAAAATAAAAGCTTGATCCTATTCCTTTTATTTTGAGTTACTTTTTTCCTGTGCAGTACAATCTTATCCCATCTAAATTCCTGGTTTTAAATTTGCAATGCTGATTACTCATCAGTAGAGGACACTAATTGTCAGCTGCCCTTCTCGCATTTTAGTTTACAAGCACTTCTATTTCTATTGCGCCATTTACATAGCAAAAGATCCCCAAACCCTTCACAGGAGTGTTATGAGAATTTGAACAACAAAGAACAAAGAAAAGTACAGCACAGGAATAGGCCCTTCGGCCCTCCAAGCCCATGCCGACCATGCTGCCCGTCTAAACTAAAATCTTCTACACTTCCAGGGTCCGTATCTCTCTATTCCCATCCTATTCATGTATTTGTCAAGATGCCCCTTAAATGTCACTATTGTCCCTGCCTCTTCCACCTCCTCCGGCAGCGAGTTCCAGGCATCCACTACACACTGTGTAAAAAGCTTGCCTCGTACATCTCCTCTAAACCTTGTCCCTCGCACCTTAAACCTATGCCCCCTAGTAATTGACCCCTCTACCTTGGGGAAAAGCCTCTGACTATCCACTCTGTCTATGCCTCTCACAATTTTGTAGACCTCTATCAGGTCGCCCCTCAACCTCCGTCGTTCCAGTGAGAACAAACCGAATTTATTCAATCGCTCCTCATAGCTAATGCCCTCCATACCAGGCAACGTCCTGGTAAATCCTTAAAAGAGCCCAAAAGACCGAAAATAGCGGGAGCTACCGAACGTGCGGCTTAGCTCCGCATCACCGCAACCGGAAGTCCTCCTTGGTATCCTTTCACTTTTATCGGTTCTATTTGATGATGTCTTTTTGCTGTTCTGCTTTTTCGCTTTTTTGGGACTGTCCTCCTTGGTATCCTTTCACTTTTATCGGTTCTATTTGATGATGTCTTTTTGCTGTTCTGCTTTTTCGCTTTTTTGGGACTGTTATCTGTTACTTGGGCGTTTTGTCACGTCTTTTTTTTTCACTGGTTGAGAGTTTGGGAGTGGTTCCTGTTGGGTCATGTGCCCGTCTTTTCCCGCTTGTTGGGTCGGGGGGCGGGGCTCGGGAATGAAGCGCAGGCTTCTCTCCCGCACTGGAGGAGCAGTGGGCGGGGCTGGCATGGGGGGGGGGGGCGTTGGTTGTGTTGCACTGGGGAGGGTCGGTGGGAGCAGCCGGGGTCAGCAGGAGTCGGCTGACTTACGGAAGTACAATGGAAGGGGTTACGCAGCTAGGGGGGGCCCTAGCTTGGGGCGGGGGGGGGGGAGGCTTGGGGGGGGGGGGGATAGGGGTGGGGGTACCGTGTTGCTGCTGGAATGGTCGAGAAGGAGCTGGAGCATGTAGAGGGGGTCGGGATGGGGGTCTGTCGCCGTGGGGAACGGGCTCAGCGGGGTGCGCGGGCACGTGGCAGACTGAGGAAGGGTAATGGATAGTCGACGGGGGAGGGGGGCAGGTAGCCCCCTGATCCGGCTGATAACCTAGAATGTGAGGGGGCTGAATGGGCCAGTCAAACGGGCCAGCGTGTTTGCGCACCTGAAGGGGCTGAAGGCGGATGTGGCCATGCTTCAGGAGACGCACCTGAAGGTGGCGGATGTGTCAGATGTTGATTTACCTTCAAACATCCACCCCCAATCTAGGTTCTTCAGTTCCTGCCTAATATTGTTATAATTAGCCTTCCCCCAATTTAGCATATTCACCCTAGGACCACTCTTATCCTTGTCCACCAGCACATTAAAACGTATAAATTGTGGTCCCTGTTCCCGAAATGCTCCCCTACTGAAACTTCTACCACCTGGCCGGACTCATTCCCAAATACCAGGTCCAGTACAGCCCCTTCCCTAGTTGGACTGTCTACATATTGTTTTAAGAAGCCCTCCTGGATGGGGCTGGTTTAGCACAGGGCCAAATCACTGGCTTTGAAAGAAGTACCAAGGCAGGCCAGCAGCATGGTTCAATTCCCAGACCAGCCTCCCTGAACAGGCACCGGAATGTGGCGACTACGGGCTTTTCACTGTTACTTCATTTGAAGCCTACTTGTGACAATAAGCGATTTTCATTTCATGCTCCTTACAAACTCTGCCCCGTCTAAGCCCCTAGCACATAGTGAGTCCCAGTCAATATTGGGGAAGTTGAAGTCTCCCATCACAGTTGTTTTTACTCGTTTCCAAAATCTGTATACCTATCTGCTCCTCTATCTCCCGCTGGCTGTTGGGAGGTGTGTAGTAAACCCCCAACATTGTGACTGCACCCTTCTTATTCCTGATCTCTACCCATATAGTCTCACTGCCCTCTGAGA
The DNA here is from genome assembly GCF_902713615.1 of Scyliorhinus canicula. Classification (NCBI taxonomy): domain Eukaryota; kingdom Metazoa; phylum Chordata; class Chondrichthyes; order Carcharhiniformes; family Scyliorhinidae; genus Scyliorhinus; species Scyliorhinus canicula. Next base: position 52,959,330 of record NC_052152.1, on the reverse strand, counting down.
TGTCCTCCCGTAGTACAGCTGTGATATTCTCCCTAACCAGTAGTGCAACTCCGCCAACCCTTTTATATCTCCCTCTATCCCGCCTGAAACATCTAAATCCTGGCACGTTTAGCTGCCGATCCTGTCCTTCTCTCAACCAGGTCTCTGTAATGGCAACAACATCATAGTTCCAAGTACTAATACAAACTCTAAGTTCATCTGCCTTAGCTGTAATACTTCTTGCATTAAAACATATGCACTTCAGGCCACCAGACCAGCTGTTTTCAGCAACATCTCCCTGTCTGCTCTTCCTCAGAGCCATACTGGCCCTATTTCCTAGTTCGCCCTCAATGCTTTCACCTTCTGACCTATTGTTCAGGTGCCCACCCCCTGCCATACTAGTTTAAACCCTCCCGTGTGACACTAGCAAACCTCGCGGCCAGAATATTTATGCCTCTCCAGTTTAGATGCAACCCGTCCTTCTTATACAGGTCACACCTGCCCCGGAAGAGCTCCCAGTGGTCCAGATAACGGAAACCCTCCCTCCTACACCAGCTGTTTAGCCACATGTTTTGCTGCTCTATCTTCCTATTTCTAGCCTGACTGGCATGTGGCACAGGGAGTAATCCCAAGATTACAACCCTAGAGGTCCTGTCTTTTAACTTTCTGCCTAGCTCCCTGAACTCCTGCTGGCGGACCTCATCCCCCTCCCTACCTATGTTGTTAGTACCAATATGTACCACAACCTCTGCCTGTTTGCCCTCCCCCTTCAGGATGCCCGCTAGCCGTTCCGAGACATCCTGGACCCTGGCACCAGAGAGGCAACATACCATCCTGGAGTCTCTTTCACTTTCACAGAAGTCCCTATCTGTGCCCCTACTATAGAGTCCGCATGACTATTGCTCTTCTGCGCTTTGATGCTCCCTGCTGAAGATCAGAGCCAGCCATGGTGCCACTGCTCTGGCTGCTGCTGTTTTCCCCTGATAGGCTAACCCCCCCCCCCCGACAGTATCCAAAGGGGTATACCTGTTCGAGAGGGGGACAACCACAGGGGATTCCTGCACTGACTGCCTGCCCCTTCTGGTGGTCATCCATTTCTCTGCCTGCAGCTTGGGTGTGACCACATTTATATGACTGCTGCTCCAACCGAACCATGCGGTCTGTGAGGAGCTCCAGTTGGGTGCACTTTCTGCAGATTAAGCCATCCGGTAGCCTGGAAGCCTCCCGGACCTGCTACATCTCACAGTCAGAGCACTGCACCCCTCTAATTAACATTGCGTTAATTAATTAGTAAATTAAAGTTAAAAAAAATTAAAAAGTTACTGTTAACTATATATTTCCTAGCACTAGATTTCTACTATAAATGTGAAAGTTAGATACAGTACTCTCCGATCTCCTCTAAATTATAATTAAGTAATTAAGTAATTATGTTTAATTAGTTTAACAATGCTTAATTTTTAAATTTAGTGTAGATTCCCAACCAGCCAATCAGGTCACAGCTTTACTGTGATGTCACTTCAGTTTTTCCCCCCCCCAGCCACACAATTTAAAAAGGTAATAAAAATAAAAATAAATAAAAATCAGTTACCTTCCCAGGTTCTCAGGATTAAAAATTACAGGCCAGAAGAAAGAGAACAAAACAGTAGAGAAAAAGCACCTTCTCCCACTCTGCACCGAATTACCTCACTGCATCAAATTACCAAGTTCCAATTCCCACTCTGGATGTGTCTCACTCACTCAGACTGTGTCTCCTTGACCTGCGCAAAGCTCCATGGGCCTAGGAGAGGTACGCTTTAAACAGTGTCTGGAAGGAGGAGATTGATAGAAAGGTGGAGATGTTTCAGGAGGTTATTCGAGAGCTTAAGGCCTGCACATAAGCTGAAGGCACCACCCCCAATAATGGAACAATTAAAATTGAGGCTTTGCAAGACACCAGAATCAGAGGAGCACCGGTATCTTGGAGCGTTAGTGGTCTAGAGCAGTGTTTTTCAAACTTCTTTTCTGGGGACCCATTTTTACCAACTGGCCAACTTCGGGACCCATGCCAGCCGACCTCGCGACCCACGCCGGCTGACTTTGCGGCCCACGCCGGCCGGCCTTCGCGACCCACGCCGGCTGACCTGTGCAACCCACCATTTCCTCTTACGATGTTTGTTGCTGACAAAAATGGAGAAAATGGTTTTGGGTCCCTTTGGCCCCAATGGTTCCTTTGTCCCTTTGGTCCCTTTGGCCCCCCCGAACTTGGAAAAAAAAAGTCTGCGACCATTCGCACCGATGATCGGCATGCATGCGCAGTGCGGCCCAATTTTGTTTGTCTGTTCCTGGCTGTTTTGAAGGCCGCTTGCAGCCGGCATTATTAAAAGCCAGCTGCTGCAGCTGTTGCGCGCTGATTTACGCGATCGGGAGCGCCACGACGGATGGCTCCACGACCCTCCCGACACCTACCCGCGACCCACCCGGGGGTGGCCGCCCCGAGTTTGACAATGCCTGGTCTAGAGCGGATTATGGGGTTACAGAGATAGGTGCGGGGTGGGGGGTGGGGGGGGGGGGGGGGGTGGGGGGGGGGTGGGGGGGGGAGAGGTCAGTGGGCGGGGGTGTTAGATACATAGAAGATAGGAGGATGAGGAAGTCATTTGTCCAGTCGAGCCTCCTCTTCCATCTGTCATGATCATGGCTGATCGTCCAACTCAATAGCCTAATTGCTGGAGGTGTCAGTAGCGTGGGGAAGACCATGGAGGCATTTGAAAACAACGATGAGAATCTTAAAATAGAGTGCTTGCCCAGAGCTGGAGCAAATGTACGTCAGCGAATCAGAGGACTTTATAAATACCCAGACCCCTCTGTAAGTGTTAGGATAAAATGTACATGATGCTGGTGAAGCCGAACCCAAACACAATGGATTGCAAGTGCCCAAGAACGCTTGCCAGCTTGTAGTAGGCCATCCTGTGAAGAAAACATAGAGTACACTTGAAGTACAATCTGAGTAGGGCATGTGTTCATACAGAAATGTTGCTGATCTGATGTTCAGTATTCCTCTTTATTTGGGCAATGGGATAGCTTTGGTACTTACACCATGGTTCATGAAACTGCTGTAGAAATAGGGATTCATTCAAATATAAAGAGGTTACACGGTTGTCAGACTTATTCTTATCTTCATCTTGACCATTTGAAATTTATTGAAATGTTCATCCACATATCCCACATCAGTATTATTGATCTTGAGACCCTGGGCTGGTTGATATTCACAGTCCAGGTTAGTGTCACTGCCGCTGAGAGCCTGGACTGTTATTATTTCTTAATCATTCGTGGGATGTGGACGTCACTGGCTGAGCCAGCATTTATTGTCTATCCCCGAGGACATTTAAAAGTCAACAATTTTGTTGTGGATATGGAGTCACATATAAGCCAGACCAGATAAGGACGACAGATTTCCTTCCCAAAAACACGTTAGTGAACCTGATGGGTTTTAACAACAATCGATTCATGATCATCATTAGACTTTGAATTCCAGATTTTTATTGAATTCAAATGTTACCATCTGTCATGGTGGGATTCAAACCCCAGAACATTACCCTGGGTCTATGTATTACTAGCCCAGTGACAATACCACTATTCCATACCTTCTCCCATATTCCCACATTCTAGGTTAGTGTCACTGACTCTGAGATCCTGGGCTGGTTGATCCTCATAGCCGAGGTTAGTGCTATTGCTCCTGAAAGTGTGGTCTGGTTGATCCCCATAGTCCAGATCAGTGTTACTGTGAGAGACTGGACTGGTTCATTCCCATAGTCCAGGTCAGTGTTACTGTCTGTGAGAGACTGGACTGGTTCATTCCCATAGTCCAGGTCAGTGTTACTGTCTGTGAGAGACTGGACTGGTTCATTCCCATAGTCCAGGTCAGTGTTACTGTCTCTGAGAGTCTGGACTGGTTCATTCCCATAGTCCAGGTCAGTGTTACTGTCTCTGAGAGACTGGACTGGTTCATTCCCATAGTCCAGGTTAGTGTTACTGTCTCTGAGAGACTGGACTGATTCATTCCCATAGTCCAGGTCAGTGTTACTGTCTCTGAGAGACTAGACTGGTTCATTCCCATAGTCCAGGTCAGTGTTACTGTCTCTGAGAGACTGGACTGGTTCATTCCCATAGTCCAGGTCAGTGTTACTGTCTCTGAGAGACTAGACTGGTTCATTCCCATAGTCCAGGTCAGTGTTACTGTCTCTGAGAGACTGGACTGGTTCATTCCCATAGTCCAGGTTACTGTCTGTGAGAGACTGGACTGGTTCATTCCCATAGTCCCGGTTACTGTCTCTGAGAGTCTGGACTGGTTCATTCCCATAGTCCAGGTCAGTGTTACTGTCTCTGAGAGACTGGACTGGTTCATTCCCATAGTCCAGGTCAGTGTTACTGTCTTTGAGAGACTGGACTGGTTCATTCCCATAGTCCAGGTCAGTGTTACTGTCTCTGAGAGACAGGACTGGTTCATTCCCATAGTCCAGGTTACTGTCTCTGAGAGACTGTACTGGTTCATTCCCATAGTCCCGGTTACTGTCTCTGAGAGACTGTACTGGTTCATTCCCATAGTCCAGGTTACTGTCTCTGAGAGACTGTACTGGTTCATTCCCATAGTCCAGGTCAGTGTTACTGTCTCTGAGAGTCTGGACTGGTTCATTCCCATAGTCCAGGTTAGTGTTACTGTCTCTGAGAGACTGGACTGGTTCATTCCCATAGTCCAGGTCAGTGTTACTGTCTCTGAGAGACTGGACTGGTTCATTACCATAGTCCAGGTCAGTGTTACTGTGAGGGACTGGACTGGTTCATTCCCATAGTCCAGGTCAGTGTTACTGTCTCTGAGAGTCTGGACTGGTTCATTACCATAGTCCAGGTTACTGTCTCTGAGAGTCTGGACTGGTTCATTACCATAGTCCAGGTTACTGTCTCTGAGAGACTGGACTGATTCATTCCCATAGTCCAGGTTAGTGTTACTGTCTCTGAGAGACTGGACTGGTTCATTCCCATAGTCCAGGTTAGTGTTACTGTGAGGGACTGGACTGGTTCATTCCCATAGTCCAGGTCAGTGTTACTGTCTCTGAGAGTCTGGACTGGTTCATTCCCATAGTCCAGGTCAGTGTTACTGTCTGTGAGAGACTGGAGTGGTTCATTCCCATAGTCCAGGTCAGTGTTACTGTCTGTGAGAGACTGGACTGGTTCATTCCCATAGTCCAGGTCAGTGTTACTGTCTGTGAGAGACTGGACTGGTTCATTCCCATAGTCCAGGTCAGTGTTACTGTCTCTGAGAGTCTGGACTGGTTCATTCCCATAGTCCAGGTCAGTGTTACTGTCTCTGAGAGACTGGACTGATTCATTCCCATAGTCCAGGTCAGTGTTACTGTCTCTGAGAGACTAGACTGGTTCATTCCCATAGTCCAGGTCAGTGTTACTGTCTCTGAGAGACTGGACTGGTTCATTCCTATAGTCCAGGTCAGTGTTACTGTCTCTGAGAGACTAGACTGGTTCATTCCCATAGTCCAGGTCAGTGTTACTGTCTCTGAGAGACTGGACTGGTTCATTCCCATAGTCCAGGTTACTGTCTGTGAGAGACTGGACTGGTTCATTCCCATAGTCCCGGTTACTGTCTCTGAGAGTCTGGACTGGTTCATTCCCATAGTCCAGGTCAGTGTTACTGTCTCTGAGAGACTGGACTGGTTCATTCCCATAGTCCAGGTCAGTGTTACTGTCTCTGAGAGACTGGACTGGTTCATTCCCATAGTCCAGGTTACTGTCTCTGAGAGACTGTACTGGTTCATTCCCATAGTCCCGGTTACTGTCTCTGAGAGACTGTACTGGTTCATTCCCATAGTCCAGGTTACTGTCTCTGAGAGACTGTACTGGTTCATTCCCATAGTCCAGGTCAGTGTTACTGTCTCTGAGAGTCTGGACTGGTTCATTCCCATAGTCCAGGTTAGTGTTACTGCCTCTGAGAGACAGGACTGGTTCATTCCCATAGTCCAGGTTAGTGTTACTATCTCTGAGAGACTGGACTGGTTCATTACCATAGTCCAGGTCAGTGTTACTGTGAGGGACTGGACTGGTTCATTCCCATAGTCCAGGTCAGTGTTACTGTCTCTGAGAGTCTGGACTGGTTCATTACCATAGTCCAGGTTACTGTCTCTGAGAGTCTGGACTGGTTCATTACCATAGTCCAGGTTACTGTCTCTGAGAGACTGGACTGATTCATTCCCATAGTCCAGGTTAGTGTTACTGTCTCTGAGAGACTGGACTGGTTCATTCCCATAGTCCAGGTTAGTGTTACGGTGAGGGACTGGACTGGTTCATTCCCATAGTCCAGGTCAGTGTTACTGTCTCTGAGAGTCTGGACTGGATCATTCCCATAGTCCAGGTTAGTGTTACTGTCTCTGAGAGTCTGGACTGGTTCATTCCCATAGTCCAGGTCAGTGTTACTGTGAGGGACTGGACTGGTTCATTCCCATAGTCCAGGTTAGTGTTACTGTCTCTGAGAGTCTGGACTGGTTCATTACCATAGTCCAGGTTACTGTCTCTGAGAGTCTGGACTGGTTCATTACCATAGTCCAGGTTACTGTCTCTGAGAGTCTGGACTGATTCATTCCCATAGTCCAGGTTAGTGTTACTGTCTCTGAGAGACTGGACTGGTTCATTCCTATAGTCCAGGTTAGTGTTACTGTGAGGGACTGGACTGGTTCATTCCCATAGTCCAGGTCAGTGTTACTGTCTCTAAGAGACTGGACTGATTCATTCCCATAGTCCAGGTCAGTGTTACTGTCTCTGAGAGACTGGACTGATTCATTCCCATAGTCCAGGTTAGTGTTACTGTCTCTGAGAGACTGGACTGGTTCATTCCCATAGTCCAGGTCAGTGTTACTGTGAGGGACTGGACTGGTTCATTCCCATAGTCCAGGTTAGTGTTACTGTCTCTGAGAGGCTGGACTGGTTCATTCCCATAGTCCAGGTTAGTGTTGCTGTCTCTGAGAGACTGGACTGGTTCATTCCCATAGTCCAGGTCAGTTTTACTGTCTCGGAGAGTCTGGACTGGTTTATTCCCATAGTCCAGGTCAGTGTTACTGTCTCTGAGAGACTGGACTAGTCTATTTCCATGCTCTAAATAAGGCAACATTCTTAGTGCAACAAACAGCGTATTTCTGCTGCTATGATTGCAATTTCCTTATTGTGAAACAACGCCCAGAAACAACTTGAGATAATTGCAGAATTACACAAACTTCCTCAGTTGTTCAACAGATCTACAGTCTTGTTATGGGCAGATTAAGGGATGATCTAATTGAAGTGTTTAAATTGATCAAAGCGGTTGATACGAGAGATAAAAATTATTTCCTCTGTTTAAGGCATAGCTTAGTTCGAGCTAGGATTTCATAGTATTTCCAATGCAGAAGGAGGCCATTCAGCCCATCGAGTCTGCACCGGCTCTTGGAAAGAGCACCCTACCCAAGGTCAACAACTCCACCCTATCCCCATAACCCAACCCAACACTAAGGGCAATTTTGGACACCAAGGGCAATTTATCATGGCCAATCCAACTAACCTGCACATCTTTTGACTGTGGGAGGAAACCGGAGGACCCGGAGGAAACCCACGCCCACACGGGGAGGATGTGCAGACTCCGCACAGACAGTGACCCAAGTCGGAATCGAACCTGGGACCCTGGAGCTGTGAAGCGATTGTGCTATCCACAATGCTACCGTGCTGTGAGGGGTATGTCAGAGATCACTCCCTCACACAAACAGTAACAGAAATCTGGAACACTTCACCTAAAATGTTGTTGATATTTTAGTCTGTTGAACATTTCAAAACTGAGATTGATCTCTTTCAGTTCAGCAACGTAAGAGCATTAGAACTATGAGCAGGAGTTGGCAATTCAGCCCCTCAAACCCATTCCGCCATTCAATAAGATCATGGCTGATCTCATCTCTGCCTCAATTCCATTGTCCTGCCCGTTTCTCATTACCCGTCAATCAATTATTAATTTAATATCTGTCTATCTCCTTAAATTTACTCAGTTTCCCGGCATCCACCGCCCTCTGGAGTCGTGAATTCCACAGATTCATGACCCTTTGAAAGAAGTCACTTCTCCTCATCTCTGTTTTAAATCTGCTACCCCTTATCCTAAAACTATGACCTCTCATTCTAGATTGCCCCACAAGAGGAAAGATGCGCTTTACATCTACTTTGTCAATACCTTTTCTCATCTCATATACCCCAATTAGATCTCCTCCCATTTGTCTAAACGCCAGAGAGTATAAGCTTAAACTGTTTAATCTCCCTTCACAAGACAAACCTCTCATCTCTGGAGTCAATCCAGTGAACTTCCTCTAAACTGCCTCTAATAAAACTGCATTCCTCTTCAAGTAAGGGGACCAAAACTGTGCACAATACTCTGGGTGCAGTCTCCCAATGCCTTCTACAGTTGCAGCAACATTTCCCTACCTTTATACACTGTTCCTTTAGTTATAATGGTCAAAATTCCACTTGGCTTCCTTATTAACTGCTGTACCCACATCCCAGTTTTCTGTGATTCATGCACGGGGACACCCAGGTGCCTCTGCACCAAAGCACTATGAAATTTCTGAAGCAAGTGTAATAAAGATATAAAACCAATGCAACTGGGTGGCTAAGATCTCACCAAGAGATAAAGGGCGGGACTAAGTGTTGACGCCGACACAGAATTCATGGACTTTCACAACAGCAAAACCGATGCCGCACGCGGACCAGTTCAGCTACTATTAAGGGGTTAGCACCAGCACCACATGGAACACAATCGATTCCAATGAGAAACGCCCTAAGGAGGTGGTTTTGCCACTCTGGAGGCTGACAAGCTGCAGCCTCATATCCACCCTTCACTCCCCACACACACCATCCCAGCCAGATGACAGTAAGATGCACAGCCCCATGTTTCGCGGACGCAGAGCTTGAGACCCTCCTAGGCGCCATGGGGAAGAGGTGGATGACACTGTACCCCGGCCCGGGAAGGAGGCATTTGCCGTGCCTGAGCGCAGGTGGAAAAGGCCGTGAGCACCGTGGACAACACCATCCGGACCGGCCAGCAGTGCTGAAAGGCACTGCACCTCCTTCTCAGGGCGGGAAGAGTGAGTAGGCAGCACTGTGCCCCTGGCACCAGCCCAGTCCCACACACCCAGAACTCCACATCCCCCCCACCTGGAGGGCGGCCGAACCCCCACTTTGCACCACATGCCTGCGCTTTGGCCACTGAGGCCACCAGTTATCCATTCCCTGGGCTGCATGCATCGGATTGTCCAACACTGTTGTTTTCTGTTTCCCCCATCCCCCAGGAGAGGTCCACCCACAACCAGCAGGCCTCCTCCCACCCCCCCACCAAATGGTGAGCTGAGCAGCGACGGCGGGTGCAGCTCGGATGACAGCCCCCCACCCTTCCACCCAAGACTCAGGACACCCCGGAGCTCGAGTCCGGGGATGACACTGACCTCCCATCACAGCTGTCTCCAACACCCTCCACCAACCCAGAGACAGTCACCTAGGCTGGACACTGAAGAGGCTCCTCGGACACTCTCTGGTGTTCACCACACAGCTGCTCTGGTACAGCAGGTAGAGGTAGAAACCCCCGACGTAGCGGATGGTCGGAGGACAGGCCGACCCCAGGAACTAGCTGCCGTCCAGATGGGTTTTGGGCCTTTGCAATGGACAGTTCCATCGATCGTGGAGATGCAGTCACAGAATCAGGGACTGCATAAAGGGTGTCGATGAGCATTCAGTACCTGCAGGTGCAGGTGGAGGAGTCCAACCGCGTGCAGCAGCAGGAGGTGGTGATGCGACCATCAATTCACACGAGACGATTAGTAGAAGTGAACAGTGGTTTTAAACAGCTAGATCTGTGCCTGCCTGCGACTGCTCTGTACTGAGTGCCGCCTACAGGCTGCAGGTTTATATACCACCCTCGAGGGGGCGGAGCCACAGGCAGAGCCCACAGGAGCATCAATATAATACAGTACAATACAGTGGTGAATTGCAGTAGCCATATGTTCACCATATTCACCCCCTGTTAAAAATTGAAGTCCAGCGGGGGTGAAGTTGGCTCACATATTGAGTCTGTCCGGAGCCTTAATCGTTCTCTGTGATCGCCTCAGCTCCGGCTCCGCTGCAGGCACGGGTGTTGGACTCATTGCTGTGGACACGGGTGTTGGACTCGTTGACTCCGGGAGCGTGTCATCTGGAGTTTCATCACGGTGTGTCGGAGATGGGGGAATGGGAGGTGTAGGCCGTGTAGGGGCGGGGTGGTGTTCTGGATCCCCAGCTGGTAGCCCGCTGTGAGGGATTCGGTTGGTGGTGATAGGCAGTGTCTGTGTGTGTGGGGGAGGGGGGGGGGGGGGCGTTGGTGATTGTTGCTGGGGAACTGGTGGGTGGCAGATCCCAGAGGGAAACTGTATCCTGTCGTCCGTCGCGGTGCGCCACGTAGGCATACTGAGGGTTGGCATGGAGAAGCTGGACCCCCTTGACCAGGGGGTAGGACTTATGACTCCTCACGTGCTTCCGGAGGAGGATAGGCCCCGGTGTTGTCAGCCAGGATGGAAAAGAGACCCCGGAGATGGACTTCCTGGGGAAGACAAATAGACGATCGTGAGGGGTCTCGTTCGTGGCTGTGCAGAGGAGTGATCTAATGGAGTGGAGCGCGTCAGGGAGGACCTCCTTCCAGCGGGAAACCGGGTGACTTCTAGACCGTAGGGCTAGAAGGACGGCCTTCCATATCGTCGTGTTCTCCCTCTCCATCGGTACGTTTCCCCAGTGGTTGTAGCTGGTAGTCCTGCTTGAGGCAATGCCCTTACTGAGCAGGTACTGACGCAGCTCATCGCTCATAAAAGAGGAGCCCCGGTCACTGTGGTTGTAAGTATGGAAACCGAACAGGGTGAAGACGCTATGCAGGGCCTTAATGACAGTGGCCGCGGTCATGTTGGGACATGGGATGTCAAAGGGGAAACGAGAGTACTCGTCAACGGCATTGAGAAAGTACACGTTGCGGTCAGTGGAGGGGGGGCCTTTGAAATCGATGCTGAGATGCTCAAAGGGGCAGGAGGCCTGCACCAGATGGGCCTTGTCTGGCCAATAGAAGTGCGGCTTACACTCCGCGCAGACTTGGCAGTCCCTGGTCATGGCCCTGACCTCCTCGGTGGAGTAGGGCAGATTGGAGGGCCTTGATTAAGTGGAGAAGCCGGATGACCCCCGGGTGACAGAGGTCATTGTTGTGGTAGTCACCACTGTTGTATATATCACATATGAGATGTAATACGGTAAGGCTCCTGTCCTACAGGTACGGGGGTAGATCCCTGCTTGCTGGCTCTGCCCAGTAGGCAGAGTATAAATGTTTGTGCTCACCGAGCTGCAGCCATTTCGGCAGCAGCTGCACTCTACTCTCGTCTCGTCATAATTGATAGTGCATCAATTTATTAAGCAGAGATTTTACAACGATGGACCTCCGCATCAAGCTGGATCGCCTGCAGCTGCACCCTCAAGAGGACAACACCACGTCGGCCTTTGCCCATTGGCTAGCTTGCTTTGAAGCCTACATCGTATCTGTGACAGAACCACCCACAGAGGCACAGAAGCTCCAGATCCTTGAGACACGGCTGAGCTCCGATATCTTTCCCCTCATCCGGGACGCACCTACCTACGGTGTGGCCATGGCGCTGCTGAAAGAGGACTACACCCAGCAGACCATCAAACTCTCGGCCAGGCACCTCCTGTCCACGCGCATCAACTCCCCGGTGAGTCTGTGTAAGATTTCTGGTGTGCCGTGCACGCCCTGGCGAGGGACTGCGATTGCCAGGCAGTTTCAGCCATTGAACATTCCGAACTTCTAATCAGGGACGCTTTCGTTACGGGCATAGGGTCGACGTACATCCGCCAGCGCCTCTGAGAAGGGGCTGCCCTCAACTTGCGGCGACCAAGAAACCCACGATCTCACTAATGGTCGCCTCCCGTAATGTACAAGCGTATGCCCCCGACCGCACGGTGCCCCCCTCCTGGACATTGTGGACACCAACAACGAACACCCCATCGTGGACCCCACCAGTGACTGCCCCCAGCCAACCCCACGCCTGCGCCGCATGGCAGCCAGCCAACCCCGACGGACCCAAGTGCTACTTCTGCGGACAGACAAAGCACCCCCGGCAGCGCTGCCCGGCGCGGAGCGCGCTCTGCAAGGAACTGCGGGAAGAAAGGATATTTCACGGCTGTGTGCCAGGCCCACTCGATCGGCGCTGTAACCAGGCCATTGTCCTTGCACCCCCCACTTGCGACCCTTAGGCGCCGCCATTTTTGCCCCCGCAACCCACGTGCAGCCCGTGGGCGCCGCCATCTTCCTCACCTCAGTACACGTGCGGCCCGTGGGCGCCGCCATCTTCCCCCCATCAAACTTCGTGCGGCCCGTGGGCACCGCCATCTTTAACGCCGCCCGCCACATGCGCCCCGTGGGCACCGCCATCTTCCCTGCCTCAGGACTCCTTCTTGTCGGGCACCTCATCGTGCCACTCATCGCCTCTATCACGATCGACCAGTCCCGGCCACACTACCTCGCGACCACGTCAACGACAGTAAAGGTCGATGGGCACAAGACATCATGCCATTTTGACTCCGGGAGCACAGAGAGCTTCATCCACCACGATACGGTAAGGCGCTGCTCCCTCGCGGTGCACCACATTAACCAGAGAATCTGCCTTGCCTCCGGATCCCGCTCCGTGGAGATCCGGAGGTACTGCATCGCCACCCTCCCCATCCAGGGCGTAGAGTTCAGCGACTTCCGGCTCTACGTCCTCCCCTACCTCTGCGATGCCTTGCTACTCGGCCTGGACCTCCAGTACAACTTGCAAAGTCTAACCCTGAAATTTGGCCGGATCTGCGGGCCTGTAAGTCTGTGAGTCGGGCCTGTGATTTTGGAACTTTGGGTCGGGCCAAGCAAACTTTAGCAAAATGTACTTTCTTGCCGTAGTCGCCACAGGTCGCGTTCCGAGCTGGGCAACGCTGCCTGGGGTGCTGATTCTGACCGTAGAAATAGCAAGTCGCTCCCCTGGGTTGGGCGGGCAGACACACAGCACAAGCCTGGGACGCCCTCAGGTTGGGTGATGGCTATGCCTCCGGCACCCACGAGGAAATTGCGTGGTCGAAGGGGAAAGCATTTAGGCTCTGGAAGGCTACCTCTAATGAGGTGGATAGTTTTACCGTCACTTCTAGGTCGAGGGCCCCCTTTTCGGGCAGGCGCTGTCTGACATAGTTGGACCGGACTCCAGCCACATAGGTGTCCCAGATGGCGAGTTCCAGGTGCTGTGAGGCTGTGATGTCCTTGTAGTTACAGTTCCAAGCGAGTACCCTCAGGTCGCGTAGATATTCCTCCAGCAATTCCCTGGGGCGTTGACGACGTGTGGTGAGGAGATGCTGCGCGAACACTTTGTTCACCGGCCTCATGTAATATCTTTTCAGGATCGTGACTGTGTCTGCGTACATGGTTGCGCCTTCGATTAGTAAAGAAATTCTGTGGCTCACCTGGGCGTGAAGGAGACTCAGCTTGTGTGCCTTGGTGACGGCAGGCGAGGAGGAGGAGGCGAGGTAGGCCTCAAAGCCAATGCGAGAAGATTCCTTTGGCTTCAGCTGCCTGTGGGTCGAGTTCCAGTCGATCAGGTGGGTGGCTTCAATTGCGATATCTTAGCTTATTAAATTGATGCGACCATCAATTCACACAAGATGATTAGTAGAAGTGAACAGTGGTTTTAATAAGCTAGATCTGTGCCTGCCTGCGACTGCTCTGTACTGAGTGCCGCCTACAGGCTGCAGGTTTATATACCACCCCTGAGGGGGCGGAGCCACAGGCAGAGCCCACAGGGGCATCAACATAATACAGTACAATACAGTGGTGAATTCCAGTAGCAATACGTTCACCACAGGTGGTGCTGACAATGCGTGCCACCCAGGCCAACACTGCATGGGTGAACAAGAGCCGGTGCAGATTCGATGGGCCGAATGGCCTTCTTCTGCACTGTAAATTCTATATTCTATATTCTATATCAGCATGTCCAAGGCCTGGGGAATTCTGTGCAGGCCCTGGCCAAGGCCCAGGACAGGGTTGCTGCCTCACAGGCAGCCATGTGCCAGAGCCACTTGGAAATCACAGAGGCTATTCTGAGCGTGGCCCAGTCACAGCAGACCATGGCTGGGAGCGTCAGTGGCATTGCCCAGGTGCTGGCTGACATGGCACAGATGCAGTGGGAGGTGGCCCAGTCCCAGAGGGAGATGGCGCACTCACTGGCTAATGTGACAAAGCCCAGAAGGTGGTGCCACAGTCAATGGGTGATGTGGCGCAGCCCCAGACGGAGATTGTCCATTCCCTGTGCTCCATGGCTGCGAGCGAGCAGACCTTGGTCGAGTCCAGAGTGGACCTCCAGGATTGGCAGCGCCAGGTGGTGGGTGAGCCTCAGGGGATAGCTCTGCTCACACCCCACCCCATGGAGTAGCCCAGGGGCCATTGGCACCTCGAGAGAGAGGAGGAGGTGATGGGGCCCGTGCTGGTTACTCCCATAGGAGAGGTGCCAGAACACAACACCTCGGACTCACCCCACCCTCTCCTGTCCCTGGTGCGTCTGGTGGGCAGTGGGTGGAACAGGGTGGCACTGCGCCACCTGGGACACCTGAGCAGCAATCAGCCCAGAAGATGCCCATCAACAGGGATCCAGGTTGTAGCACAGGAATCAGAACAGGCCGCCTCCACTCCAGGATGTTGATAGCGAGGCTTCAGTAATGGTAATACCAGTGAATGTCAAGGGTCAATGGTTTTATTCTGTCTTATTGGAGATGGTCATTGCCTGGCACTTGTGTGACACGAATGTTACTTGCTACTTGTCAGCCCAACCCTGGATATTGTCCAGGTCCTGTTGCATTTACATGTGGGCTGCTTCATTGTCTGAGGAATCGCGAATGGTGGTGAACATTGTGCAATAATCAGCAAACATCCCCACATCTGATCTTGTGTTGAAAGGAAGATCATTGATGAAGCAGCTGAGGATAGTTGGGCCCAGGACACTGTGATGAATGTTATCAGTAGCTGATATAATGGTACCTTACCTTTAATGCATTGGCCCTTTAAGACTGGGCTTGGAACCCTGGGGGACTCCGCCTCTGGCTCCGCCCCCAGGAAATGGTATATAAGATAAGGCTCACTCAGGCAACATGTGATGAGCACACTTCTCGGCTGCTGTACAGTTCTCAGATGATTAAAGCCTTTGAATCATCTATCTTCTCTCCTGTGTCGTGATTGAAGGTATCTCAGACATCATCCTGAGCAACCCTCGCAGTGATGTCCTAGGACTGAGATGACTGACTTCCAACAACCACAACCATCTTCCTTTGTGCTAGGTATGACTCCAACCAGTTGAGAGTTTCCCTCCCGATTCCCAGGTTATCTAGGGCTCCTTGATGCCATACTCAGTCAAACGCTGTCTTGACGTCAAGGATAGTCACTCTTGCGTCACCTCTGGAGCTCAGCTCTTTTGCCCATGTTTGAACCAAGGCTAAAATGAGGTCAGGAATTGAGTGACCCTGGGGGAACACAGACTGAGTGCCAGTGAGAAGGTTATTGTTAAGTGAGTGCTCCTTGAAAGCACTGTTGATGACCCTTTCTATCACTTTACTGATTATACAAACTGATAGGGCGGTAATTGGTCGGATTAGATGTGTCCTGCTTTTTGTGTACAGAACACGCCAGGGCAATTTTCCACATTGCCAGGTGGGTACCGGTGTTGTAGTCCTACTGGTACAGCTTGGCTAGGGGTGCAGCAAGTTCTGGAGCACAAGTCTTCAGTACTATTGTCGGAATATTGTCAGGGCCCATAGCCTTTTCAGTCTCCTGTGCCATCAGCCAGTGGCGTGCAGAGGTCTGGTGATGCCCGGGGCAAATCTTGATTGTATGCCCCAAAGCCCCACGTAAATATTTCATTAAATATCACCAAAAAACCTATAGAAAACGTAGTTGCACCCGTTCTAGAGCTATTCACTGACCTCTTTATCTTTAGAACATAGAACGATACAGCGCAGTACAGGCCCTTCGGCCCTCGATGTTGCACCGACATGGAAAAAAACTAAAGGCCATCTAACCTACACTATGCCCTCATCCAATAAACTTTTAAATGCCCTCAATGTTGGCGAGTTCACTACTGTTGCAGGTAGGGCATTCCACGGCCTCACCACTCTTTGCGTAAAAAACCCACCTCTGACCTCTGTCCTATATCTATTACCCCTCAATTTAAGGCTATGTCCCCTCGTGCTAGCCACCTCCATCCGCGGGAGAAGGCTCTCGCTGTCCACCCTATCTAACCCTCTGATCATTTTGTATGCCTCTATTAAGTCACCTCTTAACATTCTTCTCTCTAACGAAAACAACCTCAAGTCCATCAGCCTTTCCTCATAAGATTTTCCCTCCATACCAGGCAACATCCTGGTAAATCTCCTCTGCACCCGTTCCAAAGCTCCCACGTCCTTCCTATAATGAGGCGACCAGAACTGTACGCAATACTCCAAATGCGGCCGTACTAGAGTTTTGTACAACTGCAACATGACCTCATGGCTCCGGAACTCAATCCCTCTACCAATAAAGGCCAACACACCATAGGCCTTCTTCACAACCCTATCAACCTGGGTGGCAACTTTCAGGGATCTATGTACATGGACACCGAGAGCCCTTTGCTCATCCACACTACCAAGAATTTTACCATTAGCCAAATATTCCGCATTCCTGTTATTCTTTCCAAAGTGAATCACCTCACACTTCTCCACATTAAACTCCATTTGCCACCTCTCAGCCCAGCTCTGCAGCTTATCTATGTCCCTCTGTAACCTGCAACATCCTTCCGCACTGTCTACAACTCCACCGACTTTAGTGTCGTCTGCAAATTTACTCACCCATCCTTCTGCGCCCTCCTCTAGGTCATTTATAAAAATGACAAACAGCAACGGCCCCAGAACAGATCCTTGTGGTACGCCACTCGTAACTGAACTCCATTCTGAACATTTCCCATCAATTACCACTCTCTGTCTTCTTTCAACTAGCCAACTTCTGATCCACATCTCTAAATCACCCTCAATCCCCAGCCTCTGTATTTTCTGCAATAGCCGACCGTGGGGAACCTTATCAAACGCTTTACTGAAATCCAATACACCACATCAACTGCTCTACCCTCGTCTACCTGTTCAGTCACCTTCTCAAAGAACTCGATAAGGTTTGTGAGGCATGACCTACCCTTCACAAAACCATGCTGACCATCCCTAATCATATTATTCCTATCTAGATGATTATAAATTGTATCTTTTATAATCCTCTCCAAGACTTTACCCACCACAGACGTTAAGCTCACTGGCCTATAGTTACCGGGGTTATCTCTACTCCCCTTCTTGAACAAAGGGACCACATTTGCTATCCTCCAGTCCTCTGGCACTATTCCTGTAGCCAATGATGACCTAAAAATCAAAGCCAAAGGCTCAGCAATCTCTTCCCTGGCTTCCCAGAGAATCCTAGGATAAATCCCATCAGGCCCCGGGGACTTATCTATTTTCACCTTGTCCAGAATTGCCAACACTTCTTCCCTACGCACCTCAATGCCATCTATTCTAATAGCCTGGGTCTCAGCATTCTCCTCCACAATATTATCTTTTTCCTGAGTGAATACTGACGAAAAGTATTCATTTAGTATCTCGCTTATCTCCTCAGCCTCCACACACAACTTCCCACCACTGTCCTTGACTGGCCCTACTCTTACCCTAGTCATTCTTTTATTCCTGACATACCTATAGAAAGCTTTTGGGTTTTCCTTGATCCTACCTGCCAAAGACTTCTCATGTCCCCTCCTTGCTCGTCTTAGCTCTCTCTTTAGATCCTTCCTCGCTTCCTTGTAACTATCAAGCGCCCCAACTGAAACTTCACGCCTCATCTTCACATAGGCCTCCTTCTTCCTCTTAACAAGAGATTCCACTTCTTTGGTAAACTACGGTTCCCTCGCTCGACCCCTTCCTCCCTGCCTGACTGGTACGTACTTATCAAGAACATGCAATAGCTGTTCCTTGAACAAGCTCCACATATCCAGTGTGCCCAACCCTTGCAGCCTACTTCTCCAACCTACACATCCTAAGTCATGTCTAATGGCATCATAATTGCCCTTCCCCCAGCTATAACTCTTGCCCTGCGGGGTATACTTATCCCTTTCCATCACTAACGTAAAGGTCACCGAATTGTGGTCACTGTTTCCAAAGTGCTCACCTACCTCCAGATCTAACACCTGGCCTGGTTCATTACCCAAAACCAAATCCAATGTGGCCTCGCCTCTTGTTGGCCTGTCAACATATTGTGTCAGGAAACCCTCCTGCACACATTGTACAAAGAACGACCCATCTAATGTACTCGAACTATATCATTTCCAGTCAATATTTGGAAAGTTAAAGTCTCCCATAACAACTACCCTGTTACTTTCGCTCTTTTCCAGAATCATCTTCGCCATCCTTTCCTCTACATCCCTAGAACTATTAGGTGGCCTATAGAAAACTCCCAACAGGGTGACCTCTCCTTTCCTGTTTCTAACCTCAGCCCATATTACCTCGGAAGAAGAGTCCCCATCTAGCATCCTTTCCGCCACTGTAATACTGTCCTTGACAAGCAGCGCCACACCTCCCCCTCTTTTGCCCCCTTCTCTGACCTTACTAAAACACCTAAACCCCGGAACCTGCAACAACCATTCCTGTCACTGCTCTATCCATGTCTCTGAAATGGCCATAACATCAAAGTCCCAGGTACCAACCCATGCTGCCAGTTCCCCTACCTTATTTCGTATACTCCTGGCATTGAAGTACACACTTCAAACCACCTACCTGAACACTGGCACCCTCCTGCGAAGTCAAATCTGTGCTCCTGACCTCTATACTCTCAATCTCCCGTACCCCAAAACTACAATCCAGGTTCCCATGCCCCTGCTGAATTAGTTTAAACCCCCCCCAAAGAGCACTAACAAATCTCCCCCCAGGATATTGGTGCCCCTCAGGTTCAGATGTAGACCATCCTGTCTATAGAGGTCCCACCTTCCCCAGAAAGAGCCCCAGTTATCCAGAAATCTGAATCCCTCCCGCCTGCATCATCCCTGTAGCCACGTGTTTAATTGCTCTCTCTCCCTATTCCTCATCTCACTATCACGTGGCACGGGCAACAACCCAGAGATAACAACTCTGTTTGTTCTCGCTCTGAGCTTCCATCCTAGCTCCCTAAAGGCCTGCCTGACATGCTTGTCCCCTTTCCTACCTATGTCGTTAGTGCCAATGTGGACTACGACTTGGGGCTGCTCCCCCTCCCCCTTAAGGACCCGGAAAACACGATCCGAGACATCACGTACCCTTGCACCTGGGAGGCAACATACCAAATGTGAGTCTCTCTCGCTCCCACAAAATCTCCTATCTGTGCCCCTGACTATTGAGTCCCCAATTACTAATGTTCTACTCCTTTCCCCCCTTCCCTTCTGAGCAACAGGGACAGACTCCGTGCCAGAGGCCCGTACCCCATGGCTTAGGGTCCCTGCACAGACTGCTTCTTCCCAGTCCCTCTTACAGTTACCCATCTATCTCCAGTCTTTGGTGTAACTACTTCCCTGAAGCTCCTATCTATGACCCCCTCTGCCTCCTGAATGATCCGAAGTTCATCCAGTTCAAGCTCCAGGTCCCTAACACGGTTTTTGAGGAGCTGGAGTTGGGTGCACTTCCCACAGATGAAATCAGCAGGGACACTGACGGCGTCCCTCACCTCAAACATTCTGCAGGAGAAGCATTGTACTGCCTTCCCTGACATCACCTCTAGATTTAAAAAAAACAAGAAGAAAAAGAAACGAAGAGCTTACCTGATATTCCCTCAAACCCTGCTCCCGGTGAAAGGTAAGCAAATTTAAAGGCACTCACTCACCTTCACGACAGGCCCAAGCTGCCTCTAGGTCATCTCTAAGGTATAGGACGGCTGCCTGAGGTTAAATTGCGCTGTAAGAGTTAGTCAATTTCCCCTTAGCGCTGGGATTCTAGGGATATTGTTCTCTTCTTCAGTCATTTTGCTTTGCAGCAATGGGTGAGATGTTATGTCTCGAAAGTTGTGCCTCCCTCCTCTGCAACCCCCATGGAGAAGGATAAGAGCAGCAACGTCATGGAAATACTGTTATGACCCTTGTGGAAACAAACTACAAACAACCCAACTAAGACCAATATACAAAACTTCACTTTATATTAGCAATCACACCAAAATCAACGTAAATTAAACATGAATTAACAGGAAAATTGCAATAATATGACCGATAAATTACACATAGCAGATACAAAGACATATCTCACACATTTCTCAGTCAGCCCATTCAGCACGTATCACATTCATTTCAGCCACAATATCCTTCAAAACGTTGAACTTCTTCAAATCAAATTCCATCTTCATTTCTCTAAAGCTTTAGTACCAAGTCTCATCAAACAACGGCATTACTTCACCCAATTTCCACAAATATAATTTTCACAGTCGACACATTTCCAGATCCCTTCTTCTTCACAAAACCCTGGTCATGTGGGGCCTGTTTGTGCACTATGCCAGTGCATAAAGGGTCCCCAAATCCAGATATAAAGCTCTGTTCAAGATCCGAGCTCCAGCAGCTTGCAGTCAAGTAGAACATAGAACATAGACCAGTACAGCACAGAACAGGCCCTTCAGCCCTCGATGTTGTGCCGAGCAATGATCACCCTACTCAAACCCACGTATCCACCCTATACCCGTAAGCCAACAGCCCCCCCCCCCTTAACCTTACTTTTTTAGGACACTACGGGCAATTTAGCATGGCCAATCCACCTAACCCGCACATCTTTGGACTGTGGGAGGAAACCGGAGCACCCGGAGGAAACCCACGCACACACGGGGAGGACGTGCAGACTCCGCACAGACAGTGACCCAGCAGGGAACCGAACCTGGGACCCTGGAGCTGTGAAGCATTTATGCTAACCGCCATGCTACCGTGCTGCCCCTGTCTCTGAGAATCTCCCATTTATAGGACCCTGGGCTTTAAGTATAAAGGGTAAGAGGGCAAAAGTTAAGAGGCCATGATGAATCTTCATAAAATACTGGTTCTGTCCCAAATGGGTGCCCCTGGCCCAAATGTCAAATTCTGGGCACGACAGTTTAGTAAATTGACAACTATAGCGAGGGTGCAGAGAAGAGTTTAAAAATGGATCAAAAGATAAAGATAAAGAATAAATAACTCACCCATGGTGGCATTGATTGCCGTTGATTCGGGAGATTTCGCGCCCTTTTTGTTCACCAGGCGCGCAGGCGCGCTCTGGCCGACCGCGGTGCGCAGGCGCGCTCCGGCCGACCGCGGTGCGCAGGTGCGCTCCGGCCGACCGCGGTGCGCAGGCGCGCTCCGGCCAACCGCGGTGCGCAGGCGCGCTCCGGCCGCCCGCGGTGCGCAGGCGCGCTCTGGCCGACCGCGGTGCGTGCTCCGTTCTCTTCACGCTGCTGCCCCCATCCAATCGATGCCCGGGGCCAGCGCACCGTCGGCCCCCCCCCTCTGCACGCCACTGCCATCAGCCATTTCTTGGTGTCACATGGGGTGAATCAAATTGGCTGAAGACTGCCTCTGAGAGACCTGGACTTACTTATCTCTTGCCCTTGCTTGTCACCCGGACATGCTTCGGCGCGCCATTCTGCTTTCTACGGCGGAGCTCCCCTGTGGAGATCCCTCTATGGAACAGACCCCTTAATTTTGAGGGTCTGTGATGCTGGATGGATCATCCACTCGACACTAATGGCTGAAGATTATTGCGAATGCCTCAGTCTTGTCTTTTGTACTGATGTGCTAGGCTCCTCCATCATTGAGGATGGGGATCTTTGTGGAGCCTCCTCCTCCAGTGAGTTGTTTAATTGTCCACCACCATTCATGACTGGATATTGCAGGACTGCAGAGCTTAGATCTCAAATTCCACCCCAGTTTACAGCAGATCTTGCAAGTGACAGTAGAAATACCCCTTTCAGCAAAAGCCTGAGCATATAAACAGTTGTAACCGCATTCCTGTCCTGCTGTAAGACCTGGATCGTGTATCAGCGACACATAAGAGTGCCAGAGAAATTCTTTCAGCAATGCCTCTGCTGCATCCTCCAGATTCAATAGGAGGACAGTCGATCAAACATTGGTCTTCTTCTGGGAGCCAGTTACACAAGAATTCAGGTAAAACGCCTGCAAAATCAACGTTGATGCACTGGAAGCTGTCCGCATGACTGAAAACCATTTCCTCCATCTGTTTATCAACTGTTAAATGGTCAACTGTGGTAACTTGACCACAAAAGGGTGGTTGAAACACATTGTGCAAGATAGACTTCTTTAATATATAGAAATAATGAAGTTTAAAACACAGCATGGATTCAAACATGGGAGCAGTTAGCTACACATCAAAACAATATTAACTGAAAGAAATTAGAAGTAACGGCGGTTAAATGCAAATATAGTAAGTAAAGTAATCCTAGGTGACCAGAGGCTGCTTTCCCCTTTGAAGTAAAGACTGGTGGTGATTTAACCTGAGGTTCTTCACAGCCAAGATTGAGAATAACCTCAGCCAGTACGGGAATTGAACCTGTACTGTTGGCCTTGCTCTGCATCACAAACCAACCGACCAGCCAGCTGAGGTAAACTGACTCACTTCCAGTTCAGTATGCTCACCAGCCTTCAGTGACACATAAAGTAAAAACCTTTTGATTCATTAACTACGTCTTCCTGAGCTCCGCGCTGGTGCTTGCGTAGGTATGATGCAAGTTAGTGACAGAAGTTACAGTAACAGAGGAACTGGGGTAGGCCATTTAGCTCCTTGGGTTTGTTCCGTCATTCACTGAGATCCTGGCTAATTTTTAACAATAACAATATCTACCATGGGCCTTGATACTCTTGGCTGACAAAATCTATCAATCTCAGTTTTAAAAATAACAATTGATCGAGCATTAATTGTCATTTGTGGAAAACAAACTTCTGCCATGGAAATGCTTCCTAATTTCACTTCTGAAAGGTCTGGTTCTAAGAATCAACCACATTGCTGGGCTTCTAGAGTCACATGTAGGCCAGACCAGATAAGGGTACCCCCAATGATAATAACTTTATTAGTGTCATACGTAGGCTTACATTAACACTGTAATGAAGTTACTGTGCAAATCCCCCAGTCACCACACTACGATGCCTATTCAGGTACACTGAGGGAGAAATCAGAATGTCCAATTCAAGTCCCTGCGTTCCGGGGTTTCCCTTTGTTCAGGAGGTACCCAACATGGCCGCCAGCTGTGAGTATGCCATGTGAGTGAGCACCTGCACTTCAGGTTTCCCTTTATTCAGGGACCCTCCAAAGTGGTTGCTTGCAGCATCTTTTGTTCTAAGTCACCACGTGTGGCGGGTTGTAGCCAGCCTGATGCCCTTACTCCTTTCTTACCCTCATTTCCCTTGTGATATTTTCTTCCCTCTCTGCCTTCTTTCCCCCCCTATAATAATTATATTTATTGTCACAAGTAGGCTTACATTAACATTGCAATGAAGTTACTGTGAAAAGCCCCTAGTCGCCACATTCCAGTGCCTGTTCAGGCACATGGAGGGAGAATTCAGAATGTCCAAATTACCTAATAACACGTCTTTCTGGACCTGAGGGAGGAAACCGAAGCACCCGGAGCAAACCCACACAATGGGGAGAACATGCAACTGTCCCCCCTTTCTCTCTTCCCCTTGTTTCTTCCACTAGTCGTCCCCCTGATACTGATGTCTATCCACCCCCTTGCCAGGCGCTTTCTCCCTTACAGGAGATGTGCCGTGGCCTGTCTCTCCTGCACACTTCACCATGCTAGCTACCCCACTGGATGGTGGCATCCCTCCCGGGGCTAGTTGTGCATCCCCCCATCGCCCGTTCACTGAGCTTCTTGTCCAGCGTTCTTTCACCCTCTTCTGCGCTTTGCAGCCCTGATTCCTACCTTCCTCTCTTTCCTCCCTGGTCCCCAGAACGAGGGAGTACAATCCCGCGCGAAATGATTGACACGTTGATTCACAGTTGGCTATTCAGAAAGTGCACAATAGACAATAAGAGTCCCTTCCTATGAGCTCAGCTCTTCATAGGAACATCTGTCCCTGTTGCCGCTTTTCTAGTCCTTTCTCCGAGGCAAACTTGTCCACATCCGCAGGGGCCATGAAGAAGTCCTCCCTGACTTGGAATGTGACCCAGAGCTTGGCTGGGTACAGTATCCCAAACTTCACTGCACAAAAGCAAATTACTGCGGATGCTGGAATCTGAAACAGACAAAGGGTCATCTGGATTTGAAACGTTATCTCTTTTCTCTCCCTACAGATGCTGCCAGACCTGCAAAGATTTTCCAGCATTTCTTCTTTTGATCCCAAATGTTATGAATCCGGTGACCTTCCCAGTTATAGTTCATGGTTTGTCTCACCCAGTGCAGGACTTGTTCCCGGTCATGGTACCGGGGCATTTTGGAAGTTATTGCCCTCAGCTATTCCCCAGCTTTGGGCTTTGGGCAAAGTGACTGCTGTGCTCTGTCAATTTCTGGTGAGCTTGGGAAGCTGTCCCTTCCCACCAGGTTGCCCAGCATTTGGGCCACATGGTCCGTGGGGTTCCTACCTTCGAACCCCTCCAGCAGGCCCATGATCCGTACGTTTTGACACCTCGATTGGTTCTCCTGGTCTTCGATTTTCCCCTTCAAACTCCCCTACGTTGCGACCAACCTTGCCACCTTTTTCTCTGGGATGATGATCCGGTCGCCCTGGTCTGCTGCAGGTTTTTCCAGTTCTTTGATCATTTTGTTTTGTGTTTCCAATTGCTTCTCTGCCTTATCTAGGGCCATCTGCATGCTCGCCAGAGCTTCACCTTTAACACTCTTAATCGCAGCTTGGATGTCAGATTTAGTCTCTTCTCGATGTTCTCTCCATTCTCTTGAATTCTCTGAATAGCGTGGGTTTCGCCCCCACAACCCAAAGATGTGCAAGCTCGGTGGATTAATTGGGTACTCTAAATTTTAAAAAACCATGGCGCAATTCTCCGCACTCACGACGGTGCGGAGAATAGCGGGGGTCGTAAATTTTTACGGCCACGCTAGTCTGATGCCCTCCCGCTATTCTCCCCCCCCCCACGCCCGACTCCCGACACGAATCGCTGCCGCCGTTTTTTTACGGCGAGCAGCGATTCTCAGCTGCCCGATGGGCCGAAGTCCAAGCCCTTTACGGCCGTTTTAGGAACGTCAAACACACCTGGTCTGACCGTTCGTTAAAACGGCCGTAAAGTTGGGATCTTGGCAACCATGGCACCGATTGGCACGGCAGTACTACGGCCGTGCCAAGGGTGCCATGGGCCCGCGATCGGTGGGCACCAATCGCAGGTAGCGGGTACTTACCCCACGCACTCTTTGTCCTTCTGCCGCCCCCTGTATCCATTCGCGGGGCAGCTGAGGGGCATCCCGGCCCGCGCATGCGCGGGTTTCGCGCAAATGCGCGATGACATCTCCGCGCATGCGCGGGTTGGAGTCTTCCAATCCGCATCATGCGCGGCTGACGTCATGTGACGCGTCAGCCGTCGCAAACTCTGGCAAGCGGGCTTAACGAAATTCGTTAAGCCCGCAATGCCGGAGTTCACGGCCGCGGCATGCTAGCCCCGACCGGGGACCAGAATCGGTTCCCGGTCCGGGGGGGGGGGGGGGGGGGAGGCTGGCGTCAAACCCGCCCGTTTTTGACGCCAGCCTTACGGTTTCTCCCGGTTTGGGAGAATCGCGCCCCTTGTAGTTCTCTTGTAATAATAATAATCACTTATTGTCACAAGTAAGCTTCAATGAAGTTACTGTGAAAAGCCCCTAGTCACCACATTCCGGTGCCTGTTTGGGGAGGCTGGAACGGGAATTGAACCCGCGCTGCTGGTCTTGTTCCGCATTACAAGACAGCTGTCTTAGCCCACTGTGCTAAACCAACCCCTTTTAGGGAAGGAAATCTACTGAGGGGCAGCATGTAGATGAAAAATAGGAAGTGGGTAAAGATAGATCATAGGGGCACATTAGAAGTAACAGCATGGGATTCAAAGTGAAGTCATTATTGGTGATTATCTGGTGAAAAGCAGGTAAACCTCCTCTCTAACGGCACTGTGGGGGTGTCTGGTTCAAGAAGGAGGCCCACCACCTTGTCAAGGGCAATTAGGGATGGGCAATAAATGCTGATAAAGCCAGTGATGTCCACATCCCTTGAATGCATAAAAAAAATAATAAAAGTGTGTACATTCCCAAAGTGAGATTCAAGTAGTTTTCAAGGCCAAAAGGATCTAGAGTTAGTTTGAGGAGAGGGGTGACGAGGAGAGGGCTACAGACCACATAAAACCAAACTACAACAGCCATCTGTTTGTGATATTTCTGGGTTTATTGGGAAGCCTGCAACCTGATCTCAAAATTGCCTCCTCCATCTCCATCTCCATGGAAACAGGAAACACATTAGCGTTGTACTCATGTAGAAATACTAATCAGTTATCTCTGAGCACATCTACCTTTCATCTTAGAAACACAACTGTTTGCAACTTGACATCAATAACACTTTCCTGGCTATTATGGTACTTAGGGTCTTTTCATTGTGGACCTAGGAACAGCTGTCATTGTTGCTTGCCGAGTATAAATATCTGGCACCTCCCTTTCAGTAAAACAACCTGAGTCTTCTATTTGATCTTACAATTAAACCACTCAGATTGACTATTGGGTAAATTCCAACATAGGTTATGTGACTCCTTTCATTTAACCTGCATTTAAAGAAACAGTCCTAAACTATGATCATCATGCAAACCAAAAGAGTAGTCCCAAAACATAATAATATTATAAACCTCACTTTTATAACACACAATCAGATTTTGTGCCACATGGAGGTTATTGGGGAAATACTCCTGGGAAATAATTGTAAATTGGAATTGCGTGGAAAGAGCAGCTGCAGCCAGCAATTCTGTCAAAGGGCAGGTTTGGTCTTGAGTGTATGTGACAGTCTTACTGATTCGCTCTCTGACTAAGCTTTACTCATTAGTACTAATTAACACAGAATTATAGACAATCTGTGCTGTGGATCTAGGACCATTGGGAATTGGGTTGGACGAATGCCCAGATTCATTTAGAAAGTGAAGATTTTCATCTTATCATTTTGAACTAGATTCAGCTGGTCCGAGAGGGGAAGAAAATATTTCCAACTTATGGTTGCACCCAATCCCTTGACTCTGGTACTGACAATGTCAGAATCAATCCATGAGTCAATCATACAATTATTTATACACTCCAGAGACCCATAGCGAAAGATAAAGAGACATAATCCCTCTCCACATGGACAAGCCATTACATAAACCTAAATATCAAGACAAAACGACAGTTGGATGGTGATGTCAATGGAATTGGCTAAATTTCAGGACTGCTGTTGAAAGATTTAATCTCTATCTGTTCCGATACTTTCCCTCCCCCCATGTTTCTCTGCTCCTTTTCCTGAAAATGCTGACTCCATACTAAAGTGGAGTTGCGAAAGCATCAGTGAACTCTCCTTTAACTTGATCAAGTGGTCACTCCTCACATCTAACCCAGAACCAAAATTTCTCAGGCCCGCTCTGCTGCCACAACCGTGTGGAGTGGGAATACTAACTTGCCAGTAAGCTGCACTCTTGACCCTACTGGAGAATTCAGGGTTAGGGCGGGGACATCCAATTTTAAATAAATCCAGGAGGTGTCCAGCGGCCCAGATGCGGCTACAGGTGGGGAGAGGAAGATATGATAGATAGGAAAGATAGAAAAGAAAGTAGCTGACAGGCTAAGTTTAATAGGTGTGCATCAATGGTAAACAACTGCCTTTCAATAAGGGTAACTTCATAATGATATAAAGACCTTCCTCAGGTATCTGTAGCAAAAAGTGAAGGTAAGAGTTTAATACATTTTCTTGAAAAAATTTAATTGGTGATAGAAATGTCGGTCAGTGGGTTTTAAGTGCTGCACTTGTGAGATGTGGTAGATCCGTGATGCTTCCAGCATCGCAGACAACTACATCTGCAGTAAGTGCACCCAATTGCCTGGTATGGAGGGCATTAGCTATGAGGAGAGGTTTGGTTTGTTCTCACTGGAACAACGGAGGTTGAGGAGCGCCCTGATAGAAGTCTACAAGATTATGTGGGGCATGGACAGAGTGGATAGTCAGAAGCTTTTTCCAATGGTGGAAGAGTCAGTTACTAGGCGGCATAGGTTTAGGTTGCAAGGGGCAATGTTTAAAGGAGATGTACAAGGCAAGTTTTTTACACAGAGGGTAGTAGGCGCCCACTGCCGGGGGAGGTAGTGGAAGCAGATAAGATAGTGAATTTTAAGGGGCGTCTTGACAAATACATGAATAGGATGGGAATAGAGAGATATGGTCCCCGGAAGGGTAGGGGGTTTTAGCTCAGACGGGCAGCATGGTTGGTGCAGGCTTGGAGGGCCAAAGGGCCTGTTCCTGTGCTGTAATTTTCTTTCTTCTTTGTTCATGAGGCCTCCTTTGGGATTATTCCAGGCCCTGATGGGCGGCATGTAGTTGTCTGCGATGGTAGCACAGTGGTTAGCATTGTCGCTTCACAGCTCCAGGGTCCCAGGTTCGATTCCCGGCTTGGGTCACTGTCTGTGCGGAGTCTTCACGTCCTCCCTGTGTCTGCGTGGGTTTCCTCCGGGTGCTCCGGTTTCCTCCCCTGGTCCAAAGGTGTGAAGGTTAGGTAGATTTTGGACACTAAGGTGCCCTTAGTGTCCAAAAAAAGGTACGGTGGGGTTGTTGGGTTACGGGGATAGTGTTGAGGTGTGGGCTTAAGTCGGGTGCTCTTTCCAAGGCCCAGTGCAGACTCAATGGGCCTAATGGCCTCCTTCTGCACTGTAAATTCTATGAATCTATGATTCTATGATGATCCAGCCTTTGTGTGATTTTCCCCTTCCTGTCACTCCCCAATTACCAGCACCTTCACAGCGTCAAGGTTTCTCGGTGCAAAAGAAGCAGAAATAGTGAGAGTTTGAGCAGGTAGTAGCCGACCGGACCTGCCCCCCCTTTACATAACAGGCCATCACTCGGGAATATGGAGCTTCCACAAACACCGGCTGCCAGCAGGAATTTCTTGATGGAATGCTTTCAAGGGTTTTTGTTCTTGCTGACAAGGTCACGTTTATTCCCTTTTCCTGGCTGCCCTGGAAAGATGAGTTTTCAGCTTGAGCCACTTCATTCCTTGTGTGGTGAAGCTGCTCTCACAATGGAGTTAAATAAGTATATGTCTAGTTCAGGATAGCGTGGACCTTGGAGAGGAACTTGTCGGCTTTGCTATTCCTATTAAAGTTTTGGTTTTGCTCTTCTCAATGGTAATGGTTGTGGGGCTGGGAGATTGTGCTGAAGTAGCTGTAAATAGTATATATGGTAGCAATCCTAGGACAATTCTAAAGCCTGTGTTTGTAATAGCTATGCCTTGAGCAGCATTCCATAGATCTGCAGAGTGGAGCAACATGTATCCCACTGTTTTCACACATTTAACAAGATGTTGTTACAAGGCTGTGTGTTTTTTGCACATTATTGGCACAGGAACAGAGTGCCAGACAGTGCAGGTGTCTCATGAATGTGATCTTGGCATTTAAAACGAACACAGAAGGACTCTGAGGAAATGGATTGAGTTATTAACAGGCAAATCACACATTTTTCAAAGGTCACAACAAGAGCAGAGAACCGTGGATTCTGGAACAAAAGGCCTGAAACATTAACTCTGTTTCTCTCTCCACAGAAGCTGCCAGAACTGCTGAGTATCAGCAGCATTTTCTGTTTGTACCTCAAAGACCACGGGCACCGTTAGCTCGCTTTCACATTGTGGGATATTTGATCACTTTTCTCCTTCACAGAAGTGATCTGGGAATGAGTTCCATTTAAGCAAAAGACGGGAAACCAAAAATCTGAAACAGGAACAGGAGATGTTGAACACATTCAACAGCAACGGCAGCATCCTTGGAGAGAACAAGCTGATGAGTTCCAGCATCAGAGGATTGGCAGCTGAAATGCTAGCTTGACTGTTCTCTAACAGATTCTGTCTTATCTTTAAGTGTAGTGTTTCAGATCCTGAGGGCTATTGACAGGGAGGATGTGGGGCAGATGTTTGCTCTTGTTGGAGAATCTACAACTGGGGGTCACTGTTTAGAAATAAGGAGTCGTTTATTTAAGACAGAGATGGGGAGAAATTGTCTCTCTCAGAGGGTCATCATTCTCTTCCTCAAAAGGCAGTGGAAACAGACAGCCAGATTCTCCATTCCTGAAATATTAACGCTGGTGCAGGATTCCTCCGACAGCAAAACTAGCGCTGCACCTGGACCAATTCAACACCCATTAAGAGGCTAGCACCGGCACCACTTGGAGCACAATCAATTCCAATTAGAAACGGTGCTGGATTCACCGGGTCCGGTTGTGACACTCAGGAGACTGATAAGGTGCAGCCACATATACACACTTCACTCCCCACACACAACATCCCAGCCAACAAGATGGCAGCAAGAAGAGCGGCACCCAGATTCAGCAACGCTGAACTGGAGACCCTGCTGGACACCGTGGAGGAGAGGCCGGTGATCCTGTATCCCGGGGTGGTAAGGACACGGCCAGCCGCCACCGTTCGCCGGGCCTGGGCGCAGGTGGCAGAGGCTGTCAGCTCCGTGTGGGCAACATCGTCCGGACCGGCCAACAGTTCCAGAAGAAACTGCACGACCTCCTCAAGGCGGCCAGTGTGAGCAGGCAGCACTGTGCCCCTGGCACTAAACCACATCCCACACACCCGTAACCCCACCCCCTCGCCCGGTGGGCGCAAGCACCCACCCAGCACCACATACCGGCACCCATACCAGCTGGCATGGCCGGGTGTCCTGGCCTCTAAAGGCATCAGCTACCCATCCCCTGGGCTGCATGCATCGTCGGACTGTCAACATTGTTCATTTTCTGCCGTCACCCCCCCCCCCCCCATCCCAAAAGAAGGCCGCGCACAACCGCCGGGAACTGGAGAAGGACCACTGAACAGCAGAGCAGAGGGCAGTGGATGTGGGTGGGGATCCCGAGGAAAGGACAGTAGCTGGGGCGGAGTTCGGCATCGGTGAGGAAGTGAGATCCCGCTCAGTTGCGGTTCCTCATGGCACGCATGTCATCCCTCCACCCACACCCACACCACACCCAGACCACTCCCACATCCCCTCTCCACTACCACCACCACCCCTACACCCCTGCCCCCCCTGCCCCCATCACCCCCACTCCCTGGCCTGCGATGCAATCATGCGCCTTGTCTTGTGTCTTGCAGGAGCTGCTGGTGATGGAGTGGGCCCTTCTGGTGTTCCCCACTCCCGACCCTAGGTACAGCCAAACCAATGTGTCGACCAGGACGAGGACGAGACCGGCATGGACGGGAGCCATTGACCTACATCCCGAGACACCCCGGAGCCCGTGTCCGGGGATGACACTGATGACACTTCCCGCCACAGCTGTCTCCAACACCCTCCACCATCTCAGAGACATTTAACTTGTTTGGGCACTTTAGTGAAGAGGCTCCTGGGACACGCTGATGCCACACACATGGTCCAGTACAGCAGATGGAGGTAGGAACACCCGAGAGGGCAGACGGTGGAGGGCAGGCCAACCCCAGGGACTAGCTGCCAACCAGTTGGGTTTGGGCTTCTGGAACAGATGGCCCCATCGATTGTGGAGCCAGGGACTACATGAGGGTTTTTCGGGGAGCATCCAGCACCTACAGGTGCAGGTGGAGGAGTCCAACCGTGTACAGGAGCAGGAGGTAGTGCTGACCATACATATCACCCAGCTCAACACCGCACAGGTAGCATCCACGGTGGAGGCCTTGTGGGTGAAGGTTGGCCATGGGTCAAGGTGTCCAAGGCCTCGGGCAATCTGTGCAGTGGTGGCTGAGGCCCAGGCCAAGGCTGCCTATCGCAAACAGCCAGGTCACAGAGCGATCTGGATATTACAGTGGTGAGCAGCCCAGGCGCTGGCCGACCTGGGACAAACCAGAGAGGAGGTGGCCCAGTCCCAGAGAGAGATGGTGCAGTCACTGGCTAAGTGGCACAGTCACAGCATGATGTGGCACACTCCCAGGTTGGAGGTGGTCCACTCCCTGTGCTCCAATATCACGTGCATGCGAACAGCAGGCCTCCAGGACTGTCAGCGCCAGATGATGGTGTGTGTAGTGATATGCATCACTGTGTATACACAGGGGTTAATGTAAATACACTACAACTAAGTAACCACTAGAGGGAGCACCAGATTTGTATATATTTATATATATATATATATAATATAAATATAGACAAATAGGAAGTCAACAGACTTCACAGGAATGGCAGCTGGTGAGCAGGAGACAGACAGGCAGCCAAGATGTAACATAGTGTAAGCGCTGGAGAGAGAACGAACTCACAGAAATAAAGCATCTACTTCAACTGTAAGACTACGAGCTTTATTCAGGCACAAGGAATGATACATGGCACCAGGTGACTTCAGAACGCTTACTAGAATGCTTCAGAAATGCAGACAAAGCAAGATCGAAAACAGAAGAAAACTCATCCATGGGGAGACTTCGCTGAGTCGATGAACCTCGGAACCCAGCGCAGCCGGTAATTTAAGTCATAGATGGAAGTTTTAAGCAAACGTTCAAACTATATTGTAGCTATGAGTTGAACACGGCCTCAGAGAAAAAATGAAAATAGCTCTTCTACTAGCAGGACATGAAGCTAGAGAAATCTAACTGCTTTAATTACTTGAAAGGTGAAGAAAACACCAAATTAGAAGTAATACTTTAAAAATTTGAAGATTACTGTAACACCAGTAACATTGCTGCTTTAAGACATTCAATGCTCAGAGAACCCTGGAAATCGCGATTGACAAGTGCAGATCGCAAGAAAAAAATAACTTTGTTTTTAACAAGAGAAAAAGGCGAAAAAGGTCTTTCCATAGGTCTGAAGAAGTTAAAATGGTGTCTGAGCACATTTTAAACCACCCGGGGAACAAAAGACGCAAACCTGGGTCTGTGCATGCGCAGGAAACAGCAACCGCGCATGCGCAATTGAAAAAAGAGGTTTTGAGCGCCGATCGTTCTGCGCATGCGCAAGCCGCGGTTGTGCAGTTGAACAAAAAGAGCGCACAGCTCAAAGAGGGATCTGCGCATGCGCAAGCTGCAGTTTACGAAAATGTGCACAGTAAAGGAAAATCGATTTGCGCATGTGCAATCGATTCCTACGCTTTACGTCACGAGCGTCATGACGTCAGAAGACTCAGACCACGCCCACTTGAAGGGGACATGCCCGAAAATCACAAACAAGGTTGTTAAAGGCACAACACCAACAAATTTAACCTCAAAAGCCACAACAATGCCTGAACTTCTACCAGCAGTTGAACATAACTTTCGCAGTACCCTGGAACAAGCAGTTTGCACCACCCAAAGTGAAGACCACAATGACAAATCCGAAACCAAAGATGATTTGTTCATTGAACATAAAGAGCACAATAACAAATCTGAAACAAAAAAGATGATTTGTATGTCGAAAAATACTATTTAGACATGGCTGAGCT
Organism: Scyliorhinus canicula; assembly: GCF_902713615.1. Classification (NCBI taxonomy): domain Eukaryota; kingdom Metazoa; phylum Chordata; class Chondrichthyes; order Carcharhiniformes; family Scyliorhinidae; genus Scyliorhinus; species Scyliorhinus canicula. The sequence continues at coordinate 52,925,671 of NC_052152.1, read as the reverse complement.
ATTCGGATATGATGATCATAAAAGCATCAGTGACCCGGTTGAAAAGCTCAACACGACTCTACTCATAGTAGATTAATCCAATACCATGATGCAATGGCAGATCGTCGATACATTGGATGACAGCAACCTGTCAAATACCCAAGAAGAAAACGATGCCACACAGCGGGTACTGAACGACTCTGTTGAGAGAGCACAGATCGACTCTACAGAGAGAACACTGCACAACTCCACACGGAGAGCGATGAAAGACTCCACAGAGAGAGCAACACAGGCCTCCACAGAGAGCTCGTTGACAGACTTTAAAATGGAAGCAACTAAAGGCTCCAGAGCGAAGTCCATGCATGAACAAGACCATGAAAGTCTATCAACCTTATCTGAGCAACCAGCAGCAGACTATGAAAGGCTACCCAGCTTATTTGAGCCACCAGAAGAAGACTATGAAAGTCTACCCAGCTTATTTAACCAACAAGAAGATACTGAATGTCTACCCCTGTATGTGAGAATAGTGACAATGTGATCACAATTGACATACAGGATGTGCAAGATCACAGCGAGACTGACAGATCTCAGCTCGAATGTACAGAAGCACTCAACAGTCAAAGTGAAAGCACTCTTGAGTCCAGTGAGACCACGTCAATTAAAATCTCATCTTCTCTTAACTACCCACAAAAAAATGAAATCTTGAAGGTTTTGACTCCAGAAGAGGAACACCAAGGAAGCAAAGATGATTCAAATGAACCTGAAATGACTCCAGAAGAGGAGCACCAAGAAATCAATGATGATTCAAGTGAACCTGAAATGACTGCAGAAGAGGAGAACCAAAGAATCAAAGAGCAATAACATAAACCACAAAGGACTGATGTCACCAAGATCAATGCAACATCAGATCATTCTCACAATCCTCAAGAAGAAACGATCAATGAAACATCAGTTCCCACAAACGACACTGACACAAATAACTTTGAGAATGACTCGAATTATCCACACGGAACAGTCATTGAGCGCAACAAGAACAACAAAAACCACAAGAAGCACAACAGAAACAAGAACAACAACAACAAAAATAACAACAGCAAGCACAACAAAGGCAACAACAGCAACAACAAGCACAACAAAAACAACAAGACCAACAACGGAAACAACAAAGACAGAAACAACAAAAACAACAATAAAACAAAAATTTGTATGACATGGCACAACTCTGCACATGAAGGACAATGTAACAGCACAGCTAAAAACAATGGCAAGAGTACAAACATACCAAGGCATGACAACGAATCTCACAAATTCACATTTGATCCACTACAAACAAGCAAACCAGCTTTCAAGGCAGGTGACATACAGAATCAATACCGCAAACACAGAAAAAAGTCCAGGTTAGAAAACAAAGATGACATCCAGAATTGATACCGCAAGCACAGGAAAAAGTCCAGGTCAGACAACAAAGATGACATACAGAATTGCTACCACAAACATAGAAAAAAAAAAGTCTTAATCAGACAACAAAGTGATTCGACCATTCGAACACCTCATGATGAATTCTTGGTTAGTTAAACACAAGAACACTGACGACGTTCACAAAGAAATGACAACATCAACATCACCACTTCAGCAACAGTAGAAGAAAGCAACTCAACCGAACAAATTCATAAAGTTTGGACTCATAAATTTTAAAATTAAGATTACTCATAAATATAATTGATATTGTATAATCATAAATATCATCACAACTTGTACATATCATAATTTATCTACCTGTTTGTACAATTTTCTTTAACAAAGTACAGAAAATATGTAAAAAGAAAAAAGGGGGTATGTAGTGATATGCATCGCTGTGTATACACAAGGGGTTAATGTAAATACACTACAACTAAGGAACCACTAGAGGGAGCACCAGAGATGTATATATACATAGACAAACAGGAAGTCAACAGACTCTTCACAGGAACTGCAACAGGATACAGAGAGGCAGCTCAGATGTAACATTGTATAAGCGCTGGAGAGAGAACAAACTCACAGAAATAAAGCATTTACTTCAACTGTATAACTATGAGTTTTATTCAGAAACAAGGAATAATACAATGGGGGAGCCTCAAGGTTTAGTTCTGCTCGCACCCCCGTCCCATTGAGTAGTCCGAGGGCTATCGGGCTCCCCGTGGGAGGAGGAGGTGATGGATCGCGTGCCGGTGATTCCCGCAGGACACCGCAGCACCTCGGATTCCCCCCTCCTGTCCTTAATGCATCACATGGGCAGCGGGCACCATGCACCTAGGACAGCTGAGCAGCAGCCGGGTCCATCCAGGCCTGGGCACCCCAGAAAACAGCTGTCGGGGACCAGGTCACACGGCGGGAATCACAGCAAGCTGCCTCCAATCCTGATGTACCATCTGGGGATCTAGAGTGTTGGGGCCTGTAAGGCCAGAAAAGTAGACACAGTACATTGGCATAGGTGCAGGGCACAGTTAACCATAGGAGCTGGGGCACAAACCGTATATTTATTCACATTACAACCTGCCTCTGTGATCTGTCAGAAGGGTGTGAGGGGTGGGCTGGTCTGGGCTGGCTGCAGAGGGGCATTGGGTTGGGGGTGGAGGTGGGGTGAGCAACGGAAGTTGTGGTGGGATGGTGGCCCAGGGCCGTGGATCTGCCAGCATCACCGTTCTGACATCTCACCCTCACTGCCCCCCCCCCCCCCCCCCCCCCCCCCCCCCCCCCCCCCCCCCCCCCCCCCCCCCCCCCCCCCCCCCCCATACACCACACACTCCCCACCACCAGGAGTTCGGTGGGATTGTGTGATGGAATGACCAGCTCAAATGTAGGGATCACCCAGGTGGTTGTTGGAAAGGGTTACTGTCCCATGGGCCAATCCTGCTGTTACTGCCAACCTAGAGCCTGCACCCCGTAGTGGGGAAGGTAGGAATCAGGCGGGAGAGAGGGGGGGGGGGGGGTTGTGGTGTCCATGGCCTTGGCCAGTTCCACCCCCCCCCACCCATTCGGTAAGGTAACTAGAGCGCCCTGTGGGCGTTGGCTCCCATGCCTGCCAGGGACCCATGTCCTGCCCATCCTCACCCACCCCCGCATCCTCCATGTCGGAAGAGGCCTGGAGTTCATCCTCCTCCTCCAGAAGGTCACCCATGTCTGCACAATGACCACAGCAGATAGTCCCTGTCACCAGAAGCCAACCACAGCTGGGGGTACATTTCAAAGAGGCCAGGAACCATCAAGTATGCCAGGATGAAGGCATTTTGCACACTACCTGGCTATTGCGTGCAGACATGAATGATGCGCAGCTGATGGTCACACACGCACGTTCATCGAGTGGAACCCCTGTCAGTTTGTAAAGAGCGGTCTGTCATCTGCAGATGCTCATAGGGCGATCTGCATCCCCTCAATCACCCACTTGACCCGGGGCATCTCGACGATGGTGGCAAACCCCATTTGCCTGGGCATTCTGGGGCCTTGGTCCACATTGAAATAGATGTATTGTGCTGACTGGGCAAAAAAGGTCTCCGTGACACCACAGATGTACCTGTGCACCGAGGTCTGTGAGATTATGGACAGGTCTCCAGTCGGTGCCTGGAAGGACCCCATGTGTAGAGGTTCAGGGCGACCGTCACCTTGACGATACCGGGAGCGGGTGTCCTCCTCATTCCCCCGTGGTGCCAGGTGTGCCATGATCTGGCAGATATGTTGCACTGTCCCACTACTCAGCCGGCGTCTACGACGGCATGCCCAGTCCGACATGTCCTCGAATGACGGACGGTGATGGTACACGGCGAGGCCTCATGCAGCACCTCCTTGGCACCTCCTCGGCCTGTTGGGCAGCCAGCTCTCCATCTTCACCGGCTGCCTCCTGTTCCTCTGGGGGCAGGCTCTGCTGCTGCATTGTCCTCCTCGAGCAGTTCCAGCTCACACAGCCTCAGTGCATTCTCCAGCGCTGCGATGACTAGGAGGAAGCCCACCATTGCTGGTTGTATTCTGATATCCATTGTCTGCAGGGGGTGAAAGGCAGACATGTTAGCATGGTGCGTACCCCCATGCCCAACCAGGTCTAACAGGCTACACGGTGGCCCCGACTGGCACTGCAGGCCACGCATGTCCCCTCCCTTTCTTTCCCATTTCCACACTTCTGACCCCATCAGTGCCCTCTGGTCCTGGTGCCCGTCCTGCTGCACGGAATAACGTCGACTGATGCTGTTCTTGCCAATGGTATGCTCTGTAGCCCCCGTATGGCACCCCACTGTAGGGGCTACTGTGGGCATTATTCTACTGTGTACAGCTTGGTGCCCCACTGGTGGGTGGTTACCCCCACTTAGCCAGATTGCTCAGTGTGAGGACCAGCAGGTCTCGATCATGTCTCTGCATGTCCTCTCTATCCCTCGTCAGCCATGTCACCTGTTTCCCAATTTTTGAGAGCAAAAGTGAACCTCGCCATCTGGAATTCCCCCCGATAGAGAGACGGAGAATCGCGGAGGCCCCGGGGAATACTGGGCGGAATTCTCCGACCCCCCCCCCCTCGCCGTTCGGCCCACATGGATCGGAGAATTGCCTGCGGGCCGCAGAGCGGAGAATTGGCGCCACTGGGGCCGGTGTGGTTGGCGCGGTGTGGCGCCAGTCGAGGTATGCGCCAACGTTCAGGCCCAGGCCGGCACAGGCCGGCACGGGCCGGTGCGCTGATTCTCCGGCCCAGATGAGCCGAGCGACCGTCAACAAAAAGCCAAGTTCTGCCGGCGCCATTCTAACATCCTCTGAGTCGGCGGGACCTCGGCGTTGAAGGGGGTATCCTGTGGGGGGGGGGGGGATGGTGTTCCGACCCTGGGGGGGTTCCTCCATAGTGGCCTGGCCTGCGATTGGGGCCCACCAATTGGCAGGCCGGCCTTTCTGTCTGAGGGCCTCCTTTCCTCCGCTTTGGCTCCTGTAGCCGTGCGCCATTTGGTGTCAGGGCCAGCGGGGAGAAGAAGGCCACTGCGCATGCGCTAGTTGGTGCCAGCCCAACTGTGCATGCGCGGACCCCACGGCACCGGGTTCACGCCGGGATCGGCAGCTGGAACGGCGTGTGCCGCTCCAGCGCCACGCTATCTCACTGTGGCCCAGAGAATCAGGTCTCAGAACAGGTGCCGACGCTGGAGTAAAACACTCCCGGTTTTACACCGACCGATGGAAGAATCCCGCCCACTGAATCTGTATGTGCGGAGTGGAATGCATCGACGCCGGTTCACAGGTCACTTACATGAGGGGCAGAAATTGACCCATTAGAATTTAGAGTAGGACACTGGTATGTCACCCCGCGTGTTTGTCAAACTCCAGCCCAAATCAGAGCACATATGGAATCCGACCTCATGAGGAAATGTAACTTGTCCTTCGACCCGGCCACCTCCTGCATATGGTTGATGCTGACCAACCAGGAATCCCGGTTGAGGTGGCCATGGGTAAGTTATGGGTGAACACGACTGAGAGGAACGATGACCCAGGGACTACAGGGTACATTAGCTAAACACACTTGAGCGTTCACCCACCACAAACATGATTGTGGCTGAATGAGGGGGAGGTAATCACAAACGACCCTGACTCAAAACCCAAAAGATAATACGGCTTCCCTAAGCAAGCCGAAGGGGAAGTGGCCATGGTACTTGATAGTTTACTGAATAAGGGAGTCCTGCGCCCCATCACTTCCACCAATAATTCCCCCATATGGCTGGTGATGAACCAGGATGGTTCCTGGAGGCTCACCATCAACTACTGTGCACTGAACCAGACCACCCCGATCACGGCCCCCATAGTGGCGACCAGCCACAAAACCATGTGCTCCACATGCCAAACACTTCACAGTGCCAGATAACAGCTTCTGGAGCGCCGCTGTCAGTACAAATTCGCATTCACATTCCAGGAGCAGCAATACATCTGGATGTGTCTACTCCAAAGTTTCCACAACTCCCCCTCCAACTTCCACCAGACATTAGCCTGAGGCTTGGAACATTTCTTCAGGCCAGCATGTCTCATACAATATGTGGACGATCGCCTCCTCCAAATGGAGACCAGAGGTGAACAGCTAAAATGAACCTCCTCACTACATTAGGATTCAAAATAAACACCAAAAAGGCCCAAATCATGAGACCACAAGTCTCCTACCTGGGTACGGCAGTGACAGAGGGGAAGCATGAGATTAAAAGGAAGCGGGTCGAGTCAGTAACATGTCTCCCATCACCAAAGGATATGAGCTCGCTACCCTCCTTTCTGGGCTTGGTGGGGTACTGCCGAAACCACATGGGTGGTTTCAGCACCAAAACTGCCCCCTTTCCGAGCTCCTGCGGAGAAACACCCAATAGATCTGGACTGAGAAACATGCACACGCAGTCTCTGAACTAAAACGGTCATTAGTGTAAGCAAGTATCCGACCCTAATCTTCTCTTTGCCCGTGATGTTGCGGTCACGGATACCACACTGGCAGTCGTGTTCCTTCAGTAACGGCATGGGCGCCTTGGCCCAGTGGAACATAGCTTCTTGGGATGTGAGACACACTTTTTAATCAGTTTTCTGGGCAGTAACCGCTTCAACTATATAGTTGGCCTCAACCGATATTACCGTCCTCACTGAACACACTCCTACAAAGGTACAAAGGGAACCAACATGAACAGCCCCAACCATACACTAAAAATCTATGTTGATGCATCTTCCATGGTGGTGGAGGGGAACAGGAAAATGGGATGTGGCAGCTATGTAGAAGACCAGGAAGGCAGGCACCTGAGGAAACTGGCCTTAAAGCTCCCCGCACACATGGATGCCCAGGCTGCTGAGCTAGCAACCATAGCTTATATGGTCAGCCACCCTGAACAGTTCCCTATCCCAGCAGATATACGCTCAGATACTACATATATCTGTAATAGCTTGACCGACTTCCTGCCACTGTGGGAAGCGAGGGGATTTGTCTCAGCAGATGGGAAACCGCTGCCTCAGCGCCCTGACTGAGGTTCATTTGACAGACCATCCAAGAGCATTAGTAATGCATCATTAAAGTTAAGGCCCACCACCACACCTCCCCACTTGGAAATATAAGAGCAGATGAATTGGTCAAACAGGGGGCCCAGGAAGGAGACTTCTGGCAACCCACAGTTACCGAACGGATTGAAGCAGCAACTGTCACCCAGACCAAGGTCGAAGACCTTAAACAGGCCCAAAGCAACAAGCAGGATCTGAAACCGATTCAGGAATTTGTTTGTTTGGATTTGTTTTGTTTTATTGTCAAGTGTACCAAGGTATGTGAAAAGTTTGTTCTGCTGGTGGGAGGTGTCTTTGATTATGCTGCCTGCTTTCCCAAGGCAGCAATAGGTGTAGACAGACTCAATGGATGGGGGCAGGTTCGCGTGATGGACTGGGCTATGTTTACGACTCTCTGTAGTTTCTTATGGTCTTGGCATGAGCAGTTGCCGTACCAAGCTATGATGCAGCCAGATAGGTACATATGTAAAAGTTGGTAAGAGTCAATGTGGACATGCCAAATTCCCTTAATTACCTGAGGAAGTATAGGCGCTGTTGTGCTTTCTTGGTTGTAGCATCGATGTGGATGGACTAGGATAGATTATTGATTGATATGCACACCTAGGAATTTGAAGCTGTCAACCATCTCCACCTCTGCACCATTGATGCAGACAGGGGTGTGTACGGTACTTTGTTTCCTGAACTCAATGACCAGCTCTTTAGTTTTGCTGACATTGAGGGAGAGATTGTTGTCGCTACACCAACCCACTCGGTTCTCTATCTCTCTCCTGTTCTCTGACTCATCATTGTTCGAGATCATACCCACTACAGCCGTGTCATCAACAAACTTGTAGATGGAGTTGGATCCAAATATTACCACACAGTTGTGTGTATATAGGGAGTATAGAAGGGGGCTAAGTATGCAGCCTTGCGGGGCCCCGGTATTGAGGACTATTGTGGAGGAAGTTTGGGTGTTTGTCCTTACTGATTGTAGTTTATGGGTCAGGAAGTCGAGGATCCAGTTGCAGAGGGAGGAGCCAAGTCCTAGGCCCACAAGTGAAATTAAGGGATTGTGGCCAACCCTAGAACAGGGTGTGTGAAATTATGTCAAAAATCGTATAATATCCGTACAAACTAATCCCGATACATATGCTAGAAAAGGGGAGTTGAAACATACAGACTCATGGAGGGTCCCTGGACGAACCTCCAGACCCCTACTGCCCAGTGCAGGAGGTACATCCTGGTCATTGTGGACCAGGGTGTAGTAAATGGGTGGAGTCATTTCCAAACCGCACTACCATGGCCAAAGTCATGGCTGACATCCTAGTGCAGCATATATTCACGTGGTGGTGACTCGCCCGCAGCATTGACTCAGACCAGGGCACTCACCTGATAGCCCAAATGATGCAACTGGTGATGCAGCAGTTTGGAAGTAAACAACGATTCCACATTACATACCACCCCCAGTCCAATGGTATTGTAGAGAGAATGAACCGCACCCTAACAGACACGATCTGGAAAACCGTTCAGCAAAAAAACAGACCAACCGTTCATGATAGTACAGAACTCTGTGTTCGGTTCCCCCTGATACACCCCCCAACATCCTAATGATCAGACGAACTATGAGAGGAATGGAGCCTCTACTCGAGTTGGATCTATTCGGACCTGAAGTCGCGGCACTCACACACGAGAACGCCGTGAAAACACAGTTACAGAACATCAAGGCTGCACAACAGGCTGCAGCCATTAAGATAGACAAACGGAGACAACAGAGTAAGGCCTACTTCGATGGGACAGTGAATCCTGTCGAATATGAGGTCGGACAACAGGTAATGCTCTGGGCTTTCTTGTCCCCCAAATACGCTGGGCCCTATTCGGTGTTAGATAAAGCAAGCTCCTCTGAATAGAAGATATTGGTGGATAAGTAAGCTGGATGGTACCATGCCAACCAGATTAATGCATTTGGTTTCCAACAGAACTTTCACCAGCATCACATCGCCGTAGAAGGAATCTTTGAGCCCCCTCACCCCATACCACCAGACCAAAACACGGTGCCCATCCTGTGCCCCTGTACTAACCATGCCCACCTGTGGAAGGGAAATTAATGAGTTGCCCACATAGAAGCATGCTGGGAAATGATGACTATAGTTTAACACTGCTTTTGAACAAAAATAAGTAGGTCAGGTAATGTAAACAAAATACTGCTTAATATTTAGGTCTCGGCCTTATTATGATAACATATTGTCCTCCGAAAGAGAACAAAATGTGTATTTAAGTTGTTTTTAGACAAGGGCAAGAACATACGTCCTACGTATTTCATCTTACGTATTTTCCATATATATAATATAAACATGGTGTTTACTTCAAGCTGTTACTTCAGACTATAAAGATATGCTTTCTTTGGTCGAATCTCAGAGTGCTGTGGAATGGTTATGCAGCCAGACCGCTCCTCTCTCCGCAAATATATTTGTGTCAAAGAAATTTCCTTAAATCGAACCTCGAAGAATTTGTCTTTATTATAATTTCCACGACAAATTAGTGTAGTCGTTGCAGTTTCCCTAATTTAACGGGACATGAACCCCGAAAGGGCTCTAAATAGCACTCTCTCAGCTGAAAGGGAGATAGCCATAGCGTGACCCCAGCTGGAAGGGGGGGGGGGGGGGACGGCGCTCGTCAGCCTTAATTAATGGTCAGTGACTTATGCTAGGATGAGTTATCTTAATTAATAAATTAACGTTAGCTGTATGGGAAGAAAAAAGGTGCCACAGAGACTAAATTTTTTTTTAAACTTTGAGGTTTGGGGACAGGATAAGCATCGATGTGCACTCCCTGTAGTATTTGTAAATGATTTCTGCAATCGTTGTTATTATATATATAGTTCTAAAGTATTTGCAGAAGGAGCGATGAGCAATAAACTTGACGCCCCTCAAAGGTTGTCGGTAAAGCCTCGGTAAAGACATCTGGAGCGAGAAAGAAGGTGAACTCCTTAAAGAAGACAGATAAGAGTGTCAAAATGAGTAAGAAAATGAAAAGAAGCAATCGTAAAGCAACGGAATGAGGTAGGAAAACCTATATGTCCCCCATAGGAATTAAAAGGAATTACCCCCCCCCTCTTGAAACAAAGAAAAACAGGGGAGTAAATAGATGATTAAGGTAAAAATGTAACAGATTTGTCTGTAGCCATAAGGTAAGGCTAACGGTTAACTGTGATATTTATCAGCTGCGAGAATTTAGTTTAGTTTAGTGTTTAGTTTAACCAATGAATTTTAGTCAAAGCATGAAGTGCTAAGTGGGTTGTATTTTGTTGTTGATACTGTGCGTCCGAGCTAATAACTTAAGTGATTTGTGTTGAGATTTCTCTAAAGCACTGAAACAGTGGAAATTAAAATCAGTTTAAAAGAAAGAAAATGCCTTTACAAATAAAAGTAATTGAACAAAATAAGTTTTTAGATCAAATGAAGAGATGCAAATGGCATAATTCCAAGTTCTCCGCCACCTTAGGTTCTGTAGCAGACAGTTGATCTTTTCCGAATTGACAAAGAAAAATATACGTCTCTAAGAATAGCTAATGCCTATAAAATCATCATTGGAAATTGACTTAAATGTGTGGTATCTATAGCCCCTGAGAAGGGATGTTTTGCTGCTTCTAAAATACTCTTATGGTGCATCTTGGTCAGCTTTGAAGGATGGGATTGCAATCCCACCCGGGATAAATGGGGGCTGGGTTCCCAATAATGATAATCATTTGAATGAGGAAATGAGTCCCTCGAACACTGGTTAACAAATAGAGGGAAAGAGGCTATCATGCAAGGGGCCAAGACATATAACCCCCAGGAAGGATGTTCCCCACCTTGCGACATCTTCTCCAATCGGGGCTGGTTTAGCTCACTGGGCTAAATTGCTGGATCTCCCCGGACAGGCGCCGGAATGTGGCGACTAGGGGCTTTTCACAGTAACTTCATTGAAGCCTACTCGTGACAATAAGCGATTTTTATTTTCATTTTTTTCATTTATTAGGCAGACAGACACTGCAAATTATGAGCGGTAATACATTGCACTGATAATGGAATGTTTATAGAACTGCCTCAAATATGAGCGCACCAGCTGCTAAATTCAATAACTTCTTAGTCTACACCCACTCTGTCTGGCAGCTGAATGTTAACCCTTACAGTACCACTGTTAAAAAAAAACTGCTAGGGAGTCTTACAAAAGGTTAATGAACCTTGGGCACAGCTATTAAAACACCTGATAGAGTCCAGACAAGAGAATATAGTGACCCATTGCACGGTTTCGTATGCTCGTGAGGATGAACATGCATACAATTCACAAGCGCAATGGCACTTAAGGAAAGCAGACATCATTGCCTGTCACTCCTTTTTCTTTTTCGGTATTGTAGGATTCGGAATGTTATTACTGTTGACCCATAATCAAAGGGATCTTTTTAGAATGGGTTTAACTTCAGAACCCATTTAACATTGGCCATAAGATATCCCACTAAGGCAAAGCAAATAGGAGAACTGATCAAAGAGGCCAAAGGAAGAAAGTAATACGTGGGATTTATATTGAAATGGGTGGACAAAATTGCCTGATAGAATTTTATGGCAAGCAGGAGGGAAGGGTGACCTGGAAAGAGGAGCAATGGCCCGCTACATTTGAAAGACAACAACCACCCCGAAAGAGCCATCATTTATTCCCTTCAATCCTGGAGCATCTATAGGCACAGCACAAAAATCATGTCGGAAAAGTACATTCTACCCCAGAGCATAGGGTGCAGTTACAGGAGAACGTTGCCCTGTTTAAAACGATACAGGTTGGCACCAGAAGCAGTAAAAGGGATTGAGAGAGTGATCAATGCACTTTTACAGCAAGGGGTGCTGAAGAGAACACAAAGCCCCATGTAATACCCCTATACTCCCCATTCCAAAAGTAGAAATACCCAACGAGTGATGGTTTGTGCAAGATCTCAGAACCATCAATAAAATTGTTATCACTATTGCTCCATTGGTGCCGGATGCAAATGTAATGTTGTCTTCTATACCACCAACAACGGATAAGCTCTCAGCCTTTTTCTCCAAACCATTGCACCCGGAAAGTCAATATCTAGTTGCCTTTACATATCGGAATTAATAGTATTAAAAGAGATTTGGACGAATGCCAGTTGTCTGCAGGCTCAACGTTCCCTCAATATGCGGACGATTTATTGATAGCCTCAGAGGGAGGGCTAGTTTGTCAACAGAATACCCTTTTGTTATTATCACATCTGACAGAGAGAGGGCATTGGGCCTCAATGGACAAACTGCAATTCTGTCAAAAGACAGTTCAGTATTTGGGATTTCAGCTGCAGCAAGGACAGCAGAGGCTTGGGTCTGAAAGAATACAGGCTGTAGCAAGGGTTCCAACTCCGCCCATGGAAAGGAAACCCTTACCTTCCTCGGCATGGTGGGCTATTGTAGGCAGAGATGGATGCAGTACTGCACAAAGCTACCCTACAGGGCGCCCCTTCAGTTGTTACCTGAACCCCAGAGAGGGAGTAAGCATTTTGTAACTTGCAACAAGCTATGATTAGCGCCCCTGCCTTGGATATTCTTAATTTCAGCAAGCCCTTTACTCTTTACGTGAATGAAGCAGGGGGATTTACAACAGGGGTTGTGGTGCAAGATCATGGAGGATGCCTATTACTCGGTGGCCCTATGTGCTGTGGTAAAGGGTATGTCAAGTTGCTTAAAAGCAGTAGCAGCCACGGTGGCCATAGTAGAAAAATCAGTCCCCCTTGTACTCGACCAACCTTGTACAGCATTGGTTCCTCACTCTGTTTTGTTGCTGCTTAATTTAACCGCAACACAGCATTTTACTGCGGCTCAACGCACTGGGTACGAAGAAATCCTCTCTAAAACCAACTTTACGTACAAGCGAGCGCCAGCTGTCAACCTTCCTACACTCTTGCCCGCGCCCTCGGAAGAAGAACATCTGTGTGATCATGACTGTTTACGATTGGTTGAAGCCACCACAACCCCTCGACCTGATTTATTAAGTCACCCACTAGAAAATTCAGGCATCATCTTTTTCACCAATGGGTCAGCAAACCGACCAAGTGATATGACCCTCCTGGCCGGCTATGCAATAGTAACTCCATTTGAGATAGTGGAAGCATTTGCTCTGCCTTCGGGAACGTCTGCTCAAGTGACCTAATTGTTCGCGCTTACCAGGGAATCTATTCTAGCTAAACGTCAAACGGTCAATATTTATACTGATTCTCGATCCGCTTTTGGGGTAGTTCACGATTTTGGCCAATTATGGAAAAACAGGGGATTCATAACTTCCTCCGGCCAACCTATTAAACATGCTAAATTGGTTTTATGTTTATTAGATGCTGTTCAGCTGCCCAGCAAGATAGCCGTTTTAAAGTGTGAAGCGCATACTACTGGAGATGATGAAGTCTCATGCGGCAATAGATTTGCTGATAATATAACAAAGGAAGTGGCTCTCAAACAGCAGCCACAACTTGCAAGCTGCTGTAGTAGAACTTCCGTCCACCATAACATAACCAAAGTTAAAGCAGGCACAGGATCAAGCCTCCCTATGGGAGCATCGCTCTTGGCTCAAAGCCTGTTGCTACCAAGACTATCATCACCCAGATACCTGCGCAGTATGCCCAGAATCTGTTTTTGCCACTGTGTCGCCTTGCTCATGGGCAGGCTCGTGTGGGCAAGGGAGGGATGGCATATGCCATATGTCAACAATGGTATGGTCCAGGTATTATGGTAACAATTAAAAAAGTAGCCTGCACATGTATGATTTGTCAGAGGAATAATCGGGGTAAAACACCCGCTGTCTTTGATCATTTCCCACAGCCCGAAATGCCTTTGGAAAATTTGCAGCTAGATTTTGCACACGTGCCCATGGCTAAAGGATGTAAATATGTGCTGGCGATAGTGGAAATTTTTCACGGTGGGTAGAGGCTTTTCCAACCAAAAGAGATGATGCTAGAATAGTGTTAAAGTCTGTGAAAGGAAATAATACCTAGGTTTGGGATACCAAGAATATTAACAGTGACAGGGGAACTCATTTCACTAGCAAATTGACCAAAGCCTTAACAGAAGCCATGGGATTTGATTGGGAATTGCATATACCATATCAGCCGCAAACCTCAGGAATGGTGGAAAGGGCAAATTGAATAATCAAAACTGCAGTATCAAAAGCGTGTCAACAAAATGGGCTGCTATGGCCAGATGCCATACCTACAGTAATGTATGCCCTGAGAAATCAGAGTAATCGTAATACGGGTTTAATCCCGTATGAGGTATTAATGGAACGTCCCATGACAAATGGAACTAAACCCCCAATGACTCCAGCTGCAGTAGCCTTAATATGGGCAGATGAGGCATAAAATATGCCCAGGCCATGTGTGAAACTGCAGGAAAAATACATTAAAAAGTGCGACAGGCTCAGATGCAACCAAAAAAGGGAAATACACACTCCTTTAAACCTGGAGATCAAGTATACATGAAAGGAGGGCAGCACGGTGGCACAGTGGTGAGCATTGTTGCCTACGGCGCTGAGGACCCTGGTTCGAATCCCGGCCCTGGGTCACTGTCCGTGTGGAGTTTGCACATTTTCCCCGTGTCTGTGTGGGTTTCGCCCCCACAACCCAAAAGATGTGCAGGGTAGGTGGATTGGCCAATCTAAATTGCCCCTTAATTGGAAAAAATAATTGGGTACTCTAAATTTTTTTTTAAAAAGTATACATGAAAGCACTAAACAAAGATTCTTTTCCCCCTAGGTGGAAAGGACCCTACCAAGTGCTGCTAACAACCCGAACAGCCATTAAAGTAAAAGAAAAGCCAGATGAGAGCCACGCAAATCAGTGTAAACTACATCACGCGGAATTTTGAGAGTACTAGCGAAACGCTGACCTGAAGAGAATGACGGCGCTGATGTTTTTATATTATCATAGTAATCCAACATCATGTAGAGGGTAAACTGCATACTGAAAATGAATGAAATTAAAATAACACCTTAATATACATGTCTCATTCATACGCCGAGAGGGTAAATAAATCCAGTTGTTGGGTTTGTACACAAATTCCCAGATGCTTGGGGGAGGACATCCCAGTGCAATTTATCCCATTCACCAGTAACACGATAGCAGAATGGGCTCGAAGACAAAATAGTACAGGACATGGTGAAGATACAAAGAATATGTTAGATTGGAGATCAGCTGGATACAATATGAATAGGTTTGAGGGACGATGGTGGCCTAGGTTTAATGTAACACATCAACCTGTTTGATCCTTCCCAATTATACTGGAGTCCCAAAAGGAAGTATATGCTTTAAGAAACATAAAACATATGGGACCTACTCAGTAGGCACGATTCAGTGTGATCAGACCTTGAATTGGCAACCCCCTATGTGCTACCTTACAGCTAAAGATTATTCATCTTTGACTGGTCAGCAGATGAAAAGTACAGGGAGTAGAGTAGGGGGCTAAGTACGCAGCCTTGCGGGGCCCCTGGTATTGAGGACTATTGTGGAGGAGGTGTTGTTGTTCATTCTTACTGATTGTGGTCTGTTGGTCAGAAAATCAAGGATCCAGTTGCACAGTGGAGAGCCAGGTCCTAGGTTTTGGAGCTTTGATATGAGCTTGGCTGGGATTATGGTATTGAAGGCGGACCTGTAGTCAATAAATAGGAGTCTAATGTAGGAGTCCTTGTTTTCGAGATGCTCTAGGATGAGTGTAGGGCCAGGGAAATGGCGTCTGATGTGGACCGGTTGCAATGGTATGCAAATTGAAGTGGATCAAGATGTCCTGGGAGTATGGAGGTGATGCGCTTCATGATCAACCTCTCGAAGCACTTCATTACGACTGAAGTCAGGGCCACCGGGCGGTAGTCATTGAGGCACGTTGCCTGGTTCTTCTCTGGTACGGTATGATGGTGGTCTTCTTGAAGCAGGAGGGGGCCTCAGAGTGGAGTAGGGACAGGTTAAAGATGTCTGTGCCAGCACCATTACTTTGAGACCCCAGAGGAGGCATGGACTTTTGTTCGGGAGGAAAAGCTGGACCTGAACTAGAACTTGGGAACACCGGCGGTCGAGGCCGCCCGAGTACCCTTGACTGATCAAGTGGCCCATGTCTTTCTTAGGCCAGGTCGGAACTTGGTTAAAGTTGATGGATCGTTTGGTTTCTTTGAAACTTGTGTTATGGGGGGTTTCTTTGTTCCTTTTGTGTGTGTCTCTTCCCGTTGCCAACTTCCCTTAATTATTGTTGTTGTAGGGGGGGCTTTTTTACTGTTTTTTGATCTGTTCTTTAAGGGTTATGGTTACTGTTCTGTTCGATGGAGGGTGATGGTTAAGTACGTTATTATTGGGTAGTTATTTAGTTATTTAGTTATGCAGGCATAGTTATGTTTATGTAGTTATTGAGATTTGTTATTTATATTGTTATATTGTTAAGTTGGGGAGGCGGGACGGGGGGGGAGCAAGTTGGTTATGCGTGTTTCTTTTTTCTCTTTTTTCTTCCTCTCGTTTTAAGGGGGCTTTTTTATGGGCTTGGATGGGGACGGGGGTGGAATTGAAGATGGCGGGGTAGGGTGTGGCCGGGCGAAAGCGCGGGCTTTCCCCTGTTTCCCGCGCGCGGGACGGAGGAAGGGGGAGGAGAGAAGAGTGGGGTGTGGCCAGCAATGGCGGCTTTTCCCGCGCTGAAGCGGGGTCAGAGAGGGATGGCAAGGGGGGGGGGAGGCCCCCCCCCCACATCGGGAGGAGTCGGAGGGTGGCAGGGGCAGCCGGGTCAGCGAAAACCAGCTGACTCTCGGGAGTACGATGGTGGATACACCGCGGCTAGGAGGGGTCCTAGCCGGGGGGGGGGGGGGGAAGGGGGGTTGGGGGGGATACCGGGTTGCTGCTGGAAAGGCCGAGGACGGGAAGGGAAGAACGGGAGGGGGGAGGGGGGGGGGCCATCGTCATGGGGAACGGGTCAGAAGGGGAGGGTCGACCCGGGGCGAACAGGGGACAGGACATGGCTAATAGACAGGGGAAAGGGACGGGTCGCTCCGCGACCCGGTTGATTACTTGGAACGTGAGGGGGCTGAATGGGCCGGTCAAGAGATCAAGGGTTTTTTCACACCTAAAGGGACTGCAGGCGGATGTGGCAATGTTGCAGGAGACTCACTTGAGAGTAGTAGACCAGGTACGCCTGAGAAGGGGGTGGGTGGGACAGGTGTTCCACTCAGGCTTGGACGCAAAGAACCGGGGGGTGGCGATTTTGGTGGGAAAGAGGGTGGTTCGTGGCGGCGCAGGTGGTAGCAGATAAGGAGGGTAGGTATGTGATGGTGAAGGGTAGGCTGCAGGGAGAGAATGTGGTGCTGGTAAATGTATATGCCCGAATTGGGATGACGCGGGTTTTATGAGGCGCCTGTTGGGCCTCATTCCGGGTCTGGAGGCAGGGGCCTGATCATGGGGGGGGACTTCAATACAGTGCTCGACCCTGGGCTGGACAGATCGAGTTCCAGGACAATAGGAGGCCGGCAGCGGCAGAGGTGCTAAGGGGGTTCATGGAGCAGATGGGGGGGGTAGACCCTTGGAGATTTGGCAGGCCAAGGGCGAGGGAGTATTCTTTTTTCTCCACGTCCACAGGGTGTACTCCAGAATAGACTTTTTTGTACTGAGCAGGGGGCTGATTTCGAGAGTGCAGGACAGGGAGTACTCGGCCATTGTGATTTCGGACCATGCACCACACTGGGTAGAGGTAGAACTGGGGGAAGCACGGGACCAGCGCCCGTTGTGGCGCCTGGATGTGGGGCTGCTGGCGGACGATGATGTGGCGGAAGGGTCGGAAGGGCATTGAGAGATATCTGGGCACGAACGACACGGGCGAGGTGAAGGTGGGGGTAGTCTGGGAGGCCCTGAAAGCAGTGATCAGAGGAGAGCTGATCTCCATAAGGGCACACAGAGAAAGGAAGGAGAGGCTGGAGAGGAGAGACTGGTGGGGGAACTTATAGAAGTGGACAGGAGATATGCGGAGACACCAGAGGAGGGGCTGTCGAGGGAGCGGCGCAGTTTGCAGGCCCAGTTTGACCTACTGACCACTAGGAAGGCGGAGACGCAATGGAGAAGGGCACAGGGCGCGGTCTATGAGTACGGGGAAAAGGCGAGCAGGATGCTAGCACACCAGCTGCGCAAGCGAGATGCAGCCAGAGAGATTGGGGGAGTGAGAGAGAAGGGAGGGAACATAGTGCAGAAGGGGCAAGAGCGTGAACGGGGTCTTCAGGATTTCTACCGGGAATTGTACCGGTCTGAGCCGCCCAGGAGAGGGGGGGAATGGAGAACTCCTCGATAGATTGAGGTTCCCAAAGGTCCAGGAGGAACGGGTGGAGGGGCTGGGGGCGCCGATAGAGCTGCAGGAGGTAGTTAAGGATAGGCCAGATGCAGCGGGGAAGGCGCCGGGGCCGGATGGGTTCCCGGTGGAATTTTATAAGAAGTATGTGGACTTGGTGGGTCCAGTGCTGGTGCGAGCCTTCAATGAGGCGCAAGAGGGGGGGGCTCTGCCACCGACAATGTCACAGGCCCTGATCTCCTTGATCCGGAAGCGGACAAAGACCCTGTACAGTGCGGGTCCTACAGGCCTATCTCCCTCTTGAATGTAGATGCCAAACTGTTGGCAAAGGTCCTGGCAACCAGAATAGAGGATTGTGTGCCAGGGGTAATCCATGAGGACCAGACGGGGTTCGTAAAGGGACGACAACTTAACACAAATGTCCGGAGACTGTTGAATGTGATTATGATGCCAGCAGTGGAGGGGGAGGCTGAGATAGTGGTAGCACGGATGCGGAGAAGGCATTCGATAGGGTGGAGTGGGAATCTGTGGAGACGCTGGAACGGTTTGGGTTTGGGGAGGGATTTATCAAGTGGGTTGAAGCTGCTGTATTCGGCCACACGATGGCGAGTGTGTTACAAACCGGGAGGAGGTCGGAGTATTTTGGGCTCCATCGAGGTACCAGGCAGGGATGCCCCCTATCCCCCTTACTATTTGCATTAGCGATCTAAACCGTTGGCGATGGCACTGAGGGGTTCAGGGGGGTGGAGAGGACTGACAAGGGGAGGGGAGGAACATAGCGGTATCACTCTATGACGGATGATTTGTTGTTATATGTGGCGTGACCCGGAAGGGGGAATGCGGAGGTAATGGAAATACTAGCGGAGTTTTTGGGGACTTTTCGGGATAGAAATTAAATGTGGGTAAAAGTGAGGTCTTGTGATACACCCGGGAGATCAGGGGGAGGGAAATTGGGCGGCTCCCCTTTAAGAGAGCCAGTAAAGAGCTTCAGGTACTTGGGGGTGCAGTGGCAAGGAACTGGGGGACCCTCCACAAGCTGAACTTTTCAAGGCTGGTGGAGCAGATGGAGGAGGAGTTCAAGAGGTGGGACATGGTACCGCTGCGCTAGCAGGAGGGTGCAGTCAGTCAAAATGACGGTCCTCCCGAGGTTCTTGTTTCTGTTCCAGTGCTTGCCCATCTTTCTCCCAGGCCTTCTTCAAGAAGGTAACTAGCAGCATATGGGCTATGTGTGGGCACATGGCACCCCTAGAGTGAGAAGGATTTTCTTGGAACGGAGTAGGGACAGTGTGAGGATTAGCGCTACCCAATCTTCCGGATACTACTGGGCGGCAAACGCATCGATGGTGCGCAAGTGGGTGATGGACGGGGGGAGGGGGCCAGCTTGGAAACGCATGGAGAGGGGCGTCCTGCGGCAATACAAGCCTGGGGGTCGCTAGTAACGGCCACCATGGCGCTCCCCCCCCACAAGGTATACCCGAGTCCGGTAGTGGCGGCCACCCTTAAGATCTGGGGGAGTGGAGGCGACACGGGGGAAGTGGGGGTTGATGGCGGCGCCACTGAGAGGGAACCACAGATTTGTCCCGGGGAACACTGGCGGGGGATTCCAGAGCTGGCACAGGGCGGGCATCAGGCAACTGAGGGACATGTTCATAGAGGGGAGGTTTGCGAGCCTGGGAGAGCTGGAGGAGAAATTTGAGCTCCCCCCGGGGAACACGTTTAGATACCTGCAGGTGAAGGCATTTGCCAGACGACAGGTGGAAGGATTTCCCTTGCTTCCCGATAGAGGGGTGAGTGATAGGGTGCTGTTAGGGGTCTGGGTCGGAGAAGGGAAGGTCTCGGATCTACAAAATAATGCAGGAGGTGGAGGAGTATCGATAGAGGAGCTGAAAGACAAGTGGGAAGCGGAGCTGGGAGAGCAGATAGAAGATGGGACATGGGCGGATGCCCTAGAGAGGGTCAATTCGTCATCGTCGTGCGCAGGTTGGGCCTCATCCAATTTAAGGTGCTGCACAGAGCCATATGACGGGGACTAGGATGAGTCGGTTCTTCGGGGGTGAGGACAGGTGTGTTAGGTGTCGGGAAGCCCTGCGAACCATGTACATATGTTCTGGAGGTGTCCGGCACTGGAAGAGTTCTGGGAGGGGTGGCGGGGACGGTATCGAGAGTGGTGGGGAACCAGGGTCAAACCAGGGTGGGGGCTAGCGATCTTGGGGTTGGGGTGGAGCCAGGAGTACAGGAGGCAAGGGAGGCCGGAATATTGGCCTTTGCGTCCTTGGTAGCTCGGAGAAGGATCTTGATTCAGTGGAGGGACACAAGGCCACCAAGTGTTAACACCTGGTTAAACGACATGGCAAGCTTCATCCAATTGGAAAGAATCAAATTCGCCCTGAGAGGGTCGGTACAGGGGTTCTTCCGGCGGTGGCAGCCCTTCCTTGACTTTCTGGATCAGAGATAGGAACTGGAGGCCGAAACAGCAGCAACCCGGGGAGAAAGGGGGGGGGGGGGGGGGAAGGGAGGGGGGGGGGGGATAGCAACGAAGGGAGCACGTCAGCGGGGGGTCGCGGGCAATGACTGCCCGAGGCCATCGGCAGAAAGGGAAAAACGGTTTGGTTGCTAGACTGGTAGCGCGGGGGGGGGGGGGGGGGGGGGGGGAGGGGGGGAGAGGGAGGGTGGGGGGGTGGGCGGGGGGGAGGGCGTGGGGAGGATTTTCCAGGGGGGATTTGTTGTGTTATAATTTAAAATGTAGTAGGGGTAAATGTTTGTATCAAAAATTTCAATAAAAATTATTTAAAAAAAAAAGATGTCTGTGAATACCTCTGCCAGCTGGTCCGTGCAGGCTCTGAGTGCATGACGTGTCTGGACAGGACCCCTGGTCGTGCACTCAGAGGCTGCAAGGACCAGCTGGCAGATGTGTTCACGGACATCTTTAACCTGCCTTACACCTCTCTGAGGTCCCACCTGCTTCAAGAAGACCACCAACATACAGGTGCCAAAGAAGAACCAGGCAACGTGCCTCAATGACTACCGCCCCGTGGCCCTGACATCAATCGTAATGAAGTGCTTCAGGAGGTTGGTCATGAAGCACATCGATTCCATACTCCCAGAATGCCTAGATCCATTGCAATTCGCATACTGCCACAACCGGTCCACAGCAGGTGCCATCGCCCTGGCCCTACACTCATCCCGAGAGCCGACATCAGACTCCTATTATTGACAACAGCTCCGCCTTCAACACCATAATCCCAGCCAAGCTCATTACC
Organism: Scyliorhinus canicula; assembly: GCF_902713615.1. NCBI lineage: Eukaryota > Metazoa > Chordata > Chondrichthyes > Carcharhiniformes > Scyliorhinidae > Scyliorhinus > Scyliorhinus canicula. The sequence continues at coordinate 52,904,106 of NC_052152.1, read as the reverse complement.
AAAGCTCCAAAACCTAGGACTTGGCTCCTCACTCTGCAATTGGATCCTCGACTTTCTGACACACAGACCCCAATCAGTCAAAATAAACAACAATACCTTCTCCACAATAGTCTTCAATACCGGGGCCCGTAAGGCTGCGTACTTAGCCCCCTACTATACTCACTGTACACACATGACTGCATGGCAAAATTTGATTCCAACTCCATCTACAAGTTTGCTGACGACACGACCGCAGCGGGCGGATCTTGAATAACGATGAGTCAGAATACAGGAGAGAGATAGAGAACCTAGTGGGGTGGTGCAACGACAACAATATATCATGCATTAATAATCTGGAAGAAGGAACTGAAGGTACTAGATCAGGGGTGGGCAAACTTTTCCGTGGAAGGGCCACATTCAGAAATTCACAATTCACAAAGGGCCGCATAGTATATTAAGTAAAATAATTACTTCACCCGGTTATGATTCTGGGCGCCTCATATAGAACATAGAACAGTACAGCACAGAACAGGCCCTTCGGCCCTCGACGTTGTGCCGAGCAATGATCACCCTACTCAAGTCAACGTATCCACCCTATACCAGTAAGTAACCAAACAGCCCCCCCCCCCCATTAACCTTAAAAAAAAATTAAAAAAAAAATTTTAAAAAATTAAAAAAAAATTTTTTTTTTTTTTTTTTTTTTAATGACTTGGTGGGCCGCAGAAATACCTTTGGCGGGCCGCATGCGGCCCGCGGGCCGTAGTTTGCCCACCCCTGTACTAGATGATACAAAGATCTGTAGAGGGACAGGTAGTATTGAGGAATAGGGGGGCTGCAGAAGGATTTGGGCAGGGCTGGGACAGTTGGCAATGAGGTGGCAGATGAACTACAATGTGGGAAAAGTGAGGTTATGCACTTTGGAAGGAGGAATGGAGGCATAGATTATTTTCTAAATGCGGAAATGCTTGGGAAATCAGAAGAACAAAAGGACTTGGGAGTTCCTGTCACGATTCGCTTAAGGTTAATGTGCAGGTTCAGTCGGCAGTTAGGGAGGCAAATGCAATGTTCTCATTCATGTCAAGAGGGCTGGAATACAAGGCCAGGGATGTACTTCTGAGGCTGTACAAGGCTCTGGTCAGACCCCATTTGGAGTATTGTAAGCAATTTTGGATCCCGTATCTAAGGAAGGATGTGCTGGCCTTGGAAAGGGTCCGGAGGAGGTTCACAAGAATGATCCCTGGAATGAACAACTTTTCGTATGAGGAACGGTTGAGGACTCTGGGTCTACACGCATTGGAGCTTAGAAGGATGAGGGAAACCTTATTTAAACTTACAGGATACTGTGAGGCCTGGATAGAGTGGATGTGGAGAGGATGTTGCCACTGTGGGAAAAACTAGAACCAAAGGACACAATCTCCGACTAAAGGGATAATACTTTAAAACAGAGATGAGGAGGAATTTCTTCAGCCAGAGGGTGGTGAATCTATGGAACTCTTTGCCGAAAAAGGCTGTGGAGAGCCAATCAATGAGTGTCTTTAAGACAGAGATAAATAGGTGCTTGATTAATAAGAGATCAGGGTTATGGGAACAGGGGGATGAGAAAAATATCAGCCATGATTGAATGGCGGAGCAGACTTGATGGGCCAGTGGCCCTAATTCTGCTTCTATGTCTTATGGTCATATATCCCTCAATGCCAACAAACTAAAGAGCTGGTCATTGACTGCAGGAAGCAATTACTATACAAACACCACTGTCTGCAGCAACAGGGCCGAGGTGGAGATGGTTAACAGCTTTAAATTCCTCGGGGCGCACATCACTAAAACTGTGTCCTGGTCCACCCACGTCGCACGCACCACCAAGAAAGCACAACACCTATATTTCCTCAGGAACCAAAGGAAATTCAGCATGTGCACAGACTCTTCCAACTATGCACCATACAAAGCATCCTATCCGGCTGTATCACAGTCTGGTATGGCAACTGCTCGGCCCAAGACCGCCATAGAATACACTCCTGTATGCTTCACCCGATGCCGGTAACTATTTGTGGACCTGTGTTGCCCTATTTTGTATTTTCTTTTCTTTCATGTACTTACTAATCTGTTTGAGCTGCTCGCAGCAAAATACTTTTCACTGTACCTCGGTACCAGTGACAAACAAATCCAATCCAATCCTTTGACCAAGAGGCGAGGATGTCAGCAACTGATCTGTAGTTAATGCATTACAGCTCATACGTTTGGATTTTGGAGGCCAGGTTATGATGGAATTTGCTGAGTGCAAATTAGCTGCTGTATTTCCTACACTATAATACTTCAAAGAATAGTACTTCCTCGTAGCTGTAAACACTTTGAGATGCCTGATGTGATGATAAGCACTATATAAATGCAAGAATTTTCATTTTCTTTTGACGGACCCATCTTGTGCAGTCCTGTTGTGCTGGGAGCGCTGACCTCAATTTTGGGTAGCGGCACTGTAATATCATCACCATCACAAGAATAGTCCTAAGCTCCAGCAGCAGGGGATCCCTTAGCTCTTAACCTCCAATGTGCTACCTGTGTGGCATTTGAATTGTTTGTACCAAGCATACTGAACAATCATGTGCATTGTTTTGTAGATGATCAATGATCCTCTTTCATGTTGGGATGTTCAATTAATTAGTTTTTATTCTGTGTGAGCTCCAAAACATTGCATTCAGAAGCTGTATAAAATATCCTTATTGATGGATCAACCCAACTGGAGATAATTCAACTTTCAAAAATGAAGTGGGATTTGCATTTGGCGGATACACATGAAATCTGAAAGCGGCCATATAGTGATCGTGCACAAGGGGAAAAAAAGTCCACTTTCTACCCTGGTCTGTCACCACATTCAGAGATTCTTCCTGTGTAGTCTGAGCCCTGTAGCAATTATCTTAATACTATATCACTACTAGCAGTAATTGGCGAAGCACAATGAGGAAGGGCTGCATTTCCGGCAGTACAATTAGTATATATACTTTGTATTTCTGAAAGAAAAACATTCCATTGTTTTCCTCCCTGTAAATAAGAGTCAATGGAATAAAATACCACTGTGGTCACCCATAGTTTCCTTTCCCTCACTTGTGAAGCAATTCACCATGGTTAACTTAACTCGGTGGAAAACATGGTTAGAAAGTGGAAAGGTGCAGCAGAAACATACTGGACAAATACAATGAATATGGTTTATTTTGTGTAACAATTAAAAATACCAAATCTGCATATGCATTACATTCTTTATTGAATAAATAATTGCTAAAGAATAAAGTAAACACAGTAATTTCAAGTTTTTCCAATATTTAGCAAGCCAGTCTCGCATATGCAATAAAACAGAAAATGCTGGGAGCAGTGCGTGGCAGATATGGATTTCAGTTCGGTGTTCAATATAGTAATGACAACTCCGACAATGGCCAGTGTGGTGTCCAGAAAGACACTGCTGCATACAAGCGGAGGACAATAGTGACCCTTCACTAGAATGAAAGTGTGAAACATTGAGCATTCACTCTATTGCTGATTTGTGCTTATACAGTAATAAGAACATAAGACATAAGAACTAGGAGCAGGAGTAGGCCATCTGGCCCCTCGAGCCTGCTCCGCCATTCAATAGATCATGGCTGATCTTTTGTGGACTCAGCTCCACTTTCCGGCCCGAACATCATAACCCTTAATCCCTTTATTCTTCAAAAAACTATCTATCTTTACCTTAAAAACATGTAATGAAGGAGCCTCAACTGCTTCACTGGGCAAGGAATTCCATAGATTCATAACCCTTTGGGGTGAAGAAGTTCCTCCTAAACTCAGTTCTAAATCTACTTCCCCTTATTTTGAGGCTATGCCCCCTAGTTCTGCTGTCACCCGCCAGTGGAAACAACCTGCCCGCATCTATCCTATCTATTCCCTTCATAATTTTAAATGTTTCTATAAGATCCCCCCTCATCCTTCTAAATTCCAACGAGTACAGTCCCAGTCTACTCAACCTCTCCTCATAATCCAACCCCTTCAGCTCTGGGATTAACCTAGTGAATCTCCTCTGCACACCCTCCAGCGCCAGTACGTCCTTTCTCAAGTAAGGAGACCAAAACTGAACACAATACTCCAGGTGTGGCCGCACTAACACCTTATACAATTGCAACATAACCTCCCTAGTCTTAAACTCCATCCCTCTAGCAATGAAGGACAAAATTCCATTTGCCTTCTTAATCACCTGTTGCACTTGTAAACCAACCTTCTGTGACTCATGCACTAGCACACCCAAGTCTCTCTGAACAGCGGCATGCTTTAATATTTTATCGTTTAAATAATAATCCCGTTTGCTGTTATTCTGTATTCTTGGGCATCAGTCTCCTGCATTCGAACCGTGAACTTCAATCTTTCCCACAATGGTACGGTATATGTTCTTTGCGGCTACAACATACTTGACAGAGCTATGCTTATACAACTTTTCTCTTTCACTTCTGATGTTTCTGACAATTGCTTCCTTTTTGTTATGTTTACTGCTTTACAGTTTTTCAGATATCACATTGTTGATCACTGAAGAATATTGAGTGTTGCATAAAGTGTGCATACCCAGCTTCTGCAATGCCAGATGGGTATGGCTCGAGCACGTAGACCATAAATCAGCACCTGAAAGAGCACCACGGATTCGCAACCCATCTGTGAATCAGACAACAGCTACAACACCTGTCCATGCATTATAAAAACAAACACTAAGCTAATGCCATACGAGTGAAGCAGAAAAACAGTAGACAACTTAATGAGCAGTTTCTTTCTTCAGTGACAACTATTCCTTTCAGTGATGCAATTCATTGAACAAGAAACTTCAAATACTGTACTTCAAAAATAAATGCTGCAGTGGCCTTTTGTGCCTTAGAGAACTTTACTTGTATCTGCTAAATTGTAACACTTCCAAAGACACAAGTATTGGAGAACACATTTACAAGTATTTGCACGGAATAACTTCTGACAAAATCAAAAAAATTCTGCCATTTTGTCCTTGGTTTCCACTTTAATAAATTTACGATGTGTAAATTATACATTCTCACTAATTCCTTCCATTACACAACTGTTTAAATATTCAATTCTCTTTATGGCCCTTACATTTAATTGAGTGTGGGAACAGATCTACGTAATGTCAATTGCAGACAGATATAAATAGAGGCCATTTCAAGTCTTCAATCAATGTTTGAAAATTAAAAAACAAGTAGAATAAGTTTAAAAACAAAAGTTTCATGAATTAAAATACACAATCACTATGTCGAATCAAATGAAAAGAAGGCAAAATGTTGAAAATATCAGTTAATATTCTAGGTGCAGATCCATCCCCTACACCCAAAATGTCTTCTATTATTAAGTGCTGGTGGACCTTTTGTTTCTTTAGCATTTTCCGATCTGTAAAAGATTTCTACAAGGCATACAAAGGTTGTTTCTGAGGGGGAAAAAAACCTCTCCTTGAATGAAGTTCATTTGACTGGAGTAAGATAAAAGAACTGGACATGGAGCAAGACACGTTGCTGCTGAACGATTGACCACTGGGAATGAATTTAGAAGGCAGTGCAAGTTGTGCTTCATTCTGTTTTCAAAATACAATAAAATAATTTATGCAATTCATTAATTTAGAAATTTCTGGTCATTTTAAAAATGAAATAGAGTTTTATTATTGCAACATTTCTTTAAAATAATATTTGTTTTGGCTGGAAATCCCATTTTCATTCCCAAAAGAAAAGGAAAGAATTTTACTGATACAGAAAGTATGGGTAAACACCCACAGTTACAAGACTGTCAAAATTAGTCTTGGCATTCAGCAATAATGCCGTTGCAATCACAAATCTCAGGAATCTTAATCATACATTAAGAAAGCCGTACATAAATTTACAATGCAGAAGGAAGCCATTCAACTCATCAAGTCTTCACTGGCCCTTGGAAAGAGCACCACTGTATCAGTAACTAATTATTTAACTCTATCCTGGTAGTCATCACGTAGTGAATTTGAGTAAATATACAACAAAAAGCAGACAATCGCTTGATCGGAAAACAGATAAATATTCTTCTCCACTGTAAAGCACAGCAATAATTACATACGTGGACTCGTCATCGTCGCATGTCCCTTAATTCAAGGACGACAACTACTCAGGGTCACGTGCTCGTGATAGAAGTCTATTTTTCCTCCTGTGACTGGTAGTGTGGATTTAATCCAACCTGACCAATTACTGCCCTGTCATCCAGTCTCCTTCTCAATGACCCAAGTGATGGATGGGGTCATCGGACAGTAGTATCAAATCACATAACCTGCTCACAGATGCTCAGTTTGGTTTTCCGCCACATCAACTTTCCAAGGGCAATGCAACTGCTTGTCTAGCCAGCCACGGAAAGGTCCAGTGAAAAAATAAAAAATGGCAAGGCTGGTAATACATTACAGTCGAAAATTGGTTGTTGCTTGCAATCAAATGGCTTATCCAAGAAGACTGTTAATGGCAGTCAGAGGACATTCCTCCCTGGTTTCTGATCTTTTATTCTTCATCTGCGGTGAGATTTAAAGACTCATATCCATCAGCATTGGCACCATCTTTTACTAGTATTCACAGGTTCATCTGTAGTCAATTAAAGAAGGGGTGAGCAACATTCTGCACACAACACAGTAATTCCCAACTCTAGAAAATTCAGGCATTACGCTTCAAAAAAAAAGTTAACATATAATTGACAGATTGACTGGAAAGTAGAAATGCCCTGGGCTGGGTGATTTTCGTTTCTCAGGTTTTCCCACTTTTGAACGCGGTGATGCACACAGGTGGAGCAATAGCTGTTTTCTGGTATTTCATCGAAATGATCTTTCTTCATATGTGTGCATAGATGATGACAACAACTTACATTTATGTAGCACCTTTAGCATAGTAAAATGTCCCAAGGTGCTTCACAGGAGTGTTATCAAATAGGATTTGACACTGTACCCCATAAGATGTTAGGGTTGATGGCTAAAGGCTTGGCCAAAGAGGTAAGATTTAAGGAGTGTCTTATGGTTGAAAAGGGGAGAAAGGAAATCCAGAGTGTAAGGTTTTGACTGCTGAAGGCCTGACTGTCAATAGTCGTGTAATAAAAAGAAAATCGGGATATTCAAGAGGACAGTACGCGAAGAGTGCAGATATCTCAGGGGGTTTTAAGATAGGGAGAGACAGGACAATGGAGGAATGTGAAAACGAGGATCAGAATCTTAAAACTAAGGCATCGATTAACAGGGAACACATGGGTGACGGGTGAATGGGGCTAGGTGCAAGTTAGGCAGCAAACCTTTGGATGGCCTATTATTGATGGAAGCTAGAACAGGGGAGGTTGGCCAGAAGTGCAGAGGGATATTCATGTCTAGAAGCAAGGATGGGGTTTCAGTATGGGTGTGGGGAACCCTCAAACTCACTTAGAGATTGGGGCACTCTTTCAAAATTGCTGCCCTATCTCTGAGGAGCTGGTTTCGATGGAGATTTCAGCACCCCATTGCTGAAATAATTTCTAAGTGTGGGCAGGACTGGGGAGAAACCCAAGGCCCCCCAAAAAAATGACTAAGTGTGGGTGAATACTGGTGTGAATCTCACCAAAACGCCGGCAGGAAACACCCCATCAAGCTCACTCAAAATGACACTTTCAAAATGTTTTGGTTGAATTCCGCCCAAGAGGTCATTCACCCCTTTTCAACCTGCTCCTAAAGATCTGTGTTCAGGTTATACCTCCAGGTGGCACCTCCAAAATTCCTAGATCCCAACATGAGAAGTAGGATATTCATTTTGATTTGTGGTAGCAATCATTCACCACCTCAGGAAATTGTACATTCCAGCTCCATTCCCAAAACATGAGCACTGATGCAGAGACCGACGCTTCGGCGCAGTATTGTGCGTGCGTGACAGTCAGAACTGATGTCTTTGGACGAGTCATTAATCCAGTTAAAGGGTCCATGACACGATTCAGAGATAACAGGATGCGTGATGGCATCCTGGCACTGCTACTGGACCAGTAATCCAGAGACCCGCGGTAATGCTCTGGATTTCCAGGTTCAACTAAAAATATGGAATTAAAAGTCTAATGATGATCCTGAAACCATTGTCGATTGTCGTAATCAATCTGGTTCACTAATCCCATTTAGAGGAGGAAATCTGACATCCTTATCCAGTCTGGTTTACATGTGACTCTAAATCCACAGTAGTATGGTTTACTCTTGAATGTCTTCTGAGATGGCCGAGCAAGCCGCTCAGTTCAAGGGCAATGTGAGATGAGCAACACTCCCACATCCCCCGAGTGAATAAAGGACAAAAAATGATTCGGGGAGTTCTTTTGGAATCCTGGCCTCAACCAGTATTAATAAAGACAGCGGTGAAACAGACAAATAATTGATTTCATTGCTCTTACTGCATACTTACGAACCTACAAAATAGGAACAGGAAGCCAATGGGCCTCTTGAGGCTGCTCCACCATTTCCTAAGATCATGGCTGATTTGATTGTGGCTTCATCTCCTTTTCTACTCTCTATAACATTTGACTCCCCTATCAATCAAAATCTACCTAACACTGCTGTACAAATATTCAATGACCCTGTCTGTACTGCTCCCCGGGTAGGAGGATTCCACAGACCAACAACCTCTGACAAAAATAAATTCTCATCTACATCTTAAATAGGAGATAAAGATAAATGTACAAATTCAGTGCCACATTTCCCCTTATTACAAAAGTAGCTACACTGATCCATCCTTTGTATTGCTTACATCCATCCTGTATAATTTTAAAGTTGAAGATGACAGAAAACTTGGCGACATAATTAGTGAGCAAGTGCACCCTGGCAGCAGCATGCAACACTTACAAGATGCTATTCACCAAGGCTCCTTCAATAGCACCTTCCAAATCTGTGACCTCTACCATCTTGAGAACAAGAGCAACAGACAGGTGGAGATGTTCCCATGTGCAAGGTCCTGTCCAAGTGATAGACTAGCCTGACGTAGAAATATATCCCTGTTTGTTCAAAGTCTGAGGTTAAACTCCTGTCACTTCCCATCAACACTGAATGTAACCACAAGGATTGCAACGGTTCACCGCCTTCTTCTCAATGGTAATTTGGGATGAGAAATAAATTCTGGTCATTATCCCGACAAGACTAATAACCAAACTCCGCAATCTTGGACTTGACCCCTCCCTGTGCAGCTGGATCCTTGACTTCCTCACCAACAGACCGCAATCTGTCAGGATAGGCAACAGCACCTCCTCCACAATAGTCGTCAACACCAGAGGCCCCGCAAGAATGTGTGCTCAGTCCTCGACTGTACTCCCTATACACACATGACCGTGTGGCAAGATTTAACTCCAACTCAATCTGTAAGTTTTGCAGATACGACTTTTCTTTTAGAGTACCCAATTCATTTTTTTAGGGGCAATTTAGCATGGCCAATCCACCTATCCTGCACATTTTTGGGTTGTGGGGGTGAAACATACGCAAACACGGGGAGAAAGTGCAAACTCCACACGGACAGTGACCCAGAACATAGAACACAGAACATAGAGAAAAACAGCACAGAACAGGCCCTTCGGCCCACGATGTTGTGCCAAACTTTATCCTAGGTTAATCATAGATTATCATAGAATTTTGGACACTAAGGGCAATTTATCATGGCCAATCCACCCAACCTGCACATCTTTGAACTGTGGGAGCAAACCGGAGCACCTGGAGGAAACCCACGCACACACGGGGAGGATGTGCAGACTCCACACAGACAGTGACCCAAGCCGGGATCGAACCTGGGACCTTGGCGTCGTGAGGCCGCAGTGCTAACCCACTGCGCCACCATGCTGCCCCAGATGATATGACTTTGGTGGCCGTATGTCAAACAACGACGAATCACACTACAGAAGGGAGATAAACCACTTGGTTGCATGGTGTACCAAAAACAACCTCTGCCTAAATGTCGGAACGACCAAGGAATTGATTAGCGACTTTGGGAAGCGTAGCATGGCACACACTCCCGTCTGCATCAATGGCTCTGAAGTGGAGATGGTCCATAGCTTTAAGTTTCTGCGGGTCGCCATCACCAACAGTCTGTCCTGGTCCACTCATGTTGATGCAACAGCCAAGAAAGCCCAACAACGTCTCTACTTCCTACGGAAGCTAAAGAAATTCAGCATGTCTGTATCGACTCTCACAAACTTCTACAGAGTGCCAGAGAGAGCATCCCATCCGTCTGCATCACAGCTTGCTATGGCAACTGCTCGGTGCAAGATCGCAAGAAATTGCAGACTTTCGTGAACTCAGCCCAACGCATCACGCAAGTTTGCCACCCTCACATTGATTCTGTGTACACCTCTCGCTGAGGAAAGCAGTCAACATTATCAGAGACTCCTTCCACCCAGGCATTGCCTTCTTCCAGACCCTTCCATCAGGCAAAAGGTACAGAAGTCTGAAGACCCACACATCCAGAAATAGGAACAGCTTCTTCCCCACGACTACAAGACTCCTCAATGACTCCCCTTCGGACTGATCTGTTCCCTGTAAGAATACTATTCACAATGCCCTATGCTGCTCTTGCTCATGTATTTGCTTTGTTTGGTCCCTTGTTCCACACTGTAACCAATCACTGTTTGTCATGTACCATTTGTCAATGTACTCTGTTGATTATTCTTTTTGTCCGTTATGTACGTACTGTGTATGTTCCCTCGGCCACGGTCACATCGTACATGTGACAGTAATCAAATCAAATCTTGTGAGACGCCTCTCGCAAGATTTACCAGTTGTATGATCGCGCCAGGATTCCATGGTGAGTGGGGCACACAAGATTCAGTTGACACCACAACACTTCTTTAAGAAGAAGCAGTACAATTCCTCCAGAAATGCGTGGGATCTCACCCCCAACTCCTCTTACTCATAGAGCTGGGTGTGGTTCAGTTTCTTCCAAAAAATAAATGAGCAAGGAAACAGGAAAGCAGCAATTACTCAGCAAGGGATAATAGATTCACTTGGTACTGAACCATTTTGATCTGCCAACTGTTCTGAATTTTCTAAACAATTATAAAATTACACATCACAAGTGATATAGGGAGATGATTATTTATGATAACCGATTAACACTGTAGGTTGTTACCTTGTGATAATTCAGTGTTTTGTGGTTCACGTGAGACTGGTTCCTCCACCTTAATGTCATCTAAGAAAAATAAAATTAGATTTGGAACAAGTCTTTGGCATATCTATCGTAAAGAACAACAAGACAAAAGAATTAGACCATTCTTACATGTCGACATGAACTGAATATGCCACTCTGAAAGTTGGGAGGCTGCACTTGCTTTCCACCCATCCCACGGGTAACCTTGGTCATGGATTGTGACACCGTAATTCATTACCTCGAATGATTGGTGATGGTGAAGCATTTTACTTGAGGAATGGGGAAAACCTGACAAAATCTGCCACTGCTCCCGGAGAGGGGAAACCACTTGTCAGTTAATCATGGGACAGTCATAGTTGGTAGTTATGGAACTCAAAAATGCACAATAAGATTGACTGAGACTTTAGCGAGAAACATTGGCCCTACCTCCATAATTTATTTTTCTGATCACCGCCAATAAATGGAAGCTATCTACCATTTCCCCCTTACGGATTCAGAGTTGCCAAAGAGATTAGGTAGAGGGTGTTCAATCCAGAGCCTTGGGAGACTCAGGCAGAGATGTTCAAGTGAGCCTAACTGCTCACTTGAATATACAAATCTGGATCCCAGCCAGTGAGGGCGAGATCCAGATCGCAACATCAAGATAATCTTGTTTGTTCTGTCGAGGCACCCAGAGCGCCGCAAATCTTGTGAGACACATCTTGCGAGATTTACCGGCCTAGTCTTGTCCTGAGTCGAGCGCGATGAAACCGTACAATCGCGCACAAGGTCTGGCAAAACTATAAACCAAATTTAAGAAAGAGTTGAAGTTTTAAGGAGAGAATCAATTGCTTAAAAAATGTAAACCAAGGTTGTGGCAATAAATTGTTCAGTTAAAGAGTAAGCAATAAAAATAACCAGAATGTTGGAGGGTGTGTGAGGTGTTGGTGTGTGCTGGTGAGAAAGTGAGAGGTCGGAGACTGGGTGTAAGGCAGACTCAGGCTCATCCCGACCCACCCACTCACCCACTCATGTATTTTCTTGAATTCTGTTTAATTCCCTTTTCTTCCCATGTACTGAATGATCTGTTGAGCTGCTTGCAGAAAAATACTTTTCACTGTACCTCGCAACACGTGACAATAAACAAATCCAATCCAATCCAATCCACCTGGTCAGTCCCTCACTCCAACACCCTCGCTTATCGCTCCCACATCCTTGTCTGGTCAGTCACACGCTCGCTCCCATTCCCCCGCCTGGTCAGTCACTCGCTCACTCCCACACCCCCGCCTGGTCAGTCACTCGCTCACTCCCACACCGGGTCAGTCACACGCTCACTCCCACACCCCAACCGGGTCAGTCACTCGCTCACTCCCACACCCTCACCGGGCCAGTCACTCGCTCACTCCCACACCCCCGCCTGGTCAGTCACTCGCTCACTCCCACACCCCCACCGGGTCAGTCACACGCTCGCTCCCACACCCCCACCGGGTCAGTCACATGCTCACTCCCACACCCCCACCGGGTCAGTGACTCGCTCACTCCCACACCCCCACCGGGTCAGTCACTCGCTCACTCCCACACCCCCGCCTGGTCAGTCACTCGCTCACTCCCACACCCCCACCGGGTCAGTCACTCGCTCACTCCCACACCCCCGCCTGGTCAGTCACTCGCTCACTCCCACGCCTGGTCAGTCCCACGCTCGCTCCCACACCCCCACCGGGTCAGTCACTCGCTCACTCCCACACCGGGTCAGTCACTCGCTCACTCCAATTCCCCCGCCTGGTCAGTCACACACTCACTCCCACACCCCCACCGGGTCAGTCACTCGCTCACTCCCACACCCCAACCGGGTCAGTCACTCGCTCACTCCCACACCCCCTACCGGGTCAGTCACCTCGCTCACTCCCACACCCCGCCTGGTCAGTCACTCGCTCACTCCCACACCGGGTCAGTCACTCGCTCACTCCAATTCCCCAGCCTGGTCAGTCACACACTCACTGCCACACCCCACCGGGTCAGTCACTCGCTCACTCCCCACACCCCAACCGGGTCAGTCACTCGCTCACTCCCACACCCCCACCGGGTCAGTCACTCGCTCACTCCCACACCCCCGCCTGGTCAGTCACTCGCTCACATCCCACACCCCCACCGGGTCAGTGACTTGCTCACTCCCACACCCCACCGGGTCAGTCACTCGCTCACTCCCACACCCCCCGCCTGGTCAGTCACTCGCTCACTCCCACACCCCCACCGGGTCAGTCACTCGCTCACTCCCACACCCCCGCCTGGTCAGTCACTCGCTCACTCCCACGCCTGGTCAGTCCCACGCTCGCTCCCATTCCCCCGCCTGGTCAGTCACACGCTCACTCCCACACCCCCACCGGGTCAGTCACACGCTCGCTCCCACACCCCCACCTGGTCAGTCACTCGCTCACACCCACACCCCCACCGGGTCAGTCACACGCTCGCTCCCATTCCCCCGCCTGGTCAGTCACACACTCACTCCCATTCCCCCGCCAAGTCAGTCACTCGCTCACTCCCACACCCCCACCGGGTCAGTGACTCGCTCGCTCCCACACCCCCACCGGGTCAGTCACTCGCTCACTCCCACACCCCCACCGGGTCAGTCACTCGCTCGCTCCCACACCCCCACCGGGTCAGTCACACGCTCGCTCCCATTCCCCCGCCTGGTCAGTCACTCGCTCACTCCCCCGCCTGGTCAGTCACTCGCTCACTCCCACACCCCCACCGGGTCAGTCACTCGCTCACGCCCACACCCCCACCGGGTCAGTCACACGCTCACTCCCACACCCTCACCGGGCCAGTCACTCGCTCACTCCCACACCCCCGCCTGGTCAGTCACTCGCTCACTCCCACACCCCCACCGGGTCAGTCACACGCTCGCTCCCACACCCCCACCGGGTCAGTCACATGCTCACTCCCACACCCCCACCGGGTCAGTGACTCGCTCACTCCCACACCCCACCGGGTCAGTCACTCGCTCACTCCCACGCCCCCGCCTGGTCAGTCACTCGCTCACTCCCACACCCCCACCGGGTCAGTCACTCGCTCACTCCCACACCCCCGCCTGGTCAGTCACTCGCTCACTCCCACGCCTGGTCAGTCCCACGCTCGCTCCCACACCCCCACCGGGTCAGTCACTCGCTCACTCCCACACCGGGTCAGTCACTCGCTCACTCCAATTCCCCCGCCTGGTCAGTCACACACTCACTCCCACACCCCCACCGGGTCAGTCACTCGCTCACTCCCACACCCCAACCGGGTCAGTCACTCGCTCACTCCCACACCCCCACCGGGTCAGTCACTCGCTCACTCCCACACCCCCGCCTGGTCAGTCACTCGCTCACTCCCACACCGGGTCAGTCACTCGCTCACTCCAATTCCCCCGCCTGGTCAGTCACACACTCACTGCCACACCCCCACCGGGTCAGTCACTCGCTCACTCCCACACCCCAACCGGGTCAGTCACTCGCTCACTCCCACACCCCCACCGGGTCAGTCACTCGCTCACTCCCACACCCCCGCCTGGTCAGTCACTCGCTCACTCCCACACCCCCACCGGGTCAGTGACTTGCTCACTCCCACACCCCCACCGGGTCAGTCACTCGCTCACTCCCACACCCCCGCCTGGTCAGTCACTCGCTCACTCCCACACCCCCACCGGGTCAGTCACTCGCTCACTCCCCACACCCCCGCCTGGTCAGTCACTCGCTCACTCCCACGCCTGGTCAGTCCCACGCTCGCTCCCATTCCCCCGCCTGGTCAGTCACACGCTCACTCCCACACCCCCACCGGGTCAGTCACACGCTCGCTCCCACACCCCCACCTGGTCAGTCACTCGCTCACACCCACACCCCCACCGGGTCAGTCACACGCTCGCTCCCATTCCCCCGCCTGGTCAGTCACACACTCACTCCCATTCCCCCGCCAAGTCAGTCACTCGCTCACTCCCACACCCCCACCGGGTCAGTGACTCGCTCGCTCCCACACCCCCACCGGGTCAGTCACTCGCTCACTCCCACACCCCCACCGGGTCAGTCACTCGCTCGCTCCCACACCCCCACCGGGTCAGTCACACGCTCGCTCCCATTCCCCCGCCTGGTCAGTCACTCGCTCACTCCCCCGCCTGGTCAGTCACTCGCTCACTCCCACACCCCCACCGGGTCAGTCACTCGCTCACGCCCACACCCCCACCGGGTCAGTCACACGCTCACTCCCACACCCCCACCGGGTCAGTCACTCGCTCACTCCCACACCCCCACCGGGTCAGTCACCTCGCTCACGTCCCACACCCCACCGGGTCAGTCACACGCTCACTCCCACACCGGGTCAGTCACACGCTCACTCCCACACCTTCACCGGGTCAGTCACACGCTCACTCCCACACCCCCACCGGGTCAGTCACTCGCTCACTCCCACACCCCCACCGGGTCAGTCACTCGCTCACTCCCACACCGGGTCAGTCACTCGCTCACTCCCACACCCCAACCGGGTCAGTCACTCGCTCACTCCCACACCGGGTCAGTCACTCGCTCACTCCCACACCCCCACCGGGTCAGTCCCTCGCTCACTCCCACACCCCCACCGGGTCAGTCACTCGCTCACTCCCACACCCCACCGGGTCAGTCACTCGCTCACTCCCACACCCCGACCGGGTCAGTCACTCGCTCACTCCCATTCCCCCGCCTGGTCAGTCACTCGCTCACTCCCACACCCCCGCCTGGTCAGTCACTCGCTCACTCCCACACCCCCACCGGGTCAGTCACTCGCTCACTCCCACACCCCCGCCTGGTCAGTCACTCGCTCACTCCCACACCCCGACCGGGTCAGTCACTCGCTCACTCCCACACCCCCCGCCTGTCAGTCACTCGCTCACTCCCACACCCCCACCGGGTCAGTCACTCGCTCACTCCCCCACCGGGTCAGTCACTCGCTCACTCACACACCCCCGCCTGGTTAGTCACTCGCTCACTCCCACACCCCCGCCTGGTCAGTCACTCGCTCGCTCCCATTCCCCCACCAGGTCAGTCACTCGCTCACTCCCACACCCCCACCGGTCAGTCACACGCTCACTCCCACACCCCCACCGGGTCAGTCACTCGCTCACTCCCACACCCCCGCCTGGTCAGTCACTCGCTCACTCCCACATCCCCACCAGGTCAGTCACTCGCTCACTCCCACACCCCCGCCTGGTCAGTCACTCGCTCGCTCCCATTCCCCCGCCTGGTCAGTCACACGCTCACTCCCACATCCCCACCGGGTCAGTCACTCGCTCACTCCCACACCCCCACCGGGTCAGTCACTCGCTCACTCCCACACCCCCACCGGGTCAGTCACAAGCTCACTCCCACACCCCCACCGGGTCAGTCACACGCTCGCTCCCACACCCCCACCGGGTCAGTCACACGCTCACTCCCACACCCCCACCGGGTCAGTCACTCGCTCACTCCCACACCCCACCGGGTCAGTCACACGCTCACTCCCACACCCCCACCGGGTCAGTCACTCGCTCACAGTCCCACACCCCCACCGGGTCGGTCACCTCGCTCACATCCCACACCCCCACCGGGTCAGTCACTCGCTCACTCCCACACCCCCACCGGGTCAGTCACTCGCTCACTCCCACCGGGTCAGTCACTCGCTCACTCCCACACCCCCACCGGGTCAGTCACTCGCTCACTCCCACACCCCCACCGGTCAGTCACACGCTCGCTCCCATTCCCCCGCCTGGTCAGTCACTCGCTCACTCCCACACCCCCACCGGGTCAGTGACTCGCTCACTCCCATTCCCCCGCCTGGTCAGTCACTCGCTCGCTCCCATTCCCCCGCCTGGTCAGTCACTCGCTCACTCCCACACCCCCGCCTGGTCAGTCACTCGCTCACTCCCACACCCCCACCGGGTCAGTCACTCGCTCGCTCCCACACCCCCACCTGGTTAGTCCCACGCTCGCTCCCATTCCCCCGCTTGGTCAGTCACTCGCTCGCTCCCACACCCCCACCGGGTCAGTCACACGCTCGCTCCCATTCCCCCGCCTGGTCAGTGACTCGCTCGCTCCCATTCCCCCACCTGGTCAGTGACTCGCTCACTCCCACACCCCCACCGGGTCAGTCACTCGCTCGCTCCCATTCCCCCGCCTGGTCAGTCACTCGCTCGCTCCCATTCCCCCGCCTGGTCAGTGACTCGCTTGCTCCCATTCCCCCGCCTGGTCAGTCACTCGCTCACTGCCACACCTCCACCGGGTCAGTCACACACTCGCTCCCACGCTCGCTCCCATTCCCCCGCCTGGTCAGTCACTCCCTCGCTCCCACACTCTCGCCCGGTCAGTCAGGATTTTAACCCAGGGTTTTTTTCTCACTCAAGGAGTCAATGAGAAAAATTCTGAAAGATAACAACAAATTGAACATCATTAAAGGTTGAGGTGTTAAAAAAAGGTCAGAGTGCATTTCTGCGTGTGTCTGGCTCACTCAGTCTTTGGTGCTCACTCAGCCACACCCACTGTGAGTGGGTTCTGCGCCGTGTGTGGGTGAGGAACCACTTGTCTCCACCCGGAGGACCTGTCACACATAAGTAGTGACTGCCTTAGTGACTGACCTATCCCTCCCACTGACCACATGTCCATTCTCCCACAAATCCTCCAGCCGACGCCATTGGCCGATCCCAGGCGGCACCCTCTCCAGTCTCCCAGGGGACCACCTCGGAGGAGAGCTCCAAGGAAGAGACCATAATAGCACAGCTGTCATCCCCCCCATACACCAGCACGGATACACACACCTCAGTGGGACATGTTAGTGGTCAGGCTTCAGGTGCACAATCTGGTGAGCACCACACTGCTGCTGATGTACATCAGGTGGAGGCAGGAACCCCCAGGTGAGGCAGCAGTCGGAGGGCTGCTGGATCCCAGGGCCCAGCTGGGTTCCAGCCTGATGCTGAGCCTGTGGAACAGGGTTACCCAGAGCAGATGAAGGCATTAGGGAACGCCCAGGACATTTAGAGGGAGATGTCAGTGACACTCCAGCAGGTCCACAGCGATTGGAGGAGTCCCAGAGGCAACGGGTGTAGGAGATGTCACCGGCAATGCGTGGGACTGGGGCCAACACTGCCAGGGTGGTGACCGCAGTGGAGAGCCGAGTGCACGACGTTGACACCATTAGTGAAGGTGTCCAAGGTGTTGCGCAGTCGGGGACGGCCATTGCTGAGGTCTCAACAGAATGTCCGACTCGCTGGGGGATGTCACCCAATACCAGGCTGACCTGATGAGGTTCTGCAGGACATGTCTCACTCTCAGATGGGCATGGCCAAGTCGCTGCGGAGGTTGTCCCAGTCGCAGGTGGGTATTGCGACTGGGACAAGCACGGGGAACCGACAGGGCTGGCAGTGGCAGATGATGCAGGGGCAGCTGGGGCTCAAACCAGCTGCCCCTCCATCCTAAGGTGAACCCCAGGCTCCTATAGGCACCGGCCAGGAGGAGGGGGCGCCGAGTGCCAACCCGGACCGGTCCCGTGGAGTGGCAACGGTGGCCATCAGCTCCCCTGAGTTCCATCCTTCTGAAGAGGTTGCATCTCGCAGTCAGCACACGGGACAGGGAGGCACGGCTCTGCATGTGCTGCCACCAAGTGAGCTGGGACTCTTCGGACCCAGAGGACGCCGGTCAGCTGCATCTGAGGCCACAGGTCGAGGTAAACAGCTGGCTGCCTCCACCTCAGATGTGCATCCTGGAGACACACCGAATGTCGTGCTAGAGCTAGGTGGGCCAAGCACATCGAGGATCACTGAGGGCACAGGGGAGGGGTAGAGGAATTGTCAAACGCAATCAACACCTTTGTACACAACCAGTATGTCGTCCCCTTCTTCCACAATGTGGGCTGACCTCCAACCTTTGACCCGTCTCTCCAGGCATCTGTCCCTCCCAGCGGCACTCACACACCCTCGGCTGTGGACATGTCCCCGGAGCTGTGACCCATCCCCTGGGTGTTCGGATGAAGGCTGTTGCGTGTGTGGTGTTGCCAACCGCAGTGTTCAAGCACAGCGTCCAGGCATCAAAGCAATGAGTCCCACATGCTACATGGCCCGCCCACCCATGAGAATAAACTTGGTTTGTGTGAAATGCTCACTTAACCATGATTGCCAATTCTCCATGAGCTGTAGCTTTTAGCCGCGCGGCCAGAGGCCTCGGCAGTCGGTTGGGGTTATGGTAGTTCATGGGGCGGACGGGCCGGGACAAGGGTTGCCCCAGGTAAACAAGATCCAGGGGTTGGCATGGTGGTGCCGTGAGCAGTTGCCCCCCAGCGCACACACCACCCTCACATGCAGCCCACCCCTGCGGAGCGTCCCCATCCCCAGGGTCCACCATCCCCCACTGAGCACTGAGATGATGAGCCCAGCACCTCCAGGCTCTTTGCCTGTGAGCAAAGATAACGACTCCCCTCCTCGACTCACCAAAGAAGCCCTTCTACCAGGTTCATGTTTTTCAAAGGGAGTACTAATTGGCGCCAGCGTGAGACCTTGCTGGGGAGGGCCGCTGAATGACGGGAGGCCGCTGGATTTGGGTGGCTCTTGTTAATTGTATGGAAATGGGGCTTAAATGTGATAATTGCTTTCTCGCAACACATCGCAAACTGTTCGGCGTTTGGGTGGTTCTCGCTTTTGGCCTCTCCCGTTATTCACCGGCCTCGTTTAGCTTGAGCGAGAGCGTAACGTGGCCGGAGAATCGCGCCCAGTCTCATCCACACACACTCACGGGACACACACTCCCTCCTGCTCCTCACACACACAGACCTCATAGGTGCGGCTGTGGCCAGATCTTCCCCATCCCCTTCCTCCCACCCCCTGCCTGTTGAAGCTACTGCGTTTGGCTTGTCCAATCACAAGCTGCTTCCTCCTTAAGTTGTCTACTGATTAGCTCCCCAGCGAGCCGATCGACAGCCAGAATTGTGGGTAAACCACTGGATGATCAGACTTGCAGCATTTTCCAAACTTCTGTCCATGGGGTCTTCACCGGCTGAGTCCAACAACATGATGGGCCGCATTAAAGATCCTCGGGGGCTCCATCTGGGAAATCACAAGTGCAGGGAGGCCTGGCTTTGGGACAGTGGGGGGTTGTAGCGATAGTGGGGTGAGTCAAAAACCATTGAAGGTGCCAGGACAAGTTGGTAAAAGGTGATTAAGTGTATGGGATACCTTGCTTTATAAATATGACATCAAATACCAAAACGAGAAATCTATGCTAAACATTTAGAAAAAAGAACAAAGACCAATACAGCACAGGAACAGGCCATTCGGCCCTCCAAGCCTGTACCGGTCATCATACCAACCTTTGCCAAAAACCCTCAGCACTTCCTTATGCCGTATCCCTCTATACCCATCCCATCCATGTGTTTGTCAAGATGCCTTTTGAACACCGTTAATGTAACTGCTTCCACGACCTTCCCTGGCAACGCGTACCAGGCACTCACCACCCTCCGCATAAAAAACCTGCCTCACACATCTCCTCTAAACTTTGCCCCACAGACCTTAAACCTATGCCCCCTGGTGACTGACCCCTCCACCTTGGGAAAGAATGCCTGCCCATCCACTCTATCCATCCCCCTCATAATCTTATAGACCTCTATCAGGTCATCCCTCAACCTCCGTCTTTCTAATGAAAACAGTCCGAGTCTATTCAGCCTGTCCACATAGCTAACACCCTCCAGACCAGGCAACATCCTGGTAAACCTCCTTACAAATGACTAGTTATATTTCGGATGGTGTAATGTGTAGAATTCTGGCAACCACACTTTAGGAGGTTTGCAAGGGCTCAGAAAGGGAACAGAGCAGATTCATCACGAATGAGGGATTTCAGTTACATGGAGCCACTGATCGAGCTGGGATTGCTCTCTTTAAAGCAGAAACGGGAAAGTTACCTAATAGAGGTTTTCAAAATTATTAGGCATTTGTTAACCTAAATATGGAGAAACTGTTTATGCTTTTAGAAAAAGAACTAGAGGGGAAATCAGGAGAATTTGCCACTCTCCTACCCCACGCTGGGTTATGTCTGGAATGTACTGCATGAATTCAGATCCTGTGAGAACTTTCTAAAGACACCTGAACCCATTTTTTTAAATTTGCAAATTCTTGGGAAAAGTGCTGAGGTGTGGGTCTAAATTGGGTAGCTTTTTCAAACAGCACGTTAGGCCAAATGGTCTCCCACGATTCCATGGTGAGTGGGGCACACGAGATTTCAGTTGACACCACAACATTTTTTAAGAAGAAGCATTACAATTCCTCCAGAAATGCCTGGAATCTCACCCCCACCTACCCTTGCTGACAGAGCTGGGTGTGGTTCAGTTCCTTCCAAAAGATAAATGAGCAAGGAAACAGGAAAGCAGCAATTACTCAGCAAGGGATAATAGATTCACTTGGTACTGAACCATTTTGATCTGCCAACTGTTCTGAATTTTCTAAACAATTATAAAATTACACATCACAAGAGATATTAGGGAGATGATGATTTATGATAACCGATTAACACTAATAGGTTGTTACCTTGTGATAATTCAGTGTTTTGTGGTTCACGTGAGACTGGTTCCTCCACCTTAATGCCATCTAAGAAAAAAAAATGAGATTTGGAACAAATCTTTGGCATATCTACCGTAAAGAACCACATGACAAAAGAATTAGACCATTCTTACATGTCGACATGAACTGAAAATGCCACTCTGAAAGTTGGGAGGCTGCACTTGCTTTCCACCCATCCCACGGGTAACCTTGGTCATGGATTGTGACACCGTAATTCATTACCTCGAGTGATTGGTGATGGTGAAGCATTTTACTTGAGGAATGGGGAAAACCTGACAAAATCTGTCACTGCTCCCGGAGAGGGGAAATCACTTGTCAGTTAATCATGGGACAGTCATAGTTGGTAGTTATGGAACTCAAAAATGCACAATAAGATTGACTGAGACTTTAGCGAGAAACATTGGCCCTACCTCCATAATTTATTTTTCTGATCACCGCCAATAAATGGAAGCTATCTACCATTTCCCCCTTACGGATTCAGAGTTGCCAAAGAGATTAGGTAGAGGGTGTTCAATCCAGAGCCTTGGGAGACTCAGGCAGAGATGTTCAAGTGAGCCTAACTGCTCACTTGAATATACAAATCTGGATCCCAGCCAGTGAGGGCGAGATCCAGATCGCAACATCAAGATGATCTTGTTTGTTCTGTCGAGGCACCCAGAGCGCCGCAAATCTAAATTTAAATAGAGATCAGGTTTAAATTCACTACTGAGAGCAGTTATCACTTTGAAATCCTCAAATGATTGGGAGATTCTTTAGATTGCAGAGAGAGATCCTTATACAGCTGCTTGCTTTGCCTGCAGCTATCCAACTCTCAAAACTAAACTAAACACACCCTGTAGCTGTCTGCTCAAAGGGAAAGTGAAAGACAGATAGACCAGCTCCTCACACTCTTGGACATCACTGCAGCTATCTGACAAACACACATTTCTTAAAGGTACACCTACTACAACTATTCGATAAATACCCATTTCTTAAAAGATACTCGCACATGACACAATAAATAAAAGAAGTGCTTTGATGTGATTCCTGTGTTTCATTTCCTTTGAACAACGATTTTCATTTGGCGCATTTTGGAGGAAATAGTGAATGTCAAAATTAGCCTTTTCTAACATTTGTCAAAATTGCTATTTCATATCTTTGTTAGAATTATTCATCACTTTGCTCAGTGAAGTTCTGCAATACGATCTTTATTACTATTAGTAACAGAAAGCCATTGCCCAAGTCAGAATGGCAAGTTCAGTAAACCTATGGCTAGCTTATCCATAGATTACATCAAAACTCAACCATTTTAATGTTCTTAAACAAAGCAATTTAGAATCAGGAGCTTTCGGAGCATAGCTCCTTATCAGGTGAGAAAGAGGTAGGTTACACAAACACGGCATATACAGACAGAAGCCATTTAGGAAGAGGCGTCAGCTCAATTGCATCTCCTAGAATTTAACAGTTGTAAAGCAATAAATTGTCATCACTTGTGTCTGTGTAGAAGGTGGTGCTGAGGATCTACGAGTTCAATTTGGGGTTAGGGGAAGCACTCCTGTTCCTCATGGCTCCACATTCTTGTCGGTCTCTGTAACAAGCTTACATTTTTACAGACGCTTTGTTAAGCTGCATGTAGACCTATTTCTTCTGAATGAAGTTGGGATGACACACCCATGGATAACCAATATTGACCTCAGACAGACATTATCCCTTTTATTTGTCGAGCTTAAGCAATCAACAACGCTACTCGGGCCTGCATATCTTTTTTTGGAAAAGGCAGTAACAGTTCTCTCATGTAGCTTCTCAAGTAAGAATCTACTTAATAGAGCCCATGGCACTACTCAAAGAGCTGGGCAGTGCTTCTAGTTTCCTGGCCATCATTATTCCTCATTCACCATCATTAAACAGGCTAGCTGGTATTTTGAGGCTGTTTGTGGGACCTTACTGTAGTAAATTTCCCTATGTTCAAATAATGGCTATACTGCAAGAAATGGTTGTAGAGTACACAAGATTTTAGTTCATCCCTCAACAACACATTGCTGAAATGCACCAAAATTAGTTTTGGAAATCCTTAGCATTTCAACCCCCAACTACTACAGTTGAGCATCCCTTATCTGAAATGCTTGGGGCCGAGCGTGTATCAGATTTCAGAATATAACGTGAATCTGCTGTGCGTTAGGAACTGTGCATGTGTGGCAGGCTGGGACCTGCGCGCGTGTGGCAGGCTGGGACCTTCGCGCGTGTGGCAGGCTGGGACCTACGCGCGTGTGGCAGGCTGGGACCTACGCGCGTGTGGCAGGCAGGGACCTACGCGCGTGTGGCAGGCTGGGACCTACGCGCGTGTGGCAGGCTGGGACCTACGCGCGTGTGGCAGGCTGGGACCTACGCGCGTGTGGCAGGCTGGGACCTACGCGCGTGTGGCAGGCTGGGACCTACGCGCGTGTGGCAGGCTGGGACCTGCGTGCCTGTGGCAGGCTGGGTCCTGCGCGCGTGTGGCAGGCTGGGACCTGCGCGCGTGTGGCAGGCTGGGACCTGCGTGCCTGTGGCAGGCTGGGACCTGCGTGCCTGTGGCAGGCTGGGACCTGCGCGCGTGTGGCAGGCTGGGACCTGCGCGCGGCGGCAGGCTGGGACCTGCGTGCCTGTGGCAGGCTGGGTCCTGCGCGCGTGTGGCAGGCTGGGACCTGCGCGCGTGTGGCAGGCTGGGACCTGCGTGCCTGTGGCAGGCTGGGACCTGCGTGCCTGTGGCAGGCTGGGACCTGCGCGCGTGTGGCAGGCTGGGACCTGCGCGCGTGTGGCAGGCTGGGACCTGCGCGCGTGTGGCAGGCTGGGACCTGCGCGCGGCGGCAGGCTGGGACCTGCGCGCGTGTGGCAGGCTGGGACCTGCGCGCGTGTGGCAGGCTGGGACCTGCGCGCGTGTGGCAGGCTGGGACCTGCGCGCGTGTGGCAGGCTGGGACCTGCGCGCGTGTGGCAGGCTGGGACCTGCGTGCCTGTGGCAGGCTGGGACCTGCGCGCGTGTGGCAGGCTGGGACCTGCGCGCGTGTGGCAGGCTGGGACCTGCGCGCGTGTGGCAGGCTGGGACCTGCGCGCGTGTGGCAGGCTGGGACCTGCGCGCGTGTGGCAGGCTGGGACCTGCGCGCGTGTGGCAGGCTGGGACCTGCGCGCGTGTGGCAGGCTGGGACCTGCGCGCGTGTGGCAGGCTGGGACCTGCGCGCGTGTGGCAGGCTGGGACCTGCGCGCGTGGGGCAGGCTAGGACCTGCGCGCGTGTGGCAGGCTGGGACCTGCGCGCGTGTGGCAGGCTGGGACCTGCGCGCGTGTGACAGGCTGGGACCTGCGCTTTGCCCAGGAACCTTCCCTGAGCCTTGTGGGATTTCCCACTCGTGATGTCACGTCGTTGCTCGGTTTTCGGAATTTTGGATGAGGACAAAGACTCCCACAGTCCAAAGATGTGCGGGTTAGGTGGATTGGCCATGCTAAATTGCCCGTAGTGTCCTAAAAAGTAAGGTTAAGGAGGGGTTGTTGGGTTACGGGTATAGGGTGGATACGTGGGTTTGGGTAGGGTGATCATTGCTCGGCACAACATCGAGGGCCGAAGGGCCTGTTCTGTGCTGTACTGTTCTATGTTCTAACCACAAATAAAACCTGGAAACATTTTACACTATTAAGCGGTGCTAAGCCATCAAATGTTAGGCCACTGTCTCCCTCTATGGCTCAGTGTTGTTTCCCTTTATTACAGAACAACACATTACTGAAAATCAACACAATTCTTTCAGAAATCCTTAGCATTTCAACCCCCAACCCACACCTACTGTTTCAGAGTGTCTGGCCCAGACCTTTCTGGAAAATAATTGTAAAAGGCAAAAGGGATTGGCAATTACAATGTACACAGATCTAACCATCCCCATTTTAAAGGAAACATATGCAGTGCATATTTTCACATCATACTTAACTATAAGAAATATAACATGAAAGTAACAAACTATCAGTGGAAAGAACATTTCTCTGCTGTACCCACCGTGGAGCTGGGAAAACAAAGCATCACTACTCTGGGGAAAGTGTAATTACAGGGTGATGGAGTTTAAATGGGTACTTTCCTTTATCAATGTAAACACAAGAATTTAGAATGCAATCACTGACAAGAGAGTGTGCATAGATGTAAAAATTTTTAAACACACAAGATTGATATAAAATGGCAATACGTGACAAAACCTTAAAAAAGATTAGCTTTGTCACCAACTGCCATATGGTTCAGAAGGTGAATACATACCTTGCTTTTTCTTTGCATAATAACGGTAGAGAATACAGACAAGGGCAATGACAAGGGCAAGAAGGACAAAGGGTATGATCAATATGTGATGTTGACGATGATTTTCTAAAAAAAGAAAAAATTCAGATCAGTTTTCAATGGTCAGCTTAACACAAATAAATTATTGGCCCGGATCTTCCGATGATAACAGGGGTGAACGTTCAGACATTTGCTGCACTTCATGACCCAACCTGTGCACATGCATGTTATTTATCCGGGGAGTTTAAACTTCCAATTGTTAGCATTTTGCTTCCCAGGCCTCTCCAAGGATACATCTGACATTGCCTGGGCTTCATATCCTTTACCTACATAGATTTTTTACCCCATCCTTCTCCAACTGTTACTCTCAGGCAAAGAGCACTGCACACCCAAGTTCAATCGTACTCTAATCCTACCAGCCACCCACCTCCCCCCACCCTTCACCTGGAGAGGCCACATGGTCAACTCCCTGTGAGTCTATGACACTTCAATAGATGATTGATGCCTCCTGGCACTGTAGCTGAAGACTTAATACCAAGTGAGGTCTCAAGGTAAAGCACGGTTTGAGGGTAGGGCTGGACAAGAGCACACAGATCAAACCACAATGGGGGCAGTATCAGGAAGCCCCCCCTGTACATCAGACAATAAACACTCCTCACAATGCACACACCCTCCCACCCCTGACACTAAACACCCAAGTCCACTAGCATCGCCAACTGCAACCTTACCACTCAATTTTGCAATTATCCTGGTTTTCAAGTATTTCAATGGCTTTGCACACCCTGGGCTGGATTCTCTGTCGCAGGGTCCTCTGTTTTAGCAGCGCACTTATGGCAGCAGATTTCCTGATGGCATACGGCTGCAGAGAATCCTGTCCCTTATCTGTGAGCTTCTCCTGTCTCACAATCCCTCTGGAGATATCTGCCCTACTCTAATTCTGGCCTCTTGAGCATCCCTGAATTTAATCATCCCATCGCTGGCGATGGTGCCTTCAGATGCCTCGGCTCCGTGCTCTGGAATTCATTTCCTAAACCTTTCTGCTCGTCCATTTGTCTTTACACCTTTAAGACACTCCTTAAAACCTACTTCTAGTTCCGGCTGCGGCTATGCAGAGCTAAGCCGCACGTTCGGCGGCTCCCGCTATCATCGGACTTTTGGGCTCTTTTTAGGGCCCGTAACGGTGCTTGACTGACTTTTCCCGGTGTGGGAAGATAACAGCAACACTTCCCTGCTGGCGGATGGACTGGACCAGGAGCGGGGCGGTTAAAAAAGCGGCTTTGGAGCAGAGAAAGATGCGAGGGAGGAAGACCAAGATGGCGGCGGGCGGGGAACCGGCAGCGTGGACGCAGGAGCACCAGGAGCTACTCCACCGCTGCTTTAGGGAGCTTAAGGCTGAGCTGCTGGAACCGCTAACGGCCTCATTCGACAAGCTCCTGGCGACCCAGACGGCCCAAGAGGCGGAGATTTGTGAGATCCGCAAAAGTCCTCGGAGAACGAGGATGAGATCCTGGGCCTGGCGGTGAAGGTGCACGAGGCGCTCCAAAAGAAATGGCAGGCGAGGCTCGAGGAAATGGAGAACCGCTCGCGGCGGAAGAATCTGCGGATCCTGGGCCTCCCGGAGGGGCTGGAGGGATCGGACCTGGGGGCCTATGTGGTCACCATGTTGAATTCGCTGATGGGAGCGGGGTCCTTCCAAGGGCCCTTGGAGCTGGAAGGGGCCCACTGGGTGCTGGGGAGGAAGCCCAAGCCCAGCGAGCCGCCAAGGGCGGTGCTGGTGCAGTTTCACCGGTTTCACCGAGAATGTGTGCTCAGGTGGGCCAAGAAGGAGTGGAGCAGCAGTTGGGAGAATGCCGAGGTCCGAATCTACCAGGACTGGAGCGCAGAGATAGCGAGGAAAAGGGCCGGTTATAACCGGTTGAAAGCAGTGCTGCACAGGAGAGGGGTGAAGTTTGGCATGTTACAGCCGGCGCGCCTTTGGGTCACCTATAAAGACCGTCATCATTACTTCGACTTTCCGGAGGAGGCCTGGGCCTTTGTTCAGGCCGAAAAGCTGGACTCAGACTGAGGGTTGGGGGTTGGTCTGGGATTGTTGTATAGTGTTTTGGGTTTTTCCTTCCTTGTTCCTTTGGGAGTTTGTGGGATGTTTTGTAGGCCCGTTGGACGGACTCGGGGAAAGGGGGGGTGTTTGGCTGGGAGGGGTTGAGGGTCGGTGAAGGTGGACGGGGCCTCGGGGGAGGGTAGGGCGGCCTGGGTCGGGGGAGTTTGGGCCTGGAAAGGGAGCTGTGCCAGAGGGGGGCGGTGCCGGCCTAGCGGGTGGAACGGGCTTTTTTCCCGCTCTAGGGGCTGGAATCGCGGGTTTTTTCCCCGCGCTGGGGCTGGAACGGGAGGAGACTGTTCCTGTTGGTGGGCAGGGAGGGGAGGAGCAGGGGCTGAGGGCGGATGTGGCCATGCTCAAGGAGACTCACCTTAGGGTGGTGGATCAGGTAAGGTTGCGAAAGGGGTGGGTTGGGCAAGTGTTCCATTCAGGTTTAGATGTGAAGAACCGGGGGGTGGCGATTTTGGTGGGGAAGAGAGTGTCGTTCGTGGCGTCGAGTGTGGTGGTGGATAGCTGTGGCAGATATGTGATGGTAAGCGGTAGGCTCCAGGGGGAGCGGGTGGTGTTGGTCAATGTGTACGCCCCAAATTGGGACGATGCGGGCTTCATGCGGCGTATGTTGGGCCGGATTCCTGACCTTGAGACAGGGTGCTTACTAATGGGTGGGGATTTTAACACAGTGCTGGACCCAACACTCGACCGCTCTAGGTCCAGTACGGGTAGGAGGCCGGCGGCGGCCAAAGTGCTGAGGGGGTTCATGGACCACATGGGAGGGGTGGATCCTTGGAGATTTAGGAGGCCGGGGGTCGGGGAATTCTCATTTTTCTACCATGTCCACAAGGCTTACTCCCGGATTAGGACAAGTCAGCATGGATTTAGTAAGGGGAGGTCGTGCCTGACAAACCTGTTAGAGTTCTTTGAAGAGATAACAAATAGGTTAGACCAAGGAGAGCCAATGGATGTTATCTATCTTGACTTCCAAAAGGCCTTTGACAAGGTGTCTCACGGGAGACTGCTGAGAAAAATAAGGGCCCATGGTATTCGAGGCAAGGTACTAACATGGATTGACGATTGGCTGTCAGACAGAAGGCAGAGAGTTGGGATAAAAGGTTATTTTTCGGAATGGCAACCGGTGACAAGTGGTGTCCCGCAGGGTTCAGTGTTGGGGCCACAGCTGTTCTCTTTATATATTAACGATCTAGATGACGGGACTGGGGGCATTCTGGCCAAGCTTGCCGATGATACAAAGATAGGTGGAGGGGCAGGTAGTATTGAGGAGGTGGGGAGGCTGCAGAAAGATTTAGACAGTTTAGGAGAATGGTCCAAGAAGTGGCTGATGAAATTCAACGTGGGCAAGTGCGAGGTCTTGCACTTTGGAAAAAAGAATAGAGGCATGGACTATTTTCTAAACGGTGACAAAATTCATAATGCTAAAGTGCAAAGGGACTTGGGAGTCCTAGTCCAGGATTCTCTAAAGGTAAACTTGCAGGTTGAGTCCGTAATTAAGAAAGCAAATGTAATGTTGTCATTTATCTCAAGAGGCTTGGAATATAAAAGCAGGGATGTACTTCTGAGGCTTTATAAAGCACTAGTTAGACCCCATTTAGAATACTGTGAGCAATTTTGGGCCCCACACCTCAGGAAGGACATACTGGCACTGGAGCGGGTCCAGCGGAGATTCACACGGATGATCCCAGGAATGGTAGGCCTAACATACGATGAACGTCTGAGGATCGTGGGATTATATTCATTGGAGTTTAGGAGGTTGAGGGGAGATCTAATAGAAACTTACAAGATAATGAATGGCTTGGATAGGATGGACGTAGGGAAGTTGTTTCCATTAGCAGGGAAGACTAGGACGCGGGGGTCACTTTAGAACAGAGATGAGGAGAAATTTCTTCAGCCAGAGAGTGGTAGGTCTGTGGAATTCATTGCCACAGAGGGCGGTGGAGGCCGGGACATTGAGTGTCTTTAAGACAGAAATTGATAAATTCTTGATTTCTCGAGGAATTAAGGGCTATGGGGAGAGAGCGGGTAAATGGAGTTGAAATCAACCATGATTGAATGGTGGAGTGGACTTGATGGGCCGAATGGCCTTACTTCCGCTCCTATGTCTTATGGTCTTATGGATTGACTTTTTTGTTTTGAGCAGGCCGTTGATTCCGAGGGTGGAAAGTGGAAGGTGCAGAATACTCGGCGATAGCCATTTCAGACCACGCTCCACATTGGGTAGACCTTGAGTTGGGGGAGGGGAGGGATCAACATCCGATGGGGCGGTTAGAGGTGGGGCTGCTGTCGGACGAGGAGGCGTGTGGGCGGGTCTGGAGGTGTATAGAGGGGTACCTAGATATTAACAATGGGGAGGTGCAGGTAGGGGTGGTCTGGGAGGCGTTGAAGGCGGTGGTTAGGGGGGAGCTGATCTCCATCAGGGCACATAGGGAGAGGGGGGAGAGGGAGAGGCTGGTGGAAGTGATGGTGAGGGTGGACAGGAGGTATGCGGTGGTCCCGGAGGAAGGGCTGTTGAGGAAGCGACGTAGCCTCCATGCGGACTTCGATCTATTGACCACCAGGAAGGCGGAGGCGCAGTGGAGGAGGGCACAGGGGGCGGTATACTAATATGGGGAAAAGGCGAGTCAGATGCTGGCGCACCAGCTCTGGAAGCGGGAGGCAGCTAGGGAGATAGGGGGAGTTAGGGATGGAGGAGGGAGTCTGGTACGAAGTGCGAGGGGCATCAACGGGGTTTTTAGGACTTTTTATGAGGAACTATACTGGTCAGTGCCCCCAGTGGAGGAGGGAGGGATGGATCGCTTTCTGGGCAAGTTAAGGTTTCCGAGAGTGGAGGAGGAGCAGGTGGGGGGGTTGGGGGCACCAGTTGGACTGGAGGAGCTGGTTAACGCGATGGGGAGCATGCAGACAGGGAAGGCACCGGGGCCCGACGGGTTCCCGGTTGAATTCTATAAGAATTTTTCAGACCTGTTGGGTCCGCTGCTAGTTAGGACCTTTAATGAGGCAAGGGAGGGAGGGGGGGTGGGGGGGCTTGCCCCCCGACGATGTCTAGGGCGCTGATCTCACTGATCCTGAAGCGGGGTAAGGATCCCCTTCAGTGCGGGTCATATAGACTGATTTACCTCCTGAATGTGGATGCGAAACTGCTGGCAAAGATATTGGCCAGGAGGGTGGAGGACGTGGTGCTGCAGGTCATGCACGAGGATCAAACTTGTGAAGGGGAGGCAGTTGAATGTTAATGTACGGAGGCTTCTGAATGTCATAATGATGCCGGCAGTGGATAGGGAGTCGGCGACGGATGCGGAGAAGGCCTTTGATAGGGTGGAGTGGGGATACCTTTGGGAGGTGTTGAAAAGGTTCAGGTTTGGAGAGGGATTTGTTAGGTGGGTGAGGCTGGTGTATGAAGCCCTGGTGGCGAGTCGGAGAATTTTGACTGTCCCGCCCTGTCCCCCATGCTGTTTGCGCTGGCGATCGAACCCCTGGCCATGGGGCTGAGGGAGTCGAGGAACTGGTGGGGAATAGTGCGGTGGGGTGGGGGGAGGAGCATCAGCTGTCATTATACGCAGATGACCTACTGTTGTACGTGGCGGACCCGGTGGGGGGGGGATGCCGGAGGTGATGAGGATTCTTAGGGAATTCGGGGACTTCTCCGGGTAAAAGCTCAGCATGGGGAAGAGTGAGCTGTTCGCAGTACATCTGGGGGAACCAGGAGAGAGGGATTGGGGAGCTCCCGCTGAAAAAGGCGGAGAGGAGTTTTAGGTACCTGGGGGTCCAGATAGCCAGGAGCTGGGGGGCCCTGCACAGGCTCAACTTTACGAAGCTGGTGGAGCAGGAGTTTAGGAGGTGGGATGTGTTGCCACTCTCCCTAGCGGGCAGGGTCCAGTCTGTCAAAATGACAGTGCTCCTGAGGTTTTTGTTCCTCTTCCAGTGCCTCCCTATCATGATTCTTAAGGCTTTCTTCAGGCGGGTCAATAGGAGTATTATGGGGTTTGTGTGGGTGCAGAAGACCCCGAGGGTGAGGAGGGTGTTCCTGGAGTGGGGTAGCGATGTGGGGGGGTTGGCATTGCCCAACCTATGTGGGTACTACTGGGCCGCCAACGTGGCGATGATATGCAGGTGGGTGATGGAGGGGGAGGGGGTGGCATGGAAGAGGCTGGAGGCAGCGTCCTGTGTGGGCACAAGCCTGGAGGCGCTGGAGACGGCGCCGTTGCCGTTCCACCCAACAAGAGATACTACGAGTCCGGTGGTGGCGGCTACCCTCAAAATTTGGGGGCAATGGAGGCGGCATGGGGGGAGGTGAAGGCTTCAGTCTGGTCCCCGATACGGGGGAAGCACCGGTTTGTACCAGGGAGAATGGACGGAGGGTTTCTTAGCTGGCACAGGGCAGGTATCAGGCGGATGGGGATCTTTTTCCTGATGGGAAGTTTGCGACCCTAGAGGAGTTAGAGGGAAGGTTGGGCCTTCCCCCAGGGACCACCTTCAGATACATGCAGGTAAGGGCGTTTGTCAAGCGGCAGAGTTTCTACTGTTGCCGCCAAGGGGGGATCAGGACAGGGTGCTCTTGGGGACGTGGGTTGGTGAAGGGAGGATTTCGATAATCTACCAAGTGATGCAAGAGGGGGAGGAGGCCTCGGTGGAGGAGCTGAAAGGTAAGTGGGAGGAGCTGGGAGAGGGGATCGACGAGGGGATGTGGGCGGATGCCTGGGGAGGGTGAATTCCTCCTCCTCGAGGCTCAGTTTAATTCAATTTAAAGTGCTGCATAGGGTGCATATGACTGGGGCAAGGCTGAGCCGGTTCTTTGGGAGAGAGGACAGGTGTGTCAGGTGTTCTGGGAGCCCAGCAAACCACACCCACATGTTTTGGGCGTGCCCTGCGCTGGAGGACTTTTGGAGGGGCGTCGCGGAGACGCTGTCAAGGGTGGTTGGTTCCAGGGTTGAGCCGGGCTGGAGGCTCGCAATATTTGGGGTAGCAGCGGAGCCAGGAGTGCAGGAGGCGAAAGAGGCCGGTATTCTGGCCTTTGCAACCATGGTAGCCCGGCGCAGGATTCTTTTGCAGTGGAAGATGCGAGGCCCCCGGGCGTGGAATCCTGGGTCAACGATATGGCTGGGTTTATCAAACTGGAGAGGGTCAAGTTTGCCCCAAGGGGGTCGGTGCAAGGGTTCTTCCGGTGGTGGCAACAGTTTCTAGACTTTCTGGGGGAGCGTTAGAGGATGATTAGTTTCAGCAGCAACCTGGGGGGGGGGGGGGGAGAAATGGGCAGGTTTGCTTTTTCCTTTATTGGGTATGTGTATTTGTTCTCATGTTAATTATTTTTGTTAATTTATTGTTTCTGTATTGGGGGGGGGGGGGGTTACTGTTATTTCTCTTTTTCTTCTGTTTTTGCTGGTTAATAACAATTATTTTTAAAAAATAAAACCTCCTTCTAGAACCCAGCTTTTCACCATTTGCTCCAATATGTGGTGGACTGCCTAATTTTGCTTTATAACACACGTGTGAAGCAGCTTAGGATATCTTTACTTTGGGGATGGGGGGACTGGCAGTTGTTGTCGTAGAAATAAATTTAATGACAGCACAATGGGTAGGTAAAAAACCAGCCATTTCTTCCATAAATGCACAGTTTAAATATAATTGCTACTCACAATGACCTCCACATGCATTGCATTCAGTACTTTAATTGTTCACTCTGAATACCATGATGCAGTAAAAGGCTTTAACACCCTTAATCTTCATTTACATAGATTTAAAAACTGTATAATACAAGCCAGCTAGAATTGAAGATGGTGGTTGAGCACCTTTACATTCCAGGAGGCCACATCATGGAGCTGCTCAAAGGGAAGTAGAGATACGGGAATAGAGCGGGGAAGTGGAGCTGAGGTAGAACATCAGTCATGATCTCCGTGAATGGCAGTGCAGGCTAAAGAGGCCATTTTGCTCATTCCTGCTCAGATTTCTAATATTCAGCTATAGGAACAGCAGCAGATTGATATGCTTATGGTGAACAATCTGTTAGTTGCAAATTATTTTTCATACAAGCTCCCATCTCTTGATGTGTATACCCAATGAGGTGTATAGTCGATGAGGTGTATACCTGACCACAACATACGAGTCCAGCCTACATCTTCTTACTCATCCCTCCCTCAAAATGCTGTCAGCTACAGACTGCTCTTTGTCCACTACAACCCACCACCTGCTGAAGGCAACTTCAACGCAACGACTACTGATTCACTGCACAAATTGTGTGTCCAATGAACACCACATGGAATTTTTGGCAGAATTTCCTCCAACCTCACCATTTTAGTTCAATTTGTTTGGAACAAAATGTAAGCAGAGCAGACAAATGCTGGAACACAACGAGATTGCAACATCACACGTTAACACAAATAGAGAGAACCTGTGGATTGTCAATGGGCTGACAATTTTGGAGAAACAAAGTAGATCAATGGCCAGGTGTGTCTGTCACTAGAAGTAGTTGCTGATCACAAAATTCTGCTCTGGTCTCCTTGCCTGTAAATCAGCACTCTGCAGACTGTTTTCCTTCTCATTACCAAACAGATCTCTCATCCCACTGAATACTCACTTCCCTGAAATTTATTAAATGCATTTGGCTGATATAAGGCATCATCGGTCATAGGTGGAAAGGATAACCCCAGTCTTCCAAATGTTATCCATTCATTCCCTCAGCACATTGGAATAATGCAGGGACTGCTGCAACCTGGCTATACTGTGGATGTCAGGCACTAATGATTTGATTTCTGTGATCAGAAACTACATGAACATTCATGGAGCAGCCTCATGTATTCATTCGTGTTAAGATATAGAACCTTGGTAGCCATACACATTCCATTTCAAAAAACTCTGGACTTTTCATAAGCTTGTTCATGGGCAGCACAAGTGGATAGCACTGTGGCTGCACAGCGTTAGGGTCCCAGGTTCGATTCCCCGCTGGGTCACTGTCTGTGCGGAGTCTGCACGTTCTCCCCGTGTCTGCGCGGGTTTCCTCCCACAGTCCAAAGACGTGCAGGTTAGGTGGATTGGCCATGATAAATTGCCCTTAGTGTCCAAAAAGGTTAGGAGGGGTTATTGGGTTACAGGGATAGGGTGGAAGTGAGGGCTTAAGTGGGTTGGTGCAGACTCGATGGGCCGAATGGCCTCCTTCTGCAGTGTGTGTTCTATGTTATGTTGGTCGTTGGCAAGAGCTTTGTTCTGCCTCCAATTGAAGCTTATTTTCCACTAGGAAGGTATTTTATCTTGAAAACAGAGAATCAATTCTTTGCTTTGGACCGGTGGGTTGGCTAATTTGACAGTTGTATCCTTTGGCAGACTGTAAATATTTCGATGTGCAGTAACGTCATGCTACAATTAAATTAGCATGTTTGTTTTGCTAGAAACAGCACCATATCTGTATCCTGAAATTTGAAACCCGATTTCCAGAAATATTCCTTTTGAATTAGGTATGTGCATACTTGTAGCTCCTTTACCTTGCAGCATTTAAATTGCACCTTGCAAAATAAGTGCACACTGCACTTGGTGGGGTACCAAATTCTCCCACCATCAATGAAGTTCAATGTTACAGTACTAAAAAGTAAATCTTCAGATCAGATTAAACTTAAATTACTTTTGGTTATAATTTGGCAGTAAATGGTGGCATGGTGGCACAGTGCACTGTTGTCTGACAGCATCCAGGGACCTGGGTTCAATTCCGGGTGACTGTGCGGAGTCTGAACGTTCTCCCAGTGTCTGCGAGGGTTTCTTTAGAGTGCTGCGGTTTCCTCCCACAGTCCAATGATGTGCAGGTTAGGTGGATTTCTCAGGATCAATGCGCAGGGATGCAGGGATTGGGCAGAGAAATGTGTTTGGATAGAGTGGTCTTTCAGAGGTTGGCGCAGACCCGATAGGTCAAATATGCTCCTTCTGAACTGTCGGCTTCTATGGATAGTGTTTACAATTACATTGGACAGGCCAGTCCTCCCTGGGATTTATGTGGTGTCACATCATTTATGGAATAACTGGGCAAAATCCTTGCGAGCATACTTTTCTTCCTTCCGTTGCTCATTCGCACACTCCCATTGACCCATTAAAAATGAGACCATTTAAAATTATTTATTTTTCTAATGATCAAAGGAGGACATGTCCCATGTGCAGTGCTAAGAACTAGAGGCTCGGTTTAATTTATTTAAGCGCACAATAATGGGGCGATTCAAACTGGAGCTGCTCAAGAGACCAGCATTCGAGGATCCCGGAGAATTGAAGGGCTGGAAGAGATAACAGGGAAAGGGAGGGGCAAGGTTAAGGAGCGATCTGAAAACAAGGATGAGAATTTTAAAGCCAAGACATTACTTAACTGGGAGCCAGTGCAGGCCAGCGAGCACAGGGATGAGAGTGGAATGGGACTAGGTGAAAGTCAACACACAAGCAGCAAAGTGTTGGATGGTCTGAAGTTCATGTAGAGTAGAATGTGGGAGAAGCGCATTGGGATAGTCCATTTAGAGAGAGCCAAGGCAGGAATGAGGGTTTCAGTACCAGAGGCTGAGGCAAGGGTGAGGTTGGGCAACGTTACACAGGTGGAAATAGATACTCTTTAGTGTTGGAGCAAATATGGGGTCAGAAGCTCATCTTGAGGTCAAATGTGAAACCAAGGTTACAAACAGGCTAGTTTAATCTCAGACTGCTGCCAGGGAGACAGATGAAGTCAGTAGCTAGGGAACAGAGTTTTGAGCAGGGATTGAAGACAATAGCTTCAACCTTACAAGTATTTAAATAGGGGGAATTTCTGCTCATCCAGGACTAGATGCTGGATAAGCAATCTGATCATTTAGCAGCAGTGGAGAAGTTGAGAGAAGTGGTGGAAAGGTAAAGCTGGGTGTTGTCAACGTACATGTGGAAACAAATGCTGTGCCTTCAGGTTATTTTGCTGGGGTGGGGGACATGTACATCAGAAACATGTGGGGGTTACTGATCGATCCTTGTGGAGACCAGGAGGTAACCATGCAGGAGTAAGAATGGAAGTCTTCGCAAGTGATACTTTGGCTTAAAATTGTTACCTCTTGTCCTGGTAGTTATTGCTTAGAAATTACAGCATAGGAACATGCTATTTATCCAAACTGGTTTGTGCCAGTGTTTAAGTTTATCACTCCTCAGATTTAGTTCACAGCTTTACCTATCAGGATAATGTTTTATTCCTCTCTGTGATAACATGTTACAAACACGCCAAAGGCCCTTATGGCTGTCAGCATTCTGGAGTAGCATCTCCCAGGAGAATCCAGCGCTGAGTAAAACATAGAACATAGAACAGTACAGCACAGAACAGGCCCTTCGGCCCTCAATGTTGTGCCGAGCCATGATCACCCCACTCAAACCCACGTATCCACCCTATACCCGTAACCCAACAACCCCCCCCCCTTAACCTTACTTTTATTAGGACACTACGGGCAATTTAGCATGGCCAATCCACCTAACCCGCACATCTTTGGACTGTGGGAGGAAACCGGAGCACCCGGAGGAAACCCACGCACACAGGGGGAGAACGTGCAGACTCCGCACAGACAGTGACCCAGTGGGGAATTGAACCCGAGACCCTGGCGCTGTGAAGCCACAGTGCTAATCACTTATGCTAACCAGTGTCAGTTAGATCCCAGCTGAGAAAAACAACAGAGTCAACCTGCTGATGGTTATATGCATAACTTTGTAGTAAAACCACTGGCATTATCTTAAAAGGAAATGATTTGTGAATTGTTGCAAAAATATCTGTATTCCCTCAAGGATTTGGAGTTCTACAAATAAATATTTTATTTGAAAAATCTTACCTGGTGGTTCAATGCAACTTTGTACAAGAAAAGGGTCACTCTGATTTCTGTTTCCGGTTTGTTTCACAACACAGATAAATTCTTCAGTATAATTTCTAGGGTTGAGTATTGTTAAATGCTTGTTCTCATTAGACAACATGGTGGTCTCTTTTGAGATTACATCAGATTTTTGATAATTCCATGTAGTATCATAGGAACCAGTGTGATTTAGTTCACAGCTGAGAAAAACAACGGAGTCATTTCCAATGCAGACAATTTCCGGACGTGCAAGCGGTTCTACAATTTAAAAGAAATGTGAACAAAAGTATTCAAACTTTTGAGTAAACTATCATTCTCTAAAATCAATGGTAAATTGTCTTGATAACTCTCAGGTATATAACATGTTCCAGGAACTGCACACTTCGTCAGGATAACACCCAAAAAGTGTTCTCTCCACAGTCATACTCTATACCTTGATATACTGACCTGCAGAAAGGATACTGTTGCACAAATTTCTTTTGTAGAAGTTCAGTTGAATGAGCTGAACATGGTTATAGGGAGCACAATACGGAAACTTGCTAAAGACACAGTAGGAGGAGGTTGATTGGTCATGTGCACCGAGGCACAGTGAAAAGTATTTTTCTGCGGCCAAGGGAACGTACACCATAGACAAAAAGAATAATCAACAAATGACATCGACAAATAGTGAGTGGTTACAGTGCAGAACAAGGGTCAAACAAAGCAAATATATGAGTAAGAGCAGCATAGGGTGTCGTGGATAGTGTTCTTACAGGGAACAGATCAGTCCGGGGGAGAGTCATCGAGGAGTCTAGTAGCTGTGGGGAAGAAGCTGTTCCATGTCTGGATGTGTGAGTCTTCAGACTTCTGCCTGATGGAAGGGTCTGGAAGAGGGCAAAGCCTGGGTGTGAGGGATCTCTGACAATGCGGTCTGCCTTCCTGAGCCATCAGGAGGTGCATACAGAATCAATGGGAGGTTGGCAAGTTTGTGTGATGTGTTGGGCTGAGTTCACCAAAAAGAGTCAACAGCAAAATGACAGACAGGTGGCGGAGTATGGGAGAAAATGATTTGGAAGGAGAAAGCTCAGAATTGGCATATATACTGAAAAGGTTCTGAAGAGAGAATGTTAATATTATGTAATAGATTTGAGTTACTGGGGACTGGATTTTTGAAGGGCCATGAGTCTGGGTCTAGCCTGGACAGGAATTCAAATTTGCAATTCTCAAGCCTCTGGGGCAGTTTGCAATTCTCAAAGAGCAGGAGGGGAGAGAGAGGAAAACATGGTCACTGTGAATTAATAGCCCCAAGTTCCTTTCGGAGTTTGTTATGGGTCCAGTCCATTCAGCACTACATTTTAAATACATCTTTGGACAAGGTTTTTACTGCTGGGCCCAAGTAAGTACCTGCCTATTTATTCAAAACGTGTGGGGCCAACTAATGCGGGCAGCGGATCTGCTTCTAACCTTGTCCTCCATGGCTGTTTTCTTCAAAGTTTGATCTTCTAGCCATCCAATTAATTTCCTGCTCTAATCAGTAAAGCTGCTACACTCCCATCAAAGCTACTATCTGCCTTTTCTGGTGATGCCAGGCAGGCAGCTCCTGCCTCTTGGTGGTTCTTGGCACCACAAATTGGGTGCTGTGCTTACCCCTATCCAATTAGACAATTTGCATTTGAAAATAGCATCACCAGAGTTAAACAGCTGAGGCACATGGTCAGGAGATGGAATTTATCCTGGTGTTGGGCTCCTGACCCAGTCTTGAAAATCCAGCCCTAGGGCCAATTCCATTGGAGCACAATTTCACAGAGGTGTTTTTGAATGAGTCATAAACATAATGGGCAGGATTCTCTGTCCCGCCAACTGGCGAATGGGATTTCCTATTGACCTGATAGTTCTCACGAGCAAGGAGCATAAAATACAAGAGAAAAGAACAACAATAAATTGGTACAAGGCAATGGTTAGGTCACAGTTAGAATAGCATGTTCAGTTCGTGTGCCCTACTATACAAATGTCAATAACATTATAAAGACGATACACTTTGAATTAATCGAGATAGAGATAGATGGGTAACTATTCTGAAGGAGCAACGGCACGGTGGCACAGCGGTTACCATGGAGGGCCTGGGTTTGATCCCGGGTCACTGTCCTTGTGGAATTTGCACATTCTCCCCGTGTTTGTGTGGGTCTCACCCCCACAACCCAAAGGATGAGCAGGGTAGGCGGATTGGCCACGCTAAATTGCCCCTCAATTGGAAAAAAATAATTGGGTACTCTATTATGGAGGAGAGACTAGAGCTACTGGAATTCTTTTACTGGGGCAGGGAAGGATCAGACTGAATTTCACAGAGGTATTCAGTGTCATGAAAGATTTTGATAGTGTAAACATGGAAAGACTATTCCCTCTGTTTGGGGGCATCAAGTAATGAAAGGCCAACAATTCCCCTGTCACTAGAAGAATTCTGGGGGCCATGGTGACTGATTGGACAGTTCACAGTAGTGCGAGAAATTTTAAACGGCTCATTTAATTGAATTCAAGGAATAAGGAGATATTTATATAGCATACGAAATTTAGGGGCCTGCATCAGTTATTTTCAGATGTAACAGTGATGGTCACACACTCAGATGTCTGAGCATCTTATATTCGGAGGAGTAGCAAGTCTTTCTTTGAGATCTAAGCTGGGTGCTTGTACATTTATGAGATGGAGTAAGAGATAAACCATCATAAAACAGATTACTCACCAATCACTATTAGGTTGATACTTATTTGAACGATTTGCCCATCAGACTGTGTGAACTCCAGTAGGTAATGGCCAGTATAATTCTTCTCCAATCTCTGTATATAAACTCTATTGTTTTTGATTTGGAGCTCAAATTTTTCCAAAAATGGTTCAAAATATGTCGTATTTTTCCCTTGTTCCCATTCAAAT
Source organism: Scyliorhinus canicula (assembly GCF_902713615.1). NCBI lineage: Eukaryota > Metazoa > Chordata > Chondrichthyes > Carcharhiniformes > Scyliorhinidae > Scyliorhinus > Scyliorhinus canicula. The sequence continues at coordinate 52,863,350 of NC_052152.1, read as the reverse complement.
ACCTTGTTGCCTTCACGCTTGCACGCAATTTCAATAGTAGCATCGGGCTTTGAGAAATTTATAGATACAGTATTGTGCAATAATCCAGAGATAGTTTCTGTTGAGGTTGAGTTGCACGTCACAACTGGAGGAAGAGAAAAATGTGAAATATTAGTTTTTTTTAACAATAAAACAACTTTCTGGAAACATAAGCGTGACCATATTAGTTGGCACCTGGAAGCTATCATATAAAACAGCAACAAATTTGAAGTTATTAATCAATGCCTGCAAAGACATTCACAGATTATGCACATTGATAAGAGAGAAAAGGCTCATGTCACCATGTAATGTTCACATTTAACAAATAAAAGTTCCAGCTCATTAATTAGTTCCAAGACCCAGGCAATCCCAAAATAACGCACTTGTTCAAACTTGAGCACCGGCTGGGATTGGGCTAAACTGGCACACCACAAAAAATATTGAATTTACAAGCTGGATTTAAATTTTCATGTCTACCATAAATAGTAAGCATGCATTTAGAAAGAGAATCGTATCCCAGCTTCCCCCTGGTCTAAAATTGCTGCTTTATCTCTGTATATTCCTCAGACATGGTCTATAAGGCAGACAGGACTATCACTATTATGAAGACTTCCATTTATATTGTCCCTTCAAGCATTTCATGAGACACAAGGGAAACAAAGTTTGACACAAAGGTGGAGATATTAGGAGGGATGATCAGAAACTTGGTCAATGAGGGGAGATTTTAATGAGGATCTTTACCTTTGATTTTGAATCCTCCATAAACTCATCTTCACCGCTCTCCTTCCTGTTGTTCCTTAAAACTAACCTGCTAAGCCAAGAATTTGGTCACCTATCCTAATATGTCCTAGACGCTTGTGTCAAATATTATTTCATAGAATCTTAGAATTTACAGTGCAGAAGGAGGCTATTCAGCCCATCAAGTCTGCGCTGGCCCTTGGAAAGAGTACCCCACCGAAGCTCACACCTCCAAGGCATCCCCTTAACCCAGTCACCCCACCTAACCTTTTTTTTGGACACTTGGGGCCCTAATTACTGTGAAGAGTTCCTGAGGTTTGTGAAAGGTGCCATATAAACTTGCATCTTTTTTTACACGAGGCTCCCACTATTTGTGGAACAGGTAGGCTTGGAAAATGTGAGAATGTTTATTTTTGTTGATTACGCACTATTATAATCAATATTTAGGTCAGTTAGAATGAAGAACTGGAGCATCTGAAACAAAGGGAACTATCAGGGAAGAAAAAAATATCAGTGATTCAAAACAACAATTGTGTTCTGATGACAAGCACAAAAAAATCAACTCCAAAGCCGAGTGCTTTTACTTCACTGGGCACGGTAGCACAGTGGTTAGCAATGTTGGTTCACAGCACCAGGGTCCCAGGTTCAACACCCGGCTTGGGTCACTGTCTGTGCAGAGTTTGCACTTTCTCCCTGTGACTGCGTGGGTTTCTTCCGGGTGCTCCGGTTTCCTCCCACAAGTCCTGAAAGACGTGCTGTTAGGTAATTTGGACATTCTGAATTCTCCCTCTGTGTACCCAAACAGGCGTCGGAATGTGGCGACTAGAAGCTTTTCACAGTAACTTTATTGTGGTGTTAATGTAAGTCTACTTGTGACAATAAAGATTATTATTATGACACACAGACGGCTGATTTGCAACATCTGAAGAAATCTTTATTCCAGCTGCAAACTTGAAAATGATCAAGATTCCCCATGACCTCAAAATCAAATCTCACAGATGGCACCGTGAAGATGATTTTAGGTTAACAGGAAATAGAGAAATGACAGTGACACAGGTGGCTTAATCACTTACTAACCCACAGACATGTAAATCAAAAATCCGTTAGGGAGAGGGACATGCCGAAAGCATTTACTTTTGAAGCACAACTTTATCAAGTTTTGTAACAGATAAGGAAATCAAACGGCAATAAGAAGATTATTATAGAAATATTCCAGATATTGATGGCAAATTGTTGGGAGTTCAATTTGCCTCGATTAGAACAGAAGACAACAGGATGTTATAATCTTCAAATCATTTTAGTTTTAAAATGCAATTACTTTCTCACATATGAGGGCCTACATATCAGCACTAACCAACAAATTATACTACTTACATATCAGTGGTCCAGTACATTACAGAGACAGAGGGGATTGAGGTACAGAGATAAAGATACAATTATACATGGCTGTGGTGAGAACACTGTGCAGTTTCAGTCTCAAATTTAAAGGAAGGATATGCTTGCATTGGAAGAAGTACAGCAACAGTTCGCAAAGTTTGTCCTCGAGATGAAGGGCTTGTCCTGAGGAGAGGCTGAGTAATTGGGTATATATTCTCTGGAGTTTTGAAGAATGAGAAGTAATCGTATTAAACGTACAAGGTTCTGAAGGGGCATGATAAGGTCGACACAAAGATTGCTTCCCCTGGTTGGGGAATCTAAAAAAGTGGGAGCACATTCTCAAAATAAGGGGCGAATCATTTACAACAGCAAAGGGAAAACTTCTTCACTCAAAGGGTTGCAAATCTTTGGAATTCACTACCCCAGAGGGTTGTGAGTGCTCCACTGTTGAATATATTTAATGCTGGGGTGGGCAGGTTTGTGGCCTCAATGGGAATCAAAGGATATGGGGAGCAGGTGAGAATGTGGAATTGAAGTTCAAGATCAGCCATGATCGTATTGAATGGCAGAGCAGGCTCGAGAGGCTCCTGTTTCTTGTGTTTTAGAAGGGTGTTTGTCCTATCCTCTGTACAATGTAAAACTCAGAGAATTGGAGATTTGCTTCAGGTCTCAAATGCATCAGTGCTTCAAGTGTCCCCAAAACACATGTAACAGTTTGCATTTTGCCTCCTCTGTATACAAAATGCTCAGATGTACATTGAAAGATGTTTGCTTGTCTCAACCCTCAAAGCAGTGGAAAAAACCCCTTTTACTCAAAAGGCACCCTTTTTCACATGTCACCAAATTAATTAATGCATGAGTAACAGGGCTGGAACGTTCACACTAGAGATAACAATGTTGTGGTATGAAATTTCCCAAAAACTCCCCCGAGGACTCAGTAACAACGCACATGCATTGAGAATAGCAACGATACATCTGAATGGTGGGTGGAGGGGGAAGGGGAAACAGTCAGAGAATCAGAGCTAATGCTGATCTTGGCCATGTGCACATCAACCAAAACGAAAGCACCTCTAAAACAAATGGCAGGGACCAACTGTAATCTAAGCTGGTATAAAAAAAGGGTTCTTATAACTAGGACCTGGTATTGCTGGAAGCCACACCTACAGATTATTCAAATAAACAGTATTCACAACACTGACATCTTGTTTCATCTCAAAGATTACCTTTAGATACCATATTGTCTCCATCCTAATGGCCATTCCATTTTACCTTTGCAATATTTCTGTGTGTCTCTAAAATATTCTGATATGTCTTTGTCACTATCAGACTCAAGTATTCTAATATTCTCCATTCTGGATGTTAGGGATGACCCATAGTGCTGTTAGGAAGTGGGTTCTAGGATTTTGACCCAGCGACAGTGAAGAAATGGTGATATAGTTCTAAAACAGGATGGTCGTGGCTTAGAGGAGAATTTGCAGGTGGCCGTATATGCTTGCATGTGCTACCCTTATTGTTCTGGGTGGCTGAGGCTGCGTGTTTGGGAGGTTCTGTTGAAGGAGCCTTGGCGAGTTGCTGCAGTGCATTTTGCAGGTGGTATATAATCTGCCACTGTGTGTCAGCGAAGGAGGGAGTGAATGCTTAAGTGGTGGATGGGGTGCCAATCAATCGGACTGCTTTGTCCTGATTGGAAAAGTTCTTAAGTTCTTCAAACCCATTATTGAAAGCAAAGGTGGGTGGAGGGTCTAGGCATGAGGGAACAATAGAATTTCAGGAATGTTACTGGACTAATAATCCAAAGACCTGGACTAATGTCCTGGAGATAAGAGCCCAAATTTCACCCGCAAGAGTTCAGGAGAGAGCATGCCAGGCATCCATTTAATCTGGTGAAGCTACAAAGAACAATATGTATATTAAACAGTGGAAGCATGCTGCAGACAGAGATAAGCGATTCCACAGCCAAAGAATTAGATCAAAGTTCTGTAGTTCTGACAAATCCAATCATAAATGGTTGTGGATAAGTAAACAACAAGAAAAGGTGGGTTCACAATCTTCCCCATCCTCATTGATGGCGGGGCCCAGTGCAGAAGACACCGCTGAACTATTGGTAACCAACTTTTACTAGCAGTGTCTTGTGGATAATCTAACAAAGTCTTTTGGCAGAGGCTCCCGACAGATTTCTTTAAGTTAGACGAATAGTCAGGCAGCAATTGGGAACGTATTGTGCAGAGAACAGGTCATGCGCAAGCAACATTCTTTTAAGACACACACATGCATGGCCACACATCAATCTTAAAAAGGAATGCACATTGCAACAGGCTGACAAAGGATAGCAAACAGTAGTTACCTATCCACAAAATATTGGGCAAATCTTATTTGGTCAATTAGTAGAATTGAAGTCAATGGTAATCGGGGATAAACTATCCACTGGCCTGAGTCGTACTAGCACAAAAGAAGGTTGTGATTGTTAAATGGTATGTTAGTTTCATTGCTGAGTAGGACAGACAAAGGGTGTTGTTTAATTCATCAGAGCAGAGACGTCTGGGACATTGGGTTAATAGGCAGACATTATGTAACGCTGCATTCGGTAAATAAACAAACTATTAAGAAAAGGATTTACATACAGTTTCATACTTCTCCATCCGGCTCGGGACCAGATGGGACCCGTTTATCAGTGGTTGTTTGGAGGACATCAACCCAGCCTCTGGACATTGCTACAAGAATTCCTCAGGGTAGTGTCTGAGGCCCAACCATCTTCAGCTCTTGGCCTTCTCTCAATCACAAGATCAGAAGTGGGGATGTTCACCAATGATTGCACAGAGTTCAGTACTATTCAGAACTCAGATAATGAAGATATCCAACCTGCATACTGCAGATTCTGAACAAACAGCAAGCTTGTAGCAAGTAATATTCATGCCACATAAGTGCCAGGCCACAATCATCTCCAACAAGAGAAAATTTAACCATCTCCCCTTAACATTGAACACATTACCATCGATGAATCCTCAACCATCAAATCCTGCAGGTTATCATTGAGTAGGAACTCTAGCCATATAAACACTTTGGCTACAAGAGCAGGTCAGAGGCTGGGAATTCTGCATTATGTAACTCACCTCCTGACTCCCCAAATCCTGTCTTTCTACAAGGCACAAGTCAGGAGTGTGATGGTTTATTCTCCACTTGTCTGGATGAGAACAGCTCCAGCAGCACTCAAATGCAACATAATTCAGCACTCCACTGCATTTTTACCCCACTCACCACCTTAAGCATTCATTCCCTCCACCACTGACACACCACCATGTACAAGCTGCACTGCAACCTGCAAAGACTACTTCAACTTAATTTCCAAACCTACAACTGAAAACCTAGAAGTACAAAGGCAGCCGTCAGATGGATCACCACCACCCACAAGTTCCCCTGCAAGTCCTATTGATGTCCCTTCACAGGACCAAAATGCTGGTGTACTTATATCACTTGTGCTGCAGCACTGCATGAAGGGGTCTTACCTGCACCTTCTGTTGGGCAATAAGGAATGATGCCCACACTCCAAGAATGAATGGAAAAAACACAATCTATTCAGACACTGATTCACTATCTCGGATGATACATTAACCCGAGGCCTCAGATGCCCTCTGGACAATTATTCCCCCCCCCCCCCCCCCCCCCCCCTCCCATGTCTTTCCAGTGTTCAGGCCAACGGTTATACTGAACAAACATCATTAAACTGTTTAAATTTGTTTAAACTGGATTGTCTGGACTGCCTTAAGGCCACCTCTTTGTGGCTGTTCTACAAGCTGGAAGTATTTTAAATGCTAAGATTTTTCTCCGCTGTGATTCATTTGTGTTGCTTATTGTATTAGGTAGCCCAAAAGTGGTTCCAAAGGAGCAACTCCTGCATTATCCAAGCATTTTGTTCTTTTAACATTACATACTGAATAAAATTACCTGCCTGACCTCCTGAATACTTCCAGAATTTCATTTTTATTTTGGACCAAATTAAATGACTGCTATTCACACAAACCCAAGACACCTTTTCCCTACTCAGCAGGCCTGGCAGCATCTGTACAGAGAAAATTGAGTTAATATTTTGAGTCCATATGACTCTTTTTCTTCTGAAGAGTCACCATATGGACTCGAAACATTATTAACTGTTTCTTTCTTCACAGAAAATAATTAGGCACTTTAAATTTAAAAAAATAATAATTTAGTGCACCTCAATTAAGTCATCTATTCAATCATTTAAAAAAAAAATTTTATTCAAGGTTTTTTCAACAAAATATAAATATACAAAATATCAAAATAACAACCAAAGATAATAATGATTCTTATTAGTGTCACAAGTAGGCTTACATTAACACTGCAATGAAGTTACTGTGAAAGTCGCCACACTCTGGCGTCTGTTTGGGTACACTGAGGGAGCATTCAGAATGTCCGATTCACCTAACAAGTACGTCTTTCAGGACTTGTGGAGGAAACTGGAGCGCCCGGAGGAAACCCACGCAGGCATGGGGAAAACGTGCAGGCTCTGCACAGACAGTGACCCAAGCCAGGAATAGAACCCGGGTCCCTGGCGCTGCAAAGCAACAGTGGTAACCATGTCACCCGATCATCAAAAGACCATCACATCAACCTAACCAATAATACCAACACTCCAGCCATCTGACACCGCCACGTCCAGCCATCTCCATTTATAAACCCTCCTTACTCCCCCACAAAAGTCTCCCACCCCCACTCATTGACCCCTCAATCCTCCTTGAAGAAATCGATGAACGGTTTCCACCTCTGAGTGAACCCTTCTACCAACGCCTGCAGAGCAAACTTGATCTTCTCTAACCGCAGGAATTCTGCCAGGTCGTTCACCCACACCCCTTCCTCTGGCGGCTCCAAATCCCTCCAGCGTAACAATATCCATCTCCGGGCTAGCAGGGAGGCAAAGGCCAACACATCGGCCTCTCTCCCTTCTGTACTCCCGGGTCTTCTGACCCAGTACGTACTCCCGGGTCTTCCGACCCTCTAACTTTTGGCATCTCCAGACACGAGGCCACCCTCACCCCAGAAACTCAGACATAACATCCGAAAACGCCCACAAGAACCCCCTCAATCTTGGACATGCCCAAAACATGTCTACGGATAAAAGCAAAGAATTGTTTAAAATAATAATTTTGGCAGTGAGCTGTGCCACAGAATCAAAGATCTAGGTAAAGTTAAGGGGCACGATTCTTCGCTCTCGCGCGGCATCGGGAAGGCCGTTGTGAACTCGGCCGAGTTTCACGACGGCGCGGAGGCCGCTCCTCGCATCCTATTCACCCCCACCACCCCCGGGGGCTAGGAGTGGCATGCCGTAACTCTCGGCCACCGGGCCTTGAGAATGACGCGGCCGGCGCACCTAATGACGTCAGCCGCGCATGCGCAGGTTGGCCAGCTCCAACCCGCGCATGCGCGGTTGCCGTCTTCCCCTCCGCTGCCCTGCAAGACGTGGCGGCTTGATCTTGTGGGGCGGCGGAGGGGAAAGAGTGCGTCCCTTGGAGACGCCGGCCTGACGATTGGTGGGCACCGATCGCGGGCCAGTCCCCTCCCGAGCACGGCCGTGGTGCTCACTCCCTGCTCCGCCCCCCACAAGCCACAAACGAGCCTTTGGCGCCATGTTCACGACGGCAGCGACCAGGTGTGGTTGCCGCCGGCGTGAACAGGTCGGGAACGTCGGGCCGGAGAATCGCCAGTCACCATGAAAAACGGCGAGCGGCGATTCTCCAAGGCGGGGGGGGGGGGGGGGGTGTGTGTGTGTGTGTGTGTGTGGGAGAATCGCGGGGGGGGTGCCAGGGCGGTGTGTCGTGATTCACCCGGCCCTCCCGCGATTCTCCCACCCGGCGTGGGGAGCAGAGAATCGTGCCCAAGATGTCAAAATAATTTCAATACTGGCAATTTTCTTTGCTGCAGTTCTTATCTACAAAACTGTAACTAAAAAGCATGGACAGTAAAAGGTTTTATGTTATCCAACAAAAAGGGTGTTTTTTTTAAAGTCAGGCTAGAAGGATGTGGAGGCTTTAGAGAGGGTGCAGAAGAGATTTAACAGGATGTTGCCTGGTATGGAGGGCATTAGCTATGAGGAGCGGTTGAATAAATTCGGTTTGTTCTCACTGGAATGACAGAGGTTGAGGGGCCATCTGATTGGGGCCTAAAAAATTATGGGGGCATAGACAGAGTGGATAGTCAGGCTTTTTCCCAAGGTAGAGGGGTCAATTACTAAGGGGCAAGGTTTAGAGATACGAGACAAGTTTTTTTTTACACAGAGGGTAGTGGGTGCCTGGAACTCGCTGCCGGAGGAGGTGGTGGAAGCAGGGACGATTGTGACATTTATGGGGCATGAATAGAGGGATACCGTCCCAGGAAGTGCAGTTTAGACGGGCAGCATGGTCAGCACAGGCTTGGAGGGCCAAAGGGCCTGTTCCTGTGCTGTACTTTTATTTCTTCTAGATGCTAAGGAAGCCCGAACAGAAAGAGGAGTCAGGGCAGAGAGAGAGAGTGCGAGAAATGGAACTGTGGCCCATCAAAGAGCTTTAACAAATTTCTGACTGACTAAAACGTCTATTGAAAGCACTGTGCTTGGAGCAGGAGGAAAGCACACGAGCAGAACTGGATGTGGAGCCACCGGTTTGTGCAGAAAGCAGGGGCTGGGCAGAGGAGGCCCTGGCGGGCGGGAGTGAGGGAGCGGGTTAACCGCCAGCCTCAGCTGCCGAGACCGCAGCTTTTCTCACTCGGGTCCAGGGCCTGAGGAGGAAGCGATCCCCGGTTGCACCGACTTACCGAAAGTGAGGCAGAAGAGAAGGTGATTGAGGGCAGCGGCACTCTCCAGTCTCATGGTCCACTTGTCAGTCAGAGCCCCGGGATGGAGCAGCCTGTCAATCCGGGGGGGAGGGGGGAGGAACGCCGCCCAATCGGTCCAACAGAAAGCGAAACCCACAGCAATTATTACGTTTTTTAATATATATATTTTTTAAAAGCAGAGTGTGTCCGGCGGTGTTAATGGCTATAGATTGCTAGCACAGCAGCCGACCGTTCACCTCCAGGAGACCTCGCCCTTCCAGTCCGAGGGCCTCCTCCCTTTCCTCTTCCTGCCATGTCTCTCCTCCTCTGCACATCTCCATAACACCGAGGTAAACACTGGTAAAGCTGCCTTCCCTTAAACCACTTCAATAACACTTTCCTTTTACGCACACCATCTGAGGCGTTTTTGAGCTGGAGTCTACACCCCACCCCCCTATTATTAGGGTCTATGCCCCCCCCCCCCCCCCAATGCGCTGGGGTCTATGCCCAGATGCCCCCCATGACTGGGGTCTATGCTCCAATGTCACCCCCGTGAGCTGGGGTCTATGCCCCCCCCCCCCCCCATGAGCTGGGGTCTGTGCCCTGAGGCTCCCCCATGACGGATCTATGCGCGCCATGTCTGGGGTCTATGCCCCCCATGAGCTGGGGTCTGTGTCCTGATGCACCCCCCCCCCCCCAATGAGCTGGGGCCTATGCCCTGATGCCACCTGCATGACTGGGGTCTATACCCCCCTATTTGAGCTGGGGTCTGCCCCAATGCCACCCCTGTGAGCTGGGGTCTATGCCCCCATGTCTGGGGTCTATGCCCCCCAACGAGCTGGGTACTATGCCTTGATGCACCCCTCCAATGAGCTGGGGTCTATGCCCTGATGCCACCTGCTTAACTGGGGTCTATGCCCCCCCCACGACTGGGGTCTATGATCTGATGCCTCCCCCATGAGCTGGTGTCTATGCCCCGATGCCTCCCCCCATTACTGAGGCTTGTGCCTGATGCCATCCCCCCATGAGCTGGGGTCTATGCCCAGATTCCTCCCCCATGAACTGGGGTTTATGTCCCGATGCCCCCCCCCCCCCCATGACTATTGTCTATGCCCCCCTCCCCCTGATGAGCTGGGGATGTGCTCCCCCGCCATGAGCTGGGTTCTCTGCCTGCCTCCACCCCCCCCCCCCCCCCCCTCATGAGCTGGGGTCTGTGCTACCCCCTGCCCCCCTCCCCCCGATCAGTGGTGTTCCGTTGGCCCCCCACCAATGAACTGAGATCTGTGCCCCCCCCCCCCTGCCATGAGCACATCAATTATGCGGTTGCACACTTGCAGATTTCTTTTTGGTGATCTCCATCTTGTGGATCTTCACTCCAGCTCCTATCTGTGAAACCTCTTTTGCTGCTAGCTCCATTGATGTGGCAATTCTACAGCTGATTTAAGAAATAAGTCGCTTACAGTAAGCAGTTTCCTCTAAATAGCTTTGATGCGGAATCCACATACCAGCCTATAACAAAGGGTGTCATCTCGTGTTGCACCAAACTTGCTGTATTTTGCTAACCTTCTTAAGGTCGCCACAAATTGTAAGATGCTTTCACCTTCCTGACTACCGCGGTGGAATCGAAACCTTTAAAACCTTAAGACATAGAAGCGGAATTAGGTCATTCAGCCCAACAAATCTGCTCTGCTATTCAATCATGGTTGATATATCTCTTGTCTCATTCTCCTGCCTTCTCCCCATAACCCTGATCCCCTTATTGATCAAGAGTTTATCTATCTCTGTCTTAAAGACACTCAGTGATTAGACTTCCACAGCCTCTGTGGCAAAGAGTTCCACAGATTCGCCACCCTCTGGCTGACGAAATTCCTCCTCATCTCAGTTTTAAAGGATCGTCCCTTCAGTTTGAGGCTGTCCCCTCACATTCTAGATTTTCCTACTGGTGGAAACATCCTCTCCACGTCCACTCTATCTAGGCCTCTCAGTATCTTGTAAATTTCAATAAGATCCTCCCTCATCTTTCTAAACTCCGATGAGTACAGACCCAGAGTACGCAACCGCTCCTCATATGACAAACTTTTCAATCCAGGGATCATTCTTGTGAACCTCGTCTGGACCCTTTCCTTCCTTAGATACGGGGCCCAAAACTGTGCACAATACTCCAAATGGGGTCTGACCAGAGCCTTATACAGGCTCAGAAGTACATCCCTGCACTTGCATTCTAAGCCCTCTAAACATGAATGCTAACATTGCATTTGCCTTCCTAACTGCTGACTGAACCTGCACGTTAATCTTTTAAAAAATAAATTTAGAGTACCCAATTAATTTTTTCCAATTAAGGGGCAATTTAGCGTGGCCAATCCACCTAGCCTGCACATCTTTGGGTTGTGGGGGCGAAACCCACACAAATACGGGGAGAATGTGCAAACTCCACACAGACAGTGACCCAGAGCCGGGATCGAACCTGGGACCTCAGCGCCGTGAGGCAGCAGGGCTAATCCACTGCGCCACCATGCTGCCCCTGCACGTTAATCTTAAGAGAATCTTGAACTAAGACTCCTAAGTCCCTTTGTGCTTCTGATTTCCTAAGCCTTTTCCCATTAGAAAATAGTCTATGCCTCCATTCTTCCTACCAATGTGCATAACCTCACACCTATCCACATGGTATTCCATCTGTCACTTCTTTGCCCACTCTTCTAGCCTGCCCAAGTCATTCTGCAGCCAACTGCTCCTCAATTCTACCTGTCCCTCTACATATCTTTGTATCATCTGCTAACTTCAGTAACAGTGCCTTCAGTTCCTTCTTCCTGATCATTAATGTAAATTGTGAAAAGTTGTGGTCCCAACACCAACCCCTGAGGTACACCACTAGTCACCTGCTGCCATCCTGAAAAATACTCTTTTATCCCCACTCCCTGCCTTCTGCCAGTCAGCCAACCTCAATCCATGCCAGGATCTTACCCTTAACACCATGGGCTCTTAACATATTTAACAGTCGCCTATGCAGCACCTTTTCAAAGGCCTTCTGGAAATCTAAGCAAATCACGTCCACTGGTTGTCCTTTGTCTAACTTCTTTGTTACCTCCTCCAGGAACTCAAACAGATTTTTCAGACATGACCTCCCCTTGAAGAAGCCGTGCTGACGCAGTCCTATTTTACCATGCACTTCCAAATACTCCGCAATCTCATCTTTAATAATGGACTCTAAAATCTTACCAATGACTGAAGTCAGGCTAACCGGCCTATAATATTCAGTCTTCTGCCTCCCTCCCTTCTTAAACAGTAGTGTTACATTAGCCACTTTCAGTCCTCTGGGACCCTCCCTGCCTCCAGTGATTCCTGAAAGATCACCACCATTGCCTCCACAATCTCCCCAGCTATGTCTTTTAGAACCCTGGGGTGTAGTCCATCCGGTACAGGTGATTTATGGACCTTCAGACCTTTCCGTTTCCTCAGAAACTTCTCCTTTGTGATGGCTATTACACTTACCTGTACAGCCCCCTGATTCTCTGGAGCTCTGGCATCCCACTGGTGTCTTCCACCATGAAGACTGTTGCAACGTAACTATTCAGTTCCTCTGCCATTTCTTTGTTTTCTATTATTACTTCTCCAGCCACATTTTCCAGTGGTCCAACGTCTATTTTTGCCTCTCTCTTACCATTTATATATTGAAAACAAAAACTCTCCCTATCTTCTTTTATATTACTAGCTAGCTTGCACTCATATTTCATCTTCTCCCCCCCCTTATTGCTTTTTTAGTTGTCCTCTTCTCGCTTCTAACGGCTTCCCAATCCTCTGACTTCCCACTAATCCTTGCCACTTTGTATGCCTTTTCTTTTGTTTTTGTGCTGTCCTTGACTTCCCTCGTCAGCCAGGGATGCTTTGTCCTCCTCTTAGCATGTTTCCTCCTCCTTGCGATGAATTTCTGTCATGCCTCCCGAATAACCCCCAAAACCCCCTGCCATTGCTATTGCACTATCTTCCCTGCTAGGCTCCTTTTCCAATCAACTCTGGCCAGCTCCACCCTCATGTATTTTAGTTACCATCATATAATTGTAATACTGTTACATCTGATTGCAGCTTCTCCTTCTCAAACTGCAAGGTAAATTCTACCATATTATGGTCACTGTTCCCTAAGGGTTCCTTCACCTTAAATTGCCTCATCAAGTCTGTCTCATTACACATCATCAAATCCAGAATTACCTGATCCCAAGTAGGCTGTCACAAGCTGCTCCATAAAACCACATTCCACAAATTCCCTTTCTGAAGATCCACTACCAACCTGATTTTCCCAGTCCACCTGCATCTTGAAGGCCCCCGTGATTGTAATATTGCCTTTTTTACACACCTTTTCTATCTCCTAATTTATTTTCTGCCCCACATCCTGACTACTGTTAGGGGGCCTGAAAATAACTCCCATCAGGGTCTTTTTACCTTTGCGATTCCTCATCTCTACCCACAGAGATTCTATGCCTTCTGATCTTATGTCGCTCCTTGCTATCGATTTAACTTCATTCCTTACGAACAATGCAAACCCACCCCTTTGCCCATCTGCCTGTCCTTTCGATGGGACACATATCCTTGTATATTTAGATCCCAGCCATGTTTCCCTTACAACCATAGCTCTGTGATGCCCACAACATCGTACCGCCCAATTTCAATGTGCACAACACACTCATTTATCTTGTTCCGTATATTGCGTGCATTTAAGTACAACATCCTCAGTCTTGCATTGATCATTTCCCTTCTCACACTTGTCACCTTTATTGCTCTGCCTGAGGGTGATATAATTCTCTTATTTTTGTTCTCTATTTCCCCTTCAGTTATTACACCTTTTAAGCTAACACTCTGGTTCCCACCCCATAACAATCATTTGATTGATGCACTCTCTCCAATAACTGAAATGTGAATATTTGCACAATATTGATTATTTAACTGACTATGTCACTTCTGATTCATGACTTTCAATTTCCTCAGATTCTTCGATTGATGCAGGAGATGCTGCAGGAGGAAACTGAGAATCCACAGGTGAGGTTAGGCACTCTGAGGTAGTGCTGCCATGTCTACTCTCCTCCAATACGCACCTCAGAAGGGACTCCAGTAATGACAACAAGTTTGATTGGGGAAATGGTGTCATAGTGGTACTATTACTGGACGAGTAATCCAGAGGTCCAGGTTGTTGCCATGGGGACATGGCTTCAGATCCCTTCATAGCAGCTTTTAAATTCACTTAATCAATAAAACAAATCTGAAATTTAATGCTAGTCTCAGTAATGGTGCTAGGATACTATTATTGATTGTTGTATAACCCACCTTTTAAAAAATGTAGTTTTTATTCATTTATGAGATGTGGGCGTCGCTGGTTAGGCCAGCATTTTTTGCCCATCCCTAGTTGCCCTACAGAAGGAGGTGGTGAGTTGCCTTCTTGAATCGCTGCAGTCCTTGAGGTGTAGCTACACCCACTGTGCTGTTAGGTGGTGGGGTTCCCAAGTATCTGATGCTCTTGACCTTCTAGATGGTAGTGGTCTTGGGTTTGGAACGTGCTGTCTAAGGAACCTTGGTGAGTTACTTCAGTGCATCTTGCAGATGGTACACAAGGCTGCCAGTGTTCGTCGGTGATGGAGGGTTTGAATGTTTGTGGAAGGGAGAACAATCAAGCAAGCTGCTTTGTCCTGGAAGGTATCGAGCTTCTTGAATGTTGTTGGTGCTGCACTCATCCAGGCAAGTGGAGAGTGTTCCATTACACTCTTGACTTGTGCCTTGTAGATGGTTGACAGGCTTTTGGGGGGGGGGGGGGGGGGGGGGGGGGGGGGGGGGGGGGGGGGGGTTAAGGAGGATTCCTAACCTTTGACCTGTCCTGGTAGCCACAGTATTAATGTGGCTAGTCCAGTTCAGTTTCTGATCGATGGTAACCCCCAGGATGTTGATATTGGGGGATTCAACAATGGTAATGCCATTGAATGTCAAGGGGTGGTGGTTAGATCCTCTCTTGTAGGAGATGGTCATTGCCTGGCACTTGAGTGGCACAAATGTAACTTGCCATTTGTCAGCCCAAGCCTGAATATTGTCCAGGTCTTGCTGCATTGGGAAATGGACGACTTCATTATCTGAGGAGTTGTGAATGGTGCTGAACATTGGGCAGTCATCCGCAATCATCCCCACTTCTGACCTTATGATGGAAGAGAGATCATTAATGAAGCGATTGGCTTCAGTTTAGCTCGGGCTTCTTGATGCCATACTCAGTCAAATGCTGCCTTGATGTCAAGGGCAGTCACTCGCACCTCAGCTTAGGCTGAATAGAATGGTAATCAGAGTGGATGGTGAGCCAAGTGTGTGAATGTGTCTGACTGTAGAAATAAGTTGTGTTGTGTGATGGGCAGTGGGATCAATATGTTCCATAATGCTTCCCATACTCATTATCTGAACTGTGCCTGGAAGAGTCTACATGGGCTTCCATGAAAGCTATAGGCTGCAGGAACACTGGACACATCAGGCTCTTTCTTTTGATGATGCAGAGCACTCCTTACAATTCTCCTCTCTCAGCTTCAGCCCTCCATTTTCTGTTGTATAAAGCACAGCTGAACACAAATCTTGCTGCTTGTACATACTGAAGGGCAACACAAGATCTGTCCAGGCACCTGAATCACATTGTCAGAAACCTAATAGTTTGCTTTATATGCTCATGTGCCTCCTGTTGTTCCTTGGGGTAGTCTGTGCACTGGTGTCATTTTTTTTTTACATAGAATTTACAGTGCAGAAGGAGGCCATTCGGCCCATCGAGTCTGCACCGGCTCCTGGACAGAGCACCCTACCCAAGGTTAACACCTCCACCCCATCCCCATAACCCAGTAACCCCACCCAACACAAAGGGCAAATTTGGACACTAAGGGCAATTTATCATGGCCAATCCACCTAACCTGCACACCTTTGGACTGTGGGAGGAAACCGGAGCACCCGAAGGAAACCCACGCACACACAGGGAGGATGTGCAGACTCCGCACAGACAGTGACCCAAGCCGGAATCGAACCTGGGACCCTGGAGCTGTGAAGCGATTGTGCTATCCACAAGGCTACCGTGCTGCCCCTAACTGACCTGCTCCTTAAAGGGTCACCTCCAAGGAGTCACCCATTAACTCTGCATGAAGGTGTGAAGACCGGTGGAACATTTTCTTTTTTTTTATAAATGTTTTTTATTGAGTTTTCGTATTTTATATATGACAAATTACAAATTATTAGAGAGAAAAAAAAAGAAAACACAAAAATTTAACATGAATATTTACAGGTAAGCATCTTCATAACAACAATTGTGGCTGCCCCCTTTAGCCAGTATACATATTTTACATTCCCCAATATGGCCGAGGCACATGTTTATAGGCATTTATTTATAGTTTGGTTTTGGGCCTTGGCTTGCCAGCAAACCCCCATAACGAGCCCGTAACCCCCCCCCCCCCCCCCCCCCCAACGTCCGACCCTCGGATGGCGAATTTGATTTTCTCCATTTGGAGAGATTCCGAGAGGTCGGACAGCCAGTCTGCAGCTCTGGGCGGTGCTGCTGACCGCCAGCCAAACAGGATTCTACGGCGGGCGATCAGGGAGGCAAAGGCAAGGGCGTCCGCCCTCCTCCCCAGGAATAGATCTGGCTGGTCTGAAACCCCGAAGACCGCCACTATCGGGCATGGCTCCACCCTCACCCCCACCACTTTGGACATAGCCTCGAAGAAGGCTGTCCAGTACTCCACAAATCTGGGGCAAGACCAGAACATGTGGGCGTGGTTGGCCGGGCCTCTTTGGCACCGCTCACGTCTGTCCTCCACCTCCGGGAAGAACCTACTCATACGGTTTCTCGTTAAGTGGGCTCTATGTACCACTTTTAGTTGCGTCAGGCTGAGCCTTGCGCACGTGGAGGTGGAGTTGACCCTATGCAGTGCTTCGCTCCAGAGTCCCCACCCTATCTCCATCCCCAGGTCGTCCTCCCATTTCCTTCTTGTTGCGTCCAGTACGGTGTCGTCTCTATCTACCAGTCGGCCATACATGTCACTACAGTTCCCTATCTCTAGGATACTTGCGTCCAGTAGGTCTTCCAGTAGTGTCTGTCGTGGCGGTTGTGGGTACGTCCTTGTCTCCTTTCGTAGGAAGTTTTTGAGCTGCAGGTACCGTAGCTCGTTCCCCCCAGCTAGCTGAAATTTCTCTGTCAGTTCGTCCAGTGTTGCGATCCTGTCGTCCGTGTATAGGTCCCTGACTGTCAGTGTCCCCCCGTCCTGTCTCCACCTTTTGAAGGTGGCGTCAGTCAGTGCTGGTTTGAACCTATGGTTGTTGCAGATGGGAGCCTTGTCCGACATTTTGTACAGGCCAAATTGCTGCCGCAGTTGGTTCCAGGATTGGAGGGTGGCTGTCACCACTGGGCTGCTGGAGTGTTTTTTGGGTGGGGATGGGAGTGCTGCCGTGGCGAGGGCCCGGAGGGAGGTTCCCATGCAGGAGGCCTCCTCCGCACGCACCCACTCGGCTTCTGTCTCCTGGATCCATCCCCTTACTCGCTCGGCTGTTGCCACCCAGTGGTAGAATTGTAGATTCGGGAGGGCTAGCCCCCTCCGGATTTTGTTTTTTGTAGGACCTTCTTTGGGATCCTAGCATTTTTACCCCCCCCCCCCCCCCCCCCATACGAACGCCATGATAAGTTTGTCCAGCGCTTTGAAAAGGCCTTGGGGATGTAGATCGGAATGGATCTAAACAGGAAAAGGAACCTGGGTTGTACGTTCATGTTGATCGTCTGGACTCTCCCCGCGAGGGAGAGCGGGAGTGTGTTCCATCTTTGCAGGTCCTTTTTAACTTCCTCCGTCAGGCTGGTGAGGTTCCATTTGTGGATCCCTTTCCAGTCATGGGCTATTTGGATCCCCAGGTCGGTGGAACATTTTCTTGGCACAGAATGAAGTAACCGTGTAGCAGCTTCCAGGATGCCTTGCATAAACATGCATTAATACCTTCAGGTGGTCACAAACCAGCTGAACATTGACATAGTAGATCTCTTCCAACTGGCAGAGACTCCTGGTTGATTTGAGGTGCCTTGATTGGTAAATATGTGTAGTCCCTGTACCTGTGGGAATCTAGACACTAGAAAATCTGAAAGCCTTCTGGTTCTATCTGCCTTCATCAGGAGCAAATTGCACACAAGTGGAAGCTGTGGCAAACCTGGGAGATTGCTTGAGTTTGTGAAACCCTGTTCATGACACCCTGAAGAAGCTAGAGGCGATGTAAAGTAGTGATTAATAGCCACCAGCAATGCTTTTTCAGCTTGCCCACTGGAAAGGAGGTCTTGTTGCAGAAAGCTAAAGATGTCAGCAATCATCATGAATGCTGAGCCAGGGGCAGCATGGTAGCATGGTGGTTAGCATAAATGCTTCACAGCTCCAGGGTCCCAGGTTCGATTCCCGGCTGGGTCACTGTCTGTGCGGAGTCTGCACGTCCTCCCCATATGTGCGTGGGTTTCCTCCGGGTGCTCCGGTTTCCTCCCACAGTCCAAAGATGTGCGGGTTAGGTGGATTGGCCATGCTAAATTGCCCGTAGTGTCTTAAAAAGTAAGGTTAAGGGGGCGGTTGTTGGGTTACGGGTATAGGGTGGATACGTGGGTTTGAGTAGGGTGATCATTGCTTGGCACAACATCGAGGGCCGAAGGGCCTGTTCTGTGCTGTACTGTTCTATGTTCTATGTTCCTGTAACATTGTTACTCCACCATGTTGAGGAAGCTGATCTTCAGCCTATGTATTCTATGCTGGGTACATAAAGGGACATCCAGGAAATAAATTGTCAGTATTTTGACTATTTGATTAGAGCTGAAAAGCTGCAGTGACCTTTTCCAGATGGCAAAGTGGAGGCCAGCAGAAAGTTTTTAAAAATAAATTTAGTGTACCCAATTATTTTTTTCCAATTAAGGGACAAGCAATTTAGCATGACTAATCCAACTGCCCTGCACATCTTTTTGGGTTGTGGGGGTGAGACCCAGGCAGACACGGGGAAGATGTGAGCACTCCACATGGGACAGTGACCCGGGGCCAGGATCAAACCCAGGTCCTCAGCGCTGTGAGGCAGCAGTGCTAAACACTGTGTCACCGTGCCGCCCTGACAGCAGGAAGAGTTGACATGTGAGGATAATGTAGGACAGATGAGTGTGGCATACCATGACAATACATCTTCTGGTAGGAGTAGATACAATCAGCAGTAAGTATATTGCCTCTTTCTAGTTGGAGCTATGTCCTTTGGAGAGATTTGTGACGCTGTAGAAGACAGCTTCTGCTGCCATGAATATTCTTTAAAAATATTCTTCATGGGATGTGGGTGTCACTAGCAAGACCAGCATTGCTGTCCAACCCTAATTACCCTTGAACTGCTCAGCTTGTTAGGCCATTTCAGAGGGCAGTTAAGAGCCAACCCATTGCTGTGGGTCTGGAGTCACATATAGACCAAACCAGGTAAGGACAGCAGGTAGCCTTCCTGAAGGATTTAGTGAACCAGATAGTTTTTTTTACAACAGTCGATTATAGTTATTATGGTCACTATTACTGAGACTGGCTTCATAGTCCAGATTTTATTAATTGAATTTAAATTCCACCAGCTGCCATATCCCCAGAACATTAGCCTGATCCTCTGGAATACTAGTCCAGTAACATTACCACCACAGCACCATCTCCCCTTAGTTCCTCATCAGAGGTCCAAAGTAGAGCTGCAAACATTGCACCTACTATGAAATGAAAGGTTGATTCATGGAAGTGCAGACCAAAGTTGAAAAAGTCCTGGGCAGCAGAGATGCATTTTGAAATATTGGAAACTACCTGTAAGTCAGTGGAAGCCCATTTTTAGAACATGTATTGTGAGTAAAAGTCACTCAATTCAGTTGAAGCAGCTGTTTCACCCTTCAAATCTTTTCCATCCTGGCAATTGAATAGAGCAATCACCCCGCCATGCTCTTACCTTGTTGAACTTGGTGTGTTTCCCAGAGCCTAATGTAATAGTCCGCACTAGGTGGGAATGATTAGCTTCCCCGTGGTCATTAAGGAGTACCAGTTCCCCCGCTATGGGCGGGGGATCTCTATTAACCTCTGTATAAAAGGTCAGCCAGTGAGGCACCGCCCAGAACAGGAACCCGGCAGGGGTCTACTTGGCAGTGTAAATATCATGTGTAAATAAAACCATGTTTCTTTATTTTACTCAGTGTGGACGGACTCCCCATGCCCTCATTAAAGTTGGGAAGCTTGTCAAACCAGAATGCAGGGTTAAAGCCAGAATGAATAGGTTCTTCCATATTTGAAATAGCGACCAACATCTCTCTGTGGGTTTCCTATGTGCATCCAATTGTGCCTGGGTAAATGATGGAAGTGAGTGGAATCATGTAAGGTTATGTTGACATTTGTAGGGATTTAATTCTCTATAATCACAAGTCTCCTCATGCCGGCTAAGTTTCTGCCCACTCTGTGTGCCTCTAGCTGATCAAATACATTTTCTGGGCAACATTAGATAATGCAGTAACCAGCAATGACTCTTTTCCTCAGTGTGGGACAACTAAAGACCCTTTTGGCAACCGACCAGTACCGAAAGTTAGCATCACGGGTTTACCTTTGCCAATCCCCCAACCTGACAAGGCTGCCTGAGCAGTCGGAGTGAATTTGAAAGGCATTTTACTCAAGGGGCAGCATTCTCTCTCTCTCTCTCTCTCTCTCCCCCCCCCCCCCCCCCACGCCGGGTGTGAGAATCGGCGGGGCGCCGTGCGAGTCACAGCACCCGCACGCGATTCTCCTACCACCCCCTAAACCGGCGCGGCGAGATTCACGGCTGGCTGCTGGGAGAATCGGCACTCGCCGTTTCTAACGGGCGAGCGGCGATTCTCCGGCCCGGATGGGCCGAGCGGCCTGCCCAACACGACAGGTTCCCGCCGGTGCTGTCCACACCTGGTCGCTGCCGGCAGGAACAGCGCGGGAACGCTGGGGGGGGGGTCGGCCTGTGGGGGGGGGAGGGGGCATCCTGCACCGGGGGGGCCTCAAAAGGGGTCCAGCCCGCGATTGGTGCCCACTGATCGGCGGGGTGGCCTCTCTGAAGGAGGACCTCCTTTCCTCCGTTGTCCCGCAAAATCCATCCGACATCTTCTTGCGGGGAGGACGGCAACCGCGTATGTGCGGGTTGGCACCGGCCAACCTGCGCATGCGCGTGTGACATCATTTATGCGGTGCTGGCCGCGTAAATGATGCGGCGCCGCTGCCAGCCCCCCCGGGGGTGGGAGAATAGGGGGCGAGGAGCAGCCTCCGACGCCAGAGTGAAACACTCCGGTTTTCACTCCGGCGTCGGGACTTAGTCTCCCGATGGGAGAATTGTGCCCAAGATCTTTGGATTACATTGTTTCTTACCTTGTATTCTACTAAAATAATCTTTACTATATCCTGATAGAGAGCAACTTGATTTAACGTCTCTCACTTTTATAACACTAATTCCGTGCTCCACATGACCATCTTCTCCTGCTCACTTGACAGCTAGATATTAGCCACATGATGATGAAATGCTGCTCACAGCAAGTTCCTTCCTGGGTGTAACCTGAGTCACAGGATGGAGCGTAGCTCTAATGTATATTGCCATATCATACTTCCTGACATTCTGGTGGCAGGAGATAAAATGCTTGTCAGAAACTGATACAACATTGGCTCATTTTGTGTGGAACATTCCACCCCAGACCTTTCAATCTGAAACTACATGAATGTATAACAAAACCTTGCAGGCAGTAAAGCTATCGAATTTGTTTATAATGTAGCTACTGATCGCAAGCCAGTTGTTGCAATTTTGGTTGGAGCTTGAAGTGCTACTTTTGCTACTCAGGAATCATCTCTGCACACATCAGGGGCAGGATATTTGGACCCTGCTGGAGATGCAAATGGAAGCAGACAAGGCCCAAAAGTACTGGGCTGGCTGGACTGTGCCTATTTCATGTAGTGAAATGCATGTACATATCAATGTATATAGTTGTCTATCAGTGCACAGTTATCGGTATGACCTACGACTAGTAGGTTGGATCTGAGATCTATCACGTGATTCGAGACACCGGCCACTTGGTAGTAAGCCGTACAAGAAGATAGTCACACTCAGTAGCTCCAAGAGAATTCACTGAACTCATTTAGTAGCCGTCGTCTGTACTATAGTTCATCTTTTCCATGTGCTTGTTAATAAATCATCTTTATAGTTAAATAGCTAGGGGGCAGCGTGGTGGCGCAGTGGGTTAGCTGTGTTGCCTCACGGCGCCGAGGTCACAGGTTCAAACCCTGGCTCTGGGTCACTGTCTGTGTGGAGTTTGCACATTCCCCCTGTGTTTGCGTGGGTTTCGCCCCACAACCCAAAGATGTGCAGAGTAGGTGGATTGGCCATGTTAAATTGCCCTTTAATTGGAAAAAAATAATTGGGTACTCTAAATTTTTTTTTTTTAAATAGTTAAACAACTATGTTCCTTGTACATCATTACAATGGTTATATCACAGAACACAGCACCCAAACCCATCCCTGACCATGGACATTTTTGCCAAGCTAGGTTTGGGGCCAGCAGGACTACCAACTTCCACGTTAGCTTCATTCAGACAACATAGAAATACTAAAAAAAACATAGCTTTGTTAAGCCGTAAGACTTGCATTTTCCAGTCAGCTTCCAGTTTCCCACAACAGTGGGGTCAGGCTCCTGGAGGCAGGCAGTCAGTGACAGGCCAGAGACAAGCACTCCTCCAGTCCTACAAACCTTCCTGCTCACCTAAGTGCAAGAGGCAGCCACATGCTGCCCTGTGGAGGGACTTACCCTCTCACTACCCCCGCAGTGGTGGGCCAGTTTGCAGGAGCCATTTTTGCAGTTAAGCTTTTAAAAATGTTGGTGCCAGGCTGCATCCATGTTGAAATTCACTCTCTGGAATTTGCCAATTAAGGGACCACCCCAGGCAAAATTCCCCCCACCCTCCTGAGCCAGGGAGAAGGGAAATTCAGCCCATGGTTACTGTTAAATTTCAATATAAGTTTCTATAATGACCACCAGGGGGAAACATTGACTTGCTTAAAAGACACATTTCACCGATGCTTGCACAAGGATAATAAAAATATCACAGAACCTGCAAGGTTCTGCTGCCAGTGGAAGGCTTTGCTGAATACAGGTATTGATCAGAGGTAGGGCCACTGCAGTGCAGTCTTGATTCTGCAAACTATTGTGCATTTGCATCTACTGCGGTGTTGCACCCACAGCAGGACCTCATATTTTCTGAATATATAATTATTTCCTCTTAGTTTTCCCTTTTGGTTCTTTTTTTCCTTTGTCATCAGATGGAAACTAAAGACCATGAGTGAAACAGGATGAGCACAAAATAGATCATATTTAGAGTGATTACTCCCAAGTATTCATAAACATAATCATGAACGTTATGACCGCCACAAAGATATCTAAATTACTGTCATGTCAATAAATGGAACCAAAATGTTCGACAGGCTAAGTGTGATTAAAACAAATATAACCACAGGGACAGATTGCATTTATCCCATACTGCTGCGAGACTAGAGAGAAGATCTTTAAGTATTGCCAATCATTGTGAGGGAATCAGTGGACACGGAGAAGGTACATCAAAACAGGCTAATATGGAATACTCAAAATGGTGAAAAAAAAGACACATCAACTGCAGACCCTTTGGCCATACTTCCACGTCATGACAAATAATGGAATCAATTATCCGATATTGAGGTTCATCTGTGCAACAGTTACTAAGTAAACACCACGTGGTGTGGATTCAGGTAAGGAAGATCCTGCATAAACAACCTCCTTGACCTATTTGAGGCAGTGGTAAATTCAGTGACCTGGCTTAACCTCTGATGCACCATCAATTATGACGAGATGAGAGTAGAGAGTAATCGAGGCTTT
Organism: Scyliorhinus canicula; assembly: GCF_902713615.1. Taxonomy (NCBI): domain Eukaryota; kingdom Metazoa; phylum Chordata; class Chondrichthyes; order Carcharhiniformes; family Scyliorhinidae; genus Scyliorhinus; species Scyliorhinus canicula. The sequence continues at coordinate 52,839,502 of NC_052152.1, read as the reverse complement.
ATTACGCAGAGATGTGTGGCCTCCCGCAGCTGCTGCCGAAATGGCTGCAGCTCGGAGAGCCCACACATTTATACTCCGCCTACTGGATGGAGCCAGCAGGCAGGGATCTACCCCCGTACCTGTAGTACAGGGGCCTTACCGTAATTCACCTCATATGTGGTATATACAATACAACAGTGATGATTACCACAACCTCAACCTCCAAAACTCTTGATAATTGTTTCCGTAAAGGCTATTAACAACACAAATAACTCCTATGTACTTCCCCATTTTGGGACCAATGAAACTCCAAAGGAGGAAGCAGAAACCCCACACCCAGTCCTCCCTCATTCATGATTCTGTGTGTCACAATTCACTTTTGTTTGCTCCCAGATTTAAACATCTGCATCTATGTAAACATTGCAGCAACACTGGATTGCACATCCCAGAGTCGAGTTCTAAATGGACAGCAATAAACGCGTTTGACCGAGTCTTCTTAAAAAAATGTTTTTATTAAATGTTTTTCATATTTATACAGAACAAAGATGAGCGTGAACATACACAGAAACAATATATATACATCGGTTGTCTTTCATTATTTACATCGATTACCGTTTCTTGTCTTTCATTTTTCAGTAGGCGGTTAGTTAGAGTTGGATTCCCTGCTTCCCTCTTTCCCTTCCTTACCTCCCCTCCCCTTCTAGTCGTCTGGCGTGCCTCTTCCCTCGTTGAGTCTTTTATCTTGTTCCTGTTGGGGTGGTATGATGCCATGTATCTTGTTGTGTATTGGGCATGGTTGGGTTCCATGTCTCTTTATTCCCCCATCCCCTCACCCCCACCCTCTCTTTTTGTTTGTGTCTGTTTTTTTACCGTGGCTTCCCCCTCCCTCCCTCTGACTTATTGGCTGTTGGCTACAAACATGTCTTGGAACAACTGGGTGAATGGCTCTCATGTTTTTGTGGAAGCCCTCTTCTGACCCTGAATGGCAAATTTAATTTTCTCTTTCTGGAGAATTTCTGATAGGTCGGACAGCCACTAACCTGCAGCTGATTGCCTGTCGAGCAGGATTCTCCGGCGGACGATTAGGGCGGCAAAGGCAAGGGCGTTAGCCCTTCTCCCAATAAAGAGATCTGGTTGTTCTGATACCCCGAAGACTGCCACGCTCAGGCATGGCTCCACCCTCATCCCCACCCCCTTGGACATTGCCTTGAAGAAGACTGTTCAAAACCCAACAAATCTGGGACAATATCAGAACATGTGGACGTGGTTGGCCAGGCCTTCTTGGCACCATTCGCATTTGTCCTCCAGCTCGGGAAGAATCTGCTCATTCTGGTTCTGGTTACTTGAGCTCCATCTACCACTTTGTGCTGCATTAGGCTTCGCCTTGCGCATGCGGAGGTGGAGTTGACCCTGTGCAATGCTTTGCTCCAGAATCCCCACTTATTTCAAGCCCTAGGTCATGCTCCCACTTTTCCCTTATCTTGTCCGGTGTGCCCTTCCCAGTAGTCACCCATACAGGTCGTCGCAGTTCTCCCTCCCTAAGATGTGCACGTCCAGTAGGTCCTCTAACAGCAATTGTTACGGTGGTCATGAGTATGTCTTTGTTTCCCTACGTAGGAAGTTTTTGACCTGTATAAATCTTAGCTCATTTCTCCCTGTCAGCTGGAACCTCTCTGTGAGTTCCTCTAGTGTTGTCAGTCTGTGATCTGTGTAGAAATTGCTGTCAATGTTCCACTTCTCCTGTCTCCACCTTTTGAAGGTGGTGTCCATTTTGGCTGGCGGGAACCTGTGGTTGATGCCTTAATGGACATTTCGGTTCATCTGAAGTACTGTCGTAGTTAGTTGCACGACTGGAGTGTGGCTATCAGCACTGGGCTCATTGAGTGCTTGGTCAATGGGGATGGGAGCGCAACTGTGGCCAGGGCCAGGAGAGAGGTCCCAGTGTAGGAGCACACCTCCATTCTCACCTATTCAGCTTCCGGCTCCTTTTTCTACCCCTTTACCATTTCCACTGTTGTTGCCCAGTAATAATATTACAGTTTCAGAGGGCTAGGTCCCCCATGCTACTCGTTCTCTGCAGGACGTTTCAAGGGATCATAGCACTCCACCCCCCCCCCCCCCACCTCCTCCCTACCCCCTACACACACACATACAAACGTCATTGATCAATTTTTCCATTGAGCTGAAAACGGCATTGGGGATGTAGATTGGTCTGGATCTGAACAGGAAGAGGAAGCTGGGCAGTTCGTTCATCTTGATCGTCTGAACCCTCCCCACCAAGGAGAGTGGGAGAGTGTCCCACCTCTATAGGTCCTTTTTAACTTCCTCCACCAGGCTGGTCAGGTTCCACTTGTGGATCCTTGTCCAGTCATGGGCGATTTGGATCCTCAGCTAACAGAATCTGTGTCGGGCCTGCTTGAAATGCAACCCCTCCAGCTCTGTCTCTCCCCCTTTACTGATCTTACTTTTGCTCATGTTGAATTTGTACCCCGAGAAGGTTCCAAACTTTTTCAAGAGGGCCATGATTCCCTCCATGCTGCTTTGCAAATCCGAGATGTAGAGGAGCAGGTCATCCGTTTAGCAAGACTCAATGCTCTCTGTCTCCTCTCCAGATCCACTTCGAATTCTTTGCCGAGAGAAACTGTAATGAGCACGATCATTAGTGGTTCATTCGCAACAGGAACAGCTGGTATCCTGCCTTGTGCCTCAATACAACTGGAAGTACTTTGAACTGGTGGTATTTGTCCCCACACTCGCAGTGGGAGGGCTATACAGGAGTTTCACCCAGTCGGTGAACCCTGGTCCAAGCCTGAACCGCTCCAGTACCTCGAAGAGGTACTTCTATTCGACTCTGTTGAAGGCTTTTTCTGCGTCCAGAGAGATGATCATCTCTGGTGTTCTCTCCCTGGGTGGGGTCATTATCACATTCAGCAGAAGTCTGATGTTCAATGTTAGCTGTTTACCTTTGACAAAGCCAATTTTGTCCTCTGCTACCATCTCTGGTATGCAGTTCTCCAGCCTTTTGGCTAGGAGCTTGGCCAGTATTTTTGCGTCTACGTTTAGCAGCGAAATGGGTCTGTGTGACCCACATTCTGTTGAGTCTTTGGCTTTCTTGGGTATCAGCGAAATTGAGGCTTGTGCTAGGATGCCATCGCCAGCGAGTCTGTGGGCACCTCCCTCAAGTGTGGGGCAAGTGCTATCACAAATGTTTTGTAGAAGTCAGCCGGGAATCCGTCTGGTCCTGGTTCCTTCCTTACCTGAATGGAGTTGATACTCTCCATGATCTCTCTGAGTTCTAATGGTGCTTCCAGCCCCTGTTTCCCATCTTCCCCCACAAATGGCATGTCCAGTCCATTGAGGAACTGTTTCATCCCGAGTCCCCTACGGGGGCTCGGAGGTATACAGCCCCCAGTAGAACGCCTTGAATGCCTCGTTGACCTCCTCCGGCTCCGTTACTAGTTGTCTCTAACCTGCCCTCGGTTGTCTCTAACCTGTGCTATTTCCTAGTGGCTGCCTGCTTTCTCAGCTGGTGAGCCAGCAGACGGCTGGGCTTGCCTCCGTGTCTCATACCTGGCAGAGTTGGTGCACTGCTTTTCTTGTGGAGAGCAAGTCAAAGTCCATTTATAGCTTTTTCTTTTCTGCCAGGGTCGTGGAGTATTGCCGGTCTACCTCCAATATGGAGTCGACTAGCTGTTGCCTAGCCACCCACTCTTCCCTATCTCTGTGTGCCTTGTAGGCAATAATTTCACCCCTGATCACAGCCTTCAGCGCCTCCTGGAACATGGAGGATGAGACCTCCTATTCCGGTTATTAATAATATACCTGTCTATGACCTGTGATATTTTCTCACAGAAGGCCTTATCAGCCAGGAGGGCCATGTTCAAACACCAGGCATAGCCGTCTTCAACTTCACATCCATGTAATGTGGAGCACGATCAGAGATTTGAATTGCGGAATATTCTGCTCTTAAAGATAAAGATAAAGATCTTTGTTGTCACAAGTAGCCTTACATTAACACTGCAATGAAGTTACTGTGAAAAGCCCCTAGTCGCCATATTCCGTCACCTGTTCGGGTACTGATGGATCTGTACTTTGTTAATATGCTTATGAGTCGCCGCACTTACAGAACTGGAGACTGAGCTTCTTGGGTGGAGTCAAGTATAGCTTTATATATGTCAGTTTCGAAGTTTACTGATCAAGTCAAGTTTTATGCAAATACAGAATCTAGAAAGTTGTTTGTCCAATGCAAATACAGATGGTTGAGTTGAATTCAAAATGCAATTCAGTTTGTGGTAATTTCTTGAGATCAAAATGCACAATATCAAAATGAAACAAAAGAAAATGAAATTTGATTGCAAAGCAAAGTAAAAATAGGTTTCAAAGGTTAGGTTAAAGATGAATTCAGAGAAGGAACTTTGACCTCTCCACCAGGAAAGCAGTGCACCAACTCCGCCAGGCGCGCGGGACCCTGTACGAACACGGAGACAAAGCCAACCGCCTGTTGGCACACCAGCTGAGAAAGCAGGCAGCCACCAGAGAAATTGCGCAAATCAGGGGTACCGGAGGCACATTGGAAACAGAACCAGAGAGGATTAACAAAACCTTCAAGGCCTTCTACCAAGAGCTGTACACCTCAGAGCCCCCAACGGGGAAGGCTGGGATGAACCGGTTCCTTGATGGACTGGACATACCAGTTGTGGGAGAGGGCAGAAAACGGCACCTGGAAGCACCACTAGCACTGGGAGAGATCATGGACAGCATTAGTTCCATGCACTCGGGGAAGGCGCCAGGACCGGATGGATTCCCGGCGGACTTCTACAAAGAATTCGCGACAGCGCTGGCCCCGCACCTGCGGGAGATGTTCACAGACTCGCTAGCTAGGGGCACACTTCCACCCACGTTAGCACAGGCCTCAATCTCTCTGATAACTAAGAAAGACAAAGACCCAACGGAATGTGGGTCATACAGACCCATCTCTCTGCTGAACGCAGTCGCCAAAATACTGGCCAAAATCCTAGCCAAAAGGCTAGAAGACTGTGTACCTGAGGTGGTCACAGAGGACCAGACGGGCTTCATCAAAGGTAGACAGCTTACCTCGAACATCAGGTGCCTACTGAACGTGATAATGATCCCCTCCAGGGAGAGAACACAAGAGGTGATCGTCTCCCTGGACGCAGAAAAGGCCTTCGACAGAGTCGAATGGAAATACCTCATAGAGGTACTGGAGCGGTTCGGGCTTGGAACAGGGTTCACCGCTTGGGTAAAGCTCCTATACAATGCTCCCATGGCGAGCGTACGGACCAACAATACCAACTCCCAATACTTCCAGCTGCACAGGGGCACCAGACAAGGATGCCCACTGTCCCCGCTGCTGTTCACACTAGCAATTGAACCGCTAGCAATCGCACTCAGGGCAGCGAAAAACTGGAGGGGGATCCGAAGGGGAGGCAGAGAGCAGAGTCTCACTCTATGTAGATGACCTGCTCCTCTACATCTCGGACCCACAGAGCAGCATGGACGGAATCATTGCGCTCCTGAAAGAGTTTGGAGCCTTCTTGGGCTACAAACTCAACGTGAGCAAAAGCGTGATCTCCCTCAAAGGGGAGGGGGGGGGGGGGGCAGCACTAAAGGGGCTGCCATTCAAACAAGCCCGACACAAATTCCGCTACCTGGGGATCCAAATAGCCCATGACTGGAAAGGGATCCACAAATGGAACCTCAGAGTCTGACGGAGGAAGTAAATAAGGGCCTGCAAAGATGGAACACACTCCCACTCTCCCTCGCGGGGAGAGTCCAGACGATCAAAATGAACGTACTGCCCAGGTTCCTCTTCCTGTTTAGATCCATTCCGATCTACATCCCCAAGGCCTTTTTCAAAGCGCTGGACAAACTAATCATGGCGTCCGTAATGGAGGGGGGGGGGGGGGGGGGGGGTAAAAATGCTAGGATCCCAAAGAAGGTCCTACAAAAAACAAAATCCAGCTAGCCCTCCCAAACCTACAATTCTACCACTGGGCGGCAACAGCCGAGCGAGTAAGGGGATGGATCCAGGAGCCAGAAGCCGAGTGGCTGCGTGCGGAGGAGGCCTCCTGCATGGGGACCTCCCTCCGGGCCCTCGCCACGGCAGCACTCCCATCCCCACCCAAAAAACACTCCAGCAGCCCAGTGGTGACAGCCACCCTCCAATCCTGGAACCAACTGCGGCAGCAATTTGGCCTGTACAAAATGTCGGACAAGGCGCCTCTCTGCAACCACCATAGGTTCACACCAGCACTGACTGACGCCACCTTCAAAAGGTGGAGGCAGGACGGAGGGACACTGACAGTCAGGGACCTATACACGGACGGCAGGATCGCAACACTGGACGGACTGACAGAGAAATTTCGGCTAGCCAGGGGGAACGAGCTACGGTATCTGCAGCTCAAAAACTTCTTACGAAAGGAGACAAGGACGTACCCACAACCGCCACGACAGACACTACTGGAAGACCTACTGGACGCAAGTATCCTAGAGAAAGGGAACTGTAGCGACATGTATGACCGATTGGTAGAAAGGGACGACACCGTACTGGACGCAACAAGAAAGAAATGGGAGGATGACCTTGGGATTGAGATAGGGTGGGGACTCTGGGGCGAAGCACTGCATAGGGTCAACTCCACCTCCACGTGCGCAAGGCTCAGCCTGATGCAACTAAAAGTGGTACATAGAGCCCACTTAACAAGAAACTGTATGAGTAGGTTCTTCCCGGAGGTGGAGGACAGATGTGCCAAAGAGGCCCGGCCAACCACGCCCACATGTTCTGGTCTTGCCCCAGACTTGTGGAGTACTGGACAGCCTTCTTCGAGGCTATGTCCAAAGTGGTCGGTGTGAGGGTGGAGCCATGCCCGATAGTGGCGGTCTTCGGGGTTTCACACCAGCCAGATCTATTCCTAGGGAGGAGAGCGGACACCCTTGCCTTTGCCTCCCTGGATCGCCCGCCGTAGAATGCTGTTTGGCTGGCGGTCAGCAGCACCACCCAGAGCTGCAGACTGGCTGTCCGACCTCTCGGAATCTCTCCAAATGGAGAAAATCAAATTCGCCATCCGAAGGTCAGACTCATTCATGTAATTGTTCCGGGACCTGTTTGTGGCCAACGAACAAGAGGAAGAATAGTCGGGTGGCCAAGAATCAGGGGAAAATGGTCGGGAATCGGGGGAAGGTAGCGGGGGGGGGGGGGGGGGGGGGGGGGGGGGGGGGTGCTACGGGTTCGTTATGGGGGTTTGTTCTCATGGTTTTATGCTTATTTCTTTTTCTTGTTAATTTATTGTTTTTGTATTGGAGGGGAGGGGTTACTGTTTTTCTCTGTTGTGATCAAATTTGTTGTTGAAAACTTGAATAAAAATTATTCCAAAAAAAAAGGAAGGACAAAGCCGCAAGCGACAATCTGATGGCAAGCTAAGGCCCAAAACCAAATTGTAAATAAATGCCTATAAACATGTGCCTCGGTCATATTGGGGAATGTAAAATATGTATGCCGGTTAAAGGGGGTGGCCACAGTTGTTATTATGAAGATGCTTACCTGTAAATATACGTGTTAATATTTGCATGTTTTTTTTCTAATAATTTGTAATTTGTTGGATATAAAATATGAAAACTCAGTAAAAAACATTTCCAAAAAAAAAAGATGAATTCAGAGAGAGAGAGATGATTTTGGAGAGAGCTAAAAAGGTTCTCTCTCGGTCTCATGAGGAAATCATAATCTTTTTAGGCTCTGTCCCCTTTCTGACTGTGATTGGGTTAAAATAATTATAATTCATCTAATTGACCAAAATGTCTGCCTATCACGTTTTAAGGGATAATGTGGCATGGGAGAACTTCTATATGTTTCAAACCACCTGTTTCCCATCATGTTTTCCAGAACTTGGATGTTTGCCCAGCAATGACAACAATGAGTGTATTCTGCAACATGGATAGTCAGTTTGAATACTGACTTCCTTATCAGATCTTTTCCCATGCTCTCAGCATTCTCTGTTGTTATGGCTAATGTATGGTTTTTAATCGTATAATGTCACTAAATCATTTCTTCCCTTAAACTTTTATTACCTACAAGAAAAGTAGGTTTCCATCAGGTACACGGAGGGAGAATTCAGAATTCTCTGCTGGCACGGGAATTGAACCCGTGCTGCTGGCCTTGTTCTGCATCACAAACCAGCCGTCTAGCCCACTGAGCAAAATCAGCCCTTCACAAAGGCACCATAAGCAACCACTTGGAAGCACCGATTTCCCCATTACAAAGAAGTCGATCTGTGTGTATACATTGTGTACCGGGGAGAAGAAGGACAACTCCTTCCCCCCTGAGTGAGTGAACCACCATGGGTCCACTGCCCCATCTGCTCCATGAACAAGCCAAGTTCTTTCGCCATGTTGGAGGTCTTCCCGGTTTCTGGGTTCCACCTGCCTGTCCGTGGGTCTTGTTCACAGTTAAAGCACACCACTCCCCATGATAGGTTGGTACATATCGATATCGGCGATGGTCTTTTTTATAAACTTCATGTCGTCCCATTTGGGAGGCCAACAGTTCACCAGGACTAATGGTGCCCCGTCCAGGTGACCATGATGTACTGTCCCTCAGGTCAATAACTGTCCTTGTCTCAGTAAACATTGTCCTCTTATTTAACAGTATGGCTACTCCCCGGCCCTCGTCCCATTGCAAGAAAGGTAGGTCTGTCCCAGCCAGCCCTTCCTTACCCACAGTCGGTCCTTCTCCCTCAGGTGTACCTCTTGGAGGAAAACTATATCGACTTTCAAACTTTTCAGGTGGGTGAAGACTCTAGATCTTTTCACTGGGCTGTTAAGTACCCTGATATTCCAGTTGACTATGCTAATGTGGGGTTTCTGTCCCTCCCCTTCTGCGGGATCAACCATATTTACTTAGTGGATGCTCCCTTGCACTCTGGCGTTTTCAATTATTAGGGGGCCATCCAAAATGGCTGTGGTCACCGTACTCCCCATGAGGCTGGGCCCCTACACTCTGGGGTTTCCCTTTGTCCAGGGGCTACCCAACGTGGCCGCCAACTGTGTGTACTCCATGTGAGTGACCCCTGTGCTCCTGAGTTTCCCTTTGTTCAGGGACACTCCAAAGTGGTTGCTTGCAGTGCCTTTGTGTACCAAGTCACCACATGTGGCCTGTTGAAGCCAGTCTAATACCCTTACTACCCTTGTTCCTATGTTTCACCTCGGGTTCTTTCTCCCACACTCGTCCACTTCCCTCCCTTCCTTTTGCTGTTCCTCCCCCCCGTGTTCCCTTCCTCCCCCGTTTCTTCCCCTACTTGTTCCCCCATTAGTGATGCATACCCCCTGCCCCCGTTGCCAAGCGCTCTCTTCCTTGCGGGAGATGCGCCGCGGTCCCTCTTTCCCTCACGCTTCATGGTGCTCGCTCTCCCACTAGGGTGGTGGCCCCCATCCCAGGGTACGCTATAACTACCTTTTTGCCCGCTATCTGTTTTCCCTCCTGCCATTCTTCTCACCCTTTCCTGCGCACTGCTGCCCTCGCCCTCTCCTTCTTATGCTGTAGCTCCTGTCCTCAAAGCGGGCAATACAGCCCCGCGCAATGTGTCTTTCGAGTTGGTTAAATAAATAAATTATCTTCGGGTGCACTTTTCACCGCCGTCCCTGCTGCTGTTTTTCTAGCCCATTCTCCAGGACAAATTTGTTTGTGTTCGCATGAGCCGTAAAGAAGTGTTCCCTGCCCTGGAATGCTACCCCTCCACCCCATGGTGTCACCCAGGACCCTATGGGCCCGATGGGCCCTATGAGCCTTTCCAGGTGCCTTTTACCAAGGAGTCTCAGGGAATCTCCATTCCTCCTGAATCCTCCCATCCTGACACCATGCCTCAAGGACAGTGGGCAGAACAGGGTGACACAGCGACACATGTGACATCTGTAAGTTGGCCGGGGCACTCTGGCTCCAGCCCCTCCAGAGATCGTCCGTCAAGGGCATCAAGGGCCACAGAGCACAGAAGGCTGCCTCCACCTTTGACGAGCATCCTGGGGACACACCTTGAAACAGCACTAGACCACAGAGGATCAAGATGTTTTAGGAGTGGCTGCTGGTGAGGTCACTATTCGTAGCTAGGGGCGTGGATAATTGTAATATTAAAATAGTAATAATTCTTATTGTCACACGTAGGTTTACATTAACACTGCAATGAAGTTACTGTGAAAAGCCCCTGGTCGCCACATTCCACCGCCTGTTCGGGTACACAGAGGGAGAGTTCAGAATATCTAAATGACCTAACAGCACATCTTTCAGGAGTTGTGGGAGGAAACTTGAGCATCCGGTGGAAACCCACGCAGACACGGGGAGAATGTGCAGACTCCACACAGACAGTGACCCAAGCCGGGAATCGAACCTGGGACCCTGGCACTGTAAAACAATAGTGCCACCCCACTGTGCTACCGTGCTGCAAACTGTTCACCAGTAAAGCATTTCACACCTGAAACATGTAAATTATCTGTTACATTACACTTCACGTGCCTGTCCACACCCCATCCCCTGTTCTCCATGTTCCCTAATGCATTGGCATCATCAGCCATGACCTCAGCAGGTATCCCTTGTGCCCCACAAGCTAACCTGTCATCCTGGTGTGGTACTCAAAGACATTGGGCGGGATTCTCCTGCAATTGGCCGGATAGCCCGACGCCAAGAGCGGCGTGAACCACTCCGGTGTCGGGCCGCCCGGAAGTTGTGGAATCCTCCACACTTCTGGGGGCTAGGCTGGCGCTGGAGGGGTTGGCGCTGAACCATGCTACGGAAGCACTGTTGCTTCACAGCGCCTGGGACTCGGTCTCAATTCCCGGCTTGGGTCACTGTGCGGAGTCTGCATGTTCTCCCGGGGTCTGCGTGGGTTTCCTCCGGGTGCTCCGGTTTCCTCCCACAAGTCCCGAAAGACATGCTGATAGGTTATTTGGACATTCTGAATTCTCCTTCCCAATACCCGAACAGGCGCCGAATGTGACGACTATGGGCTTTTCACAGTAACTTCATAGCAGTGTTAATGTAAGCTTACTTGTGACAATAAAGATTATTATTAAATTGCCCCATAGTGTCCAAAAAAGTTAGGTTGCGTTGCTGGGTTACGGGGATATGGTGGAGGTGCTCCTTCAGGGGGTGTTTAGACTCGATGGGCCGAATGGCTTCCTTCTGACTATAAATTTTATGATTCTATGATTGTTGGCAGCATCCTTCTTGGTGCTGACGCACCTTGAGTACAGGTTACAGAACATCCACCCACAAATCATCCTCTTAGACAGGCCACCTGTTCATTTGAGGAGGCACTTGAGATTTCAAGACCGTGAAGTACTGTCACAACTAACAAGGCTATATCCTTTGAGATAGAATTGAGCTGTGAAGCTAGAGGCTGCTCACAGTCAAAGGGGTGTGAAATGGAATATGAACACTCAAATACAAAGGTAGAAAAGAAGGCAGACTGCAACATTGAAAACACAGAGCCTTTTGGAACCTCAAGGGGGTGAAATGGATTGTCCTAAGACAGGGTGTAGCAGGGCTCTGTCCTGTGAGAGTTTGGTAAGACAGGCAGGCCTCTATTATGGGTCTCCACAATATTTAAAGATGGCTTGAATGCCTCACATACGGAAACCACCTCCCCCATCTGTCGGCCCAGGGGCAACCCCCGACCTGGCTCCCTCCTGCACTGCCCGAACAAACCCTGCCCCCATGAGGGGCCCCGCGCCACTCCACAGCACTGGGGCATTAGCTATGGTGTCCTTGAGCTGCATGTCGGTAAATGGAGAGGACAACTCACCTCCTCGCTCCCCTCAGTATCCATTGAGCTACGTCCCCGTTTTTGAAGAGGAGTACTAAATGACGTGGTGACCCGCGGGAGGACGCCTCATTCGACTTTAATCTCGCTAATGAGATTAAAATGAATGCAAATGAGGTTTCACCAGGTTCCCAACCTTTCTGGGCGAGATCCTGATCACGCCTTCGGGAGCAGGTCAGCAGAATGGCAATTTGTTTGTCGCCTGGTATAAATTCTGTTTTTGCCCTCTTCCGCTATTCACCCGATGTAACAGGATCAGTGCTGGGCAGAACATGGTGGGAAAAGCACACCCACCACTGCCTGAAAATGTTAGCAAATAGCAGAGAAAATCTCTATCAGCTCAAAAAAACAGCCAGTGGAAATCAACCTGCAGCTAAGTAGAAAGTAATTGAAGATTGCTTTAAGTAGCTTTGTTCAAGGTTGAGGCAGGGCAATAGTTGGGACTTTCAGGTCAAAAACCAGGGGCTGGTTTAGCACACTGGGCTAAATCGCTGGCTTTGAAAGCAGACCAAGGCAGGCCAGCAGCACGGTTCAATTCCCGTACCAGCCTCCCCGAACAGGCGCCGGAATGTGGCGACTAGGGGCTTTTCCCAGTAACTTCATTTGAAGCCTACTTGTGACAATAAGTGATTTTCATTTCATTTCATTTTTCAAAAATAGCCCCACTAGTGTCAAACCATGGCTACAAGTTGGCTGCTGTTGCAATTTACCTTCCCTCCATCCTTGCACGCTTCCTATCACTCTTGTCAAAATGGCAACAGGCGTGCCCAGCACCAGAAGGGTGACATACATCACAGGCATCACCAGCACCACAACACCAAAAGTACAGCCACCCAATCCACTATCGTGGCCAGTGACAGCTGAAGAACTGTTGGAAGGTTCAGTTGTTCGGATCTTTTACAACCACTAGACCTGGCGGAGCTCTGTGAATATTTTTTGAATAAGAAGTAGATTTTTTCGCTTTATGTTTTTTACACAGCATTTATGGGGAGATCTTAGGTTAAAATTGCTTTCCTTTCAGCATAGTTTTCGAACTAAACATCAATTTGTGTCATTGGCGGTCTGGAACTCAATTTGGCTCTTATTTGTTTATTCCCTCCCTTCCTTCCTGTCAAAGTGCTTGCAGAAACTTTCCAATGCAGTTCTCTTTAGTTCCCTTCTTATGAATATTGTTAACTAAATCAGAGTTCTGACCAAGCAGTTAAAACCAGTCAGGATGATTTCTTATAGTAACTGTGCACAATACAGCTTGATTCTCATGATAGCTGTCTCTGGTAAGTTAAACTAACCTGAAAACTTATTTATAACTTGAAAGTAATTGTTTTCAATTCCGCATCTCAATTAATTGGATTGTAATTTTTAGCATTTATTTTCTGTTCATTTTCAGGACGGTTTCTTACAGAAGGTACTGGCGATGTAGGAAATGTTTATAGTGAATGTGGCCATCCTTTGTTTGTACATTTTTGGAATCAAAGCTTCAATACTGAAAGTGACTTTAAGTGGGTTAAAGAAAGCTCAACGTTAGTTGCACGATACAAAAATGGTTCTCGGGCATATGGAAAATTTAAGTCGAGAGTTGAAATTTTTCCAAATGGCACACTGAGATTTGACATCACGACAAAAGATGATGAAGGAGAATACAGATTTGAAGCACACAACAAGGATGGAAAACTTCAATTCTCTCAAGATTTTAAATTGCATTTACTTGGTGAGTTTATTTCTTCAAAACTCCCTAATTGAATCTAACCGAAACCTTCAAGACACTTCCCTTTCGCAAAATAATTACCTGCAAGTAGCTTCTGGTATCAGAAATGACTGACCCGTGATGATCTATAAGTCAATATTATTGTGATGGAGTAGGTACCTTAAGTTTAGGAAATGCACCTGCAGTGGATCTTTGAGCACCTAACAGGGTGAAATTAATGTTCACCACTGACCCAGAGAACTACCACTATGCTTGTCGTGCTACACACAGCTGAGGTAGGTTTGCCTGTAATCATATTTAACAATATGAACATACAAACACGGAGCAGGTGTAGGCCATTCAGACCCTCAAACCTGTTCCACCATTTAATAAGATCATGGCTGATCTGATAGTAACCTCAAATCTGCATTCCGCCTCCCCCCAACAACCTATTAACCCCTTGCTTACCAAGAATCTGTCCACTTCTTAAAAATATTCAGAGACTCTGCATCCACCACCTTTTCAGGAAGAGAGTTCCAAATACTCAACTCCCCGAGAGAAAAAAAATTACCTCACCTCCATTTTAAGTCAAATTGCTGAAGGCACTTTCATGTCCTTCAAAGGCTCTGTGTAGGTGGTAAGCACTAGGATACTTCATCAGGGTAAATACAATAAACTCAATTATAGTAAATTTATAACTTCTTAAGGGGATCATTTGGTGTGAATTTTATCTGCATCTGCAGTGTCTTATTTTCTTTTCCATTAACTCAAGCTGAATCTCAACCCCAGTGGGTCCTTCTGTGAAGGACCAGGGAAAGGTAGCGAGTGATGGGAGGAATGGAGAACGTCAGATCAATTGAATGGGCAAGCAAATATGAAAGTGATTTGTTGTGTCAGGTATATCCATCCATGACTGTATACATGAGGACTACTGGCTATGGATATTATGGGATGCATGTACTTGTTGAGCAGCTCAATCCTCAGAAACATTAATTGCAAGGTTGGGATGTAACTTTGCTTGGAATTTCTGTAATTTCTTCATACACAATAATGGTCCGGCACATTAATATCAGGTATGTACCAGATTAGAACTGTCAAAACTAAATCCCAGTACTACCCAGGTTAGTTTTAGCTGTACACAAATGTTTCAGAATATATCATCAACAAGTTCACCGACTTAGAGACAAAGCTTGGAGGGCTTCAGAGTAAGTAATACCAATAATGTGACGGAAAACAATGATGAAGTAAAATGGGAGAAAGACTTTCACAGGAAGTAAAATACTTCAAAAAAATATTTAGCGAAGTGAAGGATGCGGGCGGCACGGTAACACAGTGATTAGCACTGTTGCTTCATAGCGCCAGGGACCCAGGTTCGATTCCCAGCTTGGGTCACTGTTTGTGCTGAATCTGCACGTTCTTCCCGTTTCCTCCCACAAGTCCCGAAAGACGTGCTGTTAGGTGAATTGGACATTTTGAATTCTCCCTCTGTGTACCCGAACAGGCGCGTAGTGTGGCAACTAGGGGATTTTCACAATAACTTCATTGTAGTGTTAATGTAAGCCTATTCGTGAGACTGAAGAACAATAAAGATTATTGTTATTATGTTAGTTTTAAAGAATAGAACTCTACCTGTCAGAGATACCTGGGGCTTGATTTTCAATTGCCTGTGGAGAAGAGGTTGGGTGCAGACATGTTTTGAAAAGAGCACCCGCAGTTGGCATCTCAGTTTTCCCAGGCCTCCAGAACACTCTTGTATTCTCAAAGCTAGGAAGGTGTGGAGCTGGAAATCTTCTTGCCTCCAACTGAGCTTCACGAATAACTTCATAACCAGCTGGGGAGGGCCTGAAGAAGGTTTGCAAAGTGGAGACTGGGAAAAGCAAATGGTCTGGTTCATGTGAATGCTCAGCTGTCAGGAGGAATGTAAAGAGCCATTATGTGATGGAGGTGATGAGTAAAAGTAATGGGAAAATAAGGTTATTCAAACAGAGAGGGACAAATACCTTCTGATTGACCATTTGACCCCTTGAGGCTGTCCACTCTCTGCTCTCCTGCCTGCTCCAATCTGCAAAGCAGCGGCAAGCCCAATCGTGGCTGCTATCTGCCGTGGAGCATTGCAGTCTACAGCCAGTTCCGTGCAGCACCTGGCATCCATAATTGGGTGCCAGGCTCGCTTCCAGCCCAAATGGTGTTGCGTCAATAATACAGCTGCTGCACAGGTTCGTGACCCCAGATTGAAAATCAAGCACCTGATGTCAGTATCAAGAACTCTCCAGCCAATTATAGCACAACCAGATACATAGAGCTCTCGCCATCGTAACCTTCAAAGGCTACCTCCTACTGCACCAATGTTTCTATTTTTCGCACCAGTCATTCTTTGAGATTGCCATTAGTGCTGAATTAGAGACAGTTGAAGGCTGTAGACTGACAGGAACGTTGTTGAAACTGTCCTGTTCATTTGACACAGCAGAAATTGTATTCCATCAGTCTGGGTTAGATTCAAATGTAAGTGCTGAGGTGAATGTGTCGAGACCATTGCACCACTTAGTTATCAATGCAATACTTTTACTTCAGCGTTCTTCATTTTGAAAATGATACTGTTTAATAACAATAGAATTATTAGGTGAAAGTTTGACAGCATTGTTGCAGGTTTATTTTAAAATATGCAGAGCAGGAAAATCATTTTGTAAATTAATTGGGCCATATGTCAGAGCTGGGAAGGAAGATAGAGCTGATCTTCCAGCTGGGAGCGTGCAACAACATGGAGGAGGCACAGTGAGGTACATATTTCATTTATTTTTAATGCAAGCATCAAAGTATTGTAACATTTACAAATTTTAAGAAGGACCCAATGAGATGCATGTTCAAATTGAAGTTCTACATTTTTGCAGCAATGGTGATTAGGGATTTGGTTTCAACTTTGAAGTTTAAATTTCAGAGAAGGGGAAGCCAAGGAGTAGGAGAATGTGAGGAAACGTCAAAGATTATTAGTGATGAGTGGGCCTGCTGGTCATTGATTGTTTTGGAGGGCAGTTAGAGCAGAGAGCAAAGCAAGGCAGCAGCCTGATGTTTAATGACTTTTATCATGATGATAATTTGCATTTACTGTATACCTTAACATCGAAGAATATCCCAGGATGCTTTACAAAGGTGTAATCAGGCAAACAGGATGTATGAAATTTGTCAAAACATTGATCAAGGAAGTGTGTTCAAAGGAGAGAGACGAGGAGAGGAAGATGAGCTGAGGGAGGGAAGACCAACGTTCTCCAGAATTAGAGGAAGGGAGAGTTATGGAGAGAAGAGCAATTGAAAAACATAGGGCGGGATTCTCCGGCCGCGTCCGCCTGACGCCTGAGGTCAATGGAGTTCTCCATTGTACGCGGTTCGCCCGTAGCGTTCTTGCGGTGAGCGGGGCAGGAGAAACGAGCCCTTGGGGCAGGATCCTCCGGCCTCCAAGCCACGTGTCTCTCAGCAGAGGGCGGCAGAGCGATGTTCCCTGGCGGTGAGATTCTCTGCTTACGCTGCTGTCAATGGCAATCCCCCTTGAAGCCTCCCACGTGGGAGGTGGTACCCTGCTGGCAAGACCAGAGAATCTTGCCGGCATGAACGGCTGGAGAATTATGGCCTTGATTTAGCACCTTTCACAATCAAACCTCTTGGACAATACAAGACCGGATTTTCCTGCCTTGCCTGCCAGCAGGATGTTCCGGACCCACCAAAAGCGACCCCTCCATGGCAGGTTCCGGGCGACGGGTTGGGCAAGCAATACAAATTGCTGGAGACATTGGCGGCAAGGAAAATCTCGCTGACGGCTTTCGGTGAGCCACTTCCTCCTCTGGAAAATACACAGAAAATCCTGCCCAGTGAAGTGTAATTACTGTTGTATTAAGACCATAAGACCATAAGACATAGGAGTGGAAGTAAGGCCATTCGGCCCATCGAGTCCACTCCGCCATTCAATCACGGCTGATGGGCATTTCAACTCCACCTACCAGCATTCTCCCCGTAGCCCTTAATTCCTCGCGACATCAAGAATTTATCTATCTCTGCCTTGAAGCCATTTAGCGTCCCGGCCTCCACTGCAGTCCGCGGCAATGAATTCCACAGGCCCACCACTCTCTGGCTGAAGAAATGTCTCCGCATTGTAAGAAACCGTATTGTATTGTAAGAAACGCACTGGGAAATTTCAATCAGCAAGATCCCACAAAGTGCAATTTGATACATACCAGGTAATCTGCTTTTCTGATGTTGGCTGAGAGATAAATATTGGCCAGCACACCAGGCAAAATGGCAAAGCTGCTTTTCTGAAATCGTGCTTGGGATCTTTTATGCCCATTTGAAAGGGCAGGTGACTTCAGTTTAACACCTCTTCTGAAAGGCAGAACCTCCAATACTGGAGTGTCAGCCAAGTTTGTTGTTCTCAAGACATGGAGTGGGGCCTGAACCGACAGCGTGTGATACCATCTGAGTAAAACTCGACCTACACACCAAGGATGTAGGACTAGAAATGGCAGCAATGATAGGGTGGAGTGAGGCCATGAAGAGGTTTAAAATATCAAATCCAAGTTCAAAGTTTTGGAAAGACTCTGTTCACAAAAAGCTTTAATGTAGACCTATAAAATTAACACAAAAGTCAATCAAACTGATACATTTTCATGTTATTCTGAAATGTGTATTTCTGATGTTTAAAAATGAAACATTTCTGTCATAAATGGCAAATCAAATACTTTCAGTTCAAAAAGCTTCAGAAATTATTTTGAATGTTTTGTTAGAAGATTTTGCAATGACATGGTAATAAGTTCACATAGAAGGCAGACATCAGGACTGGGGAGAATAATCATGGGCCTTGGTGCTCCTCCTGTTTCCCTTATTAAGGTCCCTTATTATCTTCTCCAGCTCCCACCACAGCCTTAGCTTCCCCCCTTGCATCCTTTTGGATGCTCAGAATTAGGGAACATAGTTGCAGTGGGGTCAAACTATTTTATATAGGTTCAGCAAAACCTCTTGGCTTTTGTACGCAGTGCCTCTTATAAAGCCAATCAAAAGCTCAGGTTCCACAGTGATACACTTTATAATCACAGCTTTGTCAGCCAATTACACAGAATCATTCAAAAGTGCTTAGAGGTAGAGCTAACGAGTCAAACCTGTTTTGCCTTTTCACTTAAGAAGTAGATCTAAAGATAGACAGACCAGGCCCCAAGGGACCAGGGAAAGGGAGGAGATCGGACCTGTGATTGCCTCCGGTGGGGATCATTCCAACTAGCTTTGGTGAAATTCATACACAAGTGGGTGTTGGGTGTGGATTGCCTTTCTGCCTGAGTTTTCCTCATCTCCCGGGCCTGGTGCATAAAGAGGTTTGTGGAGAGGAAAGAGGAGCTGGGTGTCTGTGTTCTTCCCCGCACAAGCGTTTTGTTTGTGTGTGTCTATGCAGCTCACTCCCAGTCTCAGGATTCTCTCACTCTCTCATACGTATTTACTCTCACACACACCCTCACTCACACTCATCTCTCTCACACACACTCACTCATGGCCGCACACACCCTCACTCACACTCATCTCTCACACACACTCACTCATGGCCGCACACACCCTCACTCATACTCATCTCTCTCACACACTCACTCATGGCCGCACACACCCTCACTCACATTCATCTCTCACACACATTCACTCATGGCCGCACACACCCTCACTCACATTCATCTCTCACACACGCTCACTCATGCCCACACACACCTTCACTCACACTCATCTCTCACACACACTCACTCATGCCCACACACACCCTCACTCACACTCATCTCTCTCACACATTCACTCACACACACACACTTGCTTACTCCCACACACACTTACTCTCACACACACCCACACACACACACACTCGCTCACTCCCACACGCACACTCACACACACTCACTCTCACACGCACTTATTCCCCCCACACTCAATCACACACACTTGCTCACTCCCACACACACACTCACTCACGCCCACACACACTCTCACTCATTATCACACATACAAACTCCTATTCACACGCACACTTGTTTCTCTCAAAAATGCACTTGCTTACACACACACTAGAGTCTCTCTTACACACACACTCACTCCCACGCAAAGTCATCTTACCCATACACATACTAGCTCACTCTCACACACTCACATACACTGATTCCCTCTCACACAGCCACTCTCACACACTCATTCTCACACACACTCATCTTTCTCATACACATACTAGCTCACTCTCACACACTCACATACACTGATTCACTCTCACACAGCCACTCTCACACACTCTCATCTTATACACATACTCGCTCACTCTCGCAGTCACTCACTCACACTCATGCACTACTCATACAGCTACTCTCACAAACACACTCTCATACACTCACTCACACACAATAATCTCTCTCACACACTCACTCTCATGCACACTTACATTCATTCACACACACTCACGCACACTCACTCACACACACACAAGCACTTATTCACTCACAGACACACTCACTCTCGCACACATTCACTCTCACATCACTCATTTATCACACATATACACTCTTTGTAGTTTGAGTGCAAAAGCCCAAATTTCTCAAATTTTGCTTCCTTTTTAAAAAATACTTTTATTCAAGGCTTTTTTCATTTAGTCAAATTTCTCTTCCCAATTCTATCTCATCATTCAACAGTGGTGAATCTACAATTCACCTTTTCTATTACTAAATAAATTTAGAGTACCCAATAATTTTTTTTTTCTAATTAAGGGGCAATTTAGCATGGCCAATCTACCTACTCTGCACATCTTTGGGTTGTGGGGGTAAAACTGACGCAGACACTGGGAGAATGTGCAAACTCCACATGGACAGTGACCCAGGGCTGGGATTCAAACCCGGGTCCTCAGCGCCGTAGGCAGCAAAGATAACCACTGCACCACCGTGCTGCCCTTTCTATTACTTTTAGATTCTTTCTATTTGAGGGTGCTTAAACCACACATTGATGTAAAATTTTAATAAGATAAAGATATAGATAGATTCCAATCTCAGCAGGTATTTGACCATTCTGCTGTCTGAAGTTCAGTCAAGGAATATAAATAATTTTAAATGTCTGAAAGAAGATCGATTTTAGAATGAAGACCTATTTTAGAATGACACAAGAAGGGATTTACACAGACTTCACACTTTTTTCTATTTCAGAGAAACTTTCAACACCAGTACTGGATATTACTTGTGATTCTGAGCAAGGTGTGACCATGTCATGTCGAGTTCAAGGAGGGACACCCGATACCTTCTATTTGAATGACCAACAACTCACCGAGGACAATGCTGTGTTTTCATCTGATGGAAAGAAAGCTACACTGAAGAACTCAAACTCATTTTTTGGCAACAAAACATTCTTCTGTAAAGTTGAAAACCGAATTAGTAAAAGTCAGACTGATCCAAGAGAACTCACCTGTGCAGGCAAGTGTAAACGTGGGAACATAAGAGTAGGAGTAGGCCATTCAGCCCATAGAGTCCGCCATGCAATACAATCATGACTGATCATCCACTTCAATGACTTTTGCTTCGCACCATCCCCATATCCTTTTACATCATTGGTGTTTAGAAAGCTATCAATCTCTACTGTAAACATACTCAATGACTCAAGTTTGAGTAAACAAACTTTTCCTCAACTCGGTCCTAAGTGGTTTCTCCCTTATTTTGAAATTGTGTCTTCTGGTTCTCGACTTCCCCACCAGGGGAAACATCTTACCTGCATCTTCCCAGTCCATCCCTTTAAGTATTTTGCAGGTTTCAATGAGGGATCCTCTCATTCTTCCAAACTCTAGAGAATACAGGCCCAGTTTCCCCAATCCGTATTCAAAGGGCAAACCTGCTATCCCTTGAACAAGCCTGGTGAACCTTCATTACATTATCTCCATGGCAATAATATCCTTTCTATGGTGGGGGACCAAAACTGTACACAGTATTCCAGGTGCAGTCCAACCAAGGTTCTATATAATTGAAGCAATACCTCACTATTCCTGTATTCAGTATGATAGCAATAAAGGCTAATTTCCCAATAGCCTTCCTAATTGCTTGCTGGCCTTCAGTGACTTATTGATAAGGACACCCAGGTCCCTTTGTACAACTACACTCTCTAATCTCTCACCATTTACAAAATACCCTGCACTTCTGTTCCTCCTACCAAAGTATATACCCTTGCATTTTACCGCATTAAATTCCATCTGCCATGTTCTTGCAGTCACTAGGTCTGCCCAAATCCTCTTGATGCCGCTTTGTATCTTCCTGACAATACACATTCCCACCTAACTTTGTACCATCAGCGAACTTGGAAATATTACATATGATCGCCACATCCAAATCATTGATATATATTGTGAACAGCTGGGGACCAAGTACTGATCCTTGAGGTACCCACTAGCCACAGCCTGCCTACATGAGAATGACCTGTTTATTTCCACTCTGTTTTCTGCCTGTTAGCCAATCCTTAATCCATACCAGTGTATTACCACCTGTCCCATCTGCTTTAGTTTTGCTAACCGACCTCCTTTGGGGGACTTTATCAAAAGCCTTCTGAAAATCCAAGTATACTATATCCTTTATCAATTCTGTCAGTAACATCATCAAAAAACTCCAATTTATGATTTTCCTTTCAGAAATCCACGTTGGCTATGCCCAGCCAGATCATTATTATCTAAGTGTCTGACACATTCTTTATAATGGATTCCAGCATTTTCCCTACCACTGATGTGAGACGAACAGATCTATAGCTCCCTGTTCTTTCTCTCCCTCCCTTTTTAAATAATTTGGTGAAATTTGTTACCTTCCAACCTGCAGAAACCATTCCAGAGTTTGTCGAATTTTGAAGCAATGTTTTGGTGTGTATATGTTCAGCAAATATGAAAGCAACAGAAACTTTACCATTACATTTGATGGGATAACAGTATTTCAGGATCACCATAACAAAGGTAAATCAATAGCCTCGGAGAAGATGAAGGCTGTAAATCACCAAGCAATACATAAGAAAGTAAGAATACTGCCCAGCTGCAAGGAATAATTTTGCAAAACCATGAAGCGCCCAAAAACTTAAGAATTATTTTCCTTTCACTTAATTCACAACTAGCCTTGGTGATTACCTTGTACGAACAAGAGCTTCCATTTTACTGGAAATGTTTAAGCTAAACACATGATAATAACCAAAAGGTTAACCATGAAAATCCAAATTTTGTGAAGTTTGAGGAATTTACATTTTCTGCCAAAACAGTTATGATCTTCAGCTGGTAGCTCACCTAATGGAAATCTAGCAAATTCCTCATATATAAAAGGTTGCATCAATTTAGGGGCTGCAGGCTGTCGTATAACTAGGGCTCGAGAGAGGACTTCAAACTAAATAGGTGGGTGCGGGGAAGCGATCACCTGAGGGAGGATTTTGAAACTAGAAAAAGGACAAGGCAATAGCATTGATTACTGCCACAGGTAATGGTAATCAGATTGTGACAGGAAGGAGCAGAGCAGAGTGCATAAAGGTGACAGTGCACCAGCAAATGGAGACAGAGTAGGAGAAAAACATTTCTTTAAACCAACAGAGCGGAAGAGGATGCCGGTGAAACGAGATTCGAAGATAGAAGTTGAGGCAATAAAAACAAGTTGAGTGAGGTAGGGATTTTATTGGCAGCAGTGCATCAGATCGCAAGGTCTATGCAGGGAATGGTAGTCAAAAAATAAAATTGACGTCACTTTATTGGAATGGGTGGAGCATCCGCAGTAAGATTTGATGAATGAATGGCACAAATGGACATAAATTCCTTAGATCTAATTGCTTTCTTATGTATTGCTTGGTGATTTACACCTTTTAGAAGGTGAATATGGTTGCAAATCACAGAAACACAGAATTGTTACAGTTAAAAGAGTCCATTCAGATGATCATGCCTGCACAGCCTTTACAAATGAGAAATATGACTTAGTGTCGTTCTCTTGCTTTTTTCCCGTATCTGTACATATAATTTCTATTCAAATAATCTTCCACTGCCCTCTTGAATGCTTGAGATTGAACCGGCCTCCACTACACTTTCAGGCAGTGCGTTCCAGATCTAAGCCGCTTACTGTGTGAAGAAGTTTCTTTCATATCTCATTTGCCCCTTTCATATCTCATTTGCTTCTTTTGCAAAGCACCTTTGATCTGTGCCCTTTCATTCTCAATACGTTTACCAGTGGGAACAGTTTCTCCCTATCTACTCTATCCAGCCTCCTCATGATTTTGAACATTTTAATCAAATCTCATGTATCAAGTTTTCCAGGACATACATTTCAATAAGGCAGACAGAATGGAAAAGGAGGAGGGGAAGCCTTGTTAGTTGAGGGTGATTAGTGATATTAGTGAGAAATGATCTTAGCTCAGAAAATCAGAAAGCAGAATCAGTATTGGTGAAGCTTAGATATAACAAGGACACAAAATGGTAGCGGGAGTAATTTATAGGCCTCTTAACTGTAGTTATACCATTGGACAGAATATTAAATAAGAAATTATTGGAGTTTGAAACAAAGACAATGTACCAGTTACAGGGGACTTTAAGATTCATACAGACTGGACCAATCAAATTGACAAAGGTGGTCTGGAAGGCGAGTTTGCTTTTGTAATGGTATTCTACTGCCAGATAGGGCTGAAGATGTAGGGCGAGATTCTCCAACCCCAGGCCGGGTCTGAGAATCGGCGGGGTGGGGGGAGGGCTGTGATTCACGCGACGCCGCTCTAACGCTGGTCCGCCGATTCTCCGGTTACCAGAGAATCGATGCCATTGGCGCAGCACCAGTCGGTGGCCACACCAGCGATTCTCCGCGCGCGTTGGGCCGAGTGGCCGCCAAGATAGGCCGCGTCCCGACGGCGCCGTTCACATGTGGTCCTACCCAGCGGGATCTCGCCATTCATCCTGCAGGGGCGGCTTGGTGGGGGGGAGGTGGATTCGACTCTGGGCGGGAGGGTGCCTCCACCGTGGCCTGGCTAGTGATCGGGGCCTACAGATTGTCAGGCCGACTTCTCCTGGCGGGGGCCTATTTTACTCCACGGCTGGCCCCTGTAGCTCTCTGCCATGTTGCATCGGGGCCGGCGTGGAGAAGGCCGAGTTCGCGCTGGTCGTAACATGCATGTGCGAATTTGCGCCGGCCGCAGCGCATATGCACAGACCCGCGGGGCCCGTTTGACGCCGGTATCGGCAGCTGGAGCAGCGTGAGGCTCTCCAGTTCCGTGTTGGCCCCCTGTGAGGCGCAGGACCGTTGATCCTGGGGGCCTGTTGACACTGTCGTAAAACGCGACGGCATTTACGATGGTGTCAACATTTAGCCTCAGGATCAGAGAATCCCGTCCATAGTATTTGACAATGAGGCAGGGATAACGAATAATAGTAAGAGATCACTGGGAAATAATGCTAATAATACAGGTGAATTTGACATTAAGTTTGAAAATGATATATTCCAATCACAAACAATTGGAGACCCGGTTGTGATTTATTGGGAACATGGACTTAAACCTTTGGAGGTAAATAACCTGTTGAAAACATTTAAAGAAACAATTCAAAATGTTTAAAATAATCTTTCTCTGTGACTATGTTTGTTAGAACCCGAGGATGCAGACCATCAATTCCTGGGGATTTGTCATTTTTTAGTCCCTTGAGGTTCTCCAGTACATAGTCTCTGCTGATATTAATTACCTGAATTTCCTCACTCTTATTAGTCTGCTAGGGTTACTGTCTATTTCTGACATTCTATTGAAAAACAAAATTCTGCAATATAGACCCATGCAAGGCTTACTAAAGAGGTTAAGGATTCTACCAGACTAAAATAAGAGACTCACAATGTGGTAACGAACGGCAGTAAGTTGGAAGATTGGGAATGTTTAAAAGTCGGCAAAGGGTCACAAAATATTTGATATTAAAGGGAAAAAATAGAATATGAGACTAAACTAGACAAAAGTAAAACAAAACAGATTATAATTGCTTTTACAAATATATAAAAAGGAAGAGAGTAGCTAAATTATATGTCAATCCCTTAAAAATAAGCAGGAGAAATTATCATTGGTAGTGAGGAAATGCCAGAGACACTGAATAAATAATAAATATTTAGTGATGACGTAAGTTACATACCAGAAATAAACAGTAACCTAGCAGGTTAATAGCAGTGACGAAATTAAGGTAATTAATATTAGCAGAGGATATGTACTCTAAAATATGGCAAATCCCCAGGACCCGATGGCTTATCTACTGGTCTGGCTTGCATACTAAGTCCCCATGCTGGGGTGAAAACGGTGGTGTTTTACTCCAGGAAATCTGGCGTAAAATGGCCACAGTTTCCCCGTTTTGCTGGGGGGTAACAGGGAGGCAACATAGTGCACCCAGCTCTAGCTGCCGATACAGCCCCAGGACGTCCGGTTCAGAGGCCATGCTCCATGGTGAACTCAGCCCAGGGACCCGGACCGCCAAGGTAATGCCCCCCATCGGCCGCTCGCGTGCCCCGGACCAACTATCCACAAAACCCCCAGCCCCGAATGAAGCCCCCCCCCCCCGACCGCCGATCGGCCCTCCCCTGACTGTGGTAGCCCCGGCCTGAGTCCGCAGCCGCCACGCCGAGTTCATGAATGGTGTGAGCACACGTAACCCACGCTGTCAGGAACTCAGCCGATCGACGACAGAACATCGTGGGGCGGGCCTCAGGCAATGGCCTGGGGCCGTAGATAACCAGCACGGAGTACTCCTAGAGTATGCCGCTTTTTAGGGGGCGGAGAATTCAAAAACCGGCGGCGCTCCCGATTTTGGCGGCAAACCGGAGTCTCCGCCCCGTCGCAGAACGCGATTTCGGCATCGGGGAGCAGAGAATCCAGCCCCCTATGTTTCTAAAAGAGATACTGGATACGTTAGCTATGATTTTCCAAAATTACCCAGATTCTGGAATAGCTCAGCAGTTTGCTAACTGGCATATGTAACACCATTATTCAAGAAAGGAGGGTGTTACACTCACATAAATCTCTAATAAATTTGTCAAACAGGATTTCCCTTTCATAAAACCATATTTAAAAAAAATAAATTTAGAGTACCCAATTCATTTTCTTTCCAATTAAGGGGCAATTTAGCGTGGCCAATCCACCTACCCTGCACATCTTTGGGTTGTGGGGGCAAACGTACACAAACACGGGGAGAATGTGCAAACTCCACACGGACAGTGACCCAGGGCCAGGATCGAATCTGGGACCTTGGCGCCATGAGGCAGCAGTGCTAACCACTGTGCCACATGCTGCCCTATCATAAAACTATATTGATATGTTCTAACCATACTATGTTTTCTAAATACATTACTGAGACTTTCTTAATAATTGATTCCAACACTATCCCGATGACTGGCCTGGACCTCCCTGTTTTCTCTCAGTGGGTTGAAAAAAGGGGAATCAGTAGATGTGGTATGCTTGGTTTTTCAAAAGGGACTTGATAAGATGCCACACACAAGGTTAATCATAGAATCATAGAATTTACAGTGCAGAAGGAAGCCATTCGACCCATCGAGTCTGCACCAGCCCTTAGAAAGAGCACCCTGCCTAAGCCCACACCTCCACCCTATCCCCGTAACCCAGTAACCACACCTAACCTTTAGACACTAAGCCTAATTTAGCATGGACAATCCAATTAACCTGCACATCTTTGGACTGTGAGAGGAAACCGGCACACCCGGAGGAACCCCACGCAGGCACAGGGAGTGTGCAGACTCCGCACAGCCAATGACCCAAACCGGGAATCAAACCTGGGACTCTGGAGCTGTGATGCAACTGTGCTAACTACTATGTTACCATGCTGCCCCTAAGGACTCGAGGAAGGCGGGATCATGATATTCATTTGATGATCGACCATGATCATAATGAATGGTAGAGCAGGCTCGAAGGGCCAAATAGTCTCCTCCTGCTTAGAAAATAGAACATAGAACAGTAGAGCACAGTACAGGCTCTTCGGCCCACGAATGTAATGCGACATGAACACAAGGTCCCGGTTGAGGCCGTACTCATGTCTGCGGAACTTGGCTATAAGTTTCTGCTCTGTGATTCTGCGTTGTCGCGCGTCCTGAAGGCCGCCTTGGAGAACGCTTACCCGAAGATCAGACACTGAATGCCCTTGACTGCTGAAGTGTTCCCCGACTGGAAGGGAACATTCCTGCCTGGCGATTGTTGCACGATGTCCGTTCATCCGTTGTCGCAGTGTCTGTATGGTCTCGCCAATGTACCACGCTTCGGGACATCCTTTCCTGCAGCATATGAGGTAGACAACATTGGCCGCGTTGCACGGATATGTACCATGTACCTGGTGGGTGGTGTTCTCACGTGTAATGGTGGTGCCCATGTCAACGATCTGGCACGTGTTGCAGAGATTGCCATGGCAGGGTTGTGTGGTGTCGTGGTCGCTGTCCTGAAGGCTGGGTAGTTTGCTGCAAACAATGGGCGCAATTCTCCCAAAGGGAGACAAACAGCTGGCGTCGGAGGCCGCTCCTTGCCCTCTATTCCCCCCCCCCCCCCCCCCCCCCCCCCGGGGGGGCTAGGAGCGGCGGCACATGAATTTTGCGTGCCGGGCCTTGACACTTGCGTCAAAGCGGTGCGCCAGGACTGACGCGGCCGGCGGCACCTAAGTGACGTCAGCCGCGCATGCATGGTTGCCGTCTTCCCCTCCGCTGCCCCGCAAGACATGGCGGCTTGATCTTGCCGGGCGGCGGAGGGAAAAGAATGCGTCTTGTAGAGACGCCGGCCCGACGATCGGTGGGCACCGATCGCGGGCCAGACACCTCTTGAGCATGCCTGTGGTGCTCAATCCTCCCTCCGCCCCCCACAGGTCCCACACATAGCGGTCACACGCTGTTCACGCCGGCAGCAACCAGACTTTAATCTGGCGTTGTAGGACTTCTTACTGTGCTCATCCCAGTCCCAACGCCGGCATCTCCACATCATCCGAATCTAAGATCAACGTAATCTACACCCCTTCAATTTACTGCTGTACATGTGCCTGTCCAAGATTCTCTTAAATGTCCCTCATGACTCTGACTCCACCACCTCTACTGGCAGTGCATTCCACGCACCCACCACTCTGTGTAAAGAAACTACCTCTGACATCTCCCCTATACTTTCCTCCAATCACCTTAAAATTATGTCCCCTCATGACAGCCATTTCCACCCTGGGGAAAAATCTCTGGCTATCCACTCTATCCATGCCTCTCATCACCTTGTACACCTCTATCAAGTTACTTCTCTTCCTTCTTTGCTCCAGTGAGAAAAGCCCTAGCTCTCTCAATCTTTCTTCATAAGACTTGCCCTCCAGTCCTGGCACCATCCTGGTAATTCTCCTCTGCAGCATCTCCAAAGCATCCACATCCTTCCTATATGATGCGACCAGAACTGGACACAATATTCCAAGTGTGGTCGAACCAGGGTTTTATAAAGCTGCAGCAAAACCTCACGGCTCTTCAACTCAATCCCCCTGTTAATGAAAGCCAACACACCATATGCCTTCTTTTTTTTTTAATAAACAATTTTATTGAGGTAGTTTTTGGCTTTATTAACAGTTACAGACATCATCAGAAAGAAAGCAAAAAAGGCAAAAATGTGCAAACATCCACGTACTTTCAATACTTCCATCGTAACATATTGCACAAGCCCGCTCCCCTCCCACCGATACTACCCGCCATATTTTCCCTCCTACTCTACTCTACCGCCCCCCCCCCCCCCCTCCCCCCACCCCCCTGCTGACGCTCACTCTCCCGCAAATAAGTCAATAAATGGTTGCCACCTCCGGGTGAACCCCTGCACAGATCCCCTCAAGGCGAACTTAATTTTTTCCATCCCCAGGAAACTCGACATGTCCGCAAGCCACCACTCAGTCTTCGGGGGCTTTGAGTCCCTCCACGCCAATAATATTCGTCGCCGGGCTATCAGGGAAGCAAAGGCCAAAACATCGGCCTCTTTCTCCCCCTGGACGCCCGTCTCTTCCGAAACCCCAAAAATTGCCACCCCTGGACTCATCACCACCCTTGTTTTTAGCACCTGGGACATGACCCCCGCAAATCCCTCCCAGTACCCCCCCTCAGCTTAGGGCATGCCCAAAACATGTGAACATGGTTCGCTGGTCCTCCCGCGCACCTAGCGCATTTGTCCTCTATCCCAAAAAATTTGCTCATCCGAGCCACCGTCATATGGGCCCGGTGAACGACCTTAAATTGGATCAGCCCGAGCCTAGCACATGTCGCGGTCGAATTTACCCTACTCAGGGCCTCTGCCCACAGCCCATCCTCCATTTCCCCGCCTAGGTCCTCCTCCCATTTAAGTTTCAGTTCCTCTGTCTGGGACCCTTCCTCCCTCATGAACACCTTATATATACCCGAGACTCTGCCCTCCCCTTCTTCCCTCCGAGAGACTATTCTGTCGAGGATCCCCATTGGCGGGAGGCGCGGGAAAGATGGGACCTGTCTACGAACAAAGTCCCGCAACTGTAGGTATCGAAAATCATTTCCCCTTACCAACCCAAATTTCTCCTCCAAGCTCCTCAAACTCGCGAAGCTCCCTTCCAGGAACATATCACCCACCCTTCCCGCCCCGGCTCGCCGCCATACTCGGAACCCCCCATCCATACTGCCGGGGGCAAACCGATGGTTGTCGCAGATTGGCGCCCAGACAGACGCTCCCATCTCCCCCACATGCCTCCTCCACTGGCCCCATATCCGCAGGGTCGTCACCACTACTGGGCTGGTGGTGTACTTGGCCGGCGGCAGCGGTAGAGGAGCCGTGACCAGGGCTTCCAAGCTGGAGCCCCTGCACGAAGCCGCCTCCACCCGCTCCCAAATAGACCCCGTACCCACCATCCACTTCCTTATCATAGCGATGTTGGCCGCCCAGTAATAATTGACCAGACTCGGCAAAGCCAGCCCTCCCTCGCTGCGGTTCCTCTCCAACATCACCTTCTTCACCCGTGGGGATTTTCCCGCCCAGACAAAGCTCATGATCAGCCCGTTAACTCTTTTGAAGAAGGACTGTGGGATAAAGATCGGGAGGCACTGAAAAATAAACAAAAGTCGAGGGAGGATTGTCATCTTTACAGTCTGCACCCTCCCTGCCAGCGACAGCGGGAGTGCATCCCATCTCCGAAATTCTCCCTTCATTTGCTCCACCGCCCTGGCCAAATTTAACTTATGCAGCCTGCCCCAGTCTCGTGCCACCTGGATTCCCAAATACCGGAAATTTTCCTCAACCAGGCTAAACGGTAGCCCTCTCAATCTGTTCTCCTGGCCCCTTGCCTGGACCACAAATATTTCACTCTTGACCGTATTTAATTTGTATCCTGAGAACTGGCCAAACTTCCTCAGCATTCCCAGTATTGTTCCCATCACGGCCACTGGGTCCGACACGTACAGGAGCAGGTCGTCTGCATAAAGAGAAACCCTGTGTTCAACCCCGCCCCTCACCATCCCCTTCCAACCCTCTGCGGCTCTCAGCGCAATCGCCAGCGGCTCTATGGCCAGCGCAAACAGCAGCGGGGAGAGCGGGCAGCCCTGTCTGGTCCCTCGGTACAACCTAAAGTACTCCGACACTTCTCTGTTGGTCCTGACGCTGGCCCTCGGGGCCTGATATAATAATTTGATCCAATCCACCAATCCCTCCCCGAACGCAAACCGTCCGAGCACCTCCCATAGATAGTCCCACTCCACCCGGTCAAAGGCCTTCTCGGCGTCCATTGCCACCACTACCTCCACCTCTCTACCCGCCGGGGGCATCATTATCACATTGAGCAATCTCCTCAGATTGGCCGCCAGCTGCCTACCTTTAACGAACCCCGTTTGATCCTCCCCAATCACCTCCGGTACACAGTCCTCCATTCTACCCGCCAGTACCTTTGCCAGGAGCGTGGCGTCTACATTAATCAGGGAGATTAATAGAACAGTACAGCACAGAACAGGCCCTTCGGCCCTCAATGTTGTGCCGAGCCATGATCACCCTACTCAAACCCACGTATCCACCCTATACCCGTAACCCAACAACCCCCCCCCTTAACCTTACTTTTATTAGGACACTACGGGCAATTTAGCATGGCCAATCCACCTAACCCGCACATCTTTGGACTGTGGGAGGAAACCGGAGCACCCGGAGGAAACCCACGCACACAGGGGTAGGACGTGCAGACTCCACACAGACAGTGACCCAGCCGGGAATCGAACCTGGGACCCTGGAGCTGTGAAGCATTTATGCTAACCACCATGCTACCCTGCTGCCCGTATTGGCCTGTAGGACCCGCACGCCTCCGGGTCTTTACCCCGCTTCAATATCAGAGATATGGTGGCTTGTGACATTGTCGACGGCAGGGTCCCTCTGCCCCTTGCCTCATTGAAAACCCTCGCCAAGACCGGGCCCACCAGCTCAGAGAACTTCCTATAAAACTTTACTGGGTATCCATCCGGCCCCGGGGACTTCCCCGACTGCATAGCCTTAAGGCCCAATACCTCCTCTACTCTAATCGGGGCCCCCAGCTCTTCCACTCGCCCCCCACCAACTGTTGGGAATGTTAACCCGTTCAGAAACCTTTTCATCCCCTCCAGTTCTTCCGACGGCTCCGAAGTATACAGCTTACGATAGAAGTCCCGGAATACCCTATTCAATTCTGCCGGGTCCTCCACTTTGCGCCCCCCCCCCTCGTCCCTCACTCTACCTATTTCCCTGGCCGCCTCCCTCCTCCTGAGTTGCTGCGTTAACAGTCTGCTAGCCTTTTCCCCATGCTCGTACACCACTCCCCTCGCCTTCCTAAGCTGTTCCACGGCCCTGCTCGTGGATAGTGCCCCCATTTCCGCCTGTAGTCTCTGCCTCTCCCTGAGTAAAACCTCCCCCAGGGACTCCGCGTGCTCTTCATCTATCCGGCCTATTTCCCTAACTAATCTATCCATCTCTGGCCGGTCTGCCTTGGCTCTATGGGCCCCAATTGAAATCAGCTCCCCCCGCACTACTGCCTTTAGCGCCTCCTACAAGGTCTCCGCTGAGACCTCCCCCGTGTCATTCACCTGCAGGTAATTTTTTATACATTTCCGAAGCCTCTCGCAGATCCCCTCCTCCGACAGCAGTCCCCCATCTAGCCTCCATTGCGGGCGTTGATAGCTCGCTCCCCCGAACTGCAGGTCCACCCAATGCGGGGCATGGTCTGAAATGGTAATTGCTGAGTATTCCGTGTTCTTTACCTCCCCCATACAGTCCCTGCTTAGTACAAAGAAATCTATCCTGGAATATACTTTATGGACGTGCGAGTAAAATGAGTAGCCCCTTCCTGTTGGCTGTCTATCTCTCCAGGAGTCCACTGGCCCCATTTGCTCCATAAACCCTTTCAGCTCCCTTGCCATTTCTGAGAGTCTACCCGTTCTGGGACACGACCGATCCACAGTCGGGTCAAGGACCATGTTAAAGTCCCCTCCCATTATTAGCCTGCGAGAATCCAAGTCCGGGATCTTCCCCAGCACTCTTTTAATGAAGTCCACGTCATCCCAGTTCGGGGCATATATATTCACCAGCACCACTCTTCTCCCCTCCAGTCTGCCCCGTACCATCAGGTATCTGCCCCCCCTGTCTGCGGATATGCCCTCTGCCTCAAATTGCACGCGCTTGTTAATCATGATTGCCACCCCTCTGGACTTCGAGTCCAAGTCCGAGTGGAAGACCTGGCTAATCCAGCCCTTCCTTAGCCTGGTCTGGTCCGACACTTTCAGATGTGTCTCCTGCAACATAATTACGTCCGCCCTCAGGGCCCTCAAGTGCGCGAACACCCGCGCCCTCTTAACCGGCCCATTCAGTCCCTTGACGTTCCAGGTGATCAGCCTGGTCGGGGGGCACATCCCACCCCCCCACCCCGCCGGTCAGCCATAGCCTTTCTCGGGCCGGCCCCTGGCCCGTGCTTCGCGCCATTCCTGGCCCGCCCTTTGGCTGCCTCCACCCTCGACCTCCTTTCCAGTGCCTATTTCAAGTCCCTCTCCCGTCAGCAGAACAACCCCCCCCTCCTCTAACCCCACCCCCTGATACCCCCACCCCTGCCATCTACTGGCTGCAACTTCCCCCCCCCCCCCCATCTGACTCCCTTGACTAGCCAATCTGCTAGCCCGGTGACTCAACACTCCGGCGCCTTCCTGTCTCATTCCCATTGTTTCCCCGTCCTCCTCCCCACCCACTGGGGTAAGCCGGCTCCAGTATCTTCCGCGAGCTGCACAAAAAGCACAAACCAGCCCAAACAGGAAAAAAAAACCACAGAAAAAAGAGAAAAAAGCACATAAATGTCCATGAACAAAGGAAAGAGTCTCAAATGTTCCGCTTGGCCCCTTGGCCCAGCAAACCGTTGAGCAGCAGTCCAGGCACATTCGGCGTTCCTTCCCACAGAAATCCTCGGGCCCTAACTCGCGTCCTTGGGGCCTCCTTTCGGGACCAGCCCCAGGTCCCTCACAAAATCCATCGCTTCTTCGGGCTCGGAGAAGTAGTGGTGTTGACCCTGGTGCGTGACCCATAGCCGAGCTGGGAACAGCAGACCAAACTTCACGTGCTTCTTGAACAGCACCTCCTTGACATTCTTAAAGGCTGCTCGCCGCCGAGCCACCTCCTGGCTTAGGTCCTGATAAATGCGGAGAACACTGCTGTTCCACGTGCTGCTCCTGGCGCTCTTTGCCCACTGCAGCACCCGCTCCTTGTCCACGAACCTGTGGAACCTAATCATCATCGGGCGGGGGGGGGGGGGGGGGGGGGGGGGGGGGGGGGGGGGGGGGGGGGGGGGGGGGGGGTCCGCCCGGCCGCCCCTGCCTTGCCTGCACTCTGTGTGCCCCCTCCAGCTCCAGCGGTCGCGGAAAGGCTTCGGCCCCCATCAGCTGCTTCAGCAGGTCTGCTACAAACGCTGCAGCATCAGCTCCCTCAGCCCCCTCCGGGAGGCCGACCATCCTCAGATTGTTCCTGCGGACTCTATTCTCCAGCTCCTCCACTCTGTCCAGCAGTCTTCTCTGCCGCTCTTTCAGGCCGTCAACTTCTAGCGCTGCAACCGTTTGCGCATCCGCCTGCTCCTCCACCGCCTCTCCCAGCTCCTTAACTTTAACATCCTGGGCGTCCAGCCTCTGGTTCAGCTGATCCACCGCTTTATGGATTGGGTCCAAGCTGTCCCGCTTCAGCGCTTCAAAACTGGACTTCATTACCTGGAGCATGTTATCCAGCGCCTGCTGGATTGCTGAGTCCGGGGTCCGTGTGTCCGCCATCTTAGGTCCCAGGTAATTTTCTTCAGGTCCTTGTCTCTGTCCCTTTTTTTCCTTCTTCTTCTGCCTTCTGGAATCCCGCTGTTCCATGTGCCGCAGCCCGCTCCTCAGCACCTTCGCTGCCGCCTTCCTTCGCCCAGCTCCTTAAATTTTACCTCCTGGGCATCTGAAGTGGGTCCAAGCTGTCCCTCCTCAGCAACTCCAAACTTTTTTTCCTTGTCCTGGAGGAAGGAAGGTCCGTTGGTCCGCCATCTTACCCTTCAGGTCAGTTTCCTCCTTGCCTCCGTCTCTCTCTCTCTCTTTCTTCCTCTACCTGCTGGCCTCCCACGATTCCATCCGCTGCAGCCCGCTCTCCTCTTCTTTCACGGCAGCCTTTTTGCCGCCCCCGTGGTCCCGCTATCGCGGGGAATCAGCTGCTAAGCCCCGCCGGAGCGAGAGCCCGCCGAATGTGCGGCTCACTCGAACATCGCCGCCACCGGAAGTCACCATATGCCTTCTTAACGACCCTATCAACCTGAATGGCAACTTTGAGGGATCTATGTATGTGAACCCCAAGATCCCTCTGTTCCTCCACACTTCCAAGAATCCTGCCTTTAACCCTGTATTCAGCATTCAAATTCGACCTTCCAAAATGAACCACTTCACATTTATCTAGGTTGAACTCCATCTGCCACTCCTCAACCCAGCTCTGCATCCGGTCAATGTCCTGTTGTAACCTGCAATAGCCCTCAACACTATCTACAACTCCACCAACCTTCGTGTCATCGGCAAACTTACTAACCCACCCTTCCACTTCCTCATCCAAGTCAGTTATAAAAACCACAGAGCAGAGGTCCCAGAACAGATCTCTGTGGGACACCACTGGTCACCGCCCTCCAGGCGGAATATTTTCCATCCACTCGCTTTCTTCTTTCGGCCAGCAAATTCTGTATCCAGACAGCCAAATTTCCCTGTATCCCATGCCCCCTAACTTTCTGAATGAGCCTACCATGGGGAACCTGATCAAATGCTTTACTGAAATCCATATACACCACATCCACTGCCCAACCTTCAGCATGGTAGCACGGTAGCATGGTGGTTAGCATAAATGCTTCACAGCTCCAGGGTCCCAGGTTCGGTTCCCGGCTGGGTCACTGTCTGTGCGGAGTCTGCACGTCCTCCCCGTGTGTGCGTGGGTTTCCTCCGGGTGCTCCGGTTTCCTCCCACAGTCTAAAGATGTGCGGGTTAGGTGGATTGGCCATGCTAAATTGCCCGTAGTGTCCTAAAAAGTAAGGTTAAGGGTGTGGGGGGTTGTTGGGTTACGGGTATAGGGTGGATACATAGGTTTTTGTGTAGGGTGATCATTGCTCGGCACAACATCAAGGGCCGAAGGGCCTGTTCTGTGCTGTACTGTTCAATGTTCTATAACCTTCAATGAGGCTTGTGAGGCAAGACCTGCCCCTCACAAAGCCATGGTGACTATCTTTAATCAAACTGTTTTTCTAAATAATCATAAATCCTATCTCTCAGAATCCTTTCCAATATTTTGCTCACCACAGACGTAAGGCAATGTAATTCCCAGGGATTTCCCTACTGCCTTTCTTGAACAGGGGAACAACATTCACCTCCCTCCAATCATCCGGTACTACTCCAGTGGGGAGTTCTATCTATTTCTATGTAAGGAGTTGTGGTGATATATTTCGATGCCCTGGATTATAGATAGGAAACAGACAGTAGGGATAAATAAGACATTTTCAAGTTAGCAGACTGTGATTAGTGAATTTCCACAAGGATCAGTGTTAGGGTATCAACTATTTGCAGTATAAATTAATAAGAACTAAGAACATAAGAACTAGGAGCAGAAGTAGACCGTCTGGCCCTTCGAGCCTGCTCCGCCATTCTATAGGGTCATGGCTGATCTTTCCGTGGTCTCAGAACCATTTACCTGCATTCTCGCCATACCCCGTAATTCCTTTATTTTTCAAAAAAACAATATAAACATAATATAATGACATAGAGATAGAGATAGAGATAGTGAGTAGCATGTTTAAGTTTGCTGACAATACAATGCTAAATGGAAATGCAAGCTGTTAGATGGAGACAAAGAGGTGAAACTAATGTTGATAGATTAATTAAGCAGGCAACAAGGTGGCAGATGAAGTGTGAGGTTATACATTTTGGTCGTAAGACTAAAAGAGCAGAATACCTTTTTAAAAAGCGTGACATTTTAAAATTTTGTATTTCAGAGTCTTCAATGTACCTTTACAAGGAGCATAAAATGTTAGCATCAGGTACAGCAAGACCATAGGAAAGCAAATGGATGTTAGATTTTATTGCAAAGGGATTGGGTTCAAGAATAAAGAAGCCTTGCTATAGTTGTACAGGGTTTTGGTGAGACCACATCTGGAATACTGTGTGCGGTTCTGGTCTCTGTATTTAAGGATGATAGGATTGTCTATGATAATAAGCTTAGTAAATTGTGTCTATATTCTCTATATAGAAGAATGAAAGGTGATCTCATTGAAACATTTGAGATTTTGAAGGATCTTGGTAAGGTAGGTATTGAGAAGTTGCTTCCCCGGCAGAGGAATATAGGGAAAGGGGACACAGCATGAGGATGAGATGCAAATCTTTTCGGACTGAAATGAGGAAAACAATAACTGAACAAATGAATAAGAAATCATTGTTTTCAAATATTATACGTAAAATTTCCTAAAAATGAGTTACGTTGCTGTTGTATGTTAACCTGATTTTAAGCCTGCCGATCTGCATGAACTGGGTAGGTGGGCTGCCATTTTAACTGACAGAATCAGTGCCACCTAGCAGATGTAGTAGGGGTCTCAGCAATATTTAAAAGTTGGGTCATTTATGCCTCTGTTCTGTGTGTGGTTGATGGCATTTTAGGACATTCACTTGACGTCTTTTTGTTGCTTCT
The DNA here is from genome assembly GCF_902713615.1 of Scyliorhinus canicula. Taxonomy (NCBI): domain Eukaryota; kingdom Metazoa; phylum Chordata; class Chondrichthyes; order Carcharhiniformes; family Scyliorhinidae; genus Scyliorhinus; species Scyliorhinus canicula. Next base: position 52,801,831 of record NC_052152.1, on the reverse strand, counting down.
TTTGGTACAGATTCAACTGAAGGTCATGATTATGTGAAGACTTTAATCATTATTCTGGCTGTAGTGATTGGACTGATTATTCTGTGGGTCTGGCTTATCATTTTTGCCAGAAGAAATTTGGACAACAACTGCAAGATAAGGAGGTGAGTTTCTAACTGAATGTCAAGATGGAGTGTCACTTATCCCCCCACCCCCACGCGAACAGCTCCTCAAATGTGGCCACGAACAGTCCCCACCATGCCGTGAAGCTCTCTGCTGAACCCCTCAGTTCCAACTTAGTTTTCTCCAACTGAGAGATTTGACACCGGTTTTTGAGTCTCCCCTCACCGGTCCCAGAATCAGTGTGAGTTCGGGGCTAATTTTGGCATCATGAAACGCCACAGTTCCCACGCTGGCGTCGGCTCTTAACCGCAGAAACGGAGAATCCAGCCCCAGTTCTTTCTTTTTCCTTTTTTTCTTAGCTTTAGTGCTACCACCCTTGAACTTGGTAAGGTCCACGCTCGCATCTGCCTGTGAATCTTTGGCATCATCCTTGCTGCTCGTCTCGCCCAAGGAATTCGCTGTTTCTGGAGGTTTTGCTGGATTGAAAGGGTTTGGTTTATCCATGGCGCTTGCGTCCGAGAACTGTACCATGTGTCCATGAACTATTGAGGCATCTAATGTCAGCGGTGCTTGGATGCCTTTGAAGTTGAAGGCAAGTTTGTGACTTCAGGAATGATCTGCAAACCCTTGAATTTCTGTATCTTGGACAGGTCAATATCCTTCAAAATGGGGATTATTTCTTCAATTTCCAGCTGGTTGTTCTCAACTGATTTGTTCTTACTTCATTTGTTTTTTGTTGCAATCTGACTTTCAGTCTCTGCACACTTATTTTAGAGCTTTCACAATCATCTTTCTGCTGCACAGATTCAAAACTACTTGTTATCACCTCTTCACTAATGTCCAATGAACTTTCATGGTCTTCCTCTTCTAGCTCAGCCTTCACTTTGTCTCCCAATGGAGCTGGTACACATCTTGGTGCGTGTATTACAGATTTTCATTCTCCTTAGTTGCAGTGCTGACTGCACTGTAAACCCGCATAACTAGCTGCAGTTCCTAACTCGCTCTACTCCTGTCAGACATTTGCGTTCAGTCGTCACAACGGAAGATTTATGTATGTAAATACTGGTTTTACATTGACATCGGGTTCGCATGCTCCTAATGTCTTAATTTCATTTCCATTGTAATCTCTTAACAATACTGTTTTGTCTACTGCTTGCGGTTTAATTCACTGCTTTTTGACATTGGACAAATTGATGAGGTTGACCTTGTACCTGTGTCGAGTTTCAATGTTATTACTGTGTCATTTATCATTAATGTCATTGTCCATTTATCTTTAGGAACTTCTGCATTACCTTTACTATTACTACAAATTGTCATTGCAACATTGTCATTTTGCATGCAATGACAATACTTGTCCTCCCTAAAGATCATGCCGATGAAGACCAGGGGCGCAGTTCTCCCGAATCCGGCAATGGCCCGACATCGGCGTAAATGACGGCGTAAACCACTCCGGCGTCTGGTCAACCAGAAGGTGTGGAATTCTCCGCACTTCCGAGGGCCAGGCTAGCGCTGGAGGGGTTGGCGCCGCCCCAGCAGGCGCTGAAGGGATTGTGCGAGTTTGAGCATGTGCAAAACCGCCGGAATGGTTCAGCGCATGCGCAGAGCGGCCAACGTATTCCAGCGCATGCACAGGGGGGTGTCTTCTCCGCACCGGCCATAGCGGAGCCGTACAGGGGCCGGCGCGGAAAGAAGGACTGCCCCCACAGCACAGGCCAACCCGCAGATCGGTGGGCCCTGATCGCGGACCAGGCCCCAGTGTGCCCCCCCCCCCCCCCATCGGGGTCGGATCCCCCCGCGCCCCCCTGAGGACTGCACCAGCCAACTTACCTGCCAGATCCCGCCGTGTGGGACCATGTCCAATCCACGCCGGTGGGACTGGCCAGAAACCGACGGCTGCTCGGCCCATTGGGGCTCGGAGAATTGCCGGGGGGGGGGGGGCGCGCTGTCAACGGCCCGCGACCGGTGCGGCGTGATCCCTGCCCCCACCTGAAAATCAGCACCAGAGAATACGGCAGCTGGCACGGAGCGGCGGTGCGGGATTCACACTCCCCCCGGGGATTCTCTGACTCGGCAGGGGGTCGGAGAATCCTGCCCATGTCTTTGAGGCACATTTCATCAACTGTGTTGAAGGCTTTTGTTTGTTCCTCTTTTTGATGAGAAAAACATTGCCTAGCTGTGGTGAATCACAGTAGCGTAATTCACACTGTATTACCATGTTGTACTATGCCTCGGTAAGCTCGGCACACGAGCAGTTGCGCTACTCTGCCACTAGGGGGAGATGCACTGGGAGTGTACGGGAGTTTGTACTGGGCTCCACCCTTGGCTCCACCCACGGCTCCTCCCCCTAACCGGAAGTATAGAGGTTGATGCTGAGAGCCTGCCTGCCAGTTCATCTGGAGTTCATCTTGTCACAGGCAGGCTCTGTTGTAAGACGATTAAAACCACTGTTCACTTCTTTTTTTTTAAAATAATTTTTATTGAAGACATTTTTCAAAATACAAACATTTTAACCCCCCCTACATTTACATTTAAATTATAACAAAACAAAGTCAAACCCCCCTACTTAACAAAAAAAGAAAAAGGTCCCCCCCCCCCCACGCGCGCGTCCCCCCCCCCCCCCCCCCCCCCCCCCCGTCCCCCGCCGGCGAACCGACAGTCAGACCACTATCATTTCTAGCAGCGTTCCCGGGCAGGCCTTGCCCGTGCCACCACCGCTACCGTACTTCCTCCGTCTTTGTCCCCCCTCCCCTCCCCCTCCCCCCCCTCCCTCCCGCCCTCCCCTCCCCTCCCGGGTTGCTGCTGTCACGGCCTCAGTTTCTATCTCTGATCACTGTTCACTTCTAACCACATGTCGCGTGAATTGATGGTCTCATCAATTTAATCGTCTTAAGAAACAGTAAGGAATGACCATGGAATCAGCCCTCGAGCCTAATCGACTGGAACTCGACCCGCAGGATGCAGAGGCGAAAAAGGTCTTTTCGCATTGGCTCCGATGTTTTAAGGCCTACCTGGCTGAAGCAAGCACCACAGAAATGACGGAGGAGCAGAAACTCAGTCCACTGCACACGAGGGTGAGCCATCGTATAGCTACTCAGCTAAACTGTATCGTCTCATATACAGAGGCCCTGGCCCTACTCGATAGAATGTACGTGAGGCCTATCAATGAGGTCAACACGCGCCATGTTTTTACTACTCGCCACCAGCATCCTAAGAATCGCTAGAAGAATTCCTCAGAGACTTAAAAGCCTTATCCCGGGACTGTAATTACCAGGCAGTAAATGCTGCAGAACATAGAGAACTTGCTGTCCATGATGTCTTTGTTGCAAGCCTTAGATCGAATTACGTGCGCCAGCGACTGCTGGAGAGGGGGGCCCTAAATTTAGAAGATACTGTTGAACTCGCGACAACTATGGAGGTCTCATTTCGTAGCCTCATCTCGTTTCCTGCCGACTGCGCGACCCCGTCATGGGCCCCCGACCAGCGACTCCCCAGGCCAGTGCCGCGCGGCCACCCAGCCACCATGCTGCCCCAGCCTGCCACTTTTGTGGCCAGTCCCAGCACCCGCAGCAGCACTGCCCGGCCCGCAACGCGACCTGCAGCAGTTCCGGGCGAAAAGGCCATTACGCCAGAGTGTGCCTGGCAAGGAAGGCCCCAGCCCCTAAACCTCCAGCGGCACAAAGTAATCGCCCTCCGCACTCGCAGGCCCGCAGGCCCCGGAACGCAGCGGCCTATAACCCCAACTCCGCCCTCACCCACCACGTGCGATCCATGGGGGCCGCCATCTTGGCGGACCCCCACCACGCGGTCCACCACGGGCGACGCATGGGGGCCGGCATCTTGGATGCCATCTTCCTCGCCGCCCACCACGTGCGATCCACGGGGGCGGCCATCTTGGGCGCCATCCTCTCCACACTCAGAAAACTCGATTGAAGACTGCAACCTCAGCGGGCACTCATCGCGGGGTCATCCCAGCGCAGCCGACCGAGCCACCGACTACCTGCAACTCAACGCAGTCACACTGGACCAATCGCGCCCAAAGCATCTCCACAACTCGATGACGACGGTCCAAATCAACGGGTACAGTACACCGTGCCTTTTCTACTCCGGGAACACTGAGAGCTTCGTACACCCAGATCTGGTAAGACGCTGTTCGCTCCCTGTTTTTCCTTCACGGCAAACTATCTCCCTCGCTTCGGGTTCCCACTCTGTCCACATCCAAGGGCGCACCGTCGCGACTCTAACAATCCAAGGCGCTAGCTCCTCTAATTTCCAACTATACGTCCTGCCCGAACTCTGCGCCCCACTCTTATAGGGACTCGACTTTCAATGCAATCTCAAGACTCTCACCCTCAGCTTCGGTGGACCCCTACCCCCTCTCACTATCTGCAGCCTAGCCACGCTGCAAATCTCCCCCCCTCCTCTCTTTGCCAACCTCACTCCGGACTGTAAACCCATAGCCACTCGCAGCAGGCGGTACAGCCTACAGGACAGGGTGTTCATTCGATCCGAGGTCCGGAGGCTTTAACGTGAGGGGATCATAGAGGCCAGTAACTGTCCCTGGAGAGCTCAGATGGTGGGCGTCAAGACCGGGGAAAAATTCCGTATGGTCATAGACTATAGTCAGACTATTAATCGGTTTACGCTCCTCAACGCGTACCCCCTCCCCAGGATTGCAGACATGGTAAATCAGATCGCCCAGTATCGGATTTGTTCCACGGTGGATCTGAAGTCTGCATACCACCAACTCCCAATCCGCCCGGAGGACCGCCACTTCACGGCGTTTGAGGCCGATGGCCGCCTCTTCCACTTCCTCCGGGTCCCCTTTGGCGTCACGAATGGGGTTTCGGTGTTTCAACGAGCAATGGACCGAATGGTGGACCAGTACGGGCTGCGGGCCACGTTTCCGTACTTGGATAACATCACCATCTGCAGCCATGACCAGCAGGACCACGATGCCAACCTCAACCGATTTCTCCAGATGGCCCAGAAACTTAACCTCACATACAACAAGGAGAAATGCGTTTTCTGCACAACCAGACTAGCCATCCTCGGCTATGTAGTGGAAAACGGAGTCCTGGGTCCCGACCTGGACAGTATGTGCCCCCTCTTAGAACTCCCTCTCTCTCATTGTCCCAAGGCCCTCAAGCGGTGCCTGGGATTCTTTTCGTATTACGCCCAGTGGGTCCCTCAATATGCGGACAAAGCCCGCCCACTCTTTAAGGCCACACTTTTTCCCCTGTCAGCTGAGACTCGCCAGGCCTTCAACTGCATCAAGGAGGACATCGCCAAGGCTGCCATGCGGGCAGGGCCGGCTCAAGGCACCGGCAACTCGGGCTGTCGCCCGGGGCGCCATGTGCTAGGGGGCGCCAGACTCGGGTCCCGCGCATGCGCAGTTGGGCCAGCGCCAACCAGCGCATGCGCGGTGGCCGCACTCCCCCAGGGCGGCCCCCCCCCGGTCCGTCCCCCCGCCTCGGGTCCGCCCCCCGCCCCCCCCTCGGGTCCGCCCGCCCCGCCCCCCCCTCGGGTCCGCCCGCCCCGCCCCCCCCCCCCCCCGGTCCGTCCCCTCGTTCCGCCCCCCCCGCCTCGGGTCCGTCCCCCCGCCCCCCCCTCGGGTCCGTCCCCCCGCCCCCGCCCTCGGGTCCGCCCCCCCCCCACCCCGCCCCGCCCCCCTCGGCCCCCCCCCTCGGCCCCTCCCCCCCCCCCTCGGCCCCCCTCCCCCCCTCGGCCCCCTCCCCCCCTCGGCCCCGCCCCCCCTCGCCCGCCCCCCCTCGGCCCCCCCCCCCCCCCCCCCCCCCCCCCCCCCCCCCCCCCCCCCCCCCCCCCCCCCCAAGGGCGCCGAAGTTCAGCTTGCCCGGGGCGCCAGCAACCCTAGGGCCGGCGCTGCATGCGGGCGGTGGATGAATCCGTCCCTTTCCAGGTTGAGAGCGATGCCTCAGATGTAGCTCTTGCAGCCACATTAAATCAGGCAGGGAGACCAGACGCATTTTTCTCCCGAACCCTCTCCGCTTCGGAACTTCGACACTCCTCAGTCGAAAAGGAAGCACAAGCCATTGTGGAGGCTATTCGTCACTGGAGGCACTACCTCGCAGGTAGAAGGTTCACCCTCATCACCGACCAAAGATCGGTTGCCTTCATGTTTGACAACTCGCAAAGGGGCAAAATTAAAAATGACAAAATCCTGAGGTGGAGGATCGAACTCTCCACCTACAAATACGATATTATGTATCGACCGGGGAAGCTCAATGAGCCCCCAGATGCCCTGTCCCGCGGGACGTGCGCCAGCGCACAGAGCGACCGGTTAAAAGCCATCCACAATGACCTCTGCCACCCGGGGGTCACCCGGCCCGCCCACTACATTAAAGCCCAAAATCTGCCTTTCTCCACCGAGGAGGTAAAAGCCGTCGCCAGGGATTGCCCGATCTGCTCGGAGTGCAAACCGCACTTCTACATACCAGACAGGGCCCACCTGGTCAAGGCTTCTAGACCCTTTGAACGCCTCGCTATCGATTTCAAAGGGCCACTCCCCTCGACTAACAGGAATGTGTACTTCCTGAACGTCATGGACGAGTTCTCCCATTTTCCGTTTGCTATCCCGTGCCCCGATATGACCTCCCACACAGTCATTAGGGCCCTGCATAGCATCTTCACCCTGTTTGGTTTCCCCAGCTATGTACACAGCGACCGGGGTTCGTCCTTTATGAGCGACGAACTGCGTCAGCACCTGCTCGGCAAGGGCATCGCCTCGAGCAGGACTACCAGCTACAACCCCAGGGGGAACGGGCAGGTGGAGAGGGAGAATGCGACGGTCTGGAAGACCGTCCTACTGACCCTCCGGTCCAGGAATCTCCCGATCTCCCATTGGCAAGAAGTCCTCCCCGACGCGCTCCACGCTATTCGGTCCCTCTTATGTACCGCTACCAACTAGACCCCTCACGAGCGGCTCTTTATTTTTTCCAGGGGCACTACCACGGGGGTTTCGCTCCCAGCATGGTTGAATACACCGGGCCCAGTACTCCTCCGGAAGCACGTCAGGGCGCACAAAACTGACCCACTCGTAGAGAAAGTGCTCCTACTGCATTTGAACCCCCAGTACGCCTTCGTTGAATTCCCTGACGGACGTCAGGACACCGTATCCCTCCGGGACTTAGCACCTGCAGGGTCCAACCCCCCCACTACACCACCGAGGTACCCCTCCCACTACATCCCACCCAACTCGCCCCCCACACCCTCGCACCTACCAGTTCGCTACATTTTTTTTGCACGCCCGCGCCAGCTAGCACCCAGCGCCCCCAGTCCCCAGTCGATTCAGACGGGTACGAAACTCGGGCGGAATCGCCCCCGGAGTCCACCATCGTACCCCAACCGACGGTGCTCATCCAGCCACCAGAAGGGGCTGCAACCCCGGTGCTCCCCCGATCACAGTAGCATAATTCACACTGTATTACACATGTTGTGCTATGTCTCTGTAAGCTCGGCACACGAGCAGTTGCGCTGCTCTGCCACTAGGGGGAGATGCACTGGGAGTGTACGGGAGTTTGTACTGGGCTCCACCCTTGGCTCCACCCACGGCTCTTCCCCCTAACCGGAAGTATAAAGGTTGATGCTGAGAACCTGCCTGCCAGTTCATCTGGAGTTCATCTTGTCACAGGCAGGCTCTGTTGTAAGACGATTAAAACCACTGTTCACTTCAAACCACGTGTCGCGTGAATTGATGGTCTCATCACTAGCAAAATGATTTGTTCTTCCACATTTGGAGCTTACCTTTCCAAATGCTGGACATTGTTGTGGCAAATGTTGATTGCCACACCGCTGGCATGAAATGGAGGATTGGGTCGGCCACTCAAAATGGCTACCAGCACTGGGAAAACATTTTTTATTCAAGTGCATCACTACACTAATGGCATCTGCCATCTCTTCTACCTTCAGGTAAATTGGGGAAAGGCAGAGTATAACAAAATTCGGCAGGAGCTAGGGAATGTGGATTGGGAGCAGCTGTTTAAGGGTAAATCCACATTTGAAATGTGGAAGTCTTTTAAGGAAAGGCTGATTAGAGTGCAGGACAGACATGTTCCTGTGAAAATGAAAGATAGAAATGGCAAGATTAGGGAACCATGGATGACGGGTGAAATTGTGAGACGAGCTAAGATGAAAAAGGAAGCATACATAGGATTGAGGCAACTCAAAACTGATGAAGCTTTGGAGGAATATCGGGAAAGTAGGACGAATCTCAATCGCGCAATAAAGAGGGCTAAAAGGGGTCATGAAATATCTTTGTCTAATAAGGTTAAGGAAAATCCCAAAGCATTTTATTCGTATGTAAGGAGCAAGAGGGTAACTAGAGAAAGGATTGGCCCACTTAAAGACAAAAGAGGAAATTTATGCGTGGACTCAGAGGAAATGGGTGAGATTCTTAATGAGTACTTTGCATCGGTATTCACAAAGGAGAGGGACAAGACGGATGTTGAGGCTAGGGATGGATGTTTAAATACCCTAGGTCAAGTTGTCGGACGGAAGGGGGAAGTTTTGGGTATTCTAAAAGACATTAAGGTGGACAAGTCCCCAGGACCGGATGGGATCTATCCCAGGTTACTGAGGGAAGCAAGGGTCAAAATAGCTGGGGCCTTAACAGATATCTTTGCCATGATGTGGAGATGCCGGCGTTGGACTGGGGTGAGCACAGTAAGAAGTCTTACAACACCAGGTTAAAGTCCAACAGGTTTGTTTCAAACACGAGCTTTCGGAGCACGGCTCCTTCTTCAGGTGAAGAAGGAGCCGTGCTCCGAAAGCTCGTGTTTGAAACAAACCTGTTGGACTTTAACCTGGTGTTGTAAGACTTCTTACAGATATCTTTGCAGCATCCTTGAGCACGTGTGAGGTCCCGGAGGACTGGAGAATTGCTAATGTTGTCCCTTTGTTTAAGAAGGGTAGCAGGGATAATCCAGGGAATTATAGACCTGTGAGCTTGACGTCAGTGGTAGGCAAACTGTTGGAGAAGATACTGAGGGATAGGATCTATTCACATCTGGAAGAAAATAGACTTATCAGTGATAGGCAGCATGGTTTTGAGCAGGGAAGGTCATGTCTTACAAACCTAATAGAATTCTTTGAGGAAGTGACAAAGTTAATTGATGAGGGAAGGGCTGTAGATGCCATATACATGGACTTTAGTAAGGCGTTTGGTAAGGTTTCCCATGGCAGGTTGATGGAAAAAGTGAAGTCGTATGGGGTTCAGGGTGTACTAGCTAGATGGATAAAGAACTGCCTGGGCAACAGGAGACAGAGAGTAGTGGTGGAAGGGAGTGTCTCAAAATGGAGAAAGGTGACTAGTGGTGTTCCACAGGGATCCGTGCTCGGACCACTGTTGTTTGTGATCTACATAAATGACCTGGAGGAAGGTATAGGTGGTCTGATTACCAAGTTTGCAGATGATACTAAGATTGGTGGAGTTGCAGATAGCGAGGAGGACTGTCAGAGAATACAACAAAATATAGATAGATTGGAGAGTTGGGCAGAGAAATGGCAGATGGAGTTCAATCCAAGCAAATGCGAGGTGATGCATTTTGGAAGATCAAATTCAAGAGCGGACTATATGGTCAATGGAAGGGTCTTGGGGAAAATTGATGTGCAGAGAGATCTGGGCGTTCAGGTCCATTGTACCCTGAAGGTGGCAACGCAGGTTGATAGAGTGGTCAAGAAGGCATACAGCATGCTTGCCTTCATCGGACGGGGTATTGAGTACAAGAGTTGGCAGGTCATGTTACAGTTGTATAGGACTTTGGTTCGGCCACATTTGGAATACTGCGTGCAGTTCTGGTCGCCACATTACCAGAAGGATGTGGATGCCTTGGAGAGGGTGCAGAGGAGGTTCACCAGGATGTTGCCTGGTATGGAGGGTGCTAGCTATGAAGAAAGGTTGAGTAGATTAGGATTGTTTTCATTGGAAAGACGGAGGTTGGGGGGGACCTGATTGAGGTCTACAAAATTATGAGAGGTATGGACAGGGTGGATAGCAACAAGCTTTTCCCAAGAGTGGGGGTGTCAGTTACAAGGGGTCACGATTTCAAGGTGAGAGGAGGAAAGTTTAAGGGAGATGTGCATGGAAAGTTTTTTACGCAGAGGGTGGTGGGTGCCTGGAACGCTTTACCAGCGAAGGTGGTAGAGGTGGGCACGATAGCATCATTTAAGAAGCATCTAGACAGGTATATGAATGGGCGCGAACAGAGGGAAGTAGACCTTGGAAAATAGGAGGCAGGTTTAATAAAGGATCTGGATCGGCACAGGCTGGGAGGGCCGAAGGGCCTGTTCCTGTGCTGTAATTTTCTTTGTTTTTTGTTCTTTGTTCACACCAAAATGCCGGGGATTCAATGTGCTGATCTGCTTTGCTGCAAGCTCGCTTGTATGACATATTTGGATAGCACTTTCAAGTTGAAGCTCTGTTTCTCTCAGAAGCATCTCGCATACCTGTTCGTCCTGAATACTATCTGATCGCGGATCTTTGATGACTGAAGGATAGTAAAATTACACGACTGTGCCTTCAACCGCAAGTCGGTTAGAAAACTATCAAATTATTCGCCTGCTTTCTGGGTGCACGTGTGAAATATGTACATCTCAGAGGTCTCATTTTTTTTTAGGAGCGCAATGCTGATCAAATTGCTTGAGAATTTCGTCAAAGTTCTTGCTCTCTGTCTCGCTTTCGAAAACAAATGTGTTGAAAATTCTAATTGCTTGGGGACCTGCTACAGTGAGTTGCAATGCAATGTGCTTCTCATCAGGCTGTACCTGCAGAACAAGGGCTGCAACATAGAGTTTTGACTTCTGCTTAAACACCCACCAATTCTCATCTACCGGTAATCTGAAGCTGTTGAGGTGCCTTGATACCTCCATCCAGGACTTTGAGGTTTTACCGTGCGTTGAGCACCAGTTGCCGGTAGTTTACAGGTTTAGTAGAAAAAATGCATTTTCTTGCTTCTTCCTCATAGTTATCTTTAATTGTTCGAATCTTTTCAGAATCTTTTTGTTCTTAATCGACCTTCACCCTTGGTACCATGTCATGTTCTGTAGACTGGCCAAATATGAATAATGCACTATAGAACATCTAGTTTAAATAATTTATTATGAAACAACTGTGCGGTAAAAATAACTGGAATGAATAAATAACAAACTACTAACACTAACTAATTAGTATAGAGCTACTGCAAAATACACCTATACATCAACACGACTTACTCCCAACTCCCCCAGACACAGAGTCTTACACTGCCATCTGCTGGTCGGATGCCGTGCACACAGCATCACAGCGCCAACTCCCCTTTCTGCCTCTGCCTCTGCCTCTGCAGCAGGACCCTCTTCACCCATGGCACCTCTCCCGCCCATACAAACACCAAAATGACTGTTTCTAACCCCCGAAAAAGGCCTTTGGAATAAAAACCGGAAGCATCTGAAATATAAATGAGAACCTTAAGGTGATTGAGTCAGATACATTAGCGACCTTTAAGACTTATCTAGATGGACACATGAACAGTTGGGACAGAAGGAGGCAGTTGGTCTAGATAGGACACGTGATTGGCGCAAGCTTGGAGGGCCGAAGGGCCTGTTCCTGTGCTGTACTATTCTTTGTTCTTTATTCTTTGACAGAATATTCATTTTCTCCACTTGAATCCTCCCAGCCAGTGGCAGGTACAATGTATCCCACCTCCTAAAGTCCTCCCTTATCTCCTCCATCAATTTTGTTAAATTCTACTAATTTAGCACCACCCTCTTTCCTGTCACCTAGATCCCCAAATACCTAAACCTATCCCTGGCTACCCCAACTGCTAGCCCCCCTAAATTGGCTCTCCAACTCGACTCGTTCATCGGGACACCTCACTTTTCCCAATGTTGAACTTATAAACTGAGAAGATCCCAACCTTCTCTAATATGCTCGGGTCCCTCCCTTTCTTTGGCATAAGTGTAATCGTCGCCTGTGTCATTGTCTCTGGCGGCTCCCCCTTCTCCAGTGCCTCACTAAATTCCCCTAGTAAGTGTGGTGCCAATTCCACCACAAACTCCTTATAAAATTCCCCTCAGGTAACCGTCCAGCCCAGGGCCTTCCCTGACTTCATCCCTTTTATACTGTCCATTACCTCCCTCAGCTCTAAAGACTCCTCTAGCGCCTGCCTCCTCTCCTCATCCAACCGCGGAAATTCCAGCCCGTCTAAGAACTGCCCCATATCCCCCTCTTCACCCCCGGATCCGCTCTACAATTACTCGTAATATCCCCTGAACGCCTCGTTTATCTTCCCGAGCTCCGACACTACCTCCCCCGTCCCTGTCCGTACCCTCAGGATTTCTCTGGACGCGGCCTGCCTCCGTAGTTGATATGTCAACATGCGGCTTGCCCTCTCTCCAGGTTCATACTGCACCACCCTCGCCCTCTGTAGCTGCCCAACTGCCCTTCCCATCATCAACTTGTCGAACTGTCCCTGTAGCTTTTTCCTTTTCGCCAATCCCTCTGCGGTGGGGGCCCTCAAATTCTCCCTGTCACCTCGACTACCTCGCCCAATAATCGTTTGTACTCCTCTCTCCTTTTCCTATCCTCATGAGATAATCTCCCCCTGAACCACCACCTTCAGTGCATCCCAGAATGTGGCCGCTGATACCTCACCATTTTGGTTTAACTCCACATAGTCCTTAATCATCGACCGCACCTGATCGCAAAACCCCTCTCGCAAAAAGCACTGAGACCTTGTGTTTCCAGCTGGCGAGTGTATTCGCAGATATTTTCAACACCTCACTTCTCCGCTCCGAGGTCCCTACCTGCTTCAAGAAGACCACCATAATACCAGTACCAAAGAAGAACAAGGTAACCTGCCTCAACAACTACCAACCGGTGGCTCTGACATCTGTTATCATGAAATGCTTCAAGCAGCTAGTCATGAGACGGATCAACGGCAGACTCCCAGATGGTTTTGATCCACTGCAGTTTGCCTACTGTGGCAACCGACCCACAGCAGATGCTGTCTCTCTGGCCCTACAATCAACTCTAGAACATCTCGACAACAAGGACACCTACGTTAGACTGCTGTTCATAGACTACAGCTCCGCCTTCAACACCATTATCCCAACAAGACTAATAATCAAACTCTGCAACCTTAGACTTGACTCCTCCCTGTGTGGCTGGACCCTTGACTTCCTCACCAACAGACCTCAATCTGTCAGGATAGGTAACAGCACCTCTTCCACAATAGTCCTCAACACCGGGGCCCCGCAAGGATGTGTGCTCAGTTGTCTACTGTACTCCCTAAACAAACACAACTGTGTGGCAAGATTCAACTCCAATTCAATCTATAAGTTTGTAGATGATACAATTGTGGTGATTGTACCCTCAAACAACGACGAATCAAACTACAGAAGGGAGATAGATCACATGGTTGCATGGTGTACCAGAAACAATCTCTCTCTAAATCTCAGAAAGACCAAGGAACTGATCATCGACTTCAGGAAGCATAGCACGACACCCCCCGCGCACTCCCCACCCCCCCTCTACATCAATGGCTCTGAAGTAGAGATGGTCGATAGCTTTAAGTTCATGGGGGTCACCATCACCAACAGTCTGTCCTGGTCCACTCACATTGATGCAACAGTCAAGAAAGCCCAACAACATCTCTATTTCCTATGGAAGCTAAAGAAATTTGGCATGTTTGCATCGACTCTCACAAACATCTACAGATGTGCGATAGAGAGCATCCTATCCAGCTGCTTCACAGCCTGGTATGGCAACTGTTCGGCCTAAGATCGCAAGAAACTGCAGAGTGTGGTGAACTCAGCCCAACACATCACACAAGGTTGCCTTCCTCCCATTGATTCTGTATATACCTCCCGCTGCCTCATATTGAGCATTGTCAGAGACCCCTCACACCCAGACCCTTCCATCAGGCAGAAGATACAGAAGTTTGAAGACCCGCACATCCAGACATAGGAACAGCTTCTTCCCCACAGCTATCAGACTCCTCAGCGACTCTCCCTTGGACTGATATGTTCCGTGTAAGAACATTATTCAGGACACCCTATGCTGCTCTTGTTTGGCCTTGTTTTGCACTAGAACCAATCACTATTTGTTGATGTACCATTGTCAATGTACTCTGTCGATTATTCATTTGTCTACTATGTACGTACTGTGTACGTTCCCTTGGCCGCAGAAAAATACCTTTCACTGTACTACATGTGACAATAAATATCAATCAATCAATCAAACCCTCTATCTGCTAGCATATGGGGTAGACCAATTGGGATTGAGATGAGGAGAAATTTCTTCATCCAAAGAGTGGTGAGCCTATGGAATTTGCCACCATGCTAAATAAAAGCAAACAATTTTGTTTCACCGAAGGGATTTCTATGTAAATCTATTGTTTGCTCTTACTATCACTCATCTGTTTGCCTATTGCTCAAAATATTTGCCTTATAGTTTAAATCAGAGTGGGATTTTCAAATTGAGAAAAGTAACTTGTGACTGGTCATATGGTCAGAAAGATTTTCTATTCATCTTGGGCTCAATGCACCTACCTGGATATTGAGAAGGTAAAGCACGCTCTGGGTGATTGGAATCTGGGACTTGCTTAGGGGCACTGTCTCTCCAACTGAATCCAAGTAAAATATCTTTTGCAAACACTGCCCACCTCACACCCCCATCCACCCTCAAAACATAACATGTATGACCCATATTTAATTTTGGAAGATGGCTTTCATAAAGTTACGTTATGTGACAGAGCGTTTTTTTAATTACAGCTGCGAATGAACGAAGACGGCCTGTAGAAGCGGGTGTTGAAATTAGCTGAGATCAGTACAACAAAGTAAACAGAGGAACAGAGGGAAGTAAAGCATCAAGCCTGCAAGGATTTCAAGTGTCTTACTGCCTGCCATCTATTTCTTGTGAAATTAAACACAGTCAATAGTCCTTCCTTCTTTCTTCACACTGAACATATGGTCTATTATATCAATTTGAGTCATTGAACCTTCATCTGTTTTGCAAATTAATGTTATCCTGGTCTATTAATTATGTTCCTGTTTCCAGAGATATTCTGTACAGTGGTTTGAGAGATGAATGATAATCTTTGCATACAGTACCAAATTATCATTGCAGAGTTTGCTTGGTGAACATCCAGCCACTGAAGGTCAAGGCTCTCCTCAACTTTGCCATGTCTAGGTCGACTGATTTTCTCTGTGTCCATTTGTGTGTACATGTGGCTGCTGTTTTGACCTCAAATCCATCAGTTTCTCTTTTTATCTCTCTTCCCTTGACCTCTTTTAAATCCTTTCCTCCTGTTTCTTCCCCTTCTTATCGAACAGTCATATAACCCTCTTTTCACCCCTCTTTGGTACTTTGACAACATTATTCCCTAACCTAACCCATCACTATTGCAAACCTAACCCTAACTACTCCTTAGTTAACCCATCACTATTCACACCCAAATCCCAACACTATTCCTTACCTAACCCATCATTACACCCTACCCTAACCCATCACTATTCCCTACCCTAACCCATCATTACACCCTACCCTAACCCATCACTATTCCCTACTCTAACCCATTACTATTCCTACTCTAACCCAACACTATTCCCTACCCTAACCCATTATTACTCCCTACCCTAACCCATCACTATTCCCTACTCTAACCCATCACTATTCCCTACTCTAACCCATTACTATTCCTACCCTAACCCAACACTATTCCCTACCCTAACCCATTATTACTCCCTATCCTAACCCATCACTATTCCCTACTCTAACCCATTACTATTCCTACCTTAACCCATCACTATTCCCTACCGTAACCCATCCCTACTCCCAACCCTAATCCATTACTACTCCTTTGTCTCTCCTGTGTTGTCCAAGTCTTGGATTTCACTTGGATAAATCTATAGTCAACTTCTGTGCAGCTCCTGGAAGTCTGAGAAAGTCTCACAGTGGCATCCGTCATTGTATTCTTATAAGTAATAATCCCAAATGCTCCATCCTTTTCCCTAGTTGACTTTCTCACTCAGCATGTCTCCTGAAGGCTAACCTCCTCAATTCTGTTCCAAACACCCAAATCACTACAGCCCCTTTGTCTTTTGTCAATGAAACAACAATTGCTGCTCTTCTCTGCATTTCCCTGTTGAATGTTTGTTCAATTGTAAACAAGGACATGTCATCCAGAACCATAACATTGTAATTTAGCTTTTACAGAAATGTGGCTGGAGTGGATCCTTACCAAACCTTCATGCTGACAAACGTTTCCACCTCTGGTCCACCCAAACCAGTGGAAAGGCAGTATAGGCTTTGCCAGCTCATCACACTTTGGTATATTCCTCATTTTCCTTGTGTTCTTTCTCTTTCTTTAACCACCTCACCTTACCCATCTTCTCACAATGATTTTTCTGCACGACCCTCCAAACCCCCACTGAGATATTTTCTATCCTTTTTTCTCTCGGCAATTCCTTGTCCTCACTGATTTCATCTCAACTCCCTTCTGCTCCATATCATCCTTACCTTCAGTACAAAGAGTGAGGAGCTCAATCGGCTTCTTCATCACTAAGACTAATACCAGCTGTTCAGTTGCCTGTTGTATTCTCTCTTTTCCCTTATCATAAATCTAAATTCAAAGCTTACTTCTGTTCTAACCATGAGTTCTCATATTTAGAATTTTTGGGGTATCTCTCCTAATGTCTGAGCTCACCTGGTCCATAAGGCCGACTGACAGTTCTCTTGATCCCATTCCCACACTAATCTGCTGACTACACACACGGACTGGTATTGTAAACTTGTCCATCTTCTCAATTAGGTCTCTTGCAAAACTTCCATTATAAGAACACTCAATCTTTTTTGTCTTTCCAAACTACCTCAGCTTCTTTTCTAGATGAAGCATTGTTATCTCCAAAATCTCTGCCCTTTTTATCGGAGTCTCTAGAAATGGTGCCATGGAAGCTTGGGGAGTGCATTGCTCCACCAGCATCAGGGCATCTTTGCAAATGTCCCCTGCCAGGGCTGGAAGCAACTGGAGTGGTCCAGTCATGGAAATCCTGCCGGCTGATGTGATAGCCACTTTTCAAATTTGGACCAGATAGATCCATTCAACAAATTCATGCATCATTCAGCAAAGGTCACTTATTCAGCTGCAAGAAAGTAAAGCATAAGTTATTGGCCATAATTCTCTGGTCATTGGGATTCACTCTTCCTGCCGGCAGCATACCCTGCCCGGCATGTCCGCTAACCTGGCAACCCCACGCTGCAATGGCTTCAATGGGAAATCCCATTGACAAGCAGCAGGAATAGAAACTCCCACCACCAGCAAACGGGGCACCACCGAGGAACAAGCAGCTGAGGGACCAGAGACTTAAAAAGTGAAGCATCCAATTGCAGGTAAGGCAATCGTGAAAGATTTCTCTTTTAGCAAAGTTTCCAGAAGAACCCTTGAGGTGTTGTGAAATTCTGAATTTGGTAGGGAATGTTACAGCATTCTTAGGGAGAAGAACAGAGGCGTAGGTGACCTGTTCAAACAAAGACTGCAACTGGATGTGCTGCTGGGTGAGTGATGGGCCTGTGGTGCATTCAGCAGCATGAATGGCTGATGGATCATTGGGAAGGAGATGTCATGTAAAGATTTATTCTCTTGCGTGAGGTTTTTGATGTCTACTGCTGCAAGGTCCTTGGATCCAGACACTTGGAATGATCTCCTTGGCAATTGTCTCCCACTCCCATCTGATGGTTATCCTTGAGAACCTCCTACCCACCCTCCACCCCCCCCTCAGGAACATGACGATCACCTCCTGTCTACGTCCACCAGTAATGCCTGCAACTCCTCATCCATCACCCTGGAACCCTCTCTCTGACCTATTGTTTAACCTCCCTTTAAGAGACTGCATGCACACTGTGCCATCAGACGAGGTGCACAGCTTCCTGCTAAGTGCAGAGGCAGCCACAATGCACTCAGCCTGACATTAAAGTCAGGTAAATAAGGTGGCAGCACCAAATTTGTGTGCTTCCCACCTCCACCAGAATCATCTTGCGGGCAAGTCACAAATCACATACCTGCATCCAAAAAAACGATGCAAATCAATTTTTATCACTGCATGTATGTGTACCTGCACCACATAGACTGTTGTGGTTCAAGAAGAACAACACCACCTTCCCAAGGGCAATTAGGGATGGGCAACAAATGCTGGCATAGCTGGCGATGCCTACATCCCATGAATGAATAAAAAAAATTGTTTGAATCTTGCCAATCAGCTTTATGTTGCTGCCAAATCTCTAATTATAGTTATAAATGACTTTCTTTGTGAATGCGACCATGGTGCATTTGCCTCCTTATTCTCCTCAAACTCAGTGTAGCCTTTAACAAAGTTGAAATCCTCCAATGCATTTTCTCCATTGTGCACCTTAATAGGAATGCCTTTGCTTTATTTCAGTCTTACCTATCCATTCATAGCTGGAGAGTCAACACCAATGGCTTCTCCCTGACCCTTCACACCATTACCTTTTGACTTCTTTAACAATTTATTCTTCGCCCCTTCCTCTCTCCCCTCTATGCTTTACTCTTCGGTGACATTATTGGAAGACATTAGAGCAGGTTCCACATGTACGCTGACATAACCAGCTCTCCGGTCTCCATCATGACACCCAGCCCTTTCCAATTGGTTTGACCTGCCTAGGCTGCCAACACTGCTTTCCCTTTGCTCAGGCCTTGGGTTAAACTTACAGATTTGGCCCCAAAGTCATTGTTGCCATGTTTAAATTGGATGCCATTGGCTTGGGGTGGATATCGTCGAAAATCAGTCAGCAGATGAGGTTTGGGAAAGGCTGCGGCATCATTTGGGAACACCTCATCACAGTTACCATGAGATTCTGCATTCCTCCAATAATGGGACCCTTGCAGAACCTTGATTTCTTTTTTCTCCACCACTGGAGGCTGTACCTTCAACTTACTGGGCTCTAAGCCATGTGCATTCCATCCCTGAACCTCTCTGCAACTCTACCTCTGCTCCCTCCTTTTAGAAACTGATTAAAATTGAATTATTTGACAAAACTTTTGGTCACTTGTCCTAATATTTCCTTTTGTGGCCTGATGGGGTCAAATGTTGCCCAATATTGTTCCTGTGATATGTCATGGAGACTGTACCACTTCAATAGCACAAGATAAATGTATGTTGTTGTTGTGATATCATCTCTGAGGTTGATGAGGTTTCTGGTTCTTCCCCCCCCCCCCCCCCCCCCCCCCCCCCCCCCACATAAGGCTGAGTAGCAATTCTTCACATTCTTGTCTCCATTGAAATATCAGGGCCGGGATTCTCCACTACCCGGCGGGGCGGGGGGTCCCGGCGGGATGGAGTGGCGTGAACCACTCCGGCGTTGGGCCGCCCCAAAGGTGCGGAAGTCTCCGCACCTTTAGGGGCCAAGCCCTCACCTTGAGGGGCTAGGCCCGCGCCGGAGTGGTTGGCGCTCCGCCGGCTGGCATGGACGGCCTTTGGCGCCATGCCAGCCGGGGCCAAAAGGATTTTGCCGGCCTGCCTAAGTCCGCGCATGCGCTGGAGCGACAGCGGCTGCTGATGTCATCCCCGTGCATGTGAGGGGGTCACTTCCCCCTCCGCCATGGTGAAGACCATGGCGAAGGCGGAAGGAAAAGAGTGCCCCCACGGCACAGGCCCGCCCACCGATTGGTGGGCCCCGATTGTAGGCCAGGCCACCGTGGGGGCACCCCCCGGAGCCAGATTGCCCTGTGCCCCCCACAGGACCCCGGAGTCCGCCCTCACCGCCTGCTCCTGCCGGTAAGGTAGGTGGTTTGATCCACGCTGGCGGGAGAGGGTTGACAGCAGCGGGACTTCGGCCCGGCGCGCGTGATTCCCGACCCCGCTGAATCTCTGCTGGCGGAGAATTCGGGACACGGCGGGGGCGGGATTGATGCCGGCCCCTGCGATTCTCCGACCCGGTGGGGGGTCGGAGAATCCCGCCCCAGGTTACTCAGCAAAAAATATCGAGGTAGTCACCCTTCTACAATCTGGATATGTCACAGGATGACATTGTAATCCAAATTAGGAAGCAAATTACGTTATTTAATTCAGCTCCTTTGAATAATCTTGAACTTATTTGTTCAGCATTGAACGTCCCCTTGGTTTAAGCAGTTCTTTGCTGTGTAAACAGCCCTGTTCATTATGATCCACAGCAACTGCCCAGTGGAATTGTAAAAGCCAGCCGATATTACTCATCCTCGGCCAGCTGCAGTGATTACCTTGAATACTAGATTCTTCATTCTCTTTCACTCTTCATTTTCCAACAAAGGGTACACATTGTTTACAAAATATTGTACACTTTCTGCCGCCAAATAAACATGATATATGCACCATTTACATTGCCCTTTCCTTGACTGAAGATGTGATCTATGTTACACTGTGTCCTCTTGCATCTCATCCAAGTTGACAGTCCAGAAATGTGGCTCTAGGTGGTGACAGTTGGCAGGTTATTCAACTGTAAGGACATCTCTGGTCCAATGCTCACGCAATAATCCTCACCTTTACAACGCAAAACAACAGGTTTGTTCAGGAATGGAGAACAATAAGAGATTTCAAGAAGACAGAGAAATGACAGGTGCAGAGATATGTGAGGGATCACAATACCAGATAAAACATTGAAAGGGCGTGTATATTTAATGGAAAAATTCTGAAGACAGTTTTGCATCCCAAATCTCACTGAATTTAGTAGGCAGGCAGCAAACACTCGATACGCTTCCTGACGTAGCTCACCGCTCTTCGATTGCAAGGTTGTCAGCTTGCTGGGTGATCAGCAGGAGCCTGAAGATAGGGGTTTGGAGAGATGTGGTGGACCTTGATGATGCAGAGCATGATACCAATTAGACATGACTGCTCCTTCTGGATCTGAAATTAAAAAAAAATATATACCTTATGCTCATTTCCTGATCAGAAAACATACAGAACATTTGTGTAAGACAGGAGAGTACAATTACAATGAGGCATTGATAGATGAAGGAAGCAGACAGAACTGTGGCCGATGGTTTTCATCACAGTTAAGTGTGAGTTCATCCATTTTGGAGCAGAAAAAGATTAATAAATATTATTTTAATTGTGAAGTATTAGGATTAGAGATCCAGAGATAAAGAGATATACTTGTAAAAAGATCACTTAAATGTATTAACAATATGAAAAAAATAATCAAGAATACTTATAGAATACTTTATAATTAGTGGGCTAGAATAATAATAGGGAGGAAGTTTTACGATAACTGCACAAAGCCCAGATTAAACCACATCTGGAATACTGAGCCTGGTTCTTGATGCCAGACATTAGAAGAGATATAGTGCGTTGGAAGGAGGACAGTGCAAATTCACCCAAACATTACTTGGGCTTCACGGGTCAGATATTATGAGGAGAGAATATATATAAATATAATGGACCTGTGCTTCCACAGATTCCGCTCCTAGTTTCCTACTGATCCTTCCCAGTTGTTCCTTTCGTGCCCGACCTTCTGACTGAGAACTGTTTAGGGCGGCACGCTCCTGAGGCCGCCAATGCCCTTTTTTATGTCACCTCACAGGTAATCCTAAAGGACAAGATACTTTCAAAAGTCATGGAGAAGGTAGGTTTTTAAAATAAGGGTTGTGGGAGGTTGTTGGAAGAGGGAATCCATTCGTCAGTGGGGAGGGAACGGTTGGTTCGGAGGGTGGTTGGTTGGAAGGGGGGGGGGGAATGGTTGGGGAATTGCTTGGTCATGGGGGTGGTCAGGCGTTCAGTGGATTCTGGGTGTGTGGGATTGGTGGTCAGTGTAAGGATGGGTGTCAGGTGGTCAGTGGGAATGTGGGGGTCAGGTATTAAATAGGGGTTTGGTTGGGTTGGTGGGGTTGGTCAGGAAGGTTGGTCAAGGAGGTTGGATGGTTGGGTGGAGGTAGTCGGAGTGTCAATTGGGGATTGGGGGAATTGCTTGGTTGAGGCTGTTGGTCAATGGGGGTCAGAGGTCAATATGGGTGATCGGTCAGGTGGGAGAGATTGGCAGGAGTGTTTGGGGGGGGGGTGGTCAGGGGGTGTGTGTGATCAATGGTGGATTTGATTGGTCAGTGGGGTCACTTGGCGCGTGGGATAGCTAATAGTTTGGGAGGGTCAGGTTGTCAATTGAGAGGCGGTTCAGTTGGAGGGGAGGGGTTGGTCAGGGTGGGTTCGGGTTGGCTAAGAGGTGTGGGCTGGTCAGTTGGGAGGTTGGTTGGTCAGTGGAGATGTTGGTTGTTCATAGGGGTCGGTCGGGGTGGATCACGTGGTCAGCGTTGTGCTAGTTGTTAGGTAATTGAGGGTGGTGGTTGGGGTGCTGTGTGGTCAGTGGGAGTATGTGTGGTTCAGGTGGTTGGGTGATGGTTTGTTGGGGGAGGGGGGTGTTCAGGTGGTCAGCAAGGTCCTAGTGCAGGGTCATTGCCCACTGGAAGTTTGAACTTCCCATGCAATTGATGGACAAACCTGACCTAAGAGGAGTTCCTAAACACACCTTTTACACGCAATTACAAAGTGATGTGCCAATATATTATGTTTGTATTCTCTGGAATCAGAAAGTCAGGAGGTGCTTGATTAAGGACTTTAGGATTTTGAGAGGAATCAACAGTGGGTCAAATTGTCTTTGTCTATGCTGTTCATCTGTACAGGGGCTGGTATAGCACAGTGGGCTAAACAGCTGGCTTGTAATGCAGAACAATGCCAGAGTGCAGGTTCAATTCCCGAACTGGCCTTCCTGAACGGGCGCTGGAATGTGGTGACTAGGGACTTTTCACAGGAACTTCATTGAAGCCTACTTGTGACAATAAGTGATTATTATTTTTTTATGTTTGTACAAAAAATATGCTTCATCAATAATAATTGGGATGACTTCCCCCCCTCCCCCCCCCCCCCCCCCCCCCCATCTCATTGACTCAGGGAATGCTATAAGTACTATTTGTGTCCTAATGCTGCCTCAGCTGAAATCAACTGACCCACAAACCAGGGATTGAATGGAATAATAATATAAAATCCACAGCATAAGATACAAGGTAATTTGGCCCATTCAGTTTATACTAGTGTCTATACTGCACATAAACTACCTCTCACTCTAACTGCCTCTTCAACCCTAGCTCCATATCCTATTCATGTTCACCTCTCCCTCATGCAAAGGATCCGCTGGCTCTTCATGGGCCAGACCTGCAAACACATAAAAAAATATCAATTAAAAGAGAGAATTCTTCTTAACAGAGAGCAGACTGCTGATATGCTGTAGCCAAAGGATCTCAGCTTGTGTAGTACCACCACTGGTCACAGCAATACGCTGTCTGCTTCATACAAGAGTAATATACTCTCCCATCTCTAACCTGCGAAGGAGAAGTTGCCCCTGAATCTCCAGGGTTCTCTTTTTTTTAATGAGGTGAGATAACATATTCCTGCTTGGCTCCCTCCCGTTGCATTTCTCTGCCTCAAATCGTCCTCTGCCTTTTCCTGCAGTCACATCACAATATGCACAAGAATGCAGCCACCTAGTTACTGTGTGATGAGCAGGAATGGGTTGCAATGGCTGGTATTTGGAGCATGAGGAAGGGTGTAAGCACAGTTTCAGTTATCCATATGTGATTAAGTGTGCTGAGAGATATGGTGAATTTAGCACACATTAGGCGATGGGCGCAATTTAATGGCTACGCTGCTTGTGGCACAGCATGGCCGATAGAAGTCAGGAGACCCTGAGCCCGGGAGCTACCTGGCTCTCAACACCGCACGAGATCTAACGAGATCTAATGAGATCACTTTTTTAGTAAATCTGCATATTAGAGCCAGGCAGCTAGTCTCAGTTTAATGTGCAGATTTGTGAGTTACCCTAGGCGTGGGATCAATCCCCTTTGCCTTGGAAACCTTGGCCAAGTGCTGTTCGGTACTGGTCTCTACAAACAGAGACCAGATGGAGTGACACTTGTGGGAGTATCCCAGGGGGTCGGAGGCCCCTAGGTGCATGGCCTTTGGGCAGGGTGGCACTGTCTAGGTGCTAAACTGGCATTTTTTGCACCAGTGCCCTGTGTGAGTGTTGAGGGAATGCAGGGGGTGGTGGTGGGGTGCGGTAGGTTGGGTATAGTGCGTTGGGGCTTGGGGAGGTAATGGAGATGGGGACATCGTTTAAAAATGATGCACCGGTCTCTAGCTACACTGAGGAGTTCCGGTGAGCGGAGCTCCTCAGTCTACAAAACGGGGCTATGTGTGACCTCGGCCGTGCGTTCTCCATTGAGGCCCCCTATCAAAAGCAAGCCATGTTTTATAGCCTTGCCTTTCCCGGCACTCTAAGCTAAATGCATTCGCTATGGGACTTTGTTCCTATTTAGTTAAATCGCACCCGACATTTTATAATGTAACGATTGAGAAAGTCACAAGTAAATGTTGGTAACAAAGTGTCACAAAATGCTTTTGTTAATTAATATTGATCATAAATAAAAACCTTCCATCTGCCTACTTTGACATACTCTCTCTCCCTCTTCAACTGACTACTCCTTGTAAGTTTGCTGAGATTCTTTTTAAACTGCAGACAGATATAATGCGCTGTGGTTCTCATGTTAATATCATCTCTTGCCATTCCCTTCAAATTGTTGCCTTGGGATACTTTTGAGTGTGTCTGCTTTTGGCATCAAATTTTTTAAAGGTGAACACCCTTCTGCTTGCAAACCTTGTTCCTTGCATCAAGGATTTAAGCATGAGATTTCCTTAGTGACCCTCACCATAAACCAAGCTGGAACTGAATGATTCCAGGTCTAAAAAGGCAATGTTGTACTTTTCATTCACCAAACAGGCAATAACTCAGGTATTCAGTGTAGGCCTGAAGCAGACAGTGAAAACAACACCGCCCGTTTAGGGTGGAAAAAGTCCTGATAGTTTACACAACAAACTGCCAATTTCTGAACATATATACTCAGAGACTAGGCTAGTGTACATGTCAAACTTTTAGTTTATGCAAATCATGAGGAGGTCAGTAAATTATTCTTCCCCTGCAGAATTTCCCACAAAATACACTTCTAGCACACAACACTATAATTGAACTTATTTGTGGCCTGCCCCACAGATAACTATAATTAAGAGAATTGAGAATGCGTGTGGAAATGTTAAAGATGTTTATCAATAAACTCAGTGGCGGACGGACGCTGCTTCATCTCAAGGGAATGTCTACTTCCCATCCCTCGGGAAGATTAAAACCGTCAATTATTTGATAATCCTCTTTGAACTAGAGCTCATTAGCATGGGTTCACCTTCACTGGAATTTCCTGTTGCACAAAGAAAGACATGCGATCCATTATCAGCAACGTTCTGTGTTAACCTTTCAAAGTCTGCAGATGAGTTGTTCTTTTGAAAAAGTGTTAAACATAGGGTGCGATTAAGCTAAATGAGAACAAAGTCACATAGCGAGCATGTTTAACTGCATGTTTCCCAGCGCTCGCAGCTCAGAGAAACACAGGGCTATACAACCACTTGCGTTAATAAGGGGCCTTAGCGGGGAACACGCTGCCAAGGACGTACATAGCCCCGTTTTCTACACTGAGGAGCTCCGCTCGCCGGAACCTCTCAACATAGCGAAACATCTCCAAGGCCCACAACGTGAGAATCAACCTCCCCCAAACCCCAATGCACTATGGGAAAGTTCCCACTCCCCTAACACCCGTGTAGGGTCCGATCGCCAGTGCACAAAAAATAGCACCCAGGTGGCAGTGCCAGGGCGCCACACTGACCAAAGGGCATGCACCTGGGGGCCTCCGATCCCCTGGGAGACTCCCACGAGTGCCATTCCGTCTCAAATGGGGACCAGTGCTGAACTGTGCTCATACGAGGCCTCTGAGGTGAAGGGGTTAGATCCCAATGCTTCGGTTACCTCGGGTATCTGCTTTACAGTCAGACTAGCTCTCTCGCTCTAATAATGGGCAGGATTTGCATCGCAACGTCTCATGAGATCGTGTTAGATCTGTCACGGCGTTGCAATCTGGGTAGATCCCGGGAGCGGGGTCTCCCGGTTTTTATCGCCCAAAGCATGGTGAACTGCTTTTCGGACACAGAGGGACAGTTGGATCACACCCTGTCCAAGTTAATATTAAAGTCTGCAAGGCAGCATGAAAAGAATTGAGAGTTCTTATGGAGTCCTGCACAAAATTCGTCCCTCAACCACCAAAATTAAATTAACTGGCCCTTTATCTAATTTTGTGTCAGTTTACAGAGTACAAAACAGCTACTTTGTTCAACTACTCTTGATATTCTCAGTGGTCACCTTTTCTCAGGTGCTCACTATATAAGACCCTTGGAATCTCGCTTTGTGTAAAGTACCATACCATTTCCAACTTCCCTATCCTCGGCAAAGTGCTAGAGCACGTTGTTGCCTCCCTGATCCATACCCATCTTTCACACAATCCCATGTTTGCACCTCGCTGAAAAAGCTTGAATCAAAAGCAAGAGTTTTCCCAACCATGGTGAGCCATTGAAATGTCCGTTCAATAGGCGGAACTCAAAGATCGTACTGGTGTCAAGCACTGGAAAATTCCAGCCACGGTCAACGGATTATACCATCCGTGGCACAATGGGTTCCCACAACTTTACTTTAAAGATGTATGATTCTCTCCCTTTCTCTCGGGCTTGTAGTGAACACAAAATGACTTCTGGAACTGTCACCAAGTCTAAATGTTAATGAGGCTTTCAGTTGGATAGTAGTGCTGGGTGCCCGTGAGAAGAGAGTTTAGGAAAGGCCTTGTGTGCCACGTGGAAATAAATGAGAGTGGCCACTGTACTTGTGCTGTACTTTTCTTTGTAAGAAGTCTTACAACACCACATTAAAGTCCAACATGTTTGTTTTAAACACAAGCTTTCGGAGCACTGCTCCTTCCTCAGGTGAATGAAGAGGTATGTTCCAGAACCACATATATAATCAAATTCAAAGATGCCAGACAATGCTTAGAATGGAAGCATTTGCAGGTAATTCGGTCTTTACAGATCCAGAGATAGGGGTAACCCCAGGTTAAAGAGATGTGAATTGTCTCCAGCCAGGACAGTTGGTAGGATTTTGCAAGCCCAGGCCAGATGGTGGGGGATGAATGCAATGCGACATGAATCCCAGGTCCCGGTTGAGGCCATACTCATGTGTGTGGAACGTGGCTATAAGTTTCTGCTCGGCGATTCTGTGTTGTCGCGCGTCCTGAAGGCCGCCTTGGAGAAGAACACTTACCCGGAGATCAGAGGCTGAATGCCCTTGACTGCTGAAGTGTTCCCCGACTGGAAGGGAACATTCCTGCCTGGTGATTGTTGCGCGATGTCCATTCATTCGTTGTCACAGCGTCTGCATGGTCTCGCCATGTTCGCTGTTCTGAAGTTGGTTGGTTTGCTGCAAACAATGGTTTGTTTGAGGTTGCGCAGTTGTTTGAAGGCAAGTAGTGGGGGTGTGGGGATGACCTTGGCAAGATGTTTGTCTTCATCGATGACGTGTTGAAGGCTGCAAAGAAGATGTTGTAGTTTCTCCACTCCGGGGAAGTACTGGACGACGAAGGGTACTCTGTCGGTTGTGTCCCGTGTTTGTCTTCTGAGGAGGTCGGTGCGGTCTTTTGCTGTGGCGCATTGGAACTGTCGATCGCTGAGTTGAGCGCCATATCCCATTCATACGGGGGCATCTTTCAGCATCTGTAGATGTCTGTTACGCTCCTCCTCATCTGACCAGATCCTTTGTATACGGAGGGGATGGCTTCTTTAATGTGTTTAGGGTGGAAGCTGGAGAAGTGGAGCATCATGAGGTTATCCGTGGGCTTGCGGTAAAGCGAAGTGCTGAGGTGACTGTCCTTGATGGAGATGAGTGTGTCCAAGAATGCAACTGATTTTGGAGGGTAGTCCGTGGTGAGTCTGATGGTGGGATGGAACTTATTGATGTCATCGTGTAGTCGTTTCAGTGATTCTTCGCGTGGGTCCAAAGGAAAAAAATGTCATCGATGTATCTGGTGTATAGCGTCTGTTGAAGATCCTGTGCGGTGAGGAGGTCTTGTTCAAACTTGTGCATGAAGATGTTGGCGTATTGAGGTGCGAATTTTGTCCCCATGGTTGTTCCGTGCATCTTGATGAAGAACTTTTTGTCGAAGGTGAAGACGTTGTGATCCAGAATGAAGCGGATGAGTTGCAGAATCGCGTCTGGAGATTGGCAATTGTCGGTGTTGAGTCTGAGGCTGTTGCAGCAATGGCGTTATCATGAGGGATGCTGGTGTAGAGTGCCGAGACGTCCATTGTGACGAGGAATGTTCCTGGTCCATGGGTGCTGAGTTTCTGTAGGAAGTCCGTCATGTCGAGACAGAAGCTGGGCATACCTTGGACAATGGGTTTCAAGATGCCCTTGATGTAGCCAGAGTGGTTCTCACACAGGGTCCCATTGCCTGAAACGATAGATCGTCCTGGTATGTTGGCCTTGTGTATTTTTAGGAGGCAGTAGAGATCTCCAATGCAGGGAGTGCGTGGGATGAAAGCACGTCGGGTGCTTTGAAGGTCTGGATCCAAGGTCTTGATCAGTCTGTTGAGTTGGCGGATGTGTTCCTTGGTCGGATCTGCGGGTAACTGTCTGTAGTGTTCCTGGTTGTTGTGTTGTCGGTATACTTCTTTGCAATAGTCCATTCTGTTCAGTATGACAGTGGCCCCTCCTTTGTCTGCTGGTTTGATGTCGATGTTGCGGTTGGTCTTGAGAGCGCGGATGGCGTTGCGTTGTGCTTGGGTGCTTGGGGCTGTCTTGTGAATGTGACTGATGAATCTGGCATTGACGCAACTCCTGACGGCTTGAGCATACATGTCGAGTCCAGGGCAGCGACCTTCCGGAGGGGTCCAATTCGACTCTTTCCTCTTTGGTTGCCACACCGTAAATCTCTCGGTCTGCTGTTCCGGTTCATTGATATTCTCCTTGGGTTCGCTGTCGGTCTCTTGGGGTCTGTGGAAGAGTTTTCTTTGTTCTTTGTTCACTTCTCTCACTGACAGACTGCAGACCAATACTGGGAACAAATATCAGCATTCACGTTAAGTCATCGCTCACTATTCTCTCTCAACGTCACCCATTGGAAACCTGCTTCTGCATCTGTCCCTGGAAAAGCCTTACCACCAGGTTGTTTGAAGCTGCACTTTCAAACCCTCAACCACCGTACTGAAGAGGGCAATAAATCATCATTTCACAACAGCTATGGCCATCACATTTTAAAAATTATTTCATGGAATGTGGGCATCACTGGCAAAGCCAGCATTTGTTGCTCATTCCTGATTGTATTGTGAGCAATTAAGAGTCAACCAGATTTCTGTGGTTCAAATAATAATAATCATTATTGTCACAAGTAGACTTACATTAACCCTGGCGTTGTGAAGCAACATGCTAACCACTGTGCCACCATACCGCCCACACTGGAGTCATTTTTAGGTTAGATCAGATAAAGACAGCAGATTGCCTTCTTTAAAGGACATTCATGTACCTGATGGGCTTTTTCAACAATCAGTGATTGTTTTGTGGTTACTGTTATGACCCCTGAGAGGTAAGGGAGTGTGCACCATCCGATTACCATTATCTCATGAGTATGAATTCCCCCGATAATTGGGGGAAGAGTTTCCTCCTGAACCGGGAAGGCTCCACAGTATAAAAACCCCGGCCTAGGTGCTGGTCGGGGAGGGTGACCCTTTGGGGTTTGGGAGTTTAGTATGTGTCTTTCTTTGTATCCTACCTTGTGTCCTTTGAGTGTTTCTTGCCCGTCGGATTCTACATCGGTGATGAGGCTGAAGTGCAGTTGCTGCCGGCACCGTGGGCGGGATTCTCTCAGCGCAGGGCCGGGCCGGAGAATCGGCGCTAATTGCGCCACGCCTCCCCGAAGCCGGGACGCGATTCTCCGCAAACCCGAGTCCCACCAGCACCGTTCTAACCTGGGGCGGGATTCTCCCCTACCCGGTGTGATGGGGGGTCCCGGCATAGGGGAGTGGCGCCAACCACTCCGGGGTCGGGCCTCCCCAAAGGTGGGAATTCTCCCCACCTTTGGGGGCCAGCCCCGCGCCAGAGCAATTGGCACCAGAAGACTGGCGCAAAAAACCGGCCACCCGGCAGCGGGGCTGGCCGAAAGGCTTTCGCCAGTCGGCGCATGCGCCGGCGGTGACGTCAGCGGCCAGCTGCCGCTGACGTCACCACCGGCGCATGCGCGATGTAGGTTTCTCTTCCACTTCCACCGTGGCGGAGGCTGTGGCTGCCGCGGAGGAGAAAGAGTGCACCCAGGGCACTGGCCCGGAGTCTGAGCGGGGGGCCCCGATCGCGGGCCAGGCCACCGTGGGGGCACCCCCCCGGGGTCCGATTGCCCCAGGACCCTGGGGGCCTGCTCGTGCCGCCGATCCCGCCGCCACCAGAGGTGGTTCAAACCTCGGCGGCGGGAGAGGCCTCCCAGCGGCGGGACTTCGGGCCATCCGGGCCGGGGAATCACCGCAGGGGCCTCGCCGATCGGAGTGGCGAGATTCCCGCCACTTCCCGGGTGGCGGAGAATCTATGCCACGGCGGGGGCGGGATTTTCGGCGGCCCCAGGCGATTCTCCGACCCTGCTGGGTGTCGGAGAATTCCGCCCCTGGTCTTACCTGGCAGGACCTCGGCGTTGAAGGGCCCTGGAGCGGACTGTGGGGGGAGGGGGGTTCCAACTCCGGGGGGGGGGGGGGGAAACCTCTGCTGTGGCCTGGCCCGCGATCGGGGTTCACCGATCGGCGGGCCGACCTCTCAGGTTGGGGGCCTCCTTTCTTCTGTGCTGGCCCCGTAGACCTTCACCATGTTGCGCCGGGGCCTGCGCGGAGAAGGGTGCCACTGCACCTGTGCAGACCCCGCGGCGCCCAGTTGACGCCAGGATCGGCAGCTGGAACGGTGTGGGTCGCTCCAGTGCCATGCTGGCCCCGTGTAGGGGCCAGAATTGCTGATCCTGAGGCCACGTTGACGCCATCGGGAAATGTGACGGCGTTTACAACGGCGTCAACACTTGGCCTCAGGATCAGAGAATTCCGCCTGTACATGTTCCACACCGCGAGCACCCATCCAGACTGCAAGAGGCCTTACCTGAACCGATCGAGATGCCTCATGTAGGAAAGCTGAAGGACTTTGATGTGAATAATGACGATTGAGCTCAATATGTCGAGAGTATGCAATTTTTATTTTGGACCAACACCATAATTGGAGATGAGCAGTAGACTGTAAACCTACTAACGGCGGTTTGTGGGCCAACACATGCACTGATCAATAGCCTGACACACCTGACTCACAGTCTTTTGCAGCTTTGGTTAGCCTTGGTAGAAAACCACTTCAATCCCAAACTGCTACTCATCGTTTGCTGGTTCTGCTTCCCCATGACTATCTAAACCCAAGGTGAATCAAACAGTGATTTATTTTTGCACATTTAACGAAGCTGGCTGAGACTTGCATGTTTGTGTCCAAACTCTGTGAATTCCTTCACTACCGTTATGTCTGTGGGATCCGGGAGGCTGCCACACAGAGAAAGTTGCTGACCAGAACCCAGCTGATTTTGCAGCGGGTAATTGAGATTGTCGTCTCTGGCGAGAGCGGGGAGCTGAGGGATGGTGGTATTGAATCTGGGGCATTCTGGAAAATGCTGCAAAGATCTATCCGGAGGGCCGGGAGACCGGCAGTGGGGTGCCCACCCAAAAGATGGTGGCTGTCACCGCTGAGTAACCATGGAGTGCAGGGATCAATCTGCAGAGCTGGGGTACTGAGACAGACGTCCAGGCCCAAGGCCCTGTGGGCCATGCGATAAGCAACCCACCCGCAGCCCGTCCAGACGGTTCCACCTGCTTGTGACAGGGCCCCTACCAACAACTCCACTGTGTTACGGCACCCCAAGTCGCCCCAATTTGAGTGTCCCTTTTGGTAAATGGGTACCCAATCGACATGGAGCTGGATACTGGAGCAACTGAGTTCGTGATCAGCCATCGCACATTTGATGGAATCTGTACCGGCCTCCGCACATTGACTCGCCTGACATCGAGGCCCTGTTGGCCACCTACACCAGAGAACCGTTGGTCATTGAGGGTGTAGTGATATTCAGATATCAATATACATGATCAATGTATGTAAAAGTAGTACAGTCATTTCAACACTAGATGGCTTACAGTCAGATACTACAAGAACTGGTTTCTCTGCTTTTCTAAGTCGGATGATGATGATGATGTGATTCAGAACAGTGAACAAGCAAGACATAGAATAGCTAGAGTGAGAGAAGTTAGAGCTAGTTTGTTATAATAGTGTATAGTTCGATAGTTATCTGTATTGTATTTAATTCTTTATTGTTAGTTTAGTATTGAGTAAAAGGACTCATAGTTTATTATTTTATTCCTCATTAAATAGTTAATCTTTCAACAAGAAGACTATTGGTCATTTTATAATCTTGGTGGATTCAAGAGTAATATATATATTTTAGATAAGTCATTATTTAAAATATAACAGAGGGCACCGCCCAAGTACCAGTGACTTATGGGCACCAATCCACTAACCTATCATTGGTGGTAGTCTATGGTGGGGAACCAGGTTTGCTGGGTCAGGACTGATTGTGCCATTTGAAACACGACTGACAGATGGTATGCCACCAGAACCCGCATGGTCCCGATGGGTCCTGGCCAGAACCCGCATGGTCCCGAGCGGTCCTGGCCAGAACCCGCAAGGTCCCGAGAGGTCCTGGCCAGAACCCGCATGGTCCCGAGCGGTCCTGGCCAGAACCCGCATGGACCCGAGGGGTCCTGGCCAGAACCCGCATGGTTCCGAGCGGTACTGGTCAGAACCAGCATGGTCCCAATGGGTCCTGGTCAGAACCAGCATGGTCCCGAGGGGTCCTGGTCAGAACCCACATGGTCCCGAGGGGTCCTGGCCAGAACCCACATGGTCCCGAGGGGTCCTGGCCAGAACCCGCATGGTCCCGAAGGGTCCTGGCCAGAACCCACATGGTCCCGAGGGGTCCTGGCCAGAACCCGCATGGTTCCGGGTGGTCCTGGCCAGAACCCGCATGGTCCCGAAGGGTCCTGGCCAGAACCCGCATGGTCCCGAGGGGTCCTGGCCAGAACCCGCATGGTCCCGAGGGGTCCTGTCCAGAACCCGGAGGGTCCCAAGGGTCCTGGCCAGAACTGACATGGTCCCGAGCGGTCCTGTCCAGAACCAGCATGGTCCCGAGCGGTCCTGTCCAGAACCCGGAGGGTCCCGAGGGGTCCTGGCCAGAACCAGCATGGTCCCGAGTGGTCCTGTCCAGAACCCGGAGGGTCCCGAGCGGTCCTGGCCAGAACCCGCATGGTCCCGAGGGTCCTGGCCAGAACCCGCATGGTCCCGAGGGGTCCTGGCCAGAACCCGCATGGTCCCGAGGGTCCTGGCCAGAACCCGCATGGTCCCGAGGGCCCTGGCCAGAACCCGGAGGGTCCCGAGCGGTCCTGGCCAGAACCCGGAGGGTCCCGAGCGGTCCTGGCCAGATCCCGCATGGTCCCGAGGGTCCTGGCCAGAACCCGCATGGTCCCGAATGCTCCTGGCCAGAACCCGGAGGGTCCCGAGTGGTCCTGGCCAGAACCCGGAGGGTCCCGAGCGGTCCTGGCCAGATCCCGCAAGGTCCCGAGGGTCCTGGCCAGAACCCGCAAGGTCCCGAGTGGTCCTGGCCAGAACCCGCAGGGTCCCGAGTGGTCCTGGCCAGAACCCGCAAGGTCCCGAGTGGTCCTGGCCAGAACCCGCATGGTCCCGAGGGTCCTGGCCAGAACCCGCATGGTCCCGAGGGCCCTGGCCAGAACCCGCATGGTCCCGAGGGCCCTGGCCAGATCCCGCATGGTCCCGAGCGGTCCTGTCCAAAACCAGCATGGTCCCGAGGGGTCCTGGCCAGAACCCGCATGGTCCCGAGGGGTCCTGGCCAGAACCCGCATGGTCCCGAAGGGTCCTGGTCAGAACCCGCATGGTCCCGAAGGGTCCTGGTCAGAACCCGCATGGTCCCGAGGGATCCTGGCCAGAACCAGCATGGTCCCGAGCGGTCCTGGCCAGAACCCGGAGGGTCCCGAGGGTCCTGGCCAGAACCCGCATGGTCCCGAGGGTCCTGGCCAGAACCCACATGGTCCCGAGGGTCCTAGCCAGAAGACGGAGGGTCCCGATGGGTCCTGGCCAGAACCAGCATGGCCCCGAGGGGTCCTGTCCAGAACATGGAGGGTCCCGAGGGTCCTGGCCAGAACCGGCATGGTCCCGAGGGGTCCTGTCCAGAACCCGGAGGGTCCCGAGGGTCCTGGCCAGAACCCGCATGGTCCCGAGGGGTCCTGGCCAGAACCCGCATGGTCCCGAGGGTCCTGGCCAGAACCCGCATGGTCCCGAGGGTCCTGGCCAGAACCCTCATGGTCCCGAATGCTCCTGGCCAGAACCCGGAGGGTCCCGAGTGGTCCTGGCCAGAACCCGGAGGGTCCCGAGCGGTCCTGGCCAGATCCCGCATGGTCCCGAGGGTCCTGGCCAGAACCCGCATGGTCCCGAGGGTCCTGGCCAGAACCCGCAAGGTCCCGAGTGGTCCTGGCCAGAACCCGCAGGGTCCCGAGTGGTCCTGGCCAGAACCCGCATGGTCCCGAGGGTCCTGGCCAGAACCCTCATGGTCCCGAATGCTCCTGGCCAGAACCCACATTGTCCCGATGGCCCTGGCCAGAAACCGCATGGTCACGAGGGGTCCTGGCCAGAACCCGCATGGTCCCGAGGGTCCTGGCCAGAACCCACATGGTCCCGAATGCTCCTGGCCAGAACCCGCATGGTCCCGAGGTGTCATGGCCAGAACTTGCAAGGTCCGAATGCGCTTCTTGATAACTACTGTAACAGAGGCAGTGCTTATTTGCTGCTGGTCAGGTTACATCTAATGGTCATTCTCCATAGGAATAGAGGGGAGGTCTTTTCATTCACAAGTCTTCCACTCGTAATTAATGTATTTCAGGAACATCAGCATGACAGGGATGGAAGGGAAAAGTCTCATGTGATCCACATTTAGTTTCACTTTTGCTTTGAGCAGAGATCACCACACCGTACGAATGTTTCCAAGCTATCTATGCAAGGCTGTTCTCATGTGTCCAGTCTCAATAAGGGAAACCACAACATGTTTTCCCAATCCCTTATGAGCGATTAGGTATTATATCCTTCTAATAACTGACATGACTTTATTCCTTGAAAAGATCAGTGAAGGTTAAATTTTGCAGGATGAATGCATTGTGGTAGCTTCTGGCACATTTTGCATTTATGCGTCAAATCTTTTGCAAGTTGTCGGATACAACCTTCTCATGCAGGGAATGGAGAGTCGAACAGCGTGAACAGTTCTGCAACTGAAAGACTGGAAAAAGTGAACATGGAACTCTGAAGGGCTTGGGGAGGTCTCAGGGGGGATGCTGGGCTTTGGGGGGCTGGGGATGGAGTGGGGCGGACGGGTGATTTAAACTCGGAGGGGTGGGGGTTGGACCTCATGGTGAAACTCAAAGGGGTTGGGGCGGGGTCAGGTCTGCGAGGAAGGGCCCGGGAGTGGGGGTGAGAGTTCTGATCAGGTTGCAGGTTGGTGGGGTGCGGGGAGGGGGGTCAGGCCTGCCGGGTGGGGTGATGGTTTGGGAGTTGGGGATCGGAGGGGTAGTCTGGTCAAGTCAGGCCTGTTTGGTGGGGAGGAGGTGGGCGGTCTCTGCTCAAGTTGGGCCTGCATGGGGGTGGGGTTGTCGGATCGGTGTATCTCATGGTGAGTCAGCGGGGGGGGGGGGGGGGGGGGGGGGGTGGCGGGGGAGTACCTTGAGGTTATGGTTAGAGGGGGGTGGGGGGGGGTCCATGGTGGTCAAGGGTAGGGGGTGTGCCATTGAGGGTAGTGGGGTGGGGTGTCAATCTGGGTCTGTGCAATAGTTGCCCATAAGTTAGACGAGATTTTAATTCTTCTAACTTTTTCTGAGTAACTATTATTGTAAAACAGAGGGAATCATCCGAAGTTTACAATTTAAATCACATTTTTGGATGTTTCTCATGGCAGGGGTATTGCCCAGAGGA
Organism: Scyliorhinus canicula; assembly: GCF_902713615.1. Lineage (NCBI taxonomy): Eukaryota > Metazoa > Chordata > Chondrichthyes > Carcharhiniformes > Scyliorhinidae > Scyliorhinus > Scyliorhinus canicula. The sequence goes on along the minus strand of NC_052152.1, from coordinate 52,765,701 downwards.
CGTTAGCACTTCCAGGCCAAGCAAATCTTACCAGGGAACTTCCAAAGGGAATTCCTCAGAGCTTCTTTGGGGTACTCCCCAAACTGAACACTGGGGAGCTCAGAAGTTACAGCCAATATGTGAATAGCTTGGAGTTGCATTGTTATATCCACTAGGTGGTGCTATCATCCAACATGTAAGGGACCTGGGTTCTGCTTACAGGAGTAACCCACGTCACGGAACTGAAAACGTTTCTGCACAAATCTGAATTTGGAACAAATAGTAATTGGAAATTTTGTAAATGTACCATTGACTTACTTTGAAAATTGTAAATTCCACTCTTTAAATCTGAATTTGGAACAATTAGCAATTGGAAATTTTGTAACTATAACATTGAGTTTCTAGGTATTAAGACCAGCCCCAGGTGACATCCCCAAAATGTTCTGGATCCGGGAAAGACCCCGCGATTTCTCACCATCCGGCTGGGATACCCCCAAAATGTTACAAACCCGAGTGAGGAGGAATGGCTGGCTCTGTGTCTTTATTTAACCTACCCTCTGCTGGTAGCAACAAAGGTTTAATCTAACAATGTTCCCTTTTCCCTTGGATACCTCTTCCAGACCTAATCATTACTGTTAAAAAGGAACCAATTTAATCAATAACAATAATCTTTAGTGTCACAAGTAGGCTTACATTAACACTGCAGTGAAGTTATTGTGAAAAGCCCCTAGTCGCCACATTCCAGCGCCTGTTCAGGTACACAGAGGGAGAATTCAGAATGTCCAATTCAGCTAACAAGCATGTCTTTCGGGGATTGTGAGAGGAAACCAGAGCACCCGGAGGAAACCCACAAAGACACAGGGAGAACGGGCATACTCCGCACAGACAGTGACCCAATCCAAGGTTTGAACCTGGGCCCTTGGCGCTTTGAAGCAACAGTGCTAACTACTCTGCTACAGTGCCGACCAAGGCTTTCATGAATTAAAGTACAGTACCTACTAAAAGACAAGGAGAAATGATAAAACACATGCATCTCCATTCATACAGCTTAGAAGTAAGAATTGAGTCCAATGGTAAATAAATATAAATAAAAAGTTACATGGAACAGTTCTTGACTTGCAAGGCGAAGATGGTCAAATCAGTGGCTGTTACAAATTGATTCCAGTACAGTTGACTTTTGCAAGTGAACAGTTGGTTCTTCAATTCCAGTTTTCTGTGGTTTGGCAGAGAGATTTCAATTCACTTTCCAGCTGAGATCCTTTTGTTGGCCGATTGACGTCCACAGAGAGAGAGTTTTTCGATTTCCTGCAAAAGATAGTTTTTTTTTCTGGGACATTGCATCTGGTACTGTATCACCTTCAGTGTGGAAAACTTCCACCTGCTTTTCCTCACAATACACACACACACACTTTCAGGGTAGACACAGGCAAGCAGCAGGAGTGTTCTCAGCTAGCTTTTAAGCCCCTTCCTTGTATTTACCATGTGGAAAGCGGAATACACTAGTCCGTCTCAGCTATTACACCCAGCCTCAATGAGGTGGGATAGCCACTATTTTCCTTTGTCTTTACTGAGGATGGTAATCAGTCTTTGGATGCTTTTAGTAGAATCTTGTCTGGAAACACAGGGAGGGCTTCCATTTTCCCTCAGAGAAACACCCTGTTGTCATTCCTGTCAGTGACTAACTGAACATTCTCAGCCATTTTGAAGTTTGTGTCCATTTCTAAATATAAAACACCAGTCTTTTCAAAGCCCCATATTTCTACATGTAGCTCCATAGCTTTTTTTCTCCATCATCATAGCATAGGCCATTTCAAAGGGAAGTTATAGAAACATACATAGAAATATACATGGGAAATAGAAGCAGGAAGAGGCCATTCAGCCCTTTGAGCCTGCTCCACCATTCATTATGATCATGTTTCAATTCACTGATCATCATCAAGTTCAATACCCTGATCCCGCCTTTCGCCATATCCCTTGATAAAAACATATGAGCCATTATGAGCCAATCCCCTGTGAGCCAGGAGTCACATATCGGTCAGACGAGTTAACAATGACAAATTTCTTTCCTAAAAGACATGAATAAATTGGGCTTTGAGAGAGTGTTGGTTAGCCCATTTGTCTAGATGGTTAGCATGTGGTTCATAATAATGTCAACAGCACAAATTCGATTCTGGGGTAGAATAGGGATCTGCCCCCAATTCTGGAAAGCAATGGCAAACCACTGGGAGAAACCACAGGGAACCTGCTCAGGGTGAGGCATCAGTAGACAATGAACCAAGCGACTGTCTGTCTTTGGGCGGAACACGCATGAATGAATTAATAGGGTCTCTGTTGAGTAACATATTGCTGCCATTATTCTAAAACATTCCTCAAAATACAAATAGCAGGACGCCCGGTTGCGGATTGTAGGTGGAGATCGCATGCTTGGTGGCTACTGCCAGAGCTGTCCTTTATGGCCTTTTTAGTGAAGATTTGTTTGTGAGGCAATGTGGGAAGGTGTAGGGCATTTATACAACGTGAAAAACTGGCTAGAAGAGTCCAGGGAAGAAGACAGTGAAGGAAAGTCCACTGCTGACCATTGTGAGGAGGGCAGCAGGTGGAAAGATGGCGGGAGAGAGCCTGTCGGGTGGGGCCGCGCCCATCACGGTGGAGAACATGATGGAGATGATGGCTGGAGAGTTTGAATGATTGTTTTCCAAGCTTAAGGCGTGAGTGGGAGCGACCCTTGACGCAGTGAGAGAGGAGTTGGTAAGAAGTTCGGTGACGGTGCGGGGGCAGGGAGAGAAAATGAAAGGGTTGGAGGAGACCTTGTCATAGCACAGCGACCAGTTCACCTCAATGGGTGAGGAGCTGCGGAGGGTGGCAGAGATCAACAAAGGGCTGAGAGCTAAGGTGGATGATCTGGGTCATGGGTGTGCCCAAAGGGGTGGAGGGTCAGCCAGTGACCTACAGAATAATTTGCTGATATGATGGCGAAACTGATGAGGGAGGGAGAGTTGGACAGGGCCTACCAGTTGCTTCGGCCGAAACTGAGGACAAATGAGCCAACGAGGGCAGTGATAGTCTGTTTCCATAATGTTCACGTGAAGGAAAGAGTGCTCAGGTGGGTGAAGTAGAGGCGCGAGATGGAATGGGAAGGCAAGGTAAATGTATATACCAGGACTTGACGACAGGTTACAAGGAAGCGAGCGGACTTTGGATGGTCTAAGGCGGCTTTGCATAAGCGCAATGTGTGGTTTGGCATGGTCTACCCAGTGAAACTGAAGGTCAGGTACAACGGCAGAGACAATCATTTTGAGACGGCATTGGAGGCGGAGGCGCTTGTGGAAACAGAAGGCCTGGGATTGGACTGAATTTGGACTTTTGATGTTTTTTGGCGGAGTTTTTTCTTTGTTTCTTCTTTGTATTTTCTGAGTTGGGTTCTTTTTCGTGTATGGGTGTAATGGATAACTTTGTTGGGGGGCTTTTTGGATGTAGGGGGGATTGGAGAGGTGAAGGGAGCAATGGAGTTGGTGTGATTTTGGTTTTGATGTGGAGGAGGAAAGTCTGGCAGAGCCGCCACGCTAGCGAACGCAATGTTGGCTAGTGAATGGGAGTGAGGTGGGGGGAGGGGCCATGACTGCTGGAACCTGTATGGGCAGGTGTCAGGCACTGTTTGTGTAAAAATATTAAAATATCACTATTGTTAAAATCAATCAATAGTGAGAGGGAGAGAGTAGATGAACCCAGCCACAGAGAAACCACAGAGCTGTGCAAGAACTATAGAATGGTGATATTGAGAGACTTTAATTATCCAAATATCAATTGGGATAATGTTAGAGTGAAGGGTAAGAAGCGGGTGGAGTTTCTCAAATGTGTTCAGGACAGCTTTCTGGAGTGATATCATGGTTGTATTGTAATTCACCAACTGTCCACCAGGAGTCTCATTAGTATATAAGTGAATGTTAGAGTCAGGTGACCTCAGAGTGACGAGGGAGCTGGGAGAGAGGTTGCTTGTGCATGTTCATACTGTTATTCATCTGTTGTTTGTATACATTTGATCCACAGTTAATGTTGATAAATCTTTTATAGCTTTAGCTGCAAGTATTCTTGCAATATAAATCAGGTCATCCGACAAGAACATTACACTTCCTTGATTTGTATGTTCTCAGTCCAATGAGAAAGGAGGCATTTTTGCATCTGGTTCTGGGAAATGAGGTGGGCCAAGTGGATCAACTTTCTGTGGGGTGGATATTTGGGTAACGGAGATCATCTTGTCATAAGGTTTAAATTAGTAATGGTGAAGGGCAATTCACAATCTAATATGGAACTTGTAAATTAGAAGGGGGCTAATTTCAGTGCAATGAGAAGGGACCAGCCAAGATAAAATAGAACCGGAGACTGAAGGAAAGACTGTAACAGGACAATGATAATCTTGGTAATCAATGGTAATGGTAAAGGAAGAGATACTCAAATACAAGTTATGTACATTCCTACAAGGGCGAAAGGTAAGGGAGCCAAAAACAGGCTCCTTGGGTGACGAGGGAGTTAGAAAATATGATGAGTCAATGAAGAGGAGTGTATATTGCATGTCAGGTGAATTCAAGTGAGAATCAGTTCAAATACAATAGGATTAAAGGTGAAATAAAGATGAAAATACGACTGGACAAGAGAGAGTATCATAAAAGAATGGAAGTCAACATAAAAGGGAATTCCAAATTCTTCTACCAGTATATAAATAGCAAGCAGATGGTAAGAGGTAGAGTAGGTCCTATTAGGTACAAAGAGGATTATGCATGCTTAGGAGTCAGGACTAGGGATCAAAATACTTAATGAGTTCTTTATATTGGTATTGACCAAGGAAGAAGAATCTGGCAAAATAGCATTATAAGCACAGATAGTGAGGGCAATAGTTAGTGCGAAAATTGAAACGGAGGAGATTTTGTTTCATATTCTTTCATGGGATGTGGGCATCGCTGGTTAAGTCAACATTTATTGCCCATCCCTAATTGTCCTTGAGAAGGCAGTGGTGAGTTAACTTCATGAACTGCTGCAGTCCATGTGGAGTCAGTATACCCACAGTGCTGCCAGGGAGGAGTCCCAGGGTTTTGACCCAGTAACAGTGAAGGAACGGCAATATATTTCCAAGTCAGAATGGTTGTGGCTTGGAGGGGAATGTGCGGGTGGTGATGTCCTCATGCATCTGCTGTCCTTGTTCTTCTGAGTAGTAGAGCCCGGGTGTTTGGAAAGTGCTGTCGAAGAAGCCGTGGTGAGTTAATGCAGTACATTTTGTAGATGGAACACTCTACTGCCATTATGAGTCAGTTGTTGAGGGAGTAGATGTTGAAGATGGTTGATGGGGTGTCAATCAATTAGGTGGCTTTGTTTTGGATGGTGTTAAGCCTCTTGAGTGTTGATGAAGCTGTACCCATCCAGGCAAATAGGGAGTATTACATCACAATCCTGACTTTTGCCTTGTAAATGGTCTACAGTCTTTGGGGGAGTCAGGAGGTGACTTACTCTCCGCTGAATTCCCAGCATCTGACCTGTGACCACAATATTTGTATAGAACATAGAACAGTACAGCACAGAACAGGCCCTTCGGCCCTCGATGTTGTGCCGAGCAATGATCACTCTACTCAAACCCACGTATCTACCCTATACCCGTAACCCAACAAACCCCCCCCCCCCCCCCCTTAACCTTACTTTTTAGGACTCTACGGGCAATTTAGCATGGCCAATCCACCTAACCCGCACACCTTTGGACTGTGGGAGGAAACCGGAGCACCCGGAAGAAACCCACGCACACACGGGGAGGACGTGCAGACTCCGCACAGACAGTGACCCAGCCGGGAACTGAACCTGGGACCCTGGAGCTGTGAAGCATTTATGCTAACCACCATGCTACCGTGCTGTTTCTGGTCCAGTTCAGTTTCTGGTCAGTGATAACCCCCATGATGTTGATATTGGGGGTTTCAGTGCCATTTAATGTCAAGGTGAGATGGTTAGATCCTCTCTCGTTGGAGATGATCATTGCCTGGCACTTGTATGGCATAAATGTAGCATGCCACTTAACAGCCCAAGCCTGAATATTGACCAGGTATTGCTGCATGCGGGCATGGACCGTTTCAGTCTCTGAGAGTTGTGAATGGTGCTGAATATTGTGCAATCATCAGCTAACATTCGCATTGCGGACCTTCTGATTGAAGGAAGGTTATTGATGAAGCAGCTGAAGATGTTGGGTCTAGGACACTACCGTGAGGAACTGCTGCGTCCTGGGACTGAGATGATTGACCACAACCATCTTTCTTTCTGCTAGGTATGATTCCAACCAGTAGATAGGTTTCCCCCATGCACAAACGCTGCCTTGATGTCAAGGACAGTCACTCTCGCCTCACCAGGTACTGGATACGCTGGACATGCTTAGGGTAGATAAGTCACCTGATCCGGAGAGCGTGCATCTCTGGTTGCTAAAGGAAAAGAGGGAATTAGCAGAAAAGGTTTCCTTAACCTTTCAGTCTTCTGTAGATGTGGGGGTGTGGCCATAATACTGGAGAGTCACAAATATGGCACCCTTATTGAGGGATGTTAAGGTCAGTCTTAGCAACTACAGGCCATTTAACATCAGTCGTGGGTAAAATGTTGTTATCCGTGATCGAGGTAAAAAGCAGCAGGCACTTTTGGAGGTCCCAATTAGGAGAACCAGCATAAAATTTTTAAAATACAGATTGTGTTTTACTAATCTCATTTATTTTTTGATGATGTAACAGAGAAGGTTGATGAAGGGAATATGTTGGATGTTATCTGTGTGGATTCAGCACGATAGCACAGTGGTTAGCACGTGTTGCTTCACAGCGCCAGGGTCCCAGGTTCAATTCCCGGCTTGGGTCACTGTCTGAGCAGAGTCTGCACGTTCTCCCTGTTTCTGCGTGGGTTTCCTCCGGGTGCTCCGGTTTCCTCCCACAAGTCCCCAAAGACAGGCTGTGAGGTGAATTGAACATTCTGAATTCTCCCTTCGTGTACCTGAACTGGTGCTGGAATGTGGCAACTAGGGGCTTTTCACAGTAACTTTATTGCAGTGTTAATGTAAGCCTACTTGTGACAATAAAGATTCTTCTTATTATTATTGAATGAAATAAACTTGCAGAGCTATGGGAATGGAGCATAGTAGCAAAAATGACTGGATTGTTCTACAGGGAGCCTCATAGACTCGATGGGCCAAATGGCCTCCTTTGTGCTATAAATAACCCTGGGTTGAATTCTCCGCCCCACGGCGCCGGCGTCAATCCTGCCCCCGCCGTGTCCCGAATTCTCCGCAACCCGGGAATCGCCGGGGGCGGGAATTGCACCGCGCCGGTCGGCGGGCCCCCCGCGGCGATTTTCCGGCCCAGGATGGGCTGAAGTCCCGTGGCTGACAGGCCAATCCCGCTGGTGGGAATCAAAACACCTCTGGTGCCATCGGGATTTGCGGCGCGGGCGGGCGCCGGGGTCCTGGGGGGGGGGGCGTGGGGCGATCTGGCCCTGGGGGGTGCCCCCATGGTGGCTTGGCCCGCGATCGGGGCCCACCGATCGGCGGGCGGGCCTGCGCCGTGGGGGCACTCTTTTTCTTCCGCCCCGCCATGGCCTTCACCATGGCGGGGGCTGAAGAGACCCCCACCCCTGCGCATGTGCCGGTATGACGCCTGCGTAAATCTCCAGATTAAGAGCCCACCAGCCTGACCCCAGACAACTGGAACAGTTGGGACCCCAATGTTGTGGTGCAAAGTGAGCCCCAAGCTTGTACATGTCGGCATAGATGCCCACTTGGCAATTTTCCCACTCGGCAGCCTCCGAATTGTCTGCCTACTAGGCCCACCATCCAATTATGGATGATGGGTAGGCTCTTTGGGCCAGCAGCTCTGAAGAACCAGCTCCGCCATGGGGAAAGGTGGTCACTGCTGAGGAATGCAGGAGTCCTTGGGCCTCCAGAAAGTAAGTTTTAAAAAAATTCTCAGGGTTCAGCTACAGAGGAGGAACCCCTCTGAGGTGGTGATTGAGTCCGCAGGTGCTGCTTTCTCTGCCTGTGACCCCATCTTTTCTTCTTGTTGTGTGCTTTAAAGCTTAATAAATGTTTTGTTATTTGAACCATTTACAACAAGACTGACCCCTTTACGGGTTTTTCACAGTAACTTCATTTCAGTGTTAATGCCTACTTGTGACAATAAAGATCATGATTATTTACTGCAATGGATCTCACTTTTAAGAACCGGCATTCCATCAAACCTTCCCCCACTGAGCTGTTGCTGGGAGGTCACCTCCATTTACCTGGTAGCCTCCTGATGCAATGGGGGATCACCCCTATATTGGAAAAATTCTGAGAGCAATGTGAAATGGCCCCTAAGTAGACCTTTAATTACGAAAATTAGCTTCTTGGACCAGGCAGCTTTTCTGCATCCAATCCTGTCATCAGTAAAACGCCACACTTGCAGAAGGTACACACTACTGACAATGTGCACTGCCGATGGGGTGGGGTGGAGGCAATATTTAAGGTGGGGTGCCTATTAAGAGGGCTACTTTTTCCTAGATGAAGTTGAGCTTCTTGAGTGTTGTCGGTGCTGCACTCATCCAGGCAAGTGAGGAATATTCCATCACACTCCTTACTCGTGCCTTGTAGATGGTGGATGGGTTGAGGGCAACAGGAATGGAGTTATTCTTAGCCAATGACCTGCTTCTGTAGCAATGGTATTTATCTGGCTGATCCAGTTCAGTTTCTGGAGAATGGTAAATGGTGACCTCCAGAACTTTTATGGTGGAGGATTCTGCGATGGTTAAACTTTAGGGAAAATAGTTATATTCTGTCTTTCTGTCTTGTTGGAGATCGATGGGCATTGCCTGGTACTTGTGTGGTGCAATTGTAACTTGTCAATTATCAACTCAAGTCTGATTGTAGACACGGCCTGCTTCAGTATAGGAGAAGTTGTAAATGATAGTGAATACTGTGCAATTAATAATAATAATAATCACTTATTGTCACACGTAGGCTTCAATGAAGTTACTGTGAAAAGCCCGTAGTCGCCACATTCTGGCACCTGTTCAGGGAGGCCGGTATGGGAATTGAACCCGCACTGCTGGCCTTGATCTGCATTACAAGTCAGCTGTTTAGCCCATATCCCCACTTATGATCTTATCTTAGAGGGAGGGAATACAATACAACATAAAGGTCTCTTTGCTCTTTTATAATTCTTTCCATGTGCACATATCATTCAAGGTGGCAGATAAATCCCAGGTTAGACCCCAACCAGAGTATTGCGTCTAGTTCAGGTCACCACACTGTTGGCAAGATGTGATAATTCTAAGTGGCTGCAGTTATGGAGAACGGGCAGGACAGTGGAATTGAGAGGCCAGGATGGGATTGCCTACTCCCATTCCTAGGTCATGTGTTCGAGAGAGGAGATGCTCTGGCTGATTTTGCAATCCAGCTCTTGGTCTGTAACATTGTAAGTGGCAGGTGAGGAACATATCAGCCATAATAGAATAGAGAAGAGGCACGATGGGGCGAATGGCCCACTTATGCTCCTATATTCAATGAACTTATAAGTGATTAATACGTATACAGAATCCTGGTATTTATAAATAGAGCACAGTACAAAAGTAAAGAAGTTATGGTGAACTACCATAAAACAGCGGTTTGAATTTAAGAGGAGTGTTGTGTCCAGTTCTGAGAATTATACTTTAAGAATGATAGTGCAAGCATTAGAGAGGGCACAGAAAGGATTTACAAAACTGGTTCCGTGGATGAGCGACTTTACTTACATGGATAGACTGGCAAATCTGTGGCTGCTTTCTTAAGTAAAGAGAAGTTTGAGAGGAGATTTAATGGAGATCATAAGGATTTGGTCTGAATAGATATGGAGATCCTCAGTGGGATTCTCCCTTCTGGGCGGGAGAACCGGCACCAACCACTCCGGCGCCAACCACTCCGGCGTCAACAGCCCCCGAAAGTGCAGAATTCTCCACAATTTCGGGGGCAAGGTGGTTGCCGGAGGAGGTGGCGTCGTTCCAACTGGCGGCGAAAGGGACTGCGCGAGTTCGCGCATGCGCCAAAGAGCCTGCGTGATCTTGCGCATGCGGGAACCACCGGCATATTTTGGCGCTTGTGCAGGGGGTTGTCTTCTCTACACCGGCCATGGCGGAGCCCTACAGGGGCCTGCGTGGAAGGATGGAGTGCCCCCACGGGGGCAGATCGATGGGCCCCGATCGCGGGCCAGGTCACCGTGGGCCCCCCCCCCCCCAAGGGGTCGGATCCCCCCACGCCCCCACGAGGACTGCCCCAGCCAGCTTACCTGCCGGGTCCCGCCGTGTGGGACCATGCGTAACACGCGCTGGCGGGACTGACCAAAACGGACGGCCACTCGGCCCATCGAGGCCCGGAGAATTGCCGGGGGGCTGCTGCCAACGGCCCCCAACCGACGTGACGTCAACCCCACCCCCTCCCAAAAACTGGTGCCGGAGAATACGGCAGCCGGCGGGATTCGCACCGCCCCCCCCGGGGGATTGTCTGACTCGGCGGGAGATCGGAGAATCCCGCCCCCTGTTTCCATTGGTGGTGCTTTCGAGAAAGCCGGCACTGATCCAAGGTGATTAGTAAAAGAAGCAATGGTGACATGAGGCAACCCGTTTTTATCCAGCGTCTGGTTAGGATCTGGAATGCACTGACTGCGAATGTGTTGGAGATAGATTTGATCGTGGTTTTCAAAAGCAAATTAGATAATTGTCTGAAGAGAAAAAAATTGAAAATGTTAGGAAAACAAAAGTAGTTTCAAGGGATTCATATTTATATTGGTAAACATTAGAAATAAGGTATGATTTTAAGTGTGCTTAATTTAATGTTTCTGTGCCTGGAAGGGTAAAGCCTATAGTTAGATTCATGCTGGACAAAGGTGTTGGTATGGTGGGGTTTGGTTATTGTGCTTCGAGCAGACTACGGCATAAAGAATAAATAAATGGCATAAGCATGTGAGTGTTGCTTAGCAACTGGGCCTTGTAAGGCGGAGAAGTTTTAAAGTTTTAGTTTTAGCTGAATTTGTGGGCAGTTGGAGATAGGACCTCAGGGAGTGAACATCTCTCAACTCTGCCAGAAAATAGATTGGACAGGGTGGGAGCTGAAAAGAAGCAGGCTTCCTAAAATACAAGTTACAGTCCAGATAATCAAGGAATTGGGAGAGAAAGGGTTTTTAAGACGGCTGGAATTAAGTGAGCAGAGTCCAAGGTATTGTTCTGAAGAATTCAAGGAGAAGCAAACAAAGTGTTCTGAGTAAAAGAAACAATTGCAGTAACAAGATACAGGACAGGATTTTCTGGTCATTCACGCTGGCGAGATCTTATAGTTCTGCCGATGGCACATCCCCGCTGCGGGTTTCCCGGCAGCGAGGGATGCATTAAACTGGAAACCTCATTGACCGCTGGCGAGCCGCCCACCGCTGCTGCAGAATGTGCAACACATGGCGAGGAAAATCCTGCCCTTAAAGTAGAGCAGCAGCTTTCAAAGGTAAGTCGACCACACAATGCCATTTTAATACTGGGAATTGAGAGTTAAAGCAATTGTGAGCAGTTTTCAAAGCAGTGAAGACAAATAACTCCTAAAGGGGTTAGTGTAAATCCCGGATTGGATTTACTGTTAAAAGTGGAACGGAAGCTTGGTTTAAAACAGTCATTTGTAAAACCTGGACTGGATTTTAGAATGTAAGCCACTAAAAGAAGGCATTATTATAAGAGAAGATTTTAAAACATGTTTTTGGGAGTGTAGTTTGGAAACTCTCATGTGATAGTCATCTGGGGGATTCTGAAGAGAAAACCACAGACACTGACTTGGGTTCAGAGCAGAGTGCATGTATTTTACCAGTCATTTTATGTGCTTAAAAGGGACTTTGTATTAATGGGACCATTGTAGTTTAAGATTCATTTTATAATCCATGTTAATCCTAAATTTGTGTGCATTTGTTCAACTAAGGGGGGAGCAAAGTATTGCATAATAATCCAACTTTTCATGTTTAATAAATTTTTCCCCTGGTTGGTAAAACTAATTAGCGGTCCAGTGACTCGGATACATGTTTTATTAAAAGAAAATAAAAGTGATGGCCCTTTGAGACAGGATTCCACTCTGGGATCTTCCCCTCCAATTATATAACATCAACTGGGATCATAACACAAAACTACCGGAAAAGGGTGGGAGAGTGTGATTAACTTACCAGTTCTTATAGAGTGAGCTATCATGGACATGATGGGCCAAATGGATGCCTTCTGTACTGTGACCAATCTATGATTGTATGGCTACTCCTGCTCTGCCTGAGACAGTAGCTGGGGAAGGGATGGAATCAGTGGCATGGAGTGAAGTTTCTAGCAGGATTTGAAGGCAATAGCTGTTTTTAATGTTATGCTGAATAAATTATGCCTCGTCCAAGATTAAATGCTGGACAAGCAATCTGATATCACTGATACAACTAAGGGACGTACAAAGTGTTAGAGATGTGAAGCTGGGTGTTAGCAGCATAGCTGTAAAGGCTGACTTTTTGCATTATATATTTAAAGGGCATTAAGAAAAGGTGTTGGTGAAATTATCCCCTTCCTTACCTATCCAAATTTCCTCTCACATTCTTCCTCTTTTCTATGAGCTCTGCTTGCCAGTGCTCCCATCACAATCTTCCACCAATCACAAACAATCCCTCTCCACGCCTCGTGAGCAGAAGTGCTAGCCAAACTCTTCACTTCTGCAAAGAACTGTATGTTACAATCCTCACCTGTTGTCAATACTGCTCTGTTAAAGTCCAGCTTTGTCTTCCCCTCCCCTCCCCATCAGCTTGGTGCTGTCTGTCAGAATCTTTCCTTCCTCTACCAGTCAGAGCCCTTCCCCTCAACTCAAAGCCGCCTCTGTTTCCTCTTCTCCTCCCACCCTGAGCTGAACGACTTACGTCAGTTTCTTCTTCGTAGAATAACGTTTTGTTAAAATAGACAGCTTCTGTTCTCAATTCCTGATACACAGCCAAAATTCAGTCAAAATGGCTTGTATTCAAAAATGTTCACTGCAGATCAACATAGTTTTTCTGCTAACTATATCAGGTAAGGATATTTTAATTGAAATACATTTTTAACTTTTTGTATTAAATTTTTTAGGTTAATTTTAACTTTTAAACCAGGCAATATCAGTTCATTTGATCATTTTACAGTCAGACGATTTTCCTTTCCACCTAATGCAATGGGCACCCGCTGTGATAGCAACTGCTTTATGTAATCTTCATTACCCACCATACCTTTGGTTTTCAAAGGAAATTTGGAAATAGAGGTAATTTAATGAACAGTAAATTGGGAAGATAGGTTTCCTATTGCATTAACTGTTACAACAAAGAATGCTCACATTTACTCAAATATTGATCTTGTATCTTATCTGCTTTATGAAATTACACTCTAAATGTGCACTTAATTAACTTTCAATAGCTAAAAGCACCCAATGTTCATTTATCTGTAAATAATCCTGAAATAAATTCGATTACATTTAATATTTAATTCAAAAGTTTGGATACGTTATTTCTAAGAAATTATTGTATAATTGCAACTTGTACTTCTGAGCATTCATAACTAAAACATTACTGATTTAGTCTTGCCAACTTACACTGCTTAGAGACATTTATTTCCAGATAATTATACTTAAATTTAAATTTAATATTTTCAATAGGAATGCTGTAAATACTTTCCTTGAAAGAGAAAGAATATAAGTCTCTTCAAGTTCATGTTTCTCAAGATAATACAGAGCGTTTGGAACTGTGTTAGCTACTATGGCAGCTTTCATAATGTGACACATGATCCACCATAAGCAGATTTGTGGGAATACTCACTATAATTTTTTTTAAAGTATTTTTATTGGCATTTTAACACAATATCAAAATTTAATAACACATAAATTTAAAAAACAGAACAAGAACAACAAGCACATCAACAACATATATAGGGGGGGCCTCACGGTAGCATGGTGGTTAGCATCAATGCTTCACAGCTCCAGGGTCCCAGGTTCGATTCCCGGCTGGGTCACTGTCTGTGTGGAGTCTGCACGTCCTCCCCGTGTGTGCGTGGGTTTCCTCCGGGTGCTCCGGTTTCCTCCCACAGTCCAAAGATGTGCAGGTTAGGTGGATTGGCCATGCTAAATTGCCCGTAGTGTAAGGTTAATGGGGGGATTGTTGGGTTACGGGTATACGGGTTACGTGGGTTTAAGTAGGGTGATCATTGCTCGGCACAACATCGAGGGCCGAAGGGCCTGTTCTGTGCTGTACTGTTCTATATCACAGGTTGTCCCCGCATCTGTGACCTTAATTTTCATAATCACGTTTCCTTATTTACAATGGTGTACATAGTTACAAAGGGAACCTTTTATTTACATTCAAAGGTTACTAATGCAGGACTTCCTTCCCACAATTCTTTTCTTTTTTTAAATAAACCTTTTTATTGGCATTTCCCATATTTATAAGCAGTTGCATACATACACATCACATTTTAATGGATAATTCATCCTAAAGGGCTGGAACTGTCAGTGGGGCCTGGGAGTTTCCTCAATCAGTTCCAGATACCATTTGAGCTCATGTCCTGGATAAGCAGTGAGAATTTAGCAGTACTCTTTGTTGTCAGATTGTGAGAGGGACTCCAGCAGCAATCTTGCACATGTTTGGAGCCCTCTAAGCATTACACCTGCCAGCCTGCTTCAAAGCCTTTTCGATAGGTCATGTTATCTGTAATTTTCATGTGGAAGTGACAGCCACACAATATCATGCCAAAGAAACTCCAATCTGGTGGATTTTTCAATAGTTTGGATTGATGCTGAGTTTCCTTGCATGTCACGGAGATCAGTTGACCAGAAACAAATTAATACATTTCAACAGTTTTGTTTTTTAATCCACAGGTCTGTTACTTACAGAAAGTAGCGATGATGTAGAGAATGTTTACAGTGAACTTGGGAAGCCAATATTCTTACATGTTCGGGATCAAAGCTCCGATAAGTACTATGATGTGAAGTGGATGCATGCTGACAAAGTAGCTGGACGATACAAAGATGGTTCTGTTCAGGGCTATGGTGATTATAAAGATCGATTAAACATCTTTGAAAATGGGACTTTGAAACTTAAAATCAGTAAAACAACTGACAATGGAAAATATAAATGGGAAATATGTGACCAAGCAGGAAAATGTCAATCTAATAAAACCGTTCAACTGCATTTACTTGGTAAGTTTCTTTCTTTATTAGAATCCAGCCCAAAGCTTTGGACAAAATTTACTGGTAATAGTAAGGGATTCCAAATCCTTTTGGGGAAAGAATCTATTTCAGGTAATTAGAGTATTGTAAATCTGAGGAAATATTCTCCACGTCAGGATTACCCATGCATTAGACCCTTTGTAATACTGGACTTGCACTTAGATGTCTTCGATATATTGGATGGTGTTGTCTTGGATCTAGAGCATTCCAGTTCTGTATTGCAACCAAATTTTATATTTTAACCATTTGAGCTGCATTCCAGTCAGCTTAAATAAACAATCTATGCATGGTTTTCATCTACAAGGCAGTGTAGACCCTACTGATGTTCAGCATGCAATTGCACAACAAATTGTCGGACGTTGAATTTTAAACAAGCCGATTTTAGCTAGTGTCAAGGCAAACAATATCTAAAATTTAAGGAACACTTATTTATTTTGAATGCGTTTGCACCAAGTTGCAAGCAGTTTGAATAGTTACCATAAACCAAGAGCAAAAGTTGCTTTGTCCGAATTTGTACAATATATTGGTGACTGGATTATCAGATACTATATCATTATCAGCACTCTTAATCCAACTTCATAGTCATTCTACTATATTATTTTTATAAGGAGCAACAAAAGGAGTCTATAACATGTTGTAGGGAAAAACAATTTATTTTTATTTAACATGTTAACTATATACACATCACCAGTAGTTCCCTACTAGGTCTTTCCTAGTTAGTGCCTGACTGGCCGACTCTGTTTATATGAAGGCACATTGCCTTAGTTAAGGGTCCCCTGTCCCTTAATCAGGGGAGCTCATATTCTGCAAACTCCACAGGATAGTGGATCATCTCTACCCTGTAAGACCCATGCGGGTTTGTTGAAATGGGCCCTTATAGAACTACTTTAGTGAATTCTACCAAGTCATTTCTTTTGATTCATTGTAAAGTTGAGCAGTATTATTTTAATAATTGAAAATGTTAAATTTGAATTCTTTTGAACTCTACTTGCTCAGTTGCATTAGTTATAACATTAATGAAGAAAACAAGATGTGAAATATTTCAGACTTTTAGTTGAATAAGTCTTTCCTATATTGATAGCACCTCTAGGATGATTAATAGGATTTATGTTATTTTTATCTCAACTTATTTTAAGTCACTGAGTTTTCTTCAGAAATATTTTCACCTCAAAAAGTTCCCCATACACCCTGTGGGCCAGTGCCAGGTTCTTGTTGGCCAGGTTCCATATTGTTGTGCAGGCCTGTCAGCCAAGATTTCTGAAACAATTATGGGAGGGTTTTTACGAGATCCCTGTCACAAGGGATAGGCTGCCGGTGGCTTCTCAGGAAGTCACAAGCACAATGCACTTTTTTGTGTTTTGATTACCAGTGCACACAATAAAATGCTAGCGCCAGTAGCAAGTGTGCTGGAGATGTAAAATGAAAACAAAAAAAGCTAGAATTTAAAGATAAATGAAAAGCATTACTGTTGCATGTTGTGATGAAAGATTATACCTGAAATAAAGGCCAATCAATGTCTCTTTTTTGAGGTGCCAGTACTTTGCATTTTCAATTTGGCAAAGTCTGCAAATCTTAAGCTGTAGCCTACAGACAATGTGGGCTTTCAAATTTCCCCTGTATATCCTTGACATGTTCAACCAAAAACCACGGGAACATACATGCTGCAGACCGACAGTTGTCACCAAAAGTCTGCAATATTGATGGGAAGTAGCTGACAAATGATATAGCTGGATCAGAGAGTTTTGATCTTGTCAGCTAAAATCACAAGAGGAAGTTCATCATGAGGAACATCAGCAGATTAAAAGTAAATTTACTTCTCCTTTGCTCCATGTAATATGCTATCCAATATAGAGTGAAGGTTAGCTTATTTCTAGTTACCCTGCATGAATTGGTTGGTTTTTCTAGCTCAGCCATATCTCCATGAGAATAAGAGGTGTCAAAATTCACTTATTAAGTTGTTATTTTCAATTTTATGTATCAATTTAACAGATAATTGATGGTGTAATATTAGGAATTCTATCACTAAGATTAACTGAAGTGCAGAACTCCACTTTAAGCTCACTTCCAACTGTAAAATGTGTAGTGAATGGTGACATTTTGTCAATTATTTCTTTGCGTTGTGGTTGGCCTTTGCTTTCTCTGTGCAAGTTTTACAATGTCACTGAAATATCAAAATAGCTTCAGGTTAAGCGAGAACACAGCATGTCAACAAATTTATTTTTGGAAGTTGTATTGGTTTGTTAACAAATGTGTTTAAATTACCGTATATACTCGCGTAACTTTCGATCTCGCGTATCATGCGACCCCTAAATTTTCATCCCCAAAACATGATTTTATGGTATACCTCATGTATCATGCGAGTGACTTTTTTGGAAATTAATTTTGGAAACTAAAACTTCCAAATGGTATCATTGTGTGTGGTTTCTGCGGAGTTGATTCTGCTGTGAAAGCTGTTCGCGATTCGAACAGCTTTCCAGCTGGCTTTACTAGCGTTGTTCAGCCACTTGCCGTTTCCATTCATAAAAACATGAATGGAAACGTCAAGTGGCTGAACATCTTCCCATCAGAATGCTGTGGTCACAATCAGTAGTATTTTGATGGGAAGATGGGAAGAATGGATTCTGCTGTGAAAGCTGTTCGCGAATCGAACAGCTTTCCAGCTGGCTTTACTAGCGTCGTTCAGCCACTTGCCGTTTCCATTCATGTTTTTATGAATGGAAACGGCAAGTGGCTGAACGACGCTAGTAAAGCCAGCTGGAAAGCTGTTCGAATCGCCAACAGCTTTCACAGCAGAATCCACTCTTCCCATCTTCCCATCAGAATACTACTCTTCAGATTTTGACCACGGCATTCTGATGGGAAGATGTTCAGCCACTTGACGTTTCCATTCATGTTTTTATGATTGGAAACGGCAAGTGGCTGAACGACGCTAGTAAAGCCAGCTGGATGCTATGTGACTTATCTTGGCCAGCATTTCAGACCCGCGATTTTTGTACCTCGCGTATCATGCGACCCCCGAAATTTAGGCTTCAAATTAGGTGCTCAAAAGTCGCATGTTACGCGAGTATATATGGTACTTAATACTAGACTATAGAGACATTCTGAGTGTGTAGTTTAAAAGCATTTGCCTTATCGATATTACCTATCGATTCCCCGCTGGGTCACTGTCTGTGCGGAGTCTGTACATCCTCCCCGTGTGTGCGTGGGTTTCCTCCGGGTGCTCCGGTTTCCTCCCACAGTCCAAAGATGTGCAAGTTAGGTGGATTGGCCATGATAAATTGCCCTTAGTGTCCAAAATTGCCCTTAGTGTTGGGTGGGGTTACTGGGTTATGGGGATAGGGTGGAGGTGTTGATCTTGGATGGGGTGCTCTTTCCAGGAGCCGGTGCAGACTCGATGGGCCGAATGGCCTCCTTCTGCACTGTAAATTCTATGAAACTCTATGAATAATCACCGCACAAATGATACATTTCCACTATCGTGATTGGATTAAATAAATGAGAGTTATTCTAAGTAATTTTAATCTTGGTATGAAAAAATGAATTTTCCCTAAATGTTTTAAGTTTGCCTCTAAATGTTTTCCATAATAGTTAGCTTCTATAGCTAAAGGTACCTAGGAGGATTTATTATGCATGAAATTCTGGACAGATTAAAGCTTATGGTATTAAAGTAAATGTTGTGCAGTCTATATCAACATGGCAATTATTATGTATCATTATTATCTGCACAGATTAATTTCTAGAACTGTGAGACTATATTTAAAATTGCGAAGAATTTTTAACGTTGAAATATCCTGTTCAGCCCAACCAGTCCATATTGACATTTGTTCTCCAAATGAGAATCAGCCCTAATCACATGTTCTCACATTGTTCCCATATGCCTTCATCCCTTTTTCTTCATGTTAGCTATCTAAATTATTCTTAAAAATAACATGTGTTGGGCATTTTCCAGCCGTGCCATGATAGGACCCATCTGTAACCCATCGGGTACCGTTCGGCAGCATGGTAGCATCGTGGTTAGCACAATTTCTTCACAGCTCCAGGGTCCCAGGTTCAATTTCCGGCTTGGGTCACTATCTGTGCGGAGTCTGCACGTTCTCCCCATGTGTGCGTGGGTTTCCTCCAGGTGCTCTGGTTTCCTCCCACAGTCCAAAGATGTGCAGGTTAGGTGGATTGGCCATGCTAAATTGTCCTTAGTGTTCAAAATTGCCCTTAGTGTTGGGTGGGGTTACTGGGTTATGGGGATAGGGTGGGGACGTGGGCTTGGGTAGGATGCTCTTTCCAAGAGCCGGTGCAGACTCGATGGGCTGAATGGCCTCCTTCTGCATTGTAAATTCTATGATTCTAAAAAAATTCTATGATCACGGAAGGTTTGACAGCACAGCCAAACAGCCAAAGGCTGATTGATGTTTGGCAGGACGGGTGATCCCGGTGGCAGGCTGGGTCGGAAAATCCCACCCATGGTGTAAGCCATCCCACCCTCATTTCTCCATTCTTGGAAAATTCTTTAACCTCAAACATTCTAATCCAACCCTTCACTACTCTTCATTCTTCCAACTCTCCTACTGTCATCACAAGATTCAATCCTTCTTAAATCCACAACCACTCTGTACATCCTTTCTGATTCTCAAAGGGCCCATAATAAGCACATTACAATCTTAATGGAGACTGGTGTCTTCTAAAAAGAAATTTGAATTCCCAGTTGTTAACTGAAATACCACACAACAAGATTTCATGTTTTAAATGAAACCTTTACTTTGACAAAACCCAACAAGCACGACTAGATTTTGGAAGCACTTTAAACTATTACGAGCATCCCCATTCTACTTTTAATTACAGTCAAGAATCCCGTTATGCTAGTTTCACGTGGGGTCATTCAATTGTCCTAGGACCAAACCAAGGTGTGTTACAGCTCTCCTTAGTTTCGGTGCTATCTCCCGGGGTGAGGGGTTTTCTGGGGATTCTCCCTCTACGTCGAGCTCGATAAACTCTTCAACCCCATTTCAACATCTCACAAAGTTGGACTTCTGCAGCCTGATCATAGGCTTCACTCACATCCTTGCCCAGTGATGCACGATCAATTACACAAAGACCAGAGTTGAATGCAACTGAGGCTTTATTGCACTAAGATGTGTGGCCTCCTACAGCAGCTGGCGAAATGGCTGCTGTACGGGGAGCACACATATTTATACTCCGCCTACTGGGCGGAGCCAGCAGGCAGGGAACTACCCCCGCACCTGTAGTACAGGGCCTTACTGCAAATCACCTAATATATACATCAGTGGTGACTACCACACCCAGTGAGTCCAAATCAAAAACGACCCTGGTTCATGAGGGCCCTATGCTCCTTGTCTTGGTTACTGCCAGATTCTAATTCTTTCAAGCAGCTCTGGAAACAGATACTCCAGGCCTCCTACATTGATCCAACTGATATTTTTAAAACAATGAATTAAATATATTAAATCTGCATAGCAATGTGATGGACATAGCCTTTTTCCAGATAGAAATCCAAATTAATTATCTCTAACTTTCAACTATCTCTTGTTTATCAGTTGCCTTCAAACATTTTCTGATCTGTGGGGTGCGATTCTCTGACCCCCACGTCAGGTAGGAGAATCGCGGGAGTGCCAGGCGATTCCCGCCATGCCGCCCTGGCACCCGCACGCGATTCTCCCACCCCCTCAAAACGGCGTGCCGAGTTTTACGACAGGCCGCTCGGAGAATCGCCGCTTGCCGTTTCTAACGGTCGAGTGGCGATTCTCCGGCCCGGATGGGCCGAGCGGCCTGCCCAATCCGACCGGTTCACGCCGGCGCCAACCACACCTGGTCGCTGCCGGCGTGAACAGTGTGTGAACGCTGTGTGTGCGGCCTGTGAGGGGGGGGGAGGGTGGGGGGGGGGGGAGGATCGAGCACCAAGGGGGTGCTCAGTAGGGGTCTGCCCGCGATCGGTGTCCACCGATCGGCGGGCCGGCGTCTCTAAACGACGTACTCTTTTTCCTCCGCCGCCCCGCAAGATCAATCCTCCATGTCTTGCGGGGCGCCCGCGGGGAGGACGGCAACCTGCGGATGCGCGGGTGACGTCATTTAAGTGCCGCCGGCCGCGTCATTTACGCGGCGCCGCTTTGACGCGGCACCAAGGCCCGGCGCGTGAAATTAATGCGGCACTGCTCCTAGCCCCCTGCGGGTGGGAGAATAGGGGGCGAGGAGCGGCCTCCGACGCCGGAGTGAATCACTCAGGGTTTCACTCCGGTGTTGGCACTTTATCTCCCGTCAGGTGAATTTCGCCCCTGGAATTTACACGAATAATTTAATGTTTTTCCAGAAGCCCTCACGTTCAGATTATCTCCTCAGGCGATAGTTAATGAGGATCTCATTGTTTAACTTTTAGCACCTTGTATCACTAACACAACATGGGCTACCCTTTGATCTGTAGTTTTCATAGGCCCTCACCAGCCTCCCATTTTTTCATTTTTCCTACATTTAAAAATTACTATCTTCAAACGAAATATAATCTTCTGTGTATTTTTTTATAACATTTTATTCAGGCATTAATGGTTTTATAATAACAAAAGACGCAAATACAGATACAAACATAGTTCAACACGTAACCCACCCCTCCATCTCCCACAGTCTTCGCCTAAGCTGGACCGACATAGTCTAACTCCCTCCCCCTACCCACCCCTGCTCCCCCACCCACCCCCCCCCCCTCCCCCCCCCCCCCCCCCCCCCCCCCGCCCCCATATTGGATCTGCTGACAGTTCAAATTTCTCCGAAGGAGTCGATAAATGGCTGCCACCTCCAGACAAACCCTAATGATGAATCTCTCAGGGCAAACTTGATTTTCTCAAGCCTGAGAAACCCAGCCATGTCACTAACCCATACCCCTGCTTTCGGGAGCTTCGTGTCCCTCCACACTAGTAAGATCCATCTCAGGGCTACCAAGGAGGCAAAGGCCAAGACATCCGCCTCTCTCACCCCCCCCGGACTCCTGGGTCTTCCGACACTCCAAAAATCGCCACCTCTGGACTCGATGTCAGCCTCGCATTTAACACCCTGGACTTGACATCTGCAAATCCCTGCCAGAATCTCCTGAGCTTCGGGCTACCCAAAAATGCGGACATGATTTGCGGGCCCTCCTGCACATCGCCCACACCTGTCCTCTACTGCAAAAAACCTGCTGATCCGGGCCACGGTGCACCACCTGGAATTGTATCAGGCTGAGCCTGGCATATGATGTGGACATGTTGACTCTGCTTAGGGCATCCTCCCACAGACTCACCTCAAACTCCTTTCCCAACTCATCTTCCCATTTACGTTTTGTCTCCCCATCTGGGTTTCCTCCCACTCCATACGTTCTTTGTAAATTTTCGATACCTTCCCCTCCCCAACCCTCAATCTAGAAACTACCTTGTCCTGTAGCCCCTGTGTTGGAAGGAGCGGAAAGGTAAAAACCTGTCCTCGCACAAAATCCCTTACCTGGAGATATTGGAACCCATTCCCTCCCGGCAATTCCAACTTCACTTCCAGATCCTCCAGACCGGGAAAGCTCCCATCAATAAACAGATCCCCCAGCCTCTCAATACCTGCTCTCTGCCACCTCCGAAACCCCCATCCATAACCGATGATTACCACGGGTTGGAGCCCACACCGATGCTCCCTCTACTCCCATATGCTTCCGCCATTGCCCCCAGACTCTCAGGGCTGCCTCTACCATTGGGCTTGTGGAGTACCGGGCCGGCAGGAATGGAAGAGGTGCCGTTACCAATGCCTCCAAACTTGTGCCCTTACAAGATGCCGCCTCCACCCGCTCCCACACCGACCCCTCCCCAACTACCCACTTCATAATCATGGCTATATTCGCCATCCAGTAGTACTTCCTAAAGTTTGGCAGTGCCAGCCCTCCCTCCCCTCGGCTCCAGTCCAGCAACGTTTTCTTTACTCGCAGAGTTTTACGTGCCCACACAAACCCAGATATCACCCTGTTCACCCGCTTAAAAAAGGCCTTTGGAATAAAAATAGGGAGACACTGAAAAACAAACAAAAATCTTGGGAGAACCGTCATCTTTACGGTCTGTACCCTCCCCGCCAGTGACAACAGGAGCACGTCCCACCTCCGGAAGTCCTCCTTCATTTGTTCCAATAATCGACTCAGATTTCTTATACGCATTTATAATAGCACCTCAGGTGCCTCATGTTTCTTCCTTGCTAACATTCTACATTGCATTTCCAATTGGGTTAAATTTCCCAAGCTCTTTATGATCAAATTTGATGTGTTGGGTGTTGTGTATTCTTGAGACACAGACAGGCTGCCAACACGTAAACTAGTACAACACTATTTTATTAACTGCAGACTGTTAAACCCTACGCTTACTGTGGGTTTACACAATGTTAGGTTTAACTAAAGACCTGTGCCTATCCTAACCAGCCTAGTTGCTCAGCACATGGTGAGGTTGTGTGCTGAGAGTCGTGAGCTCTGCTCTTAGGCAGATTCAATTAGGTCATGGGTGATGCAAGGGTTCAGTTCAGATGCAGCATTGCTTCAGGAGATAGCCCAAAAATATGGAGAGCCAACAGATCAATTTAACTGCCCATCTTCACTTTTTCTTCCAGAAAATCCATTAATGTGCAAAAATGATCCCTGGACAATTGTATTGACATCCTGCATTCTCACAAAATTACCCTCCCTCCTTTCTTCCCACAGTCTCTACACTAATGAGCCACGATGATTTCAATCTTCATCTGAACAAATCTTGCTCTCCTTTTCCTGAATGCATTGACCTACTGCCCTTTCTGTACCTCTCCCTTCATATAAACCTGCTGACCCATAACATGGCCGACTTCTCAAACTTGCCATCTCTGGGGGCTCAAAACCCCGTGGTCTTGATTATAGACAAAGCCATCCTTGATCACTTCTTTCTATCCCTCAGCATATTTCCCCAATCCCTTTCTATCTGCACCTATCATTGGAAAATCCATCTCCAACTCAGTTACAACTGTACTTTCAAACTCTCATCTTTTGCCCATTAATTAGCAATAATGCTTCTCTGGCTCTCAATCTGATTAATATCTCACTGACTTACACTTCTGAAGTCCTTATCCTGAGCAAAGCCATTACTTTCTCTCTCATTGTGGTCCATTCACCCAGCCTAACCCCGAACCCTCATCTTTTCCTAGTTTCTAACCAATCACCCCTCATATCCTTCCCAAGATTATCATGTCAATGAGACCCAGCCACTCTCCCCTTGGGTCAAAGTTACTAAACTGCGGACCATCCAACTTCCTCTTCTAGCCCCTAAGTTCTGATTTTGCGAATGGTTACTGTTCTCTCCCTTTGAAACCACTATCACCACCCTATTTTATCAATACCATCTTGCTCTTTCTGTTTTTGCAAACTGCTCCACTTCTATACTTGCTTTCCTCTCAGAGGTTCTTGAGCATGTTGTTGCCTCCAATATCAGTGGTTAGCTTTCACACTACAGCAGGATTCAATCTGTCCAATCTGTTTTCTGATCTTTCCACAACACCAAAATAACCCTAATAAATGAATTGCTCAGTGATTGTTCCCTCTGGGCATTATCTCTCTCCTTCATCCCCATCCAATCTACATCGTTGATAGGATCAACCATACGCTCTCAGGTCGCACGGTGGTGCAGTGGGTTAGCCCAGTGGCCTCATGGCGCCGAGGTCCCAGGTTCGATCCCAGCTCTACGTCACTGTCCGTGTGGAGTTTGCACATTCTCTCCGTATTTGCGTGTGTTTTGCCCCCACAACCCAAAGATGTGCAAGGTAGGTGGATTGAACATGCTAAATTGTCCATTAATTGGAAAAAAATGAATTGGGTACACTGCAACGAAAAAATAACCATACACCCTCCTCCTTGTCTTGTTCAGTGTGACTGTCCTTATTTGGATCCGGTTGTAGTCAGAACATTTCTAACAACTCGTTCTTTCCTGCCCTGCATCCAGACCTCCAAAGTCGCCCAAGAATTTTATCCTTGGCTCCCTCATTTACACAATGCTGTTTTGTAGCAGCAACTGCAGACATAAGGGGCGGGATTCTCCCACCCCCGCCAGGTCAGCGAATTACCGGGGCGCGGCATGAATCCCGCCCCCCGCTCCGATGCCGGCTGCCGAATTCTCCGGCAGGGGAACGCGGCGCGTTGGTCAGGGGCCGTTGGTAGTGGCGATTCTCCGGTCCCCGATGGGCCGCGCGGCTGCCCATTTTCGGCCAGTCCCACCGGCGTGGATTAGACCAGGTCCGTACCAGCGGCACCTGGCTCTGAGGGCGGCCTGCGGAGTCCTCGGGGGGTGGGGGGGGGAGGGGCGCGGGGGATCCGCACCCGGGGGGGACCCCAGGGTGGCCTGGCCCGTAATCGGAGCCCACAGATCTGCAGGCGGGCCTGTGACGTGGGGGCACTCTTTCCCTCCGCGCCAGCCTCTGTAAAGTTCTGCCATGGCCGGCGGGAAGAAGAAACCCCTGCGCATGCGCAGAAAGCACACCAGTGGTTTTGTGCAAGCACCTGAGCACGCTGGTGCTCCTGCGCATGCGGCAACTCGCACCGGCCAGCGGAGGCCATTCTGTGATGGTTGGCACGGTGCCAACCCCTCCAGCGCCGGCCTAGCCCCTTAAGGTGGGGAGGATTTGTTCTTTATTTATGGAATGGTGGCGTTGCTGGTTGGGCCAACATTTATTGCCCATCCCTAATTGCCCGTGAATTTAGTGGCATGCTCGACTCTTTCAGACGTCATTTAAGAGTCAACCACATTGCCATGCCAGGTAAGGATTGCAGCTTTCCTCCCCTGAAGGATATTAGTGACCCAGATGGGTTTTTATGACAATCGACAACGGTTTCATGGTCATCGTTAGACTGTTAATTCCATATTTCTATTGAATTTAAATTTCACAATCTGCCGCGATGGAATTCAAAACCGGGTCCCCAGAGCATTACCCTGGGTCCCTGGATTACAAGTCCAGCGACAATACCATTATGTCACTGCCACCCCCACCTCTGTGTAACCCAGTGACTGTGTAATTTCATAAATTACATGTAATAGGCTGTTCAAATGGATTGGACAAGGCTGGTTACACGGCCACCCATGTCTTGCATTTCAACATACTAGGCGTGACGGCCCTCTTGGGGGCCAGAGACTGTGCTCCATTCGATTTCCCCCTTACACAGCTGAGTATGAACACCCTGGTAATTGGGGTGGGATTTTCCCTTACCAAGGGGAAACTACTCTGTATAAAAGCCCTGACTTGGGTGCAGGTCGGGGAGAGGTGTAGCAGTTTTCATGATTCTGTATACACGGAATAAACACGTCATTCATTTCTATTCTACCTTGTGTTCCTGTCATCTCTCCCATTCGGGTTCTACACTAACTCTCACCTGTAATCTGTATTTGTGCCTTATTGTCTTTCATGATTTGTTATCCTTTAGTGCTTCTGATGCCGCCATCAATTCACACTTGACGGAGAGTTGACTTGAACAGTGGTTTTAATCAGCTAGAACAGTGCCCGCCTGCGACTGCTCTGTACTGAGTGCCGCCTACAGGCTGCAGATCTATATACCTCCCCCGAGGGGGCGGAGCCACAGGCGGAGCCCACAAGGGCATCAACATCATACAATACAATGTAATGTAATACAATGGTGAATGGTAGCAGTAATACATTCTACCACATTCACCCCCTGTTAAAAACTGAAGTCCAGTGGGGGTGAAGTGGGCTCACAGATCGAGTCTGTCCGGTGCCTTGATCATTTGCTGCGATCGCCTGAGCTCTGGTTTAGCTGCGGGCACGGGTGTTGGACTCGTCGCTGCGGGAACGGGTGTTCGACCTGTCGCTGCGGGAACGGGTGTTGAACTCATTGACTCCGGGAGCGTGTCTTCTGGAGCTTCATCCCTGTAGGTCAGCGATGGGGGGAAGGGAGGGGGGTGTAGACCATGTAAGTGCCGGGGCGGTGTTCGGTGTAAGGTGGGGGGGGGGGGGGGGGGGAGGTGATGGTCGCAGGGGAACCGGCAGATGCCAGGTCCCGGAGGGATACTGTATCTTGTCGGCCGTCGTGGTGCGCTACGTAGGCATACTGAGGGTTGGCGTGAAGGAGCTGGACCCTCTCGACCAGGGGGTTGGACTTATGGCTGCTCCCGTGCTTTCAGAGGAGGACAGGCCCCGGTGTCGTCAGCCAGGACAGAAGCGAGACCCAGAAGTGGACTTCCTGGGGAAGTCAAATAGGCGGTCATGAGGGGTCTCGTTCGTAACTGTGCAAAGGAGTTACCTAGTGGAGTGGAGCGCGTCGGGGAGGACTTCCTGCCAGTGGGAAACTGGGAGACTTCTAGACCGTAGGGCCAGAAGGACGGCCTTCCATACCGTCGCATTCTCCCTCTCTACCTGTCCGTTTCCCCGGGGGTTATAGCTGGTAGTCCTGCTCGAAGCAATGCCCTTACCGAGCAGATACTGATGCAGCTCATCGCTCATAAACGAGGAGACCCTGTCACTGTGGACGTAAGTGAGGAAACCGAACAGTGTGAATATACTATGCAGGGCCTTAATGACAGTGGCCGCGGTCATGTCGGGGCAAGGGATTGCAAAGGGGAAACGGGAATACTCGTCAACAACGTTAAGAAAATACTCGTTGCGGTCAGTGGAGGAGAGGGGCCCTTTGAAATCGATGCTGAGGCGCTCAAAGGGCCGGGTGCCTTCACCAGATGGGCCCTATCTGGTTGATAGAAGCAAGGCTTACACTCCGCGCAGATTTGGCAGTTCCTGGTCATGGCCCTGACCTCCTCGGTGGAGTAGGGCAGGTTGCGGGTCTTGATGAAGTGGAGATGCTGGGTGACCCCCAGATGACAGAGGTCATTGTGGATTGCTCGGAGTCAGTCATCTTGCGTGCTGGCGGATGTGCTACGGGACAGGGCATCTGGGGGCTCATTGAGCTTCCCTGGACGATATACAAAATCGTAGTCACGGGTGGAGAGTTCGATCCTCCACCTCAAGATTTTATCATTCTTCATCTTGTCCCGCTGTGTATTGTTGAACATAAAGGCTACCGACCGCTGGTCGGTGACGAGGGTGAACCTCCTACCAGCCAGCTAGTGCCTTCAATGCCGCACAGCTTCCACAATGGCTTGAGCTTCTTTTTCAACTGAGGAGTGTTGAATCTCGGAGGCGTTGAGGGTACGGGAAAAATATTCTACTGGCCTGCCCGTCTGATTGAGGGGGGCGGCAAGGGTGACCTCTGCGCGTTGCTCTCCACCTGGAAGGGGATGGACTCGTCCATCTTGTGCATCGCGGCTTTGGTAATATCTGCCTTGATGTGGCAGAAGGCCAGGCGGGCCTCAGTCATCAGGTTGGAAGATGGTGGCTTTGATCAGTGGGCGGCCTTTGTCCGCATAGTTGAGGACCCACTGGGCGTAATATGAAAAGAACCCGAGGCATCTTTTCAGGGCCTTGGGGAAGTGGGGGAGGGGGCGCAAGCGATCAGGATCGTCCCCAGGATTCCATTTTCCACGACCTAGCCGAGGATGGCCAGTCGGGTTGTGCAGAAAACACAATTCTCCTTGTTACAGGTGAGATTGAGGGCTTGGGCGGTTTGGAGAAACTTCTGAAGGTTAGCGTCGTGGTCCTGCTGATCATGGCCGCAGATGGTGACATTGTCCAAGTACGGAAATGTGGCCCGCAGCCCATACTGGTCCACCATTCTGTCCATCGTTCTTTGGAAGACCGAAACCCCGTTGGTGATGCCAAAGAGGACCCGGAAGAAGTGGAAGAGGCGGCCGTCTGCCTCAAAGGCCATGTAGTGGCGATCCTCCGGGCGGATTGGAAGCTGGTGGTATGCGGACTTCAGATTTACCGTGGAGAAAACCCGGTAGTGTGCAATCTGATTTACCATGTCCGCTATCCGGGTTACACATCGAGTTGCGTATACTGATTTATGGTTTGGCTGTAGTCTACAACCATCCCGTTCTTTTCCCCAGTCCTGACGACCACCACCTGGGCTCTCCAGGGGCTATTACTGGCCTCGATGACCCCGTCCCTCAGGAGCCGCTGGACCTCTGACTTAATAAATGTCCTATTCTGGGCACTGTACCGCCTGCTCCTGTGGCGACGGGTTTACAGTCGTCGGTGAGGTTTGCGAAGAGCGAGGGAGGTGCGAACCTGAGGGTCGTGAGGCTACATACGGTGAGAGGGGGTAGGGGCCCGCCGGACTTCAGGGTCAACCTGAGGTTGCATGTGTGGTAAACCACTGTTACACCTGTATTAGGTGATGTAAGGTAGGACCTGTACTACAAGTTCGCCGGTAGCCCCTGCCTGCTGGCTCCGCCCAGTAGGAAGAGTATAAATATGCGTGTCCTCTATTCAGCAGCCATTTCACCAGCTGCTGTGGGAGGCCACACATCCTGCTGCAATAAAGCCACAGTTGTATCCAACCTTAGTCTTTGTACAATTGATCATGCATCACATTGGAAGTCCAGTCCTAACAGGAGAGGAGCGCAGAGATGGTGGGAGGACATATAGTTTAAAATTGGCATACTTGGTGCCCTGTATCGTGAGGTTTGCGACACAGTACCCCTGTATCTGCACTGAATGCAATCCGGAAGCAAGGGAGATTGGAATGCAGGGGAGATTTGGAGAGAACAGCGCCTTACCGTGTCTGGATGTATAAAGCTCTCCGTGCTCCCAGAGTCAAACAGACAGGGCGTTTCGTGCCATTGACCTGGACGGTCATCATCGAGTTCCTGAGATGCTTGGGCCGTGATTGGTCGAGGATGACAGCGCCGAGCTGCGGGTAGCCAGCATGGTCGGAGGTGGTCGGGTGGTCCCAAGATGGCAGCCCCCATCGGTCGCACGTGTCGGGCGGCGTTGAAGATGGCGGCCCCCATGAATCGCACGCGTTGGGTAGGCTTAAAGATGGCTGCCCCCACGGACAGCACAAGGTTGATGACACATCCAAAGGGGGCAGTACAGGCAGGCACGCAGCCAGACTGTGGGGTCTGTGGGCCTGTGAGTCTGAAAGTCGGGCCTGTAGTTTAAAAGCTTTGGATCTGGCCAGGCAGACTTTGGCAAAGTGTCCTTTCTTGCCGCAGTCGCTACAGGTCACATTCAGAGCCGGGCATCGCTGCCTGTGGTGCTGGTTCAGGCCACAGAAATAGCAGCGCAGCCCCCCGGATTGAGGGGCAGCCACGTGGCACAGGCCTGGGCAACCTCTGGTCAGGTGTCCACGAGGGGATCGCGTATCGGAGGTGAAAGCATTGAGGACTTGAAAAGCTGTTTCTAAGGAAGTGGATAGTTTTACCGTCTCTTGTAGGTTGAGGGCGCTCCTTTCGAGCAAGCGCTGTCTGACTTAGTTGGACCGGACTCCAGCCACATAGGGGTCCCGGATGGCGAGTTCAATATAGATTTACAAAGAATTTACAGTGCAGAAGGAGGCCATTCGGCCCATCGAGTCTGCACCGGCTCCTGGAAAGAACACCCTACCCAAGGTTAACACCTCCACCCTATCCCCATAACCCCACCCAACACTAAGGGCAATTTTGGACACTAAGGGCAATTTATCATGGCCAATCTACCTAACCTGCACATCTTTGGACTGTGGGAGGAAACCGGAGCACCCGGAGGCAACCCACGCACACACGGGGAGGATGTGCAGACTCCGCACAGACAGTGACCCAAGCCGGAATCGAACCTGGGACCCTGGAGCTGTGAAGCGATTGTGCTATCCACAATGCTACCGTGCAGTGACGTCCTTGCAGTTTCAGTTACGAGCGAGTACCTTCAGATTGCATAGGTATTCCTCCAGCGATTCCCCGGGCGCTGACGACAAGTGGTGAACAAATGCCGCGCGAACACTTTGTTTACCGGCCTCACGTACTGCCTTTTCAGGATTGCGACCGCGTCTGCGTACGTGGTCGCTTCCTCGACCTGCACAGATATTCTGTGGCTCACCTGGGCGTGGAGGAGACTCGGTTTCTGTTCCTCAGTGACGGTGGGCGAGGACGAGGTGCGAGGTAGGCCTCAAAACAGTGGAGCCTGTGTGAAAAAATTCCTTTGGCTTCAGCTGCCTGTGGGTCGAGTTCCATTTGATCAGGTTTGAGGGCTGCTTCCATAGCGATATTGTAGCTGATTAAATTGATGCGACCATCAATTCACACGAGATGGAGAGTTGAAGTGAACAGTAGTTTCAATCAGCTAGAACTGTGCCTGCCTGCGACTGCTCTGTACTGAGTGCCACCTACAGGCTGCAGATCTATATACCTCCCCCGAAGGGGTGGAGCCATAGGCGGAGCCCACAAGGGCATCAACATCATACAATACAATGCAATGTAATACAATGGTGGATGGTAGCAGTAATACATTCACCACAGCTTCTCACCGTGAAAAATGTCAATGTTGGAGACTGTTTTACTGATCTACTTCTCACACCAAGTGGCATTGAATCATGGAATTTACAGTGCAGAAGGAGGCCATTCGGCCCAAGAGTCTGCCCCGACCCTTGGAAAGAGCACCTGTAGTAATCCACGGGAGGCAGGAGTTCCGTCACCACACCAATATTTATTTACAATAACGATATTACAGGAGCAGCTACAAACAGTGCTGCCAGCAGTCCAGTCAACTTAAGACTGGCTCACAAAGCCTACACAGGTGATTATATGTGCCCCCTCAATGAGCTGTCATTGAGGGAGCTCATACTCCAATTGGCCAACCAATAAAGCCAATTGGAGTTCATTACACCCCTCCCCCCCAAGGTCCGAGGAATTCCTGCCAGCTGGCATTCCTCTGAGCTTCTTCATGCTCCTCATGTCTGGGTCTGTCACCTCTGTGTCGTCCGCCGGGTCGTTCTCCAAAGTGGCGGGGTGTACCTTATAGGTGTCCGTCGTTTCCTTGATGTCCTCCTTGGAAGTTGTTCTTCCTCTTCCTTGGGGCGAGATGTCGCGGCGGCCTCGTCGAACGTGTCCATCTCCGACTCTGACGACTGGATGACGGGGTCTGGAGAAATTGCTCGGGGCTGCGGTGTGGGTATCCTTTCCGTCTGGGTTATCCCAGCTTGATGCGGTCCTGCTTCGCCTGCCTCCAGGTGTGGTTCCGCTGCCCTTATTTGGTCTAGGTGTTTCTTCAGCGCGCTTTCATTGACGCTGCTGTCTGCTTCTTGAGCCCCGCTTTAAGTGCCTGGACTGCTCCCTCTGCCAGGCCGTTGGTCGCTGGATGGTATGGGGCCGTTTTGATGTGACGGACTCCGTTTTCTTTCAGGAATTTTCCAAATTCCCCACTTGTGAATGCCGTTCCGTTGTCCGACACCAAAACCTCCGGAAGTCCATGTGTTGCAATCGAGGCCCTGAGCTTTTCAATTGTCGATGCTGTGCTTGCCGCGTTTACCCGGTGGACGTCCAATCATTTGGAGTGGGCGTCCACTATCACCAAAACCATTGAGCCCATGAAAGGGCCGGTGTGGTCAATATGCAGGCAGGTCCACGGTCTGCCTGGCCATTCCTACGGGTGCATTGGTGCCGCTGGTGGCACTCTTTGCCCCTGTTGGCACTCCTGGCACCGATGTACCAAGGCTGCTATGTCTGTGTCCAAACCTGGCCACCAAACATAGCTTCGAGCTAGCATCTTCATTTTAAACACCCCTGGGTGTCCGTGATGTAACTCGGTTAAGATTGCCTGACTGCCCTGAGCTGGGACGATTACCCGGGCTCCCCATAATAGGATACCGTCTTCTACGGTTATTTGGTCCTTTCTGCTCCAGTATTTGTGCATCTGGGGCTCCACTGGTTTTTCCAGTTCCCTGTTACCAGTAAATGCTTCATCTTGGCTAAAACTGTGTCTTTTTGCGTCCACAACCGAATATGTTGTGCGTCTACTGGTAGGGTGTCCAAAAAAGAGTCGTTAATGTCTCCTCTACTTTTGGTATTTGCGGCGGAGTGTCCGGGAGGGGACGTCTGCTCAAAGCATCTGCATTTGCTACTCGCATTCCCGGTCTGTGCTCCAGTAGGTATCTATACGCCACCAGTAGCAATGCCTAGCATTGGATTCTGGCTGATGCAATCAGGGGTATTGACTTGTCTTCTTTTAATAACCCTAATAACGGCTTATAGAACATAGAACATAGAACAGTACAGCACAGAACAGGCCCTTCGGCCCTCGATGTTGTGCCGAGCAATGATCACCCTACTCAAACCCACGTATCCACCCTATACCCGTAACCCAACAACCCCCCCCTTAACCTTACTTTTTAGGACACTACGGGCAATTTAGCATGGCCAATCCACCTAACCCGCACATCTTTGGACTGTGGGAGGAAACCGGAGCACCCGGAGGAAACCCACGCACACACGGGGAGGACGAGCAGACTCCACACAGACAGTGACCCAGCCAGGAATCGAACCTGGGACCCTGGAGCTGTGAAGCATTTATTCTAACCACCATGCTACCGTGCTGCCCCCGTCACGGTCCGTCAATATGGTGAATTTCCGCCCGTACAGATACTGGTGAAATTATTTTACTGCGAATATCACTGCCAGTCCTTCCTTCTCGATTTGGGCGTACTTCCTCTCAGCCATCGCCAAGGTCCTCGAAGCATAGGCTATTGGCCGTTCTTCCCCATTCCTTCCTCTATGGGCTAAGACGGCTCCTACCCCGTAGGGGGATGCATCACAAGTGACCACCAACTCCTTCCTTGGGTCATAATGCTCTAGTACATTTTCGGATGACAGCTGTTCCTTAATGTCCTTAAATGCTCGGTTTTGGCGAGCGGGCCATTTCCATTCTTGCCCCTATTTTAGTAGCTGGTGGAGGGGTTCTAGGATG
This sequence comes from Scyliorhinus canicula, assembly GCF_902713615.1. Classification (NCBI taxonomy): domain Eukaryota; kingdom Metazoa; phylum Chordata; class Chondrichthyes; order Carcharhiniformes; family Scyliorhinidae; genus Scyliorhinus; species Scyliorhinus canicula. The sequence goes on along the minus strand of NC_052152.1, from coordinate 52,731,671 downwards.
GAGGCCCTATTTTCTTTTATTGCCCTTACTCTGTCTTCTAATGGGTGGAAGCCTGACTCATCTACTTTATATCCCATCCTCGTCACCACTGTAGTAATCCACGGGAGGCAGGAGTTCCGTCACCACACCAATATTTATTTACAATAACGATATTATAGGAGCAGCTACAAACAGTGCTGCTAGCAGTCCAGTCAACTTAAGACTGGCTCACAAAGCCTACACAGGTGCTTATATGGGCCCCCTCAATGAGCTATCATTGAGGGAGCTCATACTCCAATTGGCCAACCAATAAAGCCAATTGGAATTCATTACAGCACCCCACGTGGCAATTCTCCTACGTCAAGATTGTGTTCAAACTACCAAGGCGTTCTCATTTCCTTCTGGCCCAACTTCAGCAAAACACCCTTTGGCCTCACAGACCTCTCTAGCCACCCCTGTAATCCTTGGTGGCGTTGTGCTTGTTGTATATCTGTTTAATAGGCCCGCAGCCTATTAAAAGTCACCCCTACCTTACTGCTGGTCATAGACCTGCCTGTGACAACTCCCTGAAAGTGCTATGCTGCTGCCTGCGAAGCTGGCCATTGATTTCTGTGAGTGTTGTGTGATGCAAGATTGGCGAGCTGACTACGAAGTGAGGAGTGATGTGCAGGTCGGCAGATGCATGTTACTTATGTACAACTGTGAAATACTTTGTTTTAATTGCACGTCGACTTGGCTTGATAATCCAGATTGGGGGGATGATTCTGTTGAGGATTCCTTATAATGGGATATAAATATATTAAAATGACGTTCCCCCAATGTGCCACGATGGGAAACGTGACCCGCCATTGACAGGTGGAGCGGACAATCACAAACTGGTTTCACAATTACATAAACTGAATTTTGGCCTTGTAATATTATCTACTTCCACCCGTCACAGCACCCAAAGCGAATGGAGGAGGAAAATCGAGTCAGTTTCAAAAACTTTGCCAATTGCAACCAATTGCATCTCTCTGCATATATCTCTCTATCTCCTTTGTACCTCTGCTGTCAGACTTCTTGCCTGACTTCTTGCCTTGCCTGGGTTTGAGTAGGGTGATCATTGCTCGGCACAACATCGAGGGCTGAAGGGCCTGTTCTGTGCTGTACTGTTCTATGTTCTATGTAAATGGTCTTGAATCTTCCATAGTGTACCCCATTTAGAAGAGGCGGCTCCCCATTGGCTGCCTGTGGGATCTTACGGTCCCGCCAAAGTCAATGGCAATTTGCTTTGCTTTGCCAGGGAACCCACGGCGGGTGGCTGCCTTTGACAGGACTGGAAGATCCTGCCAGTGGGAAGGGCTGGAAAATCCCAACCAATCCCTTTGTGATTGATTGCATTCCATTTCCATCCATCATGTCAGATTGAAGCAGGCTGTTTGCCACATTGGCATGCTATCAGTTCGCCCACTGAGCTTCTCACCTCATACGCTCTTGGTCACACATTTATCTTTCTTCCACCTCAACCCTTGAAATAGCCTTTTTTCCACTGAACTCTCATTCCTGCCTTTGTCACCTCAATGATTCCAATGTGCTTCCTGTCTTCCACAGGTGGTAACCATTAACTCCGCCAAAGTGCTGCAATCCACATGCTAATCTGGGCCTCTGTGCTTGCTGACTCTTGAACGTTCCTGGCTGGCATTTTACATTTCTCAAACCTTTCATGTCCTTGCCCCTCCCTATTCACAGAAAGTACTCCAGCCATCATGCCATCCCATGTTCCCTGTTCCTCTGACACTGGTTCTTATAAATGACTCATCCCATTGATCCCACCATTGATGGCCATGCTTTTAGTTATCTGCCTAACTGCCTCAGCTGCTCTGCCTCCCCCCCCCCCCCCCCCCCCCTCCTTTAAAACTTCCCAAACCTTTGATCACCTCCCCTAATATCTATCTGCCTCTTTGGTTTCTCGTTCATTTATTTCTGAATATGCTTCAGTGAAGGCGCGATGTAAATGGAATTTATTGTGGCTGTTTCTTTGTAGAATATTTACAGATAAGCGAAGGTGTGATGAAGATAAGATTAACACCATTTGCGATTGTTCAAAGTAATTGTTGATGGAAACACATTTTCTTTTATTATCAGCAGCAAGGTAGCACAGTGGATAGCATTGTGGCTTCACAGCCCCAGGGTCCCAAGTTCGATTCCCCGCTGGGTCACTGTCTGTGCGGAGTCTGCAAGTTCTCCCCGTGTCTGCGTGGGTTTCCTCCGGATGCTCCGGTTTCCTCCCACAGTCCAAAGATGTGCAGGTTAGGTGGATTGGCCATGATAAATTGCCCTTAATGTCCAGAAAGGTTAGGAGGGGTTATTGGGTTACGGGGAGAGGGTGGAAATGAGGGCTTAAGTGGGGTGGTGCAGACTCGATGGGCCGAATGGCCTCCTTCTGTACTCTGTACATAGAAAAGAGCCAGTGCTGTCCTGGCCAGGATAAAATAAATTGCACTCTCTGTAAATTCATCGAATCCCCATTGACCCATTCCCCTTGTGCTCACTGGCCTTATTAGTTTTTGGGCTGAGGATATCTCAATTTTAAAATTCTCATTCTTGTTTTCAAATCCACATAAGGCTTTAACCCTTCATATGTCTGTAATAACTTCCATCCATAAGACCCTCCTTCTGTGCTGTCATGATTCCACTCTATGAACCCTCCAAAGTACTCTGGTTTCTTGCTCATCCTCGATATTAATTGCTCCGCTATTGGTGAAGCTCTGGAATTCTGTCTCTGAAGCTCTCCCAACCTTCTACCTCTCTCATGTCCTTTAAGATGCTCCTCAAAACCTACTTCCTTGACCAACATTTGGTCACCTATCCTAGTATCTCCTTATGTGGGTGGATGTCAAGTTTTGTTTGGTAATGCAAGTTGCCTTGAGATTTTATTGCGCTGAAGGTGCTGTATAAATAATATTTATCATTGACTTCCGGTGATGGTGGGCGGGAGGCAGCCGCACACTGGAGGGCTCCCGCTCGGGAATAGAAATTTCGGGGTTTTGACAGCTGGTCCCAGGGGCAACGGAGGATAAAAAAGTTGTAAGAAGGCACAGGGAGGAGAAATGTCCAAGCTTGGGAAAAAAACAGCCGTGAAAAACGGGGTTAATGAAAGTCCGCTGGTGAGTGGAAAAGTCAACGCAGGAACTGCAACGAAAGCGGAGGCTGGAGCACCAGGGGTGGCCGCATCGCTCACAGCAGAAGAAATGACCAAAGTGATGGTTGTGGAACTTGAAAAACAGTTTGCAAAGCACATGGAAGCGATGAAGAAGGAGACGGGGGTGGTATTGAAAGTGCTGGTGGGGGAGGCGATTGCCCCGGTGAGGCCGGTGGTATCAAGCGCAGCAGCAGAGGTACAGGAGCAAGGTGAGACACTGAAGGAAGTGGAAGAGGTATTATCACAGCACAGTGATCAACTCACCTCGATGGGGAAGGAGCTGCGGAAGGTGACAGAGACCAACAAGGGTCTGCGGGCCAAAAGGGAAGACCTAGAAAACAGATCCTGGTGGCAGAATCTGAGGATCGTGGGTATGCCCGAAGGGGTGGAAGGCCCGAGGCTGACGGAGTATTTTGCCACGATGTTGGCAGAGGTATTGGGGGAGAGGGACGATCCCTCTCTATACGAATTGGATCGGGCTCATCGGTCGTGGAGGCCTGTACCAAAGGAAAGTGAGCCGCCAAGCGTAGTGTGTGTTTCCGTAGGTAGTGTGAAGGAGAAAGTCCTAAGCTGGGCAAAGCAGAAGCGGGTGGTGCAGTGGGCTGAGCTGGTATACACATATACCAGGACTTTATGGTGGAGCTGGCGAGGAGGCGGGCTGCCTTCAGCCAGGTGAAGAAGGCACTGTACATCAGCAAGGTGCAGTGCGGCATAGTATATCCAGCTAAGTTGAGGGTGACCTACAAATCTAAGGACTTGTGGAAGCGGCGGAGGAGTTTGCGAAGGCAGAAGGACTGTGGCAGAATTGAGAAATGGGACTGAGAGCGGGTTGTGTACCGATGTAGCTTCATGTAACTTGATTTTTTTCACTGCATGTTGGTATATGTACTAAATGAATCGACGCTGTATATTTGGACAAGGGAAGAATTGTCTACAATTCATGGGTGCCATTCACGGTACTCTTTCGGGGATTGGATGGCATTGAATATTAGGGTGGGGTTGGGGGATGGACCATATGCGTCAACGGTGACCGGGGCGATTCCTAAATTCTTTTTCTTTTTTCCTTTTTTCCTCCTTGTGAGGTTTAGTTTTATTGATGCCTATATTGTCAGGTGGGCCGTTATTTGGGGAGTGGTGGGAGGATCGGATCGTTGTTGTTGATAAGGGGATTGCCATTGTATTCGTTACCGTTTACTGTTTGATGGTGGGGTGTAAATTCTGAAGAAAATGTGAAAATGGAGAATAAAAATATTTTTCAAAAAATATATAATATTTATCATTGTTCTTTTTAAAAAATAAATTTGGAGTACCCAATTATTTTTTACAATTAAGGGGCAAGTTAGCGTGGCCAATCCACCTATCCTGCACATCTTTTGTGTTCTGGGGATGAAACCCACACAGATACGGGGAGAATGTGCAAACTCCTCACTGACAGTGGCCCAGGGCCAGGATTCGAACCCGGGTCCTCAGCGAGTCGGCGGCAATGCTAACCACTGCGCCACCGTGCTGCCCTTGATCCTTGTTCTTGGTGTAGATTGCTTATTCATTATGTAATCTTTCTTTCTCTTTCAGTGAAAGTGTCAAAGCCAGTCTTAGGTTTAACATGTATTTCTTCAACAAAGATCAATATAACCTGCAAAGTGGAGAATGGAACGAGTTTGACCTTGAAATTATTTGGTAACTCACGAAATGAATCAAGCAATGGTCGATATTTAAACAAGATACAAACCTTGAAAAAGACTGAAGATATTAAATATATCTGCACTGCTGGCAACAATATTAGCAAAACCCAAGTATCAAGAATGATTAACTGCAAAGGTAAATGTAAATTAATAATTCAGAGTGACACCAATTTGCTCTTGTGTTAGTCGTCACGATTATTGTCTGATACTGAGAAATTGAGAGAACTGGTTTCAATGCTTTCAACTTGACTTGATTGTGACAGGATTGTGTTAATCTGGAATAGTTCCTGATCAGTAAATCCAGACAAAATTGATTTCTTAATCTTCCAAATATGTAGTTCTAGATTAAATTGGAAACACAGCTCTATGTGCAACATCAGACTGAATTGATGCTCTAAAACTATATTAAATTGATCTGAAAGTCTTGATCAGTAAATCAGAGTAGATTTTCACTTTACTGCCGGGTGTAAAGCTGACAATGATGAATAGCTGCTTATTAAAGTTTTTTATTTTCATTGATGTGCTCGCCATCACATTCTCAAGGGCATTTAGGGATAGGCAATAAATATTGACTTTCCCAACATCCTGCAAAATAATTTAAAAATTGGGAATGGAAATGAAACAGTTTCCACAAAGGAAAGCTGACTTCAGGGGCTGGATTCTCCGACCCCCGCCGGTGTGAACCCCGCCCCCCCAGCGATTCTCCGGCCTGCGATGGGCCGAAGTCCTGCTGCTGCAATGCCAGTCCCGCCGGCGTGAATTAAACAAGGTATTTACCAGCGGGACCAGGCGGCGCGGGCGGGCTCCGGAGTCCTGGGCACGGCGCGGGGCGATCTGCCCCGGGGAGTGCCCCCACGGTGGCCTTGCCCGCGATCGAGGCCTACCGATCCGCGGGCGGGCCTGTGCCTTGGGGGTACTCTTTTCCTTCCGCGTCGGGCATCAGTCTCCGTGATGGCTGACGCTCCCGCGCATGCGCGCACTTCTGCCGGCCGGCCGAGTCCCTTCGGCCCTGGCTGGTGTGGCGCCAAAGGACTTTCCCGCCGGCTGGCGGCGCGCCAACCACTCCGGCACGGGCCTAGCCCCCAAAGGTGAGGTCTTGGCCCCTAAAGGTGTGGAGGATTCAACCCCTTTGGGGCAGCTCGATGCTGGAGTGGTTCACGCCACTCCATCCCGCCGGGTCGGGGTGAATCCAGCCCCAGGTCTGAAATATCAACCAAAAATTCCAACTGAAATCCTTGGTCAAATAATGTATTAACCATAAAGAAATGCAGTTCACAATTCTCACACTGGAGTTTGGAAACAATGACATTGTAAGTGTCTTTTGCAACTTTCAATCTGCATTGACTTGATACCAAAATTCAATGTATGACTTTGCGAATTGATCTTACTTTCTCAGTTGGTTTCTCCCTACTTTGTATTACACCATTCACCCTTCCTGACAGAGAATGATTCCCCTGATGAACAATGGGGATGTATTCAGATGCTAACCTCACTCACTGAGGTCATCTTTGACGTTGGATGGTTGTCCAACTAACTATGCCAGCTGCAAAGAACCTACCCTGTTTTTTTCGGTCTAGTTCTTATTTGAACTTGGCAGGTGAACTGCTGATCCCAAACCTGCATCCTGATGCTGCTAGTCACAATTCTACCTGAGGAATGTTACCCTGCCATGATTGAGGTTAACATGTTGTGGTGAGTGTTTGCATTCATGCACAATGTCACTTGAAATTGTAACCGGCCCCCGCTGGGTCGGAGAATCCCCGGGGGGTGGCGCGAATCCCGCCTCAACGCCGGCTGCCGTATTCTCTGGCGCCGTTGTTCGGGAGGGGGCGGGATTCACGCCACGCCGGTCGGGGGTCATTGGCAGCCGCCCCCCGGCAATTCACCAGGCCCCGATTGGTCAAGCGGCCATACATTTTTGGCCAGTCCCGCCGGCGTGAATCACTCAACTCAAGTACCGGTGGGACCTGGCAGGTAAGTCGGCGGGGGCGGTCTTCGGGGCGGCGCAGGGGGATCCGACCCCAGGTGGCCTGGCCTGCAATCAGGGCCCACTGATCTGCAGGCGGGCCTGTTCCGTGGGGGCACTTCTTCCTGTCCTGCCGGCAGGCGCGGGGAAGAGAACCCCCCCGCGCATGCGCCAAAATACGCCGGCCAGTCTGCGCATGTGCGGATCCACGCCAGTGGTTCCGTGCATGCATGAGATCACGCCGGCCCTTCGGCGCATGCGCAAACGCGCGCCGTCCCTTCGGTGCCGCCTAGCCCCAAAAAGTGCGGAGAATTCTGCACTTTCGGGGGCTGTTGACGCCGTAGTGGTTGGCGCCGGTTCTCCCGCCGGTGTGGGGACTTAGTCCCCGGAAGGGAGAATCCGGCATGTTCCTCCCAATATTTTGGGGATCCTGGTTTACATGGGGAACATGGTCTGCCAGTTGTTTCAAGCAGGCAGATGTCCAGCAGGAAGCTTTTAACATAATTAAATCAGGCTTATTGTTGGATGTTGTTTTAGGCCTTTCCTATTTTCATTAACAATGATTGTCCCAAGTCCAAATGGGCCCACTCTAAGAATAAAACAAACCATTCATACATTTTAATTGTTGGGTATTACAATTAATATTTTTATACTAGTGATGTACCATCAATTGGACTCGAGACACGATGTAGATCCAAACTGTGGCTTTAATCAGCTAGTTGTTAGCCCGGTGGTCGACTACATTGAAAGGCCGACCGCCGGGAAATCTGGGTACTTATACCCTGCCTCGGAGGCGGGGTCTACTTGGCTCTCGACCAATTGGTGAGCAGTCACATGACTAGTCCCAGCCAATCGGACAAGAGGCACATGACCAGCCGGCGCCAATGGGGAACCAATGCTCTGCACCAATGGCAGTGCTCACATTCATACCACCACAACTAGCAATATATTATTTAGCTCAGTTGGATGGACAGCAGGTTTGTAACACCGAGCGAAGCCAACAGGGCGGGATATTCATAAACAGCTACCTTCTCAACCTTGTCCCTCGCCTGAGGTGTGGTGATCCTTGTCATGATATGCACTCATGCACATAATGAGATACAGACAGGCAGTGACAGACACCCAGTACAGCCAATCAACACACTGGACAGATCACAACCAATCACCAGGCAGAACACTAGAAGGTAGTTTCCCACTATAAAACACACAAGGCATCAACACTCTGCCTCTTTCCACTGGTGACAACTGTCAGGGTATATATAACCAGTTAGCACCTTTTACACATGGCTCAGAGCTAGTCTGGTCTAGTTAGTTATAGTGAGCACGCTTAGATTAGTAGAGTGTCAAACTCACAGCGAACTGTGTGCACTGCTTAACAAGTTCAGTAAAGCGTATTGAACGAACATCAAAGTTTGGAGTCTACTTTCAAGTACAACTGCATCCAGTTGCAGTCCGTGTTACCCCAGGGTGATTAACACGACAATCCTCAGGTTAAATCACCGCCAGTCAGCTGTCCCCTCAAAGGGGAAAGCAGCCTATGGTAATCTGGGACTATGGCAACTTTACTATTATTTAAATGGAAACACTCAATCTAATTTCATATCTTAACCTTGATTGCAATTCTGGTATTTCTGTTTATTGTTAATTTTTTACTGTGTAGCTTTGCAGGTATTATTCGTGTTTTCATTCATTCCTTTTTTATTTACAGGAAATAAATCTCAAATCAGTAATACTTTTAAAATTATGATACTAGCAGGAGCAATAGTATTGGTAATCATCTTAATAATCCTAATGATTTATTGCATTAGAAGATGCTATCAACGGAAAAGGGGAAATGGTAAGTAATAATATGGATATGTAAAGCATCAAAGATATACAAAATGACCAAACAAAACTGTCAAATATCGATTAACTTCTTCAAAAAGGGGCAGCACGGTGGCACAGTGATTAGCATTGCTGCCTATGGCGCTGAGGACCCGGGTTCGAATCCCGGCCCTGGGTCACTGTCCGTGTGGAGTTTGCACATTCTCCCCGTGTCTGCGTGGGTTTCACCCCCACAACCCAAAGATGTGCAGGATAGGTAGATTGACCACTCTAAATTGCCCCTTAATTGGAAAAAATAATTGGGTACTCTAAATTTATTAAAAAAAAAAAAAAAAACTTCTTCAAAAGACTGCTACAGGCCCAAAAAAATCTGACAATTCAAACTTGGCCCTGACTATAGCACCACATCATGCAGGAAATAGATTAACATTAGTAGTTAAGTTGTAAGCAGGCAAATGGTGTATATTCTGTCAGACTCTTGATGCAGGCATTTTAAATTGTGAAGAATGTTTAAGAAGTCAGACAGCAAGTGAGCCATCCAACACACCCAGGCATGTCTCTTTAAAAAATTGTGCAACTAGTGGCTAGGGTTATAATGTCTGCCACTCAACAATCTCCACCAACTTCCTGTTTGTCAGCTTTGATTAAATAGACTCTGCCATCTTGACATTCAGGGCAGTGAACTACTCGCACGTTGTCAGCGAATTGAATAACCTGGCTGCTTCTTCCACTGACTGCAGCAATGCGCTGAGTTAATTTTGGATTTCTACGAGTTCAGCTGTTTTTTTGAACATTTTATAAGTAATGAGAGAATTAAAGAAGCTAATTGTAAGCTGAATTACAACTGGACATGCTCATCAGACCTCTGGAATTCTGCCCATGTCCAGGCCAAAGCTGTAACAAGCTCAGGAGTCAGGTTGTCCGGCACAATTCAAACTGAACATCAGTCAATGATCAGATTGTTGTTGAGTAAGTGCTGTTTAATCGCCCTGTCATTGACACTCACCATCACTTCCCTGCTGATTGATGGTAGGCTGATGGGGCAGTAATTGGCTGGGTAGGTTACTTCCTGCTTTTTGTAGACAGGACATACCTGGGCAATTTTCCCCATTGTCAGGTAAACTCCTGTATTGCAACTGTACTGGAATAGCTTGGATAGGAAAGTGGCTAGTTCTTGTGCATTGGTCTTCAGTATTACAGCTGGGAGGTTGTCCAGATTCATTGATTTTGCTGCATCTTCAGCCATTTACTGGTAACACATGGAGTGGATCACATTGACTGAAGACTGGAACCTGTGATTTGGGGATATCAAGAGGAAGCCGAGATGGATCATCCACTTGTCACTTCTGGCTGAAGATGTTTGCAAATGCTTCAGCTTTATTTTTTTGTATTTATGTGCTGGTTCCGTCACCCTTGAGAATGGGGATGTTTTTGGAGCCTCACCTGGTTTACTGTTTAATTTTCCACCACTATTCACAACTGGGTGCGGCAGAAATGCAAAGTTTTCATCTGATCTGTTGCTTGTGGGATTGTTTCACTCTGTCAATTGCATGTTACTGCCACCTTGTGTCATGCATGCATTCCTGTTTTGTTGTGTCACAGGTTGGCACCTCATTTTTAGGTATGTGCTACTCCTGACATGCTTCCTGCACTAATCATTCATCCAGGGTTGATCCCCCAGACTGGTGGTAAATGAGAGAATGGGGGATATGGCCACAAGGTTACATATAATGGTAGAATAGAATTCTACTGCTGCTGCTCATGGCCCACAGTATCTCATGGGTTCTCCAGTTTTGAGCTGATAGGTGTGTTCAGAATATTTGCCACTTTAGTGACCCACAATATGATGGAGGGTATTCTCAATGTGAAGATGGAATTTTGGCTCCCCAAGGACTGTGCTAATGGTCACTCCTACCAATACTGTCACAAGCAGATGCATCGCGACAGGTAAATTGGTCAACAAGAAAAAGTAGGTCTTTTCCCCCTTGTTGGTTTTCTCACCACTTGTCGCAGACCCAGTCTGGTGCATGTGTCAATTAGGACTCATTCTGTAGTGGTGCTACTGAGCCACACTTGCTGCTGGACATTGAAGTCCCCCACTCAGAGGACATTCTGTGCCCTTGTCACCCTCAGTGCTTCCTCCAAGCGGTGTTCAACATGGAGGAGTATTGAGTCTTCAGCTGGGGAGACGATACATGGGAATCGGCAGGGAGTTTCCTGGCCTATGTTTGACCTGACACCATGAAACGTCATGAGGCCAGAGTCAATGTTAACAAATACCAGGGTTGCTCCCTCCTGAATCTAGACCACTGTGCCACCACCTCTGGTGGGTCTGCTCTGCCAGTGGGACAGGCCATTGCCAGGAGTGGTAATGAAGAAGTCTGAGAAGTTGGCTGTACATAATGATTGTGTGAGTGTGATAACTATTTCAAGCTCTCCCAATTTTGGTACAAGCCCCAGTTATTTGTGATGGGAACTTTACAGGGCCGATAGATAGTTTCCGGTGCTTCTGCCATGCCAGGTGGGCGGTTTGTTTTTAGTTTTTCTGTAGCAGTTTGGTTCAACTGAATTACTTGCTAGTCCATTTCAGAGGGCAGACAGTCAATTGCATTGTTGTGGGTCATTTAGGCCAGACCAAGTCAGGACAGCAGATTTCCTCCCCTTAAAAACATCAATGAACACAATTCATTAGTTTCAACAATTTTATTCACGTGCTCCCAGATTGTGCCCAGATCCAATTTGTAACTCATACCATCCACACAATGAGCCACCTCCTTAACAACATCTGTCTGAACTCAGTTTCAGTCTTTGTCACCTTCAGGCTCAATTATTTCAAAGAAGAGTTATACGCACTCAAAACGTTAACTCTGTTTCTCTCCCCACAGACGATGCCAGACCTGCTGAGTTTCTCCAACATTTTCTGTTTTATTTCAGATTTCTAGCATCCGCAGTATTTTGCTTTCAATTGAATTCAATTATTTCAATGCTCTGCTGATTAATCTTCCAACCTCCACTTTCTATAAACATCAGCTGATTCAAAGCTGCTGCCACATCCGTAGGTAATCCTGATGTGTATTTGGATTAATACCCACACTCGGGCCTGCGTCAAGATTTAGGGATTTTGGAGGATCGCAAAAGAAGTCCCCCGCACATGCGCAGGTTGGCACAGCACCGGATGGAGAGGCAGGAACCACTCCAGTGCCGTGCTGGCTAGAATCGTACGTAACCGGGCCCGGTTTGCGTCATTGTGAAACGCGACCGCGTTCACAATGGCGCAAACACTTGGGACCAATATTGGAGAATCACCCCCAATATCAGAAAATAAAAGCTTCCTTCTGGTACAGATCAATTAAACTAATGCATGGTTTATTTAATCAAAGGTGTAGTTCTGAGAACGATAGAACTCAATTCTTTTAACTATTCCATTAAACAGAGCTACCCCGAGGCAACTTAAGTCATAAAACAATAAAATGTCTGTTACTCTCAAACAACAGATTTCTTGTAAAGAATTCCAACCAGCAGACATTCAAACGGAACCATTTAAAAAGTGGTTATGGATTAAAATCCAGAGAGGTTACAGATAAAAATGATTGAAATCTTACAATATGCTAGTGGCAAGAGTCAGACTGATTAGCGTCTCACTTTTAAACATAAATGAATAGACTCCCACAGAAAACGCTGGATACTGATTTTAAAAACAGATATTTATCTCAACCGTCTTCTGAATTCAGGCAACTGTTTACAGTACCTTTTGCCTGCGGTTATCCTTTTCTGCCATTTTTATTATCAAGATCAGACACAAACAATTGAATAAAAACAATGATTTATTGATAAACGGAGAGATAGGTTATTTATGAATTGTCACAGACCCGGCCACAGTGCTGACAAATCATCTCACCCATACTGAACATAATTCTTTCGCTGCTCAGTGAAGATCCAGGCACATCCAAAGTAGGCAGCTGGATATTTCTGAACCTGCTGTTAATTGTAATTAAAATGAAAGGAGAGACTGAGCGATAGGAGTGGATATGTGCCGGTTAAGGTATGAGGACGAACAGTGAAATCATCAGAGTCTGCACAGTTTTGCTCGCCACTAAACCACAGGCAAGTAAGAAAGAAACATTGAAGGATTCATCAATAGCAAAGCTTTGTAGTGGTTAAATACAACGGAGTCAATTGCTGGACCATTGTTGTGGGCCTGATTGCAATTTTCAACAGCATTCACAACTCCTCAGATATTGAAGCAGTCCATGCCTTCAGGCTTGGGCTGATAAGTGGCAATTAACATTTGTGCCACTTAAGTGCCAGGCAATGACGATCTCCAGCAAGAGTCAATCCATCCATTCCCCTTGACATTCAACGGCATTACCATCATTGAATCCCCCACTACCATTGACCAGAAACTGAACTGGACTAGCAGTATAAATACTGTAGCTTGAAGAGCTGTTCAGAGGCTGGTAATTCTGTGGTGAGTAACTCACCTTCCAAAGCCTCCAATCTACAAGGCATAAATCAGTAGTGTAATGGAATACTTTTCACTTTCCTGGGTGAATGCAGTTTGAAAAATACTCAAGAAGCTCAACATCACCAAGGACAAAGCAGCCTGTGTGATTGGCACTCCATCCACCACCTTAAACACCCACTCCCTCAACCATTGATGCACAGTAGCGGCAGAGTGTACCATCTACAAGATACACTGCAGCAACTCACCAATGTTCCTCTGACAGCACCTTCCAAATGCTCACCCTCAACCACCTAGCAGGGCAATAGATACAATGGAACACCACCACCTGGAAGTTCCCTTCCAAGCCACTCACCATCCTGACTTGGAAATATATTGCTGTTCCTTCCCTGTTGTGGGGTCAAAATCCTGGAGTTCCTTCTCTAACAGCACTATGGGTGTACCTACACCACAGGGATTGCAGCAGTTCAAGGAGGCGACTCACCACCACCTTTTCAAAATCGACTGGGGATGGTTAAGAAATGCTGGCCTAGCCAGCGATGCCCACATCAAGTGAAAGAATGAAAAAGAAGCAAACCATATTGTAAAGTAATGACTACTGCCCTGGCCTAATTATCTAGTCCAGCAGGGAGCAAGCACAGAGAATTCCTATTAAGATAGCAGTGTTGCTTGCCCAATCATACAGCTGTCAAAATGTTGAGCAGTTGAGCTATACAGAGCAGGAAGATTCCAGTTTGATTCCCAGCCTATGTTGGGTTAGAGCACCTGTTTCTGTATTCAGGAATGGAAAATCAGCTGGAGTTTCATATTTTTAATTCTTTCATGGGATGCTGGCAAACCCAACATGTGTTGCCCATCTCTAATTCTCCTTGATCTGAGTGGCTTGATAGGCCTTGCAGACGGCAGTTAAGAGTCAACCATGTTGCTCTGGGTTTGGAGCCACTTGTAGGCCAGACCAGGTAAGGATGGCAGATTTCCTTCCTTAAAGGACATGAGTGAACCAGATGGATTTTTGCAACAATCAATGATAGTTGTCATGGTCACCATTACTGAGACTAGCTCCATATTCCCGGTTATATTATTTGAATTTAACTTCCACCAGTCGCCATGGTGGGATTTGAACCAAGAGCAATACTACTCCAGTTAGATTACCACAATACAATACAATGACCTCGCATTTCTCCAAATTATACTGCATCTTCCATTCATTTGCCCACTCAGTCACTCAACTCTGCATCCTCCTTACAGCTCACGCCCCCCCACCCACCATCCAACTTGGTGTCATCTGCAAATTTGGAGATATTACATTTCGTTCCCTCATCTAAATCATTATACATACAATTTACAGTGCAGAAGGAGGCCATTCAGCCCATCGAGTCTGCACCGGCTCTTGGAAAGAGCACCCTACCCAAGGTCAACACCTCCACCCTATTCCCAGAACCCAGTAACCCCACCCAACACTAAGGGCAATTTTGGACACTAAGGGCAATTTATCATGGCCAACCCACCTAACCTGCACATCTTTGGACTGTGGGAGGAAACCGGAGGACCCGGAGGAAACCCATGCACACACAGGGAGGATGTGCAGACTCCGCACAGACAGTGACCCAAGCCGGAATCGAAACTGGGATCCTGGAGCTGTGAAGAATTTGTGCTATCCAACAATGCTGGCGTGCTGCCCCTAAATATATTATATTATATTAATATATATTGTCAATAGCTGGAGTCCTAGCACTGATCCCTGCCATACCCCACTAGTCACTGCCTGCCAGTTTGAAAAACGCCAGTTAATTTCAGCTCTTTGTTTTCTACCTGCTGATCAGTTTTCTATCCATCTCAATTCACTATCCCCAATCCCATGAGCTTTAATTTTACACGCTAATCTCTTATGAGGGACTTTGTCAAAAGCCTTCGGAAAGTCTATGGGCTGGATTCTCCACCTTGCCACTTTTCAGCCTCGACCCGCTGGAGGGATTCTCCGTTATGCCGGTTGGTCAATGGGGTTTCCCATTGTGGGGCAGCCCCACGCCGTCGGGACACCCCTGGGTGCTGGCAAAACAGAGAATCCCACCTGCGGAGAATTCCGCCCTAAATATATCACATCCACTGGCTCTCCCTTGTCAACTCTACTAGTTGCATCCTCGAAGATTTCCAGTAGATATGTCAAGCATAATTTCCCCTTCATAAATCCATGCTGACTCTGTCCGATCCTGCCACTATTTTCTAAGTGCTTTGCTATAAAATCTTTGATAATGGATTCTAGAATTTTCCCCACTACTGACGTCAGGCTTACTGGTCTATAATTCCCTGGAATCTCTCTACCTCCCTTTTTAAATAGTGAAGTTACATTAGAACCATAGAATCCCTACAGTGCAGAAGGAGGCCAAATCTGCACCGCCCCTCTGAAACAGCACCCCACACAGGCCCAATCCCCCACCCTATCTCCGTTATCCCACCTAGGGGCAACTTAGCGTAGCCAATCGACCTAACCTGCACATCTTTGGACTGTGGGAGGAAACCAGAGCACCCAGAGGAAACCCACGCAGACACCTGAGGTCGGAATGATCCCGTGTCTCTGTGCGGCAGCAATGCTAACCACTGTGCCACCGTACCACCCATATATGCAGGAATTGTTCCAGAGTCTATAAAATCCTGGAAGATGACCACAAAAGCACCAATTATTTCTAGAGCCACTTTCTTAAGAACTCTGGGATGTAGATTATCAAGCCCTGATCATGTTAATTTTCAAATGTTGAAATGGGGTCGCATTGGAAATACCTTGGAAAACTCTGCCCTATAATTAGATGCTGAACCGGTGTTGTTGGAAGTGTAGACGAATGAGAGGTGATCTCATTGAAACCTACATAACTTTGAAGATATTTGACACAGTAGACGCTGAGAGGTTACTTCCCCTAGCTCGAGAATCTGGAACAAGTCTTGGGATAAGTGGTCAACCATTTAGGACTGAGTTGATGGGAAATTTCTTTAGTCAGAGGTTAAATCCTTTGTATTCTCTACTCCAGAGGGTCATGGGTATTCAGTTGTTGAATGTATTTACGGCTAAGATAGACAAATCTTTGGTCTCTCCAGGAATGAAGGGATATGGGGAACGGGCGGGAAAGTGGAGTTGAGGCAGAAGATCAGCTGTGATTTTATTGAATGGTGGAGCTGGCTCGAGGGGCTCTACACCTGATCCTGCTCCATATGTTCCCATGTAATTACTGTGCAAAGTGCAAGAGGCTGAATAGTGTGGACGGAACCACATCCTGAGAAAGAGTCAGTGCCTTCAAGGAAGAGAAGGCCTGGAGAGATGGTTGGTGTAGGGAAACAAAGAGATTACTTGAGTTCCTACAGTATAAGTGGGAGGACATTCAGCAGACGTACACAAAGTCAAACTGACCTACTTTAGGTGATATGGTTAAAGCCACAGACATGCAGCTGATCAGTAGAGAATAACAAACTGGTTCTGTATCGGAATGTGACTGCTTGCTTGTGCTGAGAGGCATTTTGCATATGTGCCAATATTTTCTAAAGAACATGCCCACCTTAGCTTGAACCAAATCACTGACTTCACTTCAACTCAAGTTAAGTTATTTTGTTTTTGTTAACCCACTATTATGCTCATTTCTACACCCGAGGCATTCATCGGTGATCTTGGTCTCTCTTTACCCTCATTATTTAAATCTGTTGAAACAGTTCAGAGTTTTGACAACAAATTTGCAGTGAGGGAGCATCTATTTTTCTGCAAACGGTATCAATACTCACAACAACTATCTATCTGGAGGGTGGGAGAGGGGCAAGGCTTTGATGTCTTCCTTGTGAAGTTAAACAAAAACACTTTAATTAACCCGGGGGAGGGTTATAATGACAGCCTAATGGAAGGATTGTTTTTCTATCCTAATTTCTTGATTTTTGTTATTACGAAGAAGTGTAACTTTGAATTAATATTTGTTTTTCCTTTCTGTTCAGTAGCGGAGTGCACAATCCAAAGTGAGCTCGAAGTATCCATGAAATTCAGAGAACAGATGATGCAGCCAAGGCAACCGACACCGAGCACTGGACAACACTTTGAAGAGTATAGCGCACCAAAACCACAACCCCGTAACCCCAGGGAGAGAGGACAGAGAGTGGAGGGAGGAGAGAGAGCACAGCGAGGAGAGGGAGCACAGAGAGGAGAGAGAGCACAGGGTGGAGAGAGAGCACAGCGAGGACAGCGAGGACAGCGAGGAGAGAGAGCTCAGCGAGGAGAGCGAGGAGAGAGAGCTCAGCGAGGAGAGAGAGCTCAGAGAGGAGATAGAATGCCGAGAACAGAAAAGAGAGAATTGAGAGTAGACAGAGGGCCTGTGCCTCCTCCACCACGATGAGTCATTGATGCTGACTAATAAAATTGCATTAGCAATATATTTTTTTAAGGGGAAAGCATTTATAAAAAAATAATTTTAAAAGTAAGAACATTAACAACTATCTCCTCAAATACTGTACAATCATTTTTGGGATTTTTTGCTACAATGATTGCAATTTATATAGGTCAATTATAAAAATAAGTTATTTGCACAACAGTCCAACAATCATCGATTTTACTAATTCATTTCTGATCTTTGTAACAGTATTCATAAATTTTTAGGTTTTTTACAAAAGATATAAATACGATAAGTAGCTGAATTTTTATTTTGCTGTGGAATATTCATTGTGTCAGAGCCAACAATAATCTGAACATTTGATATTTACTTGATTTTTATACTGTCTATTATGGAAAAAGAACCAGATTAAAATATTTAAATGTATGCCTTGCAGCGTTTTTAGAGTGATTAGGGCAGAAATAAAAGCTCTTACTGGAGATATAGGGTGTTATCAGACCAAATAGGAATGTCGTAATCAGCATATGTCAAGCAGAATTTTGTTTCAAACATTTTTCCCACTCAGTTTACCCTGGGGAGTTTGAACCTTTTTTTAAAAACTCAGTAGTGTGGTGTGATCTTAATTTTGTTAGATTATTAAATATAGAAATCATCACATGATCAGAATATCTATCCCACCCTGTTGGAAAGAGAAGGCTGAGTAGTGACCTGATCGGGCTCTTTGAGATTATTCAGGGAAAATATCATCTCAGTTTGGGGGGGGGGGGGGTGGGGGTGGTAGGGGAATCAAAACTAGAGGTCATAAATTTAATGCAGTCCCCCAAGAGAAACGGCCTTACCCAGAGAGTGGTTATAGAATGTGGAACTGGCTGACGAGGGGAAAAATTGAGGTTAATAGCAGAGATGTATTTAAGCAATTACTAGATAAACATAAAAGGAGAACAAAGTAAAATGATATGCTGCCAGGGTTAAATGAATAAGAGCTGGGGGAAGTTTCGGTGGAGCATAAACACCAGCATGAACCAGTTAGGTTGAATGTCCCTTTATTGTAATGTAATTCTATACAATTATCCTGTACCATTTTGTGGTGGCTCGAAGCAATACCAGGTAGATGGTAGTAAGGAAGAACAAAGGGCTGGATTTTCTGTTTCTGCGACTAAGTGTTGACTCCAATGGAGAATCTGTGGACTTTTACAACAGGAAAATCGGCACTGCACCTGAAACGATTATGCTACTGTTGAGGGGCTAGCACTGGTGTCGTGAGGAACACCATCGGTTCCCATGAAATACGGTGTGGGATTCGCCGGGTTCGTAATCGACACTTGCAGGGCGAATGAGCTGCAGCCGTGCTTAAACAGGCACTCCCCACACACATTTATTGAAGCCATAAAGATGGCACTGGTTGTGCTGGAGTGCCCATACAGTTGGGGCTGGAGTGCCCATTACGGCTGAGTCCAGAGGGCACCCAGGGAGGTGCCTTGCGGGCACCTATACGACCCAGGGCACCAGGTTCAAAGCATGTGCAGCAGCACGGCTGCCTTGCCGGATGCGGTAATGGTGTTACATACCCGTCAATCCCAACCCCACAGCCCACCTCCTGACCACCACCCATTATTCCCCCCAGCCCTGGCAGAAGCCCCGCCAGCCAGCGGAACAACTGTCGACAAAGTTTGACGGTGCTGGACACTGTCTCCACGCCCTCTCTCTTTCTCAGCAGCCACAACGGCAGGTTCACGATCTTTGAGACCACACGTGTACCGCGCCATTGGGAACTCCGGCTCGTCGGAGCCAGAGAATCGCGGGTGGGTCCACTAATGATATGCAAATGGTGTGGCGTGAATCATATTGATGCCATTTTCGAGGTGACGGAGCATCGCGATTTGGCGTCAAATCAGCGGCTGTTGCGATTTTGGCATCGGAAGCTATTCTCCGCTAATCACACTCCCCAATTTAGGCGTCGGCTAACGGAGAATCCCGCCCAAAGTGTTTATGATAACTAACAAAGGTGACGTCTATACAGACAGAGAGTCTCTATGCAGGTATTAACACTCTGGTTCCCTGGTTCACTCTGACCAGAATCCTGTTCCCTGGGCCCCTCGCTTTTTGCTTATTTGGGATTTGCGCACTCCTGCACGATATGCCCCGAGCCAATCATGCTGACTGTGAGGGTACGTCCCTTAAAGGGTCCGCGTGAAGACTTCTGGTAGCGTCCTTGGCGTGAGTGGTCACACATTTGGTAGCTCCCGCTCAAGGTGGATTTTTTCAGTCCTTCCCCCCCCGAATGGGGTGGTATTTGAGGGCAAAAGGTGGATGAGTGCCCAGACATGGTAATACGCCTTTGGTGAGGCTGGTGTATGGATCAGTGGGTGAGAAGTGCCATGAGAAAGAGAGAGCAGCTGGAGAAGGAAAATTGTCATGGTGCACCACAGGTGATGATGGCGGAGTGCAAGAGGCATGCTGCCTGCCCAGTGGTCGATGGAGCAGCTGGTGGAGTTTTTAAATGGCAAATTCCAGCAGCAGAGGAAAGAGGCCTTGGAGGATTTGGCCAAGGTGGTGGAACCCCTCAGGGTGGCAATTGAGCGATGGCATGAGGCTCAGGGCCTGAGGATCCAGGTGGAGGAGTTGGTACGGGAGCATGAGGAACGGCTGGCCTCGCTGGAGATGCCGATGGTGATGAGCAGCCAAAGAGGTTAAGAGAGAAATTGAAGGGCCTTGAGAACCATTCCAGGAGGCAGAATTTGAGGTTTGTTGGAATGCCTGAGATCATTGAGGAAGCGGAGGCCGCAAGGTATGTGGCGAGCATGTTGGAGTGCTTGATGCAGGAGGGGGCCTTCGACTGGCTCCTCAAGGCGGATTGGGTGCGCAGGACGCTGAGGAGGAGGTCACAGGTCGGGGAACCACCAAGAGTGATGGTGGTAAGGCTGCATCAATTTTTGGACTAAGAAAAAAGTGGGCGAAGCAGGCGGAGAAATGCACCTGGCAAGGGAGTGAGCTGTTGATTTACC
The DNA here is from genome assembly GCF_902713615.1 of Scyliorhinus canicula. Classification (NCBI taxonomy): domain Eukaryota; kingdom Metazoa; phylum Chordata; class Chondrichthyes; order Carcharhiniformes; family Scyliorhinidae; genus Scyliorhinus; species Scyliorhinus canicula. The sequence goes on along the minus strand of NC_052152.1, from coordinate 52,711,214 downwards.
AGGCCATGGTTCTGGAGTTGGCGATGTGGAGGGCTGGGTACAACTTGATAAAGGCGGCACTCTTGAAAAAGCGGGTGAAGTTTGGGGTTTTGTACCCTGACCGCTTGTTGATGACACATCAAAAGCAGGAATTTTATTTTGACTCGCCAGAGGAGGCGATGAACTTTATGAGGGACCATGAACTGGGAGGAGTGTGAGGACATTGAACTTTGGAGAGGAGCTTTGTGTGCATCATGAGGCACATGGGGTGGGCAATCTGGTGTGGGGTTTCGATGACGGAGCGATAATGGTGAGTGTGCCTTTTGTTTTTATTTGTTTGTTGGTGGCTGGGAGGATTGGGGGGGCGAGGGGTTGACTGGAGGGGAAGTCAGAGGCCTTGGGCAGGGGTCACCATATTAGCTGGGCAGGCTAGTTGACAGAGTATGGGGAGAAGTCGAGTAGGATGCTGGCACACCAGTTGAGGAAGCAGGCAGCGGCGAGTGAGATGGTAGAGTGAGGGACGAGAGGGTTAAGATAGTGATGGCCCCGGAAAGGGTGAATGGGGCATTTGATGCCTTCTGTCGGATGATATATGAGGTGAAGCCTCCAATGGGGAGGAGGGGATGCGGTGATTCCTAGATGTGTTGGCGTTCCTCAAGGTGGAGGGGGAGAGGGTTCAGGAGCTGGAGGCCTCGATTGGGCTTATTGAATGGTGGAGCAGACTCGATGGGCTGAGGGGCCTAATTCTGCTCCTATGTCTTACGGTCTTATGGTGTCCCCGGTTGACATTGTGGGCTCCGCTCTTGCATGTTTCCCCCCACCACACAAACCCACATCCTTGGTCGCGCCCATGCCTGGCACCATGAGGGCCTCTGGCCTTGATGTCCAATGGGGTATCGTTGGCTGGCACTGCCCTTGCCAGAGGTACTCTCTGCGGACCTTGTCTGGTGCCCCCTATAGGGGCTACAGTGGGTGTGGCCCTTGGATGGGGGTTTGGTGGAGGGTTGGGCGCGGGAGTGGGGGGATTGGGGGAACCCATGCGGCCGGTGTCACTGCGTAGAATCAGGGACAAGGTGAGTGGTCAGTGGGGTGCACAGCAAGATGGCTGCCTTGCAGGCCATAGTAATGGTGGTTCATGCCTGGACACTGTCCACTGGATCACCCCGGCTAATTGGCCTGTTCCACTGTCTCCCACCTCTCCCTGCCCGGCCAAGGTCTGACCCGGCAGCCCACAGTCGCCCCTCTCCGTGTCCCACATCTTCTCTTTCCCTCATCAGTCACGACACGAGTTTCACAAATTTTAAAAGCACAAGTGAACCACGCCGTGGGGAATTTTGCCCATCGGAGACGGAGAATCGAGGAGGCCCCTGCGAATACCGGGTCAGGCCTGCTAATGATATGCAAATGGTGTTTAGTGTACCTGCATTCTGGAATGCATTGCCACCCCTGTCGAGGTGATGGAGAATTGTGATTTGGTGATTTTGGCGTTGGAACTGTTTCTTCGCCCAATCATGTTTCGCGATTTCGGCCAATGGAGAACCACGCCCGTATTTCACTTCTACAATACCTGTGCCAAAAAATAATTGCATGTCTCCATCGAATGGACAGAGGCTAAAGTACGATCCCAACCCAGCATACTTAATGAATCTAGATAGGACTTTGTCCTCCAGAAACATATGAAGAAACAGCAGCGAATGTCAAAATTAGACACAATGTATTAACCAAACTTTCTGGATCTACATGGGGTACTGCTGCTACTACACTCTGAATGGCAGTCCTTGCTCTATCATACTATGCAGCAGAATACTGTGCAAATGCCTGGCAAAAGCCATCACACACATCAATTGAATGCAAAATGTGCACATAACTGAGATCTCTGCTCAACACCCTTCCTGTCCTTGCAACCTTACTCCCCCACAAATCCACTTGCTGACTGACGAAAAGCCACAAACTGTTTGAAACCATTCATGTTACAACTACATGACAACTTTTTCAACCTACCTACTGCCTGCCTTCCGTCACAGTGTCCTATGTGCAGAAACCTTCCTGAACAAGGGGCTGGGTTCTCCATTATTAGGACCAAGTCCCCACGCCGGTGTCAAAAAATCCTGGATTAAAGGGACATGAATTCCCAGCCCTGCAGGGGGCTAGCAGGGACCCAGAGTAAATCTCGCAGCTTTTGCTGCAGATAGGGGCGCCCGCACTTCCGGGTCAGAGGCCGCCCATGCGCACAGCGGCCTCCAGCGGCCGCGTCGTGAATCATGGCACACTTGGACCGCGGAGGTAGACCCACAAAGGAGACCCGCCGATTAGCTGCGCGCCCGACCCTCAACCCCGCACGAACATTCCCCGGCCACCTATAATGCCCCCCTGACCTCCGCTCCGCCCGTCTCTGACCAGGGCGGCCGGGGATTGAGTCGGCAGCCGCCACGCGAGTATGCGGACCGGCTTTGACCAAGTTAGTTCCACGCCGTCGGGACTTCGGCCGATCGGGGGCGGAGGATGTCGGAGCTGGCGTCTGGCAATGGCCCCAGGTGACGGGGCATTCTCCCCGGTGACGCCGCTTTTCGGGGCCTGCAGAATCAGTGACCCGCCGCCGGTTCCAATTTCTTGCGGGAACGTCAATTCCCCTCCCCAGTGCCAGCCGCGATTTCGGCGTGAGGGTGCGGAGAATCCGGCCCAAGATTTACCAGCAAACATCTGGATGAAGGGCTGGGAATCATGGGCAGTTTCTTGTGCCAAACCCCATATGTCGAACGGCAGGTTTTGAACTACCCCTGGCGAAAGTGCTCCTTACTGAAGAGGGTCTGGACAGGCCAGGTCCCCCGGGTAGCCATCGCTAGGGTCTCAGTACAAACCCCTTATGCACTTGTGGAGAGACACAAACAAGACTGCCCAGTGCTGAGGAGTGACCCCTCTGCAGATTGAATGATGGATTGATCACTGTAAATTCAGGAAATGAGAAGGCCCCCACATGGCTTTGGTAATTTTCACTCCTTCACTAACAATAATTATGTATACAGGCAAGTTTTTTCTTTCTTTCAGAGACAAATCATTTTACATCTGTATAATTACTCAATTACTTATGTATACTGTAAATTAATGAATTACTTCCTATTTTTAAAATATTTTACTCAGATATGACCATGTGTTTTCATTGTATTGGTATATAAAACCCACGTATTTATCACCACTTTTCAGCTTAGTTATTTGACTTGATCCGACGATGATCTGACCTGAAATTTCTAACAAACACTATTATCAAGGCCTTTCTTTCCCCAGTAGTCATGCAGGTGCAAAGAGAAGAGCTTCCTGCAGGTGCCACAAGAAGTAGCTCAGTAAACCCAGCTGGAACATTAACTTCTTATTGCCACATGAGATGTGAATAGTTCAGTGGACCCAATAACCAGCGACTGTATTACTGCTGACTTTAGCTGACTACCATTCAGCTCTCAATCCCCCACTCTATCTCCAAAAGCACAACTGTCAACTGGAAAACAACAGTCATAAAGTATGGAGTGGCATTGTTAAAGGCATTAGCTAATTATTTTGTAATTTCAGGGGCGATCCACCGGCTGCGTCACACCCAAGCTGGCGGGCGACATGTCCAGGAGATGCCGAGAGAAGCCTCCCGCGGGCTTCCCAGCAGCCAGTGCATCTCCCAAGATCTATCCATACCTCGCGAGGCATCACGATCAGGATCCTGACCACAATGGGCGTGACCAAGCCTTACATGCCTAAGTTGCTTTTAAACCCACCTAGGAGTGCTCACCCGGGATCTACCAGGATCCCGGCATTTAACGGCCTCCCCAGGGAGTCCCCAGCTGGGCGCCATTCACACAAATGTGGACCAAGCGGAATGGCACCCAGCCAACATAGGCCCTCGATGGTCAGGGACAGGGGAGGAGGCATCCTGGCCCTTCCCCTGGATGCGAGCACCTTGCACCTTGGCACTGCCAGGCTGGTACCTTGGCAATGCCACCCTAGCACTGCCATGGTGCCTGGGAGGCACTGCCAAGCGTTAGGACCTTGGAGAACCATGCCCATGAAAGGAGGGTGGAGTGGGTTATGAAGGGTGGGATGATGCAGACCTGGTATGAAGATGCCTCTGGAAGGTTGGGGTGGGGGTGAAGGGAAGGTAGAGGATCTGGAACGGGGAGTGCCCGAATGGAGGTGTGAGAGGCCTGGAAATGGAGGACCTCAGCGACCCCAAAAGTGGGGTGTCATCACTTGGGGGGGGGGTAATGCCCTTGTGTGTGGGGGGTTACATTGCCCATGGCTGGGTGGGGCGGGGGGGGGGGGGGGGTGTGGGGTGTGAAGCCCTCTTTCAAAATCGTGGCCCGATCTCTGAGGAATGAGGAGTCTGGCCAGTGAGTTCAGCTCCCCAGTGATGAAAATAATTCTGGACATAATTTAATGGAAACTTTTCGAAGTGTGGTAGCGAGTGGTATCTGTCGCGAGCTCCTGGTGGTCAATGCGGAGAGGCTGTCACCAGAATTAAACATTAATTGGCCCCCTTAATAAGGCCTCTATGGGCTTCACACCACAAATAACTGTCACACTGCCTGATTTGCCCGGATCGCACTCGGCAGACCCCCCCCACCCAGCGGTAAGCCCACACAACATGCAGCCATGCCACCAAGGAGACTGGCTCCAAGATTCGGGAATGCTGAACTGGCACGCCTGCTGGATGCAGTGGAGTCTCAAAGGGATTCCCGGTTCCCCCGAGGGGCTCAATGGGTAAGCCAGATGGCCACTAGTGCCGCCTGGGAGGTAGTGACAACAGCCATCAGCGTCGGAAACGTGACCCGGACGACCGCCACACAATACCATAAAATCCTAAATGACCTTCACCAGGTCACATGGGTGAGATAGCAACCCACCGGCCCGGGGGTGGTGGGGGGGGGGGGGGGGGGGGGGGGGGGCACCGCCCAGTCGCTGAGGAGGCGTGTCCCAGTCTCAGGTAGACCTTGCCTGTACACTGCGGACTATGTTTCAGTCTCAGGTGGGCACTCCAGAGAATGTCCCAGTCACTGAGGACAATGTTGCAGACGCAGGTGGACACTGACAAGGCAATGCAGAGCATTGCCCGGTCACAGAGGGGCATATCGCTGTGGGCGTTGACGGCATGGAGCAGACATTGGGAAGCTTCTAGAGCTGGCAGAGCCAGATGACACATGGGAATCTGGAGCTCAGTCCAGCTGCCCCTCCGTCCCGGGATGACCCCAGCAATAGGGTGATGACAGCAGCTACCAGCACCCCTAAGCCCCCCTCGACACCCGTGTGTCTCAGAGTCAGCATCTGAAACAAGGTGACAAGGCAGTGCTTATTCCATCGGTGATTGGGCCGGGGCCCTTTGGCCCCGGGCACTGAGAGGACGTCCACCAGGACAATCAAAGGCCACAGGACGCTGCCTCCACTGCTGACATGCATTGTGGGAAAACCCGAGACGTAGTGGCAGAGCACGAAGGAATAAACAGATATAGGATCTCCCAGATGGCACTGGGGCGGGGAATGGAGGGATGGGGAAGGCATTGAGCAGGGAGAGGGGGCTGGGGAAGGAGTTGGGAGAGGTGAGAGGTGGGGACGGCACCATTGGGGGCTGGGGGCAGTTGGTATCACTATTCTACAACAATAAAACATGTTGCACCCATGACATGTGAAACCCCGGGCACGTTATTCCGCAATGCGGGCAAGCCTCCAACCACCTGCCCCAGCCCTTCCAGGCACGGTGGTCCTGTATCTTCCTCCAAGGCACACCGCACCAGTCAAGCAGCAATGGCCTCCACCCGGTACCCTCTGGTCCCCTACCTCACATCCCCTGCCATCCCTCAGGGTGCCGGTCAACACATCCTGCACATGCATCCCGGGGCCAAAGGAGCCATCCCTTTCCTTGCAGATACTTGCGGAGTTCCAGCTCCCACACGGAACACTGACCTACTCGGCTACTGCTGGTCGCTGCGGCCACAAACCGTTCTGGATTCATGAGGCGTTCCATTGCCTGCATGGCCATTTTCTCTGACTCACTTTAATTTGGAACAGGGGGTGTTGAGGTTATGTTTTACGAGACGGGTAAGGCTTACGCTATGTTCCGTTCACAAAACTCCTGAAAGTTTGTCGCAACAAAAATGCTTTCAGGTTTTCCTTACAACCCTGTTAGTACGCATGCACAAAACACACTTCCGAATTACGTTTATTCGTTTGAACACCTTGATTACTTGTGATTTTTCCTTTTTCTTTACTCAGATTTATAATTCAAATTTCAGGGTCCTCGACGGAGTGGGTAACCGCGTCCCGGCGGAGTCGCCACTAAATGTTGCACGTTTTACTTGAGTGTATTACCCGTTTTATTGGAGTGTATTAACACGCCTCCGTTTAAAGGCCGTGTGCTTAACACTACTACAGCTCTGTGTATGTAATTATGCTCGGAGTCGCCAGGTGCCGTATTTAGACACCTCACAAGTATATCAAGGTCAGGTTCAAAGTAATAAATCTGTACACCGATTAGTAAGTTCAAACGATTGATATTTATTATAACAAATATAATAAATACACATGCATACGCTAAAGAGACTAAGTTACTTCTAAACTAAACGACTAAAATACTTATCTAAACAGGAACAGGCAAGGTCAGGGAGCGAGGCCTTCGTCCCGTTCTTGGTCTGCAACTCTCAGAGTGTTAAAGTCGTCAGGGTCTAGCAAAGTCTGGATCACGTAGCGATCATTGTGGTGACACTTACAGTTCGATGGCTGGTGGCTCAACGGCTGGTGATGGAACTGGAGTCAGGATGCGATATATCAGCAAAGCGATGAAGACAGCAGAGCCGGAGCTAACAGACCGGACCATGTGCGGGGTCTACTTTTATAGGTCCCCCGGTCTGTTAGCTCCGGCCGTTGAGCCACCAGCTCAACTCGACTGCCTCTTCGGGGCGGTCTCTACCTGCTGTATATCGATTGGGTCTTCTCCCAATCGATATTTTCCAAACCCCCCAATCTGAGGGTCGCTTCTCGATGGGTGGGGCGGTCTCTATGGTGCTTTGTGATGGATACTTATGGTGCCGTTTTGTCTGGGCATCCACTCAAAGTATCCATTCAAACCTAAATGTTTCTATTGTGTGGGCCTAGATCTGGATCACCTCATTACTATGTAAATCGTTGTTGCCATTTACACCTTTAGCTGAGATTCTGCACCTGGCCATAAACTGGTTTCTGTACGTGCAGAATGCTAATTAGCCTTCTGCAAACTGCTTGTCCTTGCTAAGACTGTTTTCTCCCTGCAGCCTTAGCAGTTCTCCATTTTGTAGCCCAGTGTCCATCTTAGGTGGCTACATTCCCTCCTTGTGATCCTCACAATAAAATTGTGAAGGATCACCTATGCACGTTGCTTCGAGTGCTTCTGGGTGCCCTCTTTGGGTTCCCTGACCTCAGCAAGTTCCTGGGCGTCTACTCTGTCTTTAACTATGGGAAGAAAATTTTTTTTATCTGACATTTCTACTTGGCGCTATGTCAAAGGGGACATGCATTACCAAAACCGGGAACCTCTACCTATCACAACTATTATCCTTATCCTTAAACATTTTATTACAGTCTAAAAACCTTATCCATTCACACCACATTGCATATCACTTCCTGACTCGGCAGTCGAGTTCAGGACAATATAATACATGGGTATCCTTTATTAACATAGTGCTTTATTCATTGAGGGGCTGGGGGGATTGGTGGAAACCGAAAATAGGGGATTGAACTGGAGTACCATGTCATAAATTTTGTGCACCAGGTCTGAACTTCGCTGATCAGAGCTGAGCACGGGGGAGTTGGTGTGAGGGAAACATTGACGGCGGGGGTTGTGGGGGAAACGTGCCTTGCTTCCACATATGCAAATACAACATTTAACAGTAATAGGTAGGCTTCCATCATGGTCTTCTCTTCGTTCTCTTTCTCTTCCTCCTGTATGGCCGATCCTTGCTGTGAACCCTCTTTCGTCCTTCGAAAGCTATGGGATCAAGCACAGTATCTGTCAATACACAGTTTAATATCCGTAGTTGTTAGTGTATCTGTCCTCTAATTCCAATTGACCCATTAAAATGACTGGCCAAGTCACACCCTGTGACTCCCCTCATTTTTGTTTTTCAAAAGCGAATTTTAGGAACAGAATACACCTAACAACTTTCCTCCTGCGAGCCATCTCGCAGACTTTGCTAATTTACCATCCGAATGTTCCTGGATGTAAATAGCATGTGGGATGGCGGCCTAAGGGCTACCTAACGAAAAATGAAAACAAATTTGAAACAAAAGGTCGAATGGGTTGCGTATGGGCCGCTACGGGTAAGATTTGAATGGAATCCCCGGGTAAGGCGTGCTGTGCCGTACCCGAGCTTGGCTGACCAAAGTGGGTTCTCAGACAGGGCGGGTCCTCAGTGCCGTTTGTCCACTGCCTGAGTAACCTGGAATAAACGGGCAAGAATGTGTTTACCGTGGGTTTGCAGCCTCTATTCACCGAATAGAGGGACACCTAAAACAAGGGAGGAGCCAAGATGCTCCAACATCTGAAAACAGTGAACTGAAGTTCTCAGAGATTTCAGCAGAGAAACTTAGTGTGCGTGTAAGGCGGTCACAAGCCTTACAGCTGAAAAGATCTCCAATCAAACCATTGGGTTGGGAACCGAAGTTCTCAAAGGTATCTGCGGACAAGCTAAAGTGCGGGCGAGGTGGTCACAATCTTTTCAGCTGAAAAGAAGGTGTCCAACCTCCAACTGAACCAATAACATTAAAGACAAACAAACATAAACTAACAAACAAAACATACGTGCAGGTTCCATCAGAAAGGATATCGCTACCGGGGCCGGATGGGTTCCCGGTGGAATTTTATAAAAAGTTTGTGGATCTAGTGGGCCCCTTGCTGGTGCGAACACTCAATGAAGCGTGGGAGGGGGGGACTTTGCCCCCGACGATGTCACGGGCGCTGATCTCGTTAATTTTAAAGAAGGACAAGGACCCCCAGCAGTGTGGTTCATACAGGCCCATATCTCTCCTCAACGTGGACGCTAAGGTGCTGGCAAAAATCCTGGCCACCAGGATAGAGGACTGTGTGCCAGGGGTTGTGCACGAGGACCAGACAGGTTTTGTGAAGGGAAGGCAGCTGAACACGAATGTGCGGAGATTGTTGAATGTCATTATGATGCCGGCGATTGAGGGGGAGGCAGAGATAGTGGTGGCGCTGGATGCGGAGAAGGCCTTCGATAGAGTGGAGTGGGTGTACTTATGGGAGGTGTTGGGGAGGTTTGGATTTGGTGAAGGGTTCATTAGATGGGTAAGGCTGTTATATGAGGCCCCGATGGCGTGCGTGGCTACGAATAGGAGGAGGTCGGAGTACTTCCGGCTTTACCGAGGGACCAGGCAGGGTTGCCCCTTGTCCCCCTTGTTGTTTGCACTGGCAATCGAGCCGCTGGCGATGGCATTGAGAGATTCAGAGAGGTGGAGAGGCTTGATGCGAGGTGGAGAGGAACATAGGGTGTCGTTGTATGCCGACGACCTGTTACTGTATGTGGCGGACCCGGTGGGAGGGATGCCGGGAGTGATGGAGTTACTAGCCGAGTTTGGGACCTTCTCAGGTTATAAATTAAACTTAGGCAAGAGCGAGGTGTTTGTGGTGCACCCTGGAGACCAGGAGGAAGGAATTGGTAGGCTCCCGCTTAGGCGGGCAGGGGAGAGCTTTAGGTACCTGGGGGTGCAAGTGGCCAGGGACTGGGGGACTCTCCACAAGCATAACTTTACCAGGCTGGTAGATCAGATGGAGGAGGAGTTCAGGAGGTGGGACATGCTGCCATTGTCGTTGGCGGGGAGGGTGCAGTCCGTCAAAATGACAGTGCTTCCGAGGTTCTTGTTCCTTTTTCAGTGCCTGCCCATATTTATCCCCAGGGCCTTCTTTAGGAGAGTGACTAGCAGTATTCTGAGTTTTGTGTGGGCACATGGGACTCCGAGAGTGAGGAGGGTGTTCCTGGAGCGAGGAAGGGATGGAGGTGGGCTGGCACTGCCCAACCTTCTGGGGTACTATTGGGCAGCCAATGTGTCAATGGTGCATAAATGGGTGATGGAGGGGGGAGGAGCGGCGTGGAAAAGAATGGAGATGGCGTCATGTAGAGGTACGAGCCTGGGTGCCATGGTAACGGCACCGTTGCCGCTCTCCCCTAAGAGGTTTACCACGAGCCCGGTGGTGGCGGCGACCCTAAGAATCTGGGAACAATGGAGACGGCATCGGGGGGAAACAGGGGGCTCGATGGAGGCTCCACTGGGTGGCAACCATCGGTTCATCCCGGGGAACACGGATGGGGGATTCAGGGGGTGGCAAAGGGCGGGCATCAGCAAATTGAGGGACCTGTTTATTGGCAGGAGGTTTGCGGGCCTGGGGGAACTGGAAGATAAATTTGGCCTTCCCCAGGGGAACATGTTCAGATACCTGCAGGTAAAGGCGTTTGCTAGGCGACAGGTAGAGGGATTCCCTTTGCTGCCCTTGCAGGGGGCGATGGACAGAGTGCTTTCGGGGGTGTGGGTAGGAGAGGGGAAGGTGTCTGACATCTATAAGGTAATGCAGGAGGTGGAGGAGTCGTCAGTGGAGGAGCTGAAGGCTAAATGGGAGGAGGAACTCGGGGAGCAGATAGAGGACGGTACTTGGGCGGATGCCTTGGAGAGAGTCAACTCTTCCTCCTCATGTGCGAGGCTTAGTCTCATCCAATTTAAGGTGCTGCACCGGGCCCACATGTCCGGGACTAGGATGAGTAGGTTCTTCGGGGGTGAGGACAGGTGCACCAGATGTTCGGGGAGTCCTGCGAACCACGCCCATATGTTCTGGGCATGCCCAGCACTGGAAGAATTCTGGAAGGGGGTGGCGGGGACGGTGTCGAGGGTGGTTGGATCCAGGGTCAAACCAGGGTGGGGACTCGCGATTTTTGGAGTTGCGGTAGAGCCGGGAGTGCAGGAGGCGAAAGAGGCCGGTGTCCTGGCCTTTGCGTCCCTAGTAGCCCGACGAAGGATTCTGCTACAGTGGAAGGATGCAAGGCCCCCAAGTGTGGAGACCTGGATCAGTGACATGGCGGGATTTATAAAATTGGAAAAGGTCAAATTTGCCCTGAGAGGATCAATACAAGGGTTCTATAAACGATGGCAGCCTTTTTTGGACTTCCTGGCTCAGAGATAGGTAACTTGGTCAATAGCAGCAGCAACCGGGGGGGGGGGGGAGGGGGGGGGGGGGGTGCATTATTGTAGTGTTTATTCTGTAACTTTATAGTGTGTTAATATGCGTTGTTGTTAAAATGCTGGGTTGTTCATGGGGATGGGGCGAATGTATATGATTGTTAATATTATTGTTATTTTTGGTATTTTACTAAGGTGCGTCAATGTTGTATAAAATCAAAATTTCTCAATAAAAATTATTTAAAAAAAAAAAGAAAGGCTATCGCTTCCCTCAAGCGGTTCCTATTTTACATCATCTGGACACCTCACTTTTTCTCTGCCTCTGTGAACAGGGTCACAAAGGGGTTGCCGTATCGGGATTCAGACACCGTGTCGTCCTGCTCTCCCGGATCCCACACCCTTGTGTGGATCAAGCATGCAATTTTGTAATTATGTGACCGGGGGTCACTTACGTCATTACGGACAAGTCTGTATGAATTGTCCCTGTGCCAAAGTGTTGGGTCTAAACTTGAATGGGCATTGTCGGGGTAGTTGGCGTCGGGTGGTGGGTCTGGATATTTGATATAGGTGACTTCCATGGGGTCACTGGAGTCGGGGTCATAGTCGCTGCAGTGTGGGCTGTAGCATGCCAATCACACCGTGATGCATGGACACTGTACCTGAACACTGCCGAAGGCAACACCACACATGCAGCAGCTAACACCCGAACACCCAGGGGATGGAAACAGCTCTGGGGACATGTCTACGGCCGAAGGGTGGGTGAGTGCATGAGGAAGGGGAGATGCTTGAGGAGACAGGCTGAGGATTCGGAGGGGGTCAGTCCGCATTGTGGAAGAAACTGACAGAGGCGTCATAATGGTTGTGCACAAGGGTGTTTAATGTGTAATACAATTTAGCAGTTTCCCGAGGGTGGCACGGTGATGCAGTGGTTAGCACTGCTGCCTTACAACACTGAGGTCCCAGGTTCGATCCCGGCCCCGGGTCACTGTCCGTGTGGAGTTTGCACATTCTCCCCGTCGGTCTCACCCCCACAACCCAAAGATGTGCAGGGTAGGTGGATTGGCCACACTACATTGCCCCTTAATTGGAAAAAATAATTGGGTACACTAAATTAAAACAAAACAATTCCCCAGTCTCCCAATGGTGCCTCCCCCTCCCCACCCCCCAATCCCCTCACCTCCTACCTACCTAATGGTGCAGACGTCGTGCACCAGACTCTCCACTACAGTCGAAACCCTAGCAGTGTTGGCTTCGGTGCCACGAATTGCCGTCTCCATTTCCTGCGCCTGTAGCCTCTGGGACTCCTCCAAGGGGCTATGGATCTGCTGGAGTGTCACTGACATCTCCTTCTGAATGTCCCGGCTACTCCCTAACACAGGGGTGGGCAAACTATGGCCCGCAGGCCGCATGCGGCCTGCCAAAGGTCTTTATGCGGCCCACCAAGATCAAGTCATAGAAAAATAAATTTAAAAAATTTAAAAATGTTTTTTTTTTTTAAATTTTAAATTTTAAAATTTTTTTTATAAGGTTAATGCGGGGGCTGTTGGGTTACTGGTATAGGGTGGATACGTTGACTTGAGTAGGGTGATCATTGCTCGGCACAACATCGAGGGCCGAAGGGCCTGTTCTGTGCTGTACTGTTCTATGTTCTACATGAGGCGCCCAGAATCATAACCGGGTGAAGTGCCATTTTTGAAAAGTAGAGAAAAAGAGGGCTAAAGGCAGGATGCCGCCGGGGGAAGCGCTGAGGTATATGCCGCACGCTAATTGGTTACAACCGGGACTATTAATTAATATACTATGCGGCCCTTTAAAATTGTGAATTTCTGAATGTGGCCCTTGCACAGAAAAGTTTGCCCACCCCTGCCCTAACATCTCCATCAGCTCCAGGTAACCCTGTTCCACAGGCTCAGCATCAGGCTGGGACCCAGCTGGTCCTGGGATCCAGCATCCCTCCAACTGCTATCTCGCCTGGGAGTTCCTGCCTCCACCTGATGGACCTTATCAGCAATGTGGTGGTCATTTGTGCCCCCGAAGGCTGACCACTAACATTTCCACCGAGGTGTGTGTATCTGTGCTGGGGGAGGGTGGGGATGACGGCTGTGCTGTGACTATTACCGTGGCATCCTCGGAGCTCTCCTCCGAGGTGGTCTCCTGGGAAGCTGGAGAAGGGGGTACCCGGGATGGGCTGGAGGACCTGCGGGAGAACGGATATGTGGTCAGTGGGAGTGATGGGTCAGTCAGTAAGGCAATAACAACTCACGTTTAACAGGTGGAGCAGGTGGTTCCTCACCTCTGCGACGTCCGCCAGCCTCCACGTGGGTGACTGCTCTGTCCTTGGCCACACCAGTCACCTCCTGGGCATGCTCCTCGAAGATGGTGAGGATTCTTAGGTCTGGCATCCCACAGCCGGTCTGAGCCCTCTCCTGAAAATTATGGGAACGTTTTTCCTGAGGAGACACAGAGAGGGATCCTTAGCCACATGCATGACTCGCAGTGGTGGGAGGGGTGTGTGTGAAGGGAGGGTTGGGGGGCGGTTGAAGGGAGAGGAGGTGGAGGGAGGGTCGGGGGTCGCATGGAGAGTTGTGGGGTGGATGCACCCGTGGGGGCGGTCAAGTCTCTGGTTATGAAGGATGGGGGACTTTGCTGTCTACTCACTCATGCTGACTGTTGTAGGTCATTGACCTTTCCCGACACTGGAAGCCAGTCCTATAAGACCATAAGACAGAGGAGCAGAATTAGGCCATTCAATCATGGCTGATATTTTCTCATCCCCATTCTCTAGCCTTCTCCCCATATCCCCTGATCCCCTTATTAATCAAGAACCTATCTATCTCTGTCTTAAAGACACTCAGTGATTTGGCCACCACAGCTTTCTGCGGCAAAGAGTTCCACAGATTCACCACCCTCTGGCTGAAGAAATTCCTACTCATCTCTGTTTTAAAGGATCGTCTCTTTATAGAATTTCATAGAATTTCATAGAATTTACAGTGCAGAAGGAGGCCATTTGGCCCATTGAGTCTGCACCGGCTCTTGGAAAGAGCACCCTACCCAAGGTCAACACCTCCACCCTATCCCAATAACCCAGTAACCCCACCCAACACTAAGGGCAATTTTGGACACTAAGGGCAATTTAGCATGGCCAATCCACCTAACCTGCACATTTTTGGATTGTGGGAGGAAACCGGAGCACCCGGAGGAAACCCACGCACACACGGGGAGGATGTGCAGACTCCGCACAGAGAGTGACCCAAGCCGGACTCGAACCTGGGACCCTGGAGCTGTGAAGCCATTGTGCTAACCACTGTGCTACTGTGCTGCCCACAATGCTACCATGCTGCCCTTTAGTCTGAGATGATGTCCTCTGCTTCTAGTTTTCCCACAAGTCCTCTCCACATCCACTCTATCCAGGCCTTGCAGTATCATTTAAGTTTCAATAAGATCCCCCCTCATCCTTCTAAACTCCAATGATTACAGACCCAGAGTCTTCAAGTTCTTCATTCCAGGGATCATTCTTGTGAACCTCCTCTGGACCCTTTCCAAGACCAGCACATCTTGCCTTAGATAGGGAGCCAAAACTGCTCACAATATTCCAAATGGGTTCTGAAAAGAGCCTTATGTAGCCTCAGAAGTACATTCCTGGTCATACTCCCAGCGCTCACATCTGCTGCCACCTCATCCCAGGCAGCACCGGCTGCCCTATGGCTGACCCTCTTGGCCTTCATGGTGTCTACGGCTCTCCCTAGGTCAGCATCCCCGAATCTTGGGGCTGGTCTCCTTAGTGCCATTGTTGCGAGCTGGCTGCAGTTGGCTGAGCAAGTGCTGCTTGACCTTGTTAGTGAGGGGGCTGGCGAGCCCGGTGCCGGTGAATCAGCTGCGAACCTTAATTTGCAACGAGAAGCCCATGGGGCCTCATTAAGTGGACCAATTAACATTGAATAGTGTTGCTGGCCTCGCAGGGTCGAGTGCTGAGAAGCTTGCGGCAATTCCCGCTCCATACAACATTTTGAAATCTTCCCTGAGAATCACGCCCGAGATATCACTGCCGAGAATCTCGTTTTCCAATTCTTGCAAGATTTATACGCCTTGGGCTCATAGCGAATGCGGGCCCAAAAATCATCCCTGAGTGAGAATCAGAAATTCTGTGTCAATTTGTTCTGTGGCTGTTTCATTCGGACTTGAGCTGAGGCAACTCAAATTAATTTCAAATAGGACCAAAGAGCTTACAGAAAGTGATAATTTTTATTTCAACAGTCTGGGCTAGATTCAAATCCATGTACCTGATTTTATGGAAGGGATCTGGATGAGTAACAATAGTATGGTGAGGTCCAAAAGGGATTTAAACTTCCAGGCCGCATTTTAGCATCCCTAACTCATTAGAAATTACCGACTGGTCAGTGGACAATGATCCCCAACCGTCAGGCAAGAGTTGGGAGGGGATGGGGGAGAATCCAAAGGTCAGGAAGACCCAAGGCCCAGGGCTTTGGGGCCTAGTGAATTACTCTTGTTCATCCTGCTCCAAAACAAAATTAAATAAAATTGGAACTTACTTACTTGACGTCCGACCTTTGACCCAGCCTCTGACATTTTTGGTCTGGCAAGGAAGCAACTGCTGCCTCTACGAAGACCTCTGGTTGAAAAGCAGATCAGGTTATGATGGCGGGGGGCGGGGGTCATCAACATTCAGCATGCAGATTTAAAGAGGCACATGCCAACTTGTGGCGGCTACTCTTGGTGACTGCAATTTTAAGGAATATTTAAGTCCCCCACAACTGCCCTCTCTGCCTGATATCCATCAGGTGACAAGCTGAAATAAGGTCCCACATCTCAGAGGTGAAAGGGCAATGTCTTAAAACATGACCTTTAGTAGTCCCTAACCACTTGACTCAGTGTGCTGCCTGACAACTGGACTGAAATTAGCAACTGATCATCCAGAGAAACCCAGATGATCAGGACAGTATGTTCACTTCTAACTAAAAAAAGAATAAATATTGGCATAATTGTTTGTTTCATATATGCTTATACTGCAAGCTGTGTGTAAATTATATCAATGTTCTTCATAAACTGTTATTTTAAAATAAACTCAATAAACATATTGTACAATGTTCTCTTATTCTTAGAAAATCTAGATACATGGAACCCATATGAATATATTACTGGCAACACCGAATGGGAAAGCTTACATTTATTGTGCGCTTTTCCTTCATTTTACAGCAAAATTAGTTAGAACATAGAACAGTACAGCACAGAACAGGCCCTTCGGCCCTCAATGTTGTGCCGAGCCATGATCACCCTACTCAAACCCACGTATCCACCCCATACCCGTAACCCAACAACCCCCCCCTTAACCTTACTTTTATTAGGACACTACGGGCAATTTAGCATGGCCAATCCACCTAACCCGCACATCTTTGGACTGTGGGAGGAAACCGGAGCACCCGGTGGAAACCCACGCACACAGGGGGAGGACGTGCAGACTCCACACAGACAGTGACCCAGCCGGGAATCGAACCTGGGACCTTGGAGCTGTGAAGCATTTATGCTAACCACCATGCTACCCTGCTGCCCCTAGTTGTTGGAATTCAACCTGTCATTACACGGTCATTCCAAGTTGATAAACTACTTGGTTAGCCTGTACCGTGTAATGTTGCTGTAAGACTACTCACGGTAATGAGGATTTTGCTGATATTTCACATGTTCCTCCATTATTAAACACAAATTTAATCAGGCAAACAACAGTTAAAACCAATTCAGAAGCGAAATTCTATGGAGGGGAGAAATTGTAAACAAAGCAGAAAATGCTGAACTGCTCACCAGTTCAGGCAACATCTGCGGAGAAAGAAATAGGGTTAACACTTTATTTTCATGGTGTTCACTCCGTTTCTCTTTCCGTATACGCCCTCTGGCCTGTTGGATATTTTCAGCGTTTTCTGTATTTTTTAATTTTAAGTAAAAACCAATTGCTTGAAACTGATCTCATTGTTCCCAGTGATTGAAGTGTTCCTTTGTACATTTGAAGCAATTTCTCAGATGACGTATACATTTCCCCATTCCGATAGACTATGAGGTTTACATGCACTTTTTCCATACACGTAGGTTGTCAGTGGGGCGGGGTTGTGGGGGGGAGGGGGGGGGGGGGGGAGGGGTCCGTGCTGTCTTTTCAATGAGATACTAAAGCCATTAAAATATTTTCCATCCTTCAGGTGGACTTAAAAGATCCTGTGCTTCTATTATGAAGAACAGAAAGGGAGCAAATCCTGGTGTCCTGATCAATAATTATCGCTCAGTCAATGTTACAGTAAACAGGGTATCTGGTCAAAATCAAATTGCTATTTGGGGAATTTTGCGGTTTCCAAACTCACTGACATATTCTCTACATTACACCGGTGACTGTACTTCCCTGTTTTTAAAGGGTTTTAAGACATGCTGTGGTTGTGAAAGGTGGTGTAAGGTGAAAATATATAACACTGGTCTTATCAGTGGTTGTGAGATGCTTTTGATAAGGTTGTTTTTGTCTTTTTTCTCTTAAATAAATTTAGAGTACCCAATTCATTTTTTCCAATTAAGGGGCAATTTAGCGTGGCCAATACACCTATCCTGCACATATTTTGGGTTGTGGGGGTGAAACCCACGCAAACACGGGGAGAATGTGCAAACTCCACACGGATAGTGACCCAGAGCCGAGAACGAACCTGGGACCTCGGCGCCGTGAGGCAGCAATGCGAACCACTGCGCCACCGTGCTGCCCGGCTTTTGATAAGGTTTGAGGACCACCTGATGTAATGCTGACAGGCTCACTGTACCCACAGATCCACTCCTGCTGGACTCATGCTGGACATAAACCGGAAAGCTGCACCTTTCTGGCCTCCAAGAATTAGGACTTCAAACCGTGTGGAAACAAGCCCAATATTTTTTAATGCAAAAAACCCAGAGGTTCTCACAAGACCTGAAGGCGGTCAAATTTGTCCCTGAGATGCCGAGGTGCGTGTGTGGATCAAGGAGGCGGCACACACTTCCACAGTCACCTCTCAACAAAGTGTTGGACTGCTGCCTTTAGGTCTTCCCTCCCCAGACCTTAATCATCCCTTGTGTTCCAAATTTCAGGCTATTCAATTCTGATTTCAGAAAGTTTCTTGCTGTTTTCTGATTTAATGGCCATCCTTGTCTAACTGCACTCAGGGAACAGCAGCATTTGTCCATTATGGGATGTTCGCATAGAGTGCCTCCCACAGGATGACTGTTCTAGGGATGGTGCATAATTCTGACGTACAGCATTACTTAACATCAATGTGTCATGTTTTTCAAACGTGTGAGGGGAGTTGATGTGTTCCCAGTGACACTCCAACTGCCGAGGTATTTAGTATATTTTTCCATACATCCAATTTATTTGTTGCTGCTTAATCTAGAGAAACTAGAGTGAAAGCAGCAAAATTCATAGCAGTAAGTTTTAATTGCCAAATGGAAGCAGGCCTTCAGTACTACTAGCTGCAGTACTATCACTCTTACCATCTTAACCATGACGTCCCTTATTTCTATTTTAGCTTGCAAAAAAGCACATGTTTGAATGCGAATAAATGGGGTTCAAAGATAATGCCTAGGTTTGACTCACCACACAGGAAGAGTGCAGCCCAGTGCACCCAGGTCTAACTTCACGAGAAGATCTGTGCCTCAATCTATCCAACTGCTTGCCAGCCACATTAAGCACTTCCTGTGGTTTGTCAGCAGTATATGCGAAAACCAAACACGGTGACAGCTGTTTTGTTGATGAGTATTGTTCACTGTTTGCACGTTTGCAAAATAGCATTTTCTTTAACATGTAGCAAAATGATCAATGTACCACAATATCCAAAATGTGTGAAAAACTCCCCAATAAAGTCTTCTGAAAAGGAAATAAAGCCAATG
Source organism: Scyliorhinus canicula (assembly GCF_902713615.1). Classification (NCBI taxonomy): domain Eukaryota; kingdom Metazoa; phylum Chordata; class Chondrichthyes; order Carcharhiniformes; family Scyliorhinidae; genus Scyliorhinus; species Scyliorhinus canicula. The sequence goes on along the minus strand of NC_052152.1, from coordinate 52,692,143 downwards.
GGGCTGGGCCTTTCTGTAACATCTAATGGCAGCTCCCGATAGTTAGACTTGCCCCTGGATCCTTCACACCTCAGTGAACAGAGCAATTTACAGGGCATGTCTTAGCCAATGGGATTAAATGATTGGTGAAAAAAATGGTAGAACTGAATAGGAGTGTCAATTAATGAGGATAAATTCAATCATGAATCAATAGGGCGGAATGGAAGCACAATGGTTAGCACAGTTGTTTCTCAGCTCCAGGTTTGATTCCCGGCTTGGGTCACTGTCTGTGCGGTGTCTGCATGTTCTTCCTGTGTCTGGGTGGGTTTCCTTCAGGTGCTCCGGTTTCCTCCCACAGTCCAAAGATGTGCAGGTTAAGTGGATTGGCCATGCTGAAATTGTCCTTAGTGTCCAAAAAGGTTGGATGGGGTTACTGGGTTATGGCGATAGTGTGGACGTTTCTGACTTGTAGGTTTCGCAGTTCGCGTTCCCGTTGGGCAACTGCAACCTTTCTGTCAGTTCCTCTAATGTCGCTAGTCTGTCGTCTGTGTAGAAGTTACTAACTGTCAGCGTCCCCCTATCTCCACCTCTTAAAGGTAGCATCCATCATGGCTGAACCTGTGGTTTCTACAGATGGTGTGGCCACCCAGTGGTAATCTTGTAGGTTTGGGAGGTGTGGTGAACGTATTGCATTAACCATTCACCATGTATGTAACTGTACCACGCTGTTGCCCATGAGGGCTCCATGAGTCTTCCAATGAGGACCATTGTAAGGTATTACCTGTGATGTATCATGTTGGTACCTTTGTGGGCTCCGCCTCTGGCTCCTCCCCTTGAGGGGTGGTATAAAGAGCAGCAGCCCTGTAGGCGGCTCTCACTAGCAGGGCAGTTGCAGGCAGGCACTGTTCTAGTCGATTAAAGCCAGAGTTACTTCAACTCCTTGTTTCACGTGAATTGATGGTCGCACCAGCGGGGTCAGGCCTGCCATACTTCTTTTTCTTTGCAGGACCCTCCTTTTGGGGATCCTTGGATTCTTCGCCAAACCCCCCCCCCCCCCCCCCCCCCCCCCCCCCCCCCCGCCCCCAGACAAAGGCCATGATCAATTTGTTAACTGTTGTAGGACCTGGTAGTCTCTGACTATCTACTCTGACTATGCTCCTCATAATTTTGTAAATCTCTATCAGGTCGCCCCTCAACCTCCCACGGTAGCACTGTGGTTAGCATTGTTGTTTCACAGCGCTAGGGTCCCATATTCGATTCCCGGCTTGGGTCACTGTCTGTGTGGAGTCTGCACGTTCTCCCTGTGTCTGCGTGGGTTTCCTCCGTGTGCGCCGGTTCTCCTCCCACAAGTCCCAAAAGACGTGTTGTTAGGTGAACAATTCTTCCTCAGTGTGCCTGAACACTGGCACTGCCAGAGTGTGGCGACTACGGGATTTTCACAGTAACATCATTGCAGAGTTAATGTAAGCCTACTTGGGACAATAAAGATTATTTTTTTTAAATCTCCGGGATTCTCCACTATCCAGAGGAACGGGCCGTACTGGCGCCGAGGGGTGGCGTGAATCTCTCCGGCGTCGGGCCGCCCGGTAGGTGCGGAATCCTCCGCACCTTCGGGGCTAGGCTGTCGCCGGCGGGGTTGGCGACGATCCAACCGGCGCCGAAGGGCCTCCGCCTGCCGGTGCGAGTTGCCGCATGCGCGGGAGCGCCAACGTGTTCTGGCGTGATCCCAGCGCATGCGCAGCGGGGTTCTTCTCCACGCCGGCCATGGCGGACCGTTACAGCGGATGGAAAGAGTGCCCCCTCGGCACAGGCCCGCCCGCAGATCGATGAGCCCAGATCGTGGGCCAGGCCACCGTGGGGGGGCCCTCTGGGGCCAGATCCCCCTGTGCAAACGGGCAGCCACTCGGCCCATCACGGAGCGGAGAATCGGGGGGGGGGGGACCACAGCCAACGGCCCCCGACTGGCGTGACGCGATACCCGCCCCCGCCAAAATACCGGCGCCGGAGAATCCGGCAGCCGGCGTCGGGGCGGGATTCACGCTGCCCCCCCCCCCCCCCCCCCGGCGATTCTCCAGAGCCCGGCAGGGGGTCGGAGAATCCCACCCGGGGTCCGGTGGTAGTTTGAGATTGAGTTTATTGCAAAAACTTGAGTAACATACGTTCAAATGCAATCAAAGAAATAAAAGCCCAGCAGCGCATAAGGAAGAAAACAATGGAAAGAGAACAAAGGTGAAGAGAACAGGCAACACATGCACCAGTAACTTTTTAGCTGCAGGGTTTGATACCGCCCCTTCTCTGCCCCTATTGGCTGACAAACTTTGAACTGTGACTTCTGAATGGTGCTCCTTACCATCACTCACATTGGTATCTAACTCAGTGGCTAATCTGTTACATTGTCACATTTGTAGTTTGGATTCTGAAAAGCAGATGTGTTCCCACAGTATGTTTTCCCACAACTACAATAGTTTCAAAACTTGGTTTTAATATTTCCCTACACACTGTGTTGAAGAAGACCTTGGGGATGTAGATCGGTATGGTTCTGAACAGGAAGAGGAACCTGGGCAGCAAGTTCATCTTAATCACCTGCACCCTTCCCGCTAGGGAGAATGTGAGTGTGTCCCACCTCTGCAGGTCCATTTTAACTTCCTCTGTGTTATAACCTGCCTGCTTACCATTGGCTGGGGACTAATGACAATCCCACAATCCTTAGGGAGAATGAGCTTCCCCAATGAGGGGGGGCGGGGAAATCATTAGCAGATTCCCTGCATAAATAGCGCTGGCCAGTTTGGAACCAGCTAGAGGAGAGTGAGCAGCGAAGGAGTTGTTCGTGTATATATATATATATATATATATATATATATATATATATATATCTATCTATCTGTTATTGTGAATAAGTGTTATTTCTTTATCTCCTTCAACTTGTGCTGGATTCTTCGTGGCCCTCACAAAACTCTGCCAGGCTATTCAGGTTCCAATTTGTGGATCCGTGTCCAGTTGTGGGCAATTTAGATCCCCAGGTAGCGGAATTTGCTTTTGCCTTGCTTGAACGGTAGCCCCTCCAGCTCTGCCTATCTCCCATTCGGGTTCACCAGAAAGATTCACTCTTGCTCAGTTTGTTGATTTTATAGCCTGAGAAGGCCCCAAACTCTTTCAGAAGCTTCATAATCCTCTCCATGCTGCCTTGCAGGTCAGAGACGTAGAGGAGCAGGCCATCCACTTAAACTGAGACTGTGTGCTTTCAGTCCCCTCTCTGGATCCCCTTTCAATTTTTTGCAGTTTTGAGGGCGATCACCAGCAGCCTAATTGCCTGGGCGAATAGAAGCGGTGGTGCAGTGGTTAGCACTGCTGCCTCACATCGCTGAGGACCTGGGTTCGATTCCAGCCCCAGGTCACTGACGGCGTGGAGTTTGCACATTCTCCCGGTGTCTACATGGGTCTCACACCCACAACCCGAAGCTGCGAGGTGCTCATTTAGCTCAGTTGGCTAGTCAGCTGGTTTGTGATGCAGAACAAGGCCAGCAGCGCAGGTTCAATTCCCATACCAGCTGAGAATTCTGAATTCTCCCTCTGTGTACCCAAACAGGTGCCAGAATTTGGTGACTAGGGACTTTTCGAAGTAACTTCATTGCAGTGCTAATGTAAGCCTACTTATGACAATGAAAGGTTACATATTCATTTATTTATATGCAGGATAGGTGGGTTGGCCATGCAAAATTGCCCATTAATTGGGAAATAAAAATAATTGGATACTTCAAGTTTTTTTGTAAATAAGCGGGGAAAGTGAGCATGTGCCCCTGTGCAGTTGGAAGCATTTAGAACTGGTGGTGTTGGTCTGTACGCTCATCATGGGGGTGCTGTACAGGAGTCTCAACCAGGAAGTAAACCCTATTCCCAGCCCAAACTGTTCCAGTACCTCAATGAGGTACATCTACTCGACTCTGTCAAACGCCTTTTTAACATCCAGGGAGATGATCACCTCAGGTGTTCTCCCCAGATGGGATCATTATCACATTGAGCAGGTGCCCAATGTTCACTGTTAGCTGCCTAACCTTGACAAAACCCTTCTGGTCTTCTGTGACCACCTCTGGCATGCAATTCTCCAGTCATCTGGTTAGGGTCCTTGCCAGTATTTTCATGCCTGCATTGGGCAGCCAGATGGGTCTGTAGGATCTACATTCGGTTGGGTCTTTGTCTTTCTTGGGTATCAATGAGATAGTGACTTGTGCTAGCATTGGAGGCAAGGTGCCCCTTGCTAGCGAGTCTGTAAACATCTCTCACAGGTGCAGGGCTACTGCGTGCCTCAATTTGTTTGTAAAAGTGCACCAGGAATCTGTTCGGTCCCAGTGACTTCCCCGCCTGCATGGAGTTAACACTCTCCATGACTTCTCCCAGTTCTCACAGTGCTTCCAGTCCCCTCCTCCTATCTTCTCACATGACGGGCACGTCCAGTCCATCTAGGAACTGTTTCACCCCTGAGTTCCCTTCGTGGGACTCGGAGGTGTACGGCCCCCAGTAGAAGTCCTAGTTTGCTTTGTTGACATTTTCCGGCTGGTTTACTAGTCTGCCGTTGTTCTCCATAACCTGTGCTATTTCCTTCTTTGCTGCCTACTTTCTCAGCAGGTGAGCAAGCAGGTGGCTTGCTTTCTCTCCGTGTTCATTGAAGGTCCTCCATGTCTAGCGGTGTTGGTGCACTGCTTTCCTGGTGGACAGCAGGTTAAAGTTCATTTACAGCATTTTCCTCTCCTCCAGAAGCTCTACGGTTGGGGTCTCAGAGTATTGCCGGTCTACCTGCAGTATAGAGTCGACCAGTTGTTGCTTGGCCAGACCAGGCTATTCATTGAATACTACCTTGTCAAATTACTCCTTCCAAGGTGTATCACCTCACACTTTTCAGGGTTAAATTCCATCTGCCACTTTTCTGCCCATTTGATCGTCCTGTCTATATCTTCTTATAACCCAAGACATTCAGGGTGCGATTGTGGTCATGAAAACAGGCTGAGAAGATACACATTGGCCAGGAACAGAAACGGTATCATGAGGCCCTGGCTGAAATCGATACTGGCCATCTGCAAGAGCACTCAAGTCAAGGCATAAACTTGTTATTGCTATATGGACTTTGTGATTACCCACTCCAAAGCACGGGACCATGCTATGAATATGTAACAAACTTCCAGACACAGGTGATCAACTTCGCAGCAGGATGAAGAACAGACAAAAGAAGCCATCAGCACCATAATGAGCTGATGGTTGGTCAGACAAGGGTGTTTCAGAGCAGTCATTCCCAAACTCAGGGCCGCGACCCGTGGGTGGGTCGTGGCTGGGTGTTAGGCGGGTCGCAGAGCGATCAGTCGTGACGTTCCTGATCACGGGAAGAAGTGCCCAACGGCCGCTACCAGCTTTTAAAAATGCCGGCTGGGATGGGATTGGCTTTCAAGACTGCCAGAAGCGGCAACAAAGAGCAGGTTACGCACCTTGTACACTGACGTCACGAGTCCTGGGCGCAAAATCACGGAGGAGAGATTCTCCATTTTGTAGCTGCCAGCAAGCAAGCAAGAGGACTGTGTGAAAAAACTGAAGGTGGATCGTTTTGTCATAAAGGAAGAGAGGGCCAGAGACATAAACAGGCTGGGATTCACAACTGAAACTGCTGGAGAGAGCTTAGCAGGAGAGTCCATCGCAGGACCAAGCAGTGCCGGTGTGAGCTGTATCTAGAGCTCTATGAACAAACAATTAAGAAGAAACTGAAATCGGGAACAAAGCAGTATAAAGATGATTTCTTGAGGTATGGCATTGTTAATTTTGCCAATGCAAATCAGGATGCAAAGCCCATGTGTGTTATATGCAGGGAAGTACTGGCAAATGAGAGTTTAAAACACTCAAATCTTCAAAGGCATTTGAAAAATAAGTGAGTTCAAGGGAAAAACTCTTGATTTTTTTCAAAGGCTGCAGAGAGAACTTAAATCATCAGCTGAGGTCCTGAGGTCAGCAGGAGAAATATAGCATTGAATGACAAAGCAAGTGAGATCATGAGGACCAAACAGGCTCACCTATCGCATTAAAGTTACACAAAAATGGTGCGCCGTGAAGGTCGGCCGGCACGTGTCCCGAAGGTTGGCTGGTTGGTAAAAGTAGGTCCCAGGACAAAAAGTTTGAAAAACACTCTTTCAGAGGACAATGGATCTGGATTAAATCACACTGGATATGATAGAGAAATACAGCACAGAACAGGCCCTTCGGCCCATGATGTTGTGCCGAACTTTTGTCCTAGGTTAATCATAGAATTTTGGACATTAAGGGCAATTTATCATGGCCAATCCACCCAACCTGCACATCTTTGGGCTGTGGGAGGAAACCGGAGTACCCGGAGGAAACCCACGCACACACGGGGAGAACGTGCAGACTCCACACAGACAGTGACCCAAGCCAAAATCAAACCTGGGACCCTGGAGCTGTGAAGCAATTGTGCTATCCACAATGCTACCGTGCTGCCCTTTAAATATATATAGGAGTATCCTGTCTTTCCCATTAACAAGGTGGGGTCTGAATGGGAAAATGGGCAGTTGTGGCCATGTACTTATGTCTCAATCCTAGCAGACCAATGTAAAGAAAGGAACATCAAACAGATCTTCAGTGATAACCTGGGAGTCAGGCACAACCATCGCAAGAAGAAAGGACCCTGGGTTTTGAACCCAGAGAAGACATCCACATCGAGTGATCGAAGCCTGCCAGCCTCCTTCACAAAGTGCGGGTAAACTCCAATGCTCAGCCGTGAGTCTGAGTAATAGGTGCTTACAGCATGGAAAAAGGCCCTTCAGTCAGCTGGTCCATGCTGCCCAGTTTCTATCACTAAGCTAGTCCCACTTGCCTGCTTTTGGCCCACATCCCTCTGTACCCACTCTGGCCATGTAACTGTCTAACTGCTTTTTAAAGGAAAAGATTGTACCCGCCTCTACTGCTGCCTCTGGCAGCTTGTTCCAGATTCCCACTACCCTCTGTGTAAAGAAATTTCACCTCTGGTCTCTTTTATATCTCTCCCCTCTCACCTTAAACCTATGCCGTCTAATTCTATATTCATCTACTTTGGGAAAAGATGTCGACTATCTACCATGGGCTGGATTCTCTGCCCCGCCACGCCATATTTCTGTTTAATCCCACCGGACGGATGCTCTGTTACGCTGGCTGATCAAAGGGGTTTCCCATTGTAGGGCAGCCCCACGCTGTCGGGAAATCCCCGGACTGCCGGCAAAACGGAGCACCCTGCCGGCGGAGAATCCAGCCCCATATCAATGCTCCTCGTTATTTTCTAAAACTCTATAAGATCACCTCTAAGCCTCCTACGCTCCAGGGGAAAAAAGTCCCATCCTATCCAGTCTCTCCTTATAACTCAGACCATCAAGTCCTGGTAGCATCCTCGTAAATCTCTTCTGCACTCTTTCTAGTTTAACAATATCCTTCCTATAATAGGGTGACCAGAACTGAACACAGTATTCCATGTGTGGTCTTACCAATGTCTTGTACAACTTCAACAAGATGTTCCAATTCAATATTCTGAGCAATAAAACCTAGCACGCTGAATGCCTTCTTCCCCACCCTGTCCACCTGCGACTCAAACGTCAAGGACCTGTGAACCTGTACCCCTATATCTCATTGTTCTATAACTCTCCCCAACTCCTTGCCATTAACTGAGTAAGTCCTACTCTGATTTGATCGACCAAAATGCATCATCTCACATTTATCCAAATTAAACTCCATCTGCCATTCATCGGCCCACTGGCCCTATCGCTCAAGATCCTGTTGCAATCTTACATAATCTTCTTCACTATCCACTATGCCACTAATCTTGGTGTCATCTGAAAACTTATTAACCATGCCTCCTATATTCTCATCCAAATCATTTATTTATATAACAAACAACAGTGGACCCAGCACCGATCCCTGAGGCACACCGCTGGTCACCGGCCTCCAGTTTGAAAAACAACCCGCCACAACCACCCTTTGACTTTGGTCGCCAAGCCAATTTTGTATCCAATTGGCTACCTCACCCTGAGTTCCATGAGATTTAATCTTTTGCAACAACCTACTATACGGTACCTTGTCAAAGGTCATGTAGACAACGTTGACCGCACTGCCCTCATCTACCTTCTTGGTAACCCCTTCAAAAAAATCAATCAAATTGGTGAGACATGACTTTCCCCTTACAAAGCCATGCTGACTTTCCCTAATTAGCCCTTGCCTGTCTAACGCCTGTAGATCCTGTCCCTCAGAATACCTTATAACAACTTACCCACTACAGAAGTAAGGCTCCGGTCTGTAGTTCCCAGGCTTATCCCTACAGCCTTTCTTAAACAAGGGCACAACATTTTCTCCCCTCCAATCTTCAGGCACCTGCCCTGTGGCTGTTGATGATTCAAATATCTCAGCTAGGGGGCCGGCAATTTCCTCCCTGGCCTCCCACAACGTCCTGGGATACATGTCATCAGGTCCCGGGGATTTACCTATCTTTTTTGTGATAAATTCAGAGTACCCAATTATTTTTTCCAATTAAGGGGCAATTTAGCGTGGCCAATCCACCTACCCTGCACATCTTTGGGTTGTGGGGGTCAAAACCTACACAGACTTGGGAGAATGTGCTGGTTTAGGGGCTGGTTTAGCTCACAAGGCTAAATCGCTGGCTTTTAAAACAGACCAAGCAGGCCAGCAGCACGGTTCGATTCCCGTACCAGCCTCCCCGGACAGGCGCCGGAATGTGGCGACTAGGGGCTTTTCACAGTAACTTCATTGAAGCCTACTCGTGACAATAAGCGATTTTCATTTTTCATTTCATTTCATGTGTAAACTCCACACAGACAGTGTTCCAGGCGCGGGATTCGAACCCGGGTCCTCAGCGCCATAGGCAGAAATGCTAACCACCGTGCTGCCCTAGATTTATCTATCTTAATGCACTTTAATACCTCTAGCACCTCCTTCTCTGTAATATGTACACTCCTCAAGACATCACTTTTTATTTCCCCAATTTCCCTAACATTCGTGTCTTTCTCAACAGTAAATACTGATGAGAAATATTCATTTAGGATCTCTCCCATCCATTGTGGATCCGCACATAGATGACCTTGTTTACCCTTAAGAGGCCCTACCCTCTCCCGAGTAACTCTTTTGCCCATTATGTCTCTGTAACAGCTCTCATACTTTGTTGTGTCAGAGAATTGTGAATAAAATTGTGTTATACCATGAACCTTTTTTGCCCTTTGTTCAAATATGGGCACCTGGGTAAAACTTTTGAGTTAGTAAAGTGGTCAAAGGTATTTGAGGTTTTACAGGTACAACATTTGCCACCCCAGACAATGTTTGTAACATTTGGCACCCGAGACAGTCCCTCGAATAGAAATACCTTTGTTGCTCTGAAGTCGGATCCATCAACCCCGTATTCTCCAACACTCCTCCTGAGTTTGAATTAAGAGGGAAAAGCCCCACGTGATGGCCAGTCTTGAGTGAGTGAAGGACAAATACAGATTTCAACCAGCAAAGTTGGGCCATAAACTAGGGGCGGGATTCTCCATCCCGCCGCACCAGATGTCTGGTGTGGTGCGCCCCTGGGATTCCCTGTCTCGGCAGCCGGCCAATAGGGTTTCCCATTGTTGGCAGCCCCATATTGTTGGGAACCCTCGGGGCTGCCGGCGCACCAGAGAATCCCGACAGCGAAGAATCCAGCCCTCGGTGTCTGAATAAACTACGTATTTAGATCTAGGATAGTCAAGAGAGTTGGGCAAAATCTGTGGGAGGGAATTTAGTGAAAGCCAGACCTCTACACCAGAGGATAATAATAATAATAATAATCGCTTATTGTCACAAGTAGGCTTCAACGAAGTTACTGTGAAAAGCCCCTAGTCGCCACAGTCTGGCGCCTGTTCGGGGAAGCTGGTACGGGAATTGTACCCGCGCTGCTGGCCTTGTTCTACATTACAAGTCAGCTGTTTATCCCACTGTGCTAAACCAGCCCCTACACCCATTCCCACACCTGTGACAAACCCTAGAGAGAGAGAGAGAGAACAAGAAGCGTGGAGAAATGGCATAGTGCCCAGAGTGGCAAGTGACCCAAGTAGGTACTACAATAAATTAGAAAGGTTCTGGGTCCCAAAGGTCAGTAAGTGCATGAGCACTCCTCTCATCGGGTATTGGTTGGTTTACCCACCCCCTTCTGTATTGTAGTCGGTAAGTTCATTAATATTGATGTAAAACAGGCGTGCTTTCTGTATCTGTACTGATGAGTAGTGAGTGGAAGAATTAGCAGAGTAACAGTTAAAAGGAGTGAACAAAAAGTAAGGGTCTCATAAACTGGGCTGGATTCTCCATTTCTGAGGCTAAATGCAGATGCCAATGGAGGATCCATGGTATTTCACGACGGGAAAATCGGCGCTAAACCCGCACCGATTCCACTACCAGTGAAGGGCTAGCACCGGCACCATGTGAAACATGGGTGTAACGCACAGGAAACAGTTGGAGAATCTCCAGGTCCCATGCAGCATATGCACAGGGCTGACAAGTTGCAGCCGTCCGCATGCCTACACCCCCTACACATGCCCCGATCGCACCGGCAAAGATGGCACTGGCCATGCTGGACTGTGTACCCGCCCACCCTGACCCCACAGCCCACCTCCTGGCCACCCCCAACACTATCCCAGCCCTGGCAGAAGCCCCCCGGCCAGAAGCACGGATGTCGGTCGAGTGTGGCGGCGCTGGACACTGCCCGCAGCCAGCATGTCAGGCTCCCAACCGCTGAGACCACATGTGGCCTGCGTCGTCGGGAACTCGGTCCATCGGAGGTAGACCATCGCGGGTCTGCCGGCTAATGACATACTGTCATGTGAGAGTCCCTTTAAGAAAAGAGTGTTTATCAAATTGCTGCAGTGATGTCATTGTGTGGATGGGGCTGGAATGTGATTCTGTCTTTTACTTTTGTTTTGAGCTGGAAGCTGCTTTCTGTTTTACTTTCATTTTAGATAGTTGGGGAGCTGCATTTAAAGGAAGAAGGTGTATTGATCTCTCTCTCTGCAATCTAAAGAATGTCTCAAGATCACGTGATCATTTCAAAGTAATACCTGTTTCTGTAGAGAATTCAAACCTGCTGATTTTGTTAAAAACGATTTTTGTGACTTATGGATGTTGTTAGGAAAGTTATTAAGGGCTACCTACAGAGTACTGTATCTGTGGGGATTATCAGTGTTGGTAGTTGATAAAATGTTTACTGTGTGTTTATAAAATGTTATCTGGATTCACAGAATAAACATTGTTTTGTTTCATAAAATACTTAAGGGGCGGGATTCTCCAACCCCGCGCGGGTCGGAGAATCGGCGGGGGGCCGCACGAATCGCACCACGCTGCCCCAATGCCGGGTCACAATTCTCCACGGATTCGGCGCAATTGGGACCGGCGTGGTCGGCGCAGCGCCGGTCGGGGACCACTCTACATGCCCCCCCCGCCCGTAATTCTCCAGCGATGGGCCGAGCGGCCGTAAAAAAAAACTGAGTCCCACCGGTGCTGTTCTAACGTGCTCTGAGCTGGCGAGACCTCAGCATTGAAGGGTCGGGTGGCGGACTGTGGGGGGAGGGAGGAGGAGTCCGACCCCGTGGGGCGACCTCCTATGTGGCCTGACCCACTATCGGGACCCACCGATCGGCGGGCCAGCCTCTCTGTCTCCCGGCCTCCTTTCGTCTGCACTGGCACCTGTACTCATGCGCCATGTTGGGTTGGGGCCGGTGCAGACAAGGGAGACACCGTGCATGCGTGGAAATCACGGCGGTGGGACTGTGCATGCGCAGGTTTGCGCCGGACACACTGTACATGCGCGCATCCACCGGCGCCCATTCCACGACCCGGATCAGCAGCTGGAGCGGCATGAACCGCTCCAACGCCCTGCTGGCCCCCTGTAGGGGCCAGAATTGCTGATCCTGGGGCCGTGTTGACGCCGTTGAGAAACACGACAGTGTTTCCAACAGCGTCAACTCTTAGCCTCAGGATCAGAGAAACACGCCCAAGATCTCTGTTGCATCACACCTGTAAAGTGGACCCTTCTGCTCCCCAAAATCTATTAAAAGTTGTGGGTCAGGTGAACTCCATGATATCTTTTGGTGTTCTCTAAACCTGTCCCATTACAAATTGGGGGCTCGTGGGGTAAAAGTCTATCTTCCATGATTCGGTTGGCTCAGTGAACTTAAAAACGGCGAGGGGTGAGCATATTTGTGTTTGCTTCTCAGGTGTGGTATTCCAGTTTAAGTAAGTTTTTGGGGGTGGAGAAGGTCACACACAGTACCTTACGAACACAGACTAAAAAAAGGCTTTTAGATTTGGCAAAATTGCAGTTAACATTACCTGACAGAATACGAAAAGATGAGGTGCTTACGGCAGTTGCTGTGCATTTAAAATTGCCTGAGATACAGTCGGACCCATTGGAAATTGCAAAAATTCAGTTACAAATCAAGCAACTTGAACATGAAAAAGAATTAAAGCAGCTTGAATACGAAATGAGAGAAAAAGAGAGAGAAAGGGAGATACAGATCAGGGAAAAAGAAAAGGAGAGAGAAGAAAGAAAAAAGAAAGAATAGCCCGAGCAGAACAAAAAGAAAGAGAAAGGGAGGTACAGATCAGGGAGAAAGAAAAACAGAGAGAATTAGATAGTGAGGAAAAAGAAAAGGAGAGAGAGGAAAGGGAAAAAGAGAGAGAGTTTGAACTTCAGAAAATGGCCATGAAACATGAGTCAGTTAAAATTGGCGGATGGAAAGAAAAACGTACGGTCTGAGGAGAATGATGAGGATAATGAGCTTGAGCATCATAGTCGAAGGCTTGGTGGGGATCTATTTAAATATGTCCACGCATTGCCAAGTTTTAATGAGAAGGAGGTAGAAATGTTTTTCATTTCATTTGAGAAGGTAGCTAAACAAATGAAATGGCCACAGGACACGTGGGTAATTATTGATTCAAATAAAGCCGGTAGGTAGAGCTAGTGAAGTATTTTCATCACTATCAGGGGAGGTATCTGGGACGTATGAGGTGGTGAAAAAAACCATCTAGGGTGCATATGAACTAGTGCCTGAACTTACAGACAAAGGATTAGAAATTTAAGGAAAGAACCTGGTCAAACATACATGGAGTTTGAAAGGATCAAACAAAAATTTTGATAGGTGGATAAGGGCTTCGGAAATAGACCAAACGTATGAAGCTCTCAGAGAAATTATACTTTTGGAGGAGATTAAAAATTAAATTCCCGATGTAGTGAGAACTCATGTGGAAGAGCAGAAGGTTAAAACTGTGCGATTAGCAGCAGAAATGGCAGATGATTATGAATTAGTTCATAAATCAAGGTTTGGTTTCCGACAGCAATGTCAGCCTGTGAGGATAGAAACTGGGGAAATGAGAAATACTCAAGTGGTAAAGGTAAAGGTGATCTGACGGGATATAATAAGAAGAGTGTACCTCAGATTAAAAATGAAATCCAGGAGGGTGGAAGAGACATGAAAAGTTTCAAATATTTTCACTGTAATAAACTGGGCCATGTAAAGTCACAGTGTTGGTGAATGAAGAAAAGCATTGGGAAGGCTAATGTGGTAACACAGGATAAGACAGTGGGGTTTGTTAAAGTGGTAAAGGAAAGCCCAAGTGAAGCGAAGGAGGTGCAAAAGATTGTACGGCCTGGTCAAGAGGTGAGTGATAAGAAGGTGCCAGATCTCTTTAAAGAATTTACTTGTGTGGGTAAAGTTTACTCATGTGTACCCGGAGAAGCAGGTAAAGAAGTCACAATTTTAAGAGTTACGGGGGAGCTAGTCAAACTTTGATGGAAAGAGATGAGGAGCATCATGACCTGGCATCAAACCGGGGAATGCCCTGATTCCACTGTCGGGAGCCATTCTCTGCCCAATCACCATTCCCGATTTCAGCGCCAGGCAACGGAGAGTTCCGCCAATGTTTTTTTTCTCTCTCTCAGTACATTGTACAGTGAGGAAATATGAGTTTTAGAAGAAGTCAGTGAGGAAATATGAGTTTTAGAAGTACTGTTATTGTACTGTTTGCTAATAAGAAGGGACAGGGTAAACTCTGAAGGTTTAGGATAGAACCCAGAGGGATCAGGACCGGAACATAGCAATAACACATACACGCTTTCCAATCGACTCCCTACCCCTTTCTTTTTGGGAAAATAGCAGGAATGAACTTAGAGGTAGAGAATTGTCCTGTATGGGAAGCTAAATTAAGGCAGTACATAAAAAGAAAGGGTGACCCTATGGGCAGAATTTTGCAGCAGTCGTCAAATGGGACAGGGATCCCTAAATGTCACGGAAGAGGGAAAGGATGTTTGAACCACCCTGTGGAAGGTGGCCAGTGACAAAAGGCTCATCGAGGGATCCTTTGTGGCAAAGGTGGGAGGATTAGAGTTCTAGAAAACATCAATGTGGAAATATTAGTTTTAGAAGTCAGTGTGGAAATATGAGTTTTAGAAGAAGTCACTGAGGAAATATGAGTTTTAGAAGTCAGTGAGGAAATATGAGTTTTAGATGAAGTCAGCGTGGAAATATGAGTTTTAGAAGTCAGTGTGGAAATATGAGTTTTAGAAGCCAGTGAGGAAATATGAGTTTTAGAAGTCAGTGAGGAAATATGAGTTTTAGAAGTCAGCGTGGAAATATGAGTTTTAGAAGAAGTCAGCATGGAAATATGAGTTTTAGAAGTCAGTGAGGAAATATGAGTTTTAGAAGTCAGTGTGGAAATATGAGTTTTAGAAGAAGTCAGTGTGGAAATATGAGTTTTAGACGTCAGTGAGGAAATATGAGTTTTAGAAGTCAGCGTGGAAATATGAGTTTTAGAAGTCAGTGAGGAAATATGAGTTTTAGAAGTCAGCGTGGGAATATGAGTTTTAGAGGTCAGTGAGGAAATATGAGTTTTAGAAGAAGTCAGTGTGGAAATATGAGTTTTAGAAGAAGTCAGTGTGGAAATATGAGTTTTAGAAGAAGTCAGTGTGGAAATATGAGTTTTAGAAGAAGTCAGTGTGGAAATATGAGTTTTAGAAGAAGTCAGTGTGGAAATATGAGTTTTAGAAGTCAGTGAAGAAATATGAGTTTTAGAAGTCAGCGTGGAAATATGAGTTTTAGAAGTCAGCGTGGAAATATGAGTTTTAGAAGAAGTCAGTGTGGAAATATGGGGCGCGATTCTCCGCACCCGCGAAAAATCGGGAAGTTGGCCGTTAAAACGGGCGCATTTTACGACAGTCGGAAAGGGTCAATTTCCCGACGTATTCATGTCCGGGAAATGGGCTAGGAACGCGGCCGCGTCAATCACGTGCGCGATGACGACGGAACGTGACGACGATACGATCACGCCCACGTGACGCCACCCGACCCCGTAAAAAGACGCGGGCAAGCACAGAATCTCTCGGCCATGATGTCGGAGCTCAGGAGAGCTGCCCCTCGGTTTGTTGAGGCTGATGTCGAGACGCTGCTCGATGCCGTCGAGCAGAGTAGGGGCATCATCTGCCCGCGTAGAGGGCATCGCCAACCTGCCAGCGCTGTGCACCAGGCCTGGCGTGAGGTGGCTGCTGCCGTTAGTGCTGTGGGGCAGACCCCTTGCTCAGCAGAGCAGTTCAGAAAAAAGATGCACGACCTCACCAGGGCTGCCAGGGTAAGTGCCAAGAGGGTGCCCCCTGGTCACAACCATCCCTCCCCCCTTAACTTAATCACCCACCTCCCCCCCTGGCACGGGGGGTGGAGGGGGATTGGGGCAGAGTGAGTTGAGGGTGGTTCACAAAGTTGTCACAGACCCAGCGCTCTGACCCCCGTGGAGAGATGCAATGGTCTTATGACAACTTGACCCCCAAACTGTGCCAGTATCTGAATGGACTGCTGATACCTGCTGTATTGTAATAAACTACCTATGCCCCCTCCCCCAACAGGCCAAGACCGCTCACAACACCCGTGTGCGGCACCAGACTGGAGGGGGTTCGCCCAACCTGCACCCCCTCACCACGTTTGAGCAGAGGGCACTGGACCTTGTTGGGGGGTCTGGCACCCGGGAGGTCGCGCTATGCGAGGTTGGCGGAGCTGCAACAAGTGAGACAACCCTCCTTGACAAACACCCACCCCTCCCCCATCCTCTGTCCCTTCACACACCCTGCCCACTTGGACACCTCCCCCATACTCTGTCCCTTCACACACTCTGCCCACTTGGACACCTCCCCCATCCTCTGTCCCTTCACACACCCTGCCCACTTGGACACCTCCCCCATCCTCTGTTCCTTCACACACCCTGCCCACTTGGACACCTCCCCCATCCTCTGTCCCTTCACACCCTGCCCACTGGGATCGTCCAGCACCCGGCCGAGCGAATCTAAATAAGCCATTTCATTCTCTTCCCTAGGACGTGATGCCGAACGACCAGGGCCGTCTGCCTCCAGGCGGAGACACGCATCTGGCCCCACCTCACCCAGGGCTGCACAACATTCGGTGCCTGATCAGCGGGGAGTCCCATCCTCCCCAACAGAATCTGTGGAGCAGGACACCCAGAGGGCGGCGACACAGCAGGAAACAGAAATGGCCTGTGAACGCCCTGCGGCCTCTCACCTGGACGATGACACAGAGGAGGCGTCAACCCAAGACGACCTCGAGCTTGCGGCACAGCTATCTCCCACACCATCCACCATCCCAGAGACACTCACCCCGGCTGGCCTATTTAGTGATGAGGCTCCTGGGTCACAGTCTGGTTCACACATCACAGCTGAGCAGGTACAGCAGGTGGAGGTCGGAGCAGACGAGGGTCCGGACTGGCGGAGGCCAGGCCAGGCCCAGCAACCAGCTGGCTCCCAGACGTTTTCTGAGTTCCTGGAGTTTCTCAACCCACCCGCACAGCCGATGCCTCAAGAAACCCAGGGAAATAATAACGGGATGAGGGCTGTCTTCCTGGCTCTGCAGACGCTGTTAGAGGAGTCGAACCGCGTCCACGAGCAGGGAGTGGTGCCGCTCATGGCAGCGACCCAGTCCGACACCGCACGGATGGCATCCGCGGTGGAGGCAATGGGTCAGGGTATGTAAGGCGTTGGGGTTAATGTGCACGCTTCATCCTCGGCCCTGGACAGGGTTGCCCTCTCACAGGCAGCAATGTGCCAGAGCCAAAACGACATTGCCGGCGCCCTGCGGGCCTTGGCCCAGTCTCACCAGGTCATGGCCCAGTCGCAGCAGTCAGTCGCCGAGAGCATCAACCGCCTGACACATGTGCTGGATGGCGTCGTGCACTCACAGGTTGAGGTCGCACAGTCCCTGGCGGGAATGTCTAACTCCCTGGACTCCGTATCTGCAAACGTTCGGATCCTGGGGGATACCGTCGCAGGCCTCCAGGACTGGCAGCGCCAGGTGTCGGTGGCGCGACGGGGCACCTCCCCGCTCGCACCTCTGTCCCAAAGTGAGGCCCGGGGGCCACCGGGCTCCCCGAGGGAGGAGGAGGTTTCGGGGCCCGTCCCTTTAAGTCCAACACGGGACGTCCCGGAATTCCCGGCCTCCCCCGTCCCATCCCTGGTGCATCGGGTGGGCAGCAGGCAGAGCAGGGTGGCACAACATCACCCGAGATGCCCGCAGAGCAGTCTGGCCCATCAAGGTCGGGGCGCCCCAGGAAACGCTTGCCGAAGGAGAAACGAGTCGAAGGGGGCGATTCGCAGCAGTCCTCCTCCACTCCTGCTGTATCATCTGGGGACTCACGTAGACGTAGTGGTAGGGCCCGTAAGGCAACAAAGATAGACACTGAGTAAGTTGGCACGGGTGAAGGGCACAGCTTAGTTGTAGGGGCTAGGGCACCTGTAAATTATTGTTAACATTAAACGCACTATTCCACCTTACTTGTAAAACCGTGTGATTGTTCCACAGCCACAGGAATCGTTATGGTGACCGAGTGTCGCTGGGGTTGACGAGCGGTGAAACTTCGGTGCCGGGTGTGCAGTCCCTGCCCCTCCCTCCACCCCCTCCCACAGCTAGCCCACGCGGGCACGTGATGGAGTGTCCGTGACGAACTCAGCGGCCACCAAGGTGGATGGTTCAGCTATTGCCATGGGTCAGACTCTCTCTAACCATTCTGAGCTCACAGCTCTTCGCAGAGCGGGCTGTCATCATTCCACATGGCACTGATCACACCCACTGACACAGCCATCAATGTTGTGCCATATCGTCTGGACCCAGTGGTAAGTGTGATGTCGAAGTGGAGCAGTGTACACTGAGAGGGGGTCGGGGGGGGGGGGGTGTTTGGTGGTGGCAGTTGTGTGTTGACCCTCTGCACGACTAGCGATGCAGGTGGTGGTTTGGTGTTCAGCGGGGACGTCACATGCGACGCGTGTACCGTGCTGCCACCAAGACGTCGCGTGCCCGCCGTCCTCGCCGGGTCCGTCGTGCCGCCTCCTGGACATCACCAGCACCTGGGTCGTGTCTGCGTGCTGCGCCCGCCACTCCACCAGCCTCCTCCTCCTCCTCCTGCTCCTCCTCCCTCTCCTCCTCCTCCTCCTCCTCCCTCTCCTCCTCCTCCTCCTCTGTGCTGGCACCACTGCCACTGGCTTCTCCCTCCGCCTCCTGCAGCAGGTCATCTCCCCTCTGCATCGCGATGTTGTGCAGCGCACAGCAGACCACAACAATGCGAGCGACCCTGTCGGGCTGGTACTGCAGGGCCCCTCCGGTGGGTCCAGGCACCTGAATCTCATCTTCAGGAGGCCAAGGCAGCGCTCCACCACACCCCTGGTTGCTGCATGGGCCTCGTTGTATCGGGTTTCCGCATTGGTCTGAGGCCTCCGTATAGGCGTCATCAGCCAAGACCTCAGCGGATAACCCCTGTCGCCTGGCAACCAGCCCCTCAGCCGGGGGGGGACGTCCCTCAAACATTGCAGGGATGAACGACTGCGCCAGTATGTAGGAGTCATGCACACTCCCTGGGAACCTTGCGCAGACATTCATGATCCTCATGTGGGGGTCGCATACCACCTGGATATTCATGGAGTATGTCCCCCTCCTGTTTGTGAACACGTCCCTGTCCCCTGCAGGCGGGCGCATGGGGACGTGAACACAATCTATTGCCCCCTGCACCATCGGTATCCCGGCCACGCTGGCAAATCCACGAGCTTGTGAGTCTTGAGTTGTTCGGTCCTCGGGAAAGGTGATGTAGAGGTCCGCGATGGCATAGAGGGCGTCGGTCACATCCCGGATGCACCTGTGCACCGATGATTGGGCGATCCCGGAGAGGTCCCCGCTCGGAGACTGGAAGGAGCCGGTCGCATAGAAGTTAAGAGCGACCGTCACCTTGATGGCAACCGGGATCGCGTGTCCTCCCCCCGTTCCACGTCGGTCGAGGTGCGCCACGAGGTGACAGATATGTATCACCGTCCGCCTACTCAGCCGGAGTCTCCTCCTGCAGGTGATGTCCGTCATTGTTAGGAAAGAGACCCGGACACGGTACACCCTCGGCCTTGGTCGTTGCCTCTGGCATCGTGGCTGCACCCTCACTCTCTCCTCCTCCCCCTCCTCCTCCTCCCCCCCATGCTGCTCGACGATTGGCAACTCCTTGGCCCTTCCCTCTGCTGCTGCAGCTGTCCCTGCATCCACTGCGGGTTGTGGGTGTGGATGCTGCTGCATCGCCAAATGCAGTGCAGCGGCCCCAACCACTGCGCAGAACATAGCCGTTCTGTTCCCATGCATCGTGCTGACCTACAGAAGGGTGGTGGGGGCAGAGAAACAGGACATGTTAGACGGAGGTTAGTCGACACCTTGGCAGCCGCCTGCCACGGGATACCTGTGTGTCCCGGTGGCCTAGTCGCGCTGGTGACACGCTGGCAGCCTAACCCCTGGTCACTTTCTGCATCCAACGGGCAGTTAACTACGTCCTCTTCACCGGTGCGTCAGTGGCCTGTGGCCGTAAGCCACAGGGCAAACAGCGGCCTTGTCCTTGTGACCGGCACGCCATGGCATGGTGGCAGACATTTTGTTACGGGGTTGGACGGGTCACTCCCTCACTCTCTCCCTAACACCCCCACCCACTCCCACTCCCCCCTCCATCTCCCCCCTCCGTCTCCCCCACTCCCCCCTCCATCTCCCCCACTCCCCCCTCCATCTCCCCCACTCCCCCCTCCGTCTCCCCCACTCCCCCCTCCGTCTCCCCCACTCTTCCCCTCCATCTCCCCCACTCCCCCCCTCCGTCTCCCCCACTCCCCCCCCCCCCCCCGCTCTGGACCCCCCCTCCCGTTCTCAGGGATGCCTGCCCTGTTGTGGCCAGACTCCAGCAGTGCGCTGAGCGGTGCGCTGAGCGGTGCGCTCACCTCCTCGAAGCTGTCGTCAGCCAGCACGACTGGTTGACGAACTTGAAAAGCAGGTGTGTTGGACGCTGTGTAAACAGTGCGTGATGACGTTGGGACTTCGGCCCATCCGGGCCGGAGAATAGCGGGGGGGGCCAAAAACTAGCGATTCTGGTCGGGTCGGGGGCGCGTTCGAAGCGTTTGACGGGAATGGCGACTTGGAGTTTGTGCGGGGTTCGGAGAATAGCGGGAGGGTGTCGGACCAGCGTCGCCGTGAAAATTTGCGCCGCCCGCTATTCTCCGACCCGTCGTGAGTGCGGAGAATCGCGCCCATGAGTTTTCGAAGAAGTCAGTGAGGAAATATGAGTTTTAGAAGTCAGTGTGGAAATATGAGTTTTAGAGGTCAGTGAGGAAATATGAGTTTTAGAAGTCAGTGAGGAAATATGAGTTTTTGATGAAGTCAGCGTGGAAATATGAGTTTTAGAAGAAGTCACTGTGGAAATATGGGTTTTAGAAGTCAGCGTGGAAATATGAGTTTTAGATGAAGTCAGTGAGGAAATGTGAGTTTTAGAAGAAGTCAGTGTGGAAATCTGGGGTGAAATTCTCGGACCCCACGCAGGGTTGGAGAATCGGCCGGCGGCGGCGTTATTCCCGCTCCCGCCATGTTAGGAATTATCCGACGCGCCATAAAACGGCGTTGTTCAAATCCTGCCGGCCGCCTCGGAGAACAGCTGGCGCCGGCGGGATGTCATGTTATTTTTAGGGTGAATAATTCTCCGGCCCGGATGGGCCAAAGTCCCGCCGACGTGGCCACGGGTCACGTAGGCGAAAATCAAAGTAGGTTTATAACGGCGTCAACCATTGATGATGGTTGACACCGTTCATTAACCTACATCGAGTGGGCGGGGGGGGGGTGGGTAGCGGCGTTCGAGAGGGGTGGAGAGGGGTGGGGAGGGGTGGGGAGGGGAGGTAGCGGCGTTCGAGAGGGGTTGGGAGGGGTGGGGAGGGGGGGTCGCGGCGTTGGAGAGGGGTGGGTAGGGGGGGTCGCGACTTTGGAGAGGGGTGGGGGGAGGGGGGAGGGGGGGTAGCGGCGTTGGAGGGGGTTGGGGGGTAGCGGCGTTGGAGAGGGGCAGGGGAGGGGAGGGAGGTGGGGGGTGGGGGGGTAGGTGTGGGGGGGTAGGGGTGGGGGGGTGTACAGTGCACAGGGGAATCAAATAGCTCTGGAACAAAGGGCAGGATGAAGAGAATGTGAGAGAGAGAGAGGAGAAAGGGGGAGGGAGGAGAAAGAGGGAGGGAGGAGAAAGGGGGAGGGAGGAGAAAGGGGGAGGGAGGAGAAAGGGGGAGGGAGGAGAAAGAGGGAGGGAGGAGAAAGGGGGAGGGAGGAGAAAGGGGGAGGGAGGAGAAAGGGGGAGGGAGGAGAAAGGGGGAGGGAGGAGAAAGAGGCCCAGGGGGTGGGGAGGCAGAATTAATCCAAATCCTGCTTATTTCCTCAGACTCTTCAAAAGGTTGTTTCTCCCCTGGATTAGAAAAGGTGCCTTTATAATTCACAGCGCAGAACCCTTTCTGCGCTGTGAATTATAAAGGCAGAACCCAGAAACTTTGCCAAAAGTTTTTCCCTCTCTCTCCGCGCGATTTTCCTGTTGTTGTGAAACTGACCTGCAATCGCAGAGGCTGAAGCTGAAATAGACAAATCCAGACACATCTCCCACCCCGGGATCCCAGCATTTCCCTCTGCATTCTAACCAGGCAATATTCCTGGATTTAGGCAGATTGCAATATACTCACCAAAGCCCTGCTCTCAGCCAGAGGTCGGAACGGGACTCCCTCTCTCTGTCTCTCTCTCTCTGTCTGTCCCCACAATCTCCCTCTCTCTCTCTCTCTCTCTCTCTCTCAAACAAAGACAAGGCAGCTGGGAGGAAGGGGTGCCTTGAGGAAGATCTGCTGATGCCCCCATCCAATGGATGCCCGGGGCCAACGTACCGTTGCCCCCCCTGCACGCCGCTGCCCCCTACCCCAACCCCCTACCCCTACCCCCCCCTACCCCCCCAACCCCTACCCCCCCCACCCCCCCTCCCCTACCCCCCCAACCCCCCCACCCTCCCACCCCTCTCCCCACCCCTACCCCCCTCCAACGCCGCTACCCCCCTCCCCACCCCTTCCCCCTCCAACGCCGTTACCCCCCCTCCCCACCCCTACCCCCTCCCCACCCCTACCCCCCTCCCCACCCCTACCCCCCTCCAATGCCGCTACCCCTCCCACCCCTCTCCAACGCCGCAACCCACCCCTCACACCCCCAATGCCGCAACCCACCCCCCATCCCCCCCCAACGCCGCAACCCACCCCCCCCAACGCCGCAGCCCACCCCCCAACGCCACAACACACCCCCCCAACCCCCCCAACGCCGGAACCCACCCCCCCACTCCCCCCAAAGCCGCAACCCACCCCCCCAATGCCGCAACCCACCCCCCAGCGATGCAACCCACCCCCCCACTCCCCCCAAAGCCGCAACCCACCCCCCCACTCCCCCCAAAGCCGCAACCCACCCCCCCACCCCCCAAAGCCGCAACCCACCCTCCCACCCCCCCAACGCCGCAACCCACCCCCCAATGCCACAACCCACCCCCCAACCCCCACAACGCCGCAACCCACCCCCCCACTCCCCCCAAAGCCGCAACCCACCCCCCCACCCACCCCCAACGCCGCAACCCACCCCCCCCCCCCCCCTCAACACCGCACCCCACCCCTGCCCCCCTCCAACGCCGGGCGGCGTTGATGATGTCGCTCGACAGCAACCGACGCGCCACTTCCGCAGCCCGTGAAACTGACGCATATAGCGTCAGTCCGCTGCTGGCCCTTTCGGGAACGGAGATTTAGGGCTTAAAAGCAGGGCCCGACGCCGGAGTCACCGGCGCCGCTTTTGCCCGCCGGTAATGGGCGTCACGTAGGTCTTCGATGAATTTCGCCCATGGGTTTTAGAAGTTCGTGAGGAAACATGAGTTTTAGATGAAGTCAGCGTGATAATATGAGTTTTAGAAGTCAGTGTGGAAATATGAGTTTTAGAAGTCAGTGTGGAAATATGAGTTTTAGAAGAAGTCAGCGTGGAAATATGAGCTTTAGAAGTCAGTGAGGAAATATGAGTTTTAGAAGTCAGCGTGGAAATATGAGTTTTAGAAGAAGTCAGTGTGGAAATATGAGTTTTAGAAGTCAGTGAGGAAATATGAGTTTTAGAAGTCAGCGTGGAAATATGAGTTTTAGAAGAAGTCAGTGTGGAAATCTGAGTTTTAGACGTCAGCGTGGAAATATGAGTTTTAGAAGAAGTCAGCGTGGAAATATGAGTTTTAGAAGGAATCAGTGAGGAAATATGAGTTTTAGAAGTCAGCGTGGAAATATGAGTTTTAGAATTCAGCGTGGAAATATGAGTTTTAGAAGAAGTCAGCGTGGAAATATGAGTTTTAGAAGTCAGTGAGGAAATATGAGTTTTAGAAGTCAGTGTGGAAATATGAGTTTTAGATGTCAGTGAGGAAATATGAGTTTTAGAAGTCAGCTTGGAAATATGAGTTTTAGAAGTCAGTGAGGAAATATGAGTTTTAGAAGTCAGTGTGGAAATATGATTTTAGAAGTCAGTGAGGAAATATGAGTTTTAGAAGTCAGCGTGGAAATATGAGTTATAGAAGTCAGTGTGGAAATATGAGTTTTAGAAGAAGTCAGTGTGGAAATATGAGTTTTAGAAGTCAGTGAGGAAATATGAGTTTTAGAAGTCAGTGTGGAAATATGAGTTTTAGATGTCAGTGAGGAAATATGAGTTTTAGAAGTCAGTGTGAAAATATGAGTTTTAGAAGTCAGTGAGGAAATATGAGTTTTAGAAGTCAGCGTGGAAATATGAGTTTTAGAAGTCAGTGTGGAAATATGAGTTTTAGAAGTCAGCGTGGAAATATGAGTTTTAGAAGTCAGTGTGAAAATATGAGTTTTAGAAGTCAGTGAGGAAATATGTGTTTTAGATGAAGTCAGCGTGGAAATATGAGTTTTAGAAGTCAGTGTGGAAATATGAGTTTTAGAAGTCAGCGTGGAAATATGAGTTTTAGATGAAGTCAGCGTGGAAATATGAGTTTTAGAAGTCAGCGTGGAAATATGAATTTAAGAAGTCAGTGAGGAAATATGAGTTTTAGATGAAGTCAGCGTGAAAATATGAGGTTTAGAAGATGTCAGTGAGGATATATGAGTTTTAGAAGAAGTCAGTGTGGAAATATGAGTTTTAGAAGAAGTCAGTGTGGAAATATGAGTTTTAGAAGTCAGTGAGGAAATATGTGTTTTAGATGAAGTCAGCGTGGAAATATAAGGTTTAGAAGATGTCAGTGAGGATATATGAGTTTTAGAAGAAGTCACTGAGGAAATATGAGTTTTAGAAGTCAGTGAAGGAAATATGAGTTTTAGATGAAGTCAGTGAGGAAATATGCGTTTTAGAAGTCAGCGTGGAAATATGAGTTTTAGAAGTCAGCGTGGAAATATGAGTTTTAACAGTCAGTGAGGAAATATGAGTTTTAGAAGAAGTCAGTGTGGAAATAATGGTTTTTGAAGTCAGTGAAGAAATATGAGTTTTAGAAGTCAGTGTGAAAATATGAGTTTTAGAAGTCAGTGAGGAAATATGAGTTTTAGATGAAGTCAGCGTGGAAATATGAGTTTTAGAAGAAGTCAGTGAGGATATATGAGTTTTAGAAGAAGTCACTGAGGAAATATGAGTTTTAGAAGAAGTCAGTGAGGATATATGAGTTTTAGTAGAAGTCAGTGTGGAAATATGAGTTTTAGAAGGAGTCAGTGTGGAAATATGAGTTTTAGAAGTCAGCGTGGAAATATGAGTTTTAGATGAAGTCAGCGTGGAAATATGAGTTTTAGAAGTCAGTGAGGAAATATGAGTTTTAGAAGGAGTCAGTGTGGAAATATGAGTTTTAGAAGTCAGCGTGGAAATATGAGTTTTAGATGAAGTCAGCGTGGAAATATGAGTTTTAGAGGTCAGTGAGGAAATATGAGTTTTAGAAGTCAGCGTGGAAATATGAGTTTTAGAATTCAGCGTGGAAATATGAGTTTTAGAAGAAGTCAGCGAGGAAATATGAGTTTTAGAAGTCAGTGTGGAAATATGAGTTTTAGAAGTCAGTGAGGAAATATGAGTTTTAGAAGTCAGCGTGGAAATATGAGTTTTAGAAGTCAGTGTGGAAATATGAGTTTTAGAAGAAGTCAGTGTGGAAATATGAATTTTAGAAGTCCATGAGGAAATATGAGCTTTAGAAGTCAGTGTGTAAATATGAGTTTTAGAAGTCAGTGTGGAAATATGAGTTTTAGATGAAGTCAGCGTGGAAATATGAGTTTTAGAAGTCAGCGTGGAAATATGAGTTTAAGAAGTCAGTGAGGAAATATGAGTTTTAGATGAAGTCAGCGTGAAAATATGAGGTTTAGAAGATGTCAGTGAGGATATATGAGTTTTAGAAGAAGTCAGTGTGGAAATATGAGTTTTAGAAGAAGTCAGTGAGGAAATATGTGTTTTAGATGAAGTCAGCGTGGAAATATAAGGTTTAGAAGATGTCAGTGAGGATATATGAGTTTTAGAAGAAGTCACTGAGGAAATATGAGTTTTAGAAGTCAGTGAAGGAATATGAGTTTTAGATGAAGGCAGTGTGGAAATATGAGTTTTAGAAGTCAGCGTGGAAATATGAGTTTTAGAAGTCAGTGTGAAAATATGAGTTTTAGAAGTCAGTGTGGAAATATGAGTTTTAGATGAAGTCAGCGTGGAAATATGAGTTTTAGAAGAAGTCAGTGAGGAAATATGAGTTTTAGAAGAAGTCAGCGTGGAAATATGAGTTTTAAAATTCAGCGTGGAAATATGAGTTTTAGAATTCAGCGTGGAAATATGAGTTTTAACAGTCAGTGAGGAAATATGAGTTTTAGAAGAAGTCAGTGTGGAAATAATGGTTTTTGAAGTCAGTGAAGAAATATGAGTTTTAGAAGTCAGTGTGAAAATATGAGTTTTAGAAGTCAGTGAGGAAATATGAGTTTTAGATGAAGTCAGCGTGGAAATATGAGTTTTAGAAGAAGTCAGTGAGGATATATGAGTTTTAGAAGAAGTCACTGAGGAAATATGAGTTTTAGAAGAAGTCAGTGAGGATATATGAGTTTTAGTAGAAGTCAGTGTGGAAATATGAGTTTTAGAAGGAGTCAGTGTGGAAATATGAGTTTTAGAAGTCAGCGTGGAAATATGAGTTTTAGATGAAGTCAGCGTGGAAATATGAGTTTTAGAAGTCAGTGAGGAAATATGAGTTTTAGAAGGAGTCAGTGTGGAAATATGAGTTTTAGAAGTCAGTGTGGAAATATGAGTTTTAGATGAAGTCAGCGTGGAAATATGAGTTTTAGAGGTCAGTGAGGAAATATGAGTTTTAGAACTCAGTGCGGAAATTTGAGTTTTAGAAGTTAGTGAGGAAATACGAGCTTTTGAAGAAGTCATTGTGGAAATATGGGGCTAAATTCTCCAAATCTTGGCCTGTGTCCCCACACCGGCGTGGGAACGGTGGCATTTTATGCCAGAAGAAATGTTGCAAATGACCACCAATTCCCCATTTTGCTGGGGGCCTGCAGCAAGGCAGGGTGGTGCACCTGGCTCTAGCTGCCGATACGCCCTGGAGAATTGCCAGGTCCGTGCCGTGCTACATGGTGGGAGCCACTCGCGGACCTGGCCCTCTAAATAGTGCTCCCCCATTGGCCAGCTCACACACCCTGGACCACCCCCACAGTTCCCCCAGCCCCTAATAAGGTCCCCCTTGCCCGTGGATCGGCCCTCCCCGACTGTGGCGGCACTGGACTGAGTCCGCAGCTGCCATGCCGAGTTCCCGACAGATGAGGCCACGAGAGATCCACGGCGTCAGGAACTCAGCCGTTGGGGGGCGGAGCACGGGGGCGAGCCACAGGCAATGTCCTGAGGCCGTGGATACATGGCACGGCGTACTCCGAGAGTACACTGCTTTGGAGGGGCGCCGACTGGAGAATTCAGCCCATGAGTTTTAGAAGTCAGTGTGGAAATTTGAGTCTTGAAGGAGGTCAGTGTGGAGATTTATGCTCCAGATAGTTAGGGATTATCCCGAGGTTAAAAGAAAGATGAGTGTGTCTTGTTATATGAATTTTAAAAGTCACTGTGAAAATTTGGGCTCGGGATATTCTGGGATTATCCCAAGAAAAAAAAAGAGTCTGGTGAGTGTTGGTGTATGAAGTTTTAGAAGTCAGTGTGGAAATCGGTGCTGTGGGTGCACATTAATGTTAGAACTAGGCAAAGGAGGCTAGCACCTCCAGTCTGGAGAGTTTCCAATCTCCGTCAAAAGGGTATGATGTGTGCTTTTGGGGATCAAACACTAGATAAAGATGACGGAGATATTGATTTGGGAGATATGTCTTTTGCATTACAACAAAAATCTAAATTAACAATTTGGAAAGGGTTCGTATTATATTCTGAATGCATATCTGAAAGAAATTGGGAAGTGGTTGGTTTTATTCAATATAAGGTTAAAAAGTTCGTCTGCAGACTTTAATCAGCTCATTCAGAGCTGTTGGCAGCTGAAAACAAAAAGAGAACTAAGTTTCTGTTTGTGTGTTGGTTTCTGTAATTTTTCCTTGTCTGTGAGTTTGTCTACTGCCTGTACCACTGAGGTAACCTCTGTGGTCTGGTTTTGTTTGTCATTTCAAAGTTGCGTGTTTAATGTATTGATGCACGATCAATTGCACGAAAGACTCAGATTGGTACAACTGTGGCTTTATTACAGTCAGAAGCGTGGCCTCCTACTGCAGCTGGCAAAATGGCTGATCTGAAGGAGGACACGCATATTTATATGGCGCCTTGTGGGCGGAGCTAGCCGGCAGGGGCTACCGGCGAACCTGTAGTGCAGGTCCTACCATACATCCCCTAATACAGGTGCACAGTGGCTCACCACAGGTATGTATGTAGTTGTATTTGGAATTAGGTTGAGGAGAAGGATAAGCTGCAAAGCAATTGTTTAAGCAGGAGAGTGGTGATTCTGGGGAAATGGAAAAGCCCCCTGTGGCTGCAGAAGAGTTTAAACTTACTATATATATATATTTGCTAGAGAATTTACCTTTTCTTTGAGTTTTAATTAGTTTTGAAGAAAGAAGAATGAAGACTACTGTCTTTATCCACTTCATTTATTTTCTTTAAAAATTCTAATTTTATTTTTCAGTTTGTTGAGATTGAATGAAAGTGCAATGCTTTGAATTCCTTTTGTTTGATTGGAGGCCTCCGTGGATGAATGAGCGTGTGTGCGTTTAATAAAGAATTTGTGAATTTCTTTTGGTGTTTCTAGTTTTTTTTTAAAATGTTGCATTGTGCAAAACTAAGTTTTGAATCAATTGGAAGTTTTAAAGTGTAATTTAAAACAGGGTAAGTATTTGAAATTTCTTTAAAAAGCAGTAATAATGATCAACATCGAGGTAGTTACTTAGAACACAATTCTCAGGAAGTAAAGGAAAAAAATCAAAATATATGAATTGGGATTTGGAAATGATTGGTTTGAGCGTGGTGTAATCTTGGGTGGTCTTAGCACAAGGTGGAAAAAGTACAAAGAAATCTAAATTGGAATGTGAAGACTAGTCATCTTTGTTTAATGAGCCCGTGTGCTCCTTTGTTACAGGCAGTCTTACATTTGAAAACTTTGTTCTGTTTTTTTGTTCCCAAATTGGGAGCGATTTAATTATTTTGTGTGGACCTGCACTGATCGGCGCCCGCCTGCAGCCTCCCTGGGGAGGCCGGAGAATCAAGGGAGGCTGGTGGACCCAGGGCAGGTTGGTCGTGTGGTGTTATAACCACTGTAGATATGTGTACTTGCAGTAGGGGGATGTATGGCTGTACCTGTAATACAGGTTCCTCCGGTAAGCCCCTGCCGGCTAGCTCGGCCCACAGGGAGCTTGTGTATAAATATGCATGTGAGTCACTGAGATCCTATTCTACAGCTGCCGCCGGAGGAATAGCATCACACAGCAATAAAGCCTCGATTGTACATGTCTCGAGTCTTTGTGTGCAATTGTTAGCGCCACAATTTATTGCTGTGTGATTTTCCTTACACCATGGACATCAGGATCAAGCCTGACCGTCTGCAGCTGGATCCTCAGTCGCCTCACGCCAGGAAAGACTTTGTTCACTGGCTTGCAGTCTTCGAGGCCTACATCTCTTCAACGGACCTCCCCCAACGGAGGCTCAAAAAAGACAACTCCTGTACTCAAGACTTAGCTCCAGTGTCTTTCCGCTAATTCGAGATGCACCTGACTCCGCCAGAGCTATGGAACTGCTCAAGGAGAACTACGCACAGTCGACGAACACCCTGTTTGCGAGACATCTACTCTCTATTCGCGTCCAGCAGCCGGTTGAGTCGATTGAGGACTTCTGGAGGGCCCTTATATCTCTGGTACGAGACTGCGACTGCCGGACCCTCACAGCCACAGAACACTCTGATTTACTCATGCGCGATGCCTTTGCTACAGGCATTGCATCAGACCCCATCCGGCAACGACTGCTGGAAGGGGCCGCCCTCAATCTCGCGGCCACAAAGACTCTGGCGCTTTCAATGACGGCCACCTCCCGTAGTGTGCAATCTTACTCTGCTAGTCACTCGGCCCACCTGTCCTACCACTCGTGGACCCCGCAAACGGCCCAACAGGCCCACCCGTCCTACCCCTCATGGACCCCGCAACCGGCCGCCCCCGCGCACTACGCCTGCGCTGTTCGCCGCACCGCGCTCCCTGGGGGTCCCCACTGTTACTTCTGCGGTCAGCAGAAGCACCCCTGCCAGCGCGGCCCAGCTCGCACCGCGACCTGCAAAGCTTGTGGCAAGATAGACCACTTTGCAGCGGTGTGTCAGTCCCGGACGGTCGCCGCTATCACACCCCCGTTCCCCCCCTCGCCTCAGCCGATCGCACAATGGACCCTGCCGTCCTCTTCCCCCGACCCCACGTGCGATCAGTGGGCGCCACCACCTTTCGCCGCCCCCGCCCGTGCGCTCCATGGGCGCCGCCATCTTCATCCCCCACCGCCATGTGCGTTCCATGGGTGCCGCCATCTTGTCCCAGCCCCACAATGTGCACTCCATGGGCGCCGCCATCTTGTCCCGACCCCACAACGTGCACTCCATGGGTGCCGCCATCTTGTCCCGACCCCACAACGTGCACTCCATGGGCGCCGCCATCTTGTCCGCTGCCATCTTCTCCCACACAGGTACTCCAGACGACGCCATTTTGTCCTCCCAGGACGGGGCCACGGGAGACGGGTCGCTACCGCTACTCGCCTCCGTTACGCTCGACCAGTCGCGTCCTCACAACCTGGCAGCCTCTTCAACAACGGTGCTGGTCAACGGCCACATGACCTCCTGCCTCATCGACACCGGAAGCACCGAGAGCTTCGTCCACCCGGACACGGTAAGGCGCTATTCCCTTGCGGTCCATCCCGCCAACCGGCAGATCTCTCTCGCCTCCGGTTCCCACTCTGTCCCGATCCAGGGTTTCTGCCTGGTTAAACTTACTATACAGGGCGTGGAATTCGACTGTTTCCGTCTGTACATTCTCCCCAACCTCTGCGCGTCACTCTTACTAGGCCTGGAGTTCCAGTGCAATCTCCAGAGCCTCACCCTCAAATTCGGTGTACCCCTACCTCCCCTCACCGTTTGCGGCCTCGCGACCCTCAGGGTCGAGCCTCCCTCCCTCTTTGCCAATCTGACCACAGATTGCAAGCCCGTCGCCACCAGGAGCAGACGGTACAGCACCCAGGACAAGGCCTTCATCAGGTCCGAAGTCCAGCGGCTGCTTCAGGAGGGTATCATCGAGGCCAACAACAGTCCTTGGAGAGCCCAGGTGGTAGTGGTTAAGATCGGGGAGAAGCACAGGATGGTCGCGGACTACAGCCAGACCATCAACCGGTACACGCAGCTCGATGCGTACCCTCTCCCGCATATCTGATATGGTCAATGAGATTGCACAGTACCGGGTCTTCTCTACTATTGACCCAAAATCCACCTACCACCAGCTCCCCATCCATAAATCGGACCGTCCCTACACTGCCTTCGAGGCAGATGGTCGTCTGTACCAATTTCATAGGGTTCCCTTCGGCGTCACTAACGGAGTCTCGGTATTTCAACGAGAAATGGACCGAATGGTTGACCGGTACAGACTGCAGGCCACCTTCCCGTACCTTGACAATGTCACCATCTGCGGCCATGACCAGCAAGACCATGATGCCAACCTTTCTAAATTCCTCCACACCGCACCTCTCCTTAATCTCACGTACAACAAGGAGAAGTGCGTGTTCCGCACAGACCGCTCAGCCATCCTCGGCTACGTAGTCCAAAACGGACTACTGGGGCCCGACCCCGACCGCATGCGCCCCCTCATGGAGCTTCCACTCCCCCACTGCCCCAAAGCCCTCAAACGCTGCCTGGGGTTCTTTTCTTATTACGCCTTGGCCACAATACGCGGCCAAGGTCCGCCCACTTATCCAGTCCACACATTTTCCACTCTCGGCCGAGGCACAACAGGCCTTCGCCCGCATTCAATCTGACATAGCCAAGGCCGGGATGCATGCAGTAAATGAGACACTGCCTTTTCAAGTAAAAAGCGACGCTTCAGATGTCGCCCTTGCCGCCACACTGAATTAGGCGGGCAGACCCGTGGCATTCTTTTCACGCACCCTCCACGCCTCCGAAATTTGACATTCCTCTGTTGAAAAGGAGGCCCAGGCAATCATTGAAGCGGTGCGGCACTGGAGGCATTACCTGGCCGGTAGGAGATTCACTCTCCTCACTGACCAACGGTCAGTAGCCTTCATGTTCAACAACACGCAGCGGGGCAAGATCAAGAATGACAAAATCTTGCGGTGGAGAATCGAGCTCTCCACCTTTAACTACGAGATCTTGTATCGCCCCGGCAAGCTCAACGAGCCCCCAGACGCCCTCTCCCGAGGTACATGTGCCAGCGCACAAGTGAACCAGCTCCATGCCTTGCACGAGAGTCTTTGCCATCCGGGGGTCACTCGCTTGTACCATCTAATCAAAGCCCGCAATCTGCCCTACTCTGTCAAGGAAGTACGGACAGTCACCAGAGACTGCCAGGTCTGTGCCGAGTGCAAGCAGCACTTCTACCGGCCAGACCGCGCGCGCCTGGAGAAAGCGTCCCGCCCCTTTGAACGCCTCAGCGTGGATTTCAAAGGGCCACTCCCCTCCACCGACTGCAACACCTACATCCTTAGTGTGGTCGATGAATTCTCTAGGTTCCCCTTCGCCATCCCATGCCCGGATATGACGTCTGCCACCGTCAACAAGGCCCTGGATTCCATTTTTGCTCTGTTCAGTTTCCCCAACTACATCCACAGTGACAGGTGATCCTCATTCATGAGTGATGAGCTGCGTCAGTTCCTGCTCAGCAGGGGTACCGCCTCCAGCAGGACGACCAGCTACAACCCCCGGGGAAACGGGCAGGTAGAGAGGGAGAACGGGATGTTATGGAGGGCCGTACAGCTGGCCCTACGGTCCAGGAACCTCCCAGCCGCTCGCTGGCAGCAGGTCCTCCCTGACGCTCTCCATTCCATTCGGTCACTACTGTGCACCGCAAATAACAGTACACCCCATGAACGTGTATTTGCCTTCCCTAGGTAGTCTACATCCGGGGTGTCGCTTCCGACTTGGCTCACGACTCCGGGCCCAGTCCTTCTCCGTAGGCATGTCCGGCACCACAAGGCGGAACCCCTGGTGGACAAAGTACGCCTATTCCACACCAACCCTCAGTATGCCTACGTGGAGTTCCCCGACGGCCGCCAGGACACAGTCTCGCTCCGGGACCTGGCTCCCTCAGGTGCCGATCCCATGCCCATGCCCCTTCCCCCCCCCCCGCGCCACCCTCCTTTTCCCCGGCGCCCCCGTATTCGTCCCAACCAGGTCCATTCCTCGTCCCCCTGCCTACACTGGAGGACACGGACGATTTTGGCTCGCTCTCGGAGTCATCCCGCCAGCAGCCAGCACCAGCACCGCCAGCACCTGCACCATCGTTGCCATCAATGCCTGTGCTGACATCGCCACCACAGCTACGCCAATCACAGCGGAACGTTCGACAGCCAATTCGGCTCAATCTGTAACCTGCTAACCGGATGGACTCTTGGTTTTCTTTGTTTGAACCCTTTTGTAAATAGATCATCCTTTGTATTATAGTTACACGTCACCCCCGCCGGAGTCATTTTTTACAGGGGGTGAATGTGGTGATATAACCACTGTAGTGATGTGTACTTGCAGTAGGGGGATGTATGGCTGTACCTTTAATACAGGTTCCTCCGGTAAGCCCCTGCCGGCTAGCTCCGCCCACAGGGAGCTTGTGTATAAATATGCGTGTGAATCACTGAGATCCCTATTCTACAGCTGCTGCCGGAGGAATAGCATCACACAGCAATAAGGCCTCGATTGTACATGTCTCGAGTCTTTGTGTGCAATTGTTAGAGCCACAGGTCGTAAGTAGGTTTTCAAACTACTTCTGGGAGCAGTGTTTCGTCACGCCCATTTTGAACGGAGTTCCGACTCTGACGGTTCCCGGGACTTCGGTGAATCTCGCGAGGCACCGAGGTTGTCGGGAGTCTCGCTGCAGGCCTCTCCCGGTGCTCTCACCACTAACGACATTGACTTATTAGCCTCTGCAGAATTTTTTAGGAATCTCTTATTTCAAGAATACAATTCGGTTCCTTTATGACGTGAATTAAAATGCCTTTCGTAGTGGTGAGGTTTTAACGGTTTGTGCATAAAAATAACTTACAGGGTCTGATTTTAAATCTGTTTGTGGGAGGACGGATTTTTACTGGATTAAAATTGGGCCCCAATCTCAATGCTCATTTTTATTGAATAATAATACCTAGAAGGATTTGCTATACACTATACAGTGAAGATCAAAGCCCTGAAATTTCAGTGGTTAGAAAGGACGGGAAATCCTGTCAGAGAAGTGTAATTTGAGTCTGAAATGGATCCAAGATGTCTCTGGTCAAACAGGGGATGAAATTTAATGCCCTCCTCAAAGTGAGTTTGGAGACAGGGGCCATTTAGTCAGCCATGAAATTGGGTGGTGGAGATCCCACCATTTTCCCATATCTATCCCAATTAAGTTTGAGGCGGAAAGACTAATGAATGGCTTTTCCACCCAGCCATTAGTTGAAGCCCTTAAAGGCTTCATCCTGCCGCTGCAGGTGTTCAGTCAGAGATGGGCAGGCCCTTTGCCATGCAGAAAGCCTGAAAAGTAAATCCTGTTGGCAAGCTGCCCACTAGGGGTGGTGGGAAGGGTGGGGGAGGCACTCAGTGCCTGATGGAGAGAGCTGGCGCCTGGAAAGGATATGGCCACTGTTAGGAACCCCACCATGGTCCTCTCTGCTGACCTCCACCCCAACCCCGAACATCCCTCTTCGCCGGTGTTCCCAATCCAGTGGGCCCCATTCCACCCAGACTCCCATTTGATCCTGGGTTCCTTAGTGTTCCTGGGCCTCTGGTGAGTTCACTGCCATCAGCATCCACTGTTCTTCCTTGTGCTGCCTACAATGCACAGATTCCACGCTCTGATTGGCCAGTACCTTTTGGGGATGCGACTTCTGCCAACGGAGTCCTTGATCCTGGGGAAAGTCTGCTGCTGTTCACTTAAGTGTCTGATTGGCAATTAATACAGATGGCCTGTTTTACAGGAAGTGAAGCAGAGATCGCGCCAGCTCTCCAGTTGGCAGGTGAGACTGCTGTTGCTTGTGTTAAATACTGCCCATGAGCCAGCTCAAATTCCATCGAGCAGGCATTGATCCCAACCTGGGCTATAAAAGAGCCCTGAAGGCTGTTACTTTGCTCTCTGCGGGATATTGTAAAACATGTGTTCGGGTTTTCTTCTTTGTCCCCTGCCAAGAGTTTGGCTTTCTGTTAGGGTGACTCACATTCCGAGGCAGGCAAATCGGTTTCATTTCCGCAAATGCAGGATCATGAAAATCACCTTGACTCTGATTTGGGAGGAGGACAAAGTGGCCACTCCACGGAACACCCAGCCCCTGGAAAGAATTTGTACCCTTGTGGACAAACCTTTCCAGACTTCCCGCTGGTGCGTTCTTCTGATCTCGCCAAAGGCGACCACCCTTGTGGTGAGACGGACAATCCACAGAAAACCCTGTACATATCAGTGGGACCGGAAGATCCCACTGGTGGCTAACGGTGAGCTGCCTCTGTACGTCGCGGGGGTTGGGGGGGGGGGGGGGGGGGGGGGGGGGGGAATTCCGCCCTCTGCCTCATTAAAATGCACTGCAGCAATAATGGATGTGGGGATCCTTGTGAACCACTTCTGAGTGTATATTACAAACCCAACTGCAGGCTTGAGGTTGAAATACAAATTGAAACAATGAATAAAGAAGCAACTTTTTGACATTCAGAAAGAAAGAAGAAGTGATTCTATTTATGAAATGGAAATATGATTGTTATGACGTTTCAAAAAACCCCAGTCAGAGCATAACAGAATGTATTGACATATTTGACATATTGACAAATAATAAAAGCCAAATTCATCTCCATTGTGCCTGTAGTTTTAATGCAGTGGGTACCGTTTCAGTCACAAAATGATGTCAATGCCCAATGTGCCCCATTACCATGAGCACGCAGACCCAGGTCGAGACCAGAGCGGGCCTCCAGGACTGGCAGCGCCAGGTGGCAGGGGAGCTTCAGGAGATAGCTCCGCTCGCACCTCAGTCCCTTGGAGGGCTGGTTTAGCTCAGTATGCTAGACAGCTGGTTTGTGATGCAGAATAAGGCCAGCAGCGCAGGTTCAATTCCCATACCAGCTGAGAATTCTCAATTCTCCCTCTGTGTACCCAAACAGGTGCTGGAAGGTGGTGACTATGGGCGTTTCACAGTAACTTCATTGCAGTGCAAATATAAGCCTACTTGTGACAATAAAAAAAATTATTATTATTATTGGAGAAGCCCCGTGGCCATCGGGCAGCCTGAGGGAGGACGTGGCGATGGGGCCCGTGCCGGTGACTTCCACAGAGGAGGTGCCGGACATCGCAGCACCTTGGACCCCCCCCCTCCCCCATCAAACCCTCTTGTCCCTGGTGCATCTGGTGGGGAGCAGACAGAACGGGGCGGCGTCACGCCATCTGGAACACCCGAGTAGCAGCCGAGCCCATCCAGGCCAGGTCGCCCCAAAAGACACCAGTGGGGACCCTTGTTGCAGCAGG
Organism: Scyliorhinus canicula; assembly: GCF_902713615.1. Taxonomy (NCBI): domain Eukaryota; kingdom Metazoa; phylum Chordata; class Chondrichthyes; order Carcharhiniformes; family Scyliorhinidae; genus Scyliorhinus; species Scyliorhinus canicula. The sequence goes on along the minus strand of NC_052152.1, from coordinate 52,655,611 downwards.
CTGACTCCACTCCTGCTGTACCATCTGGGGAACCACCTAGATGTAGTGTTAGGGCTTGTAAGGCCAGGAAGTTAGACACCAGTAAGTTGGCACGGGTGTAGGGCATAGTTTAGTTATAGGGGTGAGGGCACAAATCTGTATATATTCGTTCACATTAAACACCTGTTACAACTGTTACAAACTGCCTCGTTGTTCTGTCCAATGCAATGGAAGTGAGGCATGAGCTGGTCTGGGCTAGCCGGTGGTGGGGGGGGGGCGGGGGGGAGGAACGGGCGGATGTTGGTGGGAGGGGAATAGGTGAACTCTGTGGCTGACCTGGGCTCCACACCAACCCCGTCCCCCCCCACCCCACCCCCGCTCTACTGCCCCCCCATATCCGCCCCCAGTTGGTGAACCTCCTCCACATTCTCTTCGTCGGACAAGGCCTGGCGCTTCTCCTCCTCCTCCGGCACATCACCTCTCTGCTGCATGATGTTGTGGAGGACGCAGCAGGCCGCTATGATGTGGGCAACCCTCCCAGCGTCAGACTGGAGGAACCCTCCAGAACAGTCCAGGCACCTGAACTTCATCTTCAGGAGGCCGAAGCAGCGCTCGATCATGGAGCTGGTTGCTGTATGGGCGTCGTTGTAGCGGGTCTCCATGTAGGTCTGTGGCCTACGGATAGGTGCCATCAACCACGACCGCAGTGGATAGCCTCCAGGAGCCAACCCCATAGCCAGGAGGGCGTCTTGAACGTGTCAGGAATCATCAACTGCCAGGATGAAGGTGTCGTGCACATTGCCCGGGTATCGGGCGCAGAGGTGAATGTTGCGTAGCTGATGGTCACATATCAGCTACACGTTCATTGAGTGAAACTTCTTTTGGTTTGTGTAGAGTGGCCTGACAGCTGCAGATGCTGGTAAAGGGACTTGCATCCCATCAACCACCCCCTAGATCCATGGCATCCCGGTGATGGCAGCGAACCCCGCTGCCCAGGCATCCTGGTGCGCTCCATCTACACTGAAGTGGATGTATTGACTCGCCTGGGCATACAGGGCCTCCGTGATGATGCAGATGCACCTGTGCACCAAGGCCTGTGCGATCCCAGACAGGTCCCCAGTCGGCGCCTGGAAGGACCCTGTGGCATAAACATTCAGGATGACCGTCACTTTGACGGCCACCAGTAGCGGGTGTCCTCCCCCATACCCCCGGTGTGCTAGGGGTGCCATCACCTGGCAGACATGCCACACTGTCTCCCTGCTCAGCCGGAGTCTTCGACGGCATTCCTGGTCCAGCAGGTCCTTGAATGACAGAGGTGCTGGTGCACACGAGGCACCATGTGGCGCCACCTTGGCACCTCCTCGGCCTGTTGGGCAGTTGGCTCTCCAACCTGGTTAGCTGCCACCCATTCTTCTGCAGCACGCTCCGCTGCTGCATGCACTGCTGCTGCAGCTTCCTACCTCTTCCTCGAGCAGTGCCTCCTCGTACAGCTGCAGTGCATCCCCCAGGGCTGCGGTGACCAGCAGAAAGGCCACTATTGCTAGTTGAATTCCAATATCCATTGTCTGCAGGTGTTGAAAGGCCGACATGTTAGCATGGTGCATACCCCCGTGTCCAACCAGGTCCACCGGGCTACATGGTGGCCCCAGTTGGCACCGCGGACACTGCCTCCGTTCCCCACACCCCTGGCCCATCGGTGGCTGGCACCATGGGTGCCTCTGGCCCTGGTGCCCGTCCCTGATGCCATGGGTACTGTCAGCTGGCATTGCCCTCACCAGGGTATGCCCTGTGGCCCCCGTAGGGGGTTACTGTGGGTGTTGCCCTAGGTGGCCTCCGGTGGGTGGCGGCACGTGGGGGGATGTGGCGGTGTGTCGGAGGGTGGGGTGCGGGGGTGGGGGCCGGTGCCAGTCTGCAGAACCAGGAGCCAAGGTGGGTGATCAGTGGGTGCCCAGCAAGATGGCTGTGGTAATGGCGGTCCGATCGTGGGCACCACTCCAGTCCCGTGGGGCTGCTCGTGTCCGGCCCTGCAGCCCGCAGTTGCTCCTCTCTCTGTCCTACCCCCCTCCCCCCCCCCCTCTCTCCTTCACCAGCCACCACGCCGGTTTCAAGATTTAAAAAAAATTGTTTTTATTAAAGCTTTTTTCAACCAGAATTTTTACATAAGTAATAACAGAAAAATAAACGAAAAATATTTAACAAAACTAGGTGGCTGTTATTATACAAAAAGAAAATCTACATTAAATACACAGTTCACCCACCTGAGCCCCCTCCCCTCAGACCCCCTCCCCCCCCCCACCGATTGCTGCTGCTGCTGACATTTTACCGCTCCCTTAGAAAGTCAAGGCAAGGTTGCCACCGCCGGGAGAACCCCAGCAAGGACACTCTCAAGGCAAACTTTATACTCTCCATGCTGAGAAACCCAGCCATGTCACTAACCCAGGTCTCCACACTCGGGGGTTTCGAGTCTCTCCACATTAACAAGATCCGTCTCCGGGCTACCAGGGAGGCAAAGGCCAACACCTCGGCCTCTTTCGCTTCCTGCACTCCCGGATCCTGACACCCCAAAGATCGCTATTGTTGGACTCAGCTTCACCTGTTTGTCCAAAGTCCTGGACATAGCCCTCGCTATGCAGCCCTAACCAGCAGGGCTGGTTTAGCTCACTCAGCTAAATCGCTGGCTTTTGAAAGCAGACCAAGCAGGCCAGCAGCACGGTTCGATTCCCGTACCAGCCTCCCCGGACAGGCGCCGGAATGTGGCGACTAGGGGCTTTTCACAGTAACTTCATTGAAGCCTACTCGTGACAATAAGCGATTTTCATTTCATTTTCAAAGCCCTGCCAGAATTCTTTGAGCGCTGGACATGCCCAGAACATATGGACATGGTTCGTCGGACTCCCTGAACACCTCGCGCACCTGTCCTCCACCCCAAAGAACTTGCTCATTCTTGCCGTCATGTGAGCCCGGTGTAACACATTAAACTGAATTAAGCTGAGCCTGGCACATGATGCGGAAGAATTTACACTGCCCAGGGCATCAGCCCACGGGCCCTCATCCAGCTCCTCCTCCCACTTGCCCTTCAGTTCCTCCACTGGGGCTTCCTCCGCCACCTGCAGTTCTTGGTAGATGTCCGCCACCTTCCCCTCTCCTACCCAGATGCCAGACACCACCCTGTCCTGTATCCTTCGAGGGGGTAGCAACGGAAATGTCCCCACCTGTTTTTTGAGAAAGTCGCGGACTTGGCGGTATCTGAAGGCATTTCCGAGGGTAGGCTGAACTTCTCCTCCAGCGCCTGAATGCTGGGGAAAGTCCCATCTATAAACAAGTCCCCCATTCTCCTAATGCCTGCCCTACACCAGCCTTGAAACCCCCGTCTTTCTTGTCCTAAGAAAATCTATGGTTGTTCCGTATCGGGGTCCAAACTGAGGTCCCCTCCTCCTTCCTGTACCTCCTCCACTGACCCCAGACCCTCAGTGCCGCCGACACCACCGGGCTTGTGGTGTATCGTACTGGCGAGAACGGCAGTGGTGCCATTACTAGTGCCCCTAGGCTGGTGCCTTTGCATGACGCCGCCTCTAACCGCCCCCATGCCGACCCCTCCTCCATTACCCATTTCCTAATCATGGCCACATTAGTCCCCCGCCCCTCCCCGGCTATGCTCCAAAAACAGTCTTTTAACTCGCAGGAACTTGTTTTCCCACAGAAATCCTGTGATATTTCTGTTCCCCCGCATGAAGAAGGATTTGGGGATGAAGATGGGAAGGCACTGAAAAACAAACAGGAATCTGGGAAGAACCGTCATCTTTACAGTCTGCACCCGTCCTGCCAGGGAAAGCGGGAGCATGTCCCACCTTTTAAAGTCCCCCTCCATCTGCTCTACAAGCCGAGATAATTGAGCCTGTGTTGGGCATCCCAGTTCCTAGCCACCTGTATACCTAAATAATGAAAGCTCCTCTCCACCATCTTGAGCGGGAGCTCTCCCAGTCTCTCCTCCTGACCGCTAGCGTGGACCACGAACAGCTTACTCTTCCCCACGTTCAACTTGTACCCTGAGAAGCTCCCAAAGTCCCTTAGGATCCGCATGACCTCCCCCATTCCTTCTAGCGGGTCTGAAATATACAACAGCAGGTTGTCTGCGTAGAGGGAAACCCGGTGCTTCTCTCCCACCCCCGGACCAGCCCCCTCCAGTTCCTTGAAGTCCTGAGCGCTATGGCCAATGTCTCAATTGCCAGGGAAAATAGTAGCGGGGATAGAGGGCACCCCTGCCTCATCCCCCGGTGCAGCCTGAAATACTCCAACCGTAGCCGGTTCATGGACACACTCACTACAGGGGCCTGATACAGCAGCTTGACCCACCCTATAAATCCCTCACCAAATCCAAACCTGCTTAATGCCACAGGTACTCCCACTCCACCCTGTCAAAGGCCTTCTCCACATCCATTGCAGCCACTACTTCCGCATCCCCTCCCTCCGAGGGCATCATGATAATGTTCAGGAGCCTCCTCACATTCGTGTTCAGCTGCCTGCCCTTGACGGAACCCCTCTGATCCTCCTCAATCACTCCCGGGACACAGTCCTCTAGTCTGATGGCCAGAATTTTTGCCAACAATTTAGCGTCTACATTCAGGAGCGATATCGGCCTGTAGGACCCACAGTGAAGCGGATCCTTCTCCCTCTTCAAAATCAGCACGATCAATGCCTGCGACAATGTCAGGGGGGGGGGAGGGTCCCTCTCTCCTTCGCCTCGATAAAGGTTCTTAGCAGGAGTGGGCTCAGTAGCTCCGAGAACTTCTTATTAAATTCTACAGGGAAGCCATCTGGCCCAGGGCCCTTGTCTGACTGCATGCGTGCTGGGCCCTTAACTATCTCCTCCAACTCAATCGGGGCCCCCAGTCCTTCCACCAGATTTTCGTCCATCCTTGGGAACCTCAATTGATCCATAAATTGCTTCATCCCTTCCACTCCCCTCGGGGGTTCTGACTCGTACAGCTTACAATAAAACTCCTTGAAGACTTCATTGATCTTCTCTGGGCCCAAAACCGTATTACCTTCCTTATCCCTCACTCCCCCGATCTTCCTGGCCGCCTCTCTCCTGTGAAGTTGGTGCGCCAGCATCCTACTTGCTTTCTCCCCAAACGTGTAGACTGCCCCTTTCACCTTCCTCAACTGTGCTCCGCCTTCCCAGTGGTCAGCAAATCGAACTCTGCCTGCAATCTCCGGCGTTCCTTTAGCAGCCCCCCCCCCTCGGGGTCTCTGCGTACTTCCTGTCTACTCTAAGTATTTCTCCCACCAGCCTCTCCCTCTCCCTCTTCTCTCTGTGAGACCTAATAGAAATTAACTCCCCTCTGATAACCGCCTTCATAGCCTCCCAAACCATTGTTGCTGTTACCTCCCCTGTGTCATTTGTTATCACACAGTTTTGAATGCTCCTCCTTATCCGCCCACACACTTCTTCATCCGCCAGCAGCCCCACATCCAGTCTCCAGAGAGGGCGCTGCCCTCGTTCCGCCCCCAGTCGCAGGTCCACCCAGTGCGGGGCATGGTCCGAGACCGTAATGGCCGAATACTCGACCCCCTCCATCCTCGGGATTAACGCCCTGCTCTTTACCCAACATGCGCCTCATGAATTTCATGTCGTCCCAGTTCGGGGCATAGATGTTCACTAACACCACCCGGGCCCCCTGCAGCTTGCCACTCACCATTATGTACCTGCTCCACCTTGTCCGCCACGATGCTCCCTGCCTCAAATGCCACCCATTTGCCAACCAGAATTGCCACCCCTCTGGTCTTCGAGTCCAGCATCGAATGGAACACCTGGCTCACCCATCCCCTCCTTAACCTCGTCTGGTCAGCGAGTTTAGGTGCGTCTCCTGAAGCATGGCCACGTCCGCCTTCAACCCCTTTAAATGCGAGAACACGCGGGCCCTCTTGACAGGCCCGTTCAGACCCCTCACATTCCACGTGATCAGCCTGGAGGGGGAGTTGAACCCCCCACCCCTCCCTGCCAACTAGCCATCTCCCTTTTTTGGCCAGCCACATGCCCACGCCCCCCGCTCGCTCCAGCCCTCCCGCCGGAGGCCCCCCAACCTGACTCTCCATCCGTCCCCAACAGTTGGCTCCCCTTCAGTCAGCAAAGCAGTGCCCCACCCCCCAACCCCTCAGTCCCAACCCCCCACGCCAAGCACCCGCTTAGCACTGATTCCCCCCCCCCCCCCATTATGCTTCTGTAAGTCAGCTGACCCATGCTGACCCCAGCCGCTCCCGCCTCTATCTCCAAACATACTATTGTCTCCTCCTTTGGGCCCCCAACCCCCCCCTCCCCCACAGGGTAAGAGGGCAAGAGCCATCCAGATCCTTCCCGTGCACCGGACAACACAACCCGGGTGTTACCCCGCCCCCTGAAACAAAAACAGAAAAAGAAAAGCAAACAGCTTAAATTCTACTGCCAATCTTACATCAGGCCAACACACGGTTACACATCCCCGCCAGAGCGTTTCACCCACGTGCAGCTGCCCCTTAGCTCAAGTCCAGCTTTTTGTGCTTAATAAATGTCCACGCCTCCTCCGGCGTATCAAAGTAATGGTGTCTGTCCTGGTACGTTACCCACAGCCTCGCTGGATGCAGCAGCCCGAACTTCACCCCTTTGCTGTGGAGGACCACCTTAGCCCGGTTGAATCCCGCACGCCCCTTAGCCAGTTCAGCTCCCAAGTCCTGGTATGTGCGAATCTCACCGTTCTCCCACTTACTGCTCCGCTCCTTCTTTGCCCAACGCAAGACACGCTCCCTGTCTGTGAAGCGGTGGAACCTTATCACCATCACCCTCGGTGGTTCGTTCACCCTCGGCTTCCTCGCGTGGACTCTATGCACCCTGTCCAGTTCCAAGGGCTGCAGGAAGGCCCCCGCGCCCATCAGCATCCCCAGCATTGAAGTCACATACGTGCTTACGTCCGCCCTCTCCACACCCTCAGTGAGGCCCAGAATCTGCAGGTTGTGACTCCTAGACCTATATTCAAGGTCATCCAGTCTCTCCTGCCATCTCGTGTAGGTCCTCGTGCACCTCCACTCTGACCGCCAGGCCCAAGATCTCATCCTCATTGTCAGATACCTTCCTCTCCACCTCTTTAATCGCCTTCTCCTGCTCCTTCTGAGTCTCCACCATCTTTTCCATGGAGGCCTTCATTGGGCCCAGCATCTCTGTCTTCAGCTCAGCTCAGAAAGTCTTGCTGCTCTCTCGACCACTGGGCCCATGCTGCTTGGTCCGCGCCAGCCGCCATTTTGTCCTCCCGGACCCACTCTGCTCGCTTCCCCGCAATCGCTCTTTTAACGGCCCCGCTCCTGGTTCCCTCCATACAGCATCCAGCGTCCTTTGCCATGCTGGGAATCACCGCCAAAGTGCTGTTGCTGCTCCGTTTAAAGGCCCGAAACTCCGATTCCGGCCGGAGCTGCTGTGTGCGCGACCTATTCGGACATAGCCGCTACTGGAAGTCCTGGTTTCAGGATTTTTGAAAGTACAAGTGAACCCCGCCGTCAGAAACTCGGCTCATCGGAGGAGGAGAACTGCGGTGGCCCTGGAGAATATCAGATCAGGTCTGCTAATCATATACACAGGGCGAAATTCTCCGCACCCGCGGAAAGTCGGCAAACCGTCGTAAAAATCGGGACCGTTTTACGACGGTCGCGAAGGCTTCATTTCCCGACGGATTCACTTCCTGGAAATGGGCTAGTAGCGCGGCCGCGTCAATTACGTGCGTGATGACGACGGAACGCGACGACGACACGAACCCGCCCATGTGACGCCGCCCGACGCCGTAAAAAGGCGCGGGCGACCACAGAATCTGTCGAGCAGGATGTCGGAGCCGAGGAGAGCTGCTCCTCGCTTTGTAGATGCAGACGTCGAGGCGCTGCTCGATGCCGTGGAGCAGAGGAGGGGCATCATCCGCCCGCGGAGAGGGCATCGCCAACCTGCCAGCATGGTACGCCAGGCCTGGCGTGACGTGGCTGCTGCCGTCAGTGCTGTGGGGCAGACCCCTCGCTCAGCAGAGCAATGTCGGAAGAAGCTATACGACCTCACCAGGTCTGCCAGGGTAAGTGCCATGAGGGTGCCCCCTAGTCACAACCATCCCTCCCCCTTAACTGCCCGGGGGGGGGGGGGGGGGGGGGGGGGGGGGAGAGAGGGATTGGGGCAGAGTTATTTGAGGGTGGTTCACAAAGTTGTCACAGACCCAGCGCTCTGGCCCCGAGGAGAGATGCAATCGTCTGACGACAACTTGCCCCCCCCAAACTGTGCCAGTATCTGAACGGACTGCTGATACCTACCGTTTTGTAATGATCTACCTATGTTCCCTCCCCCAACAGGCCAAGGCCGGTCATAACCACCGTGAGCGGCACAAGACTGGAGGGGGTTCGCCCAACATGCACCCCCTCAGCACCTTTGAACAGAGGGCACTGGACCTTGTTGGGGGGTCTGCCACCCGCGATATCGCGCAATGCGAGGTTGGCAGAACTGCAGCAAGTGAGACAACCCTCCCTGACAAACACCCGCCCCTCCCCCATCCTCTGTCCCTTCACAAACCCTGCCCACTGGGACACCTCCCCCATCCTCTGTCCCTTCACAAACCCTGCCCACTGGGACACCTCCCCCATCCTCTGTCCCTTCACACACCCTGCCCACTTGGACACCTCCCCCATCCTCTGTCCCTTCACAAACCCTGCCCACTGGGATACCTCCCCCATCCTCTGTCCCTTCACACACCCTGCCCACTGGGACCGTCCAGCGGCCTGCCGAGCAAATTGAAATAACCCGTCTCATTCTCTTCCCTAGGACGTGATGCCGAACGACCAGGGCCGTCTGCCTCCAGACGGAGACAGGAATCTGCCGCCACCTCACCCGGGGCCTCACAACAGAGGGTGCCCGATCAGCGGGCAGCCCTATCCGCCCCAACCCAATCTGCGGACCAGGACGCACAGAGGGTTCGAAGTCCACCACCACCACCAGAAATAGCCAGGGACAACCCTCCTGTCGCTGAGCAGCCCCACACCATGGACGAACCCCTAAGCATTGAGAGCGTCGGGCTTGCGGCACTGCTTTCTCCCACCACATCCATCATCCCAGAGACACACACCCCGGCGGGCCTATTTAGTGATGAGTCTCCTGGGGCACAGTCTGGTTGGCACATCACAGCTGAGCAGGTACAGCAGGTGGAGGTCGGAGCAACAGAGGGCCCGGACTCGCGGAGGCCAGACCAGGCCCAGGATGCAGCTGGCTCCCAGACGTTTTCTGAGTTCCTGGAGTTTATCAACCCACCCGCACAGGCGATGCCTCAGGAAACCCAGGGAAACAATGACGGGATGAGGGCTTCCTTCCAGACTCTGCAGACGCTGTTAGAGGAGTCGAACCGCGTCCAAGAGCAGGGAGTGGTGCCGCTCATGGCAGAGACCCAGTCCGACACCGCACGGGTGGCATCCGCGGTGGAGGCAATGGGTCAGGTTATGCAAGACGTTGGGGTTAATGTGCACGCGTCATCCTCGGCCCTGGACAGGGTGGCCCTCTCACAGGCAGCAATGTGCCAGAGCCAAAACGACATTGCCGGCGCCCTGCGGGCCATGGCCGAGTCTCAGCAGGTCATTGGCCAGTCGCAGCACGCCATGGCCCAGTCGCAGCACGCCATGGCACAGTCCCAGCAGTCGATAGCACAGTCCCAGCAGTCGGTCGCGGAGACCATCAACCGCCTGACACATGTGCTGGATGGCGTCGTGCACACACAGGTTGAGATCGCACAGTCCCTGGCGGGAATGTCTAACTCCCTGGACTCCGTCTCTGCAAACCTTCGGATCCTGGTGGATACCGTTGCAGGCCTCCAGGACTGGCAGCGCCAGGTGTCGGTGGTGCGACGGGGAACCTCCCCGCTCGCACCTTTGTCCCAAAGTGAGGCCCGGGGGCCACCGGGCTCCCCGAGGGAGGAGGAGATTTCGGGGCCCGTCCCATTAACTCCATCACGGGACGTCCCGGAATTCTCGGCCTCCCCCCGTCCCATCCCTGGTGCATCGGGTGGGCAGCAGGCAGAGCAGGGTGGCACAATGTCACCCGAGACGCCCGCAGAGCAGCCTGGCCCATCCAGGCCGGGTCGCCCCAGGAAACGCATAGCCAAGGAGAAACGAGTCGAGGGGGGCGATTCGCAGCAATCCTCCTCCACTCCTGCTGTATCATCTGGGGATTCACTAAGACGTAGTGGTAGGGCCCGTAAGGCAACTAAGATAGACACTGAGTAAGTTGGCACGGGTGAAGGGCACAGTTTAGTTGTAGGGGCTAGGGCACCTGTAAATAATTGTTAATATTAAACGCACTGTTCCACCTTACTTGTAATACCGTGTGATTGTTCCACAGGCACAGGAATCGTGATGGTGACCGAGTGTCGCTGGGGGTGACGGGTGGTGAAACCTCGGTGCCGGGTGTGCAGTCCCTGCCCCTACCCCCCTCCCACAGCTAGCCCACGCGGGCACGTGATGGAGTGTCAGTGACAAACTCAGCGGCCACCAAGGTGGATGGTTCAGCTATTGCCATGGGTCAGACTCTCTCTAACGATTCTGAGCTCACAGCTCTTCGCAGAGCGGGCTGTCATCATTCCACATGGCACTGATCACACCCGCTGACACAGCCATCAATGTTGTGCCATTCCGTCTGTACCCAGTGATAAGCGTCATGTCGAAGTGGAGCAGTGTACACTGAGGGGGGGGGGGGGGGGGGGGGGGGGGGGGTTGTGGTGGTGGCAGTTGTGTGGTGACCCTCTGCATGACTAGCGATGCAGGTGGTGGTTTGGTGTTCATCGGGGACGTCACATGCGATGCGTGAACCGTGCTGCCACCAGGGCGTCGCGTGCCCGCCGTCCTTGCCGGGTCCGTCGTGCCGCCTCCTGGACATCACCAGCACCTGGGTCGTGTCTGCGTGCTGCGCCCGCCACTCCGCCAGCGTCCTCCTCCTCCTCCTCCTCCTCCTCCTCCTCCTCCTCCTCCTCCTCTGTGCTGGCACCACTGCCACTAGCTTCTCCCTCCGCCTCCTGCAGCAGGTCATCTCCCCTCTGCATCGCGATGTTGTGCAGCGCACAGCAGACCACTACAATGCGAGCGACCCTGTCGGCCTGGTACTGCAGGGCCCCTCCGGAGCGGTCCAGGCACCTGAATCTCATCTTCAGGAGGCCAAGGCAGCGCTCCACCACACCCCTGGTTGCTGCATGGGCCTCGTTGTATCGTGTTTCCGCATTGGTCTGAGGCCTCCGTATAGGCGTCATCAGCCAAGACCTCAGCGGATAACCCCTGTCACCTAGCAACCAGCCCCTCAGCCGGGGGGGACGTCCCTCAAACATCACAGGGATGAACGACTGCGCTAGTATGTAGGAGTCATGCACACTCCCTGGGAACCTTGCACAGACGTTCATGAACCTCATGTGGGGGTCGCATACCACCTGGACATTAATGGAGTATGTCCCCCTCCTGTTTGTGAACACTTCCTTGTCCACAGCAGGCGGGCGCATGGGGACGTGAACACAGTCGATTGACCCCTGAACCCTCGGTATCCCGGCCACACTGGCAAATCCACGGGCTCGTGAGTCTTGACTTGCTTGGTCCTCGGGAAAGGTGATGTAGCGGTCCGCGATGGCATAGAGGGCGTCGGTCACATCCCGGATGCACCTGTGCACCGATGACTGGGAGATCCCAGAGACGTCCCCGCTCGGAGACTGGAAGGAGCAGGTAGCATAGAAGTTCAGAGCGACCGTCACCTTGATGGCTACCGGGATCGCGTGTCCTCCCCCCGTTCCACGTGGGGCGAGGTGCGACAGGAGTTCGCAGATATGTATCACCGTCTGTCTACTCAGCCGGAGTCTTCTCCTGCAGGTGATGTCCGGCATTGTTAGGAAAGAGACCCGGACACGGTACACCCTCGGCTTTGGTCGTCGCCTCTGACGCCGTGGCTGCACCCTCACTCTCTCCTCTTCCTCTTCCTCCCAGGGCCGGCTCAAGGCACCGGCAACTCGGACAGTCGCCCGGGGCGCCATGTGCTCGGGGGCGCCAGACTCGGGTCCCGCGCATGCGCAGTTGGGCCGGTGCCAACCAGCGCATGCGCGGTGGCCGCCCTCCCCCGCTGTGGCCGCCCTCCCCCAGGGGAATGGGACAGTTCAGCGCCGACAGTTCAGCGCCGACGTTTCAGCGTCAAAAATTTCAGCGCTGCCATTTCAGCCCGAGTCAGCGTCAAAATTTCAGCGCTGGCCGTTTCAGCGCCAAAAATTTCAGCTGGCCAGCGCTCATTCATTCACAGGTCACTTTACAAGCGCAACGAGATTAACAGGGGAGCCAAAAAGCTGCAGTGCAAAGGTGGTGACACAGGTATACTTAGTTATAACACTTAGTTATTTGGCCTTTTTTTGGAGTTTTATTACTGTGTGCTAAGTGGTGTGCAGAACCCAGATACAGAAGCCTCACCCCCAAGGTCTGCTTAAATGTCATGTCTGAAGCTTTTAAAATTTGCTTATCTTTAAACATGGGGATAAAAATCCCATGCTCTTTAAACATAGGGGAGAAAAAGCTGAAACTGTCAGTGAGAGTTTTGAAAAACCCTCCGTTGAACTACTTGTCATCTGGTGTAGGTTAGAAAACAATTTACCATCTGCTCATGCGGTTTCAATAATCAATTATCACTCCCCCCAAGGACTATTATTATGACTGCATCCCGCTCCTTTCATTCTTTTCGTCTCTCTTGAGGGTGTTATTTCTAATCATGGTGCACTCTGTTGGTCGGGTTAGTTTCCCGGGGTCCCCCTGGCTGGGGCTGGAGTGATTATCCTTTTCCTCTTAATATGAATGGGGACAGTACATTTTCCCTGCTGGGATGGGAGAGGTTTGGATTTGGATGGGGCGCAGGTCCAATGATATGGCCAGTATCCTGTTGTCCCTGGGTACTTGGGATGTTCCTTCTGGAGGATGCTTATGAGGGGCAGTTCCCCAAGGTCTTGTTTTTCCTGCTGTATGATTTTTTTTTCTGGTGCTGAAATGTCCTGTCGCTGAAGCGGCGGCGCTGAAACGTACCGCACCCCTCCCCCAGGGCGCCCCCCCCCCCCCACGGTCCGCTCCTCCCCCCCCCGTCCGCTCCCCCGCAGGTCTCTTCCCCCCCCCGCGGGTCTCTTCCCCCCCCCCCCGCGGGTCTCTTCCACCCCCCCCGCGGGTCTCTTCCCCCCCCCCCCGCGGGTCTCTTCCCCCCCCCCGCGGGTCTCTTCCCCCCCCCCGCGGGTCTCTTCCCCCCGCCCCGCTGGTCTCTTCCACCCCCCCCGCGGGTCTCTTCCCCCCCCCCGCGGTCTCTTCCCCCCCCCCGCGGTCTCTTCCCCTTCCCCCCCCCCCCCGCGGGTCTCTTCCCCCCCGCGGGTCTCGTCCCCCCCGCGGGTCTCTTCCCCCCCCCCGCGGGTCTCTTCCCCCCCCCCCCCGCGGGTCTCTTCCCCCCCCCCGCCGCGGGTCTCTTCCCCCACCCCCCCCCGCGGGTCTCTTCCCCCCCCCCCCCGCGGGTCTCTTCCCCCCCCCCCCCCCGCGGGTCTCTTCCCCCCCGCGGGTCTCGTCACCCCCCCCCCCCCCCGCGGGTCTCTTCCCCCCCCCCGCGGGTCTCTTCCCCCTCCCGCGGGTCCTCTTCTCCCCCCCCCCCCGCGGGGTCTCTTTCCCCCCCCCCGCGGGTCTCTTCCCCCCCCCGCGGGGCCTCTTCTCCCCCCGCGGGTCTCTTCCCCCCCCCCCCCCCCCCCCCCACGGGTCTCTTTCCCCCCCGCGGGTCTCTTTCCCCCCCCGCGGGTCTCTTTCCCCCCCCGCGGGTCTCTTCCCCCCCCCCGCGGGTCTCTTCTCCCCCGCGGGTCTCTTCCCCCCCCGCGGGTCTCTTTCCCCACCCCCCCCCCCCCCGCACGGTCTCTTTCCCCCGGTCTCTTCCCCCCCGCGGGTCTCTTCCCCCCCCCCCCGCGGGTTCTTCCCCACACCCCCCGCGGGTCTCTTCCCCCCCCCCGCGGGTCTTTCCCCCACCCCCCGCGGGTCTCTTCCCCCCCCCCCGGTCTCGTCCCCCCCCCACGGGTCTCTTACCCCCCCCCCCCACGTCTCTTCCCCCCACCCCCCCCACCCCCGGGTCTCTATCCCCCACCCCCCCCCCCCCGGGGTCTCTTCCCCCCCCCCCCCCCGCGGTCTCTTTCCCCCCCCCCCACGGGTCTCTTCCCCCCGCGGGTCTCTTCCCCCCCCCCCCCCCCCCCGCCGGTCTCTTCCCCACCCCCCCCCGCGGGTCTCTTCCCCCACCCCCCCCCCGCGGGTCTCTGCCCCCCCCCCCCGCGCTGTCTCTTCCCCCCCGCGGGTTCTTCCCCCCCGCGGGTCTCTTCCCCCCCCCCCGGGGTCTCTTCCCCCCCCCGGGTTCTCTTCCCCCCCCCGCGGGTCTCTTCCCCCCCACGGGTCTCTTCCCCCCCCCCCGCGGGTCTCTTCCCCCCCCCCCGGGTCTCTCCCACCCGCGGGTCTTCCCCACCCCCCCCCGCGGGTCTCTTCCCCCCCCCCCCCCGGTCTCTTCCCCCCCCCCCCCCGGGTCTCTCCCCCCCCCCCCCCCGCGGGTCTCTTCTCCCCACCCCCCCCCCCCCCCTCTCCTCTTCTCCCCCCCCCCCCCCCCCCCCCCCCCCGAGGGTCTCTTCTCCCCCCCCCGGGCCCCCCCCCCGGTCCCTCCCGCAGGTCCGCCCCCCCTCCCAGGCCCCGCCCCCCTCCCCAAGGGCGCCGAAGTTCAGCTTGCCCGGGGCGCCAGCAACCCAAGGGCCGGCGCTACTTCCTCCTCCTCCTCCTCCTCCCCCCCCCCCCATGCTGCTCGACGACTGGCAACTCCTCGGCCCTTCCCTCTGCTGCTGCAGCTGGCCCTGCAGCCACTGCGGGTTGTGGGTGTGGATGCTGCTGCATCTCCAAATCCAGTAGAGCGGCCCCAACCACTGCGCAGAACATAGGCGTTCTGTTCACAGACATTGTGCTAACCTACAGAAGGGTGGTGGGAGGCAGAGAAACGGAACATGTTAGACGGACGTTAGTCGACACCTCGGCAGCCGCCAGCCATGGGATACCAGTGTGTCCCGGTGGCCTGGTCGCGCTGCTGACACGCGGTCAGCCTAACCCCTGGTCACTTTCTGCATCCAACGGCCAGTAAACTATGGCCTCCTCACGGGTGCGTCAGTGGCCTGTGGCCAGAAGCCACAGGGGAACCAGCGGCCGTGTCCTCGTCACCTGCACACCATGGCATGCTGGCAGACATTTTGTTACGGGGTTGGACGGCTCACTCTCTACCTAACCCCCCCCCCCTCCGTCGCCCCCCACTGCCCCCTCCATCTCCCCCACTGCCCCCTCCGTCTCCCCCACTGCCCCCTCCGTCCCCCCCACTGCCCCCTCCGTCCCCCCCACTGCCCCCTCCGTCCCCCCCACTGCCCCCGTTCTGGACCCCCTCCCGTTCCCAGGGATGCCTTCCCCGTTGTGGCCAGACTCGAGCGGTGCGCTGAACGGTGCACTGAGCGGTGCGCAGAGTGGTGCCCTGACCTCCTCCAAGCAGTCGTCAGCCAGGCCGACTGGTTGACGAATTTAAAAAGCAGGTGTGTTTCACGACGTCCAAACAGGGCGCCATGACGTCGGGACTTCGGCCCATCCGGGCCGGTGAATAGCGGGGGGGCTCTCAGTGGCGATTCTGGTCGTGTCAGGGGCGGGAAGGAGGCGTTTGTCGGGAAACGCGACTCCGACAATTTGCGGGGTTTGGAGAATAGCGGGAGGGCGTCAGAACAGCGTCGCCGTAAAAATTTCCGACGCCCGCTATTCTCCGAACCGTCGTGAGTCCGGAGAATCGCGCCCACAGTGTTTACTGTACGTGCGTTCCGGTATGCATTGACACCATAAGACCATAAGACATAGGAGCGGAAGTAAGGCCATTCGGCCCCTCGAGTCCACTCCACCATTCAATCATGGTTGATTTCAACTCCATTTACCCGCTCTCTCCCCATAGCCCTTAATTCCTCGAGAAATCAAGAATTTATCAATTTCTGTCTTAAAGACACTCAACGTCCCGGCCTCCACCACCCTCTGTGGCAATGAATTCCACAGACCTACCACTCTCTGGCTGAAGAAATTTCTCCTCATCTCTGTTCTAAAGTGACTCCCTTTTATTCTAAGGCTGTGCCCCCGCGTCCTAGTCTCCCCTGCTAATGGAAACAACTTCCCTACGTCCATCCTATCCAAGCCATTCATTATCTTGTACGTTTCTATTAGATCTCCCCTCAACCTCCTAAACTCCAATGAATATAATCCCACGATCCTCAGACGTTCATCGTATGTTAGGCCTACCATTCCTGGGATCATCCGTGTGAATCTCCGCTGGACCCGCTCCAGTGCCAGTATGTCCTTCCTGAGGTGTGGGGCCCAAAATTGCTCACAGTATTCTAAATGGGGCCTAACTAGTGCTTTATAAAGCCTCAGAAGTACATCCCTGCTTTTATATTCCAAGCCTCTTGCGATAAATGACAACATTACATTTGCTTTCTTAATTACGGACTCAACCTGCAAGTTTACCTTTAGAGAATCCTGGACTAGGACTCCCAAGTCCCTTTGCACTTTAGCATTATGAATTTTGTCACCGTTTAGAAAATAGTCCATGCCTCTATTCTTTTTTCCAAAGTGCAAGACCTCGCACTTGCCCACGTTGAATTTCATCAGCCACTTCTTGGACCATTCTCCTAAACTGTCTAAATCTTCCTGCAGCCTCCCCACCTCCTCAATACTACCTGCCCCTCCACCTATCTTTGTATCATCGGCAAACTTGGCCAGAATGCCCCCAGTCCCGTCATCTAGATCGTTAATATATAAAGAGAACAGCTGTGGCCCCAACACTGAACCCTGCGGGACACCACTTGTCACCGGTTGCCATTCCGAAAAAGAACCTTTTATCCCAACTCTCTGCCTTCTGTCTGACAGCCAATCGTCAATCCATGTTAGTACCTTGCCTCGAATACCATGGGCCCTTATTTTACTCAGCAGTCTCCCGTGAGGCACCTTGTCAAAGGCCTTTGGAAGTCAAGATAGATAACATCCATTGGCTCTCCTTGGTCTAACCTATTTGTTATCTCTTCAAAGAACTCTAACAGGTTTGTCAGGCACGACCTCCCCGTACTAAATCCATGCTGACTTGTCCTAATCCGACCCTGCACTTCCAAGAATTTAGAAATCTCATCCTTAACGATGGATTCTAGAATTTTGCCAACAACCAAGGTTAGACACCACTGTCGAGGTGACGGAGTATCGCGGTTTGCTGTCCACCTGGTGCCCGTCACGGTTTTGGCGTCGGAACCTATTCTCCGCCCAATCGCATTGCGCGATTTCAGCCTCGGCAAAAGGAGAATCCCGCCCAAGTTCTTCCCTTCTTCCTATATTTGTTGGAGACCCCTAAGCATGGTGATCAGTCTTTCTATCTGTACAGCACCTGTATAGCAAAATCAAATAATCAGTGAATAAGATGCTGATTTGTAAAAAATGTGTTTTGCCGTTTGATACCTCGGCCTCTTGCAAGTCATAAACGAGCATGACAGTCACAACTAAAGAAAATACGCTGGTATTCTTTTAGACTTTTGAACATTGTTTGCCCTAGATTTAATTTCTGCATGGCGGTTTCTGGGAAGAGTACAATAGAGCTAACATATGGTGTGGGTGTGCAGTCCTGTTTCAGAAAGAAGCGTATAGAACCAACTTTCAGAGCTATCTCTCACTGAGAGTTATGCAGGCTTAACAACTTGGCAATGTCGGTGCATTTACAAAGGCTGTTAATTTCCAATGAGTGACTGTGGCTTTCTCCAAGACCCATTTTCGATTGTTATTTACGCTCACATGCTTCCAAGAACTGTGAGTCCGCTTCTGCAGAAACGTGATGTCACAGGTCTGTATTTTTCCAGATACTTAGTGAAGATTACTCAAAAAAGGAACATTATCACATACTGGCTTCTATTCTAAAGGTCATTGAACCGAAAATATTAATCTGATATATTTTCTTCCTCCATCGATGCTGCCTGACCTGTGGTGCGGTTCCAGTATCTTTTCGATTCATTTCAGATTTCCCGTACCTGCTTTTTCTTTTCACCTTAAAACATGCGCATAATTTTGGTGGCTTTCCATCCTAATTATGAATTTTAATATATAACTTCAGGACTAATTTTAAGCACTGGCATAAATATCCCTTGTATAAGTATAGTGTTGAACAGCCATTGTTCTATTTGGACAAGTGACAACGTTATATTTCCAACTGTAGGACATTGCAAGATTGGTTCAAGAATGTTAAATTGAAATCAGTTGTTTCTATCATTTTGGGGAATAATTGGATAAAGCCTGCACACATGCATGGGGATTGCAATGTGTGATAAACCCAGATCCATTATTTCTGATGCTGGGTGATTAGTTTTCCTAACGTCACATCCGGTGCATCATTGTTCCGCTGACCAATAGGAGGAGGCGAGGGTGGTACTTCCGGCGGTGGGACTGTTTGTGCCCGGGGCCTGTGAAGGACATAGAGAGCGGCCAAGTGAACATGATATGAGGGCTGAAAATGGCTGGTCTCGATGCTGGCAATCAGCACCAGTTCACTGGCTTCCACAAGTACTTCAATGCCTACTCCATCATAGGGAGGAGGAAGTATGTGACAGCTACATAAACAGGGATTGCAGCAATTTATTTGTTCTTCAAACTGAGATCCAAGAAGAAGGCATCAGCAGCAAATACAGAAAATAAATGGCGTGTGGTTCTCCTCTGGGGCAGGGCAAGTGGAATTTAAGGAACAGCATGTGAAATCTGTGAATTTTTGAAACCTCTGCAATCGTTTCACTATAATGGTGTATTATGAGTTATCGGTCTTCACAAATAAAACGCATATAGTGTTTTAAAAAAAGAATAACGTCCGCATGCAGGCCCCCTCAGGCAGATCTGGCAGTGCACAGGCCCGGCGCACAGCGGGCCAGACTGCCACTTTCTAACATTAGAGTACTTTCCCAGTACCATCTCCTCCTGACATCAGCGTCCTGTCCGAGGACCGTCTCCACCTGACGTCAGCAGGTTGCCCCAGTACCATCTCCACATAACGTCGGCGCACAGTCCCAGTGCAGTCTCCTCCTTACGCCAACGCACTGTCCCAGTACCGTATCTTCCTGATGTCAGCACAATGTCCCAGTACCGTCTCCTCCTGACGTCAGTGCGCTGTCCCAGTACCGTCTCCTCCTGACATCAGCGCACTGTCACAGTACCATCTCCTCCTGAAATCAGTGCGCTGTCCCAGTACCATCTCCTCCTGATGTCAGTGTGCTGTCACAGTACCGTCTCCTCCTGACGTCAGCACACTGTCCCAGTTACATCTTCGCCTGACGTCAGCACACAGTTCCAGTGACATCTCCTCCTGATATCAGCGCACTGTCCCAGTACCATCTCCTCCTGATGTCAGTGCACTGTCCCAGTTACGTCTCCTCCTGATGTCAGTGCTCTGTCCCAGTACCGTCTCCTCCTGATGTCTGCGCAGTGTTCCAGTACCGTCTCCTCCTGATGTCTGCGCAGTGTCCCAGTACCGTCTCCTCCTGATATCAGCGCACTGTCCCAGTACCATCTCTTCCTGATGTCAGTGCGCTGTCCCAGTACCGTCTCCTCCTGATATCAGCGCACTGTCCCAGTACCATCTCTTCCTGATGTCAGTGTGCTGTCCCAGTACCGTCTCCTCCTGATGTCAGTGCACTGTCCCAGTACCGTATTCTCCTGATATCAGCGCGCTGTCCCAGTACCGTCTCCTCCTGATGTCTGCGCACTGTCCCAGTACCGTCTCCTCCTGATATCAGTGCGCTGTCCCAGTACCGTCTCCTCCTGATGTCAGTGCGCTGTCCCAGTACCGTCTCCTCCTGATGTCTGCGCACTGTCCCAGTACCGTCTCCTCCTGATGTCAGTGCGCTGTCCCAGTACCGTATCCTCCTGATGTCAGTGCGCTGCCCCAGTACCGTCTCATCCTGATGTCAGTGCGCTGTCCCAGTACCATCTCCTCCTGATGTCAGCACACTGTCCCAGTTATATCTTCGCCTGACGTCAGCACACAGTTCCAGTGACGTTTCCTCCTGATTTCAGCGCGCTGTCCCAGTACAATCTCCTCCTGATGTCAGCGCACTGTCCCAGTACCGTCTCCTCCTGACGTCAGCGCACTGTCCCAGTTACATCTTCGCCTGACATCAGCACACAGTTCCAGTGACGTCTCCTCCTGATATCAGCGCACTGTCCCAGTACCGTCTCCTCCTGACGTCAGCGCACTGTCCCAGTACCGTCTCCTCCTGATGTCAGTGCGCTGTCCCAGTCCCGTATCCTCCTGACGTCAGTGCACTGTCCCAGTACCGTCTCCTCCTGACGTCAGCGCGCTGTCCCAGTACCATCTCTTCCTGATATCAGTGCGCTGTCCCAGTACCATCTCCTCCTGATGTCTGCTCAGTGTCCCAGTACCATCTCTTCCTGATATCAGCGCGCTGACCCAGTACCATCTCCTCCTGATGTCTGCGCAGTGTCCCAGTACCGTCTCCTCCTGACATCAGCGCGCTGTCCCAGTACCGTCTCCTCCTGACATCAGTGCGCTGACCCAGTACCGTCTCCTCCTGATGTCAGTGCGCTGTCCCAGTACCGTCTCCTCCTGATGTCTGCGCAGTGTCACAGTACCATCTCTTCCTGATATTAGCGCGCTGACCCAGTACCATCTCCTCCTGATGTCTGCGCAGTGTCCAGGTACCGTCTCCTCCTGACATCAGTGCGCTGACCCAGTACCGTCTCCTCCTGACGTCAGTGCACAGTCCCAGTACCGTATCCTCCTGACGTCAATGCGCTGTCCCAGTACCGTCTCCTCCTGATGTCAGTGCGCTGTCCCAGTACCTTCTCCTCCTGATGTATGTGCACTGTCACAGTACCGTCTCTTCCTGACGTCAGTGCACTGTCCCAGTACCTTCTCCTCCTGATGTATGTGCACTGTCACAGTACCGTCTCTTCCTGACGTCAGTGCGCTGTGTCCCAGTACCGTCTCCTCCTGATGTCAGTGCGCTGCCCCAGTACCTTCTCCTCCTGATGTCTGTGCACTGTCCCAGTACCTTCTGCTCCTGATGTCTGTGCACTGTCCCAGTACCGTCTCCTCCTGATGTCTGTGCACTGTCACAGTACCATCCCCTCCTGATACCAGCGCCCTGTCCCAGTACCGTCTCCTCCTGATGTCTGTGCACTGTCCCAGTACCGTCTCCTCCTGATGTCTGTGCACTGTCACAGTACCATCCCCTCCTGATATCAGCGCGCTGTCCCAGTACCGTATCCTCCTGATGTCTGCGCAGTGTCCCAGTATCGTCTCCTCCTGATGTCTGCGCAGTGTCCCAGTACCGTATCCTCCTGATGTCTGCGCACTGTCACAGTACCATCTCTTCCTGATATCAGCGCGCTGTCCCAGTACCATCTCCTCCTGATGTCTGCGCAGTGTCCCAGTACCGTCTCCTCCTGATATCAGTGCGCTGTCCCAGTACCGTCTCCTCCTGATATCAGTGCACTGTCCCAATACCGTCTCCTCCTGATGTCTGCGCAGTGTCCCAGTACCGTATCCTCCTGATGTCAGTGTGCTGTCCCAGTACCGTCTCCTCCTGATGTCTGTGCACTGTCCCAGTACCGTATCCTCCTGATGTCAGTGTGCTGTCCCAGTACCGTCTCCTCCTGATGTCTGTGCACTGTCACAGTACCATCTCCTCCTGATGTCTGTGCAGTGTCCCAGTTACATCTTCGCCTGACGTCAGCACACAGTTCCAGTGACGTCTCCTCCTGATATCAGCGCGCTGTCCCAGTACCATCTCCTCCTGATGTCAGTGCGCTGTCCCAGTTACGTCTCCTCCTGACGTCAGTGCGCTGTCCCAGTACCATGTGTGTTATGTGCAGGTAAGTACTGGGAAATGAAAGACTAAAACCCTAACACTTCAAAGGCATTTGAAGACTAAAAATGGCGTGTTTGAGGACAAACATCTTGACTTTTTTCAAAGTTTGCATTAAAGTTGGTTGCAAAGTTTGGGTGGCATGGGTCGTGAAGGTTGGCTGACGTGGGTCATGACGGGTGGCCGGTTGGTGAAAATGGGTTCCAGGCAAAAAAGATTGAAAAACACTAGTTTAAATGATAGTGGTATGTAATCTAACACTAAACGTGCTGTTGGGTTGCTGCGGGTCTCAGCGAGAATCCCCAGTTTTTGCAAGGTTTGCACTGTTTAAACTAGTCCTGAACTAGGCCAGCCTCAGCCTGCACCTGTGAAAAGGGGGGGGGGGGGGGTGCATTGTGTCATAGTAGATGCAGGAACTGGTTGTTGTAGACATTCTGAGCAGGAAGAACATTGACTATACAATAGGGTAGAGAGTGGCTGCAAGCTTCCTGAAAGCAGCACATGGAGGCCTTGGTGCAGGAGTTGGGCATGAGGAACGAAGGCCTCTATCCACAGGGGACACTGCAGACACCACAAAGGCAAAAGGAGGTGATAGTCTTTACAGTCAATGTTAATAGTGTAGCCCAAGGAACTTCATGCAGTGAGGGCAAAGGTCATTGGCTTCACCAGATCTGGTCAAGGTTATTGAATGCATCTTTATGTTCTTTTAACTGAACCACAAGTCTTACACAGCACACTTCCACCCCCCCACTCATACCAACCACATAAATCAACAATGACTCATACCAAATAATCATAGCTTTGTTTCGCCCAGGCACACTTAACACTGTTGCAAGAATCACACCTACATTTCACATCTATTCAATTATTGCACATTTTCCAAACACATTGCACCGTGCTCACTGATACACTTCCCCATCTCTTCGAGGCAGCAGTGTCAAATGGAAGGAGGCAGGCACGGCTGAAAATGCTTATTCTAATATAGTGAGGGTGCTCCCCACTGTTGGAGGAGCCTTGATTGAGGCTGTTGCCACCATTAAAGCTGATGGTTTATTCGTACCTAATCCTCCCACATCACATTTCCCTTTCGTCCTGCAACCACCACTAATTTAAATGCTACAGATGGTGTAAGTATTTTCTGTTTTGAAAAGTATTTTATTGAGGCATTTATATATTAACGCAACAAACATAATCACAAATCAAATCAAGCCAGCAGGGCTGCAAATAACCAACTCGACAAAATATCCCACTATCGCGACCCCCACCTCCCAACTCCCCTTCCTTCCCAAGACATCAGCCTCTCTCAACCCCTGAACTCCCGGGTCGTCTGACAGTCTAATGATCACCACCTCTGAACTCGAGACCACCTGCATCTTCAAGTCCTCTAACATAACGTCGGCAAACCCCTGCCAGAAGCCCTAAGCTTCAGACACTGCCAAAACATGTGGACATGATTCGTAGGCCCACCCACACACCACCCACACCTAGCCTCCATCCCTTCAAAATACCTGCTCATCCTGGCCACAGTCATGTGTATCTGTGAACTGACCTGAACTGGATAAGGCTAAGCCTAGCGCACGTCAACGATGCATTCACCCTCTTCAAGGGCCTCCTCCCACAACCCTCGAACTCCCTACCTAACTCTTCCTCCTACGTGCGCTTCATCTCCCCTATCAGGGCTCCTCCCCAGTCCATCAGCTCCTTGTAAATTTATGACACCTTCCCCTTCCCGGCCCCTGTTCTTGACACCATCTTGTCCTGTAGCCCCACGGGCGGCATGCGAGGTAAGGACAGTACCTGTCTCCGAACTAAGTCCCTCATCTGAAAAATACCAGAACCCATTCCCGACGGGCAGCTCAATTTCCTCCTCCAACTCCTCCAGACTCGGAGAGCCACTGTCAATGAACAGATCCCCAAACCGCTCAATCCCCCGAAACCCCCCATCCAGCCCCCCCCGGAACAAACCGGTGATTCCTACAAATCGGTGCCCAAACAAAGGCCCCCTCCAGCCCCAGGTGCTGCCGGCACAGTCCCCACACCCTAAGGGCCACCACCACCATCTGGCTTGTGGAGTACCTGGTCGGCGAGAATGGCAGAGGCACCATTAACAGTGCCCCAAACCCGTATACCTGCAAGAGGCTGCTCCAAACATAATCACAAATCAAATCAAGCCAACAGCGCTACCACACCAACCCCTCCCCCACTACCCACTTCTGAACCATAGCTATGTTCGCCGCCCAGTAAGTTTTGGAGAGCCAACCCCCTCACCCTTGGCCACACTCTATCAGCACCTTCTTTGCCCACGGGGCTTTACCCACCCAAACAAATCCTGAAATCATCATGTTCACCGTCCTAAAAAAAGCCTGAGGAATTAAAATCAGGATGTTCTGGAACACAAACAAGAACCTCGGGAGGGCCGTCATTTTCACCCATTGCACCTGTCCCGCCAATGACACCGGGAGAACATCCCACCTCCTAAAGACCCCCTTTATCTGTTCCACCAACCGAGCCACATTCCGCTTGTGCAGCTGCTCCCACCCCCGCACCACCTGAATGCCCAAGTACCGAAAGTTCCCCCCCACCACCCTAAACGGCAACTCCCCCAGCTTCTTCTCCTGCCCCCTTGCCTGGATCGTAAAGGCCTCGCTCTTCCCCACATTCAATTTATACCCGAGAACCGGCCAAATTCCTCCAAAATCCTCACAATCCCCCCAATAACTTCTAATGGATCCAAAATATACAGCAGCAAGTCATTTGCATACAGCGAGACGCTATGCTCCACTCCCCCCCCCCCCCCCCCCCCGTAGTATCCCCTGCCAACCCCTTGATGCTCTCAGCACCATTGCCAGTGGCTCTATAGCCAAGGCAAAGATCATTGGGGAGAGTGCATCCCCGATGCAGCCTAAATTATTCCAAGCTCACCCGGTGATGACACCATCAATTCACGCGACACGTGGTTAGAAGTGAACAGTGGTTTTAATCATCTTACAACAGAGCCTGCCTGTGACGAGATGAACTCCAGATGAACTGGCAGGCAGGCTCTCAGCATCAACCTTTATACATCCGGTTAAGGGGAAGAGCCATGGGTGGAGCCATGGGCGGAGCCAAGGGTGGAGCCCAGTACAAGCTCCTCATCTCCCCCTATGGGTAAAGCCGCGCAACAACACGTGATCCAATACAATATACAGGCTCAACACATGTTGTACAATACAGTGTGGATTATTAGTATTTATAATTCACCACACCCGGTTTGTCCGCACACTCGCCACCAGTGCCTGGTACAATAACCAGACCCAGTCCACAAACCGCTGACCGAACCCAAACCACCCCAGCACCTCCCACAAATAATCTCACTCCACCCTATCAAAGGCCTTCTCCGTGTCCATGGTGACCACAACCTCCACACTCCGTCCCTTCAGTGGCATCATTATGATGTTCAGTAACCTTGTGATGCTGGCCGACAACTGCCCCCCCCCTTAATGAACCCTGTCTGGTCCTCCCTCCCCCCCACAACACAACAATCCCAACCCCCATCAACACTCTAACCTGCTCACCCCCGTTGCCCTTCCGTGAGCTAGCCCACCCAGCTAGCCTGGCAGCCACTGCCCATTGCACCTAACATCCTACCCCCTATTGATTGCCCCCCCCCCTCCCCTCGCTATCCTGGTGCAAACAACAACACCAACATTCAAAACCCAAAAACAAAGAAAGAGCAAACCACCCATCCCCCACAGAAGAACACAGGACAATGGCCCCCAGAGGGAAACAAAATCGAAAAGGAACAAAAACGAACACCTCCTCCAGAGTTCAATGTCCTCCTTCTCCTGCCAGTCCATTATCCCTCACAAACTCTATTGCTTCATCCGGCATCCCAAAATAAAGTTCACTGCCATTGGAAGTCACCCAGAGGCGAGCCGGTACAGCATTACAAATTTCACTCCCTTCTCGTTCAAGCTGCTCCATCGACCACTGAGACGTTAGTGCCAGGGTAACTCCATCATCTTCCTCTGTGTCACAGGTACAGCTTCTCGCTCGTACTGCTCCATTCTTTTAAAACTAGTCTTGGTCCACGAATCCATCCACTGGTGGGACACCTTGCACAACTCCTGTACCTTTTTTGCTCAACAAGCCCACCCGTTGTCCGGGGAAAAGGTCTAAAAACACCGCCATGAGTGGAAGCCACCAAATGTGCGCTCACTCACACCATGGCTGCCACCGGAACCCAGATGGGTAAGTATTAACCTCTAGCTTTCTGACCGTTCCAAAACCCTACCCTTGTGCCTGTCTCCTTACGGATACCCAGGAACCTCTCACCTGGCCAAGCAATGGTGCCGGAACAGGACCGACTCTTTGAAAGAGCACCCTACCTCGGCCCACTCCCCTGTCCTATCACCGTAGACCTAAAACCCCACCTACCCTTTGGACACTAAGGGGCAATTTATCATGGCCAATCCACCTAGCCTGAACACCTTTGGACTGTAGGAGGAAACCGGAGCACCCGGAGAAAACCCACGCAGACATGGGGAGAAAGTGCAAACTCCACACAGTTTGCATCCAAAGCTGGAATTGAACCCGGATCCCTGGCATTGTGAAGCAGTAGTGCTAACTACTGTGCCACCGTTGATCCTCAGTGGTGAAGCCCTGCTCTTCAATGTTTGATTTCTGGCAGCTGGCTCGATGGTGCTGAAGTTCCTAGAGTTCAGGCACACTGTTCAGGCATGCAGTGTTTGATGGACATGCGGTGCACTAATCATCCTCTGAGACATGGCACCTGTGCCCTCGAGGAGGCACTTGAGAGTTGAGGAGCGTTGAGGAGCGTTTGATTCCCTGCTGGGTCACTGTCTGTGTGGAGTCTGCACGTTCTCCCCGTGTCTGCATTGGTTTCCTCCGGGTGATCCGGTTTCCTCCCACAGTCCATAGATGTGCAGGTTAGGTGGATTGGCCAAGATAAATTGCCCTTCGAGTCTAAAAAGGTTAGGAGGGGATGTGGGGATAGGGTGGAAGTGAGGCCTTAAATGGGACGGTGCAGACTCATTGTGCCAAATGGCCTCTTTCTGCATTGTATGTTCTATGTTCTATATTCTAAGTGTTCTTGCACCTAACAAGCCCACGCACACACGGGGAGAACATGCAGACTCCGCACAGACAGTGACCCAAGCCGGGAATCGAACCTGGGACCCTGGCGCTGTGAAGCCATTGTGCTAACCACTATGCTACAGTGCTGCCCCTTGAATTATCAGGGAGAGACGGGAATGTGGAATTCGAAACTCAAACAGATCAAGTATGATTTTATTGAATATCAGAGAAGGCTCAAGGGGCTGAATGGCCTATTTCTGCTCCTATTTCATGTTTGTATATTGCTTCTCACCATTCAGTAAGAATATATACAGTTAAATTTCTGAGTTGAATTCCAACATATGATTGTGAATAAATCATTTTTATGTCATTCAGCAGCTAAACGCTCCTGATCTCCCTGTCTCTTTCCCTCCTGGTCTGCTGATGGATGCCGAGCTGAAAGTTCTGTCTTTTTCCAGCTCTCCTGCTGCTATTGCCTTTTCTACACATGGTGGAGCACTGGCTACCAATTCCGTTCTTGATTCTTCAACTGCTTCTCCTATCCCTGCACCTTTCCCAATGTGCTTCGCACTAGTAACTCGCTCGTGATATTTTGCTGGCCTCCCTGGCTTAGTTATTCACTGGAGAAACACCCAAGGGCGAATGTTTTAAGTGCTGTATTTTTAAACATTGTAGAGTACACATGATAAAATATTTTACAGGTATACTACAAAGTACAGCAAAATCAAGAGTGGGAAATTAAACTTCACTAGGCAAGGACATCCCAAAATCTCTCCGAGGAAATAGATCTTCTGCAAGATGATCTTCTGTATACCGACTTCTAAAATGATCATTATGCCATTGGAAAGAGCATAAAGCAATGTTACGATTCAATCAATAAAGAAATAATTTGCATTTATACAACATTTGTCATGATCTCAGGGCTCCCAAAGTCCTATTTTATGAAAGTTCTTTACAGTCAAGTGCTTTTGATGTATGGTCAACGTTGTAATGTCGCAACTACAAACAGCAGTGAGATAGCAATCAAATAATCAATAAATGATACTGGGTGTTGGATAAATATCAGGCTGGAAAATGGGGCCGGCTGACCCCCCCCCCCCCCCCTCCCAACCCAATTCTTTGAATAGTGCCATGGGATTGTTCACATCCAACCGAGAGGAGCAGATTGGGTCCTCTGCTTGATGTCTCGTCGGAAAGAAAGCTCCTCTGACATTACAGTATTTCTTCAGTGCTGCCCTGAAGTGTGAGATGAGATTATGTGCTCAAGTCTCTGAATAGGGATGTGAAACCACAACTTCCTGAGGTGAGAACTTGAGTAGGGTCGCTTATCAACCTGTAATGTCTTTAACGTTTTTTAGTTTTCCAAGTAAGGGGCAATTTAGCATGGCCAATCCGTCTACCCTGCACATCTTTTGGGTTGTGGGGGTGAGACCCACACAGATACGGGGAGAATGTACAAACACCACACGGACAGTGACCCTGGGCTGGGATTGAACCCGGGTCCTCAGCGCCGTGAAGCAGCAATGCGCCACCGTGCCGCCCCCGTAATCTCTTTAAAACTTAAATGTTACTTGAGTCTGCATTCCACATGCTCCTGAAAAGAACTTTCAAAATCTGCTGAGAAAAGAGCGATTAGAATTCACCGGACAGTTCAGTATTTGGAAAGAAACTGTATGGTGTAATCCTGAGCCCTACTTAGCTGGAAGATCTCAGGTTCAATTGCTCCAATCTCTGCAGTGCGACGTTAATTGTCGAAGACTCATTTGGATCTGGTGAGGTAGGGTTCCCATTCAGCACGGCTTCCCACTGCTGATCAATATTCAGGGAGTCCTGATTGAAAAAGTGACATTGGCTGGAGAGTGAGGACAATATCAGGTTTGAATGGTTTAGAATCACTCCGCCCAAGGGAGAAAGTGTAGAATCAATTGAAAGAAAAATGGAAATGAGTACACACACCACCTGTTTGTCCATGATGACACTGACACCGTCTGAGGGGGTGGACTAGACTGGAACCTCTCTTGTTTTACATGTTGCAGCTGTTCGCGTAAATGTTTTTGTTTCATTCTTTCTAAAAAGGTTAACAGAATAATTTGAGGCATTTATTTGTTTCCACAAAGACACCTGTCCTTCATTGGAAAAATGTTAAAAATGAGTAATTATTACAATGATTTTCGAAAGTGAATTCGCAACATGCCCAAAAAAGAAGTTCTGATGAGAATTAAATGGACATGAAGCTTCCCTCCGCAGCCACATTGTGGAAAATACTCTTTCTCATAGACTTTGCTTTTATTATGCCCACTTATTATTTTGTTACCCGTGATGAAGGAAATTTTTCCAACATCTGCGGGCAAGTTTAGAGGCACGGGGGGCCAGGAAAATGGCAAAAATGAACATGCATGGCTAGCACCCTGACATAATTACTCAGAATGCAATTTGACTAAACCAACAGCGACTGTAGCTGAAAGTTTAACAGATTGGGTTGATCATTTGTAAATGCAAAGCATATATAAAACCAAAATTACCAGAGTAATTTGCTTGTTAAAAGTTGTTTTTCCTGAACACCGTGATATGTTTAACAAAAATAGGTACATTTGAAAATAAATAATGAAAAGAACAACTCTTTTCTTCTTCCTTCCTACATACTTTTGTTAACCTATCTGACTTTACTCTTTCAGTCTGGGTATCTCCTTTTATTTCCATTAGCTTGATTTTGCTCCTTCAACATCTCTGACTGTGTCAAACCTGAACTTTAACTTTGGCTACCATCTCCAATGAATGGTTAGGACTGTGACATTGATGTGTCTGAATCAAAGGCCCTGACTCACTTTGCTCTACTAGTGAATTCTGTAATACTGTAGTAGTGAGTCTGTAAAACGTTCAGTGGCGTATCTTGTATCCTCCCTTCTGGCAAGTTTGGTAGCGGGTGTATTTACTTGAGTGGGAGGATGCAGGTGGGGCTCATGCAACCTTTATGCCTCCATTGCGATTAAGTCTGGATGGGAAGGCCATGGACAACCTTCCTGCTGTGAAAGAATCTACTTGTAATCAGGGGTTATAAGGCCAAAAGGAGTGCGTATACAAAGTAGAGATTAAAAATTAAAAGCAGAGTTCAACTGCTAGACAAGGGTTTAAAAGTCCATAATGTAGCTGTGGTGAATCATAATAGCATAATTCACACTGTTATCACACATGTTGTACCATGCCTCTGTAAGCTCGGCACACGAGCAGTTGCGCGGCTCTGCCCCTAGGGGGAGGTGTACTGGGAATGTACGGAAGTTTGTACTGGGCTCCACCCTTGGCTCCGTCCATGACTCCTCCCCCCCCCCCCACTGGTTGTATAAAGCTTGGCAGTCGGAGCCTGCCTGCCAGTTCATCTAGAGGTCACCTCATCACAGGCAGGCTCTGTTGTAAGACGATTAAAGCCACTGTTCACTTCTAACCACGTATCGCGTGAATTGATGGTCTCATCGATTTAATCGTCTTAAGAAACAGTAAGGAACGACTATGGAATCAGCCCTCAAGCCTGATCGACTGGAACTCGACCCACAGGATGCAGAGGCGAAAGAAATCTTTTCACATTGGCTCCGATGTTTTAGAATCATAGAATCATAGAAATTACAGTGCAGAAGGAGGCCATTCGGCCCATCGAGTCTGCACTGGCTCTTGGAAAGAGCACCCTACCCAAGGTCAACACCGCCACCCCATCCCCATAACCCAGCAACCCCACCCAACACGAAGGGCAATTTTGAACACTAAGGGCAATTTATCATGGCCAATCCACCTGCGCATCTTTGGACTGTGGGAGGAAACCAGAGCACCCGGAGAAAACCCATGCACACACGGGGAGGATGTGCAGACTCCGCACAGACAGTGACCCAAGCCAGAATCGAACCTGGGACCCTGGAGCTGTGAAGCGATTGTGCTATCCACAATGCTACCGTGCTGCCCACAAAGGTAGGTTTTAAGGCCTACCTGGCTAAAGCAAGCACCACAGAAACGACGGAGGAGCAGAAACTCAGCCTACTGCACGCAAGGGTGAGCCATCGTATATCTACTCAGCTAAATTGTACCAGCTCATACACAGAGGCCCTAGCCCTACTCGACAAAATGTACGTGAGGCCCGTCAATGAGGTCTATGGGCGCCACGTTTTTACTACTCGCCGCCAGCGCCCCACAGAATCGCTAGAAGAATTTCTAAGAGACTTAAAAGCCTTATCCCGGAACTGTAATTACCAGGCAGTAAATGCTGCTGAACATAGAGAACTTGCTGTCCACGATGTCTTTGTTGCAAGCCTTAGATCGAATTACGTGCGCCAGCGACTGCTGGAGAAAGGGGCTCAAAATTTAGAAGATACTATTAAACTCGCTACAACTATGGAGGTCTCATTTCGTAGCCTCACCTCGTTTCCTGCGGACTCCGCTACCCCGTCATGGGCCCACGACCAGTGACTGCCCCAGGCCTGCGCCGTGCAGCTGCCCAGCCACCATGCTGCCCCAGCCTGCCACTTTTGTGGCCAGTCCCAGCACCCGCGGCAGCACTGCCCGGCCCGCAACGCGACCTGCAGCAGCTGCGGGCGAAAAGGTCACGATGCCAGAGTGTGTCTGGCAAGGAAGGCCCCAGCCCCTAACCCTCCCGTGGCACAAAGCAACCGCTCTCTGCACTCGCAGGCCCGAATGCTGCGGCCTATACCCCGACTCCGCCCGCCACTTGCGATCCATGGGGGCTGCCATCTTGGCGGACCCCCACCATGCGGCCGACCACGTGTGACTCATGGGGGCCGCCATCTTGGATGCCATCTTCCTCGCCGCCTGCCACGTGCGATCCACGGGGGCGGCCATCTTGGGCTCCATCCTCTCCAAACTCAGAAAATTTGATTGAAGACTGCGACCTCAGCGGGCACTCATCGCGAGGCCACCCCAGCGCAGCCGACCGAGCCGCCGACTACCTGCAACTCCACGCAGTCACACTGGACCAATCGCGCCCAAAACATCTCCACAACTCTATGAAAACGGTCCAAATCAACGGGTACAGTACACCGTGCCTTTTCGACTCCGGGAGCACCGAGAGATTCGTACACCCAGATCTGGTAAGGCGTTGTTCGCTCCCTGTTTTTCCTGCATGGCAAACTATCTCCCTCGCTTCGGGTTCCCACTCTGTCCACATCCAAGGACGCACCATCGCGACTCTAACGATCCAAGGCTCTAGTTACTCTAATTTTCAACCTTACGTCCTGCCCGAACTCTGATCCCCACTCTTACTGGGACTCGACTTTCAGTGCAATCTCAAGAGTCTCACCCTCAGCTTTGGCGGACCTCTACCCCCACTCACTATCTGCAGCCAAGCCATGCTGCAAATCCCCCCCCCCTCCTCTCTTTGCCAATCTCACTCCGGACTGTAAACCCGTAGCCACTCTCAGCAGGCGGTACAGCCTACAGGACAGGGTGTTCATTCGAACCGAGGTCCGGAGGCTCCTATGTGAGCGGATCATAGAGGCCAGTAACAGTCCCTGGAGAGCTCAGGTGGAGGTCGTCAAGACCGGGGGGAAATTCCGCATGGTCATAGACTATAGTTAGACTATTAATCGGTTTACGCTCCTCGACGCGTACCCCCTCCCCAGGATTGCAGACATGGTAAATCAGATAGCCCAGTATCGGATTTTCTCCATAGTTGATCTGAAGTCTGCATACCACCAGCTCCCAATCTGCCCGGAGGACCGCCAATTCACGGCGTTCGAGGCCGATGGCCGCCTCTTCCACTTCCTCTGGGTTCCCTTTGGTGTCACAAATGGGGTCTCGGTGTTCCAACGAGCAATGGACTGAATGGTGGACCAGTACGGGTTGCGGGCCACATTTCCGTACTTGGATAACATCACCATCTGCGGCTTTGAGCAGCAGGACCACGATGCCAACCTCAATCGATTTCTCCAGACGGCCCAGAAGCTTAACCTCACGTACAACAAGGAGAAATGCGTTTTCCGCACAACCAGACTAGCCAACCTCGGATATGTCGTGGAAAACGGAGTCCTGGGCCCCAACCCGGACCGTATGCGCCCCCTCTTAGAACTCCCTCTCCCTCATTGTCACAGGGCCCGCAACCGATGCTTGGGGTTCTTTTCATATTATGCCCAGTTGGACCCTCAATATGCGGACAAAGCCCGCCCACTCTTTAAGGCCACACTTTTTCCCCTGTCAGCTGAGGCTCGTCAGGCCTTCAACTGCATCAAGGAGGACATCGCCAAGGCTGCCATGCGGGCGGTGGATGAATCCGTCCCTTTCCAGGTTGAGAGCGGTGCCTCAGAGGTCGCTCTTGCAGCCACACTAAATCAGGCAGGGAGACCAGTCGCATTTTTCTCCCGAACCCTCTCCGCTTCGGAACTTCGACACTCCTCAGTCGAAAAGGAAGCACAAGCCATTGTGGAGGCTATTCGTCACTGGAGGCACTACCTCGCAGGTGGAAGGTCCACCCTCATCACTGACCAAAGATCGGTTGCCTTCATGTTTGACAACTCGCAAAGGGGCAAAATCAAAAATGATAAAATTCTGAGGTGGAGGATCGAGCTCTCCACCTACAAATACGATATTATGTATCGACCGGGGAAGCTCAACGAGCCCCAGATGCCCTGTCCTGCGGCACATGTGCCAGCACGTAGAGCGACAGCTTAAAAGCTATCCACAATGACCTCTGCCACCCGGGGGTCACCCGGCTCGCCCACTACATTAAAGCCCGAAATCTGCCTTTCTCCACCGAGGAGGTAAAAGCCGTCACCAGGGATTGCCCGATCTGCTCGGAGTGCAAACCGCACTTCTACAGACCAGACAGGGCCCACCTGATCAAGGCTTCTAGGCCCTTTGAACGCCTCGCAATCGATTTCAAAGGGCCACTCCCCTCGACTAACAGGAATGTGTACTTCCTAAATATCATCGACGAGTTCTCCTGACATTGTATCCCTCCGGGACCTAGCGCTTGCAGGATCAAACCCCACCACTACCACCGCCGAGGTACCCCTCACACTACATCCCACCCAACTCGTAGCGCCCCACGCCCCTGCGCCTACCAGTTCGCTGCACATGTTCCGCGCGCCCGCACCCGCAAGCTCCCAGCGCTCCCACTCCCCAGTCGAACCAGACGGGTACGAAGCTCGGACAGAATCACCCCCGGAATCCGCCATCGTACCCCAACCGACCGTGATCATCCAGCCACCAGAAGAGACTGCAACCCCGGTGCTCCGCCGATCACAACGGACAACCCGACCACCGGACAGGCTCAATCTGTAAACCATCACCCCCGCCGGACTTGATTTTTTTACAGGGGGTGAATGTGGTGAATCATAATAGCATAATTCACACTGTTATCACACATGTTGTACCATGCCTCTGTAAGCTCGGCACACGAGCAGTTGCGCGGCTCTGCCCCTAGGGGGAGGTGTACTGGTCATGTACAGAAGTTTGTACTGGGCTCCACCCTTGGCTCCACCCATGACTCCACCCCCCCCCCCCCCACTGGTTGTATAAAGCTTGGCAGTCGGAGCCTGCCTGCCAGTTCATCTAGAGTTCATCTCGTCACAGGCAGGCTCTGTTGTAAGACGATTAAAACCACTGTATACTTCTAACCACGTGTCGCGTGAATTGATGGTCTCATCAGTAGCCACCTGGGTTGGCCACTTCACGACTTTAAAATGGAGATCCGCTAAGAATGCAGGGAAAAATGGCCAAACGCAGGAAAACAAGCAGGTGCAAAATCTCCTGTATATTAGAACTTGCAGAACCCAGACAGCACTGAAACTAACAACCATCTACATATTGATGAGCGATCCCCGGGAACAATTGGAAACATTTAAGATAATCGAGGCCAAGCCAGACTCCTCGGCGCCAGCGGGAGCCAAGACAAAGGAAGGCCAACGGACATATAAGAACTGCCCAGCGATCAGGGAACAGCCTCAGTATTGGGGAAATCAAATCAATTGATTGGAACATGGTCCAATCAATTGGGACATGGTCCAATCAATTGGAACCAGTACGGGGTCCGCCCAAAAAAGGCGCGAAGCCCCTGGGGACTATAAAATAGAGTCCACAAGTTCAGTTCGATCTTCTTGGCACTTGGCTCTTAGCGAGGAGAGACCGACCTAACAGCTTCATGGAAGCTCTCAAAGAACTCTTGACCGTGACTCTCAACTCGGAGAGACTTGCCTAGCAGCTGCACCAACCAAGTAAGTGTCCAGTCAACGCACGCTACAAGATAGGCGCCCTAACCATTAGTCCATACCAGCTGGAAGCCTGCAGACTCAGAAGCGAACGAAAGGCCATTTGTTCCCCTGACCTGGTGGGCCTGTTTCCAAAGCTAAGTATTGGCCTTTAGTGTTAGAAATAGCCTAGTGAGTAGTATTTTATGCATGAGTAGCGATTGACTGTGTATATAATAAATGTGTTTTGATTTGAACCTTACTAACTGGTGTATTGAGTTATTTATCAGCACTTGAACTTGAACCTCATGGTGGTATCATAAAGATACCTGGCAACTCTAGAGCAAGGTGATTAAACAGAGCAATTAAGTGTAAAGCACACTTAACACAACGAGCAACAATAAACATGCGTGGGCATAATCAAGGACGCCAACATTCTATGCCATATAACATGGTACATTTTCTAACACTCAGGGTACAGGCCTTTGTAAATCATGGTTACATTACCTCAAGCATTGATAAGGATAAATAATCTCAGACAGGCATTGGCAAATTGTATTTTACAACTAGTTACAATATATATTAATGACTTGGATGTAGGGTTAGAATAACTACAGCAAATTTTTCACATTATCCTAAAATAGGTGAGGCAGTAAGTTGCAATGAGGAAATAAGACATTTATAAATGGATATGGATAGATTAGGTGAGTGAGACAAAATTTGGCAGGTGGAATTTAATGTGGATAAGTGTGAGGTTATCCATTTTGGTTGGTACAATGGAAAGGCAACTTATTATCGAAATGGAGAGACACGTCTGAGTGCTTGGGTGCATTGGGAAGAGGGACCCTGCTGTGAGCCACTCCTTGCCCTTCTTGCTGACAGTGCTCCCCCATGACCTCTCTCCCACCATTATTTCTCCTCAGTTGAATGTTGTACCAGTGGCAGCCACTGTCTCCCTGGTGGCACTGCTAAGGCAGTGAGCTGTCTGCCTGTGATTGGCTGGCAGCTCTAAGTGGGCGGGACATGCACCCCTGGGTACTTGATCCTGGGAGAAGCCTGCCATTGGTCTGTTACATGCCTGAGTGACACAAGATGTCACAAGGGTATTGAACTTGATGATCAGCCATGATCATAATGAATAGTGGAGCAGGCTCAAAGGGCAGAATGGCCTCCTCGTGTTTCTATTTTCTATGTATGTATCTATGTATGCTCTGAACTCTCCAAGTTTCACGCACCATACTTTATGAATTACT
This sequence comes from Scyliorhinus canicula, assembly GCF_902713615.1. Lineage (NCBI taxonomy): Eukaryota > Metazoa > Chordata > Chondrichthyes > Carcharhiniformes > Scyliorhinidae > Scyliorhinus > Scyliorhinus canicula. The sequence goes on along the minus strand of NC_052152.1, from coordinate 52,619,155 downwards.
TTCACTTTGTCCTGTTTTCCTCTTACTTTGTTATTGACATTAAGCTTAAACAAATATTAAACCTGGTCATAGGAGGATGGTTAAACACTAACTTGGGTGGCAAGGTGGCACAGTGGTTAGTACTGCTGCCTCACAGCTCCAGGGACCCGGGTTCGATTCTGGCCTTGGGTGTCTGTAAGTGTGGAGTCTGCATGTTCTCCCCGTGTCTGCATGGGTTTCCTCCGGGTATACCGGTTTCCTTTCACAGTCCAAAGATGGATCGGCCATACTAAAAGTGCCCGTCATGTCCAAATATGTTCAGGTTATGTGGGGTCACGGGGATATGGCAAGGGAGTGGGCCTTGGTAGGGTGCTCTTTCAGAGTAACAATGCAGACTTGATGGGCCAAAAGGCCTCCTTCTGCACTGCAGGGATTCCATAGAAGTTGCAATGTGAGCGACTTGTTGAAGATTGTGGGGTTATACCGTAAGACAACACAAAATTGTTCAATCTTTGTCAAAGAGATACATGGAAATTACTGCCTAGTGACATTGAGCAAATAACCTCTACAATGATTTCTTGACAGTCTGTAGACTTCTTTCTGCAGCACCATTCGATGCTGGGTGATATGGTGAGATTAGAGTGTGATTGACATCATTCCTACTCAGAAATATTTCAGAATCTTGTGACTGAAACTATTGACCAATTTCTGACACCAACACCTCCAGCAACCCATAAAACATAAACCAACGTCTAAGAACCTCACTTGCGGTATTTGACATAGACTCAACGTGTAGCCACTTGTGATAGTTATCAAGAAAAATTAGGTTTTTTTACTTCCAGCTCAAAGAAATCAACATGTCCTCATTTCTATGGTTTTCGTGTCTTTGACTATGGAATGAAAGGAACGCTACTGTTGAGAAATGTCGGATCAGCCAAGATCCTGTTGAATGGCAGAGTAGGCTTGAGGTACTGAACGGACTACTCCTGTTCCTATTTCCTATGGTCTTATTTCTCATTCTGAGACACGCTTCTCAGAATATCAAAATATCAAAAATAGCTTCTGGCCACTGTTTTGCTGTTGCGTCAGCCAATCCAGGTCATTGACGTGATTATGGCATTCGTTCTGGGGACACCAGTGTATGCGTCTCCTTACGACACACCTTATTAGCACTGCTCGGGGCCACACAGAAAATGGCCCAGAGGAAACCCCAGGCAACCTCCACACTGTTGCTAGATACAACAGCAAGCAACCGAATTGAGCGACTCTCCTGATCTCAACATCCGCGGAATGTGGCCCTTCGCATAGGAGATGCATGATAGAATCGTTTTGTTACATGTGTACAAACACTGTTTCTATGTTTAATATTTTCCATTGCAGGCACCGGAATGTGGCGACTAGGGACTTTTCACAGTAACTTCATACTTGTGATAATAAAAGATTATTAATATTATTATTAATGTATACTTCCATTTGAAATGCTACACTGATTCACAAGTAATTAAATATGTCCTCGGCTGACCCACAGAGATGGTTAAACATGTCCTGGTCTGGCACACATACAGGAATAAGCGTGTCCTGGGCTGACTCACATACCGTTTGAACATGAGCAGATTTTGTTGCTGTCAGGCTATTTGTATCTGATGATAAAGTTGGAATCAAAGTGGTCTGATGCCCTCTAGTGTTGGGATATTTTTTACTGCAATCGACAGCTTCCAGCTTGTATTGCAGCATCTTTCACCTTGCATAAGGTTGTGATGTTTTTCACAATGGGTGGAGAATGAATACTTGGAAGGCGACCAAAGGTTGTTTTGGAGGAAGATTTTGAGGAGTTGGGAAGAAAAATCTAAATGGTTTAGGAAGATGATTCCAGAATTCAGGAACATAATGGTAGATGGCTGTAAGTTCTGGAGTGGTAGAAGAAGGCAAGACCAGATAGATCAGTGGCAGGAAAACAAGGATATAAACAGACCACAGAGCCAGAGGAAGTTAGGAGATATTAAAGCTGTGCGGGAATTTATCAAACAGATGTGCATTTTTAAATCAATGGACTATGGTAGCATGGTACCAGGGGTGGTTGCTAAGGAGAATGATGGAAGGTGAGAGGGATTAAAGATGTGACACCGAGAGTAGAGTTTTGCTCGAGTTGGGTTTTATAACAGATGGAGAATAGAAGGCTGGGGAGAACATTTGGAGGAATTGAACCTGGAAGAACACATTGGAAATGTGGAAGATGAAAAAAAGATAAAACGTCCCAACCCCTTGAGGAGATTCTATCGCTCAAGAATGTTCCACTGGCCAACTTCAGATAAATAATGGATGTACCCAGCACAATCCTATCAGAGGGAAATAAATCTTTAGCTCCTGTGTAGAGAGATCACTTTAAATTGTTGAAAAAGATCGCTGGAAAATCCAATCTGTGTACACATTTACACCAGCTTGAGAGCATTGCCATTGCCTTACAATAACCCAATTTCATTTTCTAAAATCTGGTATTTTAAATCAGTGTTTTAGGGATTTGAATTCTTTGCACTATTCTGTACAAATTGCAAAAGTCTTGGCTGTGGATAGGATTGCAAACATTAAAACTTCATATTTCTTCCAGGATTTGACCAATTCACAGTTGGAGTCTGAATACCATGATAATCTTGTACAGAATATTCATCGCTTGCTGATGCTGATGGAAAGCAGTGGCTTTGAATATTTATGCCTTGATCCAATGTAATTTGCATACCGCCACAACCGGTCCTGGAGCATCTCGACAACGAGGACTCCTCTGTCAGACTCCTGTTCATTGACTACTGCTCTGTCTTCAACACCATAATCCCAGCCAAGCTCACATCAAAACTCCAAAACCCAGGACTTGGCTCCTCCCTCTGCAACTGGATCCTCGACTTTCTGACCCATAGACCCCAAAGAGTAAGGATAAACAACAATACCTCTTCCACAATAATCCTTAATACCGGGGCCCTGCAAGGTGCGTACTTATCCCGCTGTACTCCCTATACACACACGACTGTGTGGCAAAATTTGACTCCAACTCTACCTGCAAGTTTGCTGACGACACGAACGAAGTGGGTCTGATCTCAAACAGCGATGAATCAAAGTACAGGAGAGAGATAGAAAACCCAGTAGCATGGTGTAATGACAACAATCTTCCCTCAGTGACAGCCAAACTACAGAGCTGGCCATTGACTTAGGAAGCAAAATGTCGTACACACCCCTGTCTGTTTCAATGGTGCCGAGATAGAGATGATTAACAGCTTCAAATTCCTAGGTGTGTGATGCACTATCAATTACGACAAGACGAGAGTAGAATGTAATCAAGGCTTTATTACACAGAGATGTGTGGCTTCCTGCAGCAGCTGGCGAAATGGCTGCAGCTCGGAGAGCACACACATTTATACTCTGCCTACTGGATGGAGCCAGCAGGCAGGGATCTACCCCCGTACCTGTAGTACAGGGGCCTTACCGTAATACCAATATATACAATATAATACATCAGTGGTGACTACCACATTCACCCCCTGTTAAAAATGAGTCCAGCGGGGTGGTGGAAAATCTATTTACGTACAGATTGGCTTTAAAATTACAGAGAAGGTTACAAATTTAGATGATCGGGCGCCTTGATCTGTCGTTGAGAGTGCCGCAGTACTGGTGGTGACCCAGGCGTCGGCTTGGTCTTCAGTGACTCCCGGAGCGTGTTGTCATCCTCTTCATCCCCGGGTGGGTCCAAGGGGAGGACGGATTGTCCTGGAGCGGGTGCACTGGGGGGAGGGAGGGTGGCACCGGGGCAGGGTGGGGGCGGTGTGTGGGGACCCAGCTGGTGCCAGGTCCCTGAGGGAGACTGTGTCTTGGCAGCCGTCGGGGTACGCTACGTAGGCGTACTGCAGGTTTGCGTGGAGTAGCTGTACCCTCTCAACCAACGGGTCTGCGTTGTGGAGCCGCACGTGCTTGCGGAGGAGAATGGGTCCTGGTACTGCCAGCCACGTTGGGAGCGAAACCCCGGAGGTGGAATTCCTGGGGAAGGCAAAGAGTCGTTCAAAGGGGCTGTTTAGCACAGGGCTAAATCGCTGGCTTTGAAAACAGACCAAGGCAGGCCAGCAGCACATTTCAATTCCCGTAACAGCCTCCCCGAATAGGTGCTGGAATGTGGCGACTAGGGGCTTTTCACAGTAATTTCATTTGAAGTCTACTTGTGACAATAAGCAATTTTCATTTCATTTCAGTTCATTTCATTTCATTTTCATGGTGGGTTTCGTTAGTCGCAGTGCACAGGAGCGACCGAATGGAGTGAAGTGCGTCGGGGAGGACCTCCTGCCAGCGAAAGGCCGGGAGATTTCTGGACCGTAGGGCCAGCTGGATGACCCTCCAGACCATCCCATTCTCCCACTCCACCTGCCCCGGGGGTTGTAGCTGGTCGTCCTGCTCGAGGCAATCCCCCTGTTGAGCAGGTACTGGCGCAGCTGATCGCTCATAAATGAGGATCCCCGGTCGCTGTGGACGTAGGAGGGGAAACCGAACAGAGCGATGATGGTGTTGAGGACTTTGGATGACGGGGGCAGGGGGGGTCATATCGGGGCATGGGACAGCGAAGGGGAATCGGGAATACTCGTCGACCATATTGAGGAAATACGTGTTGCAGTCGGTAGAGGGGAGGGGCTCTTTGAAGTCCACGCTGAGGCATTCAAAGGGGCAGGAGGCCTTCACCAGGCATGCCCGGTAGAAGTACGGTTTGCTCTCCACGCAGACCTGGCAGTCTCTGGTGCTACCCTGACTTCCTCGATGGAGTAGGGCAGATTGCGGGCCTTAATGAAGTGGTAGGCAGATCTCAGGTCCACTGTAGAGAAGACCCGGTACTGTGCAATCTGATTGACTATATCAGATATGCGTGGAAGTGGGTACGCGTCGACCTGCGTGTACCAATTGATGGTCGGACTGTAGTCAACGACCATCCTGTTTTTCTCCCCAGTTTTCACCACTACCACTTGGGCTCTCCAGGGGCCATTGCTGGCATCGATGATGCCTTCCCGCGGAAGCCGCTGGACCTCAGACCTGATGAAGGTCCTGTCCTGGGTGCTGTACCGTCTGCTCCTGGTGGCGACGGGTTTGCAATCCAGGGTGAGGTTTGCAAACAGGGAAGGTGGGTCGTCCTTAAGGGTCGTGAGGCCGCAAACAGTAAGGGGTGGTAGGGGCCCGCCAAATTTCAGGGTTAGGCTCTGGAGGTTGTACTGGAAGTCCAGGCCAAGCAGCAAGGCAGCGCAGAGGTTGGGGAGGATGTAGAGCCGGAAGCCGCTGAACTCTACGCCCTGGATGGTGAGGGTGGCGGTGCAGTACCCCCGGATCACCACGGAGTGGGATCCGGAGGCCAGGGAGATTCTCTGGTTAACGGGGTGTACCGCGAGGGGGCAGCGCCTTACCGTATCGGGGTGGATGAAGCTCTTAGTGCTCCCGGAGTCCAGAAGGCAGGATATCTCGTACCCGTCGACCTTCACCTTTGTCGACGCAGTCGCGAGGTTATGCGGTCGAGACTGGTCGATCATGAAGGAGGCGAGACGCGGCTGGTCATTGGCGGTTGCAGGCGATGAGCGACCCGATGAGATGCCCGATGGGCAGGGGTCCTGAGGTGGGTAAGATGGCGGCGCCCTCGGGCCGCATGTGTCCTGGGGCAGGCAAGATGGTGGCGCCCATTGGTTCTGAGGCAAGCAAGATGGCGGCACCCACGGGCCGCACGTGTTGTGGGTGGAGCAAGATGGCGGCGCCCACGGGCCACAAGTGGTCTGAGGAGAGGAAAATTGCGGCGCCCACTGGCCGCACGTGGGCCAGGGACAATAACGGAGATTGAGCGTGCCTGGCACACTGCAGCGAAATGTCCTTTCTTACCACAGGCCTTGCAGAGCGCACTCCGTGCCAGGCAGCGTGCTGGGGGTGTTTTATCTGTCCGCACAAGTAGTGCTTGGGTCCCCCGGGGTTGGTTGGCTGCCACGCGGCGCAGGTGTGGGGTTGGCTGGGGGCGGTCGCTGATGGGGTCCATGATGGGGTGGCCGCTGGCAGGGTACAAGATGCACAGGAGGGGTGGGCCGTGCGGTCGGGGGCATAAGTCTGTATGTTATGTGAGGAGACCGTAAGCGAGAGCTCTAGTTTCTTGGTCGCCGCAAGGTCAAGCGTGGCCCCTTCTAAGAGGCACTGGCGGATGTAGTTCGATCCTATGCCCGTAATGAACGCGTCTCTCATTAGCAGGTTCGAATGTTCAGAGGCTGAAACGGCCTGGCAATCACAATCTCTTGCCAGGACGAGCAGGGCACGCCAGAAGTTTTCCACATACTCACTGGGAAGTTGGTGCCGCGTGGACAGGAGGTGCCTGGAGTAGATCTTGTTGGTCTGCTGAGCGTAGTTCTCCTTCAGTAGCGCCATGGCCTCTGCGTAGGTAGGCGCGTCCTGGATGAGGGGAAAGACGTTGGAGCTCAGCCGTGTGTACAGAATCTGGAGTTTCTGTGCCTCTGAGATTGGGTCTGTCACAGATCCGATGTACGCTTCAAAGCAAGCTAGCCAATGTTCAAAGTCCTTTTTAGCGTTGTCTGCTTGAGGATGCACCTGCAGGCGATCCGGCTTGATGTGGAGGTCCATCTTTGAAAAGTCTCTGTGTAATAAATTGATGCACTATCAATTACAACATGATGAGAGTAGGATGTAATCGAGGCTTTATTACACAGAGATGTGTGGCCTCCTACAGCAGCTGGTGAAATGGCAGCTGTTCGGAGAGCACACACATTTATACTCTGCCTACTGGACGGAACCAGCAGGCAGGGATCTACCTACCCCCGTATCTGTAGTACAGGGGCCTTACTGTAATGCCAATATATATAATATAATACAACAGTGGTGACTACCACAGTGTGTACATCACCAACAATCTGTCCTGGTCCACCCATGTCGACGCAACGACCAAGAAAGCACAAGAGCGCCTATACTTCCTCAGGAAACTAAGGAAATTCGGCATGTCCACATTGACTCTGACCAATTTTTACAGATGCACCGTAGAAAGCATCATATCTGGCAGTATCGTAACCTGGTATGGCAACTAGCATAAGAAACTACACAGAGTCGTGAACACCACCCAGTCCATCATGCGAACCTGCCTCCCATCCATTGACTCTGTCAGCATCTCCTGGTGCCTTGGGAAAGCGGGCAGCGTAATCAAAAAACTCTCCCACCCGAGTTATTCTCTCTTGCAACCTCTTCCATCGGGCAGGAGATACAAAAGTCTGAGAACTGATTCAAAAACAACTTCCTCCCAGCTGGTACCAGACGCCTGAATGACCCTCTTGTGGATTGAACTGGTCTCTCCACGCACCTTCTCTACTGTGTAGCACTACACTCCGTATGCTTCACCCGATGTCCATGTCAGTATATTTTCATTGTGTATTTATCGTATGTCCTGTGTTTTTCATGTATGGAACAATCTGTGTGGACTGTACGCAGAACAATACTTTCCACTGTACCTCAGTACACGTGACAATAAATCTAAATCTAAACAGGATACAAACTTACTGAAGTATCTCTGGAACATGTGAACAGGCATGAGCTTCTGAAACTGAACTTGCATATTCTGATAACTCCTGGTTTTACTCATTGAAGTGGTGATTTTGTTTCCACTGAAATGACCCCCAAAAATAGCTGATTCTAGAACTTGATTGGAAACATAAAATTCTAGAAGCAGCAATTTTAATCTCTCAAAGATACGGGTTTCAAAAAACTAAGTTTAATGTTAGTAAAAGTGCACTAAACAGAGAAAAGTGAAAAGAGAGCGATGGTTTCTTCTGCCATCTTCCATGCCTTCCTGTCTTTCGAAACACCATTGTCCTCAGTTTCACATCAGAGGATAATATTTGGGAATATTGTGAATCGTGAAGATGGCAGTGATAGACTTCGAAAGGAATGGGCAAACAGGTGACAAATTAAATGTAATGCAGAATACCAAATTATTCATTTTGGTGAGAAGAAGGAGGAAAGGCAATATTTTATATACAATTCTACAATTTTAGATATAATTCTAAAGAGATGCATGAGCAGAGGGACCAGAGGGGTACAGATGCACATATTGTTAAAGGTGGCAGGCATCTTGCGACAGTCATTAATGCGGCATTAAAGAAGCCGGGCTTGATAAACAGATACATAAGATTCAATTTTCCCAGTCCTATGGAGTTGGGGTTTGAGGTTAGGGAGCTGGAAAAGTAGGGAACAGTCCAATCAAGTCAGCTGTGCCCCCGCCTCTGCTGAACTTTCCTAGGGGCACGCAGGAAAGGTTGACTACTCACTTTATGGAAGTGGGCAGCCAATTGGTCCAATTTCGCAGCCATTTTGTGATGGTGTCAGTATTTTGTCAATGCTTAAACCAGGGGATGCACAATCAATGGACAGGAAACGTAGGTGTATTCCGAATTGAAAGGCTTTAATCAGCAAGAAGTGAGCCCAGCAGCAGGAGTACAGAAATGGCCTGGCTGCTGGGGAACACGGGCTACCTTCCTCTCGATGAGAATACAGAGAACACGATACTTGGGCCAATGGGCAGCGAGCCCTCTGCACCAATGGCAGCTCACACTCCCAGGTACCGTAATACCCCTAGTCATACTACCACATTCACCCCTTGTTGAGAAAGGAACCGGTGGGGAGGGGGGGGGGGGAGGGTGGGGGGTGTATGGGGGATGAGGACATGGAGAGGGGGGGGGGTGTCCCGTGCGAATGGGCAAGAGACTGGTAGTATGACTAGTGATCTCGGATCATACCTCTCCAACGGTGGCTGCCCACTGGCCCGAAAACTATGTACAGGGTCATGTCAGAACACGGTAACTATATACAGATTTAAGAGAAAAAAAAACGAGGGAACAAACAAAAAAAGGCTCCATCAACAGTTCACATAGACTCAATCAGCCGATTGGGGGCCTTGGACGTCCTCTGCGACCTGCGGAGCTTCGCTGGAGACGTTGGAGATGCGGGCGTCCGTGACTCCGGGAGCGATAATCCGGCCCTTGTGGCTGCGTCCGTACCCCTAGTTGGAGTTGGCGAGGGCCGGGCCGGGGGAGGGGTGTCTGGTCCTCTAGGCAGCGCGGGTAAGGGTGTCGACGGGCCAGGGAGGGGAGTGACTGCCGGAAGCAGTTGGGGTTGGGGGGGCTGGCGCCAGGGGCGATGGCGGGGATCCCGTGCCAGGTCCTGTAGGGAGACCGTGTCCTGTCAGCCGTCGAGATACTCCACGTATGCATACTGCGGGTTTGCGTGGAGCAGCTGGACCCTCTCAACCAACGGGTCCGACTTGTACACTCGCACGTGTTTCCGGAGCAGGATAGGCCCGGAGGTAGCCAGCCAAGTCGGGAGCGGGGTCCCTGAGGAAGACTTCCTGGGGAAAACAAGAAGGCGTTCGTGAGGCGTTTGATTAGTGGATATGCAAAGAAGTGACCGGATTGAGTGGAGGGCGTCTGGAAGGACCTCTTACCAGCAGGAGATTTCTGGACCGTAGGGCCAGCAGGACGGTCTTCCAGACCGTACCGTTATCCCTCTCGACCTGTCCGTTACCCCGGGGGTTGTAACTGGTCGTCCTGCTTGAGGCAATGCCCCTGCTGAGCAGGAATTGACGCAGTTCGTCACTCATAAAAGAGGACCCCCTATCGCTGTGAATGTAAGCAGGGAATCCGAACAGGGAGAAAATGGTGTGAAGGGCTTTAATGATGGTGGGTGTGGTCATCGGGGAAGGGGATGGCGAATGGGAAGCGGGAGTACTCGTCATTCACGTTGAGGAAGTATGCGTTGCGGTTGGTAGAGGGGAGGGGACCTTTGAAGTCCATGCTGTGACGTTCAAGGAGCGGGAAACCTTCATCAGATGCGATTTTTCGGGGCGGTAGATGTGCGGTTTGCACTCCGCGCAGATGTGGCATTCCCTAGTGACTGTCCTGGCCTCCTCGATGGAGTAGGGCAGGCTGCAGGTCTTTATAAAGTGAAATAAGCGGGTGACCCCCGGGTGGCAGAGATCCGCGTGTAGGGTTCGAAGGCGGTCCACTTATGCGTTGGCACAGGTGTCGCGGGACAGTCCATTGGGAGGCTCGTCCAGCTTCCCAGGACGATACAAGATGTCATAATTGTAGGTGGACAATTCAATCCTCCACCGCAAGATCTTGTCGTTTTTTATCTTGCCCCTCTGTGTGTTGTCGAACATGAAGGCCACTGACCATTGGTCTGTGAGGAGGGTGAACCTCCTGCCGGCCAGATAGTGCCTCCAGTGTCGCACAGCTTCTACTATGGCATGTGCTTCGTTCTAGACCGAGGAGTGGCGGATTTCGGAAGCGTGGAGGGTACGGGAGAAGAAGGCCATGGGTCTGCCCGTTTGGTTGAGGGTGGCTGCCAGAGCTACATCGGACGCGCCGCTCTCGATCTGGAAGGGGAGGGACTCGTCGATAGCGCGCATCGTGGCCTTTGCAATATATGCTTTGATGCGGCTAAAGGCCTGGCGGGCTTCCATCGACAGGGGGAACATGGCTGATTGGATGAGGGGACGGGCTTTGTCGGCGTAATTGGGGACCCACTGGCCATAATATGAGAAAAAACCAAGACAGCGCTTGAGGGCTTTGGGGCAGTGGGGGAGGGGGAGCTCCATCAGGGGGCGCATGCGTTCCGGGTTGGGGCCTATCACTCCGTTACGCACTACGTAGCCGAGGATGGCTAGTCGGCTGGTGCTAAACACGCATTTCTCCTTATTATAGGTCAGGTTCAGGAGTTTTGCGGTTCGGAGGAATATTTGGAGGTTGGTGTTGTGGTCCTGCTGATCGTGGTCGCAGATGGTGACATTATCGAGATACGGGAGAGTTGCCCGTAAACCGTATTGGTGACCATTCGGTCCATCTCCCTTTGGAAGACCGAGACCCTGTTTGTGTCACCGAAGGGAACCCTTAAAAAGTGGTAAGGTGGCCTAGTGGTTAGCAGTGGCCTAGTGGTTAGCACAACCGCCTCACGGCGCTGAGGTCCCAGGTTCGATCCCGGCTCTGGGTCACTGTCCGTGTGGAGTTTGCACATTCTCCCCGTGTCTGCGTGGGTTTCGCCCCCACAACCCAAAAATGTGCAGAGTAGGTAGATTGGCCACGCTAAATTGCCCCTTAATTGGAAAAAATAATTGGGTAATCTAAATTTATAAAAAAAAAAAAAAAAGTGGTAAGAGCCGCCCGTCCGCTTCGAACGCAGTGTACTTGCGATCGCTCGCGCGGTTGGGAGCTGGTGGTAGGCGGACTTGAGGTCCACCGTGGAGAAGACCTTGTACTGCGCGATCTTGTTGACCAGGTCGGATATACGGGGGAGAGGGTACGCGTCCAGCTGCATAAACCTGTTGATGGTCTGACTGTAGTCTATGACCATCCTATTCTTCTCCCCGGTCTTTACCACCAGAACTTGTGCTCGCCAGGGGCTGTTGCTAGCCTCGATGATCCCTGCCTTCATAAGCCATTGGACCTCGGACCTGATGAAAGTCCGGTCCTGGGCACTGTACCGTCGACTCCTGGTGGCGACAGGTTTGCAATCCGGGGTGAGGTTTACAAACAAGGATGGGGGATCGACCTTGAGGATCGCGAGGCTGCAGACAGTGAGGGGGGGGGGGGGGGGGGGGGGGGGGCATGGGGCCACCGAATTTAAATGTTAGGCTCTGGAGGTTACATTGGAAGTCTAACCCCAGGACTGTTGCCACGCAGAGGTGAGGGAGGATGTATAGCCTGTAGTTTTTAAACTGCCTCCCTGGACCGTGAGGTCCGCTATGCAGCACCCCGTGATCTGTACTGAGTGAGAGCCGGAGGCCAGTGCGATTTTTTGCTTAACCGGGTAGACAGGGAGAGCGCAGCGTCTTACCGTGGTGGGGTGGACGAAACTCTCCGTGCTCCCGGAGTCCAGCAGGCAGTTCGTCTCGTGGCCGTTGAGTAAAATCTTCGTTGTTGCTGTAGAGAGGGTGCGGGGTCGAGACTGATCCAGCGTGACTGAAGCGAGTCGTGTCAGATAGTCAGAGTCTTCAACAGGCAGGGAGTAGTCACCCACGGGGTCCTCGGAGCCGACCCAAGATGGCAGCGACCGTCGGCCGCCCGTGGAGTCGGAAGTCCAAAATGGCGGCGCCTGGTGGTCGCATGTGGCATCGGGGGCGTAAAATGGCTGCGCCCGGAGATTGCACGTGGCGTTGGGGGATGGGGGTAGCGAGGTCCGCGGGCCGCACTGGGCCCATGGAGAGAGAGAAGGGGGAGTCCCGCGGTCGCTGCCTGGGACCGCAGCGACCACCTTTGCCTGGCAGACGGCCACAAAGTGGCCTTTCTTCCCGCAGCCCTTGCAGGTTGCGGAACGGGCTGGGCAACGTTGTCGGGGATACTTCGCCTGGCAGCAAAAATAGCATTGGGGCCCCGCGGGTTTTTTGGGACGCCCTGCGGCGCGGACCTGGGGGTGGGGGGGGGGGGGGGGGGGAGTCCGAGTCCGTTGGGGAGAGAGATGCTGAGTTCCACGCTGCCCAGGGGGCCGCCGCACGGTCGGGATGCGTACGAGCATGCGTTTCGGTTCGCGACATCTAGGGAGGTGGCGAGGGCCCGTACCTCCGTGAGGCTTAACGTTTCTCTTTCCAACAGTCTCTGGCGGATCTGTGGGGACTGCGTGCCTGCAATGAAGGCGTCTCGGATTAGGAGTTCAGTATGCTCAGCGTCAGACACCTGTGGGCAGCCACAATTCCTCCCCAGCACAAGGAGGGCACGGTAAAAATCGTTCAGTGACTCACCAGGTATCTGCTGCCTTGTGGCTAGTAAGTGCCGAGCGTAGACTTGGTTTACCGGCCGTATGAAGTGTCCTTTGAGCGGGTCCATAGCCGCGTCGTAGTCTGTCGGGTCCTCGATGAGCAGTGCCGATGCGCGAGTGGAGGATGTGCAGTTTTTGCTCCTTCGTCGGGACTTTTTCCGCTTTGCTAAGGTAACTGTTGAAGCAAGCCAGCCAGTGCTTAAAGGTGGCTGTTGCATTTGCTGCATGAGGGCTGAGTCGAAGACACTCTGGCTTGATGCGGAGCTCCATCCTTTAAAAATCTTGCTGATTAAATTGATGCACAATCAATGGATACGAAACGTCGGTGTAGTCCGAATCGAAAGGCTTTAATCAGCAAGAAGTGAGCCCAGCAGCAGGAGTACAGAAATGGTCTGGCGAAGAAGTGAGCCCTCTGCACCACTGACCACTCAAATAACCCCTTACCAAACTACCACCTCACCCAACTACTATCTCCCCCACCCAGCCAGCTCACATCAACCCACCTTATCTACCTATCCATGGACTCGATTATCCACTCATCCATTTATGCACTCACCCACTCACTAACATTCAGGCTGGACCTTTAGACTTACCACATGGCTGATTGTGCTGTTAAAATGGGTGCGTCCTGTCTTCCCATGATTTTACTCCAGTCCGGACGTTGCGTAGCGCATTTCTGTGAAAGCCGCGATGGGAATATCTCAAAAGAAATGCTCAGTCGGGGGAATTGGACCAGTGTTTAAAAAAGCTTCATCTTAATGCCCTTGTTTTTCTACTCTATGCCTCTATTTATTTGTCTTTAAAAAACATCCATGCAGCAAAATTAGAGAACTGTATTTTGGACTTGAGGTAATGGTTCATTTAAAAAATACAGGTTTGTTTCAGAGATGTCTCAGCATATATAGTTATATGTAAACCACATCCACATTGTAGTCCATACACGTATCCACAGTTACATTATCAGAGAAATCTATTGAATTCATTTCTGACACCTTTCCCTTACTTTGAATAACATGAAACACCCACCAATTCCTCTATAATCTTGTTCCTCTTCTACAGTCAGAGATAAGAATTCATTTTATGTTCTTTTCCATGATGTCCGTAACTTCAACCTTAATATATTTTCCGTAAGACAACAGTTCAATATTCCTGGATTTTTAAAAGTCTTTTTACTTTAATGTATTTGAGAGATTCTTTGTCACTTATATTAATTTCTCTAGGAAGTGTTAAATGTATATATTTGCTTCACGAGTTCAACAACTGTTTTCATTTTCTGAGATTTCCCGTACATTGGCTTTGACTAACTTTTATTGCAAACAACATATGGGAGCCTGGGACAGGGTAGCCATGTGGTTAGAGCCATCACTAGAAACTAACCATCCCATTCTCACTACCTTCCTGCCTGCTGCTGTTTTAAGCAACTCCTTTTATTTCGGTGTGGGAGGTGCCTGGTGACCTCAGGTGTATCATTGATATATGTAAATATGACATATTAAAAGGTATGGAAGATCAGGAGAAGCCCACAAGGAAAATCTGGATCCTTGCTGTCCTGTACCAACCTTACTTCCTACCTGCAAATCAAAATTCTCTATAAAAACTATTAATATTGGAAATAAGAAAGGAAAGAACATTGAAATAGTGAGCCGGATTCTCTGTTCCTGAGACTAAGGGTGGGATTCCCTGCTTGCCAATGCCAAAATTGGGAAATGTGAATGGAAGGAGAATACCTTCCGACGCCAAAATTGGGGTAGGCGGCGGTTTGTCACCAAATCAGGATGTTCCGGCACCCCGGAAATCAGGATGTTCCGGCACCCCGGAAATCAGGATTATCCGGCACCCCGGAAATCAGGATGTTCCGGCACCCCGGAAATCAGGATGTTCCGGCACCCCGGAAATGGTGTAAATGTTTGTCACCAAATCAGGATGTTCCGACACCCCAGAAATCAGGATGTTCCGGCACCCCGGAAATCAGCGAGAGAGAGGAGGTAGGAAATAGTGGGGAGTGACTGCGGCTGCCGGCCCGGACACTGGCCGTGCTGGCTGTGGTGAGGGGGGGGCCCCCTGACAGACCGGGGGAGGGGAGGGGGATGAGGAGGGGATGGGGTGGGATAGGCCGAGCAGCCGGGTTGCCCCCACCTAATCGATTGGGGCGGTGCCCAGGCATCGACTGCCATTATGGCCACCGCCTGCACGGAATGCCCCTGGCCTTGGACACGCTGATCCATAGCCAAAGCCGTCTCCACAATGCCTCCACCGCGGATGCCACTCGTGCGATGTCGGCCGGGGTGGCACGCATGACCGGCACCACCCCTTGCTCCTGCATGCGGATGGACTCCTCCACCTGTGCCTGCAAGTGCTGGATGCTCACCGACATCCCGTCTTGTGGTCCCTGACTGTCTGACTGCATCTACACTGTGGCTGGGACTGGATGTTCCAGAAGCCCGGGACCCGTCTGAACAGCAGCTGCTTCCTGGGGCCTGCCCTCTGACCGTCCGGCCCCTCGGCTGCTCCTACCTCCACCTGCTATACCGGATGCAATGTGTGGTGCTCACCAAATAGTGTCCCAGGAGCTTTTCACTAATGTGCCCAACTGAGGTGAGTCTCTGAGATGGTGGAGGGTGTTGGAGACCGCTGTGAAGGAAAGTCAGTGTCTCCACCGACCCGAGTCCGGGGTGTCCTGAGTCTCGGGCGGAGGGCTGGTGTTCGGGCTGCTCTCCCCGTCAGTGCTCAGCCATCCAGGGGCATCGGCTCTGGCATTGGCTGGGTCCGGGGGCTCCAGATGGACCGGGCCCCTCTCTGGCAGGTCCTGTAAGATACAAGACGACATGTATGATTAGACAGCAGTCCAGGGGGTTGTGGAGCGGGGTTGAGGGGGCTGAGGGGGGTGAGGTCTAAGGGGGATGCAGGTTGAGCAGGGTGTGGGGGGGCTGAGTATCCACATACATGTTATAGGGATCCACAACTAAGCAGGGTCTCACTTCCTCGCCCGCTGCCAAACTCCGTTTTGGTGACCTCCCATTCCTCCAGACCGCCGACCATTTCCAGTGCTCTCTGCTCAGGCATGGTGAGGGGTCGCAGTTCTGCTGGTCCCCCTCCGGTCTTCTCTAGCTCCCGGCGGTTGTGTGCGGCCTTCTCCTGAGGGGGGGGGGGGGGGGGGCACAAACACAAACAACACCGTTAGAAGGTCCAATGCGTGCACCCCAGGGGTTGGGTAGATGGTGACCTCAGTGACCAGGGCACTCGGCCATGGCGACTGGCATGGATGTTGGCATGTGGAGTAGGGTGATGGTTTGGCCGTTCCCCGGGTGGGGAGGGGCAGGATTACGGGTGTGTGTGGGGGGCAGGGCTAGTGCCAGGGGCACGGAGCAGCCAGTTCGCCCTGATCGTCCTGAGGAAGTCGTGAAGTTTCTTCTGGCACTGCAAGCCAGTCCGCACGACGTTGCCCAAGGTGCTAACAGCCCCTGCCACCTGTGTCCATGCTGCGCCTGCCAGGGTATAGGGTCATCCACTTCTCCTCCACGGCGTCCGGGAGGGTGTCCAGCTCAGCATTCCCCCGCCGCCCCCCGCCCCCCCCGCCGCCGCCCCCCCCCGCCCCCCCCACCGCCGCCCCCCCCCCCGCCGCCCCCCCCCCCCCCCCGCCGCCGCCCCCCCCCCCCCGCCCCCCCCACCGCCGCCCCCCCCCCCCCGCCGCCCCCCCCCCCCCCCCCGCCGCCGCCCCCCCCCCCCCCCCCCCCCCCCCCCCAAGGGCGCCGAAGTTCAGCTTTCCCGGGGCGCCAGCAACCCTAGGGCCGGCGCTGGGGGATGGATCATTTAAGTGCGGCTGCACCAATCATGGACCCGGCGATACTGGCAACATTTTCCATGAATTTGATTACGTTCCATGTGGCGACGGTGCTAGCCCATTCAAAGTAGCTACATTGGTGCGGCTGTTGTTTTTTCTGGCCCACAATGGAATCATGCACCTGCCTTGTGTCTTGCAGGAGCTGCTGATAATGGGGTGGGCCCTTCTGGTGTCCCTCGCCCCCAACCTCAACCACAACCAGAACCCCAGGTGTCGACCAGCAGCAGTGATGGCACCCACATGGACGTGAGCCTTCAATGGCATCCCGAGACACCCGGAGCGCGAGTCCAAGGATGGTGCTGACTTCCCGTCACAGCGGTCTGCATCACCCTCCACCATCCCAGGGACACTCACCTCGGTTGGGCACTTTAGTGAAGAGGCTCCTGGGACACTACCTGGGGCGCACCACCACACACATGCTCTGGTACAGCGGGTTGAGGTAGGAACTCCTGAGGTGACGGACGGTCTGAGGGCGGGCTGAACCAGGGAATAGCTGCCGTCCAAACGGGATTCGGGCTTCTGGAATGGACAGTCCCATCGATTGTGGAGATGCAGTCACAGAGCCAGGGACTACATGAGGGGTTGTCAGCGAGTATCAGCATCTGCAGGTGCAGTTGGAGGAGTCCTACCACGTACAGCAGGAGGAGATGGTGCTGACCATGCATGCCACAGGCCAAAACTGGGCATCCTCAGTGGAGGCATTGAGGATGAAGGCTTCGGCCATGGATCAACATGTCCAGGATCTGGGGCACTTTGTGCAGGCAGTGGCCGAGACCCAGGGCAAGTCTTCCTTGTTACAGGTAGCCATGACCCAGAAACACCAGGGCATTGCAGCGGCACTCCTAAGCATGGCCCAGTCACAGTGGGCCACGGCTGAGAACGCCAGCGGCATTGCCAAGGTGATTGCCAAAGTGGCAAAGACACAGAGGGAAGTGTCCCAGTCTCACAGGGAGATGGCATAGTCACTGGCTGATGTGGCGCAGACGCAGAATGTGGTGGTACAGTCGGAGGTGGTCCACTCCCTGTGCTCCATGGCTGTGAACATACAGACCCTGGTCGGGACGAGGCAGAGCCAGGTGCTGAAGAAGCCTCAGGGCATAGGTCTGCTCCCAGCCCCATCCTAGAGAGTAACCCGGGGGCCATTGGGCAACCCGAGGGAGGAGGAGGTGATGGGGCCCGTGCCAGTGACTCCCGCAGGGGAGGTGCCAGAACACCACAGCACCTCGGATTCCCCTCCATCCCCCATCCCCGCATCTGGTTTGCAGTGGGCAGAACAGGGCAGTACCATGCCACCTAGGACACCCGAGCAGCAGCCGGGCCCATTCAGGCCCGGTCGCCCCAGAAGATGGCTGCCAACGGGGACCCAGGTCATAGGTCGGGAATCACAGAAGGTCACCTCTTGATGTGCCATCTGGAGTTCGACCTAGATGTAGCATTAGGGCACGTAAAGCCAGAAAAGTAGACACCAGCTAGGTTGGCATGGGTGCAAGGCACAGTATAGTGTTAGGGGCTAGGGCACGTATCTGTATATATTTGTTCACATTAAACACCTGTGCACAATGTTGCAACCTACCTCAGTGATCTGTCAGATGGGTGTGAGGTGTGGGCTGGTCTGGATTGGTCGCAGGAGGGGTGTGGGGGTGGGTGGGTGGAATGGGTGTACGTTGTGGGTGGGATTGGCCCGGGGATTGCGGTTCAGCCGGCGCTCATGCCGCTGGTTGTGCATTGGCGCCGTTGTAGCAGGTCACCATGTCAGTCTGTGTCCTCCGGATATGCATCATCAGCCACCACCACAGTGGATAACCCTTGTCATCCGGGAGGGATACACCCAGCCGGGGTGGTGGGGGGGGGGGGGGGGGGGGGGCGCTAGGAACCGGCAAGTGAGCCATAACAAAGGTGCTGTGCAAAATGACCGGATATCGGGCGCAAACGTGCATGATGCACAGCTAATGGTCACATACCAGCTGCATGTTCATCGAGTAGAACCCCTTTCTGTTTGTGAAGACCGGCCTGTCATCTGCAGGTGACGTAGAACCTGGGCATCTTGGCAATGGCGGCGAAACCTGCTGCCTGGGCATCCTGGTGGCCTTGGTCCACATTGAATTTGATGGACTGTGCCGACTGGGCATATCGGACCTCAGTGATGGCGCGGATGCACCTGTGCACCGAGGTCTCTGAGATTCTGGACAGGTCTCCACTTGGCGCCTGGAAGAACTCTGTTGTGTAGAGGTTCAGGCTGACCATTGATGGCCACTGAGAGCAGGTGTCATCCCCTATTTTCCCCACAGTGCCAGGTGCGCCATGACCTGGCAGATATTTGCACTGTCCCCTGCTCAGTTGGAGTCTTCGATGGCATGCCCGGTCTGGCAGGTCCTGGAAATACAGGCGCTGCCCCTACACATGAGGCCTCCTTTGCACCTCCTCCTCACCAGCCCGTTGTATGGCCTGCTCTCCATCCTCAGCAGCTCCCTCCTGTTTCTCTAGGGCAGGTTCCGCTGCTGTCGCATCCTTCTCGAGCAGCTTGAGCTCGTACAGCCTCAGTGCATCCCCCAGGGCTGCGGTGACTAGGAGGAAGGCCAGCATTGTTGGCTGTATTCCAAGATACGTTGTTTTCAGGAGGGTGAAAGGCCGACATGTTAGCATGGTGCGTACCCCCGTGCCCAACCAGGTCCAACGGGCTATACGGTGTCCCCGGTTGGCACTGCGGACCCTGCCCCGCATGTGCTCCCTCTCCCTCCTCCCCATCCCCACACCCCTGGCCCTGTTGGTGCCTGGCACTGTGGGCCCTCTGGCCCTGGTGCCCGTCCCTGCTGCCAGGAATCCATTCGCTGCCATTGCCCATGCCACGGGACGCTCCACAGCCCCTGTCCGGCACCCCCCTGTAGGGGCAACTGCGAGCGTTGCCCTTGAATGGGCTGCATGATGCCCCACCATTGGATGGCAGCCGGTTGGAGGGGTGGTATTGCAGAGTGTGCAGTGCAGGGGTGGTGGGTGGAGTGTGGAGGCCGCGGGTTGGGAGAACCCATACGGCCAGTGTCACTCTGCAGAACCAAGGGTCACGGAGGCTGGTCAGTGGGATACGCAACAAGATGGCTGCCTTGCCCGCCACAGAAATTTTGGTATGTGCCTGGACACCACCCCAGTTCCTTGGGAGGTCACCCCGGCAACATGGCCTGCTCACCCATAACCTCCCACCACACCCTATGGCCCTGGCAGGGCCCCCCCAGCAGCCCGGCCAGTGTCAGGCCTAGCAGCCCACGGTAACGCCTCTCCGTGTCTTACCTCCTCTCTCTCCCTCATCAGCCATGCGCCTGTTTCCTGATTTTTAAAAGCACAGGTGAACCTCGCCATCGGGAATTACCCCCAGTGGAGGCAGAGAATCGCGGATGCCCCGGAGAGGAACGGGTCAGGCTCGCCAAAGATATGCAAATGCCGTTTATTGTACATGCGTTCCGGAGCGCATTGACGCTGCTGCCGAGGCACCAGAGAATTGCAATTTGCCGTGAACTTGGCGCCTGCCACGATTTCAGCATCAAAACCGATTCTCTGCCCAATCGCGTTTCCCGAATCCGGCATCGGCCGATGGAGAATCCCGCCCTGTGTCTTTCATCATTACTGGATATCTCAAGCTGCTTCACAGGTAACAAAGTAATTTTGTGAAGAGTAGCCACTGTTCTAAAGTAGGAAACGCAGTGATCTATTTGCGCACAGAAAACTCCTCCAAACAGCAATGTGGCCATGACCTTTTTAATGATCTTTTCCTGTGTGATTGAGGCATAAATATTGGCTGGGCTCTGGGGATAACACCCTTGTACTTTGCTGAATCAGTACCATGGGACCCAAGGGGGCAGAGAGTTTAAAGTTTAATCTGAAAGGACAGCACGTCCAACAGTGCTGCACCCCCTCAATACTAGAATGCTAGCGTTCATCTGTGGGCTCAAGTTCTGGAATGGAACTTGAACACACAACCATTTAATTCAGAGACAAGAATGCTTCCACCTGAACCGTCACTGGCACCTAAATTTAACAACTCATTCAAATGGAAGAATACAGTCTTTGGACCTCCTGAACTTTGCCTGTCAGCTATTTTGGGCAGACAGTGGGATATAAATAGGATCCGGGTGTTAAAATAGCCAAATAGATGTTGTCAGTGAGTGCTGATCGGGTGTGCTGGGCAGGGAGTTTAGTTTGTGTAATTTGACCTTCAATCTGCCCCATCCTTCCGACAAAACACCACCCGCCAGCCCCTCACCCCAGCCCCCCATAAACTGGTGCTTCCATCTGACAAATCACAGACAGCCAATTTGCAAACTGTCGTAATGGAACCCAGACATGGAGCAATCCAAGGCTTGTTACTACATTTCATCCGAGACTTGACATTGTTCAAAATAAATCTTATACACAGCTGTGATCAAGAAGAGGAAGAGGAAGGTATTAGAGAAGGATTTCACTATTTTTTCACGGCAAATTGCAATTCTCTGGTGCCTCGGCAGCAGCGTCAATGCGCTCCGGAACGCATGTACAATAAACGGCATTTGCATATCTTTGGCGAGCCTGACCCGTTCCTCTCCGGGGCATCCGCGATTCTCTGCCTCCACTGGGGGTAATTCCCGATGGCGAGGTTCACCTGTGCTTTTAAAAATCAGGAAACAGGCGCATGGCTGATGAGGGAGAGAGAGGAGGTAAGACACGGAGAGGCGTTACCGTGGGCTGCTAGGCCTGACACTGGCCGGGCTGCTGGGGGGGCCCTGCCAGGGCCATAGGGTGTGGTGGGAGGTTATGGGTGAGCAGGCCATGTTGCCGGGGTGACCTCCCAAGGAACTGGGGTGGTGTCCAGGCACATACCAAAATTTCTGTGGCGGGCAAGGCAGCCATCTTGTTGCGTATCCCACTGACCAGCCTCCGTGACCCTTGGTTCTGCAGAGTGACACTGGCCGTATGGGTTCTCCCAACCCGCGGCCTCCACACTCCACCCACCACCCCTGCACTGCACACTCTGCAATACCACCCCTCCAACCGGCTGCCATCCAATGGTGGGGCATCATGCAGCCCATTCAAGGGCAACGCTCGCAGTTGCCCCTACAGGAGGGTGCCGGACAGGGGCTGTGGAGCGTCCCGTGGCATGGGCAATGGCAGCGAATGGATTCCTGGCAGCAGGGACGGGCACCAGGGCCAGAGGGCCCACAGTGCCAGGCACCAACAGGGCTGGGACTTCGGCCCATCTAACAGCTGAGAATCGCTGCCGGCCGTAAATAAACGGCGGCAGCGATTCGGGTCGGGACTTCGGCGGGGGGGGGGGGGGGGGAATAGCGGGAGAGCGGCAAAAATGTCGGGAAGGCCCTCCCGCTATTCTCCCACCCGTCGTGGGGGTCGGAGAATTTCGCCCATGGTTCTGTCTGTTTTTAAAAACGTGTCGCGTCTTTTCGTCCGACGTCATTTCGTCCAACGACACTTTGTCCACGTCTTTTCGTCCAACGTCTTTTTGTCCGCCCGTCTTTTGGTCCAATGTCACTTCGTCCAATTAACCAATTGCAAATCAACTCCGTATAAAAGCATTTAATTGATAGAAAGCAGGCACAATACAGCAAGTGAATTTAATTGCTAAAATGCAAGTAATTGATGAAATTCAAGTAAAATGCAAGCTTAAAAATGCAGTTAAAAAGTTAAAAAATCTAAAAATGCAGTTAAAAAGATCTAAAAGTTTACTACTGATGAATTCCCGAAATTACTTAAAATTGATGTAAATTGTGAGCAACATTCCTCAAGAAATCAATTTTCGCTGTGGGATCATATTCAATGACCAATCTTTTGAGGCGTTCAGTTATTTTCTTATATCGCGTACATGAAGTCGCCTGATCCCCCCGAAGAATTTGAGCCTTTTTACCTATTATTAACCCTTCCTCTTCCTTCAGAATTTTGATTAACCTCCAGATATTCAAATGAGCTCCACCCGCCGAACGCTTTATCGCAGAATGAAACCCCTCAGCAGCATTATTTGTTCTCGGTAGATCTTGTAGAACACGCTGATTAACATTCCATACAGCTGTCGGGAACATAGGTGTTTCTCTCCTTCGTCTGGCACCACGTCCTCTCACAATGCCTATGTAAGTCAAGTCGAAGTAAACGATGAATTCAGCAGGTATTTCTTCATCGTCTATCAAATCTTCATAAGCCTCTTCGACATCTTCAACTGGGAGGAAAGCTAATGCTGAAAAACATCGAATTTTAAGACAGAATTCAGAGTCTGTGTTGTATTTTTCTTTGAGACCTAAATCGGTAATTTTTCGAAACACAGATTGGCTCAAATGAAACAAACATGCCACGACAGATGCATTAAGGAATGATGAATTAATTGCCTTGTGAACTGCAGCTTCGAAATCTGCCATGATATCAATCGGATCTGCATCAGGTTGCATAATTTTCAATTGGTCAAAGAATAATTCGTATGTCTGCTTCCTTTTATTCGGCAGTAATGCAAAGACCCGTGGTAGACTGCTACCTTTAACTTGTACATGAATGCAGAACAGTTGAAACCACTGTTGTGGCACAATCTTGAATGTTCCATCACATGCCCAATGACGATATGATGCTAAATCCTGAAGAGCACTTTCTGATGCGAATACTAGTAAGCACTGTTGATCCTCGACGCCCGAATCGAACCTCAGAAACTGCTCGCCATTGTCAAGCTTGCAATATTTGTCAGGTATTTCAAAACCGTGTCTAGCCGCTGGATTAGCGGGAAATCCAGAATTTTTTTGTCGGCACCTTTGAATAGTCCTTGAGACGACGGGCAGCCTTGGGAGTTGAGAGCAGGTATTTTCTGATAGCTGCGTAAACTTGGCCGCTAGTATGCTACGCGAACTTGCTGCTATGTTTTCCACCGCTTCATGCTTTATTTCTGCAACTGCTTTTCTAGCATTTAACGAATCGACATCAGCTGGATGAAGGTGCTCATTAGAGAAATAAATAATTTTAGGCTCATTGTTTTCCGTGACCGTGTGAATCCGCACTGAACATAGCCTTCTTTTCTCACATCTCCAGTATTCTTTTCCTAGGTTTGCACTGCTCGAATGAAAATCATAGATATAGTTATTTCCATCAGCCACCTTCCGCTTACTCTTCGTTGACACAATGAACTTTGCCATTTCGGGATGGGCGAATTCGGGATTAGGAAAGAGACAGATAATATCTATCCTTTAACGAGGCTCGTTAAAGGGGAGAGAACGATAATAACTATCCTTTAACGAGGCTCGTTAAAGGAAAGAGGCCGGTAATAAAGATCCTTTATTGTATATTATGTGCATTAGAGAAGATTTCCATGTACAAAAGTTAAAGTGGAGTGGTGCTACTAAGCAAGTTACTAAAAGTCAAGTTACAAAAAGTCTTTGACAAAAAAAATCATCCAGCAAAAACACGTAAAAAGTCACAAAAAATCTTTGACGAAAAAAATCACCGGACAAAATGACGTTGGACCAAAAGACGGGCGGACAAAAAGACGTTGGACGAAATGACGTGGACGAAGTGTCGTTGGACGAAATGTCGTCGGACGAAAAGACATAGCACCTTTTAAAAATATCCTCCGTCATCCAGATATAGGAGAAAGAAAGAACTTAAATTGACATAGAACTTTTTCAACCTCGGGGTGTTCCCAAGGGCATTCTGGTGAATGAAATGACATTGTAGTGTAGGAAACTATGAACACTAATATTTGATGAGCAGAGTTATTATTACAACTTATACCAATAATGCATGTGATTGAATATTTATAACTGATGCTCAGACATTTATGTTCAGATGTTTTATAGAATATTAACAACAAATGATTAGATTAGTATGGCAATTCAGAGGTTTTATAGAATATTAATGTGATATTTATATCATACTTATCTGGGTATTCAAAGTTCTACAGAAGTGAAAATTGGAAGCATCTGAGTAATAGCTTCACTGATGAATAAGGTCGCTGACAATCCTCTTGACAACATGGTTTAATTAGCCAGACAGATGCTTTCCCTCTCTCCTTATTACCTCAGCTTGAGAGATGGAAAGAGTTGATGATTCAGTCTGACTTTCGGCACAGATTAGACCATTAGAATGATGGGAGGGAATTTGACGATCTCAGGGGTTGGAAGCTGGCCTCATAATAAAATCTTGGGTGGGATTCTCCGACCCCCTGCCTGGTCGGAGAATCCCCGGGAGGCGGTGTGAATCCCGCCCTGCCGCTCCAATGTCGTATTCTCCGGCGCCCATTTTCGGACGGAGCAGGGATCACACCACGTCAGTCGGGGGCCGTTGGCAGCACCCACCCCCCCTCCCCCCCCAGCAATTCTCCGGGCCCCGATGGGCCAAGAGGCCGCCGGTTTAGGGCCAGTCCCACCGGCGTGAATTGGACATGGTCCCACACGGCGGGACCTGGCTTGTAGGCCGGCTGGTGTGGTCCTCAGGGGGGCACGGGGGGGATCCGGCCCGGGGGAGGGGGGGGGGGGGTGAAGTGGGGGTGGCCTGACCCGCGATTGGGGCCCACCCATCTGTGGGCGGGCCTGCGCCGTGGGGGAATTTTTTCCTTCCGAGCCGGCCTCTGTAGGGCTCCGCCATGGCCGGCACGGAGAAGACACCCCCCTGCGCATGCACTAGAATATTCTGGCCAGACAGCCAATGCGTGGAACCACGCCGGCGGTTCTGCGCATGCGGTGACCCGCGCCGGCCCTTTGCCGCTGACTGGCACGGCGCCAACCCCTCCGCCGCCAGCCTAGCCCCTGGAAGTGCAGAGGATTCCGCAACTTCCGGTCGGCCCGCGCCGAAGTGGTTGGCGCCATTTTTTACGCCGCCGTTGGGCCATCGGGGGGGTTTGGGAGAATCCCGCCCCTTATCTCTGCCATTCTGCTAGCATGACTTGAAAATTAAAACAAATCACGAGTGGAGGGGGTCCATGGGCCTGTAGGAGGACTCGGCGACTGCACTTTTGGGCCAATTGATGGGGCATCTTACTAATTTCCACACTCAACTGAAACATATTAGGAACACTCAAATGCCAATTAAAGGGTTTGAGCACCTTACCACATGGTGCACATCCTTGTGAGAATCCATTCCGCCTTGGGGCCATATTTTGATTGGGTTCCGATGGTCATTTGACCCTCTCATAGGAAAGCGCAAAGCTCAGATGGATCGATCTGTGAAGGGGAAATAGCCAAATTGCATATGCCAAATTCCATGAAGACACTTACATATCACAGCTAAAAGGCTTTACACACCTCAACAAGTACAGTCATGGCGTTAATGCAAGGCTGGGCTCTCGTCTAATCCAGATGAGGCTGCTAGCACTTGCCTGCACTCATCCACATAGAATCATAGAGTCACTACATTGCAGAAGGAGGACATTCAGCCCATTGAGTCTGCATTGACCCTCTGAAAGTGCACCCTATCTAAACCATGGCCCCACCCTATCCCCGTAATCCAATACCCCACCTAACCTTTTTGGACACTAAGGGGTAATTTAGCATGGCCAATCCACCTAACCTGCACACCTTTGGACTGTGGGAGGAAACCAGACCACCCAGAGGAAACCCATGTAGACACGGGGAGAATGTACACCCTTCACACAGACAGTCACCCAAGGCTGGAATTGATCTCGAGTCTCTGGCGCTGTGGCAGCAGAGCTA
Organism: Scyliorhinus canicula; assembly: GCF_902713615.1. Classification (NCBI taxonomy): domain Eukaryota; kingdom Metazoa; phylum Chordata; class Chondrichthyes; order Carcharhiniformes; family Scyliorhinidae; genus Scyliorhinus; species Scyliorhinus canicula. The sequence continues at coordinate 52,592,881 of NC_052152.1, read as the reverse complement.
ACCACTATGCCACCATGCCGCCCAATAGGTGCTGGTGGATTGTTAGGTGGATTGGCCATTTAAATGCCCCTTAGTGTCCAAAAGGTAGGTGAAGTTACTGGGTTACGGGTATAGGATGGAGAGCTTAAGTAGGGTGCCATTTCCAAGGGTCGGTGCAGACTTGATGAGCCAAATGCCTCTTTCTGCACTATAAATTCTATAATTCTATACTTCCTCAGGAAACTAAGGAAATTTAGCATGCCCACATTGACTCTTGCCAATTTTTACAGATGGACCATAGAAAGCATCCTATCTGGCTACATCACAGCCTGGTATGGCAACTGCTCGGCCCAAGGTCGTAAGAAACTACAGTGAGTCGTGAACACAGCCCAGTCCATCACACGAACCCGCCTCCCATTCATTGACTCTGTCTACATCTCCCGCTGTCTTTGGAAAGTGGGGCAGCATAGTGGCGCAGTGGTTAGCATTGTTGCCTCACGGCGCCGAGGTCCCATGTTCGATCCTGGCTCTGGGTCACTGTCCGTGTGGAGTTTGCACATTCTCCCCGTATTTGCGTGGGTTTCATCCCCACAACCCAAAGATGTGCTGGTTAGGTGCTAAATTGCCCCTTAATTGGAAAAATGATTGGATACCCTAAAATTTTTTTTTAAAGTCTTTGGAAAGTGAGCAGCATAATCAAAGACCTCTTCCAACTTCTTCCATCGAGCAGGAGATACAGAAGTCTGAGAACACGCACTAACAGATTCAAAAATAGCTTCTTCCCCACTGTTACCAGGCCCTCTTTTGGGCCGAATTGATCTCACCGTGCATCTTCTCTACTGAGTAGTACCACACTCCTTATGCTTCTATGTCTATCGTATGTGTATGTCCTATGTTTTCCATGTATGGAACGATCTGCGTGGACTGTACGCAGAACAATACTTTTCACTGTGACTTGGTACATGTGACAAAAAGTCCAAATCCAAATTCAAGACTCCTCTTGTAGTCTACGTGATGGAAAATTCCACCCCTTTAATTCCTATATATAAAATCATCAAAATTTCCTGTTGTTGAGCATTTCAAAGTTCTGTAAAACTAGTTGACCGGTGAAGGTTCCTCAAAACAAAAAATATTACTGTAAGACTACAGTCACTGGAGAGAGTGGGATGAAGAGAAATTCCAAACACCTCAACATGTTTAAACTTGTTTGGATCTTTCACTGTGGAATTATTGCACTTTGTTGGGGTAAGTGCTTCTTATTTGCTTATCAGCTGCCTTACATCAACCTTTTGGCTTAACACTTAACTATTTCCACTGCAATTCAACTTTAATGGGTGTAAACCGATAGATTTGAATGAGCTGCAGTCCAAATTTTATCAACATATATTTCTGTTCTTAACATCATGCCACGACTTTGTGACACTCTGTTAATGAAATATATATCTATATCAATCCAATGTAGTTCAAAGGGAAGTCATATTTTTAGACAATTAATAGCAATGAACATGAAAAAGTAAGTTTTACAGCAACGTTACATTTACATGTATTGAGAACTTGTACGCAACTGATTGGTGAAAGCTAGGTGGATGCTTGTGAAACTAGTAGGAGCCACCATAAAAACAAAACTAAATTGGTGCATTTTATCAAAGAAGCAAGAAAGAAATTAGGTGTGATAGATCACAAATACGTAAAGTCAATATTAACATCAAAGTAAAATTCCAGGATACACCTCGAGAATAATTTGACTGTATGCTTAAAAAAAATTATCCCTAAGATTATATAAACCAGAGATCAGTCCACATTTAAACAATATACTGACATTGCCCAGTTTCTGGTTATATGGTAGCATTACACATAGGTTATTTTGTGCATTGAACACTATGATACCAGCATGAATATGTGTATAAAGTCATAGGGCATGATTCTCCGATTGTTGCGCCCTCGCTCAAGCGTAACAAGGCTGGTAAATAGCGGGAGAGGCCAAAAATGAGATTCCCGCCAGCTGCCAAACAGTTTGTGATGCAACCAGCCCGCTCCCGTAGGCAAAATCTGAATCTCACCGTAGTGTGGTGAGACACCAATTATCACCGGTTAAGCCCTATTTCCATACAATGAATAAGAGCCACCCCATATCCTACAGCCTCTTGTCATTCAGCGGTCTCCCCAGCAAGTGTTCACGCTGGCGTCGATTAGTACTCCTTTTGAAAAACGTGAACCTTGTGGAAGGGCTTCTGTGGGGAGCCAAGTGGATTCCCTTGGGTGGGTGGGCCATGTAGCATGTGGGAGTCATTGCCTAGCATCCCAATCAATCCTTGATGCCTGGACACGTGCTTGAACACTGCAGGACTCAACACCACACACGCAACACCAAACACCCAGGGAATGGGACACAGCTCCGGGGACATATCCACAGCCAGAGGGTGGGTGAGCACAATGGGGAGGGCGGGCTGCCTGAAGAGATGGGCAAAGGGGCCGGGGTCAGCGCGCATTGTGGAAGAAAGTGTCAGAGGCATCATAATGGTTGCGAAAAAGGAGATTAATGTGCTGCACAGTACCCTACTCCAGGTGGTGCCGCCCCCCACCCCTCAACCCCCAACCACCACCCCTTCCTACCCCCTACCTACCCCCCTCCCCTGGTGCCCTCAGTGATCCTCAATGTGCCTGGCCCTCCTAGCTCTTCTATACATCCAGGTGTTTCCCAGGATGCACATCTGAGGTGAAGGCAGCCAGATGCCTACCTCATCCAGTGGCCTCCGATGCCCCGGCCCCTTTTTTCCAATGAAGGGGCAATTTAGCGTGACCAATCTACCTACCCTGCACATATTTGGGTTGTGGGGGTGAGACCCACGCAGACATGGGGAGAATGTGCAAACTCCACACAGACAGTGACTCGGGGCCAGGAACGTACCCGTGTCCTCGGCGCCGTGAGGCAGTAGTGCTAACCACTTAACCACTGTACTCTCCTGCTCTGCTCCCTTAAGGGACCAGTGTACATGCACATCAAGACGCCTCTTATCCTTGATGCTTCCCACAATCCTGCCGTGTACCATGCATTCCCTTGCATTGTTTGTCCTGCCCAAGTGCATCACCTGTCACTTATACGGATTGAGTTCCATTTGCCACTGATCAGCCCATCTAGCCTGCCTGTCTACGTCCTCCTGCAATCGAAGGCTAGCATCCTCACTATTTATCACCCCACCAATTTACAAATCATTCGCAAACTTACTGATCAACTCTCCCACATTCATATCTAAATCATTTATATAAACCACAAACAGCAAAGGCCTCAATACTGGAGGTAGCATCGACCCATCTCTGGAAGGAGGTCACAATTTAACACATTTTATGTTCCTTCTCATAAGGACAAAATATATAACCACGTACGCCTTGTCATCTTAATATACCATCCAGTTTCAGGTGGTGCAATGAAGTAAAATGCAGAGCCAAGAGTTCCTCACTGTATTGACTCTATCAAATTGCTGCCTCCTGATTTTCTGCCCTTTATAAGGTGATAAAGTAAGTTAGTAAAGTTTCTATAGTCCCAGATGACCATGGGCTGCTTTCCCCTTTAAGGGGCGAGCTGACTGGTTGTGATTTTAAAAATAAATTTAGAGTACCCAATTCGTTTTTTCCAATCAAGGGACAATTTAGCATGGACAATCCACCTACCCTGCACACCTTTGGGTTGTGGGATGAGGCCCACGCAGACATGGGGAGAATATGCAAACTCCACACAGGCAGTGACCCAGAGCCGTGATTGAACCCCGGTCCTCAGCGCCGTGAAGCAGCAGTGCTAACCACTGTGCCACCGTGCTGCCCTCCGACTGGTGGCGATTTCACGTCAGGATCACGACACCTGAGGTGAGGCCAAGATTGAGAACACAGGTCCTTCATGAAAAACCTCAGCCATTGCGGGAATTGAACCCACGCTGTTGGCCCCGCTCTGCATCACAAACCAGTGGTCCAGCCAACTGAGCCAAACCAATCAAGGGGCTGGTTTAGCACAGGGCTAAATAGCTGGCTTTTAAAGCAGACCATGGCAAGCCAGCAGCGTGGGTTCAATACCCGTACCAGCCTCCTTCAAACTTCATTTGAAGCCTACTTGTGACAATAAGCGATTTTCATTTCATTTCGCTCTTCCTTAGTTCCACGGGAAATCTGGCTTTGCTCACTCAACAGCATTGATGTTTCTGTACTCTTTCTATTTTTATTGGGCGTGTGTCTTTTCAGAAGAGGTTGGTGTATACACATTAAATAAAGCATTTGTTTATACCTTGATGCAGATCTGTCTGTTGCTCAGAGACAAGTGCAAACACAAAGGGGCCCACTTGTCCGGACTGAAGGATACCATATAACCATCCAGTGCAATGTGAGTGGATATCAGGAATCACAAGTGCAGAACTTCGAGTGGTCTATCTTTCAACCAGATCAGCCTTCACTGAAAATCCAGATTATCAGCACAGCTAGTTCCGATTTCCCTTATGCCGCGTATAGTAAGAGGGTGCAGAATAATGAGATCTATATACAGAGGATTAAAGCAGACTCGGTGCTGTTACACATTACAAAGCTGCAGAAAACAGATGAAGGGAAATATGAGTGTCACACCCCCAACATGGACCGTGTATACCATGGGTCGTACCGAGCCATGATGACTCTGGCAGGCAAGTGCACTTGTCCATTTCTTCAGTAAAGCTGTTTTGTGGTTCTTGTGGTCATTTGAATTCCCTCAATCCTCATCAGACTTTAAGACGGGTTGAAACTTCCTAATATGTGGGGCGATCAATTTTTGGCAATCCACGTCACTGACAAAATAACAAAGAATTGATATTTCAGGATATACTACCAAGGTTGGAAAAAAACAAGAATCAATCATCATGATATTGTAGCAGATTCACAACCAAACATGGTTATACCAGGAGCAGCACAGTAGTACTATCATGCAGAAGGAACATATAGGGCACGATTCAGCAGACCCAGGACCCAGACACATTTAGTGGGTGTTTCTCAGCGGTTACAGCACCGAGAAACACTTTGCTATCCAACGGCACTTTGCTGTTTTTTTTATCCAGGCCGCACTTAGAGGGATTTCCTGCTGGCGAGTTCAGATCAGGGCACCATTTTGTGGCAGCGCCAATCTTTCCCCCCTCCACCCTTTCAGGTCCTCCCCCCATGTCATTTGACCCCTCTCACTTCCCCCAGGGGAAGCCCCGACAACCTCCCAACCCTCTACCTGGCAAAGCCACCCGACCCCTGGCAGTGTCAACCTGGCGCTGTCAGCCTGCCACCCTGCCAGTGGCACCCGGGCACCCTGGCAGTGGCAGGGTTGCACTGCCATGGTGCCAGGCTGGCAGTGCCAAGGTGCCCGGGGGAGTGCCATCCTGCCCTGCCCCCATCCACCCAGAGGTCTTCAATCACCTAGGAGACCCCTCCATGTGCCTTTATGCCTGGTTCATGTTTGTGTGGTCCAGTACTAAATGGTGCCCTGACGAGATCTTCCAGGCCTGGCCGATGAGCCCCAGTGAATCCAGCTCATTAAAAAATTTAGTTCAGGATCTCGCCCAGGGAGGGTGACTCTGATTGGCCCGGCGCCCGGTGCAAAACCCGATTTGAGGCTCCCTCGCGATTCATCTATTGTACCCAGATCCACAAGGGGGGCAATGGGGTCACTGATTCGCACCTGTTATGTATAATTTTTCATAGTAAATTATGTTTAGAGAATAGCAAAACTGTATAGATTCATAAAAGATAGTGAGTACTACCAGAAAATTGTGGAGTAGCAACATCAAACCCTATTGATGCGTTCAATAGTTCACATAGTTTGATCCTACCACATGCCCAAGTTCCTCATTTCATTTCTGTTAAAGAGAAGGAAGTGGTGGTGGAAACTTGAAACTTTATTACACTCAGGTCTAGACTGTCTCAGACTGATACATAAACATAAAAGTATGTTATGTTTAACAAAATGGAGGAGGCCATCAGGACCTTTGACCCGGCTCTTCAGTATGATCATGGTTAACCTACCACTTAACTCCACTTTCCTGCACTGTCCCTAGCTCCCTTAATTCCCTCACGCCCCAAGTATTCACAGCTTTGGTATAGAGAGTTCTGAAGATTAACAATCCTTTGAGTGAAGCAATTTCTACTCACCTCAGTACTTATTCTGAGGCTGAACCAGTGTTCTAAATTCACCAGCAAGAGGAAACATTTTTTCAGCATCCACCTTGTCAAGCTCCTTAAGAATTTTATATGTTTCAATTAGATCACCTCAGAATATAAGGCCTCGCCTACTCAATCCCTCCTTATAGGACAAACCCCTCATCCAATGAATTAGTTCAGTGAACCTTAATTGCACCAGGGGCTGGTTTAGCTCACCAGGCTAAATCGCTGGCTTTGAAAGCAGACCAAGCAGGCCAGCAGCACGGTTTGATTCCCGTTCCAGCCTCCCGGACAGGCGCCGGAATGTGGCGACTAGGGGCTTTTCACAGTAACTTCATTGAAACCTACTCGTGACAATAAGTGATTTTCATTTTCATTTTCATTGAGGGAAAATGTGTCATTCCTTTGGTAAGGCAATCAAAGCTGCGTACAGTATTCCAACCGTGTTTCCACCAATGCCCTAGATATTTGTAGTAAGACTTTATAATTCTTGTATTCCAATCCCTTTGTAACAAACTAACATATAAATTGCTTGCTCTGCCTGCATGTTAACCTTCTTTGATTCATGGACAAAGGCACCGAGGCCACTCTGAATGCAAACGTTTTCCAGTCTTTAAACATTCAAAAAATATTTTTTTTTATTTTAGCGATCAAAGTGGATAACTCCACACTTCACCACATTATACCCATCTGCCATGTTCTTGTTGTAGTCGCGTGACCCCTTTAAGGGACGTGCCCTCACGGTCCACATGACTGGCCCAGGGCCCATCGTGAGGAATCACAGCATCAGAATCATAGATTTTACAAGGCAGAAGGAGGCCATTCGGCCCATCGAGTATGCACCGGCCATTGGAAAGAGCACCCTATGCAAGCCCACACTATCACTCTATTCCCATAACCCAGTAACCCAGTAACTCCACCCAATCTGTTTGGCCAATCCACCTAACCTGCACGTCTTTGGGCTGTGGGAGGAAACCGGAGAACTCGGAGGAAACCCACATAGACATGGGGAGAACATGCAGACGCTGCACAGACTGTGACCCAAGCCGGGAATCGAACCTGGGACCTGGAGCTGTGAAGCAACTGTGCTAATCACTATGCTGCACTACCCCCGCAAACTGGAAGCGCAAACCCTGACCCATGAGGGATTAGTACAGGTCCCAAGGAGTGGGGTTCTTGTCAGACTGAACCCGTGATTCAGCATCTTAACACTTATATTACAGATTTGGTGCCTGTACATGTGTTACCCTTGTTAGTTGCCAATAAACACTTACTATCTACCTGGTATTGCCTTGAGACACCACATTGGTGACAAGTATAAACTGGATCAACCCCAAGTCACAGACGTCAAATTCGTAGAGGGGAGGAAAGCCTCCAAGACACACATAGAGTTGGAAAAGGTCGACAGTACCAGAGAACAGTGAGTGAAAAATGCCCGTGATTGGGAAAATAGACCCATTCGACCAGGGGGCCGAAGACTGGAATCAATATACTGAGCAATTCCATTACTTCTTCAGGGCAAATGAAATAATGGAGAAGGATAAACAATTAGATCATGGGGGAGTCTGAAATCGGGGCTGGTTTAGCACAGTGGGCTGAACAGCTAGCTTGTAATGCAGAACAAGGCAGCAGCGCGGGTTCAATTCCCGTACCGGCCTCCCGAACAGGCTCCGGAATGTGGCAACTACGGGCTTTTCACAGTAACTTAATTGAAGCCTACTTGTGACAATAAGCAATTATTATTATTATTAATTGGGAAGCGTGCCAGGTGCCAATCAGTTTCCGATCTAACTGGCCCACTCCCGTTGGCAAGATGGCGATGAATGTGGCGAGAAATGAATAATCACCAATTGAAGCCAATCTTCATCCGATTAGCAGCAAGGACCCTCTATCTAACGGCCACCCGTGATCTAACTGCAGTCATGTGGGTGCCGTTTAGCACACCTATTTAAAATTGTGAAGCTATCGAAATGGCTGCTATGGAGGTGGGTAGCTATCTTGGTAAATGGGCACTCAGCCCGGGGGCCACTGGGTAGTCTCCGGTTCAGGGTGGGGGGGGTCAGGACCCGTCAAGGGTATTAGCCGCCACCGGGCTGGGGGACAGGGGGCTTAGTGCCCGTGGGTCTGACATGTCACCCCCCGGATTGTGTACACCCATACCAGGGGCGAACTCAGCTTCTACCTGTCCATCCCACCGAACACCTCCAATACAGACTCTCATCCGTGATAGTCTGGTGCAGGTCACTCTAACCCCCACCGACCGTGCCGGCCTCTGGCCGCACAGCCGAAGGATATCGCCAATCGAGAATTGGCAATGTCAGTAATAGGAGCACTTCATAGCTCACAAGTGGATACCTGTGGGTAGACATGCCGTGTTGCAGGCAGGTGTTACTGCGTGGCACCCCTTCAGACTTTGTGACCTGGACACATTACCTGAACATTAAAGGCTGCACAACCGCAGGAGCAGCAGCCAACAACCATACACCAAAGAGCTAGGCCACAGCACTGGGGACACCCCCATGATCAGAGTGTGGATTGAGTGTGTACCTGGGGCCTGTCCCAGTTCTGTACCTGGCGGGGGTTTGGTGTCTAGGGTGTGAGATTCAGTGCCCAGAGGTCCCTGCTGTGGCCGGGGATCCGTGTGCCGGGCAGGGTCCCCCTTCTCACTGACTGGCATCCTGAGAAATAGCAGGGAATGTTGGTTTGTGGCTTGGGGGATTAGAGGGTAACAGGGTGGAAGTCAGGGCAATGGGGGAAGATGTCCTCGGGAGGGGGGTCTGTGGCAGGTGGGACCAGTGCCGGAGCCGAAACCAACTCATATTTGTGACCCGGTGGAGCACGTTGAGCTTCTTGTAGCAGTGAGTGGCATTTAAATATCTTCGAGGAGGTCTTTGAACTTGTGTGAGACAACAACCAAGTTGGCAACATATATGGGAGAGACCTTGGGAACAACTATGACTCCAGTGTCATATCAGCAACGAGATGCCCAGTTACCTATAGTCATTGTCAGGGGTCATCGAATGACCTATGATCATTGTCAGGGGTGGCATGGCAGCACAGTGGTTAGCACCATTGCTTTACAGTGCCAGGGCCCTGGGTTCGATTCCTTGGCTTGGGTCACTGTCTGTGCAGAGTCTGCATGTTATCCCCTGTCTGCGTGGGTTTCCTCCCAGTGCTCTAGTAAAACCCCCCCATGCTGACAGCCGCTGCCACTGCCTGCCAGGTGGCGCTGGTTGCCCAGTGGCTGATCCTCCAACCCCTCGGGGAAACAGGGTATCCGGTCTGGACTTCACCTCGTGCAACAGTCTGGCATCTCCGAATCGTGGGTCTGGTTCTGCGCGGTGGCATGGCTGCGTGCTGTCTGCGGGATTGGTTTAAGGGCTCCTCCCCCTCCGTAGCGAGGAGCTGCCAAACACGGGCCAGCTGGCAGGACAGTCTTTTCCGGAATGAGGCCCGTGGGGCATCATTAAATGCCCTAATTAACATTAGATATTGGTGACACCTCGCTGGGTCGACCGTCAGGAAACACCCGACTGTTCCCGCTTGCTATCACACTTTGAAAATTTTCTGTCAGATTGCGCCCTGTATGTTAGACATAGCACTTGGTGGAAAGGGGGTCAAAGTATATGGGGAGAAGGCAGGATCAGGCTATTGAGTTGGATGATCAGCCACGATCATAATGAATCGCGGAGCAGTTTCAAAGAGCTGAATGGCTCATTCTGTCCCTATTTTCTGTGTTTCTATGTGGGCAACATATTGCGTGATAGTTAACTTTGCATTATTAACACAAAAAGTGTGCAGAAGAAATGGCTGACTGAAAATGAAGACTACCCTGGACAGGACGATTGAGATCGCCCAGGCGATCCTGGTGCTCCGGTTTCCTCTCACAAGTCCAGAAAGACGTGCTTGTTAGGTGAATTGGACATTCTGAATTCTCCCTCGGTGTATGAACAGGCGCCATAGCGTGGCGACTAAGGGATTTTCACAGTAACTTTATTGCAGTGTTAATGTAAGCCTACTTGTGATACTAATAAAAATTAGTGTTATAATTATTGCATCAACCAAGTCTGATGGGGTGAGATTGATTGCGCCAAATCATGTTAAATTGGTTGGACATTTTTTAAACCTCGGACAGCATCTTTCAGAAAGTCTTCAACAGATACAAAGACGTGTTTCAGAACGATTTGGATCAAATAAAGTGAGTGAAGGCCAAGATTTATGTCAACCCAGACTTAACACCCAAGTTTTTTAGTGCAAGACCAGTCTTAATGCCTTGCATCAAAAAGTGTAAGCCGAACTTAAATGCCTGGAAGAACTTGGAGCAATCACACCTGTGCAGTTTTCAAAGTGGGCAGCCCGCATCGTTCCTGTATTAAAGCCGACCGCTCAGTTAGGATTTGCAGGGACTACAAGCTTACAATAAACCAAACAGCCCAAGTAAATACCCAATTCTAAAAAATTAACACCATTATGTAAAGTTGGCGGAGAGCCTCACATGCAAACTCGACTTCAGTCATGTGTACTTGCAACTGGAGCTAGATGAGGATTCCTGAATGTTTGCAATAATTAACATGCACAAAGGTCTATTCCAATACACTTTTGGCATCTCCTTGGCCTGTGCAAAATAAACCAGCAAGTTTTAAATATTCCAAGAGCTGCAAAATGGAGAATCTCCTTCAAGGCATCGTAAAGGTTCAGGTCTATGTGGGTGAAGTCCTAATAACGGGACCATCATAGGAGGAGCATCTAGCAAGTTTTCAAAGAGGTGTTGAGAAGATTGAGAGATGCGGGAATCCATTTCAAATGTAAAAAGTGCACTTTCCAAAGCGAGTGAGGTCACTTACTTAGGGTTCAAAGGGCCTGCACCAACCTGAAGTCAAGGTGAGAGCCATAGGAAAAGGACTGCCACCTAAGAACGTAACAGAGTTAAAAGTCCTTCTTAGGGATGGAAAACCATTATGGTAGTTTTATTCCAAATCTCACAACGAAATTGGCGCAATTGCTTATGCTCTTGCAGGTCTTGCAACCTTTGAGCCGACTGGTTCATTTTGACCCAAGAAAACCCATCATTTGTGCCTGCGATGCTTTGCTGTAAGGGATAGGGGCACTTCTCATACAATGGAGGTCAGCTCAGCGAGGACAACTACCTTTGCCTAAGGAATGTTTTCTGATGCTGAGCATAAATACGTGCAAATTGAGAAGGAAGACCTTGTCATAATCTACAGAGTCAAGGAATTCACCAGCATGTTTAATGCCAACGTTTTAAGTTAATAAAGGACCATAAGCCCCTGCTCGGGCTCCTTCCTCAAGATAAGTCAATACCACCAATTGCCCCGGCCAGAGTATAATGGTGGGCATTATTGCTGGTGGCCTATGACTACAACTTTCTATTTTTTTCAATTTAGAGTACCCAATTCATTTTTTACCAATTAAGGGGCAATTTAGCGTGGCCAATCCACCTACCCTGCACATCTTTGGGTTGTGGGGGTGAGGCCCACGCAGATACGGGGAGAATGTGCAAACTCCACATGGACAGTGACCCGGGGCCCGGATCGAACCCGGGTCCTTGGAACCGTGAGGCAGCAGTGCTAACCACTGCGCCATCATGCTGTCCTATGACTACATCTTTAAACAAAGGCAGGGAAAAGATTTTGAATGCTGATGCATTGAGTCAGCTCCTATTTCCAAAGAGTATAGCACCCCATCGATACCTCCAGAAAGTGTCTTAGCATTGAACGTTTTGGACACCTTGCCAGTTTTGGTTGGTCACATAAAGAATTGGCCACAACGACACCCAGTCCTGTCCAAGGTAAAACACATGATTTTGACCAGGTGGCACCACAACTAACTGACCAATTAAGTCTGTAACTTACTCATAAGAACAAACTGAGTTGTGAGGATGGAGTCATACTTTGGGTTCCCAGGTGGTAGTTCCACCCCCAGTCTGAGAGCCCTTGTTGCAAGTATTGCATAGAACCCATCTGGGCCAGACAAAAATGATAATGTTCGCTCGTAGCTATAACATGTGGCCTGGCTTAGAGAAGGACATTGAACATATCGTGCACCAGTGTGACCCTCAAGAACATTCTGCTAATTGTGACGACATTCATACCTCTGAGTTGGAGGAACCAGTTTGGGAATAAAGACGATCGTTGAGGCCCAGGAAAGTTCCTGATAAATTAACACGCTCTGATGCACTGTTTGAACGCTCTTCCCCTTTGTTTCCTCAGTCTTATATTGAATATAATTATTGGTTACAGCCTGTTTGTCCATTTATTAATTGAGGGACTTAAGGTGGGAGGGATGTGGTAGCATGGCCCCTTTGCCCTGGCGGTCCATGCAACTGGCTCGGGACCCATCGTGCAGGGAGCACACGAACTCTGACCCATGAGGGTCCCGGGAAGCGGGGTCAGAGTGAACCTGGGAGCCAGAATGTGAATTTGCCTGTAATGTCTCAGGTAAGTGACCATTTGGAAGCGACGTCTGTGGAAAGGTTCGGCATTTTTCTGGTTACTGTACATCCCCTCCTACTCCCCAAAGGGTCTCCTGCACCTGATCCATATCTGGGCTGGGGTGTTTATGTCCCAGCCATCCTAGGAGAAGGGGGGTTAGCCCCGCCCCTTCATCTGGGTAGATTGTATTCAGCGGAGACCACAGGGATTCTGATGTTGCAGATCCCTGGGCCTCCTGTAGGGCTATAACACCACTCTTTTCCTAGCCCCTCCACCCCCACCCCCCTCATGTCGACGGAAGGTGGGGGGGAATCCTTTGCCTTCTTCGCTAAAGGCTGGTTTTCTGGCTCCCGTCGTTCCAGGCCCAGAGGGGTATAATGGACCGGGGTGCATCACTTCCTGGTTCGAATGTCTGGGAGTTTCCGCTTCCTTTCGTTCGGTCATCCATGGACCTGCGTCAAAGTCTGTTGGCAAAACCTCCATGTCCGACTCCTGGTCAGATTGGTCAATCTCTCGCATTTCCGCGTCGCAGGCTCCAGCCAGTTACCACCGATAACTGCTCCGGAGGGAGGGATACCACCGGGCTGGGGGTCCGTGGTCAGTTCTCGTTACCTGTTCCACCCGGCTCCCAAGAGGGCCCTTGTGCCTTTTCGAGTCCTTCACTTGCACCCGCACCATGTATGACACCGGCCAGGAGGGTTTTAAACCATTCCCAGAATCCATAATGGCCCTTCGGTAAAATTCCAGACATAAATGGAGTTGCCAGCGGCGAATTCTCACACGATCATGGCACACTTTGCTCCGGTCTGTTCTTTTTGGCCTTGGATCCTATCCTTGAAGACCGGCGAAACGAGGCTAAATCGCAAGCGCAAACGACAACCCATCAAAAGCTCCGTGGGCATCACCCCGCTGGTAGCTTGCAGCGCGGTCCTACAGTAGAATAGAAAGAGGGTGAGGTGGGTTTCTGGTGAGCCCGAGGTCTGTTTTCTCATCCCCAGTTTGAATGTCTGTACGGTACGTTCTGCCAACCCAGTTGAGGACGGGTAATAAGGCGCGGTACGGACATGACGGACGCCATTTTGCTTCAAAAAGATCCACACATCCAAACCAGTAAACACAGTGCCATTGTCCGATATGAGGATCTCCGAGAGTCCGTGAACACTAAAGGTCTTCTACCGGAGCCGTTCGGTAGTGACATCTGATGTACATCCATCCATTTGGAGTGCGCATCTACTGTTAAAGGTACATTGCCCCCTGGAAAAGGCCTTCAAAATCCACATGGAGGTGGGACCATGACCGGCCAGACCACTCCCATGGCTGAAGTGGAGCTGCCGGGGAGCAGGGAGCTTCTGGTGCTCCTGGCACCGGGTACACTGTTTCACTAACTTCACGATCTCCGTGTCAATGCTAGGCTATAACATGTAGCTCCGGGCCATTTTGGAGACACTTGGGTGTCTGCTGTGAAGTCCTGCATAATTGCCCCCTGGCCACATTCAGTGCCTGTATATCAGTTACCCTTGTTAATTGTCAAAAGCACTTTGTACTTCATTACTTCCATCTACCTGGCATTGCCTCGAGCCATCAAACTTGCCCAACCATCATCCAACCCACCTATATCCCTTTGCAACCTCCTCATCGCTCCTTCCCCACCTAACTTTGCACCATTAGCAAACTTGGATGCATTACACTCAGTTGCCTCATCTAAGACCAACAGAGACTAAGACTGTGCCAAGAGGGTGTCGACCACTTTAAGCCTGCATTGGCTGTTATATAATGCCAAGCCTATTGTCAGTGTAATACTTCTTCTTAATCCCTAAGTTGTGTGCTGTGAGTTCTCAGAGAAAGCAAATATGCATGAAAACATGTTTCTGAGGAACTTCTTTGTTACTGCACCTAAAGCATGAGATCATTTTATAGGGTGTGTGCAATATGTTAACTTAAGTGCATGTGGTGCTTTATTATCTCTTTGTGATGAATCGTAGATTGCTTTGCAAATTAGGTCACTCAGTGGTTCACAGAAAGCTTGTGCTTAACGTTTAATGTTCAGACAATAAAAATACCGATAGAGAACATACATCTCAATAGAAACATCACGGAAAGTGTAATCTCACAATATGTATCGCAGCCTATCTGAAGAGGCAATAAGTAAAGCCAGCACTGCAAATAATTGTAGCTGTTACTCATAATTCTGGTACATTATTTCCTCAAAATTAAAGGACTTTTAGCTCCAGATTGTAATCTGTGTTTGCAGCTAGAAAATATTCAATGCTGATGCTCCCATTCTTCTTCTTGTGTTTTTTACCACTGACTGTTACATTCTGTACCATTGCCCTGACAGCCAGTGACACAGAGAGGAGTTTGAAAAGAATGCACATCATTTCACATTTACCACACTCAACAGAAGATGTTGTTGTGCCGGTAAATCGAACAGTAAATTGCTCAGGTACTCCCACACATCAAATCCGAGTTAAATATCTGACTTTGAACAAGGAAGCTTTTATACTCAGTCTTCTGCGCAGCTGACATTTCTGAAATCAATATAAAAATGTATTAGGTGGGATTCTCCATCGTCTGACGCCGGAATTTGGGAACGCAATTGGGCAAACAATCCGTTCAGACATCTAAATCGTAACGGGCCCCGGTTTCAGGCTAAATCGCAATTCTCCGGTGCCTTGAGTCTATGCGTTCCACACCACACGTACAGTAAACGTTGTTAGTCTATCATTAACAGGCCTGCCCTGGTATTCTGCAGGGCCTTCGCAATCTTCCACCTCTACTGGGGGGAATTCCAGACAGTGAGGTTCACTTGCGCTTTTTTAAAAAAATCAGGAAACAGGCATCATGGCTGATGAGGGAGAGAGAGGAGATGGGACGTGGAAAGGCGAGACCGTGGGCTGCCAGTCCTGACACTGGCCAGACTGGCGGGGGGGGGGGGGGGGGGGGGGGGGGGGGGCTGACGTGACCCCCTCAGGGGACTGAGATGGGGTCTAGGCTTGGACAGCCATTGCTGTGGCCAAATGGCAGCCATCTTGCTGCACACCCCACTGAGCACCCACCTTGGCGCCTGGTTCTGCAGAGTGACACCAGCCGGATGGGTGCCCCACTACCCCAGCCCCCACCCTCCACCCCGCCCCCAGCCATACCGCCTCCCCCCAAGTGACCGCTACCACCAATGGGCACCATGTGGCCCGCCGCAGGACAACAACCATAGTAGCCCCTACACTGGGCGCCAGGCGGGGGCTGTGGAACGTGCCACCCCACCAGGCGACAGTACCCCGGCAGTAGGGATGGGCACCGCGATCAGAAACCCAATGGTGCCGGACACCAGCGATGTCAGAGTTGGGGGGCATGCGGGGGCAGAGCCCGCAGTGCCAACCAGGGCACCATGTAGTCCCATGGATCTGTTTGGGCATGGGGGCACGCACCATGCTAACATGTCGGCCTTTCACCCCCTGCAGACAATTGATATTGGAATTCAACCAGCAATGGTTGCCTTCCTCCTCGTCACCGCAGCCCTGGGATTTACAACGTGGCTTTATGAGCTGGAGGTGCTCGAGGAGGAACATGCTGCAGCAGCAGAGCCTGCCCAGAGGAACAGGTGGCAGCCGCAGAGGATGTAGAGCCGGCCACCCAACAGGCCGAGGGGGAGGAGGTGGAAAGGAGGTGCCACATGAGGCCTCACGTGTACCAGCAGCGGATGTTTTTGGAGGGCCTGTGAACCAGACAGGCGAAGGCTCCGGCTGAGCACCTGGCATCGCGGGAGTATGGGGGAGGAGACCTACTCCCGGTGGCCATCAAGGTGATGGTCGCCCTGAAATATACGCAACGTGGGGACCTGTCCAGGATCTCACAGAGATTGGTGCACAGGTTCATCCACACCGTCATGGAGGCACTCTATGCCCAGTCGGCACATTACATCCATTTTAATGTGGACTGAGCCCACAAGGATGTCCGGGCGGCGGGGTTAGCCGCCATCACCGAGATGCCCTGCATCCAGCGGGTGATTGACGGGATGGTCTCCCTACAGGCAGCTGCAGACGACAGGCCGCTCTACACAAACTGAAAGATGTTCCACTCGATGAACGCGCAGTTGTTGTGTGACCATGAGATGCGCATTATGCACATTTGCACCCGATACCCAGGCACTGTGCACAATGTCTTTATCCAGGCACATAAGACGATTCCCGGCCTCTTCGAGGCGTACCCCCGGCTGGGGTGTTGGCTCCTGGGCTTTAGGGGTTATTCACTGCAGTCATGGCTAACGACACCTAGCTGGAGGCCACAGACCAATGCAGAGACCTGCTACAGCAGCCCCGTAGCGACCAGGAGCGTGCTCGAGAGGTGCTTCGGCATCCTAAAGATGCGGTTCAGGTACCACTCTGAAGGAGCCCTCCAATATGATGCTGAGAGGGTCGCCTGCACCGTGGCTGCCTGCTGTGTCCTCCACAACATCGTGCAACAGGGTGGGGGGGCGATGTGCTGGAGGACGAAGATGATGCCAGGCCTTGTCCAACGAGCAGGATGCGGGGGAGGATGAGGATGGACTGGACATGGGGCCCAGGCAGGCATGGGAGGCCGCACAAAATGTGCGCCTTCAGGTTCACCCATTCAGGGGGAGGGTGGGATGCCGACCACCTGCCCCCCTCCTCCTGAAATCCCATTGGTGATACATGGCTGCCGTATTGTGGGGGGGGGGGGGGGGGGGTGCGCGGGCCCTGGGTTGGCAGTAACAGTGGGGCGGGACTGGTCCATGGGATAGAGAATGATGACAACCTGCTCTGGGATGAGCTTTGATGCTCCACATCATTTGACATCTTTTTTATTTATTCATCGGGCGTGGGTGTTGCAGGCTGTGCCAGCATTATTGCCCATCCCTAATTTCCCTTGAGGGGGGATGCACGATCAATTGCACAAAGACGAGCGTTGAATACAACTGAGGCTTTATTGCTCTAAGATGTGGGGCCTCCCACAGCAGCTGGCAAAATGGCTGCAGCATGGAGGACACATATTTATACTCCGCCTACTGGTCGGAGCCAGCAGGCAGAGCCTACCATCGTACCTGTAGTACAGGTCCTACCATACATCACCTAATATAGGTGCAACAGTGGTTTACCACAAGAGGGCAGTTAAGAGTCAACCACACTGCTGTGAATCTGGAGTCATGTGTCGGCCAGATCAGGCAAAGATGGCAGATTTCCTTCCCTAAACGGAAGGACATTAGTGAACCAGTTGGGTTTTTACGACAATCGTTTCATCATTAGACTTTTAATTCTAGATACTTTATTGAATTTAAATTGCATCACCTGCCGTGGTGGGATTCGAACCCGGGTCCCCAGAGCATTATCCTGGGTCTCTGGATTACTAGTCCAATGACAATACCACTATGCCACCGCCTCTCATGCCCACAGAAGCACTTTCCACTGTCCACCTGGGTGATCCCTGCATGCGAGCTGGCCATTCCATCACACGGTCCCATCGATTCCCTGTGTTGGCAAATGTGGGGACCAGGACTGGGGGGGTGGGTTACCGGAATGGTGAGCGCTGGCTGAACTGCGGTCACTGAGCCAAGCCCACCCACAATATCCACCCATTTCCCCCCCTCCCTCCCCCCCACCTGCTGCACCATTCCACAACAGCCCACCCCTCACACCCAACAGATAGAGAGCACTGAGGCAGGTTGTAACATTGTACAGGTGTTTGATGTGACATCATATTTACAGATACATGTCCCAGCCCCCATCACTAAACTGTGCCCTGCTCCCGTGCCAACCTAGCTGGTATCTACCTTTCTGGTCTTAAGGTGGATCCCCCAGATGGTACATCAGGAATGGAGGCAGCCTGCCCTGCGCCCTGGGTCCCCTTTGGCAGAAGTCTTCTGGGGTGACCGGGCCTGGATGGACCTGGCTGCTGCTCGGGTGTCCCGGGTGGCGTGGTGCCACTCTGTTCTGCCCACTACCCATCAGATGTGCCAGGACCAGGAAGGTAGGAATCTGAGGTGCTGCGGTGTCCCGGCATCTTCCCTGTGGGAGTCATCAGCATGGGCCCCATCACCTCCGCCTCCCCCCCCTTGGAGTGCAGATGGCCCCTGGGCTACTCCATGGGATGGGGGTGCGAACGCAGCTATCGCTGAGGCTCTCCCGCCACCTGGTGCTGCCAGTCCTGGAGGACCACTGCCGTCTCGACCAGGGCCTGCATGCTCACAGCCATGGAGCACAGTGAGTGGATCACTTCCGTCTAGGATTGCGCCACATCATGTTGTGACTGTGCCACCACCTTCTGGGTCTGTGCACATCAGCCAGTGACTGCCATCTTCCTCTCTGCCTGTGCCACGTCGGCAAGCTCCTAGGGAATGCCACAGACCTTCTCAGCCATGGCTCGTTTTGACTGGGCCATGCCTGTGAGAGGGCAGCCCTGTCCTGGGCCTCAGCTACTGCCTGAACAGATTGCCCCAGGCCTTGGACATGCTGAACCATTGCTGAAACCCTTGCCCCCATGGCCTCCACCACGAATGCCACCCATGTGGTGTTGGTCTGGGTGGCACACATGGCTGGCACCAACCCTGCTCCTGCACGTGGTTGGACTCCTCCATCTGTGCCTGCAGGTGCTGGATGCTCGCCAATTTGCAGACAACACTAAGATGAGTGGTAAAGCGAAAAGTGCAGAGGATACTGGAAGTCTGCAGAGGGATTTGGATAGGTTAAGTGAATGGGCTAGGGTCTGGCAGATGGAATACAATGTTAACAAATGTGAGATTATCCATTTTGGTAGGAATAACAGAAAACGGGATTATTATTTAAATGATAAAATATTAAAACATGCTGCTGTGCAGAGAGACCTGGATGTGCTAGTGCATGAGTTGCAAAAAGTAGGTTTACAGGTGATTAAGAAGGCGAATGGAGTTTTGTTCTTCATTGCTAGAGGGATGGAGTTTAAGACTAGGGAGGTTATGCTGCAACTGTATAAGGTGTTAGTGAGGCCACACCTGGAATACTGTGTTCAGTTTTGGTCTCCTTACCTGAAAAAGGACGTACTGGCGCTAGAGGGTGTGCAGAGGAGATTCACTAGATTAATCCCAGAGTTGAGGGGGTTGGATTACGAGGAGAGGTTGAGTAGACTGGGACTGTACTCGTTGGAATTTAGAAGGCTGTGGGGGAATCTTATAGAAACATATAAAAATATGAAGGGAAAAGATAGGATAGATGCGGGCAGGTTGTTTCCACTGGTGGGTCAAAGCAGAACTAGGGGGCATAGCCTCAAATTAAGGGGAAGTAGATTTAGGGCTGAGTTTAGGAGGAACTTCTTCACCCAAAGGGTTGTGAATCTATGGAATTCCTTGCCCAGTGAAGCAGTAGAGGCTCCTTCATTAAATGTTTTCAAGATAAAGATAGATAGTTTTTTGAAGAATAAAGGAATAAAGCGTTATGGTGTTTGGGCGGGAAAGTGGAGTTGAATTCACAAAAGATCAGCCATGATCTCATTGCTCCTAGTTCTTATGTTCTTATGATAACTCCTCATGCAGTCCCTGGCTTTGCGACTGCATCTCCACGATTGAGGGAACTGTTCGTTCCAGAAGCCCAAAACCCATCTGGATGGCAGGTAATCCCTATGGATGGCCCGCCCTCCGACCGTCCGCCCCTGTGGTGATATGCGCGTATATCGATGTATAATTGTATATAGTTGTACCAATTAATATATTTGTATATAATAGCACCACTGTACATAGCCATTGATCAATACATGTAGGGACAGTTATGACCTCACCGGTACCAGTGCCCTACCCCCCCATCTCCAATGACATTGAACCCCCCCCCCCCGCCCAAGGTGAGTGACACTCCGCTATGGGGGGTCACTAAATGCTCTACCTCAACTTCCCACTTCATACCCCCTTCAGACCCCGCCCCTTTCAGGCCCACCCTTTGGCAGTGCCAGCCTGTCACTTCACCCTGACAGTACCAGTTTGGCACTGCCAGGATGCACTGCCCTGCCATGTCCCTGACCACCCGGGCTCCAATGTCCACGGTGCCCCCTGGCATGGGCATCAAGTCTGGTCTCCAGTGCTGGAGACAAGTGGCAATTCCTACTGGCTTCACACTGTGCCAGCGGCGGGTAGAATACCAGGAGCCGGGAGAATCCAGCTTCAAACCATCCCAGCATATTTAAATTGATATTTAAATATGCCGATCAAGTGCTCACGCCCTCGCTAGGCGTGAACCTGGTTATGCCACCTGCAGCAGGCCAGGAGCATCATGTTCTGTTTGGTACCCGGCATGAACCCCTGGCGCGATTCTCCCAGCCCCGCGCCGGGTCGGAGAATCGCCACAACCGCGCTACGCCGCCCCAAAACCGACGCGAGATTCTCTGAGGTGCGGAAAATCGGCGCCATTTGCGCTGGCAGGTTTGGCGCGGCGCTGGTCGCGGGCTGCTGTACATAGCGGGGCCACTGATTCTCCTGCCGCGCGGAAAAAGCAGAGTCCCACCAGCGCCGTCCACACCTGGTTGCTGCCGGCAGGAACTCTGCGCGAATAGTCAGGGGCAGCCTGTGGGGGGGGGGATGGCTCCGTCCGGGGGGGGTCTCCGATGGGGTCTGGCCTTCGATCGGGGCCCACCAATCGGCGGGCCGGCCTCTCCCCGCCCCGGGCCTACTTTGTTGTGCGTCGGCCCCTGAACCCCCGTGCCATGTAGCGTCGGGGCCGGAGCATTCAGTAAGGTCACTGTGCATGCGCGGGTCGGCGCCACCCCCAATACGCACCAAAAAGTGAGGCTGGAGCGGCATAAACTGCTCCTGCGCCGTGCTGGCCTCCTGTGGGGGCCAGAATCGCTACTGCCCGTGCCCGTTTCACGCCGTCGTGAAATGGGACGGCGTTCACGACGGCGCAGACACTCTGTCCCATGATCGGAGAATCGCGCCCCCCATTTAGGGCCTCTCCCTCTATTCTCCTGACCTGGAGCAACATGGCCGGAGAATCACCCCCTCTGATAATGTACCTATTAACTGGAAACCAATAGGAGGTCGAACTGACAGCAAATCAAACTGAGAGTGAAATGAAATCACCGTATAGAGTACAGCCTGATTACGATGATCAATACAGTCAGTAGCCTAAGTCATCATTATAATGAGCTGATCTTTATAGCTGATACTCTTGGCATGCTGCAGCTCAATTTTGTGATACTAAAATAACCATTAAGTCCATCTGAGCCAAAACAATTGCCAATGCTAAAGAAGCCATGAAATGAGGAAATGATGCACATGGCGCTTCTGGCCACTTCCAGTGTGGTGTGCAAGCTATCCCCTACTGTGAAGGGCACGAACATGGACATGGAATGAATATGTGGAAAGCCCTTGCAGTGGGCAGATTGTGGCATCACACAGCCATTCTAGCTAACTGAAATATGGACACGCAAGTCCAGTGGATGCCTTGGTTTATCACCCACAGCTCAACATGGGCTCTCTGCTACTAATGCTATTTAAAAGGGACAGTCATCCAGTTTGCATTAAGGTGCTTTTGGCTTACTTCCGCTATTGCACTGCCCTGTCATGTCCCTGGCACTCGGGCTCCAATGTCCTTGGTGCCCTTTGGCATGGGCATCACGTCTGGAAGTTGTGGGAGGTTTTGTGGTGAGTCCCTCAATTTGGCAGGGCATTGGTTAAGGCTCTCTAATTCTAAAGTGCACGTCACAGGGAATTGTTATGGAAAGACAGATTATGTGCACTAGAGTAATAAATGCAAAGTTTGTCATTTGCCTTTTAGTAATGAAACAGGTTGGAACATTAGGAGCAGAGGAACAAAGAGACAGTAGCAGGCAATTCGGCTTCTCAAGCCTATTTAACTAGATCAAGCTGGCCTTCGACCTCAATGCCACCTTAGGCCTTCAATTAGAAGAACAAGTCCATAACTGTTAAACTAAAAGGATGTGGAGATGCCAAACTGAAAGGTGCCATGGGAACTCAAGATTCCTGAATGGGCAGCAGGGTAGCATGGTGGTTAGCATAAGTGCTTCACAGCTCCAGGGTCCCAGGTTCGATTCCCGGCTGGGTCACTGTCTGTGTGGAGTCTGCACGTCCTCCCCCTGTGTGCGTGGGTTTCCTCTGGGTGCTCCGGTTTCCTCCCACAGTCCAAAGATGTGCGGGTTAGGTGGATTGACCATGCTGAATTGCCCGTAGTGTCCTAATAAAAGTAAGGTTAAGGGGGGGGTTGTTGGGTTACGGGTATAGGGTGGATATGTGGGTTTGAGTGGGGTGATCATGGCTCGGCACAACATTGAGGGCCGAGGGGCCTGTTCTGTGCTGTACTGTTCTATGTTCTAAGTATAACATCCATCATCCCTGCCCTCGCTCACCTACATTATCCCCATGGCCAATAAAGCCTCAGATTCAAAATTAGCATTCTCCTGTTCAAATCCTATTACAGTCCCACTGCTCCCAATCACTCACCTTCCCCAGCTCTATAATCCTCCAAACAGTCTGCATTTCTTCACTTTTGCCTTCTTGCGCATCTTGAAATCTCTTCATCCCACCATTGGCAGATGAGTCCTAAGTTATATGGAGTCTAAACACAGCAGCTTTCCTCCCTAAACCACTTGGCCCTGCCACTACAACAATCCTAGCCCCTGTCCCACCTTCAAGTCCAGTTTTTTTGTCTGTGCATTTATGGTCACCTCTTCCAATATGTTTGCTTCTGTGATGATTTCTGTTTGCGAATGTTTATGTCAAGTGCATTGGGACACGTTTCAATGTAAAGGACACATGATAAATATAGTTTGTCGTTGTTGTTCTCAGTCAAATTACAGGAATATTTAATTTTATCATATGGAAACTTTGCATTGCTCAAATATTTATTTATATTAATTAATTAATTGATTAAAAACAAATAGAAATCATTAACTGGCAGTTTGTTCTTTTCAATAATTCAACGTCGCATTTGACTGAAAAATATCACTGTTCTTATTTATTTTAGTCATTCCAGACACACTCAGGGCAGTATTGGCACCCCAGACCCTGGATAAAGTTGAAGGTGACTCCCTGGAACTGAGTTGTGAAGTATCCAGGCAAACATCCCAGCACACGCACGTGGCTGTCGCATGGTACCTACGGAAGGGAGATCAGAATCTCGAGGTCATCTCTCTGACACGAGATTTCATTCTCCATTCTGGAGCAAGATATAAACAAAGACAGGCATCAGGAGATGTACGACTGGACAAGATTGGAGTCACTTCCTTCAAACTCAGCATCTGCAAACTACAAGTGTTTGATCAGGGAGAGTTTTATTGTGAGGCTAGAGAGTGGGTGCAGGACCCAGATAAATCCTGGTATAATATTGCCCATAAGTTCACTGAAAATACAACAGTGTATATAAAACCAGCAAGAATACAAGGTATGTATTTGGACAGACCCTATTCTGGTGATAGTGTTACCAATAATACTATTTGTTCAAATATTTGAAAATATGTAAATTTACAGTCATCAAAATCTATATATGCCATATTCTATGATTAGTAATAGTGCTTGCTATATTGTATAAAAGCATTCAAAGTGCCATATTTTTAAATTCTGTCATCTGTGCTAAAATGCTAACTGTACTGTACATTAATATGTTTTTGTACTGATATAGTCTTTAATTCAGATAGGTATTGAGGATAAACAGTGCTACACTTTAAAAGCAGTACACTTTACAATGTTACAACATTGCAGGTTGGGCAGCACGGTGGTGCAGTGCAGCCTCACTGCGCCGAGGTCCCAGGTTTGATCCCAGCTCTGGGTCACTGTCCATGTGAAGTTTGCACGTTCTCCCCGTGTTTGCATGGGTTTCGCCCCCACAACCCAAAAGATGTGCAGAGTAGGTGGATTGGCCACACTAAATTGCCCCTTAATTGGAAAAATGAATTGGGTCCTCTAAATTTATTAAAAGAAACATTGCAGGTTAGCATGAGCTTCTTATTTTTCGTCTCACCCTGTCTGGTTTAGCTCACAGGGCTAATCGCTGGCTTTTAAAGCAGACCAAGCAGGCCAGCAGCACGGTTCGATTCCCGTACCAGCCTCCCCGGACAGGCGCCGGAATGTGGCGACTAGGGGCTTTTCACAGTAACTTCATTGAAGCCTACTCGTGACAATAAGCGATTTTCATTTCATTTCATTTCATCTTCACAAGTGATTTGCTTTTGGTCTGGCAGTCAGACCTTGTTGTAGACCTCCCTTGATTAGAATTTCAGCGATTCTGTTAAACAAGGCCACGTCTGAAACCTGAATGATTCTGTACAAATATAGCCATTTTAATTTTGAAATCACATATGCACACACAGGGGAGTCACATAACTAAGCCACACACTTGGCAATGGCATTTTCTTGGTGACGCTGTTTCGATTCTGTTGATGGATGACTATCTGCCAAAATGCAATAGCTGCATTCAGATATTAATAGCTAACATTGCAAATCTGTTGACCTACTTAAAACGCTGCCAAGCAAAAATATTCCAAAGATGAAATAGGGATTGGGATAGAATTAAATTGGCTGCAGCTAGTGTAGTTTTGTGGCGAGCTACAGCTCTTCTAGTACACAAATGGAACGTAGATTTTTTTAATGTTCAGTTTTAAGACAGTAATAAGATATTCTTTGAAGACTGGCATCCAACAGACTGCTCTCTTCGATAATGCAACGACACTGAAAGTCAAGAAGATTGCTTTTGATATAATATAAAATAAAAACAGAAAATGCAGTGGACACAGAAATTCTGCCCGCATCTGTGGAGAGAGAAACAGAGTTAACATATTCAGTCCGTATGACTCTTCTTCAGAGTTAGAGTTGTGGTATTCTTTGTGTGGCTAAATTCAGGATGGCTGGCTTAGTGTTCACAAAGACCACAAAATAGCTCGAACTTGAGCAAAGCTATAAATTTATTAACACTCGGAATTTGGATTCGAAACGTACTCCTAAATAATACATAGTTGATTATTAACATATAAACTACACTCACCTACAACTAATCTCTATGCTGTTAGAAACTATGATCTGCTCTTACTCACACTATCTTTACTTCAGTCTGTCTCTAATTAACTCTCTCCTCACAAGGCTTAGCATCAATGCCTTATATACTTCTAACTGTAGCTCCCTCTAGTAGTTATTCTTAATTTTTAAATCAATTTTATTGTCACAAGTAGGTTCACATTGCAATGAGGTACCTGTGAAAAGCCCCTAGTCGCCACATTCCGGCACCTGTTCGGATACACGGAGGGAGAATTCAGAATGTCCAAATTACCTAACAGCACGTCTTTCTAGGCTAGTGGGAGGAAACCGGAGCATCCGGAGGAAACCCACGCAGACATGGGGAGAAAGTGCAGACTCCGCACAGACAGTGACCCAGCGGGGAATCGAACCTGGGACCCTGGCGCTGTGAAGCCACAGTGCTAACAACTGTGCTACCGTGCTGCCCACATTCTAAACATTTAATTAACCCCTGCAGTTCTTACATTTATGATAATACTACAAAGGTGAGGGAGAAATGTATTGGATTATCTACCCTGACACCAATTCTCACAGCTACCTGATCTGCAGCTCCTCACACCCCACTTCCTTTCAAACTCCATCCCAATCTACCCGTTTCTCCACCTCCACCGTATCTGTTCCAATAAATGGCACTTCTGACATGCCTGCTTTTTTCCTTAACTGAGGTGTGGTTGAAGGGAACTCAACTGTGTTTGACCCATCTCCCACACCTCGGCCTTCACCCCTTCCCCCCCTCTCAAAACCATGACAGAATTTCCCTCATACTGACTTTTCACCCCATAAGCCTCCGCATTCAGAGGATCATCCACTGCCATTTTCACCAACTCTTTCCTCCACTGTCAGCATTCTGCAGGAACCGCTCCCTCTGTGAAACCCTGATACGCTCCTCCATCACTACTAACTCCTCATCCCCTCCCCACGGCACCTTCTCTTGCAATCGCTGAATGTGAAATACCTTTTTCTTTACATCCTTCCTCCTCATGATTTAAGGCCCCAAACACTCATTTAGCTTGAAGCAACATTTCACTTGCACCTCCTTCAACTTGGTCACCTCGAGGAGACTAAGTACAGATTGAGTGACCATTAAGCGAAATACATTCGCTCAGTACGCAAGCATGACTCCAACTTTCCTGTTGCTTACCACTTCAAATCAGCATCTTGCTCTCACACCCACATGTCAGTTTTTGGCCTTTTGCAGTTTACCAGTAAAGCTCAAACTGGAGGAGCAGCACCTCATGTTCTGAGTAGGTACGTTACAGCCCTTGGGAGTCTACATTGAGTTCAACAACTTTAGACTAACCTTTCTCCTCAATCTTGACCACTTTTTATTATCCAAATATTTATTGTCCCAATGAAAAATACCCTTTCCCTTCCCCCACTGAGCCACTTGTCACTTGTTCTTAAGCATTGTTTTCACTGAGCACTGTTCTTTGTCCTCCGATTGCCATTAATTCTTCCTCTGTCTTGTGTCCTGTAATAATAATCTTTATTGTCACAAGTAGGCTTACATTAACACTGCAATTAAGTTACTGTGAAAAGCCCCTAGTCGTCACACTCTGGCACCTGTTCGGGTACATAGAGGGAGAATTCAGAATGTCCAAATTACCTAACAAGCACGTCTTTCGGGACTTGTGGGAGGAAACCGGAGCACCCGGAGGTGTTCAGCAACCAATCATTTTGCTGATACTTTATTCAAATATTTGTCAATTTATACTCTTCAGTTCTCAAATGGTATTTTTAACACAACTGGTTCTCACAGGAATACATTTCTATTGCAGATTACAAGACAAGGACCAGTCCTTGTTCACAGGCACCCTGGATGCACATGCAAACCTGGAAGATATTCTTTCTTTACATTGCAATCCTACTGCTGATCTAATGGAGAGAAACATCATTGCTTTACTGGGCCAAGAACACGCCCAGCAACTTTCTTCAATTTACCGAGTGGTTTCCTTGTAAAAATTACAGTGGTCAAAGAAATTCAAGAGTCATCGTTTTGTGTTTGGCAACTCTCTTTATGGTTAGGCATGGAGAAGACCCAGAAAAGCCATGCAGCATTGTTATGATGTTGTCACGCACAAGGACTACACTGCATGAATGTGTGGTTAATGAGCTGGAGGTTCAAGTATGCCACACCCATTCCTCAGGCTAAATGACTTCTTAGGTGTCCAATATGATGTGGGCAGGGGGTATATGCTCATTTCTGACCATTTGTCAGATTTGTTCATTGATATCTAGGGTGCACATTAAAACATTGAATAATATGTTCAAATGCTATAGATTCAACTTCTGTACATGTCCTCCAGTATCCTCTCGAAAAAATTCAACCTTGATGTCTTTCAAGCAGTGAATGTTGTTTAATGAGAGTACAACTCACCAATAAACTCTGCTAATATCATAGGGCTACTTTTACAACTCCAGTTTCTGTTGAGGTGAGGCAGTGTGCTGGAAATGCAGCATCACTAAAGTTACATCAGTATTGTCTCCTCACAGCAAAGTCTTTACATATGGGGCCTCAAAATCAGGTGGGTGAACACTTGGCTCCACAAGTGGACTATTCTGTCTTCAAGTGTGACTATATCAAAAGAGTGCAAAAAATGTAACTTCAGTCGCATTATTGCTTCACAGCTCCAGGGTCCCAGGTTCGATTCCCAACTTGGTCACTGTCTGTGTGGGGTCTGGATGTTCTCCCCGTGTCTGCGTGGGTTTCCGCCGGGTGCTCCGATTTTCTTCCACAGTCCAAAGATGCGCACGTTAGGTGGGTTGGCCATGCTAAATTGCTCTTAGTGTCCAAAAAAAGGTTAGGTGGGGCTGCTGGGTTTTGGGGATAGGGTGGGGGGGGTGCTCTTTCCAAGGGCTGTGCAGACTCAATGGGTCGAATGGCCTCCTTCTGCACTGTAAATTCTATGATCCTTGATCAGCTATTATATATCAAACAAACTCGACACAAACCTTTTCTCATGGGCTTGCTATAGCTTTCCATTTGAAACCTCAGCTTCAAGCCTCAGCATCCTCCCACAGTTCCTTGGAAGCAGATTGCTCTATTAATGCATGATGGGCTATTGGGTTCAGGCAAGGGGAGGCAGGAGAATACACTGGTGGTAAAACATTTGTCGGAACATAGTTTACTGGGATCCCCATCAAATTTTCAGGGCTGCCTTTTGAGGGATGAGGCAGTTTTGTTCCTACCAATTTTTAATTTTAGATTTTATTGCATTTTTTAAATGTATTACAATTTTAAAATAAATGTCTTTGTTTATTTTCTTGCTCTCATTGCCATTCTTTTTTCAATTTCTTTTTATTTCTTGTCTTTTGACCTTTCAATGCATTTTCAATGCGGGGGTCGATTAGTTTAGATGGTGAGAGTATAGTGCAGAATGGTGTCAATCCCCATAGCAACTGTGGTACCAGCTGCTATAGCATGGAGGCTTTCCTTGCCCAACATTTAACGTAGAGTGGTGCCCCTCAAGCTGTATAACCACTGGTCTCCCTCTTACAGAGAGAGATGCCTATGGTTCTTCACGGAGTATGGCTAATCGCAAATTACCAATCCCTTTTCCTTGCTTGACTGAGATTATTTTTTAAGATTAATAGCCAGATTTGACCTCTTGTTAGCTTGTCATGAACACTGCTTCCTGGCTATTAAGTTAAATATTATCTCTCAGCAACGGGAGGTAGTATTTCTGCCTTGTGACTTGCTCCTGTCGTTTTGTTCCGCTCCCTCCTCTTTTGCTTTGATCTGTCCAGTTAGGAAACTATTTCTCTTCCAGTTCCGACAAGAGCTGTACACGTGAAATGTGTGTGCCTTTACTCTTCACAAATGCTGACAAGCCTGCTGCATATTTCCAGGAGTTTCTGCTTTCATTCTAAACCCTAACGGACCTCAACAGTCCCGATTATTGTAGAATATTGGAATCAAGTAAACTTCACAGGTAGATTATTGTGAATTAAAACCTAACCACACATGGATTATAGTGAGTTAACAAAGACAGCTAACACTAGATCAGACCTACACAACAGATTATTGCTGCAATTTAAAGGATCCTGTTGATCATAAAACCATAGGAAATAGGAACAGGAGTAGGCCATTCAGCCCCTTGAGCCTGCTCTGCCATTCAATAGGATCTATCTGTCTCAGTCTTAACTACTCACAAGGACTCTGCCCCCACAGTTCTCTGTGGCAACGAGCTCCACAGACTCATACCCCTCTGAGAGAAGAAATTCCTCCTCATCTCAGTCTTAAATTGACTATGCTCCCTGGTCCTGGATTCTCCTATGAGGGGAAACATCCTCTCAACATTTACCCTGTCAAGCTCCTTAAGAATCCTATATGTTTCAATAAGATCCCCTCTCATTCTTCTAAATTCCAATGAGTAGAGTCCCAACCTACTTAACCTTTACTCATAAGACAATCCCTCCATATCGGGCATCATCCTTGTGAACTTCCTTTGAACTGCCTCCAATTATATAATATCTTTCCTTAAATAACGGGACCAAGACTGCTCATAGTACTCCAGATGTACTCTCAACAGGACCTTGTACAGTTGCAGCAAGACTTCTTTACTCTCAAATTCCAACCCCCTTGAAATAAGGCCAACATTCCAACATCCTTCCTGATTACCTGCTGCACCTGTGTGCTAGCTTTCTCTGTTTTGTGCACAAGTATCCCCCAAGTCCCTTTGTGTTGCAGCTTTCTGGAGTTTTTTTCTATTTAAAGAATCTTGTTTTCCCTTCTAAAATTAATAACTTCCCAATCTCCCACATTATACTCCAACCTTTTGCCCAATTACTTAACCTATTAATATCTCTTTGCAAACTGTTTGTATCCCTCTCGCTTGCCTTTCCACCTATTTCTGTGCTGTCTGCAAATATGGCTACAGTATCTTTGCTTCCTCCCAAGTCATTAATATAAATTGTAAATAGTTGCGATCCCAGCACTGGAACCCCACTGGTTACAGGTTGTCAACCTGAAAACCCTTATCCCCACTCACTGTTTCATACCCATTAGCCAATTAATAATAATCTTTATTATTGTCACAAGTAGGCTTACATTAACACTGCAATGAAGTTACTGTGAAAATCCCCTAGTCGCCACATTTCGGCGCCTGTTCGGGTACACTGAGGGAGAATTCAGAATGTCCAATTCACCTAACAAGAACGTCTTTCAGATTATCTATCCACTATGTCAATATACTACCTCCAACATCATGGGCTCTTAGTTTACGACTTAACCTTTTGTGAGGTACGTTGTCAAAAGCCTTCTGGAAGTCCAAATACAACACATCTACTAGTTCCCCTCTATCCACTCTAGTTGAGACTTGGACTTCCTAGAAAAAGTCTAATAAATTAGTCAGACACAATTTCTCTTTCATGAAGCCATGCTGACTCTTCTTGATTAGATTCTGATTTTCCAAATGTGCTGCTATTACGTCCTTAATAATTGATTCCAATATTTTTCCAACAATATATGTTAAGCTAATCTGCCTATAGTTACCCATTTTTTGCCTCCCTCCCTTTTTGAATAGAGGCGTTACATTGGCAGTTTTCCAATCCTCTGGTACTTCTCCAGAATCCAAGGATTTTTGGACAATTACAACCAATGGATATCCCTGTTCATTTCATAGAATTTACAGTGCAGAAGGAGGCCATTCAGCCCATCGAGTCTGCACTGGCTCTTGGAAAGAGCACCCTACCCAAGCCCCTACCTCCACCCTATCCCCATAACCCAGAAACCCCACCTAACACTAAGGGGCAATTTAGCGTGGCCAATCCACCTAACCTGCACATCTTTGGACTGTGGGAGGAAACCAGAGCACCCAGAGGAAACCCACGCACACACGGGGAGAACGTGCAGACTCCACACAAACAGTGACCCAGCGGGGAATCGAACCTGGGACCCTGGCGCTGTGAAGCATTTGTGCTATCCACAATGCTACAGTGCTGCCTACCGGTTGGGAAATACACGGATTTGCTTCTCTGGCACACAGTCTTTTACACACTTACTAATGAAGTCAGTTACTGTAGTGGCGTACTCATTCAGGCTGGTTGCAGAGTTTTAAATACTGACCAGTCCACTGACTCTAAGCAGTCCCATAGGAGAACATCCGATTCCTCAGGCCAACAATGCATGGCTTTCTTGACGGATTCTCCCGCTTCAGTAGGTTAGAGGTTGGAACCACTGATTATGGTAATTAACATTCAGAGAATCATAGAATTTTACAGTTCAGAAGGAGGCCATTTGGCCCATCGAGTCTACACTGGCCTTTGAAAGAGCACCCTACTTAAGGCTTCACACCCTCACCCCGCCATCCACCTAACTGCACATCTTTGGACTGTGGGAGGAAACCGGAGCACCCGGAGGAAACCACGCAGAAAAGGGGGAACGTTCAGACTCTGCACAGACAGTGACCCAAGCCGGGAATCGAACCTGGAGCTGTGAAGCAACTGTGCTAACCACTGTGTAGCTGTGCCACCCACATTAACTATTCTTCTGAATGTTTTTCACAATTGACAGACAATCAAATTATCACTGTGCTAATTCGCTATCTATAAGGGAAAGAAAACTGAAGTGGCTTTCTAGTAAAGATACTTTATGAATATTAGTAAGCTCATTGATTTTGCATATTTCCTTGGTGGAGATATTTAATTATTGAGCTATTAATGTCAAATAATGACTTCCCACGAAGTGGGGGACGGGGTACCTACAATTACACACTCAATGTTTTATCTATATGCTTCACTGCTACTTGAAAATATATTTCTATATCAAATTTGGTGATATATAATGTAATTACAAAGAAATATGGTTTAACGTTTTTGGATGCATCATCATGTTTATGCAGAGTTGTCCCGATCGCTTGTCTCCATGGCCCCCTTAACGACAAACATTGAAATCACATACAAACAATTATAATTGAACTTCAATCCTCCTGGCACCCCTGCTAAATTAAAAGATTACTCTGTGCAATTATCTTCACACAAATGTACTCGTGAGGCTACAGGCTTAAATTAAAAACGAATTTCTGCGCAATTAAACGTATCACCCTGGATATGAATATGTTGTGGCAAACAGAAATGTTTCAGTGCTTTTTCACGTGCCAGACAGCCACTGTTTTATTGGGCCGTTGTATAGTTAATGGGCTATAATTGAGCATCTTAGTTGATAGATCATGTTGAATAACCTGCGCTTCTTCCTGATGAATTCACCCATGGTTAATGTGCGGTAATGTTGCAAGTGAAGTGTGATAAGCTTTTTAAATTGCCTGAATAAAAAGAAAACGTGATGTAGTTGTTCAACGTTGAATTATTGTCTGTCATTTTGTAGTTGACTTTCAAACTGATAAACATGCCATGAGATCTTTCTAATTGAGTTACGTTTGTTCTAATCTCCCAGCTGCTTTTGATATGAAGCCCTGTCTTTTCCTTGTCAACAGCTGTGTTGAATTTAATGGACTAATTGCCAAGAAACGCACCGCGCGCTGAAGTGAAAATCAAACACCTTGCATGTAGTCTTGTAGTTCAGGACTGTCAAACATGATTTTCAATTATTGGAAATGAGATATAAACTAAGGACAGTGTCTTTGTGCAATGTTGTCTCCCTGCCAGCCAACCACATTGTTACCCTTGTGCATTTGTCAAGAGGAGCAGTTACAACATCCACAATGAGCTAGGCTGCCAGACAGACTAATGATACACTACTGGTACAGGAACAAATGTTCTTGGACAGACATCAAGATTCCATAAGCTGCTGATAATTGGCATTGCTTTCAAGAGGAAAGAAAAATGGTCATTACAGCTTCAGCGTGTGGGATTTCATGATGAGATAGGCCAAACGGATGAATGGTACCACTTGATGTTGATACATTTACACAGGTTTTATCCAAAGTACAGTAGTAAAAAATAAAACTGGCATCCTCCTGTGAGTGCTGCTAATATTTATGATGCATAAGCGTATCCAGTCCTATCAATTTCCACATCATCCATGCCATACTGTGGCAGGGAGAAGTCAGTGACCTTTAAAGCAGCATGATTTTTGATGCCTTGGTCTGTCATGCAATAATAGCAGCTCAAAGCAAAGTCAGTGTAAGAGGGAAAGTTAGATATTATTTCTGTGTTAAAAAGATAGCAAGGGTGACTCAAAAATCTACAGACCAGTCAGTTTGACATCTATCGTGGACAAATTTGTGGCAATCCTGCACATTCTCCCCGTGTCTGCGTGGGGTCTCAACCCCTACAACCCAAAGATGTGCAGGGTAGGTGGATTGGCCACGCTAAATTGCCCCAAAATTGGAAAAAAAAATGTTTCAAATCATAATGCTATATAAAAGACAGCCAATACCTGTTCATGAAGGAAGTTCTTGCTCTAATTTAAGGTTTCAACAAAGGAGGTAGATAGGAATAAGGCAGTGGCTGTGCTACTCTTTGGATTTCAATAAGACCTTTGATTACAATTCATCTGGAAAGACTGGTGTGAAATGTAAAGATCAGAACGAATATTGACACCTGTGTCAGCCAATGAGTGAGGTGGAGTGTTGACTCATGATAACTGCAGCAAACAATCTATCTGCTGATGAGCTACAGGAAAGAATCTCCTGAGTACAACAGGATTATTGTGTTGGCAAAATGTAGTGACTGGAGGTCATAGTTATATAATACG
This sequence comes from Scyliorhinus canicula, assembly GCF_902713615.1. Lineage (NCBI taxonomy): Eukaryota > Metazoa > Chordata > Chondrichthyes > Carcharhiniformes > Scyliorhinidae > Scyliorhinus > Scyliorhinus canicula. The sequence goes on along the minus strand of NC_052152.1, from coordinate 52,558,641 downwards.
ACTTGTGTGCAAAATGCATTCTAATTACGTGAACCAGGCTTGACCACTGGCGAAGTTACCCCATCATCTACAAAACTAATGCAGGGCACAGTGGAAATATTTCATAATGGATATATCATTGGTTTACTGATAAAACCTAGAAGGCTGCAGTACAGCGAATCCATCGGGATGGGAGAATGTTACCAGTGGGATCCCACAGGAGCAACTTTGAGTCTAATTGTTTAATAACTTCATAAGTAAACTGGAAGAGGGGCCACAAGTGCAGTGGTTAAATTTTCAGAGAATAACAAAGTTAATGAAAGTGATAGTCCGCAAAGCTGAGCAAGGTAAGCCACGGGAATGTTGAGTACCTGGAATTGGGCAGTTAAAATTCAATGTCGGGAAATACAAAGTTCTTCACACAGGGAGAAAAAAAAAATCATAAAGACATTTAACCGGTAAGAAAGTGTGCATGGAAAATGATTGACAATAAATTGAAGCTATTGCAACAATACTCAGTGGCAGTAAGTGAAACAAATCAGGTTTGGTGCATTTCAATGTCAATTTGAGCCAAAAAAGTGATATAGTTCTGCCACTTTATAAATCATTCGCTCAACAGCACATAGAATATTTTGAACATTCTGGTCTCTACAGTACAACAGGATATTGCAGTTACTGAGACAACACAGAAGGGACCAATCAATGATTCAGTAGTTGGAGGGAATTAAGTTATGATGAGCGATTACATAAACCAGACATGTTCTCACTGGAAAGGGAATGGTTGAGAGGTGGCATGATTGCTTTTTTAGGATTCTAAATAGTTGAGGTAAGCTTTTTCACATTGCCCAGAACAGAAGACATTTGGCGGAATTCTCCGTTCCTGAGATGAAGTGTTGACTCCAACGCGGAATTCGTGGACTTTAAAGACAGAAGAAGGCGCCACACCTGGACCCATTCAGTTATTGTTGAGGGACTAGCACCGGTGCCACATGGAACACAGTCGATTCCAATGTGAAATGGTGCCGGATTCGCCGGTTTTGCGATTCATATTCAAAGGCTGACAAGCTGCAGCCACATCTACACCCTTCACTCCCCACACACACCATCCCAGCCAACAAGCTGGCAGCGAGGAGAGCAGCCCCGAGGTTTACCGATGCCGAGCTGGAGACCCTGTTGGACGTGGTGGAGAAGCAGTGGATGATTTTGTATCCCGGTCCGGAAGGAGGCTGCCGGCCGGCACAATTCGCCCTGCTTGGGCGCAGATGGCAGAGGCCATGAATGCCGTGGGCAATACTGTCTGGGCAGGCCAGCAGTCAGCACAACCTCTTCTGGGCGGCCAGGGGAGTAGGCAGCACTGTGCCCCTGGCACCAACCCAGTCCCGCTCCCTCCCCCAACCAGGAGGACAGCCGAACCCCCACCCTGCCGACATGTCGGTACCCATACCGGCCGGCATGGCGGGTGACCTGGCCACTGAGGCCACCAGCTACTCACCCTCTGGGCTGCATGTGTCGGACTGTCTAACACTCATTTCTGTTCCCCCCCACCCCAGGAGAAGGACTGCTGGGAGCGGGAGAAGACAGGAGGGGGACAGCTGCACCTGTGGCCCCTCACCATGGCAAAGCAGAGGGCCCTGGACGTGGTTGTCCAGAGGATGGGAGTTCTTCGAGGTGGAGCTTTGGCTACGGGCGTGGAAGTGAGACCCCGCTTAGTTGTGGTTCCCTGTGACATGTGTGCCAACACCCCCCCCCCCCCCCCCCCCACCACCCTCACACCCATCCCACCCTCACCCCTGTGGTATTATCATAAATGTAAAAACTGCAAGGGTTAATGAAATGTATAACTCAACCACTAGAGGGAGATGGATGTACACGTATATGAGACATTGATGCTAATCCTTAGGGAGTGAAGTGAATGAGACAGCTAGAGAGCAGACTGAAGGAAAGATAGTGTGATTGTGAGAGACATGTCATCATGTCATAGTTAATGTTATAGTGTAGATATCAATAGTAGTAGGTGAGTGTAGATTATATGTTTATTGTCAACTGTATATTTAGGAGTACGTGTCAAATCCAAATTAGTGGTGTTAATAAATTTATAGCTTTGTTCAGTTATTTTGTTAAAGTTGAAGCTATTTTGTGGTCTTTATGAACACTACACCAACCATCCTGAATTTAGCAACAAAAGAACACGACAACACCACACACCCCACACCCCCCCCCCCCCCCCCCCCCCCCCCCGTCCTGCAGTCTAATCACTTGTCTTGTCTTGTGGGGTGATGGAGTGGGCCCATCTGGTGTGTGTGTCCCCCCCCCCCCGCCAGTGGCACAGCCAGGACCCCACCGTGAGCCAAGCAGTGACGCTGAGAGCAGCTCGGCCAACAGCCCTCTGCCCGAGACTCAGGAGACCCCAGGGTTCGGGTCCGAGGATGATAGTGATTTCCCGTCAGCTGTCTCCAACACCCTCCACAGTCCCAGAGAGTACTCCCCTCGGTTGGGCATGTTAGTGAAGAGGCTCCTGCGTACTCTCTGGTGCGCACCACACAGTTGACCCGCTACCGCAGGTGGAGTAGGAGCACCCAAGGGGTTGGATGTTCGGAGGGCAGGCCAATCCTAGGGACTAGCTGCGTCCAGACGGGTCTCAGACTTCTGGAACAAACAGTCCCATCCATTGTGGAGATGCAGAGCCAGGGACTATATGGGGTTGTGGCGAGCATCCAGCACCTGCAGGTGCAGTTGGAGGAGTTCAATCGCGTGCAGGAGCAGGAGATGGTGCCGATAATACGTGCCACCCAGACCAACGCTGCACAGGTGGCATCCGCAGTGGAGGCATTGAGGTGACATTCCCGGCTACAGATTAGCATGTCCAAGGCCTGGGGCATTCTGTGCAGACAGCAGCCGGACCCAGGATAGGATTGCTGCCATATCGGCGACCATGTCCCAGAGCCAGGGAATCGCAGCCGAGCTCCTGAGCGTGGCCCAGACACATCAGACCGTGGCTGGGAATGTTGGCGGCATTCCCCAGGTGCTGGGCGACGTGGCGCAGACACAGAGAGGTAGCCCATCCCAGAGCGAGATGGCGCAGTCACTGGCTGATGTGACACAAACCAGAAGGCGGTGGCCCAGTTGCAGCGTGATGTGGCAAGTCCCAGATGGAGGCAGTCCATTCCCTGTGCTCCATGACCACAAGCATGCAAAATCCTGACCGAGACCAGAGGAGGCCTCCAGGACTGGCAATGCCAGGTGGCGGGGGAGCCTCAGGGAAGAGCTCTTCTCACCCCCGTCCCATGGAGTAGCCCGAGGGCATTGGGGCACCCCGAGTGAGGAGGAGGTGATGGGGCCCGTGTCAATGACTCCCCAGGGGAGATGTTGGAACACCGCAGCACCTCGGACCACCCCCCCCCCCCCCCCCCCCCCCCCCCACTTCGCCCAACTGAGGACCTTCTCCTTCACATGGTACTTGTGGAAGCAAATGGCGGCTCACTTGCCATCGGTATAGGCCTCAATGCCGATGAGCCCGATCCAGTTCATACCGGGAGGGGCCTACCCCTTCCCCCTGCCAACTCTGCCAACATCTTGGCAAAGTACTGCATCGGCTTTGGGCCTCCACCCCTTCGAGCAGGCCCACGATCCTCAGGTTTTGCCACCTCGATCTGTTTTCAGATCCAATTTAGCTCGCAGCTCTTGTTGGCCTCGACCACCTTCTGCAGCTCCTCACCCATCGAGCAGAGCTGATCACTATGCTGCGACATGACTTCCTCCATCCTTTCATTTTCTCACCCTGCTCCCACACCTCGGCTGATGCCTTCGACACAGCCACCTTCACCGGGGCAATCGCCTCCTCCACCAGCACCTTCAGCGCCGCCATCATCTTTTTCCTCATCACCTCCACGTGCTTTGCAAACTGTTTCTCCAGTTCCAAAGCCATCACCTCGGTCAAATTTACTGCCGTAAGCAGTGTGGCCCCAGCCAGCGACCCAGCCTCCGCCATCCTTCCAGTTGCCGAGCTGAACCTTTCGCGAACCTTCACTCACTCCCTTCTTCACGGCAGTTTTTTTTGGTTTATCGACATTTCCCTCCTTCCTTGTGCCTTCCTGACTCAATTGTCAAAAGATTATCCCTGGGACCGGGATTAAACTCTGAAAAATAAAGCCTCGAGCAGGAGCCACCCAACGTGTGACTTCCTCCAACATGCCGCCACCGGAAGTCCCCACACTCATAGAATCAGAGAATTTACAGTGCAGAAGGAGGTCATTCAGCCCATCAAGTCTGCACTGACTATTGGAAAGAGCACCCACTTAAGGCCATGCCTCCACACTATCCCCATACCCCAGTAACCCCACCTAAGCTTTTTGTACACTAAGGGCAATTTATCATGGTCAATCCACCTGACCTGCACATCTTTGGACTGTGGGATAAACCGGAGCACCCGGAGAAAACCCACGCACACCCGGGAGAACGTGCAGACTCCAGACAGTGACCCAAGCCAGGAATCGAACCTGAGACACTGGAGCTCTGAAGCAAATGTGCTAACCACTGTACTACCGTGCTGCACTCATCTAAGTTGATTGTCTCAGGTGGGCTACTTCTACACAGCCCAGCACCTTGCTGCTGGCTTTGTAATTTGTAAGACACAGCGATGTGAATGTTCGGCCATCTTAGCAACTCCTAAATCACTTAAATCTGCCGTTCAGTCTTTTATAACTTATCTAGTCACTTCAGCCCACACAATAACTAAAGTCATTTTAAATGTAAAGCAATGGGACTAGTATACCAGGGATGGGCAACCTGACACTTTTCCAACTCCTTTAAATTTTAAAGTGCAGAAAACAGACCATGCAGGCCTAATTAACATGCCAATGTTATGGTCCCATGATATCATTGACTCATGAATTAAGTTTAATAGTAACTAAGGGTGAGGCTTAAGCTGTGGGATGTCCAGCAGCTTATCTGTGGTGGGAGCTATAGGCTTACCAAGGTGAGCTGTTCTTTTAGCACAGGTTGTGAGCCAGGAAAATAGGAGGCCTTCAGCCTCCCCAGCCCAATATCCAGATTCTCTCCCAAACCCTCTTGATCACTAACATCCTTAAAGTCTTCCAATTGAGGGAATGTTCCCTCCCCAGTGTTGAGGACAAAGAATCCCCAGCTGTGGCCATTTGCTCCTCCACCTGCATCCACAGCATAGATAAATGGTTAATGGGAAAGAGGGGGGGGAGTAAAGGTCCAGGGATGACCACAGTCAATGGAGGATGGAAGCCCAGGGCAGAGAGGCCCACAGTTTCCTGGCACTGGTTCATCCAAGTTTACGAGAAACCAGGATCATTTTATTTACTCTTCTGGGCTCTTTCAGCCCAGATCAAGTTTTGTTTCCTGGTTCCATTGGTACATGTCATACTCAGCATGAGTCACTCCATCCTGAGTTACAACGGGGTCTACCTGTAACATATCTCAGAGACACTTGTTTGTCAGATACCTTAAAGCAGGGAAAGGACTGCATGCTCATCACATGGCAACCAGCTCATTTCAACTCTGCAATGTAATGCAGCCAAAAGGACTTCCGTTCTCTCAACTGCTATATGACCATGTGTAATGAATCTTGCCGATCAGCAGCTGAAATCCTGGCAGTGGTTTTGATATTTCACTCTGTGACAGTCTTCTGTATTTTCTGCATTTGCACAGTCACCACAAACCAAAGAGTGGCTACTGGGTGGCACGGGCTCCCTGCTGACGGTATGGCTGATTGTTTCCAGTACACAAGCCACACACATGGGCAGCACCCAAATAATGGAAGCCATCCTGCCTCAGGAAATGTGACCGAGCAGACAATCAGCATTCTGAAACAATGCTCCCGCTCCCAGGACCCCTGACATACTTGGCAGAGTGGGTGGCAGGATTTGTGGTGGTCTGCTATTGTGAGGGCACAGTCCATGCCACCAGCTGCACATCAAACAGCTGAGGAGGAGGAAAAGGGGGAAACTTGCACAGGCTTTTTGTGGTAGGCTGTCCATGGAGAAATCATCAGTTTGGGACACTTAACAAATACACCCAATGCCCCATTCACTAATAAGCTCCCTTATCCCCCTTCTGTCACTGATAACACTGTCAACAATACCTTCCATCGCTTTGTTGAAGATCGAGAGTAGACCTATAAGGTAGTAATTGGCATGATTGGAAAGTACTGATTTTGTGCCTAGCACAGGCCTGGACAATTTTCCACATTGTCAGATAGATGCCAGTGGTGGAGCTTGGCTGTGGGACATACCACTGTTACGCACCAGATAAGTTCCATTACTGTTCTCCATGTAATAAAGTTGGATTATTTCCTTCTAGTGAACAATTCCTGTGGTTCACGGTCGAGCTTCCAAATGGTGAACAGCCAATATGATCACATTCAATAGTCCAGACGACTGAGAATCTCACAGCAGGGAACAGCGGCAGAATAATTATAACAAATACCTTGAATCGCAGCATATTGGTTGATCTGTATAGAAGATGACCCCATTTTTCATGCTCCAAAAACCATGGGCTGGATTCTCCGCATCCCGACCTCAAAATCCCATCCGTTGCTGGGGTGGGGAATCCAGTTTTGCGCATGGAATCGGGACCGGCGCCGGTTCCTGATTCTCTTGCCCCCGAAAGTGGCGTACCTGGGAAGTACGCCACGCGTATCACCCACTCTGGCCATTGCCAGAGGCCCGCCCCGCTATTCTCTGCCCCCGACCAGCGAAGTCCCAATGGCGCATTTCTAATCTGGTGCCAGCTTCAGGATAATCACGTGGCAGCTGCGAACTCAGTCCGCGGCCGCCATGGTCGGGCCGGGCGATTGGAGGGAAAGGGGGACCTCAACGGGACTGGGATATTTTTGAGCGGGCGGTCCGGGTCGGGCGCGCGGTCGATCGGGGCATTATTTAGGAGGTTCAGCTCCGCGGTCTGAGTCCGCCATGGAGTACGGCGCGGCCGCTGGAGGCCGCCGCCATGTGCATGCACGGCCTCTGACCCGGAGGTGCTGGGGCCTATATCTGCAGCAAAAGCTGCGAGATTCACAACGGTCCCTGCTAGCCACCTGCAAGGCTATGAATATGGGGCCTTTTGACACCAGTTTTTCTGGTGTCAAAGGCCAGATTTAACGTGGCATGGATACATAGTCCCTGAAATGGAGAATCCAGCCCCATGTTTTTGCTGTAATTAGCATAAAAAGTTGCTCCTTTTCAGCCACACATGCTGTACTTGTATTAGTAGTCAGCCATAATTTTCAATCTCACAAATACATGTTTTACTTACTTGCACTTAATAACAAGGGATCAAGACGATGATACGAACTGTGTTAGAGATGTACAGGATTTTAAGACATGCCCATTTTATTGTGTCAGATTTCTTGGAGGAAATTTTCGAGGCATCAAGTGTTGACTTATGTGTCAACACCTACAGTAATTATAACAGTACGTCATATCGCTGTTGTAATACCTTTAAGGGATAGTAGCATGCCGTCATGAGAAGGGAAGTGTGTCATGTGATCCTGTCTTAGGTTCACCTTGGCTGTGAGCAGAACACAGCACAGGTGTGATGTCTTCAAGCTGTCTGTGGTGATGTGCAGCACTGTAAATATACAAAGGGTTAATGAGATACACTAGGACTGAATAAACACTAGAGGGAGCACTAGAGACATCATGACATGCAGACAGACAGCTAATGAACACATAGAATAGGACACGACCAATGGGCAGTCAGTCCCAGAGGTGGGACACTACCACAAGAGGGCTACCCATATAAAAGGACAGGGCACACATGCTCTTTCTCTTTCCACAGGCAACACTCAGAATGACAGGGGCAGATCGGAATCACACCCACCACGTGGCTTGGAGCAGACTGGTTAGTTAGATTGAGTTTCTATAGCAAGATTAGCAGGAGAGTCGAACTCAAGTAGGAGAATTGTTAACTGTTCAATAAATGTGTTAAACCTATCTCCAAGTCCGAACCTTCCTTTGTCAGAGCATGCATCAAGGAAGCAGCTTATGCTACATGAAGTATAACACAACACTGTCTACCTTTGTATAATTGTCCGATCTCAATAAATGAATTCATGTGTTTACAAAATCCCTTATGAGCAATTGGTGCCTTTACATAGATGATTTGGAGTTGGGGACCAAGGGCAATGTGTCCAAGTTTGCAGATGACCCTAAGATGAGTGGTAAAGCGAAAAGTGCAGAGGATACTGGACATCTGCAGAGGGATTTGGATAGGTTAAGTGAATGGGCTAGGGTCTGGCAGATGGAATACAATGTTGACAAATGTGAGGTTATCCATTTTGGTTGGAATAACAGCAAACGGGATTATTATTTAAATGCTAAATATTAAAACATGCTGCTATGCAGAGAGACTTGGACGTGCTAGTGCATGAGCCGCAAAACGTTGGTTTACAGGTGTGACATGTGATTAAGAAGGCAAATGGAATTTTGTCCTTCATTGCTAGAGGGATGGAGTTTAAGACTAGGGAGGTTATGATGCAATTGTATAAGGTGTTAGTGAGGCCACACCTGGAATATTGTGTTCAGTTTTGGTCTCCTTACTTGAGAAAGGACGTACTGGCACTGGAGGGTGTGCATAGGAGATTCACTAGGTTAATCCCAGAGCTGAAGGGGTTGATTACGAGGAGAGGTTGAGTAGACTGGGACTGTACTCGTTGGAATTTAGAAGGATGAGGGGGGATCTTATAGAAACACATACATTATGAAGGGAATAGATAGAATGATGCGGGCAGGTTGTTTCCACTGGGGGTGAAAGCAGAACTAAGGGGCATAGCCTCAAAATAAGGGGAAGTAGATTTAGGACTGAGTTTAGGAGGAACTTCTTCACCCAAAGAGTTGTGAAGCAGTAGAGGCTCCTTCATTCAATGTTTTTAAGATAAAGATAGATAGTTTTTTGAAGAATAAAGGGATTAAGGGTTATGGTGTTCGGGCCGGAAAGTGGAGCTGAATCCACAAAAGATCAGCCATGATCTCATTGAATGGCGGAGTAGGCTCGAGGGGCCAGATGGACTACTCCTGCTCCTAGTTCTTATGTTCTTATATCATTATAAAGTTAAAAGATGGTGTTCAGCCTGACAGTATATTTAAGTACAGGTATGACATGGTGAACAACCTTTGATCATGCTACATGGCACCGGATGACCCTCGATGTTTTGACAGGCCACAATGAGTTTCCAGCCTTGGAGAGTGTTGAAATTGCAGCAAGGTGATTGCACAGAGAAATAGTGAAGATACAGAGCTGGGATAGTGTTCAAGTAGAGAGAGAAAAACCCCGAGGCCCAGATAAATGGCTAATTTCCGTTAAATGTCGTGTCAATCTCGGCATTGCAGTTGTTGAGAAACATTGCGTCGACAGCGCCCGACACCGGATTTGTAAATGTTTCTGATGAATCACGTCACTGGTCTCCACAAGCGTGGATCAGGCATGGTGGCTATTGGGAGGTCACTGAAGCCCCTGGGTGGTCGGGGACAGGGCAGTGTGGCACCCTAGCACTCCCCCGGGCACCCTGGGAGTACCAGCTGGGAAACCTGGAAGTGCAACTCACTCGACCGGTGAATAGTGGGAGAGGCCAAAAATGGAAACTGCACCGGTCGCCAAACCGTTTACAATGCAACCGGTCCACTCCCGTTTCCGAAATCGGACCCCGCCGTAGCCTGGCAAAAAAACAATAATCACCACTTCAGCACAATTTCCATAAAATTAACAGGAGCCACCCCATATCCGATGGTCTCCCGTGATCCAGCAGCCTCCCCAGCAAGTGGTCATGTGGTCACTGATTAGTGCTCCTTTTAAAAAGGTGAACCTGATGCAAGGGCTGTTGTGGGGAGTCGAGGTGATGAGTAGCCATCTTCACTCACAGGCAATGGGCCCGGGTACTGGGATTGCTGTCTCTGTGCTCAGAGAGGGGGGGAAGTGGGGGGTGGTCCACCCTCGGCTGGGGTGGTCCATCATGGGTGTGGTCAGAACTGGGAGAGGGGGGCTGCTCCATTGAAGGGGCAACCATGCGTGGCTCTGCCATGGCAACCCCTGGATCATGTGTACTCGTTCCGGGGGCAATTTTTGTCCTGCCTGTCTGCCACACCAACCACCCGTAACCCCCAACTGACTGCGGAGGCTTCCAGTCGAGCGGCTTCAGGCTATTGCTAATAAGGAATTGGCAATCGTGGTTAAGTGAGCACTTCACAGTAGCCAAGTGGATTCCCGTGGGTGCGCGTGCAGTTTAGCATGTGGGAGTTAATGCCTAGCATCCCAATCCCTTGATGCCCAGACACTGTGCCTGAACACTACAGGAAATAACACCACGAACAAGCAGCCAACATCCGAAGACCCAGGGGATGGGCCCCAGCCCCAGGAAATGCCACGGCCGGAGATTGGGTGAGTGCAACGGGTAGGGGACCAGCACCCAGTCCAGGTACCATTATGTGCATGTGACAGGGCTACAGGTTCTGGGGTCTGATGAGAGGGTGTCCCCACTCCAAGCGGGTGTGTGTGGTCAGGACGTTCCACCTGTGGGGGATCAACGGGACAATGGAGGGTCCTGGAGTGGGAGCCATCATTTTTTTTGTCAGTCAAACATACTCTCCCAATTCCTGACAGATACTGAAAGGTATAGATGATATTGTGGACCCCGCGGAACTTGCCCGGATGTGCTGATGGCAGGCCAGGTGGCCAGGTGTCGGCAGTGGCAGTGTCAACAGAGGCTCGAGGTGGCCCATGTGCAGGGTCCCCCTACACCCCGAGGACCAGGCTGCCGATCAAGCCAGCTTGAGACCCAGACGGGAAGGCCCACGATGGCCCGGGGTGTACAAGTTCCACTGGTCTTTCGAGCAAATGATGGACAGCGCGTGCCGCAGGAGGCTCTGCCTCAATAAGCAGATGGTGCAGCACTTGTACCATGTCGGCGTGGGCTTGACACCACATGGAGAAGGAGGACACCCGCTCTCCATTGCCGTAAAGGTCACCGCAGCCCTGAACGTAGATGCCTTGGAATCACTTCAGGCCTCGATAGGGACCTGTGTGGCATTTCTCAGGCCACAGCCCACAGGTACATCAAACAGGTCAAGGATGCCCTGTTTGCCCAGGCCAAAAATTCTATAAACTTTGACATGGACCAAGCCCAACAAGATGCTGGAATGCCAAGGTCCCAGGCACTGATAGACTGCACACATGTCATCCTATGCTCATCTGGGAATGCCCTACATTAATAGGAAGGGGTTCCACTCCCTGAATATCCAGCTCGTGTGCAACCACCACCTTAGGATCATTCACGTGTGTGCACACTTCCCAGGGAGTACACAACAGCTACATCCTGGGGCAGTCGTCAATCCTGGCCTCTTCAAATCATCCCAGCCTGGCTGGCTGGCTCATGGGGAACCGGAGGATCAGTCAGAGACTGCAGGACAGGCAGCATAGGACGTGGCCTGGTCCATCAACACTACCTCCCCCCCACATTTTCCACTCTCCCAGGGTCTGTGTTACATTACTCCAGGATGCTGGTATGCTGGAATTGTGTCGACATTGTCAACGGGTCACTGTCGAGGGCAGGGGGGGTGATGATAACTTGCAGAGAGCTGAGTGCTGGCACTCTTCAATCTATGCCTTAGTCTGACCCCTGCCTGTTAGCTGAGTGCTCGCTCACTCCCGTCATCTGCATGTGGTATCCACACATGGGCAGGATCCTCATTCCTGATGAGATGGGGCAAGGGTTTGGAGGTCAGCCCGCATTGTGGAAGAAAGTGACAGATCATACTGGTTGCTGTGAAGGATTTGTAATGTATCACACAAGTACCCACCACAGTCCCACTCTCCTGATGGAGTCATCCACTCACCCATCATCCCCTCCCTATCGCCCCCCCAACTTACCCCCTACCTACGCGCTCTTCTCCCTCCTTCCCCAGTGGCCTCTCAGTGATCCTCATCACGTTCCTAGCTCTACCACTACGTCTAGGTGTTTCCCCAAGACACACATCTGAGGGGGGGCAGCCAGCTGCTTACCATGTCCCATGGCTTTCGATGCCCCTGGTGGGCATCCTCTGAGGGCTCTGGGGCGAGAGGGCCCTGCCTCTCTTGGTGGTGGCACATACGCAGCCATGCAGCCCTGTCCCATACACTGATTGCGAGACGCAAACTCATCAGAGGGGTGGAACTCAGAGCCAAGGAATGGCAGGGAAGTGGGCGGGGGCTGATAGGTGCAGTCTTATTGTGTGTGTGGGGGGGGGGGGGGGGGGGGGGTGGGGCAACTCACCTGAGCGGCGGTGTAGGTCGTTGGCACTGGGTGCTGGTCAGTGGCGGACTGGCCAGGGTGTCAGGTTGCCCGATGGCAAGTGGGCCCCTGATGAAGTGGGCCCCCTATATCAAATAAAAATGCAATAAAGAAACAAACAACTGTTTTAGTAATAAAAAGGAATAAGAAAAAAAGAGAACAGGACACAAATAAGCAGTGCATGAAAAGGAACGAAGCAGGGGAGGTAGTGGAAGGATGTGGAATAGGGGGGCCCGGGTCGGGCATAATTAAGGAAATTCCATGTTTTCAGCAAGAGTGTGTGAATTTAAAGATAAAGTTACAATTCGTGATTTGAGATGGTCGGCAACTTCAAAGGATATCAAACAGTAGTCTTGGTTCAGCCGGTACATCGGTCCGGGGCCCGGAGAGCCAAGAAGGGGCCCGTGAATCTCTGAAGGGCCCTTAAAAATTATAATTAATTAGATAAATAAATCTCCAACATCTTTCCTGAGATTTGTATTCTAACTTAATAAAATATAATTGTTTTTAAAAAGAGCAATACCAAAAAAATGCAATAAAGAAAAAAAAAAATCACTCAGTGTATGAAGGAACGAAGCAGTGTTAAACGGATGTGAAAAGGAGGGGGGGGGGGGGGGGGGGGCCTGGTTCACCCGGGTCGGACATAGTTGGAAATCCACGTTTTCAGCAAGAGTGTGTGAATTTAAAGATAAAGTTACAGTTCGTGATTTGAGATGGTCGGCAACTTGAAAGGATATCAAGCAGTACATACGGTCGTGAGGTCACCAAAAAGGAGAAGCGGGTACCTTTGACCGTGAATCATGAGGTCAAAGATATTGAAGTGATAAGCCATGATCGGTAAACTCAAAGGGGTAGCGACTTGTAACACTACACTGGTATCAAACTGGACATGTTAACTTTGGTCGTGGGACCATCTTAATGTCTTACTATAGTCGGACCAAACTTCTAAGTTTCAACAGCTGTCTCAGTTGCTTGCTGGTGTGAACACTGGACAGTGGATTGTCTCCTCTTCTGAAGCTGCATGCCACAGTAGTATTGGCTAATGAACATAGCTTATTGAAGTGTAAGTTATTTTATATTTTTATCAAGTAGGGGTTTATCTGGCGTTCCTTTAAGTTATTCTTGCAATCATCAATATTCATTTTTCCCAATGTGGGCTATTTTAATTAAGTTTTATTTCAGGAATATTACCCCTACCAGCATGGAAAAGAAAAAGCATAAATCTAGGTCACTAAAACGCAAAGAACAAAAAGAAGCAGAAAGGAAGGAACCAGCCAAGCGATGCAGGCCTATTACAGAGTTATAATACCACAAGCACAATCACATCAATATCCAGTTCTGCAACAAATAATCAAGAAGCAAGAAACAATGCTCATGGTGATGATGCAATGGCATGCGAGTTACAAGAACAGAAGAGCTACTTTGAATGTAGAGACAAATACAAGTGCATCCATTACTAATCAACCCAGGCCCAAATTTCTTCTGGCTTCCTTGTTCCGGTATCTGTACTGCCTGTAGTTACAAAATCTGAACACATAGCTTCAACTAGTGACAGGGAATCAGATATTCCTTCAAGCATAAATGACTTGGTTTCTGAAGCACATCCTGTAAATGAACCTACGCAAGAAGAAAATGAAATCAATTAGGAATCTTCCAATATTCATCACGAGCAAAACTAAAACAGTTTTTGCTGAACATCCACTTCAGCCACTTGATGATCTGCCATTTGATGCTCGTTTGTATGAGAGGAAAATTATGATGACTCAGTTCAAGAAAATGGCTAACATATAACAAAGAAAATAGATGCTTATATTGTTCATACTGCTTAGCCTTTGAGTTTCCAAACTTGTAATCCATCACCCTTTGTACGTGGCTTTAGTGACTACAGGCGTATTAGCCAGAGCTTGACTTTATATGAATCGACAACAACACATGTCAGAAATGCTCAGCAATATATCAGCGTGGTTAATGATGGCACCTTAGATACATTTTTGCAGCATCACTAATGAAAAGGAAAGAAGAAGTATTGAAGCAGAGAAGTATTGCCATGAGGATTATAGACATCATAAAGATGTTAGGCAAGCAAGTACTTACTTTTCGAGGTCACAGAAATGAATCGGCCTACACTCTAGATAATGAGGTTCTGAATCATGGCAATTTTTAGCTACAGTGCAGTTGATGGCAAAAATGACCCCATATGGCAGCTCACGTTTCTGCAGTGCAAAACAAGTCTAAACAAAGAATCAAATGATTAGAGCAACAAGGAAAGGCTCGAAGTAAAGGCCGTGGTGGACTTGTTACATACCTGAGTAAAACAACTATAAACATGTTAATCAAAATTATGAAGAATATGATACAAGTAAGAATTAGTCATGAAGTTTCT